>NC_132792.1:81807177-83054677 GCF_048418805.1 Vulpes vulpes | reverse complement strand
TGGGTGACGGGCACTGAGGGGGACACTTGACGGGATGAGCACTGGGTGTTATTCTGTATGTTGGTAAATTGAACACCAATAAAAAATTAATTTATTAAAAAAATAATAAAAAAATAAAACTGAACTTTGACTACATAAATATTTTTTAATTGTATAAAAAATCTATTGAAAAATTTAAAGACATGTTCAAGACTGGGAGAAAATATCTGCAACACATATAACAGATGAAAGATTATAATGTATAAATAATGAGTTCCTAAAAACCAATTGGAAATATGCAAATAACCAAATGCAAATAATTATTACAGGCCATGAATAGGCTAGTCACACAGAAAAAAAAGAAAAAGAATGACCTGTTAAATGTAAAAAGGTGATCAGCTTCTCCAATAAATACAGAAATACAAATGAAAACAATACTAAAATAAAAATCCATTATCTATCATATTGGAAACTACTTTAAAAATTAACAGCATCAAGGGTCACCTGGGTGGCTCAGTCGGTCGAGCCACAGACTCTCAGTTTTGGCTCAGGTCATGATCTCAATGGGATCAAGCCCCGCATAGAGCTCTGTGCTTATTAGCAGGGAGTCTGCTTGAGTACTCTCTCCCTCTGTCCCTCCCCCAACTCATGCACTATCTCATTCTCTCTGTCTCTAAAATAAATGAATAAATCTATTTTAAAAATAACACCATCCACTGGTGTGGTGAGAAAAGAAAAATGGGCACTCTCATTTACTGTTGGTAGAACTATAAATTTGTATAGCCTATTTAAAGGAGAAGGAATGTTAAGAGGATCTATCAAAAATCTAAACCCATATACTCTCAGAAGCATCAGCCCAATCTCTATCAACTTATATACCCAAAATAAACACACACATATATATAGAATTATGCACAAAGATATTTAACTATAGAGGGACACCTGGGTGGCTCAGTTGGTTAGGGCTCTGCCTTTCACTCAGGTCATGATCTCAGAGTCCTTGGATCAAATCCCACTTCGGGCTCCTTGCTCACAGGGAACATTCTTCTCCCTCTCCTCCCTGCTTGTGTTCTCTCTCTCTTACTCTCTCTCTCTCTCTCAAATAAATGGATAAATCTTTTTAAAAATGATATCTGAACTGTAAAATTTTAGAGGCAATTTGAATATCTATCAAAAGGGTAACACTTAAATTAATTAAAGTGCCCATAGGTTATGGAATGCTATGCTGCCTATACAGCTGATCTAAACATACTAAGATGAAAAATTCTCTAAAACACACAGTTAAATAAACAAAATCAAAAAAATTATACCATGACACCTCTTTCATTGGTTTGAATCAGAGAGAAGATTGTGATAATATTACAAACATTCAGCAAAGGGGAGCTATCAAATCTAGTTTTCCAGTAAATTCAAATAATTCCCCATAGTCAGTATATAGAAAAATGGGTTAGGAAGTAAAGTCTTTTTTAGGACTTTTTTAAAGAATGTAATATTTTTGTTTTAGCTTTGTTTTGTTTTATAACAGAAAATGCACTGACTCCTGTGCAATAAGTAAATGTTTTGCTTATGAGATTTGCTTCTACCTCTATAGTAGAGTTCCATGATAAAAGTACCAATATCCATGTGTCAGCAAGCAATACACATCTCCCACATAATTCTCTCCTCCTCACCTTTTTACACACTTCATTACACACACACTTCATTTAGGAAACTTACTCTATATTTTCCTTCTCTATACAGCAAACTCAGAAAGTAATAACTTCTGAAATGTTATTATTTGGATGCAACTAACAAGTAGATCCTCCCACAATGACATCTATACACTCAAAAGAAATACAAAAGATCCTCCCACAATGACATCTATACACTCTTAAAGAAAACACCTGGATGGCTCAGTGGGTGAGCGTCTGCCTTCAGCTCAGGTCAGGATCCCCGGGGGTCTTGGGATCGAGTCCTGTATCAGGCTTTCCTAGAGAAACCTGTTTCTCCCTCTGCCTATGTCTCTGCCTCTCTCTCTCTCTCTCTCTCTCTCTCTGTGTGTGTGTGTGTGTGTGTCTCATGAATAAATAAATAAAATCTTTTTTAAAAAGAAAAAAAAAACAAAAACAATGTTACAAGGTAACAAGAAAATGAACCAAAGTAGGCAGATTTTGAGGGAAAGTAGAAACTCAAAAGAAGTGGCTAGTATATGTTGAGTTTCCCATCTTTGTGGTTTTCCTCTGAGGGCAGTTGTAGTTGTGGAGTTATGGAGTATAACAAAAATTCTGATAAAAAGCTTACCATATTTCTGGAATTAGGGGACAGAAGAATGAGCCCAGGGTGGCCAGAGTGAGGGGAAAATTACTAAAAAAAGAAGACAAGCAAAGAAGTAGTACCCCAAATTCTGCATACAGACTCTGCTCAAGTTTCTCCCTGGCCTCTGAATCACATATATTCAGTGCATACCAAAAGTAACCCAAACTAAGAGCTGAGCTGCCATCCACCACAGAAGCTACAGTTTGAGTCTAAGCTAAACCAAAACATTAACAGCCTTTGCAGCAATATAACAGAATCCAGAGTTTCCACAATATAATGTTCACAATGTCTAGAGCACAATTCAAAAATACCTACTAAAATATAAAGTTAGTATAGTATGGCCAATCTATTATCAAATAAATAAATGAGCAAAGAACCACATCAAGATGAGAGACAATTTTGAATTATCAAAAAATGACCTAAAACTGCTATTACAACTATGCTTAGTGGGGAAAAGGAAAATAAACATCTAATTATGAATGAATATCAGCAGAAATAGGAACTATAAAAAAGAAACTACCAAAAAATGTAGTATGGAAATATTTAAGACAGGAAGTTAAAAATAATTAGATCAGCTTGATATTAGAATGGAAAAAATGGAGGAAAAACTCATTGGACTTATTCAATCTGAAAAAAAAGAAGAAAAAAATTGAGAAAAGTATGAAAGAGCCTCAGGGATATATAGGATCATCTCCAGCATTCTAAAATATGTATAACTGGAATCACAGAAGAAGATGAGACAGAGAGAATGGACAGAAAAAGTAGTTTAGGATATTATGACTGTAAACTTCCTAAATTTGGTGGAATACATAAATTTACAGATTCAAAAATATCAGAAATCCCCAAACCCACAAAAATGAAAAAGATAGGGTCTAGACATATCAGAGTTAAACTACTAAAATCAAAGATATACAGAAAATCTTGAAAGCAGTCAGAAAATAAATGACACATTAAATATATGGAAACAATAACTACAGTCCCTTATGCACACTGATGCAAAAATCGTCCCCAAAATACTAGGAAACCAAAGTCAGCAACACGTTAACAAGATTACATACCATTACCAAGGAGGGTTTATTCCTAGATTATAAGGATATTTCAACATATGAAAATTGATCAACGTGATACGCCACATCAAGAATGAAGGGGAAAAACACTTAATCATCTCAATCAATGCAGGAAAAGCATTTGACTAAATTGAACCCTTTTATAATAAAAACACTTAATAACCTAGGAATAGAAGAAAATTACCCTAATATAATAAAATCCATATTTGAAAAACCCACAGTGAATATCACACTTAATAGTGAAAGACTGTAACCTTTCCCCCTAAGATCAGGAACAAGACAAGGATGCCCACTTTCATCACTTTTATTCAACAAATAACTGGGAGTCCTAGCCAGAACCAATAGGCATCAAAAGAAATAAAAAGCATGCAGATAATAAAAGAAGAAGTAAAATTATCTCCATTCACAGATGATATTATCTTAAATGTGAAAAATCCTAAGGATTCCACAAAAATCTCTTAGAACTAATAAACATATTCGGCAACATGGCAACAAACAAAATCAACACACAAAACTCAGCTGCACTTTTATACACTAATAATCTAAAAAGGAAATTTAAAAAATAACTCAATTTAAAATAGCATAAAAAGGAATAAAATTGACTTAACCAAGTAGGTGAAAGACTTATACAATGAAAACTGTAAAATGTTTCTGAAAGAAAATAAAGAAGACATAAACAAATGAAAATATTTCCCAGGCTTATGGAGTAGAAGACCACATTGTTAAGATGTCAATACTAAAAAAAAAAAAAAAAAAAAAAAAAAAAAAAAAAAAGATGTCAATACTACCCAAAGTGATCTAAAGATTTAATGTAATTCCAATCAAAATCCCAACCAGGGAATGTTTTTTGCAGAAACAGAAAAACCTATCCTAAAATACCTATGAAATTTCAAGGAACCCCAAATAATTCCAAAAAAAAATAAAAAACTGAAAGGCTCATTTCCTGATTTTGAAACTAACTATAAAGCTACAATAATCAAAACAATGTGGTGCTGGCATATTATAAACAGACGGATCAATGGAAGAGAATAAAGAATTTCAGAATCCAGAAATAAATATATAGTCAAATGATTTTCAACATGGGTGCCAAGACTATTCAATGGGGAAAAATACAATCTTTCCAACAAATGGTGCTGGGAAAACTGGTTATTCGCATACAAAAATAATAAACTTGGACTCCTAACACAATACACAAAAATTAGCTCAAAACTGATCCATAACCCTAAATGTAAGATTTAAAACTATAAAACTCAGAAGAAAACATAGGACCTGGCAATGATTTCTTGGAGATGACACCAAAGGCACAAGCAATAAGAAAAAAAATAAACAAATTAAATTTCATGAAAATTAAAAATTTTGTCCATCAAAAGACACTGTTGACAGGATAAAAGGGCAACCCACAAAACAGGAGGAAATATTTGCAAATCATATATCTGATAAAATATTAACATACATATAGTGTATATAGAAAACTCCTCTATACTCAAAATTCAACTCAAAAACAAAGAACTCAATTTTTTTTAAAAATGGGCAAATGACTTGAATAGACATTTCTCCCAGAAGCTATACAAATGACTAATAAGCACATGAACAGATGATCAACATCACTACTCATTAGGGAAATGCAAATCAAACCCACAATGAGATACCACCTCATACCCAGGAAGATGGCTAATATCAAAAACAAAAACAGAAAATAGCAAGTGTTGACACAAATGTGGAGAAACTGGAACCCTGTGCACTGTTGGTGAGGATGTGAAATGGTGTAGCTTCTACAGAAAATAGTATGGCAATTACTCAAAAAATGAAAAATATAATTACCATATTATCCAGTGATTCAGCTTCTGGAGGTATATTCAGAAGAAAAAAAATATATATATATATATTCTTATATATCCATATATAAAATATATATATTATAGAATATTATTCAGCCTTCAAAAGGAAATATTTTTAAATTCTGACATATACTACCACATGCATGAAACTTGAGAACATGATGCTAAGTAAAATAAGCCAGACACAAAAAGACAAATTCTGTGATTCCACTTACATAAGTTTCTTAGAATCATCAAAATCATAGAGTCAGAAAGGAGAATGGTGGTCACCAGAGGCTGGGAAGACTGGGAAATGGGGAGTTAGTGTTTAAATGGGTATGGAGTTGCATGTTTACAAGACGTAACAGCTCTGAGGATGGTTGGTGGTGATGGTTGCACAGTATAAATGTATTGGTATAATACTACTAAATTGTAATCTTAAAAATGGTTAATGTACAAATTTTATTTGTATTTTACCACAATAAAAAATGGGGGGAGGGAGGGAAATAGGGTAACAATTTAAGTGACCATAGTCTCTCCATCAGAAACCACAGAGGCCAACAGGCAGTGAAATATTATTTTTAAAGTGAATAAAGGGGGAAGGCAGGGAACTGTCAACCCAGAAAAATATCCTTCAAGAATAAAATCAAAGAATGCATAAGAAAATTTGTCACCTTTCCCCTTTAATTCCTTTCACTATTTTTTATAAGACTACTAACTTTGGGAAACAAACAAAGGGTAGTGGAAGGGGAGATGGGCGGGGGGGATGGGGTGACTGGGTGACAAGCACTGAGGGGAGCACTTGACAGGATGAGCACTGGGTGTGATACTGTACGTTGGCAAATCGAACTACAGTAAAAAAAGAAATACAAAAAAAAAAAAAAGAAAATGGTAAAACTAAAAAAAAAAAAAGGAAAATTTGTCACCACCCAGATTCATTACAAGAAATGCTAAAGAAATTTCTTCAAGGCAAAGGGAAATATCAGAAGAAAAACACAGGTATTCAGGAACAGATAAAAAAAAAACATTAAAAATGATAAATATATAAGATCATTTCTCTTAATTTCTTAAAAATATGACTGTTAGAAGCAAAAATTATGTTATCATCTTATAGAATTTTATACATATATATCAAGTACAACAAAAAAGACAGTAAAGGGTAGCATATGAACTTGTAAAGCACCAAATTATTTATGTTTTCTTGTGCAACAATATAATATTAGCCCTAAGTAGACTGTAAGTAAGGGAGCATATTGTAATTCCTACAAGCATTTTCTGAAATATAATTCAAAAACATATATCTGGGGATCCCTGGGTGGCGCAGTGGTTTGGCGCCTGCCTTTGGCCCGGGGCGCGATCCTGGAGACCCGGGATCGAATCCCACATCGGGCTCCCGGGTGCGTGGAGCCTGCTTCTCCCTCCGCCTGTGTCTCTGCCTCTCTCTCTCTATGACTATCATAAATCAATAAAAAAAAAAATTAAAAAACAATCTTTAAAAAAAACATATATCTGAAAAGCTAATATGTGGGACCCGAGAAATTTAACAAAAATCCCCTACCCCTGGACAAGCAGAGCAGGACTAACTCCATTTTGTGCTGCACCCGCCACCTCCTGTATGACCCCCACATGACCTGCTTATTGCTTAAGGCGCTGCCCCACCCTAGTCAAGCCGCTGGGCACACCCTAATCAGAAATGGGCTCATAACAATGTAACCCCGCCTTGTGCCCGCCAAAACTGTGCTCCGATTCCGACCAAAATAATAGGCCAGCTCAAATGGATACTATAGGGTAAGATGTAATTCAATCGGCCACCTGCTTGTGGACGGATAGGATTGCAACTTTCTATGTGTGTTACAATCCCATTGGCCACTGGCCCCTATAAAGCTGCTACTCTTAGTCTCGGGGTCCAAGTCCCTGCTCCGCTGTGTCGGGTATACTTGGACCCAAGCTGGAGCTTGTAAAGAAACACTCGTGCGCTTGCATTGGTGTCCGCTCCTTGGTGGTTTCTCGGATTTGCAATCTTGGGCACAACAAATAGAGAGTCAATTCATCAGGAAGATAACAATTATAAATGTGTATATGCCTTAAGATACATGAAGCAAAAATTAACAGGTTAAAAGAAAAAAAGACAATTTCACAATTCTAATAAAGAATTTCAAACCTTTCTCTAAGCAATTCATAGAAAAAGGAGATAAAAGGTAAATAAAGACCGAGAATCCAAGAAACATTGCCAACTACTTTGACCTAATTTCTATTTACAAAACATTAAACCCCAAAACTTCATGTACAAATTGTATGTTTACCAAAATAGAACATGTAGTGGGCCATGAAATAAATCTCAATAAATTTAGAAGTTCTGAACTTCAAAGTATGTTCTCTAACCACAATGGACTAAATTAGAAATCAATAGAAATAAGATATCTAGGAAAGGCCTCAGTACTTGGAAATTAAACAATGCATTTCTAAATTATCAATGTGCTAAAAAAGAAACCACAAAGTCTTAAGATATTTCAAAATGAATGATAATGAAATAACAGCATATGAAAATTTGTGTGATGCAGCTACAGCATTCTTAGATGGTAGTGGACAGTTTTAAATGCTAATATTAGAAAAGAAAAGTCTAAAACTGGTGATATGAGGTTCCACTTCAAGAAACTATAAGAAGAACAAAGTGCCTCCAAGGAAACAAAAAGAATGAAATATTAAAGATAATAACAGAATTGTTAACAAAATAGAAGATAAACAATGAAGAAAATTGACAAAGCCAAAAACTCATTCTATGTAAGGATCAATAATATGCTAACCTCCTAAAAAAGGGAGAGAACACATAAAAAAGATTCTACATACATTAAAGGAATAATAAAAGAATATTGAATAACTTAATGCCAAAAAAAATGTTGACATCATAGAATGAACAAATTCTTTGAAAAATACACTTGACAGAAACACACAATTGACAGAAGATTAAAAAGGAAATCTGAACACCCTATAAGTACAAAATTAGTGTGTTACTTAAAACCTTCCCACGAGGAAAACTCAAGCCCCAGAGAGTATAATCAGTGAATTCTATCAAACTTTCAAAAAAAAATAAATGATACATGAACTTTTTCAGAAAATAGAGAAGGGAACACTTTCAACTGTGTTTTATTACCAGTATAACACTAATTTTAAAGAAACTCAACAGATATTTCAGAAAAAGAAAATTCTAGACTAATATATCTCATAAACATAGACATAAATTTTCTTAACAAATGTTAGCAAAGCAATCTAACAAATCACAAAAAGAATACTAATGACCACATAGGGCTTTTCCCTGGAAAGCAAGATAGGTTTAATCCTAAAATTAATAGAGATAATTCACAATGTTAATATAACAAAGAAAAAAAATTAAGATCGTCTAACAGAAACAGGAAAGACATTTGCCAAAAGTCAAGACTCGTGATATTCACCAAACTCAGAATAACAGGGAATCTCTTTGATTTCATTAAAGACATGAAAAAAAGAAATCTACCATTAGCACACTTGATGGTGACATTTTGAACACTTCCCCCTAAAGCTGAGAATGAGTCAAGAATTTCCACTCTCACCACTTCTATTCAATGTTGTCCTGTAGGTGCTAGTCATTTCAGTCGGACAAAGAAAAGGAAAATAAAACGCATAAAGTTCAGAAATAAAGAAGTAAGATTGAAAAAAAAAAAAAGGAGTAAAGCTGGCCCTCTTTAGGGTCACCATGATCGTTTGCATAGAAAAATTCTGATAAATCTACAAAACAACTAATGAGTGAATTAAGGAAGGTCTGACTATAAGGTTTATATACAAAAGTCAACTGTATTTTTATATAATAGCAACAAAGAATCGGAAATGAAATTTTAAAATATGTATCTGTAGGGAAATATATATCTCCAAGAAATAAAAGCAGAGATGGTTTAACCAAGTTACGCAAGATGTCTTCACTGAAAAAGACCTAAATAAATGGAGGGTTATATGGTGTTTATGATGTAGAAGAATCAAAACTTTATGATGCCTGTTTTTCCCAAATTGGGGAGGTTGGCAAGTCTGAAATCTGCAGGGCCTAGAACCTCAGGCAAGAGTTGATATTGTCGCCTAAAGCCAAAACAGTCTTCAATGAGAATTTCCTCTTCTTTGGGAGGATGAAAGGGAGTCAGTCAGTTTCTCTAAAGGCCTTTAATTGGATGAGGCTCACCGCCATATGGATAGTAATATGCTTTCCTCAAAGTCTACTTATTTAAATGTTCATCTCACCTAAAAAATATCTTCACAGAAACATCCATACTGATGTTTGGCACATACCTGGCCTAGCCAAATTGGCACAAAATTCACAGTTACACATATATTTATTAGAAATGGATCATATATCTAACCTAAAAGCAAAAATTAGAGGCAGAGGAGAAAAATTTCTGTGACCTGGTGGTAAACAAAGATTTCTTAGGAAATTTTTTAAGAACACACAAAAACTATAAAAGAAAAAAGCAAAGATTAATTGGAAGTTATGAAAATTATAAGTTTCTGGTCTTTGAAAAATACCATCAAGAAAACTAAAAAGCAAGTCACAAAATGAGAGAAAATATTCACAATCCAAATATCTGATAATTGCGACTCCTGGGTGGCTCAGTGGTTCAGCATCTGCCTTCAGCTCAGGTTGTGATCCCGGGTCCTGGGATCAATTCCACATCAGGCTCCCCTCCAGGAGCCGGCTTCTCCCTCTGCCTATGTCTCTGTCTCCCTCTGTGTGTCTTTCATGAATAAATAAATAAAATCTTTAAAAAAATATCTCTGATAATGGACTCGTACCCAGAATACATACAGAAACTTTTGTAATTCAATAAGAAGAATTCAAACAACTCAGTTAGGTGTGAACAAAAGAATCAAACAGACATTTAATCAAAAATGATGTATGAATTACCAATAAGCACATGAAATGTACTCCACATAACTTATCACCAAGGAAATGAAAATTAAATTCACAGTGAAATATTACTACACACCCATTAAAATAGCTAACGTCAAAAAGACTGGCCGTAGTGAGTGCTGGGGAGAATGCAGAACAATGGAACACTCAGGGTAGAAAAATAAATTGGTACCACTGGAAAAGTGTTGGGCAGTTTCTTTTAAAACTAAGCATATACCTATCATACTATATTGAACATATACCTGCACATTTACCCAACAGGATTGATAATATGTCAAACAAATACTTGTACACAAATTTCATAAGAGCATTATTTGTGATACCCCATAAGTGGAAACAATACAAATGCTCATTAACAGGTGGCTGGGCAAACAAGCTGTGGCATACTTATCCATACAATGGGCTCCTACACAGCAAAAAAGGAAAATGATATGCAACAGTAGGGGTGAATCTCAAAATCATTACTCCGATGGAAAGAGCCAGATATGTCAAAGTACGTACATATGTGATTTCATTTACATAAAATTGTAGAAAGTGCAAACTAATGTGCAGTGCCAGGAACTAGAGCACTGATTGCCTAGGGCCTAAAGATGGCTGACTGCAAATGGGCATCATCTGGAGTGAGTGAAATGTTCTCTTCATGATAGTGGTGGTGGTGGTTTCACAGGTATAAACAATCATCATAATTCATCAAATGGCACACTTTATATGGTTGAAATATATTCAGTGTAAGTTATAGCTTAAAACAGCTCAAGAAAAGCATAGCCGTAGAGTCAGTGACCCTGTAATATAGCCACACAATGGGACAGACGGTAGCTACACTTGTGGTGAACATAGTGTAATGTATAAACTTGTCAAATCCCAAAGATGTACACCTGGAACTAATGTAACATTGTATGTCAACTATACATAAATGAATAAACAAATAAGTGAATGAATGAGTAAATAAAATACAAGTTAATCAATCAGTAAATAAAAGCACAGCCTTGCATGAGATTTTCTTCTCTCTTTTTTCCCCTTGGCAATCAGGAAGAGGAATAGGGAATGTCAGTTTATCAATGAGCTTGTGAAGCATAACAAACCACTCCAAGAATTACAGACTTCAAACAACTAGTTCTGTTTTTAAATATATTTTATGGTTATCTTTAAATGTCCAAAATAATATGTTTGACAAATGATAACAGACTATAAATGTAGATATTTAGATACTAAAAAGAATGATATCCATTACCTGTTCTCCCTAAGAGCAGATGATCTTCAATGGTCTTCTTTTCTCCCTCTTATTTTGAAATTTTCCAAACTTTTAGAAAAAATGAAAGCATTGTAGAGTGTACATCTGCATGCTTGCTTACCTAGATTCTACAGCTGACATTTTCTAGATTAAAACAAGTTCTTGGGTTCACAGTCCTACTAGATGGATGGGCTGGCCCAGGCTGGCCCACTGCTCTTGCTTACTGCCTGCATGGAAATGTAGGTGTGGGCTGGCTGGGCCTGGGCCTCTCTCTGGTGTCTGGCTGGTGGCAGGAGTGCCCAGAATGACTGGACCTTTGTCTAGCACCATCCAGCAGGATAGCCAGAGCTTCTTACATAACAACCAGTTCCAAAGCAGCAAGACTACAAAACTTTTGAGGCCTGGGCTTCTAACATGTATAGCATATAACTTCCATAACATTACTCTCATTAGTGGCTATTGGCAACAAAGCCAACCCCAAATTCATTGGGAGGGGCCAATGAGGCACTGTGGGGTAAACTCTATCTCTTGATGGGGTCATCACTTTTGAAGCCTACCACACTCAACTAATAGATGGCTTATGGACCAATTCTCTAAAATGTCTGGAGTTGGGGCCCCTGGGTAGTGCAGTCCGTTAAGCCTCTGACTCTTGATTTTGGTCCTGATTTTAGGGTCATGAGACCCTTGTGCAGGCTCAGCGCTCAGCAGGGTGTCTGCTGGAGATTCTCTCTCTCTCTCTCCTACTGCCCCTCCTTTCTCTCTCTCTCAAATAATAAATCTTTAAAATAAATTTAAATTTTAAAAATTAAAAAATGAAAATAAAACATCTGGAGCCCACAGCCTCACCCGTCTCTTCAGTCTATGTCCTCAGCTGGCTGACAAAGTCCTAACTCACACATGGGCCCTGTTCCCCACCTTGGTAAGGATTCTCCTGCATCCATGATAATAAGTGCTCATCAGGCCCCAGGCACTCTGCTTGGTATTGTGCATACGTTCCTCCTACACTCCTTAATGGTAACTGGAGCTGCTCCCATTTTACAAATGAAACTCACAAAGATGAATACACATTATTTAACCTTGAAAGGTTATTTAAGCTCACAAAGGTTAAAAACACATACAAAGGTAAATAACAAGAAACACAGGTGTGACAGGGACGCAGAATTCAAACCTGGTTCTGTCAAACTCCTGGGCCTCTTGTCTTAAACACTACCCATGCTGCTCAACTGCTTCTAGAAATAGTAAATATTTTCATTTTTTAGTGTGGGACCCAGGAAATTTAACAAAATCCCCTACCCCTGGGCAAGCAGAGAGGACTAACTCTATTTTGGGCTGCACCTGCCTTGTGCTGACCTGCTTATTACTTAGGGCACTGCCCTGCCCTAGTCAAAGACCAGGGCACACCCTAACTGGAAATGGACCAGCATGACTGTGCAACTTTCTGCGTATCCCATTGGCCACTGGCCCCTATAAAGTTGCTAAGCCTCTTAGTCTCGGGGTCCAAGTCCCTGCTCTGCTGCGTTGGGTATACTTGACCCAGGCTCCAGCTTGTAAATAAACCCTCGTGTGTTTGCATCGGTGTCGGCTCCTTGGTGGTTTCTCGGATTTGCGATCTTGGGCACAACATTTAGAGCTAAACTAATGAGAGATAATATCTAATTTTACCTCTGTATCATAACCTTTCTCCAACACAAATATTCACAAACACACACACACACACACACACACACACACACACACACCCCTACCTCGGGGCATCTGGTAATATTTTTTAAATCTCTTAGCAATTATTTTGGAAAAACAGTTTTGAGTGATGAGTCACTGCTTCAGTCTCCCACAGCTTTGTAATAGCAAAACCTAATGGAGGTTAAAAGGGGATCAAAAGGACAGTGGAGGCAGGCAGAGGGGCTGCCGAGGGCCAGTTCAGCCGGTTGGCAAGGCCATGCAGCTGAGAACTGCTCATATTCTTTTCCTCTTACTTCAGTGTACTTTTATGTCCTTATCCATCTAGTAGAAATCATTACCCAAAGGCCAATTTCTAGTTTCAGAATCAGAATGAAAGATAAGTCCTTTATGGTGTCCTTTGGAGGATGTTCAGTTTATGAAACTGAACAGATGAAAAATAATGAAATACCAGGACCTGCCCTTGTAGACTGGCCTGGGGGAAGAGCCTAAACAGGAAGAGAAGCAGGGAAGAAATTTAAAGGACTATATCATGCCTCTGGCCTGCCAGCAAGCCACCAGCCAGAGTACTTCATTCGTCCCTGAATAGGAGCCATCTGCTGATTCTTAGAACTTTCCCAGGCTCCACATGCTAAGATTCAAACATCTCACAGCATTATTGACAAGAATCTTGGAGTGGCAGATCCAGGTATATAACATGGTGGTTGTTTGCCTAAAGATATTCCTCAAATATATTCTGCTAGCCCCAGGAGATCCCCTTGTAGATGAAATGCTACAGTGTTATATGTTCCTGACAGAAGAGAGCCAAAATGAAAACCATTTAAAAAAAAAAAACTTTATATTATATGCTGAATCTTAAAATTTGGTTTTCAGAATGAGAGAAATCTGATTTTGAAAAAATTGTATCTTGATCCAGAATGGAGGTGATTTTTTTCTTAAGATCGTCTGCCATTCAGAATCAGGCCTCAAACACAAAAAACAACAGAAGAGGAGGTAACATTGTTGGCTAATCTGGCATTAGCTAATTTAATTTTCACAACAACATTATGAGGCAGGGGTGACTATTCTCGTTATTCAGATGAGGATTTAGATAGTTTTCTGAAGATCAAGCAGCCAGTGAGGGGAAAAGCCAGGATTCAAACTCACGACAGTGTGCCTCCAAAACTGAGCTTTTATCACCTCCTGAAAAAGGATAAAAGTGAGCAATGTCAACTCCAAGAATGTAGACAGAGAATACAACATAGAAACTTAAGATACTTTGGGTAAAATTTAGAAGGCAGCACTGGATTAAGGGGAAGCCTTCCTGGGAATTATTCCGTCTCCATCCCTCATTCAATGGATAGAACTGGCCCAAGATAAACCTTCCCAGGCCCTGCCACAGTAGATAGCATCTTCAACAGGGAATTTCAACAAGCCATAATGTAAATAAAGAACATCTCTCCTTGTCAGTTCTGGCCTATCTCTGTTGAGTATTTGATTTTCCATTGCAGTGATCCTCAAAGTAGGAGCCCCAAATCAGCAGCATCAATATCACCTGGGAGATTGTAAAAAATGGAAATTCTCAAGCATATCCCCAGACTTACTGAATCAGAAGCAGTAGGGGGGAGGCGTAGAGATTAGTGCTCTAATAAGCTTTCCAGAGGATTATGTTGAGCACTGAAGTTTGAACTTCTGCTCACTTATCCCCAGTGCACAGCAAATTGCAACTCTCTCAACAGATAATATTTTTACTACAGCACAATGCAACCATATGCCCCCATCACAGACACTGAGACCAGCCAGTGTAAGTATCAAGTCAGTAGTCATAGATGCCTCAGTAGCAGTATGGACAGAGGCCCCTCAAGTGCCTGGACAGGAGGCCCTTACTAGTCACAGTGACTCAGCCTTAGACCATGTCTCAGCTCTAATCCCACTTTATGAGCTCCATCCCTCACTGAGCTTATTTTGACTCCAAGGATTCAGGTCCTTTTAGGGAACTGTTTTCAGCCTCCTAAATATTCATTTGATCAAGATTGTGTTTTCATCTCTTGATGAAAATATGCCAATGGTTTTCTTTATTAATTTCCCTATCTACTTGTGCATCAGAGATGGTATCTAGGGGCATCTGGGTGGCTCAGTTGGTTAAGCGTCTGTCTTCAGCTCAGGTCCCCACCCAGTAGGGAGTCTGCTACTCTCCCTCTCTCTCTCCCCTAGCTTGTGAGCTCTCTCTCAAGTCTTGGGGGGGAAAAAAGTCTGTTTACCACAGAGGCTCATAGAACAAGATGCAAACATAGATCCAAGTTGGCCTGAGGACCCAGGAGTAAAAGTGCTCTTGAGACTGATGCCCTTCCAAAGATAAACTTGTGTCCTCCAACCAAATGTCAGTGATGTGCCTCCATTCTATTCTATCTCATGATTGAGGCATTGACTCTGGAAAAGACCTGCTCACCGTCAGTATACCTGCCTTGAGTCACTGGCTGTCAGATTAATGACAAAGAAGGCCAAACACTCCAGTGAGGAACCTGAGCCCAGGTGACATGGACAATATCTCTGGCCTGCCCATGACTTGTTCATCATGAGTAGGTGTTTGCCACTGTTCTTTATTTTCTTCAAGTTTTTATTAGTTTCAGGTGTAGAATTTAGTGATTTGACACTTCAATACCTGGTGCTTATCACAAGTGAACTCCTTAGTCTCCATCAACCAACCCATCTCCCCACTTCCCTCCCCTCTGGTGATGATCAGTTTGTTCTCTATAGTTGAGTCTGTTTCTTGGTTTGCTTGTGTTTTTCCCCCATGTTATTTCTTTCTTAATTCCACATAGGAGTAGGATCACATAGTATTTGTCTTTCTCTTACTTCACTAAGCATAATACTCTCTAGCTCTATCCATGTCCTTGCAAAGAGCAAGATTTCACTATTTTTATGGCAGAGTAATATTCCATTGTATATATTTATACCACATCTTCCTTACCCATTCATTAGTTGATGGATATATGGGCTATTGTTGGTAAGACTGCTATAAACATCAGTGTGCATATATCCCTTCAAATCTGTTTTTTTTTTGTATCCTTTGGGTAAATACCTAGCAGTAAAATTGCTTGAGTATAAGGTAGTTCTATTTTGATTTTTTGAAGAACTTTCATACTGTTCTCCAGAGTGGCTGCACCAGTTTGCTTGCCACTGTTCACATTTCCCATTAACATCCTGATTCTCATGTTTATCTTTGTAAATAACACAATTTCACCAAGAATATGTTAGAATTTCAGTGACTACTTGAGAAAAAATTTTGAAAATCATGTAAGAGACACTTTAGAACAGAAGGGGAATGGAATCTCTTAACATTCAAGAGTTACCGTGCTTTGACATGAGAGACTTCAAAAAGAAATTGATTCATAAATTCTTTTTAAAAATTTTAATCCAGTATACTGTTAACAGTGTTATATTAGTTTCAAGTGTACAATACAGTGATTCAACGATTCCGTAACACCAGGTGCTCATCACAAGTGCACACCTCAATCCCCATCACCTATTTAACTCATCCTCCACTCCCCTCCCCTGTAGTAACCATCAGTTTGCTCTCTATAGAGTACATTTCTTGATTTCTCTCATTTTTCCCCTTTGCTCGTTTGTCTTGTTTCTTAAATTCCACATATAAGTGAAATCATATGGTATTTGTCTTTCTCAGATTGACTACTTTCACTTAGCATAATACTAACTTCATCCATGTCCTTGCAAATGACAAGGTTTCATTCTTTTTATGGCTGAGTAATATTCTAGTGTGTGTGTGTGTGTGTGTGTGTGTGTGTGTGAGTGTGTACATATATTGCCACCTCTTCTTTATCCATTCATCAATCAATGGACGCTTGGGCTGCTTCCATATCTTAGCTATTATAGATAATGCTGCTATAAACATAATGGTGTGTGTATCCCTTGGAATTAGTATCAAAACCTATATCTTTGGGCCACCTGGGTGGCTCAATCAGTTAAGTATCTGATTCTTGACCTCAGGTTTTGATCTCAGGTTTGAGTTCAGGCCCCACACTGGGCTCCCCACTGGGCAGGGAGCCTACTTTAAAAAAAGAAAAACCCACCACCACCACCAACAACAACAACAAAAAACACCTGTTATTCCTAAACAAGAGATTCCTTGATTAGGTCAGGTACTGCTCTTGCTCATTTTGTCTGCCCAAACCCCTTTCTTTCCTCTGTACCTTCCTCTACCTTCTGCTCTGTCTCCCCTTTCTACCTCAACATGCCTTAAGTCTCTTGAGTCACTGTCTCTTAGAGCCAAACCACTGGACAGGGAGTCTTTACAAGTAGATTTTAACCCACGGGCTAGGTCAAAATTAAGAGGCATCATGAAAGACTTTCCTAAGCATAAAGAAGATAAAGAATATATTGAGAAATCCAGAATAGTCCTAGCATTAAAACCCTGATTGCCACACATATCAAGTAGTCTCATGCTGGCAGGTCCCTGAAAGATAAACTCCTCCATGGGAAAAGCTGACAGTGATCATGCTGTTGAAGTGATCTAGGACAGTGGTTCCGTGGAATGGCTAATTAGTTCAATAGGGCTGTCAAAATAGACAATCTTTCTTATGGGTAGTGCGTGACCATGAACCTGTAAAGATTGACTTTACTCTTGTAAGCAGAGAACTGATGAAGCACCTAGAAAATTCCAAAACAGATTGTTCAGCATATTTCTAAAGCACTGGGCACAGACTCCAATGCCAATGTGACCACCGCTCAGACTCAGCTGTCAAAAAGACAAAACCTGAAATTGGAGATTTAATTAAACAAGTTAGAATGGTAAAGAGCTCTTTTGTTTGAACTATAGCATTTGAAAGAATTTTGAAATGGTAAAAGAAAATGAACTGATGAATGGATAAAGAAGTGGTATATATGTACAATAGAATATTAGTCATCAAAAAGAATTAAATCTTGCCATTTGCAATGATGTGGCTGGAGCCAGAGTATTATGCCAAGAAAAATAGGTTTGTCAGAGAAAAACACCATATGATTTCACTCATATATGGAATTTAAGAAACAAAACAGATGAAATAGGGAGGAGGGAAAAAAGAGAGAAGCAAATCATAAGAGACTGTTAACCATAGAGAACAAACTGAGGGTTGATAGAGGAGGACGGGTGGGAGGTGGGCTAAATGGGTGATGGGCATTAAGGAGGGCACTTGTGATAAGCACTGGCTATTATATGTAAGTGATAAATCACTAAATTCTACACCTAAAACCAATTTTACCATATATGTTAACTAGCTAGATTTTAAATAAAAACTTGAAGGGAGAAAAAAAGAGTAATAGATTAAAAAATAATATTCAGAGGAAACTTTGAAGTCTCCAAATTAAACAATTACATGCCCCAACACAATTGCTTAAACCCACAGGGGGAATTCCCAGATGAGGACTCTTGCAAGTAATAGAGGCAAAAGGGGGAATAAAAAATATGATAGTAAATTTAAGTAGAAAAATACGATGACCAAACAATGCAGGTGCTCTTCCCCATCTTGCGCCCAAGCTTTCCCTGAGGACTACCAATGCTGTGTATATCTCTAACAGTCCCCAAATAGGTCCCAAGTCTAGGCTTCTGTCACTTTTGGACATTTCTTCCTTCTGTCACCACACCTGCTAAATAGAGCTTCCCTGTGTTAATGGAATTTCCAAAGTCTTGTACTTCTGAAAGGTCTTTTAGAAATTTCTGAAGACTCAAATCATAACTAATTTGGACATTCACTTGCCAGTTAATTTTTACTTATAAACCGATTTATATTTAAATGAAACCCAAATTGAACAGCTCTAGAAGGAACTAGACTCATGAGTAAAGGGCTCCACTGACTGGAAGAAGTAATGGAACCACACCCATTATGGTTTAATTGGTCCCTCTAATTCTCTCAACGACCCCTACAAATGCTTTAAAACCAAAATTCATAGAGGAACTGAAAAACAGAGATGGATTGGGAAGAAATCTTACCATACTTTGTACCAGGCCTTGTAATATTCTTTTCCTCATAGTTATGACATCCAGAAAATGAGGGCATTATTTATCCAGGACATCAGAACTATAAATACAATAGCCTTACCTCTTTTTCATATGGTATCAAACTCCGATGTCATCCTATCCTAGGTACCACCTAAGCCCTCATATTTCACATCTCACTCTTTCTCCAGCAGACCAGATTCCTCTAGATTAGGATACCCAATACTTGTTCATTTCTTTCTAGGAAGGCCTACATTATGCTTGGACATCACACCTCAGAATTTTACAGAAGCCTTGTATTACTTTTTATAAATTCTTAACCAAGATCTTAAAGGCCTTAACTCTTCTAAGAAGAATTACTACAGACAACAGGTTCTTAATTTTCCTGAAAATTTCATTTCTACATGATGTAACTAAGTCCTCACTGGAAACCCAATCATAAGCAGGCATTTTGTGATTTGAAATTGGCCTAGGGTTGTCTGAGTGCTTCAGTCAGTTAAGCATCTGCCTTTGGCTCTGGTCATGATCCTGAGGTCCTAAGATTGAGCCCCACGTCATGCTCCTTGCTCAGCAGGAAGCCTGCTTTTCCTTCTCCTTCTTCTGCCCTCCGCACCCCCCAGCACTCATTCCCTCTCTCTCTCCCTCTCAAATACATAAAATATTTTTTAAAAGAAAATAAATTCATCTTCCAAAAGCCTCCCATAACTAACCTACCTGGTTATTATAATACGTCCACTTGTTGGTGCAGAAAAATTCTAGACAAACCCTTGGAGTTTTGACTCAGCTCCATGGGCACTGTAGAGACCAACAACTTATAACTTTTCACTGGTGGCATAGGCAAGTCTGCCTTGTTTCAGAGCAGTAGCAGCATCACTTAAGTGTGTGGAAGCATTAACCAACTTAAATCTTACCCCTTTGAGTGTAAGGTCTTTCATGGTATATAGACTTTGTCACTCACTGGAAAAACTTAACATTTCTCAACAAGCGGAACCACCTCAAAGAAATTCTTGCTATTTTCAATCTTCATTTTTCCATCCACCCTTATATTATCTTGAAACCTGCTACACTTCTACCATCTGAAGAAGAGGGATCACAACTGCTAGCATCTTGGGAACTCTCCCTGCCTCAAATGAATGTTAGAGATGTTCATAGAAAATCCACATTTAATATCATTTGTTGATGAATCACATCTTAATAGACCTTTCAGTTTTAAAAAACCAATGACGGTACCAATTTGTCTAGGTTCTCCAGGCTGGACACTTCATAAGAACTATTATCTCTAGATCATGAGCTCTTAGCAGAGGCAAATCAGTTCAAGTGGAAGAGCTCAATGTACTCTTTAAAGCTTGTTAATGAGCTCAGGATAAAAGGATTAATATATACCTTGTGGGGATGTGCATGATTTGAGAGTGCTCTGAAAATAAGATCAGTAAGCAGCCCAACCTAAAATGATCCAATGAGGGCAGCCTCTGTGGCGCAGCGGTTTAGCGCTGCCTGCAGCCCAGGGCGTGATCCTGGCGACCCGGGATCGAGTCCCATGTCGGGTTCTCCGGGTTTTCTGTGGAGCCTGCTTCTCCTTCTGCCTGTGTCTCTTCCTGTGTGTGTGTGTGTGTCTCATGAATAAATAAAATCTTAAAAAAAATAAAATAAAATGATCCAATGATATTATGCCAAGTAAATTAAGCCAATCAGAGAAATACAAATACTATATGATTTCACTCATGTGTAGAATTTAAGAAACATGGGCAGCCCAGCTGGCTCAGCGCTTTAGCGCCGCCCTTGGCCCAGGATGTGACCCTGGAGACCCTGGATCGAGTCCCACGTCCAGCTTCCTGCATGGAGCCTGCTTCTCCCTCTGCCTGTAGCTCTGCCTCTCTGTGTGCCTCTCATGAATGAATAAATAAAATCTTAAAAAAAGAATTTAAGAAAACAGATGAACATAGGGAAAAGGAAAGAAAAATTAAATAAGAGGAAATCAGAGAGAGGGACAAACCATAAGAGACTATTAACTATAGGAAACAAACTGAGGGTCAGGGGAGGGGAGATGGGTGGTAGGATGAGGTAACTGGATGATGGGCATCAAGTAGGGTACTTGATGTAATGAGCACTGGGTGTTATTTGCAGCTGGTGAATCACTAAATTCTACCTCTGAAACTAATAATACACTATATGCTAACTAACTTGAATTTAAATAAAATCTTTAGAAAATGGAAAAAATAAGAAAAAATAATAAATAAAATAAATAAAATAATGGAGCATGATGTGGGGCTCAAAATCATCAGGTTAAGGAATTCCTAATACCTTGATGCTATTATAAAGATAAAAGCATACACAAAAAAGCATAATTTGGATGCTAAAAACATGTTCTAGCTGAACACTCTGCCACACGGGCAGCCTTTACTACAATCAAGGCCTTCTGATACTATACATGGTCAAATTTATTTGGGGAATATAAATAATAGTGAAAGGAAATAAAGGGGAAAGGAGAAAAAAATAAGTGGGAAATATCAGAAAGGGAGACAGAACATGGAAGACTCCTAACTCTGGGAAACGAACTAAGGGTGATGGAAGGGGAAGGGGGGGTGACTGGGTGGCAGGCACTGAGGTGGGCACTTGACAGGATGAGCACTGGGTGTTATTCTGTATGTTGGCAAATTGAACACCAATAAAAAATAAATTTATTATTAAAAAAAATTCTTAGGCAATTCCAAAGATACTATTCTATGACAACAAAAAGTAGCTCCAGAATCAGATAAGAAGATATTGGTAATGGTCTGGATATGTACTGCATGATGATAATCTTTCCCACTCTTATACTAGCCTTCCAGTGATGCCAGAGAACTTCAAAAATGTAACCTTGCAAAATAATTTCCATAAAATTCCCATCAGAATAAAAAGCACTTAACTCTGGTGGGGAAATTTTACTATAACTGCTGAGCAAGTACATGGTGCATATCCCATCTCTCACCAACATCACCTCTGAAAAGTATAAAGGTTAAGACATGGATAAGAGACCAGATCTCAAGGCCCCCTTAGACCCAAACAAATTTCATACAGTTACCATCATCCTACCTAGAAAATTCAAATCCCATATGTGTCCAGTGCTAAAGGAACTTATGTCACTGAAACTGTCATCAGGAAGCTGAAAAATCTCACCACTCATTCAAAAACTCCATTTTATCCATATTTTCTTTGATCTTCAGATATCTACCAGAAAGAAAAACAAAAAAGCTCTTTAGCCAATTCATGAAGAAGAAAAATTGATCCGCAGCGGTTTGTGAACTTAACAACTATTCTGGACTACTTTTTTTCTTTATTCACAACTCCTCATTTCAAGTTTCAAAGTATACCTAAAAGGTAGATACATTTTGCACATTATGATTCTAAGAACTACAGAAGGACTAGACAATACCACTAAGGCTATAGATCTCCCACCAAAGAATTTCACAAGATCAACAAAGTGGTTCAAAATTGAGGAGCCCTAGTCATATGCAGCTTTCAAAGCAGAATGTGTGCCATTTTATGGGAATAATGTGCCTACTGCTCACAAACTTTTCCAGACTCTCTATTGTTCCTACAAATATCTGAAAAACACACAAAGAAATTACAACATTAGGTAATCTGTCTGATATCCCTAGGTCTGCTATGACAGGCTCTACAGATTGGGACAAAATATGTTCTCTGGTTTGACTGCTCATGGCTTCTAGATTCACAGTGGGCTACATACTATGATTATAATCCTCTTAGTATTTGCATCTTTGCAGCAAACATATGATTCTCCATGTCTAAAAGGCTGTTACTCAGCCACTGTCTCACCAATGACTGTTCAACAGAAACAAAACATTACCAAGAGTGTTAAGACTCAAGTGACCTCTTGGGCAGCCCGAGTGGCTCAGCGGTTTAGCGCCACCTTCAGCCCAGGGCCTGATCCCGGAGATCTGGGATTGAGTCCCACATTGGCTCCCTGCATGGAGCCTGCTTTTCCCTCTGCCTGTGTCTCTGCCTTTCTCTCTGAGTCTCTCATGAATAAATAAAATCTTTTTTAAAATTTTTTAAAAATTTAAAAAAAGACTCAAGTGACCTCCAGCATAGCCTCAGATACTTTGACCAGCAGTGTAGATGTAGAATGATCACCATCCTGAGAATGTGGTCTACTCTATAGTATTGGCTTAAGTATAGCCAAAAGGCAGGGCTGAGGGAAAAAAAATTACTTTTAAAACCACAACATGCAAAATAGACAAACTGCAAAGTAACCATAACTTGCAAAACAGAGAAACTGTATAGATATCACATTTAAAACACAAACCCATTAAGCTCAAGAGTTGTTTCCAACTATATAAATATATATATATATATATATATAACCAGTTTCAATAATAATCTTGCTTCACATACCAACCCAATAAGCTATTCCCTAGTTTCTAACTTCCAACCAATTGTTGCCAAACCTTACTTACCATGTCCCACCTAAAACTACACCAAGTCAAACTCCTCTCCAAGAAACCGAAGAGCTCAAGCCATTAAATTCATTTGGTGAAGGCTTTCTCCCCTGACAAGTTTCTAATGAACTCATCTTGTTTTCCAATCACAACTAATTTCTCCAACCACTTTTATGGGATATTTGACTGAAAACACCTGGATGAACTTGGAGAAAGGCCCAGTTTCCCATGTCTAGGAGATGATAGACAGCACCTCCATGAAGTTCACTGTATGTTCTTCTTGCCCAAACATGAATGACTGGCACCTGGCAGGCCCACAACATCTGCTAGATGAAAAAATTAAGCCACTTATATTAAGTAAAGAGATTTTACTGAGGTTAAAATGCCTATTTAATCTCAGGAAAATTACTGAAAAGCAAAAGCTTCAAGTGCATGAAAATATGCCCACTGTATACTGAATGAAAGCAATGCTGAATGAAAATGTTCAGAGCAAAGCCAATGAGTATTTCTGTGCCAGAAGTTCAATAAGTTGGATGCTTTAAAATTGTTTTCTCTTAAACATCTCAAGTACATTCCTCAGCTTTTTAAATAAAGGACTAATGTTACTTCTTCAACTGAAAACCCTGCTAATCAAAGACCTCTATGGGGCAAGATAGGCAGAGGCCAGGCTCTGGAAGGCTCTTCTTCTGCTTCATCATACTCAGGGCCCATCTCACTGCTCTCTGTAGGAAACCTGGACTCATCAGTTCCCAGGACAAGCCAAGGTACAATGGAGAAACAGCGACTATGATCTGCAGAAGATGCTATAGGAAAAACACCAGCAGACTGGAAGTGAGGGGAAAGCCAAGGGCGGGCATTTGGTGCATGTACAGATGAATAACGCAAACTGCAGAGTGATAGCTTAGAGAAGTCTCAGCCAGGACCCTGCCCTCTGATTATTGCCCACAATATTTTGTCTGCACCAGACAAACCAGAAAGTTGAGAATGAACCAAACAATGAAAAGGATGTGGGAAAGAACATTTTAGGCAGAAGAGACAGCCCCTGTGGAAGCCTTAGTGGAGGAAAGGTGAGGTTAATGAAAAAACTTTAAGAGATAATAATGCATGAAAAAGAGAGTGGCCCAAGATGAGGATACATATTTCTAAGTCAATCTTACATGGTCATTTCTGTTCCTAAAACATGAACGAAGCAAATGCCTTTCTTATATTACCCAAACCCTATCTTTATTTTCTGTTCTCTGTCTCCTTTCCTACCCTTTCTTCAAGGAACTCACATTTACTTGCTCCATGATAAAGCTGGGGTTTGTATATTCATTTTTCAGGGAGTCTTTCCTGGATGTTCTCTATCTACATCTGGCCATCTCTTGTCTCTTCTTGGCTTCTTTGATTTGGGGGGTTTGGTCTTTTAACTAGAAGAATGCCTTACTACATCAGTGAGAAGGATGTTCAAGGATTGTAGAAAGTCTTCTTTCCTTCCCTCACATCCATTAGAAAGTAGTTTAAAAGCAACCATTCAGGGATGCTCTAAAACTCAAATCACCAACAGGCATCCCGTAGGTGATCTACGGATCTGTGGTAGCCTGCCTACTCTTGATTGCACATCATCTGCCATTTTATAGTAAGAATGTTTTTATCGAATTAGCCTGCACTATGAACTTCCAGAGCTGAGCCATCTCTCTGTAAAGAATTTAAGAAGTTTAGTCAAAACATGGAAAAGCTGAGTTAGTCAGCAAGGAAAACTAGTGCCTTCAATGAATGAGGGGAAACGTGTCAGGGGTCATAACATCCTAGGATTCCATTGCATCATTTATTGTAAGTTTGTACTGTGAAGTCTATAAGTCAGGTTTATTGAATGATGTAATGGAGGAAGCTGTCTACTTCAGTCTTACTGGGTTGAGTAATATAAGACTCTGAGGCCTAGAAAAGGTATTCGATTTTCTTTACTTTGGCCATATGGCTAAACAAGGGAAACTAGACAGATATCTACTAATCTATTGTCTCACGTCAAGGAACTTTAGAATTATAGCTCTCTCCCCAGTGCTTCACCAGCTGCTTCACTATTACTGATTTAACAGAACATTTGAACACACTGAAATTTATCCTTCAGAAGCAGAATAATACTTTTAAAATTCCTGATTTCCCCAAAAAATGCACTTGTACGGACTCAAGCTCAATTTTCATACTGGAACAGGAACATTCTATCCAGAAGCCATGGCCCTGAAGTCACTGAATAGAAGGTGAAGATACACCTGCCTGATAGATATTTGGAAGATTTCATTTGCCAAATGGAGGTTTCCAGGCTATGGGCTTCAGTGAAAGCCATTGCTCGTGCCTAATTAAGAGAGAAAGCTTTGCAGTTTAAACATTACAAAACATTACACCATCCTTTCAATTTGACTCTATGTCTGTCCCCTTTCCATCATCAAACAGCCCCTCTTACAAAAGGTCAAAAGCAGAGGTTTTCTTTGTGATCCTTAACCAATAATTTTTTCTCATTCTTTTCACCAACTAATGGGTTAGTATGGCAGCATCTTCAACAGCCAAAGCCATATATCAAAAATTGTGTTATGGAAAATTCCTATGATTGATAATAAATAAGTCTTACCCCCATTTTCTGGGTCCTTAGCAATAGGAGGCTGTTCTATTCTGAAGACATTAGTTGCCATCTAAAAGAAGTGCAGTGAACCAGTAAGAATATGACTCCTGGAATCGGACAAGGTCTCTTGATCCTTTGGCTTACTGTGTGTATTTGGGATGACATTTTACTATTCTGTAAACTCTGATTCCTTCAAACAGGTATTTTGCATTTTTTCATTGGTAGCATTGTTTTGTACTACGTTCTCAGCCATTTTCAGTATTGGCAGCTCCATATTCTGTTTCTAAAATGTTTTTATTGACAGGGGACCCATTGCACAAACACAGAATATTCTGACTTCTGGAAAAGAATATCATACCCTTAAATAAAGATAAGAAGACCATAAAATTCAAAAGTTTCCTACTTCATTCTAGTTTTGATTTTATATTAAGCTTAAATATATTAGTTACTTTGTAGAATTAGAGATTTTTATCCTATACATATTGAGCTCTGCTTCAGTCAAGGCTCTTCTGCTTACTAGGTGTGTGACTTTGTTTTGCTTAACCTCTCTAAGCTTTATTTTCCTCATATGTGAAATCAGCATAACAATAGTTTCACTCCACTAAGATTTCGATGGGTTTTCAGTAGTATAACACATGTAATAGTTCAGCCCAACATCTAGCACATAGTAAATTTTCAGTAAATATTAGTATTAAAAGGAAGAGGGAAGGAAAGATTAGCATCATTTTTTGGAAAATTATCAACCAAATCCAGGATTTTTCTAAGAAATTGTTCAGAGATTAATCCAGTATATGAATCAGAAAGACCTTGGTTGGAATAAGGAAAAAAGAAACTGCTTGAATATGTCATGTTGAAAACTTATCTCTCTGCTTTCATTAAATTAACACTTAAAATGGTTTAAAAAAAAACACAAGGATGGAAAGAATGAGAGAGGATGACATCTGATAAGAGATAAAATGTTGAATGGATAAAGAAAATGTGATAGACACAGACACAATGGAATATTATTTAGCCATAAAAAAGTAAATCCTGCCTTTTGCAAAAACATAGATGGAACTTGAGGGCATTATGTTAAGTGAAATAAGTCAAACAGAGAAAGACAAATACTGTATGATCTCACTTATATGTAGAAACCAAACCAACACAAACTAAAATCAAAACACTCAACTCATAGGAAAAAGACCAGGTTGATAGTTACCAAACACAAGGGATGGAGGTCAAAAGGTAAAAACTTCCAACTATAAAATAAATGAGTTCTGGGGATGTAATATACAGCATGGTGACTGAAGTTAATACTTTTTTTCATATTTGAAAATTGCTAAGACAGTAAATTCTAAAAGTTTTCATTACAAGAAAAAATATTTGTAACCAAGTGAGGTGATGGATGTTAACTAGATTTATTGTGGTGTAACTAGATTATGCTGGTGATTATTTTACAACATATACAAATATCAAATTGCTATGTTGTACACCAAAACTAATATAATGTGTCAGTATATATATAGTTGAAATATGGAAAGCAAAGGGACAGGTGCAAGTGATTAGCAAATGAAGAAAGATGAAACTTACATATCTAGAGAAGGAAAACCAAAGAGAAGTAAAATGACATCCCAGAAAATCTGGGACAGTAACGGCAACAGGCAACTTTGAAGATATAAAAGAGGGGTAGGCTAAAAACAGCAAAAAGTAGTTGAAGGTATGTACAAAGGGCTGTTAAATCACCTCCTCCAGAAGATAAGAGATTTATTTTACGAGGAAAAATGAAGCATAGGGACTCTGAACCTCAGGACATCAGGTACAGAAGAAGGCAGGAGCAACACAAACTGCTGTAAGCCACCAAAAAATTAGAAGCATTTAGTACAAATTGAGTCCTTTAGACTGCAAATCCTGCTCACTTCAAAAGGTTGGAGGCCATCTTACAACCCAAAGACAGAGGACTGTCTAGTCCTCAGAGAAACTAAAAGTTATAAAAGACTAACAGATACTGGTGCTTTGAGTCTCTCAATGAAATAATTTGGTCTCCAGTCAAAAATCCCACGTGAGTTCCACTAACAAACCATACATGTACAGCTTCCAATTAGCTTTTTACTATCATGCTCTGTAATATGAATGGATAGTTGTGGATTAAGGGACATTTTTTATTAGTCCCCTTTTACTTTATGCTGTAGTAACAAACACAAAAACTCAAAATGGTTTACAAAAATAATAATAATGACTTGCTGCTTCTGGCCCAGCATATAAGGAGTATAGATGTCTTCACTCTCATGATTATAACAATTAAGGGAAGAAGGGAAGCTGAACAAACTGAAAATTAACAACTCTTCTAGGTTCCATCAGAGAATTGAGATCCCAGGCAAACACTACCCAAACAAGCAAGCAGGTCCAGAAAATCACAACCTACAGGAGCAGAAGCTCAAGAGGAGAAACCCACCACTGAACCAGCACTAAGGCAGGGAAAACAAAAGTGCAGTTGCCTAGTTGATGAACTGCTCAGTGTGGAAAGCTTTAGTGTTAAAACTCCAGAGAGGGCTAGACCCAGAGGGGGCCACATACTTAAATAAATTTTACTTCCAGCAGCCAGGTTCTCATCAGAGAAAATCTGCTCCTTGCTTCCAGCAAGAAGAAAGGAAAAGTAGAAATTTTGAAGTATACATTCAAGAGACACTATTTTATCAGAGCCCAAAAACTAGGGTTTCATCAGAGCCTCATTGACAAGGGGAAAGGGAAATTTCACTCAATTCCTTCTAACCTTTCTGTCTCCCCTAAGGGGAAAGGAAGAATTGAAAAGCATCTGTGAAGGTCACAACCCAGGGACACATGGTCATTAAATGACTGAGACCCAATCACAGGATTATAGGCTGCTTCTTCCCCCTACCCCGCAACACACACTTTGCCAACACATCAGTAAGACTCTTGTATAATAACAGAAGATTACACTAAAAGCACTGCATGTCTCAGACCATATTTAAAAAGCATCTAATGGAAACCCCAAAGACAATAGAGGAAATGGGAATAAAAACATCAGAATAAATTTTAGCCTCTGACACCTACAGCAAACAGTGAACATAGTCAAACTCCTAGCCAGATAAATATAAAACCTCACACTAAAGGCCTATTTACCCCAGCTCCTTTTACCCAATGCATGATGTCTGACTTTCAACCAAAAAAAAAAAAAATCATAAGGCATACTAGAAGATTAAAAAAAAAAACACATTTTGAAGCTACAGACCATCAGAGCCAAACTTATTACATAGCAGAGATTTTGAAACTATTTGATTAAGAATTTAAAATTCTGAATATCATAAGAAACCTTTTTTTTAAAAGCAGAAAACATGCAAGGTAGATAATGTAAGTGAAGAGAGAGAAATCTATGAAAGAATTAAAAAGGGAGCACCCAGGTGGCTCAGTGGTTTAGCGTCTGCCTTCAGCTCAGGTCATGATCCCAAGATCCTGGGATCAAGTCCCACATCTGGCCCCCCACATGGAGCCTGCTTCTCCTTCTATGTCTCTGCCTCTCTCTATGTGTCTCTCATGAATAAATAAAATCTTTTAAAAAAAAAGAATAAAAAGGAAAGGCTTGAATCAGAAACATTGAAAAAGAAATGAAGAATGTCTTTGATGGGCTCATCAGTAGACTGGACAAAGCAAGGAAAGAATCAGTAAGCTTGTAGAAATGTCAATAAAAATTTCCAAAACTGGAATGCAAAAGAAAAAGTATGAAAAGAAATATCCAAGAATCATGGGAAGATGTAACAGTGTAACATATGCAAAGTAGGAATACCAGAAGGAGGAAAGAAAAGAAAAAGGAACAGAAGAATTTAAAGTAAAAAATGAGAATTTTCCAAAATTAATGACACCAAACCACAAATCCAGGAAGCTTAGAAAACTCCAAGCAGGATAAATAATCTGTCCCCAACAAAAAACTTAGGCATATCATATCAAACTGCAGGAACTCAAGCACAGAGGAAATCTTATAATAAGCTGGGGGCAGGGGGAACAGAGGGAGGGTTCCTCAGTTAACTATAGAAGAGTAAGGATAAGAATTACACATTGGACTTCTCTTCAGAAACCATAGAAGCAAGAAGAGTGGAGTGAAATATCTAAAGTGCTGAAAAAGAAAAAAAAAACACCAAAAAAAAAGAAAGAAAAAAAAAACACCAACCTTGAATTTTTTACACAAAATTACTATTAAAAAGTTAAGGAAAAATAAAGACTTTCTCAGACAAACAAAAATTGAGGACTTTATTGCCAGTAGACCTGCCTTGCAAGAAATATTAATGAAGTTCTTCACTTAGAACTAAACGAAAATGAAAATACAATTTATCAAAATTGGTTGATGCAGCAAAAGCAGTAGAAGGAAATTTGTAGTATTGCATTTTAGAAAAGAAGAAAAATCTAAAATCAGTAATCTACACTTCCACCTTAGGAAACTAGAAAAAGGAGAATAAATTAAATCCAAATAAGGAGGAAAAGAGAAAAAAAATATTGAATTAATGAAATTGAAAACAATAAATTAGAAAAATAAAAAGCTGAGCTTCTTGAAAAAAAAAATAAAATTGATGAACCTCTAGCCAGGTAAGCTAAAAAAGAAAATACAAATTTATAATGTCAGAAATGAAAGAAAAGACATCACTTCTAAGGATAATAAAGATACATAATAAGCAATCTTATGGCCACAAATTTGATAAAATAGATGAAATGGACCAATTCCCTCAAAGATACAATCTAGCAAGACTCATACAAGAAAAAATAGATGAGCTGAATAGACAGATCTATTAAAGAAATTGACTCAATAATTAATAACCTTTCAAAACAGAAAGCACCAAGTCCACTGGAAAATTCTACCAAACATTTAAGAGGTTATACCAATTCCCTACAATCTCTTCCAGAAAATGGATGCAGAAGGAATATTTCCTAATTCATTTTATGAGGACAGCATTACCCTAATACTAAAAATAGCCAAAGTCATTAAAAAGAAGGAAAACAACAGATATTTCTCATGAACATAGGCCCAAAAATCTTTAGCAAAACAGGAGAACAACCAGTCTCCAGCACTTAGGAAAGGAAGAAGAGAGTGACACCCTGTCAATGCCAGCCTGGAGACCATGACTGGATGCTGAAGACAGCCAAGAGGGTAAAAATATCCCTTGCAGCATATGTAGGCAAGAAAATTCCTAACATCTAGCACCCATTCAAGAAGCATAAGAGAGAAATAAGGCCAACAACACATTTATTTTCACATGCTAAAAAGGAAACAGAATCAGAAACATGGGATCCTGTGAACTTCCCAATCCAAGTAATACCCTATGCATAGTGAGCCCAGAGAACTAGAACTAACTCCTGCATTTCCTGAGGAGCCTAAAAAAAAATGGTCAACCTTGCAAAGACCAAATCCTACACCTTCAGAGTATACCAATCATAACTATTAAAATCAACAAGTTGTGAAAAGAGAAAAAATATTAGCAAGTCATCCAACAATGTATAATAAAAAGAATTATACACCATGACACACTGGTATATATATATACTCCACTTTGAATGGTGGAAGTGCACAGCAAATAATAATGAAAAATAACCTATGCAAAATCACATGACCATAAAATTTCAGAATCTTTGGGGAAATATTCTAAAATCATTCTTAAGGGAAAAAATTATCAAAAATCAGTATTTTTCCAACTTCTGAACAAAAACATCTAGAAGGAAATGCAGCAATGAAAAAAATCTTAGGAAAGTGTTCTTCCAAATTACAATTTTATAGCTCTCTCCAAGCTAGCAATTCCAAGAAAGGAAGATTACATTTCAGACATCTAAGTTTTTAAATATATAACTTACTATGCATGCATTTCTCATGAGAAGGTTTGTTTCACGAAACTGAGGAAGGAAGCTAAGAATATTGGAATTAAGTACACAAGGAATCCAACACTGGAAAAAAATAATAAAAATTCTGAAGATAATGGTGAAAAATGGCTAGCTGCCCTAAAGAGAAATTAGCCCATATTAGAAAAAAAAGATAAAGGGCTCCAGAAAAGATGACATAAAAAGAGAAAAAATATACATCTGAAAGATTATCAAATGTATTTTTCCTCTGTTAAGAGGAATTTTATAATTCTATATCCGTGTTTGGAGGAAGAATTTTTGACAAGTATATTTAAAAAATAAAAGAATATTACGGCAATTAACCCTAGGGAAAAAGAGTACAATGAAATAATATTGCATGAGAAGTAACAGTGCCACCAATGGTTTAATAGCATGTATCCAAGATCACTTCCCACCCCACCCCACCCCAGTCTTGGTATCAGCATTCGTGACCCCCTGCATGTCGCCTCCCACAATAAGCACAGCCAGCTATCAATGCAGAAATGACAGTGTGTGGTTTCCAATTGTTGGCCATAAAAAGTAAATTCTCACCCATTCTGAGAGAAGCCAGCAGTCATGTTGTAAGGAACCTCAAACAGCCTTACCGAGGGATCCACGCAGTAAGGAATCAAGGCCTCCTGCCTACTGCCAGCAACAACTTGCCAGCCATGTGAGTGAGACATCTTGCAATTGGGTCTGCTGGTCCTGGGAAAGCCTTCAAATGACTGCAAGTCCAGCTGACATTTTACCTGCCACTCCACGAGATGAGAGACCCTGAGGCAGGACCACCAGCTAAGTCATCCCCTCATTCCCAACCCACAGAAAATGGGTGGAGATAATAAATGGTCATTGTCGCCTTAAACATCTAAGTGTTGGGGTGGTTTGTTATGCAGCAGTGGATAACTAATAGATCTGGGACAGTGGAAGTGAAGTGCTACTAAAACAGAACCCTGCTAAGCTGTGTGCTTGGCAGCTCACAGCAGCCGGGAGGACTTTGAGGAGGGCTAAAGAGAGCCTAGAAGACTTGGAGAAAACTATTACCAAAAACTGTGACATCTGAGGAGGCTGCCTGTGAGGGCTTCAAGGAAGTAGAGGAGGCTATTATTGGAAACAAGAGGTTGTGTAGTGGCAGAAAGTTTATCAACACTGTAATCTACAGAGCATGTAGCACATAAATGTACCTCACGAGCTGGGTGACAACTGAATTCTGAAGGTGCATTGGCTTCTTTCTAACTGCTCATACTAAGATGCAACAGGGCAGAGATAAGCCAGAGGAGGGACTATTAAACAGGAAAGATCCAGAAATGGTTGCATTTGAAAATCTCCAGTCTCCCCTAATGACAAAGCATACTAAAATTAAGAAATGGCTTCTAGGCAAAGATCAAATCCAGGGCCCTTTCAAGAAAATGTGGTCTAAGGATGAAGCTGATAGTGGAACCGAAAAATCCTTTGTTATGACCTCAAAGAACTCTTCAGCCCCGCACAGTCTGAGACTTCAAAGGACTTTGAAGATGTTGCCTTTCAGATGTCTCCATCACTGGCAGCCTAAGTAGAGATAAAGTCTTATCTGGAAGAGATTTGTGGGTGTGGCTTTCGTTCAAAGGAACAAACCCACTATGGCAGGACACCCACAAAAACCTTGAGAGAATCACCTTGGCAGAAACACCACCAGCTTGGACTGAAAGGGGCAGAGACAGTTCAAAATGAAAAGTAGACTTTGGACCTCAAACATCTACAGACAGGAAGACTGGGAAACTACTTGGTTGCAAGCATAGGCTGCCTCTCATGGGAAAGGAAGGATGATTCAGGTAGAAATAAGGGCCAGACAGCAAAGCCAAAAGGCAAAGAGACTCATTCCAAGGCAGGAGTAGGACTGAGTCCTTTTAAAGTAATTTTTAAAATGTATCCTGATGGATTCCAGAATTGCTGTGGACCAGTGACCCCTATATAGCCCCCTTCCCCTTGCTTGTTGGACAGGAATGTAGCAGTTATCTTGTGCCTGCTGCCCCACCATTGAATGTTGGGTGTGTGAGAGGCAAATAACTTTTCTCTTTACTTCACAGATCTTCAGATTGTGAGGAACTGGACCTGAGGAGCCCCACACTTGGGCCTAATTTGGATAATGAGATTCTGGGGTGTTTTTGAGATACTTCAATGGGACGAAACACTTAGGGGACCCTGAGAAGAGATGAGTATAGTTTGCATGTGGGAAGGACATGAGTCATTGGAGGCCAGAGGGTGAACTGTGGTGGCCAGTCTCCAAGATGGCCCCAATGCTCCTCACTTCCTGGTGTACTAGTCTGTGTACTCATGCCCTAGTGTACTCCCATGTCACAGCGAGCACGGCCTGTGTGTGTAACCAATAGAAATCACAGCATATGACTTCCAAGACTAGGTCATCAAAGACATTTGAGATTTCCCTTGAGCTCTCCTGCATCACTTATTTGAGGGGAAGCCAATGACTATGCCATGCAAACATCCCTAGAGGGGTTTCCATAGAGCAAGCAACTAAGGACTCCACCCAACAAACAGTTCAAGTGAGGCATCTTGAAATTGTTGTTTTAAGCATCTAACTTTTGGCGGTGACTTGTTATGCAGTCATGCAGCCATAGATAACTAATAGACTGCGGAACTTGGTAGTGGGACGCTACTGTAACAAAAATCTAAAATGTGGGAAAAGCCATGGATTTGGCAGGGGACAGAGGCTGGGTCTTTCGCCGCCTGCACAAAGCTTTCTGACAACTACAGAACTGACCCAGGCCTTGATTACAACCTCAAGAGCAATTTCAAGTTAAACCACTCCCAAATCCCTGACACCTCCTACCTTCCCCCAAATCAGTGTCAGACAGTACATACATGGCCATTGTTTAAAGCCACTAAGCATCAGGGTAATTTTGTATGCAGCAATAGATAAATAATACATTTCATAGTAAACATTTTACAAAAGAAATAAGTTTACTGAGACACAAGGGAGTGTAGAACATAGGAAATTGGGAACAGAGAGGGGACAGGTAGGGTGGAGACATCTGACTATTGTACACAAATGACATCATACTATACTTTCTATTTAGGTGCCTGAGGTGCACCTAAAACTTCTACGATTTTTCAGAGCAGAAGGAAATGGTATGTCAGTTGTATGTTTTTTAAGAAATATATTTTTAAAGCAATGGCTACAGAAAATTATATTCTGGGTGGTTTTCCAATGGAAACACTCATTCCAGTGAAAGAAAAAGGCAACGCTCAGTGGGATGCCCCACCAGAAAACAAAATAAAAAACATGATTTTTACTTATCACTTAAAACAAATCATAATTGACAAATGAATAAATTCATTTTATTAATAATAAATACAAACTTTGTAAAAGTCTACCCATGTGCATATCACAAAGGTAGCTTCAGCTCCTTGTGCTTTTTTATCTTGGTTTTTACCCAACTTCATATAGTTTTCAGTGGTTGAAATCAAACACACAAAGTGTATTCAATATCACATTTTATAGGGGTTTTTCACAGACTATGTTTATCACTATTATGAGTTCATTTTCAAGTATTTTAGAGACCCCTTCAAGTTTCTTGTAAAATTTATAAATTTCTCACTTCATACTCAAGTATGCAAAGAAAACGTGAGTTGTTCATCCTTTGTAACTACTTGGATATTGTCATGACCCCACACTTCCCTGAGAATAGGGACAAGTAAACTTTCAATTCGATGATCTATGTTACAGCAATCTCTGTCCAATTAAATGAGCTCTTTTGGATGATTTCTGGGGATGTATAAGATTTCCTATGTTCTCCCACTCCCTTACCCCTATCCAAGAGGGTGTCAGGGCATGGAGAGGCACTGATGCCCTTCTGTACTCCCATTTCACAGCAAGCAGGGCCTGTGCGTGCAACCAATAGAAATCACAGTATATGACGTCCAAGATTAGGTCATCAGACACATGTGGGATTTCCCTTGATCTCTCCTGGATCACCCATTTTGGGGGAAGCCAATGACCATGCCATGAAAACATGCAAACACCCATAGAGAGAGTGGAGGCCTTGCCATCCTTCAACTGATCTCCACCTTGGATTGGGCACTGACAGTGCATCCCTTTGTTTCATGTAGCAAGGTGGTCTGGCTCTGCCCCTTGTATCCAGCTGGAAAATGAGACATTCCCTCTAGCATAGGCATTTCTCTTGAAAGGCATTTCGATTGACCTGCTCTTTCTGATACACCCCAGCTCAGTCCTTGCTGGTGCTATGGGCCCAGCCTCTTGGGGCTCCCTTGTCACAATTACAATGCAATTCCCACCCCATCCCTTCTCCAGGCAGCTCACCCTAGCCATGTTCATCTACAGGGTCCCATCACCACCCCCACCTTGGCAGCCATCTAGAAGATTCAGCCTACATGCCCCCGAGGATGTCCATGCATGTCTGAGCCCCAGCTCCCCATGCCACACAGGAGCTGATGGGACTCAGACATGCCAACCAGTGCTTTTCTCTATTCTTACACTGTTCCATCCAACCCACTAAAGGTCCCCTGCAACTACCACCACTACTCCACCTACAGTTCTGAACTGGAAGCAGGACCAAGTTCCCTCCACTTTTTCTTTATATAGTCAACCTATCCAAGACACTTCCCTCTCTGCTCTTTCTTCCCTCACTCTGTTCCCATCGCCTTTTAACAGGAGAGTGCATGGAACAAAACAGAAAAGTATCTAGGACAGAACCCAAAGGAAAAACAAAATTGGCAGGGACCCAAACACTGGAAATAAGCATCCAAAGAGGGAGAAGAGAAACCAGAAGCATCCAGTGTAGTGGTAGTCGAGGGAAGAGAGAGGTTCACTGAGGGACAGCAGAACCATCTAGTCCCGAGAAGATAAGACATGATAAATTGTCCACTGGCTTTAGCAACATGGACGTTAGTTGTGACAGTTCCAGTGGAGTGGAGAGGAAGGAAGAAGCCAGACTCAGTGGAGCAGGGGGTGACTGGGGGGAAGGGGGAAGAGACAGTGAATGTAGATGCTGCTTTCAAGAAATTTGGCTGTGAAAGAGGAGAACCAGAAGATACAGAATGGGAATGTGGCATCCTGGGAGAGGCTTGGTTTTCATTTTGTTTTTTGTTTTTTGGTTTTTTTTGTTTTTTTGTTTTTTTTTTTTTTTTTTTTTTTTTGCAGCATGAGTAAGTTAAATACTAACAGGAGCAGGCTAGCCATGAGAGGCTGGCAGGGCAAGGGAGCTCTTTACCAATAGCTTCTGTCTTTCTCTGTGAAGCAGGAGGGAGGCAAATTCGTCCACTAGGAGTATGGTAACAGGTGGCAGATTCACAGGACTAGGGGAGGGAAGCTTTGAAAAATCTCTTGTGCTCAATAGACAGGAAAGCTGTGTAGGAATAAACACAGGAATTGCCAAGAATAAACACAGGAATTGCCAAGAAGTGCTGGGTGCCCAGGTGACCTCAACAAAGATGACTCTATAGGGACAGTGATCTGAGAGGAAGCATGTGGTGTGTGTACGTGTGTGTGTGTGTACGCCCCCATGCAAGCACTCAAGTCCAGTCACAGAGATGGTCAGCCATCCATCATGTCAGACCACTTCATGCAACCAGCCCCTCCAGGCCATGCACGTGCTTTACTACCATGACCACTGGTGGTTCAGGTAAACGTGCTACCTGGATTATACACTCCTAGAAGGCAGGGATGATGCTGCCTACAACAGACACAAAGCTGGAAGGGTCCTTAGAAATCATCTAGTCAAACTACCCTATTTTTCACAAGTTAAACCCAGGCTGAGGAAGAAGCCAGGAATCCAAGGCTGTCCTCCCCTAGCTAAGCCCAGCGCCCTTTCCCCAGCACAGGCCACCCCTGTCTCTCTCAGTGCGCACGGCACCCCTGCTCTGGCTTCTAGAGTAAGTGTGACTTTTCAAAGGACAGCTTCACCAAGTGCCTTGGATTTGGCACAGTTGTAAAGCAGAAATACCATTCAATTTCTAAAGCAACACAACCAACCCCGGTGATTCTAAGCGATTTACCAAAATAAAACGTACAGCTCTGGAGAGGGGGACATTAACATTCTAAGTCTTTGGATTTCCAAGGGGCTCAGCTTCTAGGTTTGTGAAAAGCTGTTTCTTCTGTTAATGTGACACAGAGCGGGTTAGACCAAGGCTTTCTGCAGTTCTGAATGAAGCCAGCAGGGGACAGTCTACACTGCCGTGTATTACACCGGGCTGCCCCGTTGCCATTGAGGCTGAAATTCACGTGGCATCAGTCACCTTTAACTCTACAACTCGCACTTCTTGGCTCACCTCTAATTTTTTTTAAATAAATTTTTATTGGTGTTCAATTTACCAACATACAAAAAAACACCCAGTGCTCATCCCGTCAGGTGGCACTGAGGGGGACACTTGACGGGCTCACCTCTCATTAATTCAGCAATAGAGAGGTAACGGAGAGGAAGGGAGGAGAGTGGGCGAGCTGGGTCTAGAAAATGGGAAAATCATGAGAATCCTATTTGTCTACTAAAAACAGAGAGGAAATAGAATTTGCTGATATCACAGTGAAGGGGAGCTTTTGCTCCGGCTTTAGAAATCTATCAACAAGGGCAGCCCCAGTGGCTCAGTGGTTTAGTGTATGCCTTTGGCCCAGGGTGTGATCCTGGAGACCTGGGATCAAGTCCCCCATCCGGCTCCCTGCATGGAGCCTGCTTCTCCCTCTGCCTGTGTCTCTTGCCTCTCTCTGTGTGTGTTTCTCATGAATAAATAAAATCTTAAAAAAAAAAAATCTATCAACAAATTCAAATCTAGTCTTTACATTTGAGCAACTCTTGAAAACTCGAGGAGGTAAGTACATCCAAAAAGTACCAAATGTGAAACCCTAGGAACGCACACACCTAGGAGGCTTCCTCCCTGCCTTCGAGGACCTGAGGATGCTGAGGTGAAAGAAGGTACAGAGTCCAGCGTACTCTGTGGGCAGTTCGAGGGACTTAGTCTCGTCTCACCTGCATAGCTAGGGCAGATAGCTCCCGCAGGGAATCAGAGGTTGGCCTGACCAGGTTGTGAAGAGTAGGAAGTCAAGAGCAAGCATGCAGCAGTGATCATGTTTGTGAAGAGCTGTTATCCTTCTAGTCCAAAATCTTAACTCCAGGGCAAAAAGCTTATACTCCTCCTAAAGGAATTCACGGGACGCGACTTCACACTAAACCATAGCTTCCAGATCATCACTACTCCCTCCTGGGAATAGGGGCACCTCAGCCAGAGAACTCAAAATTAGGCTGTTCACCAATATAGTAAGGTTCGCAACAGATTTTATTTTATTCTAGACTTTTAAAGCCTTGGATCTCTGTGGCATTCCTAGGAAGGATAGTGTCCCTTAAACAGCTTCTCATAAAAATTGTGAGTGGCAAGATTTCTTTCATTTTTATGGCTGAGTAATATTCCTGTGTGTGTGTGTGTGTGTGTGTGTGTGTGTGTGTGTGTGTGTGTGTTTGCCACATCATCGTTGCATTTAAGAAACCAAACAAATGTGGGGGTGGGGGGTGGAAAAAAGAGAGAGAGAGAAACCAAGAAACAGACTCCTAACTATAGAAGACAAACTAATGGTGACTGGAGGGGCTGTGGGTAGGGAGATGGGTGAAACAGGTAATAGAGATTAAGGAGTGTGCTTGCTATGATGAGCATCAGGTGATGTACGGAAATGTGGAATCACTGAATTTGATACCTGAAACTAATATTACACTCTACATTAACGGATTTAAATAAAAATTGGGAGGAAAAAAAGCATCTGTGATTTTTCTATGTATAGAGCACATTTAGCAACCTCAAGCCTTCTCACGTGACCCTCAGAACATGACCATCATTTCTACAACAAAGCAGCACAGACAAGAGATAGGGACATTGCCACCTCTGACCCGCACACATTTGCGGCCGTCCCGTGCCAATGAAATAGACTGTACCCACCCGGCCCCACCCCCATCCCAATGAACAACTGCAGAAGAACAAAATGTACTTTGTTCCAAAGTGTATATATAGGCTTTTTGTCACTTTAGCTATGAGATCAAAGGCATACCCATAAACTGATTTTTTAAGCCAAATTTCAGATCTCTAGACAAGGAGCGGAGAAAACTAGTTTGTGAAAATGTTTTGGATGGAAAGCTAAAAAGGTGGGAAGGGCATCTTAGGTGCTCTTGAATAGGCTGGGTCCAGAATGACTGGTGCCTCAACCACCACCAGAAGCTCTCAGGAAAGTGACTGCCACCTCCGTGCTGCAGGGTGGGCTGGCCAGCTTCTCAGCCAGCCGATTCTGAGGAGCTGGCTTGGCTCCCTCTTCTAATTCATCTTCGCATCCTGGAAGTCAATACCTCCAAATGTTCCCTCAGACCCCCAGCTTTTCTTGCAGCCATGTAGCAGGTGAACTTAAGCTCAAAGGTTTCAAAGAGAATACAAAGTCACGGGTCAGGAAATCTGTCCTACCCGGCCACCTGCCACCGCCTCACGCGGACTGTGTGCAGCTCTCTTGCACTCACTCCACCTCCTTTCCATCCAACAAAGGGCGAGTTGGCTGCAGATGCGGCCTGGTCCCCTGCCCGCCGGCCCTCTCAGGCATTTCACTTCCTCACCTTCCCGTGTAACCTCAGCCTCTCCTTGCAAGCCTCCTTGCCAGCCACCTCTGGACATTCTCTCCTGTCGCCCACAGTGAGCCCTCCCCGGTGACCCCTGCCAACTGCACCACACCTCTCATTGTCTCAGCCTCGCTCACATTCGTCCACACTCGCTCTTGGCTTTTCCTCAGTTCCCACTACTTCCCAAGCCCCTCGGATCTGCCTGCCCTGCTACAACTCTCCTTCGGGTCAACAATGGCTTGGCACATTGATAAATCTGCTGCCTGTCGGTCTGGATCTTTTGGACCTTTCTGTGCCTTGGGCACAGTTAACCATTTTGTTCCTTCTAGAAACACACTTCCGTCGGCCACCCAAGTGGCCAAAACACTCTGTTTACCTTCTGATTCTCTGACCACTTTTTCTGAATTTCCTTTGAGAGCTCTTCCTTCTCCAAATCTTTAAACAGTGGAGTTAAACCAAGACTCTGTCCTGGACTCCCTTCTCTTGAGTTCTCCCTCAAAGATTTAACTGCTCCAGTGGCTCCACAGAGATTAATAAAGGCCCAATCCCTATCTCCAGGCCAAATCTCTGCTCTAGTTGCAGTCCTCCACATGAGTTACCTACTTCGTATCTCCACGGGAAGGTTTCACATGGCCCCAGCCTCTACAAATCCAAAATGAATGCATGCTAGGTCTCTTCCTCTCACACAAACAGCTCCTCCCTCCCTCTCAATCCTTCATGAAATGACGCCTCCATGATGAATGAAGCCCTTCATGCTAAAACCTAGAGCTAATCCTTGGCCCTTCCCTGTACTTCCCCACTTGCATCTGATGGTGTTGAGCTCTGCCAATCCTGTCTCCTAAATATGTCCCCACCCCACCTACTCTTGTCCATCTCCAATCCCTCCATCCTACCCAAAGCACCTGTAACTTTCACTGTGTGACACTCCCCAAAACATCTTAAGGATGTTCCCCCTCTGTCCTTGCCACCATGCAGCAGATGATAGTGGGAACCCAGCTTCAACTTAAATCCCTGAAGTTGGGATCCTTAGCATGGTGTGGCAGGTTGCAGCAACCGGGCCCCAGCCTCCACGGGGTCTCGCCTCCACCCAGTCCTCCCCTTGGCTGCTGGGCTCCAGATCTGTGCATGGCTGCATTTCCTATCATCTTGGGCACCAAATTCCTCCCAGTCAGGAGTCTTCTGCCATGAGATCTGCCTGGCCCGAGACACTCCCCTCTCCTCCCCTGCCTCTTCCGTTCTTCCTCCCCTCACGCTTTCCTCTGCCGCCCAGCCCAGCCTGGCCAATTCTGCTCACACATCAGAATCTCACCTTTAACATCACTCCCACTGGGATGTATTCCCAATTGCCCCAGCCCCAGAGGGGGTTATATACTTCTAGGTATTTACAGCATTTCTTCATAGCACCACACTGGTAATTAGTTATTTAATTATTGCTAAGTGGATATCTGCTCTCCTAAACTACAGACTCCAGGAAAGCAGAAACCTGTGCCTTCCTAGAACCCACTGCAGTGCTGGTATTAGCAGACACTCAATAAATATTTGTTGAATGAATGAATGAATGAACCCTCAACTCAGATGATCATGTGGATGAGAGTTGAGGAGAGCCTCTCAGGCACCTCTTCAAAGCTTGAGGCCTCATGAGTCCTGGATCCTGCTCTTCTTCATAGATTCTGAGGATGGCAGCCACACAGCCCAGTTTGCCCAGAACAGCCCCAGTTTACACCTGTTTTTCAGACATAATTAGTGTGTCTCCTTTCGCTCTCAAAGGGGTCCTGGTTTGAACTTTAAAACCACAGTCACCAGTACTCCAACCACCTTGATACAGGCACAGCATGACAATGCTGCCAACATGCCTCTTGTCCTCAACCCCAGGGAGGTCATTGGTTAACATCACCAGGTGTCCACACTGACATATGAGTGGGTGGAGCCTGGAGTGTAGAGAGCTGGACCCCAGCGTGAGACCAGAGCCAATATGTGGATTCTTCCCCTTTCTCATTGCTAAGGGGATATCACAGGGCTTGGCTGTCATGGCCTGTCAGAGGCACAGTCCCATGGATTGGGAACGTCAATCGTGATTAATAATAGCAAGTCCACTGCTATGGACTCCTCTGCCTCATTCCTCTTTATCCCTGTCCCCTCCTTCCTTCTGCCTCCAGCTTTGATTTCTAGAGAATGCAGGCTAAAACCAGGACTCACTTCCATGGGACCCCAAAGGGAAGAATTGAATATAAAGAGTGGAAGAGAGCAAGTATGAGACGGCGCACTTGGGTCAGTAAAAGACCTGCCTAGCACTAAGTACGAGCTCGTCCCTCTTCAGAGGTAATGAGTTCTCTGTCACCAGAAGTGCTGAGACTGAGGCTATATATACTCTCAGCAGAGCACCGTGAAGAGGGTTCTAACACCAGACAGGCCTGGGCAGACTTCTACTTGTCTTCGGACCTGAGGTTCCCACAGCTCTACATGGGGGAAAAGTAATCTCACATGCTACTGTGGTTGGAGAAAATAACTGGCATGTGGACAAACAGCTATTGGGTTTACCAACCTTGTCCAGAGAGCCGTTTTTCCACAAAAATTTTGGCTCACCGTGTGCCCAAATGAAGGTCTAGTAGCAAAAAGATCCAGGCTTCATAATGACAAAACACACACACACAAAAAAATGACAAAACACAGATAGCTCCCCCAAACATCCCTAGTTGTCATAAACACACACCATCCATCTAAAAAATACTTTCTCGAAGACCCCACTGACTGTGGGGTTGGTTTTTTTTTTTTTCAAGTTAACAATTCTACAGTGGTCCATTTTATTTTTAATTTTAATTTTCTGAAAGCTCCAGACGTTCAAAGATAAAGGTCACATCAGCCTCCCGTACTAGTGAGACGGAGTTTGGGGGTTGTTTTTGAACGTGGGGAACTGCCCTTTCTCAGGGAAGCCTTGCAAAGCCCCATGGGCCCAGAGCATCAAAGCCTCGTGGCCTCAGCACGGTGACCGTGACTGTGACCGGGGAGCGGCCCCCAGCCCGCGAGCGCCCGCCCAGGCAAGCACACACAACCACCTGGTAAGTCTACAAAGAGAGACGCCACGGTTGGGGGACCCCGGGACCACCCAGTGTAGAAGCTGCATGCTGCAAGGGTGGGGCAGCGGCCATTCAGGTGAGGCCCTACTCCCACCACGACGGGAGGCAGGGCCCGCACATTTCTGCCAAGGGGACCAAGAAGTGAGGCCGGGGCCCAGGATCCTCGGCTTGCCAGCACCAGTGTCCCTGGGGGCCTGTGGGGCTGGACCGAGAAGGCCAGGCAGAGCCCTGCTCAAGCAAGCTGCAATGACTTGACAGGGAAAAAGAAGGGGTGGGGGGCAGATGCATGCCCTGATGCCCTTGGTGGGCACATGGGCACCCAGACCCTGGATAGAAGGCTCACAATGACCCTTTCTGAGCCCCCTGAGGTGGCCTGAGACCATCTGACTCACTGGGCCCCAGTTATGATTAGCTCCCAAAGGAGGGAAGAGAAATGTGTGGGTGGGAACCAGCAGAGGTGCCAGTGGGAGCAGCTGAGGAAGATGCATTGGCACTACCCTCCCACCCCACGTCCGCCCCAGGGGCTTGGGGCATGTGCTTCCCTCTTATTTTTATTCATGTATACATTTGCCATTCACAGGGAATGTGTCCTACATCCATCCAGAAAGCCCCCGCTTCGACACCCCTGTGAAGCATATAATTCTTGCTTGGGGGGGGACACAGGAGGGTGGGTATCAGCACAAGCACTCACTGAAACAATTTTGTGAATCAGCTCTTCCATTTCTTCTGTGGACTGCATGTTGAAATTGTACCCAATATGGCCTGAAATTAAACTTTTTTGCAGAATTAAACTTCTGCTCGCTCATTGCCCTCCTCACCTCTGTCACTAGATTGCTTTTCCAGGCCAGTTCTCACAGATGAATGATGCCCTGCATTTGGAGCATTCACATGAGCAACCAGCAGGGAACAGCAGGTGGAACCCAGCCTTATGCCTCTGCTCTCCAGCTACGGGGCCCCTCTTCACCCACACCTCCTGACCCAACTTCTCAGTGACATCTCTATACCTCTCACCTTTGCACCTTTTCTCTGTCCTGGAAAGAATGACACCTCTTACGGCAAAGGATGAGCTACCAATGTCAGTAAATGTTCAGAAAACCAAGTGGAAGCCACCTGATGTTGGGGACAGTGCTGGCCTCAAAGGACGGCAGTCCAAATTTGGAGCTGAGAGGGAGCCTTACGTAGCCCCTACCTCATTCTGTAGTCACAGGTACGAGAGCAGAGGGTGTCTAGGGGACTTGCTCCCTTAGAGGATACATAAAAATACTTGCCCAAGGATGCACAGCTGCTTAGTGGCAGCAATGGAACTAGAATCCAAATCAAAGCTGGCCTCATGTCACATGCTCCCAATTTTTACATAGCATGTAAGAGCCAATTCACAGTGCCACGTGGAAGCTTGTTACTCCAGATGCCGTCCTCTCCAGTCGGTGTCTCCTAAATGATAGTCGACCACATTCAATCACCTATGAGTGAATGCTCGCCTGGCACTTCCTGTGTACCAGGCACTTTGGAGAAGGGGGTCAAAGGAAGGGCAAGCTGTTCCGGTGCTCAAGAGCTTACAATCTAGTTGGAGAAACAAGACATTTGTCCGATAGTCTTTACTGAGTGACCACGTGCCAGGCACCACTGCAGGCACCACTAGACTGAACGAAAACTAAGCCTCACTGAGCTTCCCACCCAATGGGGGAGACATGGCAAAAGCAGACAAATAAGATGAGTCAAAGTGGAAATGATGAAGGGTGATGTGGCTGGCAGTGTCTGTACCACTCTCAAAGACGGAGGAGAGCGGGCTGGCCACCATCTCTCCTCTGAGGTGTGATATGTGAGCTGATGAGTCTCGTAACCACAAGGGGCACGGCCCTAGAGAATGGGCTTCCCAGGCAGAGAGACAAGGAGGCACAGGTTGGCTGGTATCCCCATGTACAGGCCAAAGGCCAAAGGAGCAGGTAACCCAGGAGAAGAAGAGTCTGAGTTGAGCTCAAAGAGTCAGGCACAAACCAGACCATGCAGAGCTCTTAAGCCCAGGTGAGGGATTTGGATTTTGTGTAGGGGAAGGGCATCATCTGACCCTATACTCACAGAGCTGACCGAATAGAAATCAGCATACGTGCTGTGACAAATGCTCATGCCCGTCCAGGGAAGGGACTGCGTGGAGGTGACAGAGATTGGGGGTGAGGGAGCTGGCATTCCTGCCAAAGGGAGCAGAGCGGGAAGTGTCAGAAGTAAAGCGCGTGCCTGTGTGACTTCTGAAATGTACCACGCACATTTATGACTGGTCTCGGTGGGGACAGGCAGCCTTTTAAGATCCCGAGTCAATTCTGTGGACAGGACCTAAATACCCAGGCGGAACATTTACTTTCACTTTTTGTTAGAAACGTGGCAGCACCCGGGAGAGGCCGCTCCTTTGGGAAGAGGAGAAACCGCCTTCCAAAATGTGAGGAGAGCAAGTGCAAAGGCACTCACGGGCGGGGGGGGGGGGGGGGGGGGGGGGGGGGGGGGGGCAGGGTGGCCCCGGAGGGCCCAGGGGAACCCGAGGGGGGAGGCCCTGCCCCTGCCTGGAGTCCACAGCCAGGTTTCCACTGAGGTATCCGCCTGAGTGGAAGCAGTGAGTGAGTGTTCAGGGGCCCTGGAGGCCCGACTGAGGAGGATGCAGGCAGCGGGGCTCCCGGGGAGGCTGCGCCCCATTCAGCCAAGGACCTCTGAGCTGGCGGCTGGCAGGGAAGTGGCCGGGGGCGCCCTAAACCACCTCAATATCACACTACTCTCTCACGTGGGTCCCGCACACAACTAGTACTCTTTGCATAGCCACTTGGGACTCTTTTTAGAGCGACACGTTGCTTGCACGGTCTCCTTTGCTGTTCACAACAACCCTGTGGGGTAGACAGACCCTGTTCTCACTGCGGGTTGGCAGCCCCAGGAGGACCACCAGGCAGCAGGGCCCGAGACCACCCACCGGCCGCTTTCTGACCCACCCCAGCTGGGGAAAGACAGGCAGAACTGCGGTCGGTGGGACGAACTGAGGGAAACTTTGAAGCTGGGAGGGAAAGATGCCTCTAAAAAACTGCTGGTGTTGCCACAGGGTTTCATACACCAAAACATGGATGGCGGCAGGGACGCTGGACTGCCTGCAGCCCCCTTCCCCAGCCTCCCCCCTGACAACAGCCCTGACTTCCTTGTTCTTTCAACCCCTGGAAATCTAGAGCAACTGAGAGGCATTAACAAAAGGTAATTTCTTAGATCTGCAGAGCCCCCTCTAAGGCCTGGACTCCCCCACCACCACCCCTGGAAGGACCTGGAACCTCACCCCAGCTCCTGCCATCCCCTCAAATGGGCCATGGGAAACCTAAGCCTCCTAACACCTGTGGAGACTCTCAGACAAGTCTCTACTTTGTAGGTGCTCATGCTCTCTTGTCCTCGGTAGTCCCCACTCCCCAGGGTCACTGCCACACGCCCCCCACATCCCACCAACCTAAGTCATGAAACTTAACATTTTCTCCAGGTTTCCCCCAAAGAACCAACTTGCACAAAAGCATTGGTGAGCAATATGGATTCTACAAATTATTCAGCCACAAACATGAAATATGAGTATCTGTCCCAATCCTGACACTCCACCTGGCAGCCCAGTAAGCCTGGCCTTTGTTCTAGGTCCCTTCCCATCCCCTCAGCACCCAACCTGGTAGGCTCCAGAGTCTGCCCTCTGCATTCCTAATGCAGAACCTTCTTGCCTTCCTATTCCCTCAGCCCAGGGCCATGCACACAAAACTCCACCGCGGTCCATGCAAGATACACCAGGGTTGCTTCCACACAAGGCAATTGTGGTCTTACATTACAAATAAGGCCTTTTTTTTTTTTTTTTACTTTTTTTATTGTTATTGTCCTATTTTTACTTCTGGATATACACAGAAATACAGGGTTTATTTTTGCTCAAAAAGCAAGGACCCCATTGGCTTCGTGCCTGAAGGACGACACTCGAAAGCTAGCGGTTAGGTCATCACTTAGCAAGTAATAATTAACTGTTGCTTCTCCTAACCAGGAGGAACTAAGCCCTTCCAACTCCAAACCCACGGCATCTGCTGAAGAGACCAGGTAGTCAGGGTTTCGTAAATTTTTCTATTGTTTCTCCTGACAAGAAGGCAAGCTAAGGAGGTTTCAAAAAGTCAGGAAAGACAGTGGTCTTGAAGAGACTTCAGAGAAAACATTCAGAGAGAAGAAGACCTAGAAGAGGCGTAAACAGGAAATTAAGAAAGAGCAAGATAAAGGGATGTCAAAACTGCTGGAGTTGCTTCGTATCTCCTCAGAGCCTTGAAGAGTCAAGATTGTTCATCATTGCAAAGCTCAATAGATGTTTGTTCTTCAGAAACAAGAACATGCCAGGTCTGACCTGAGGGGGGCAGCAGGTGCAAAGTGGAGGGGACGGAGGGTGAGGCCTTGCTTGGACTTCCCTCACAGGAAACGTCCCTGAGTGAGAGGTTGGAACCAGCACATGGGTGGCGTTTGCCTGGGATGGGCACTAACACCCATTAACTGGCACAAGCACTGAGCTAGAATACAATATATATCCACCAAATGCCCTTCTGGGCCTAAGCCAAATCATGACCTATAAAATTATTTCAAGCTTCTTCCTAGGGAGAAGTGAATCCCCAAGTCATATTGTGAATCTCTTCTCTTCTATAAAGTTTTGAATAACCTTTTAGTGCTCCCACCCCAGCACCTCTCCCCCAAAACCCCTCAAAATCTTGCTAAGAAGAAAAAAGGAACTTCTTGTTTCCATTCATATGAGCTTTCCTTTCCTCCATAGGGATTTCTTCCTTTTATACCCCTCTCTGCCCTTGTCTCCACCAACCGGCTTTTCTCTCTGACAAATGTGAATAAAGCAAAACTGATCCAAGAAAATAAATGAAGAGGATCTTAATGTCTCCAGATGCCAGGGAGCAAGGAGGTCGTGTGTGGCACCACTGCCTGGCTGGTTCATGGATCCTTTCTGAACCAAGCATGCCAGGCCTGGATGTCCACAGTAAAGGACAGCTTTCCTCCCCTCCAACTCAGCACAGTCTATCTTTTTTTTCACCCTCAGCCCATCTGAAAAAGCTGAGATCTTCTAAAGGACTTTAATAACATGAGTGAATGTGGAAAATCAACAAAGAAAAGTCAAGTTTGCAAAGCTTAGGTTTCCTACCCTGTAGGGGTGATAGCTAGTTATTGCTTTTTGCTTGGACTCTCCACCAAAAAGTTCAGTTTTTAACATCTTTAATGACTTGCCCTGGGTTTACCCTCCCTTCTTCCTGCAAACACTCTAGCAGCAAAAGTCACAAGTTCAGATAAACGCAGAGCCAGGCAAGGGGCATTAAAGGAGTCCAACCTGGCCTCATCAGCAGCATACCATGGCAGTCATCACCCAGCAAAGCCCTCTTTTTGCCCTGTGTGCATACGTGCCCAAGACTGCCTGGTCTTCTAGATTTTTCAAGGGAAGCCAGAAACACAAATTTTTGTGTAGATTGCCCCAATGTTTAAATGTCTTTAACCAATTCAACCTTTCATAAAATATTATGTGAACCAACCAAATCATCTCTGCTGGTCAGAGTGGACGGATGAGGCACCAGCTTATAATCTGTGGCTAAAAACCTGAAGCTCCTCACATTGCCTGTGGTTTAGGTTGTTCAAGTACCCACACACTTCCGCACCACACCCTTCGGGGGATAGTGACCTTCCTACAGTAGGAATTGTGGGAGTCCATTTGCACAGAAATATGCAGTTGAAATATGGAAATATTCTGTCTCTCTTTTAAGAAACATTGAAGGATTTTCCTGAAATTGGCTATGGATCTGATTATTATTCAGACTAACGTTTTAAGTAATGTCTTCCTTAGAAAGTTGAGAATTTCCCCCTTTGTTTTTTAGAATGGGGAGCAGGATGGGGAAAGGGGTAAATTTGCTTTATTTCTAACTTAGAGCTCCCAAAATATAGGTACTTTATGACCACAAAATTCATGTAATATGATGACTGTAAGATGAAGGATGAAAGGTAAGATTTTTTTAAACTGTCCTTTTCAGTTCAGTTCAAGGAATATTGACTCTGCTCTTACTAGCACAGGCCCCAGGAGTCTGTGTCCCAAGACTGCCTCCATCCCAGGGAAGCTCACAGAGTCACAACCTCTGACTTATCCAACCATGACCCGACCTCATGTCAGACTGGTGCTGTGGGATCCTTTAGAGTTCCTTACCAAGATGAACTGTCAATTTCTTGCTTCTAGAAAACAACTTTTTAAAATAGTCACTCAAAATGGGGAAGTTGAGGTTTCTGGATTGCGCATCTCTCTTTGGAAGTGGTGTATTCACCTCAGCAAGACCCCAGCAATGAGTGAGGAGATCAAAAACCAGAGAGATGTGTGACCTCTTGGCTTGTCACATTCTAGATCTTGTTGGGTGCCTAGACCCAAGCATGTCTTTACACTCCAGTTCCCCCAGATGAGAAGCTTCGGAGGGCCCCCAATAATCCCCAGGGCTCCCTCCCCTACGTGGGCTACTCTGTGCCTTGCACAGAATCATGATGTGGTAACTTCATGAAGGCAGTGAAAATATGGAGTGATATCTTGACTGAACATAAATGCGAGCCTTATAAAGTGGACAAAACATTAAAAACACTTAGACAAGTTCATTGATTCACACATTTTAGAGCATACCATTTATATATCAGTTTAAATTGTTAAATATATGATCTTTACCCATGTAACCAATAACATTTGCTTTTATGAAAGCACTTTCCCGTAATAATCTCATTTGATCAAATAATCTCAAATAATCTCATCTGATCCCCACAAAACCCTCTAAGATAGAAGAGACTGATGGGATCACCCTCATCCTACCAGTCGGGAAATAGGTGAAATGCCTAAGCCTCAGTTACCCAACTGTGAAAATAGAGAACTGAATTAGAGCCCTGAGTCTCCGACTTGAGAGCTCAGGCCTTCCCCGCTTCACTGGGCAGTCTTTGGACACAAAAATGACACCAAACCTGTTCTTAAACATTTACAAGAAAATACATTGACCCCAGTTGCAAAGGACGTTCTGTCGCATGGTTTGTTGCATCTCAACAAACACTTTGGGAGCTGAGAGAACAAAATCAGCACCTGAAGGAACTCATAGGAAGATACACAAGGGCCCACAAGCACTGATGCCTAAAAACCTTGAGCACCTCTGCCTCCCTCGGCAAACATCAAAGCATCTATAATCTATAGTAATGGTAACATAGCATCCTCATTCCTGAGGGGGCGGGGGAGCTTGTGAAGAGGTGTCAGCTTCATTCATTCCATAGCTAGGAATGTACCACTTTGCCCAACTCCCATTTGGGGACCTGCTCCTTTCCCATTTATAGTCCTTGTGCCTTTGGAGTGGCTGAGCCTTCCCCCCACCCCCTTTTTTGTGGAGGATGTGTGCCCTCACTCCCCACCCCATGTTATGGTGATTATCAATGGCCTTAATCACCACTACTAAATTGCTAATAGAAATGTTGTATTGGTAAATTATGTAAATCATGCCTCAGTCTTGGTTGTGCAAAGAAAAAAAGCTCACGCTGTTGTGACATTCTTTAATCTCACCAGAGGAAGGAAGGAACAGAGGCAGAATCTGGAGTTGGTCCTTCAGGGGAAAGGACCGATACTGTATGAGGATACTTTCAGTGTGCATGAGATGGGTATTCGTGGACAAAGCAAGCTTTGGTAGGAACCTTTTGGGCATCAGATCTGCCAGTGTGTTCTATCAGTAACGAGACAAGCACTGTGGGAGCACAAGGCTATCTCTCTGAACTGTCCCTGATAGAGGAAGCCCCAGGCTGAGAGAGCAGAGAGCCCCTCCATCCAACAGCGTTCATGCAACCAGGAGCTCTGTAGTGGTTGTGGCCTCACGCTCCACAGACCCACCAACAAATGTATCAGGTCGCCACACCAAAGAGAGAAGGATGAAGTCAAAATGGATCTGCTACCTATGATTTCAGGGAGGCAAAATTAGATCACAGTTTTGGTAGAGTTGAAAGGGAGCCCAAGGACCATCTATTTCAACTTTACAGAAGTTTTATTATACAGAGTTTCAGGCGTGTTGGAGTGAATTGGGCAAGTAACTACTCCAATACCATAAACTTAATGTTGAAATTGGGGTGTAGCCTGTCATAGTGTAAAGAATTTAAAATACCATATTCCTCATATTTCCCATTGCCCTTCTTTTGTAGATTGTGCTTCTTTAAGAGATTTTATTTATTCATGAGAGATGGGGAGAGAGAGAGAGAGACAGAGACAGAGACAGAGACATAGGCAGAAGAAGGCTCCATGCAAGAAACCTGATGTGGGACTTGATCCTGGGACTCCGGGATCACGCCCTGAGCCAAAGGCAGATGCTCAGCTGAGCCACACAGGCGTCCCTTGTAGATTGTTTTAATTAACTGTATGCCATTCTGTGCATGGATCATGTCCCTGCAATCTTGGGAGGCCCTGGCCTGACCTCAGGGTCTAAGCTTCCTGCTTATCAACCTTATAGGCCTAGGAACTCAATTTTAAGGTTAGCCAGGGCTAACTTCCTGTCTTATCTGTGTGTTCGTTATATACCTCTAAGTACCTGAAGTTAAACTTCAGGTCCTGGTATGTCTTATTATTACCCCCAGGTCTCAAGGGTCCTGCAGCCCTGTCCAGAACCCTTTCCACTACATCAGAGTGACCCTCAGAAGCAGCTTATATGATCCAGAAATAAACCCCCCAATGTTAAAAAAAAAAAAACTAGATAGAACCTATATAACCCCCTCATCTCTATGAGGCAAGCGAGTGCCAGAGAAGTTAAGTTCTTGGTCCAAAGTCATCCAGCTGGTTAATCATGAAACTCAGTCTGGGTCATGTGTCCTGAATCACAGACTAGAGCACTTCCTCATGGATCCCACTTTTCCCCTCTTCCAAATTCTGTTACTGTGCATTGTGTCTCTAAAATGCTATAAAGCAAATTTCTGTAACCAAAATGCTACTTTCCCATTCACCTCTTTGATGGAAATGGCAAATCAACCCTGTTAGCAGTTGGATTCAGTATGATAGAAATTAGCTGATGCATTGAAGTAATACTCAAAAGAACTCAAAATTATGTTGATTTTTTATCATAAAATGTGAATGTTTATGGAATAAGGATATTGTCCCCACCACACTTTAAAAGATTAATTCATTCAACTAATATTAGTGCACCAGGCACCACTCAAAGCCCCAAAGATCTGAGTGGTCCAAACGCTGTTAAAAATCACTGCCTTACTGAGGGGGGCACTTGATAGAATGAGCACTGGGTCCTATTCTTTATGTTGGCAAATTGAACACCAATAAAAAAATAAATTTATAGAAAAAATCACTGCCTTCATGCAGCCACATGCTCTTAAGTTCTAATAGGAAGCATATATTATTTATGTGCTTTCAAGCCACTGTGAGAAGCATAAAATTCATAGTCTTTGCATTTTAAAAGAGGGGGAGGATAGATGAGGCACACAATCGCAGAAACAGTTATCAATACATGATACGTGATGGAGTGACAAAATAAGTCTCAAAATAAATCCTGAAAAAAATTCAGAGGAGAAGATATCAGAGAGCAAATTTTGAAATCAACAGGCTTGTCAAGGGAAGAGAGAAAGAGGGGTTCTATATGGAAAAGACACAGCCAGAAGACATGATCCTGAATAGCTAGCTTGTTCAGAAGATGGGGAAGATGCCACCCACCTGGGCCAGAGTGGGAAGAAACACCTGAACTCCTTGAAAGCCTGACTGAAATGCTGCAGATTCAGACTGTAAAAATCAAAGCTACCAAAAATTATAAGCACACACAGTGGAGACCTCCTCTAGGCAGAGCGCATATGTTGTAAGTAGGAGAAATCAGAGAGTCCACACGTTCATTCATCAGACATGTATCATGCACACTGTGTGCTGAGTGTTGGGTGCTGGATGAGAAACCCGCTATGATGGCCACCACCTCTGGAGAGACAGGCCCTGAGCACATTCTGCAGTGTTCCAGGCCAGTGAATGAATTAACAGGATGCGGAGACAGAGCCTCACAGGTAGGCACTGCCAGCCAGGGAGGAAAACCTATAAGGAAGCGGAAGTTTTGTTGGACCCAGATGAAGGGTGAGGAGCCCCAGATGGAGGTAGGAAAGTTTCCAGGACGAGGTGGCAGCAGACTGTGAGGTCTGAGGCAGGAGCAATGGAGTGGCTCAGTCAGTGGATGACAACCCCAGACCACAGGGCAACATACCAACATACCACGGCTGGGGACAGGGCCCCATAAGCCTAAGAGAGCATTACAGAGATTTGATAAGGAAAGCCAGGACTGCTTTTTGTTTTTTTTGTTTTGTTTTGTTTTGTTTTTTTAAGTTTAAATGTTGTTGTGTGTGTTTTTTTTTTTTTAAGTTTTAAAATTGCTTTGTGGAGAGTAGATTGGAGTCAGAAAACAACCAAGGAAGGCAGTAACTATACCCCTGTTGAGAAATGCTGAGGGCCTGGTGATGTCTGTGGGAATTGGGGAATAGTGGGTTTGAATTCCACCTTCCCACCCTTTGCTCTTTTGTCCTTTCGGCCAGCCTCCTAGGAAATAGAGGCCAATGCTATGGTCCAACACACCCAACAGATGCTGCAGTCCAAGCCAAGAATCTCTCTAGGACCAGCTTATCTGCCCATTTGCACCACTGGCAAGTGGTGCTCTAGTCACAGAGGGCCAGCCTGACCATGAGAAGTGAGAGAAGAGGGGCAACTTGTCCTCCAAGGCCTTCACCCCACCCTTACCCTGCTCACTGCCCTACTAGGACAAACTTCCTCTCAAGACTGGGACTGCAGCGGGAGCACTCTGGCTCCCCAGAGTCCTGCTCTTTCTCAGGGCCTTGCGACACCAAACTGTAGCCCAAAGACTGTAAAAGCACACGGAGGGAAGTCAACACTGTGAGCTGATGGCCCACAGCCTCTGCAAGGCACAGCCTGTTGTGGAACCTGCTTATTCCAACTGCCATGGGGTTCCAACTGCTGCCCCACCTATCAACCGCTTTCAAGCAACTGCCACTCACTCAAAACCACCTCTGGGTCCTTGCCCCCCACCCTGGACTAGCCCCTCATTTCCTCCACTGTCTTTGCTTTGCTTCTTTGCCTGCCCCATGCTACCCCCAGAACGAGCTCAGTTCCTGAGAGTCCCAGTGGTGCCAATCACTGGTGATCGTCTCCCTCAGAGCCTCAAGCCTTTTGAAGACACACTGAAATACTTTGTCAAAGACTCAGAATCACACAAAAACTATTTGTTAAAAAAGAATCTAGTGCTTGGGGATCCCTGGGTGGCTTAGCGGTTTAGTGCCTGCCTTCGGCCCAGGGCATGATCCTGGAGTCCCGGGATCTAGTCCCATATCGGGCTCCATGCATGGAGCCTGCTTCTCCCTCTGCCTGTATCTCTGCCTGTCTGTCTGTCTGTCTCTCTCTCTCTCTGTCTCTGTCTCTCTCTGTGTGTCTCTCATGAATAAAATCTAAAAAATAAAAATAATAATAATAATCTAGTGCTGTAGAGCATTGTTCTGGCTGGGTCAACTACCCGTGTGTCTGAAGTCTAGTCCTGGGTCAGCCATTCCCTTCTGCCTCAATGCCAAGGTTGTGACATCCAGACTTAGTTTCCAGAAACCTATCATTTCAAATTTTGCACAGTCATTTGTTTTTTTTTTATTTTTTTATTATTTATTTATTATAGTCACAGACAGAGAGAGAGAGAGAGAGAGAGAGGCAGAGACAGAAACAGGCTCCATGCACCGGGAGCCCGACGTGGGACTCGATCCTGGGTCTCCAGGATCGCGCCCTGGGCCAAAGGCAGGCGCTAAACCGCTGCGCCACTCAGGGATCCCAAATTTTGCACAGTCATAACTGGGGCTGCTACGCAGCCAGCCTCTGCCCTGGAGGCCCACCTTTTCCTCCAGCCAGGCTCACCTCAGGCCTATCTCTGTGTCATTCATCCTGCATCCTCACCCGGTACTATGTTCTCTTCCCAACACAACCAAATATCTTGAAAATTTTCCTCAGTTTGTTCTCCCTTTCCTTGCACTCCTCCTGACCACTCTTTAATCCACTGCATTCTGGCTTCCCTTACCTGCAGCCAAGAGTGTCTTCTGTCAAAGGCACCAGTGAGCTACTCATTTTCAAAAACTATGGGTACATTTTGTCTTCATCCTGAGACATCCCTAGGGCCACTTCTTCTGTCGAGCACTCTGTTTTAAAACTCTGAGCTCTTGGTATTACCAAGCTCAAGAATACATACTTGGGCTAAAAAGATGTATTGAGGCCCCTTTAAGGAGTTCCGAGTCTGGTGGAAAATGCAGACTGTTTTGGGGAATACAGAATGGGAGCACCAGGCCCAACCTAGAAAGGTCTGGGAGGCTTTTCCAAAGACTAAGGAGGAAGTCCCCAAATAGAGAAAATGGGAGAGGCAGGAATGAGGGCTTTCATTGCCAGTGGTCTGTCTCCTAGGCTCCCAAGTCAAAAATCACAGCTGGGCCTCCAACCGGTCCTGAAAACAACCTGAGAAGCCTTCATCATTCTCTGGTTTTACCCGTGGTCCTCTCTGAACATCCATTATGTTCTTTTCTCTCTGCAGACTGGTCTCCTCCGCATATGGGTGCCTTGGCTGCCCTGAGGCAGCATGTTACATATCAAAACAGAGAATGACCAACTCTCTTTTTTTTTTTTTTTAAAGATTTTATTTATTTATTCATGATAGAGAGAGAGAGAGGCAGAGACACAGACAGAGGGAGAAGCAGGCTCCATGCACCGGGAGCCTGACGTGGGATTCGATCCTGGGTCTCCAGGATCGCGCCCTCGGCCAAAGGCAGGCGCTAAACCACTGCGCCACCCAGGGATCCCATGACCAACTCTCTTGATGCTAATTCTTGACTTTCCAAAGTTAAGGCTCCATCCCACCCAATTAGGCACGCAGAGGGAAGGAGTCACATTGTAAAGATGTGCCAGTCAGAGCCCCCCAGGTGGATGGGGCACCCTGGCCCATAAACAAGGGCAGACAGGGAGCCAAGCCCACCCATCAGAGGTGGATGGTAGACTGGGGCTACCACTGAGCAGGTTTTGAATGAGTCTTCTTGCTAACCTGATAAACTATCTCTTAAGGAATAGAATTAAGCTCCCATATGTGGCACCCCCTCTCGCTCTTGAGTCTTCTTTGCCACCAGTCATCCTGGGAACCACTATTCTAGGAGTGAGCAGAATATCTGTTTGATTCCTGGGGCCCAGTTCTTCCCAAACTCCTCCTGGGAGTCTGACTTGATTCCTGGGACTGTGTAGTCACTCAGGCAGTAGGGCTGTGGTGCTCAGGACTGGGAACTTTTCCAGTGTCTTTCCAACCCTACTTCCCTACATAGCTGCCACTATGAACAGTGATTCTAGTATGGATCAGAGCTATCCTGGCATCCGCAGAGAGCACTGCCATGAATCTACCTCTACCATGCCCACATTGGCTGGGGACTCTGCTCTCAACAGCTGCCAAAATTCTGCCAAAGCATGCCATACCCTGTGGATCCACCATGATGCAGACTGCCCAGGCTCACCCTGGAGTCACCTGAGCCAACCTTTGCAGGAGGATGTGTTTCCTATATCCCTAGGGAGCGGGTCTCTGCCTTTCTCCTTCTCTCCTCTGGGCCAATGTGGTCTCTTCCTTAAACCAAAGCCTACCTGAACTACTGCAACTCCCCTGCCCCCAGCAAACACACACACACACGCATGCACACACACAGGTGCTTTGGGTAAACCTGTAATCTCCAAACATGCCTACATGTCCACATGTTGTAATTGGTATCAATCTTCACCCAACACATTAATGTCGGTACCTATAGGGGTACATGGAAGTGGGGACTAGGGATAAAGCAGGAAAAATAAAATAAGATAGAAACCTTACACAGACGAGTAATGATAATGGGCCAAGAACCAAAGAGTATGAATAAATCAGTCACATCCTCTGGGTGCTACCTTGGATGAAGTGCTCTGTTGCTCTGACTACATCCTTAGCACACAAACCCACCCCAAGCTTCTACTTTTGCAGCCTTCTTCAGATGATGACCTTTGGGCTACTGGAATGGCTTCAACTAGATGTGCTGATTGCTGGAAGTAACTGGGAGTTTGTGGTCCTTTGAGCAGCCTGTGGCCAGTGGTTGATCACAGAGGTGCAGGGAAAGCCCTCCCACCCATGCCTTGAGGCAGGATCAAAACTGCAGTGTAACGTAGGCTTCAGGGCCTCCCTTGAGATTGGTCACTTAAAATCCCACCTGGCTTGGGTCCTTCCTATCTTACTTCCCCTACTCTCTAACTAGCTTCTCCTGGGAGAACTGCCTTAACAAATCACTTATATCCAAATCTCTGTCTGCCCCTGGGGAACATCACCTAAGACAATTCTCAGCATGAAAAAAAAATGAAAAATTAATTGCTATCACATGCATGCCAAGATTAACAGGTATTTTCCTATAACCCAACCAAATTTCCACTTGGAGACCTCATTTTATCCAGATTGAGTGAATTCCTTAGTCAATTACTGGTTTGTTCCAGTGGTGTACTGGTAAACCAGGATGTTCAAGGAAAAGAAAAAGAAAAAGTACTGATTTCTAGCATTTGCTATTTTTCATGATACAAATACTCCCACCAAGGCCAATCTCAAACTCCCAATATGATGTCACTGAATGGAGGCTGACACAAAGTGCTCTCATAAGCCAGGAGACCCAGCCTCATGCCACCTTCCAATCCCTGATCCCACTCCTAGGATTTTGTCCATGTTACAGTGAACAAATGTGACACTGTGACTTCTGGTGCAGTGACTACCTACTCCCAAGTCCCATCAGAGACTTTTCTCATGGATGGCTGCCTCTTCTCTCAGACCTGCTGATTCTGCAACTTCCCTGACATACAAGGCTGTCTGTGGCCCTGTTTTTAACCTGCAGCATGACCTCATAATTCTCTCCCTCTGAGTTTTACTGGAGTCCCAGAGTTGTAGCCAGGAAGGAGGATGCTTCTCCTTACTCTTCTGTCTCTCCTTCTCTAGGCGTGGATAATCTAGTCTGAAGATGGGAAGTGAGATAGGGTGGGAACAAGGGAACCCCACTTTGTTTCCAAATACTTCTCAAAGCTTTGCCCCATCTCTTCTTTCTTTGGGACACTGTGAATAAAACAACTTTAGTTCATTCATTCTCTAAGCTAGACAGGGGATACAAGGAATTAGGAAAACTGGCTTCCTCCTCCCATGGAGCCTCTACATTCACTTCCTCTTCTTCCACCTAGCCATTCAGTCATGTTAGATTCTGGGGATGCTGTCTTGGCAGAGGAAAAGGCAGTTGCAAAAAGGCCCTGGAGCAGGAATGAATTTGGTGTTTGAGGAACAGAGAGAAAGCCAGAGACAGTGGTGCATGTTATGGGGAAGTAGTAGAAGACTCGGAGAAGTAGGCAGAAACCAGATCACGCAGAGCACATAAGTCAGGGCAAGGAGGTAGGAGTCTTATTCCCAATGCAAAGGGAAACCACTGAAGGCTTATAAGAAATAAAATGACATGATTGGATTTACGTTTTTAAAAGATTTACTGTAGCCACTTTGTAGTGGAAGCCAGGAAATCATTTAGATTAGGCTCCTGCAGAAAACCAACTAAAAGAAGGCAATCATTTGACCCAGGATACAACCAGTAGGGACATAAATATTTGAGTATTCGAGGTACAGATGAAGGTAGAAGTGACAGGACTTGATCACAGACTGATGTGGAGCCTAAAGTAGCAGAACAGAGGAGGCCTCCTAAGTTTCTGTCTTAAGCAATGGTCCCCTTATCTGAGCTTATCTGAGCTTATCTGAGCAAAGTCTGTGGTCCCCTTATCTGAGCTGGGGAAGATGGAAAAAGGAATCCATGTGGTGGAAGGAGGATGAGTTCCATTTTGCACATGTTAAAATAAGATGACTATTAGACATGCAAATGGAACTTTCAATTAGCTTCCTAACTATTGGAACCTGGAACTCAGTAAGAGGTGTGAGCTAGAGGCAGAAATCTGGGGTCACCAACATGGAGGAAGGATTCAAACCATAGGATAGATTTTAACCATGACCTGGAGAGAAAGGACTGAGCTTGAGCATTCACACCCTTAGAAACTAAGTAAAAGTGGGAAAAGCAAAGCACAGTGAGATGGAGCAACTAGAGAACACTCAGGAGAGAGGAATCACAAAAGATGAAAAAGACCAGTTCTTTTTTTTTTTAATTTCTATTTATTTATGATAGTCACAGAGAGAGAGAGAGACAGAGGCAGAGACACAGGCAGATGGAGAAGCAGGCTCCATATACCGGGAGCCCGACGTGGGATTCGATCCCGGGTCTCCAGGATCGTGCCCTGGGCCAAAGGCAGGCGCCAAACCGCTGTGCCACCCAGGGATCCCCAAAAAGGCCACTTCTAAGAGCTATATCAAATGTAGCTGAGCTCAATGTTGACACAGAAGTGCCCGATGGCTGTGGCAGCAGGCAAGTCCCTGCTGACTTTGACCAGAGCTGGCTTCAGTGGACTGTGGGCACAAGTGTCAGAAAGAGTGCAGTCAAAGAATGAATTGGACCTGAATTCCTACTGGGAATGCTTGACTAGAAAACAAGAAGTGTGTAGTGCGGTGAGAAGGGATGACTCCCAGGAGAGAGAGATGCAGAGGGACCACCTTCAATAGAAGCAGATACCTCTCCCAAGAAGAAGATAGAAAACAGAGGTATTGATGAAAATGGGTTTCTCTCTTTGGCCATGAGAAGATGAGACTTCTGTTCATTTTCTGCTATCTTATTGGTGAGATGAAGCAAGATCCCACACTTAGTCATTCTTACACAAAGGACTATTAAGGACTATCTTAAGAGTGGGAGAGTACTTCTCCCCTCTGTACTTGCCCACCACCATTAGTGCCTAATTCAAGACCTCATGCAGAGCAGTCAACAGTAAATATTTATTGAAGACACTGCCCCTGTGTTAATCCAGAGAATATATATATTTGTAGGAGGGCCTAAGATCACTGTTTCATAAATCTGAATATCATTTACACATGATTATCCTACTATTTCTAGATGAACCAAGCTGGCCCTGTAGCCATGATTTTGGCATCAAGACAAAAGCTATCATCAATTGAGTTTTCCACATCACAAATTTCGGTATCCAAAAAGAGTAGGCCAGGTCTGACTGATTTTGCCAGACGAGAAAGCTGTTTTTAGAAACGGAGCCACAGGAAGACTTCCTTTTAAAAAAAAAAAAAGACTTTATTCATTTATTCATGAGAGAGAGAGAGAGAGAGAGACAGGCAGAGGGAGAAGCAGGCTCCATAAAAGAAGCCCGACATGGGACTCGATCCAGGGACTCCAGGATCAAGCCCTGGGCCAAAGGCAGGAGCCAAACCGCTGAGCCACCCAGGGATCCCCAAAGACTTCCTTTAATATCAAAGCATTATATATGTGTATTTTGTGATCCCAAGGTGCACAGAGAATTTGACACTTGTTCATTTTTATCTACATTTTGAATTTGACCAAGAGTGCTCAACTTCTGCTGCATCCCTAAATCCCACTAGACTGAAATAAAACTAAAAAAGATAATAGGAGTGAAGGGAAAAATTTGGAAGCCAGAACAGATGGATCAATTGTAGTTGATGTAGCAGCTCGAAGAAAGCTATATCATAAGGAAACAGTAGGCAAATCATAAAAAGCACTCTATTTGTGCCAGTAGACTCTCAAAGGCTCAGGAACATAATAGACCTGAACATAATCTAGAAAAGAGGGTAACCTTAGTGCTAAAAAGGTTTTAAAAGGTAGTTAACCCTCTACATCCCCTTCTGCACTCTCCAGAGCTGAACAACTGCCCCTCACCCATCCTGACAGAGGTCCCAAGCCTTGCTCTTTGCAGAGGATAAATCAGGATGTCTGAACTGGGCCCAGCTGAAGAAGCGATTGTGGAACTGAAAATAGGGAGATTAACCAAAAGTTGACAAACCAAATGATGAGATTCCCCACTCAGCTATCACAATACTAGGAGCCATGCTCAAGCTTAGATGCTCTAGGACAAAACATGAAAGAAACTACTGAAGAATCTTAATTATCCAGAAGAAAAGACCTAGAGATACTTAATTAGGAATCCCCCTCCCCCACCTTGAAACATTCCAGCCACATGCCCCTACAGGGAAGACTGTACAGTTGAACAGTAATGCACAGAGGTCCCAGTACACTTTTAAGTTCAAAGGATGACTGGACAACATGACGGAAAAAAATGTATAGAGTGAAAGACACTAAAACATATGAAAAGAGTATCATGTCATCGGCGAAGAGGGAGAGTTTGACTTCTTCTTTGCCAATTTGAATGCCTTTAATGTCTTTTTGTTGTCTGATTGCTGAGGCGAGGACTTCCAGTACTATGTTGAATAGCAGTGGTGAGAGTGGACATCCTTGTCTTGTTCCTGATCTTAGGGGAAAGGCTCCCAGTGCTTCCCCATTGAGAATGATATTTGCTGTGGGCTTTTCGTAGATGGCTTTTAAGATGTCGAGGAATGTTCCCTCTATCCCAACACTCTGAAGGGTTTTGATCAGGAATGGATGCTGTATTTTGTCAAATGCTTTCTCTGCATCTAATGAGAGGATCATATGGTTCTTGGTTTTTCTCTTGCTGATATGATGAATCACATTGATGGTTTTATGAGTGTTGAACCAGCCTTGTGTCCCGGGGATAAATCCTACTTGGTCATGGTGAATAATTTTCTTAATGTTATGTTGGATCCTATTGGCTAGTATCTTGTTGAGAATTTTTGCATCCATGTTCATCAGGGATATTGGTCTGTAATTCTCCTTTTTGGTGGGGTCTTTGTCTGGTTTCGGAATTAAGGTGATGCTGGCCTCATAGAACGAATTTGGAAGTACTCCATCTCTTTCTATCTTTCCAAACAGCTTTAGTAGAATAGGTATGATTTCTTCTTTAAACGTTTCTAGCAGCAATGTCCACAATAGCCAAACTGTGGAAGGAGCCTCGGTGTCCATCGAGAGATGAATGGATAAAGAAGATGTGGTTTATGTATACAATGGAATATTACTCAGCAATTAGAAACGACAAATACCCACCATTTGCTTCAACGTGGATGGAACTGGAGGGTATTATGCTGAGTGAAATAAGTCAATCGGAGAAAGACAGTGTATGTTCTCATTCATTTGGGGAATATAAAAAATAGTGAAAGGGAATATAAAGGAAGGGAAAAGAAATGTTGGGAAATATCAGGAAGGGAGACAGAACATAAAGACTCCTAACTCTGGGAAACGAACTAGGGGTGGTGGAAGGGGAGGAGGGCGGGGGTGGAGGGGAATGGGTGACGGGCACTGAGGCGGACACTTGACGGGATGAGCACTGGGTGTTTTTCTGTATGTTGGTAAATTGAACACCAATAAAAATTAATTTAAAAAAACATATGAAAGAAACTTGGAAAAAATAAATTCAAGAATAAGAAAATTCAAAATATTCTCATTAGTATGCTCATAGAGGCAAGAAAAGATATGTCTTCAATAAGCAAGGGTGGATGGCTTCATATTTTATATACATATCTAAAGGACAACCAAAGAAAAAAACTGTTAGTAAGAGTTTGACAATAGACTTTAAAAATCAACATCAAGGATGCTTGGATGGTTTAGTAGATTAAGCACCTGCCTTTGGCTCAGGTCATGATCTCAAGGTCCTATAATGAAGCCCTCAGGCTCCCTGCTCAGCAGGGAATCTGTTTCTCCCTCTCCCTCTAGCCTTCCCCCCCAATCATGCTTTTTCTCTCTCTCTCAAAAAAAAAAAAAAACTTATTTAAAAAATCAATAAACTTTATTAGTTTGACTTGACATCATTAGTCATTAGGGAAATGCAAACCAAAACCACAATGAAATACCACTACGCACACACTAGGATGGTTATAATCAAAAAGACAAAATAACAAGTGTAGGTGAGAATGTGGAGAAATTGGGACTTTTATATATTACTGGTAAGAATGCAAAATGGTACAGCCACTGCAGTTCCTCAAAACTTTAAACATGGAGTCACCATATGACCCAGCAATTTCCAAGAGAAATAAAAACATATGTCTGCACAAAATGTGTACAGAAATATTCATAGCAACATTTTTCACAAAATAATCCATGTGTCCATAACTGATGAATGGATAAATAAAATGATATGCGACAAAAGAAATGAAGTGCTGATACATGGATGAACCTTAAAAACATTATGTTAAGTAAAAGAAACTGACATAAAAGGCCATGTATTATATAATTCTGTTCATATGAAATGTCCAGAATAGGCAAATCCATGAAGACAAAAAGATTAGTAGTGATTGCCAGAAGCTGGGAGGAGAGAGGAGCAGGGAGTGCTTTCTAATGGACACAGGGTTTCTTTTGGGGATGATGAAAATGTTTAGGAATTAGAAAGAGGTGATGGTTTTACAATTTTGTGAATATACTAGGAAAAGAACACTGAACTGTACAATTTTAAAGGGTAAATCTTATGACATGTGAGTTATATCTCAATATATGTATTGTGGTTTTTTTTTTAAACAATGAATGTTTGGATTATAAAGTTAAGAAAAATCACAGAAAAAATCAAACAAAAGGACAAAGAATTGGAAAATAAAAGAGGAAAAATAAAATCATGAAGTCCAACATCTGAATGATCAGATTTCATAGAAAGACCAACGAAAAGAAAGGAATAAAAAATATCAAGTAAATAAATTTTCTCAAGACTGAAACACTGAGTGTCTGCACTGAGGGAAGCCAATAAAAAAAAAATGACAGAAAAGAAGAGGCACAACAATTTAGCACACAGATGCAATTAGACCCACAGCATCAAGACTCACATTGTGAAATTTTAGAACCCTAAAAATTAAAAAAAAAGCCCATAAATTCCAGAACAGCAATGAAATTTTTTAAAGTGACTCTGAAAACTAAAAATCAACTGCATGCCTTAAACATTCGGAGACAAATATTTTGAATGCAAAATTCTATATTCAGCCAAACTAGCAATGAAGCATGGTGAGGGAGGCATTTTTCATATAGGCAAGTTCTCAGCAAGTTTACTTCCAATGTACCTTTCTAAAAAAAAAAAAAAAAAGTACATAGCAGCTGTTTTCTACAAAATAGAGGGAATAAAAGCAAGAAAGAGAAATTCATAGCAGCCAGAAAGTAGGGAATGCCACATAAAGGAGAGGTGATAACATACAATTCAGCAATCATTCTCCTTGGTATTTTTACCCAAAGGAGTTGAAAATGTATTACCTTGCACACAAATGTTTATAGCTGCTATATTTATAACGGCCAAAATTTGGAAGCAAATAGGTGTATGGATAAATAAACTGTGACACCTCCAGACAAGGGAATATTATTCAGTACTAAAAAGAAATGAGCTAACAGGTCATGAAAAGACATGGAGGAAACTTAAATGTGTTCACTACTAAGTCAAGAAGCCAATCTGAAAAGACTACACATTGTTATGATTCCATCTATATGGCATTTTGACAAAGACAAAAACTACAGTCAGTAAAAGGACCATGGTTGCCAGCAATTAAGGGAAAGAAGAAATCAATAGGCAAGCACAGAGAATGTTTAGGACAGTGAAACTATTCTATATGATATTTAATGATGAGTACATGTGTTATATATCTGTCAAAGTCCACAGAAAGTACACCACCAAAAATAAGCCATAATGTAAACTATGAAATTTAGGTGATGATAATGTGTCAAAGTAGGTGCACCAGTTGAAACAAATGCATCACTCTAGCTAAGATTTCGGTAACGGGAGGCTATGCATGCATGCAGCAGGGGACACATGAGAAATCTGTGTACTATCTGCTCAATTTTGCTTTGAACTCAAAACTGCTCTAAAACATAGTCTTAAAAAAAGAAGTTAAAAGTTAATTCATTTCAACCAGTAATACTGCTTCTAGCAACATTTCTTATGAAAAAAATCAGAATGATTAAGAAAAATAATGTATTTATAAATGGTGAAATGTTAACAATTTGATTTTTGTTTGTAAACATAATAAAATAGGGGAAGAGGGAGTCCAAAAGAAAATACGTGAAAACAATCACTAGGTTGAGGAATTTCCTAGTGAAGGGAGAGCCCCAGCAATACCTATGTACCAGGCCGAGAGAGAAAGCAACCAGTGCAGGTGGAAGCAGACAACAGAATTGATTATACTAATGTTTGAATATGTTGAGAGATGATTCCTACAATGGTGGGAGGAGGGGGGTGGAGTGTAGAGTTGAATTAGTGATGAGAATGTAGAAAACCAGAGTAGAGAGAGGATTACTCACTCTAGAGGAAGTATAACACCATCCAGAAATGGAAAAGTGATTCTAATACAGTTAAGTGGCCCAACTGTAAAGAGAATTTACTTAGTCATAATGATGTAAACGCTAAATACTGACCCTACACTTTAATAAAACACAACGGGATTTTTGAGAGCACATGAAGAGTGGTGAAAATATATTTGCACCCCCATGTCTATTGCCACATTATTAACAGTAACCAAGACATGGAAACAGCCTAAGTGTCCATAGATGGATGTATGGATCAAGAAAATATATGCACAATGGAATAGTATTCCACCATTAAAAAAAGCAAATCCTACCATTTGCGACAATATGGGTGGATTTTGAGGGCATTGTGCTAAATGAAATAGGTTAGACAGAGAAAGACAAACACGGTATGACCTCACTTATAGTGGAATCTGAAAAAAAAAAAAAAAAGAAATGCAACTTATACATTCAGGAGACAGATCGGTGGTTGTCAGAGGTGGGGGTTGGAGGGTGGGCAAAATGGGTGAAGGGTCAAAAGGTACAAAAGTCCTCAAGATGTAATGAGCAGCATGGTGACTATAGTTAATGATACTGTATTGCATATTTGAAAGTTGATAAGAGAGTAAATCTCAAAAGTTCTCATTACAAGGAAATAATTAACTGTGTGTGATGACAGATATTAACCAGATTTATTGCCGTGATCATTTCATAGTACACATACAAATTTCAAATCATTATTTTATACACATAATGAATGTTACATGTCAATTACACCTCATTTAAAAAAAAAAAAAAGAGTCAATGCAAAGGATGAAGAGAGCAAGCAAGGGATATTGATGAGAGCTGAAGTCCCAGCTTCCTTAATGGGAACCCATCAGTTGGGCCTGAAATGGAACAGTCAAGCAGTAACAGTGAAAACATGTAAATTACAGCAATAAGATAAATATTAAAAAAAAAAAAGTGCTAAGAAAGTTGAAATTGGCTGAGATGGGTGGGAAGATTGGCAAAGGAAATCTGTTTTCCATAAATGAGAGAACAATTTGCCTCTAAAGTACGTGCATGGACTTTGATAAAAATAAAACTAAACAGAGAAGTTTCTGAAAGATGATGTGTCACACACAGATGGCACTGTAGCTGATGAGCAACAAATGCTTCCTGAGTGCTCACTATGTGCCAGGTGTTGCTCTAGATGCAGGAAGCAATCAGACACACACTCCTCCAAAACACATATACATACACGTATTATCCAATATGTTCACACTGTGGATGAGGAGCCAGTTGTTAATTTGGCCTGGCGTTTTATTGGTTGACAACAGAAACAGTCTGAGATGCAGGATGACTGGCCTGGTTTACGAAAGCTGAGAGATTTGAAAGTTGTGTAGCATTCCAGGTTTCATTAGTTGTAAAAATGCTTTCTGTTTCATTGTTAAATGATTATTTTAATCATACCCAGGATATTCATAGCTTAATGTCACATGTGGTTACAGATGAAGACTGGTAATCATCTAACATCATTTTTGAGTACTGTGCTGAAGTAGTGTGTTCATGCACAATTCAACATGATATCCTTGAAAGAGGCAAATGAAACTGCAGGAAAACATCTGATTTTAGATTGTATTGTTATAATGTTTTATCAATCATTAAAGGAAAGTATGGTAATTATGGTAATTTATTTTCCTGATTTCCTTCTTCTTAGAGCTCTAGATTTTGGTCATTTTCAGTTTGCTAATTGTTGCTTTCTCAGCAGAGTCTAAATATAAAGAATATAAGCCCATTTCCATGAGTGTCCTTTGATATTAGTGATTTCACTTCTTTATGCCTCACTTTGTGCCTCACTTTATCCATTCATTCCCCAACTGCAGAAGATTGTTGAACCATTTGGAGTACTATTTTAGGGAAAAAAGTTATTTTGTATAGGAAATATTGCTGGCTTTAAAATTAGAAATTAAATTGGCTACATGCAGGTTTTTTTAAGAAGGCTCAAAATTGCTTGTAAGATACAAGTTATTCTGCTCAGCATAATACACTCTAACTCCATCCATTGCAAATGGCAAGATTTCATTCCTATGGCTGAGTAGTATTCCATTATATAGTTATACCACATTTTCTTTATCCATTCATCAATCAATGGACATTTGGACTCTTTCCATATTTTTTAAAGATTTATTTAATTTAGAGAGACAGAGTATGAGCAGGAGGCACAGAGGAGAGAGCTAGAGAGAATCTCTAAGCAGACTCCACACTGAGCACCAAGCATAATGTGGGGCTGGATCTCACGACCCCAAGATCACAACCTGAGTGGAAACCAAGAGTCAGACACTTAACCAACGGTGCCACCCAGGCACCCCTGGGCTCTTTCCATATTTAACTATTGTTGATAATGCTGCTATAAACACTGAGGAGCTTATATGTAGAATTTAAGAAAAAAAAAAAAAAAACAGATGAATGTAGGGGAAGAGGAAGACAGAGAGGCAGAGTACCTTCAGAGACTCTTCACTATAGAGAACAAACTGAGGGTTCCTGCAAGGGAGGTGGGGGATGGGTTGGGCCAAATGGGTAATGGATGTTACTGTGATAAACACTGGGTGTTACATGTAAGTGATGAATCACAAAATTTTGCTCCTAAGACCAATATTACACTATATGTTAACTAACTAGAATTTAAATAAAACCTTGAAAACAACTAGAAAGATACATGCCATTGAACATGTGGATTTAAGAGAACATAGAGTAAAAGCTGCCCCGATTTCTCTTCTACCTCCATCAGGTTGGGGACAGTCCTCATGACATCAGTTTGACTGTGACTGTGAGCAGCAGGCTAGTCTCTGCTCAGAGACCAACAACCAGAACCACATGCCATTCCAGCTCCCCACCAGAAACCCACTACAACAGCCCAAGAAGGTCCCACACCAGCACTCCCAGCATGCCTTGCAAGGAGATCCCCCAAATAGTGTAGCTGGTCAAATATCCTCTAAATCAGTGCCTTCCAATTGTTTTGTTCACCCAGTCAATGAGAAAATATTTTAACTCAAAACTTCAACATGCGCATGTTATCAGTCATACTAATAATATCATGATTATTATGAGACATAAAACATATTAAAAGAATCTAGATATAAAAGTTTTTATACTGGAATTCTAGTGAAACACTGTGCACACCCCATGAGTGTATTACCCCACTATAGTCATACCTCATGTTATTGTCCTTCATTTTATTGTGCTTTACGAGTATTGGGTTTTTCCACATATTGAAGATTTGCAGCAACCCTGTATCAAGTAAGTCTATCTGCACTGTTTTTCCAACAGCATTGGCTGACTTCATGTCTCTGTGTCATATTTTGGTAATTCTGTCAATATTTCAAACTTTTTCATTATTATATTTGTTATGGTGATCTGTGATCAGTGATTATCACTCACTAAAAGTTCAGGTAATATTTTTTCAAAATAAAGTATTTTTAAATTAAAGTATGTATAGTATTCTTTTAAACATAATGCAAATGCACACTTAATAAACTACAATGTAGTAAATGTAACTTTTATATGCACTGGCAAACCAAAACATTTCTTTAACTCAAATTTTTGCTGTATTTGCTTTGTTGTGGTGGTCTGAAAAAGAATCTGCAGTATCTCTGAGGTCGGCCTGTGCCTGAATCTCCCAGCTACCTGGAATCTGCTTAGGAGAAGCAAATACATCCCTCCTAGGCCTGAGGGCTCTTTTCTGCACCGATGGAGGTACCAAATAAGCAAACAAATGCCCAGACCAAGTTTGGATCAAACTAGGTATCAACAACCCGCATAAATCGCAAGAAAGATATCAAATAGAATGATGAAGCTATATGTATTCATGGAGGGGGTGGGGGGGGCGAGGGATGGAAAAGAGCATAAAGAAGAAAAAAATCAGCCAGCCATATCTCAACTAAGAGACAACATTGCTTACACTTCAGAATGACGTTTTTCAGTGACTTTCTACACATTGAGATGTTTCTTTTCAAAATATGCTATTGTAGAAGTTCCTTTTTTCATTTATGAGGAATATTTTGTATGTCCTTGTCACCATTTTTTATTATCATAATGTTGCATAATTAGTTTCTGTTAATGATTTTTACACATTCTATTATGGAAATTTCAAACATAAACAAAGCAAACAAAAGGGTATATGAACCCAAATGTATTCATCACCCAGCTTTAATGATTTCTAAACATTCTGCTACTCTTGTATCATCTGGAACTCCACCCACTTCCCACACTCCACCAGATTTTAGTTTTTTTATGTAAAATTTACAATGTGCTCCCACATCTTAGTTGTGTGATTTTGATAAATGGATAGCCCACACCCTAATCATATTGAGGCTTCTTTAAGCTTCCCTGAAAATTCACTCAATGCTATCTAACAGAGAACCAGTTACAATTTTTTTCAACCTCAATTAGTTCTGTTCCAGAACTTCAAGTAAGCAGAGTATGTGGTCTTTTGTGTTGACTTTTTTCACTTAGCAAAATGTCAATGAGATTAATCTATGTTGTAAAATCCATTAGTAGTTTCTTTCTATTCAGGAGTAACATCCCATTGCATAAAAATGCCCCTCAAGTCATTGTTCTGACAATGGGTATTTGTGTTGTTTCCAGTTTGGGGCAGTTGTCAATAGAGCAGCTATGTTTTTTTCTACAAGTCTTTCTGTGGTCACATATTTAAATTTCTTTTGGATAAATATCTAGGAATGGAATTCCTGGCTTAAAGGATAAGTAAATGTATAAGTTTATAAAATAAAACTGCAAAATTGTTTTTCTAAAATAATGGGACCATTGTATTTTCCCACTAGAAAAGCAGTAGTGTTCTGGTTTCTCTACATCTTCACCAACACTTGGGCTGAGTATGTTTTCAATTTTAGTTGATGTAATAGGTCACATTTGCATTTTGCTGATGACTAAAGATGTTGATCACTTTTTCATTTGCTTATTGGCGAATCATATCTTCCTTCATAGAGTGTTCTAGTATTTCACACATTTTTTAGTTGTCTTATTTTTGTTGATTTGTGGAAGCTCATTGTTAATATGTGCATTGCAAATACCTTCAGTCTACTCATGTTAATATCATCTCTTGGTAAACAGTTTTTAATTTTATGAAGTCCAATTTTTTTAAGATTTTATTTATTAAATCATGAAAGAGACACAGAGACAGAGACACAGGCAGATGGAGAAGCAGGCTCCCTGTAGGGAGCCTGATGTGGGACTTCATCCCAGGACCCAGGGATCATGACCTGAGCCAAAGGCAGACACTCCACTGAGCCACCCAGGTGCCCCCAGTTTTTATTTATGATTAATTTCTCTGTGTCCTAACAAGAAATCTGTCTATCCCCATGTCACAAAGATATCACTTATGTTTTCTTTTAAAACCTTTATAATTTCAGATTTTATAGTTAAGTCTATGTTCAATATTCATTACTGTATGATGTGAGGTATGATGTGAGGTCGGGGACAAGGCCCATTTTATTCTAATGTGAACATCCAGTTGTGCTACAATTTGTTGAAAAACCTTTCTCTCATTAAATTACTTTGGCATCTTTGTTGAAGCCCAATAGACCATGTAGGTGTGGGTCTATTTCTTCTCTGAGCATCCTATTTCACTGATACATTTGTCTGTCCTTCTGTCCCACACTATCTTGATTACTGTCCTTTTACAGTGAGTTTTGAAAAAAAGTAGTGTTAAGTCCTCCAACTTTGGTCCTCTTTACCAAGATTCCTATGGATGTTCTAGGCCATTAGCATCTCCACATCAATTTTATAATCAGCTTCTCAACATCTATGAAAATGGCTCCTGGATTATAATTGATATTACATTGAACCTATAGATTAATTTGAGGGAAAGAACAATACTGAGTCTTTCATGTTATACTTCTCCTTCATTCTCTCAGGCCTTTAATTTCTCTCAGCAATGTTGTGTAGCTCTCAGTGTAGCAGCTTTTCACATCGTTTATCAAATGTATTCCTATTTTGTAATTTGGGGTTCAACTATAGATGGAATTTTAAAATTTCATGTTCCAATTGTGGTGGTAGCAGTGTTTTTGTTAGTATATAGTAACATAATTTATTTTTGTATGCTGACCTGTTATCCTGAGACCTGGCTAAACCCAAATATTAGCTCTAGAATGCTTTTAAGATTATTCCTTAGTATTTTCTATATTAACAGCTATGTCCTTTTAAAAATCCAGAGAATATGTTAAATCAATCTTGTACCATGGGGATAAATCCCACTTGATTGTGACATATAATTATTTTTATACATTGCTGGATAATATTTTAAAAGCTTTTTTGAATCTATATTCATGAGCAATATTGGCCTAAGATGTCCTGGTTTTATATTGTATTGGTCAAGTCTTTGTATTGAGGTTGTGCTGGCTTTAAACAAGTCTGAGTTTTAAAACTTTTTCTTCCTCTTTATTCTGAGTTTATTTAATACTGTAATTTATCTTCTTTAAAATTTTTCTAGAATTCACCAGTAAAGTAATCAATACCTGGAGTTTTCTTTCTGGGGACACATTCAGTAACAATTTCCATTTATTTGCTACATACACTACTATTTCTTCTTGTATTAGTTTTGTTAAATTGTATTTTCCAAAGAATTTGTCCATTCCACCTAAATTGTCTAATGTGTTGATATAAATTTGTCCATAATACTCCTATTTATCATTTTGATATATATAGTTGCTCTAACAGTTGCTGTCTTTTATAGCTAGTATTGATAATTTGCATTTTCTTTACTTCTTACTAGGAATTTATTAATTTTATTAAACTTTTCTAAGAACCATGGATCCTTAAGAAGTTGGTTGCTTAATGACGCATCAGATTAAGGGCTAGTTACCAAGATCTATAAAGAACTTACTATATATCGAAATATTAATCACAAGAAACCTGGAATGGCTACATTAATATCAGGCAACATGATAAGGAAATTTACTGAAAGTAAAGATCACTACTGGGATCCCTGGGTGGCGCAGCGGTTTGGCGCCTGCCTTTGGCCCAGGGCGCGATCCTGGAGACCAGGGATCGAATCCTATGTCGGGCTCCCGGTGCATGGAGCCTGCTTCTCCCTCTGCCTGTGTCTCTGCCTCTCTCTCTCTCTCTCTCTCTGTGACTGTCATAAATAAAAAAATAAAAAAATAAAAAAGTAAAGATCACTACTTCATTATGATGAAAGGATCGATATATCAGGAAGACATAACAAATATAAACATTATATCCAACATTTGCAAAATGCTCTTCCCAAGTTCAAGTGAAATAAATATTCACTGGCATACATCAAAACTTGGCCAGAAAAACATCAGCGAATCATACAACACTAAGAAGTCTCATAAAGCATGCTTTCTGACCATGATGGAATTAAGTCAGCAGGACAATATCGAGAAAATTCCCACATATTTGGAAATTAAGCAACCAACTTCTTTTTTTTTAATAATAAATGTATTTTTTATTGGTGTTCAACTTGCCAACATACAGAATAACACCCAGTGCTCATCCCATCAAGTGCTCCCCTCAGTGCCTGTCACCCATTCACCCCCCCCCCTCCTCTTCTACCACCCCTAGTTCATTTCCCAGAGTTAGGAGTCTTAATGTTCTGTCTCCCTTTCTGATATTTCCTACCCATTTCTTCTCCCTTCCCTTCTATTCCCTTTCACTATTATTTATATTCCCCAAATGAATGAGACCATATAATGTTTGTCCTTCTCCGATTGACTTATTTCACTCAGCATAATACCCTCCAGTTCCATCCACGTTGAAGCAAATGGTGGGTATTTGTCATTTCTAATGGCTGAGTAATATTCCATTGTATACATAAACCACATCTTCTTTATCCATTCATCTTTCAATGGACACTGAGGCTCCTTCCACAGTTTGGCTATTGTGGACATTGCTGCTAGAAACATCGGGGTGCAGGTGTCCCGGTATTTCATTGCATCTGTATCTTTGGGGTAAATCTCCAGCAGTGCAATTGCTGGGTTGTAGGGCAGAACTATTTTTAACTCTTTGAGGAACCTCCACACAGTTTTCCAGAGTGGCTGCACCAGTTCACATTCCCACCAACAGTGCAAGAGGGTTCCCTTTTCTCCTCATCCTCTCCAACATTTGTGGTTTCCTGCCTTGTTAATTTTCCCATTTCTCACTGGTGTGAGGTGGTATCTCATTGTGGTTTTGATTTGTATTTCCCTGATGGCAAGTGATGCAGAGCATTTTCTCATGTGCACGTTGGCCATGTCTGTGTCTTCCTCTGTGAGATTTCTGTTCATGTCTTTTGCCCATTTCATGATTGGATTGTTTGTTTCTTTGCTGTTGAGTTGAATACGTTCTTTATAGATCTTGGAAACTAGCCCTTTATCTGATACGTCATTTGCAAATATCTTCTCCCATTCTGTAGGTTGTCTTTTAGTTTTGTTGACTGTATCCTTTGCTCTGCAAAAGCTTCTTATCTTGATGAAGTCCCAATAGTTCATTTTTGCTTTTGTTTCTTTTGCCTTCATGGATGTATCTTGCAAGAAGTTACTGTGGCCGAGTTCAAAAAGGGTGTTGCCTGTGTTCTTCTCTAGGATTTTGATGGAATCTTGTCTCACATTTAGATCTTTCATCCATTTTGAGTTTATCTTTGTGTATGGTGCAAGAGAGTGGTCTAGTTTCATTCTTCTGCATGTGGATGTCCAATTTTCCCAGCACCATTTATTGAAGAGACTGTCTTTCTTCCAGTGGATAGTCTTTCTTCCTTTGTCAAATATTAGTTGACCATAAAGTTGAGGGTTAATGGCTACTTTAGAGAACAATACAGATATATAACATGTTCATCAGGGCAGAAAATTCTATTAGTAACTTATCACAATCTACTTATGGTTAATATTGTACTATTTTCCACAAAACACTGGAACTTTGTGAGAGAGTATAGTCCCTTTGCCCACCACACCCTTTGTAACATTTCCATAGATGATATCTGCACACACTATAAACCCACAATACACTGTTCATATTTTTCCTTAAATAGGCATATTTTTTAAAAGAAATCTTAAAAAGAAAAATACACATAGTCTTCATACTCACCGGCATATTTGCCATTTATGCTGATCTTTGTATTTCCTCTGGATCTAAGTTACCATCTGGTGTCATATCCCTTCCCTTCAGGAAGCCCTGAAGACTTCCATTTAGCATTTTTCATAGTACAGATCAGCTGATGCCCATCTTCTTATATTTTAATTTTACTTTTTTCACTTTTATTCTTGAAGTATAGCTTTGCAAGATATAGAATTCTGGATTGGTGACGTTTTTCTGTATTTCAGCACCTCCACTGTGCTGTTCTGCTGCCTTTCAGCATCCAATGTTCCTGATGAAAAGTCAGCATTTTTCACATCTTGCTTCCCTATGTATACATAATGTCTCTGTTTTCTTTGTCTACTTCTACAATTCTCTTTGTATTTGAAGTTCAGCACTTTCATCATATGTGCTTATGTGTGTTCATCTTTATATTAATCTTGCTTGTGGTCCACTGGGTTCTTTGGATTTGTAAGTTAACATTGTCTCATCAAATATCACAAGTTTGGAGCCATTACTTCTTTGATTATTGTTTCTATGCCAATTTTTTTCTCATCAATTTCTAGGACTCTAATTGCACTTGGTTTAGACCACATAATATTGATCAACAGGCCTCAGAGAATCTGTTAATTTTTCTTCAGTTTTTTCCTTTCTGTTCTTCACATTGGATCATTTCTATTGATCTATTTTTAATTTCACCAACTTGTTCTTTTTCTATCTTCAACCCACTGGTAAGCACATACAGTGATTTTTTTAATTTCAGTTATACTTCTGAGTTTTAATATTTCCATTTGCTTCTCTTTTACTGTTTCAAATTATCTGTTTATATTATCCATGGGTTTGGGCAGCCCTAGTGGCACAGCGGTTTAGCGCTGCCTGCAGCCTGGGGTGTGATTCTGGAGACCCGGGATCGAGTCCCATGTCCGGCTTCCTGCATGGAGCCTGCTTCTCCCTCTGCCTGTGTCTCTGCCTCTCTCTCGCTCTCTCTGAATGAATAAATAAATAATGAATGAATAAATGAATAAATCTTTAAAAAAAAAGATTATCCATGGGTTCATTCCTTATGTATCTACCTTCTTTTAACTCTAAACATATTTGTGATCACTACTTTAAAGCCCTTGTCTGCTAATTGCTACATCTGGTTTATCTAGGCATCAATTTATATTACTTTATTGTCTGTTATATCACTCTAATGAATGCTTTTTGTTGTTGTTGTTGTTGTTGTTGTTGTTGTTCTATAAACCACTTAGGTAGCTGAACTCAAAATCTGTCTTAAAGAAAGAAACCATGAAATCTTTGTTCTGTCCCTTTATATTTTTTAGGTGTTTTGGTCAGGCCCCCAATCTCCTCCTGCATTGTTGTTAGTTGGTTTTTGTTGTTGTTGTTGTTGTTGTTGTTATTAGTTTCACTTTTAGCCAAAGATTTTTTTCACATTAGCAAAGATTTGAGTGGATTTTACAGACAGATTTGTGTGGCTCACATTTCTAATGTTCTCTCCCTTCTATGATTCCACTAGTAATTTTTTGGCTGTTTCCCCAGCTCCAAATTCTATTCTCTGATATCTCAAGCCAATAAGTAGGCCCAGCTTCATGGCCATATTACTTGCAAAGTCATACATGACTTCATGCCTGTTTTAATATTCTGTTATCATTGTCTTGAAATTCCTAAATTTTCAACAATGGACACTGGACTTTTATTTTGCACTGGTCCTCACAAATAGTGTAGCTGGTCTTGCCGGTAATATTGTGGCTTTCTGCTGCCCACTGATTACAAATTGGAGAGTGTCCTCAAGCAAAAAGTCTTAAAGTCACAAATCTTACCCACAGCATGTATTTTTCCAGGGTAGACTTGCTCTTGTTACTCTCCAGTACATTAAAACAGGAGATACAAATATATTTTTTAATTGATTAGTCCAACTGAGCTACCCTGCTCAACCATGATTTTGAACTAGGGGCCATTTTGCATAGGGGCATTTTTGGCATATCTGGAGATATTTTGTTGTTGTTGTCATTATTGAGTAAGAGTGCCACTGGGTAGAGGCCAAGGATGCTGCTAAACATCTTACAATACACAGGACACCTCCCCACCACAACAAATTATCTAGCCACAAAAGTCAATAGTGTCAAGGTTGAGAAATCCTGCATTATATAAAATTAGCCCTCTTTCATTTTTAATGGATACATTATTATTGCATTCTTGAGAATGTATCATTGTTTAATCAATTCTCTTTAACTACACATCATACTATTCAAATATAGTTCCAACTGAAGAGAAAGAAGCTAAATTGGTCTTAACTCATTTCTACAATTTTTACTTAAGTTTCCAATTAAACAATATGAAAATTTGCAAAAATGTGCAATAATAAAATGCCACTTTCATCAACTGACCAGGATTTCCATGCAAAACCTTTCACTATATCCAATTCTGATTGCTTTTACGAAGTTCAAAGGAAAATGGATTTAGACTGACATAATCCTATTGACATCAGTTACAATTAAATACAAAATTATACCTTAAATTAACATGCTATAAGTTTACATTTACTTTAGAGTCCCCTCATGATTTCTGTTTTCCAGTTCATAATCATTCTTTGACTTTATAAATTGCTTGCTTACATGACCCAATTTTCATGAATTAAAAATCATACTGGTTAAAGAGAAAACTCTAAATTTAACTAAAGTGATATATAAATATTAAATATTTTATTCTAATTTATCCTACCCAAAGAAGACATAGTCCAATTTTGTATAATTTGTAATTGAAAGTGTTGAAAGAAATTGAAATATTTGCAAAATGAGCACAACAAACCTTGGATTCTTTTAATAGGATTTTAAGAATTATTTTCAGTTTATAATATTGGGTACTAATAAAAACATTGTCTTCTATCTCTTTTAAGTAAACTCTTTTAAGTAACTTTTAAGTAAAGGTGAGTGAATTCTCATCTAGATACATAGTAATTTACATACTTTAAAAAATCTATAATAGGGGCACCTGGGTGGCTCAGTCAGTTAAGCATCCAACTTTTGATTTCAGCTCAAGTCATGATCTCAGGGTTGTGAGACTGCACCCCAGTCAGTCTCCATGCTCTGCCTGGAGTGTTCTTGAGAGATTCTCTCTCTCTCTCTCTCTCTCCCTTTCCCTTTCCCTTTCCATCTTCCTCTCCCTCCCCCTCTACCCCTTACCCCAGTTGTTCTAGCAGTCTCACTCTCAAATTAATTAATTAAAAATAAAATTAATACTATATTAATACTATACTATTAGTTAATTAAAAAAATAAAATCTATACTATATTTGTTTCTATATTCACCAGGCTTTAATATATAAAATGTCATCCATTTCTTGAAGTTTAATAAGTTATAACAGGAAAGGAATTGGTATATATTCTTCCCAGTTCAAATATCCCTTCCTCTGAATGGTCTTCCCTGTATCACACACAAACTTCTTCCCCTACCAATTTTTTTTTATTGAAGTGTAATTAACATACAGTGTCATACTAGTTTCAGGTGTACAATATAATGACTTAACAATTCTATACATTACTCAGTGCTTATCATGATAAGTGTACTCTTTAATTTTCATCACCTATTTCACCTATCCCTTCATACCCATCTCTCTTCTAGCAAACACCAGTTCTCTGTATTTAAGAGTCTGGTTTTTTGCCTGTGTCTCTTCTTTGTTCATTTGTTTTGTTTCTTAAATTCCACATGAGTGAAATTGCATGGTATTTGTCTTTCTTTGATTTATTTCACTTAGCATAATACCCTCTAGGTCCATCCTTGTTGTAATATTTCATTGGGTATGTGTGTGTGTGTATATATATAATACTATATATTAACAATATAATTGTATTATATAGTATTAATACTATTGTAATATATATACATATTGTGTGTATAAATTATAATATACATGTATGTATTTTATATATATATGTATATACACATATATATTACAGCTTCCTTATCCATCTAACAATGAACACTTGGGTTGCTTCCATATCTCAGCCATTGTAACTAATGCTAACTATAAACTTAGAGGTGTGTGTATCCCTTTGAATTAGTGTTTCCCTTTTCTTTGCCTCCCTCCCCAATTTAAGTTGGGCCTTCTTAGAGAACCCTGTTCCTTCTCTTCACAGCATTTGCATAATTTGAAATACATAATAAATGTATTAATTTGTGTACATATGACTTTTTAAAAGATATTATTTATTCATTTGTGAGATATATATATCTCACAGAGAGAGAGAGAGAGGCAGAGACACAGGCAAAGGGAAAAGCAGGCTCTGTGCAGGGAGCCCACTGTAGGACCTCATTCCAGAACCCCAGGATCACACCCCGAGCCAAAGGCAGACGCTCAACCACTGAGCTACCCAGGCATCTTTGTATTTGATTGAACATATTTCTACTTCACTAGTATATGAATACCACAAAGACTCCTGTCTTTTGCTTCAATGGATACCAACCAGAATGCTTAGCATTTTGTTGGTGCTTGATAAATACTAAATAAGTGAATGGATAAATGGAGGATGGGCAGGCGAATGAATACTGAAAATCACAGTGATGCTTAATAGCTTTTTCTGTTTTCTCAAGTTAGATTTCCTATAGTCCTCCTTCATTCTACTCCTCAAAAACCTACAAGTGCAGCTAATTTTGGCAAACTTGGGGGATAATGTTAGGTTCAAAACATTACATGGTATTTGTTATTAACAGGGCCCTAAAATAAATGTAATCTAGATCTCCAATTTCCTTCTTAAAATGTAATCAGAAGCCTGGGTGTCTCAGTTAAGTGTCTACCTTCGGCTCATGTCCTGATCCCAGAGTCCTGGGATTGAGCCCCCTCAGGCTCCCTGCTCAGTGTCTGCTTCTCCCCCTGCCCTTCCCCTCCTGATCTTTCTCTCTCTCTCTCTCAAATATTTTTTTAAAAATGTAATCAAAATGTATCTTTCTCCTCCAGACATCCAAGATGCCAAAAGGAAAGAAGGGGAAGGGGAAGAAGGTGGCCCCAGCTCCTGCTGTTGTGAAGCAGCAAGGGGCCAAGAAGGTGATCAGTCCCATTTGAGAAAATGCCCAAGAACTCTGGCATCAGACAGGACATCCAGCCCAAAAGGGACCTCATCTGCTTTGTGAAATGGCCCTGCTACATCTGGCTGCGGTGGCAAAGGGCTATTCTCTATAAATGTCTAAAAATGCTTCCCACGGTTAACTAGTTCACCAGGGCTGCCAAAAAGCTAGTCACCTGCTTAAGCAGGCTCACAAGTACAGACCAGAGAGGAAGCGAGAGAAGAAGCAGAGATTGATTTGGGCTGAGAAGAAAGCTGCTGGCAAAGGGAATGTCCCCACTAAGAGGCCGCCTGTCCTTCAAGCTGGGGTTAATACTGCCACCATCTCTGTGGAAAACAAGAAGGCTCCGATGGTAGTGAGTCCACATGATGTGGATCCCACTGTCTTCCGGCCTGCCCTGGGGGTTCTCTACTGCATTAACAGGGGGAAAGCCAGGCTCTCGGGGCCTGCTCCACAGGAAGACCTGCACCACTGCTGCCTCCACACAAGAAGACAAAGAAGCTCTGACTGAGCTGATGGCAGCCATCAGGACCAATTACAACGACAGATACGATGAGATCCACCATCACTGGGGAGGCAATGTCCCGGGTCTGGCTCACATTGCCAAGTTGGAAAAGGTAAAGGCTAAACAACTGGCCGGGAAACTGGGCTGAGTGGATGCTGTTGAATTTTCTGTACATAAAAGAAATAAGTTATCTTTCAAAATAGATTTTAAAAATAATAAAATAAAAATGTAATCAAATGTAATATAAAAACCAAGTGCCAACTGGTACAGTGTACCCTTATTACGTGCGGTGTTGCATTAAACAGACCAATGTGATGCTATTAGTCAGATTTATATTAGATATATTAAACAGTTGTAATATTTCATGTCATTGTGCTAGAAATTAAGGAACGTGTTTATAACACAGTTCTTAAAAGCTATCAAAGATGAAGGATGTTAAGTGGGAAATAATGGAGATGGTGGAGATCTCTGGTGGGTCTGTATGCATAGGAGGCCTGGAGAAATATGCCTCTGCTCCTCTCTGCCCTATACTGTGGATTAAAAAAAAAACAGGATACAGAGTGCAATTTCATGTATTTGTTTTAGCAAATAAAAAAGTGTATGACAATTACATGTTCTTCTTTGCAATGTTTAATAATTGTAATTGTTAAAAATGATGTCATGGGCCCCCTGGAGATTTTGTCAAGATCAAAGCCATAATAGCATTAAGGATCAAAAGCGTGCAGACGTGTCCAGTGTGTAAGTGAAAAAGGAGAGGCAAGGTGCGGTGCTCTCTGCAGGTAATAGATCCGGCAATTCAAGATCTGCAAGCTACCATCTCTACCCCTTTATTAGGTTTCCCGTTCATATTTACCACTACCCCAGATCGAAGCCACGGTGGTTTTTTTAAGTGCTGCAATGGCAGCTCTGGGTGGTGACGGCAGCAGCACCGCCACTGCGGCACTGCCCGCAGCTGCGAGTGGGCTCGGGCAACCGTATTTACGGTATGGAAGACCCGGTCGCGAGGCGGTACCCACCGCCTTGGAGGCTGGGCCACGCGGCGATCTTTACCATAACTAGCGTGGACCCGGCGGTGCCATCACCGGGAACCACCGAGGGGCGGTATTTACGGTAACAGGGGATGGACCTCGCGGCGGTATTTACGGTAACGGGGGCCCGGCTCGCGGAGACGGTATTTACGGTACCCGGAGCCGGCCCCAGGGGCGGTATTTACGGTAACGGGGCCGGGCTCGCAGAGACGGTATTTACGGTACCGGGAGCCGGCCCCAGGGGCGGTATTTACGGTACCGGGGCCGGGCTTGCGGAGACGGTATTTACGGTAACGGGGTCGGGCTCGCAGAGACGGTATTTACGGTACCGGGAGCCGGCCCCAGGGGCGGTATTTACGGTAACGGGGCCGGGCTCGCGGAGACGGTATTTACGGTAGCGGTGGGCCGGACTCGCGGAGGCCGTCGGCGCGGCCGGCTCGCCGCGTTATCAGGTGATCTGCTGCCCAGGCGGCCACCACCCCCTGCACCCGGCGGAAAATGCAAAATGGCCCTCCGGGACAGTGAGGGGCCGAGGACCCCCGCCCAGGCCCGCCGCGCCCCCAGCCCGCAACGTGTGAGCGGCAGCGCCGCGCGGGGTCCGGGTGCAGCCCCCTCCCGCCCCTCCGCCTGGGCCCCGGCCTGAGCCCCGCGTCCACATGGGTCTGTGCTACAGCCTGCGGCCGCTGCTCTTCGGCGACCCGGAGGACGGGGCCCGCGCCGCCGCGGAAGCGCCTGCGGAGGACGCGCGGCCCCGCCTGACCCCGGCCCCGGCCCCGGCCCCGGCCCCGGCCCCGGCCCCCGCCCGGAGCCCGGCGGCGCTGGGGGGAGTCGCGGCGCAGACCCCGCTGCCTCGGGGCGCCGGCGGGAGCCCGGCGTGCGCGCGGGCCCGGGCCGCCCCGAAGCAGGAGCGGCGACGGCGTCCGGAGCAGCAGCGGGCGGAGGAGCGCGAGGCGGAGCGCGAGGCGGAGCGCGAGGCCAGGAAGGTCAGCAGGAGCATCGACCGCATGCTGCGCCAGCAGAAGCGCGACCTGCAGCAGACGCACCGGCTCCTGCTGCTGGGTAGGTGCGGGGCGCGGGGCGCGGGGCGCCGGGGCGCGGGCCCCTGGGGGAGGGCAGGCCGGAGCCGAGGCTGCGACGGTCGCTCCGCCGACGACACTGACTGCCGTGACGTGGCCGACGACACATTCCCGGGTGATCTTGCCGCTTTCCGCGCCAATTGCCCATTTATTAGTAATGAATGAGCTTCTCTGGGAACGTCGGCCTCAGTTGACTTGCGTCCCCAGGCTGCGTCCGCAGGGACGGCAAACGCCAGCGCCTCGTCCCCGTCTCCGGCAGCTGCAGGCGCCCTGCACTTTGTTTTAGGCACAAATGGCAGGAGACGGTGCGACCTTTCAGCGCGACCCCAAAGCTCTGGTTCCCATCGCAGATTAGGGCCGAGCTGGCGGTGGGTGTGGCGTGTTCGCTTTAGGGCGGTGACCTCAGCGGCTGTAGGGCGGCGGCTCCGTTCCACTGAGTAGCTCCTCGTGCGGCAGCAGAGGCGGCAGAGCGTGGCGGCTCCCGAGAGCTGTGCGCGGTGCTGGCTGCCTGCGGGAAGGGGGCACCGAGTCACCGGCGGCCGCTTGGTTTGCGAGGATTTCCTCAGGGCTTTCGCTGTAGCAAGCAGAGCAGTGCGTCTCCGAGTTAACACCCGGAAAGCATTTTCTATGCACTCTACTGTAGGATTAAAAAAAGCAAAAATAAAAAAAAAAATAAAAAATCATGAGTTCCTGACGCTGCTTGTTGCCTTTTAAATTTTAAGGCAAACAACAACAAAATTTAATATGTGGGCTTTGACCCAGATTTTGTGAGATATAAGGAAAATTACAGTTTACCTCCGTGCTCTGTTATGCATAGGAAAAGAACCCATTCCATGACCTGAGTAAGATACCTGGTTATAAACGAAGGGAGCTTGTATATAACATTTAGAGAACCAATTAAGTCTTCAGTTGGAAAGGGAAAGGGGAGTTGGGGGGGGGGGAGCAAAGCAGAAAAAGATTAATAAGCAAGCAGGTCGCCCAAAAAGGGAAGAGGACGAGATGAGAAGCAGAGTTCTCATCTACAGTGCCAACTCCTACAGTATGACAGAGCAGTGTTTTCAGAGGTGTGAAAATACAGAAGTATAATCTTACGATGTCATACCTCAAACTATTATATATAGGGTAAAACAGTTCTTCAAAAATGCAGGTGCTCAGAGTATGCTCCTACCCACTTATTTTTCTGGAAAGAAATTAATTTGCAATTACTCAAGCCAAAATTTTTAAGTACATCAGACAAAAATAACTTGAAAAGGGAAGGATTGTGGTCTCAAGAAATGAAAGACAAATAAAATGAATAAGGTCTAGAGTTGTGGCAACATGGTGCTGTTTTAATGTGATAGTGTTGAACAGAATTTAAAAAAAAAAAAGCAAAAAAAAAGAGGGATCTCTGGGTGGCTCAGCGGTTTAGCGCCTGCCTTTGGCCCAGGGCACAATCCTGGAGTCCCGGGATTGAGTCCCACATTGGGCTCCTGGCATGGAGCCTGCTTCTCCCTCCTCCTGTGTCTCTGCCTCTCTCTCTCTCTCTCTCTCTCTCTCTCTATGCCTATCATGAATAAATAAATCTTTGAAAAAATGAATATGTGAAGGGGCACCTGGGTGGCTCAGTTGGTTGAGCATCTGCCTTCAGTTCAGGCCACAGTCTCAGGGTCCTGGGATGGAGTCTCAAATGGGCTCCCCGCTGGGTGGGGAGCCTGCTTGTCCCTCTCCCTCTGCCCTTTTTGCCTGCTCATGCTTGCTCTCTCACAAATAAATAAACTCTTAAAAAAAAAAAAAGAATATGTGAAGCAGAACATGTTTGACATATGTAAAAATTAATAAACTTGTGGTTTTTAAAAAGGAACTGGGAGATAATATCTAAAGAAGGGAATGTTGTGCTCCAAAGAGCAGACTCCTGGTGACACATGTTAAATGACTACCCTCTTTAAAGACATTATCTCATAGCCTAATATAGCTTGTATAGCAACATCATATTGGAAATGACATTGACTCACTCTTTAGGGGAAAAGTATATGGTATCTTTCGCCCGATGACATCAACATTAAAACACATACTGTTGTGTCAGGTTGACATTGTTTATCGGATTTTGTATAGATTTGAATTAAACTGAGAAAGGTTCTTGGTTTTGTTAGGATTTAGAATGGATTTAGCTGGAAATCTTTGAATTTACTGACCATTCATGTCTTCAAATGTTTGCTTCGGCTGCCATTATGTTGAGTAGGCATTTGTCTTGCTCACTGACCCCATTCACTTATTTATTCTGGAATGTACATTGGAGAACTCACAGGCTCAAGAAGGATGCATGCACTTTACGGCCGTTCCGTACTCCGTGTCCACTTGTCCAAGGCTGTCCCATCTTCCATGACAGTATCTTCTCTAGGAGACACGCACAGAGTCCTCCTGTGGGAATAAATGTCTAACTCCCTTATCTCCATATTGAATTCTATTTGCATCTCTTGTTTGGCACTTTGTTACAGTCCACACGGCTTCATGGGTGCTTTGATGCATGCCAGCACCCCCATGGGTCCATCCGGATGACCTGAACTTTGTTTCCTGTGCTGGACTTAGTGCTATTGGTGCTAGAAGCAAAAGAGTCTGGTGGGAGCCACTGTGGCCGTGAGGGCTTAATGGCCAGAATGATGTGGTTCTGTTTTAACTTTTAGATGGAACATTCTTTCTAGCTCAGGGTGGCTGGATTTTAAAGGGGTGCAGAGATAGGGTGGAGATAAGACTGAAGCCCCAGTTAAAAGGCTGCAGATCCTGGAGGGATCCAGAAGTCCAAGCTAGAGCAGTGTAGTAGGAATGGGGAGGGAATGGTGTCAGAGAAGTGGTCAGATGACAGGTCTGTAGGGTGGGTCATGGGGAGGAACTCCCAGAGAACTCTCTCCTCCAGAGCATGAGCTGTATAATAGTAGGCTTGACCTGCCCTCGCAGAGTGCCACAGACTGAGCGGATGAAACAACAGCCATTGATTTGCTCACGGTTCTGGAGGCTGGAAGTACAAGCGTGAGGCCCAGCAGGATTGGTTTCCCTGAGACCTCTTCTCCTGGCTTGCAGACAGCCACCTTCTTCCAGGTCCTCACATGGCCTTTCCTCTGTACACCTGTGCCCAGGGGAGGAGGGACACATCAGGTTAGGATCCCCCATTATAACCCCACTTAACCTGAAGAGCCCCCCTGAGGGCCCTGTCTCCAAATACAGCCACTTTGGGAGTTAGGGCTTCAGCTTATGAATGGGGGACAGGGGAGCACAATTTAGGTTGAGGTTTCAGAGAGAGAGCTATTATCTAAAGGAACAGTTGTGTCCTAGCTTCAGCTCATTGTTGCCTTGCAAGTATGCAAGCCCAGTGTTGCCCTTCTGAATTTCCAGAACAAGATGGAAATGCCCATTTTTGGGGTCAAGAGCCAGCCTTCAGTGCAGGTCGTGATCCTGCTCATCCTGGATAGAGTCCCAGCCAGCTTCCTGCTCAGCGGGGAGCCTGCTTCTCCAGCTCCCTCTGCATGCTTGTACTCTCTCTCACACTCGCTCTCAAATAAATAAAGGAAATCTTTACAAAAAAAAAAAAAAGGAAATGCCGATTTTCATCTGACACCAACTTATTTTTAAAGCATTGGCTCAAATTACTAAAACACACTCTCTGTGCCCGATGCAGTCCACAGGCCACCAGTATTATTTCTAATCTCTATCCCCAGTGACACAGACCTCTCTGGGCTCCAGGGGCAGCCTGTAGAAGCACAGTTGACAAAACTGGGTGTAGGATCAAAATATTTCATCTCACAGCAGGCAAAGCTACATTCACCATTCTTTTGAGTGAATTTGTCTACCACTGAGCTCACGGGGTTATTATATAGCAGATGTCCTTGACTTCCACGACTTCTATGGACTGTGATCTTAATTCCCTCAATGTGAATTCACCACATTCCTACTGGGGAAGCACTGTCATCTACCACCTATTCATTTGATATTATTATTTTCCCAGATTATTATTCAATTTTAAAATTTTCAATTGTGGGTTGGAATAAAGTAAAAAATGTTTTTTACTTTATTCAACTATTTGTAAATAATTTTACACTTGGGTTAGTGGATGTGAACAGGGCTAAGGGAAGTCCTTCCCACCCTGCACTTGCCTCCCTGCCTCATCTCTCTTCTCATTCCACTATGCCTCAAGCCCTGGTGGTCTGGCCCTTTCTATTTTCCTCCTATCCTCCAGGACCTGTGCTGCTCTGTCCTCATGTCCCACTGGTGGTTGGGTACTTTATCCTTTTCCTCTCCTGTCCCATGTCCCTCTCTGCTTTATTTCCTGGCTATGTCCTGTCCTTTGCAGCTCACTCTGAGCTCTTTGCCAGCTCCTCCTTCCTAGCAGGTCATGGCTAAGCTTTAAGGAGGCTCTTGCCTGGGTGGTGCAGACTAAACCTGGGGTGGTAGGTCGGGCCAGTGGTTATGCGCTTAGGTCACTGTAGTTCACAAAAACTCCACTGCATCCTTGCCCTACTTCATCCCAACCTTCCCTGAGAAGGGAGGAGAGCAGGAATCCCACAGCACGTGCACCAGCACTGCATTAGTGAGCAGCAGCGCCATCCTGTTGGGGTGAAGGGCTTTCTCCTATCCTAGGAAGGTTTAAAGAGACTGCTCTCTAGGGGCCATGGATGATCCTAGTGTGGTGGGATCCCCCTCCCCCCACTAGGGTCAGGACGTGGACAGTAACATCTGTGCAAGTGTTGACTGGAAAAATAAAGTGTTGGTTGGCTAGAAAAACAAAAACTATTTCCTGTTGTATTTTTGTGTGATTGATACTTCCCTGCCAGGAATACATCTTTCAAGACGGAAGCAATCTCTTTGGGACATTTGCTGTTTTTCTTTTGCATTTGGCTGTTAGTATAAACCAGAATGACCTCAGTCTGTGTCTGTAGATGCTGCAAGAGGAAGTGTTTGGTGCACTGACAAAACATGGAATGTTCTTCCCTGTGATGTTTTCATCGTTTGTTTTTTTCAAATAAATGTCTTTTTTCTTCTTCTTCTTAATTCGTGGTAATGTATACAGTGGCCAAGACAGCAGTTTTTGAGTTGTGCAGTTCACTCCATCTGTGTGGACAAGTGGGTCACATCCTCATCAACTCGCCACCTTCATTTTGCCCCCGCCTCCTATAGCACTGTGGCTCTTAAAGTCAGTGGGAGTCCCAGATACTCTGGCTGTGGCTTTACATTCCTGAAGTCACAAAAGTGTCGTGCTTCCTTACAGCCTTGGAAGGGGAGGCTGTGCCTCTGTGGCATTTTAGTCACAAGTTCTGTGTCATTTTATTGTATTATCTATTACCTACAGTCTTACAGGCCTGATGCTGCCATTGTTTATGCGAAGCTGCATTTCATCCCCAGAATTCAAGCTGTTCTTTGACCCGTCAAAACACTGGAAGGTCAGAACACTCGGTCAAAGCTGTTTCCTTTGACTTGGGTCTTAGTTAGTTCTGGCCGTGATAGTACTACAGACGGGGTGGCTCAAGCCACAGAAATTGATTTTCTCACACTTTACAGAGACTGGAAAGGCCAGGATGGAGGTCCAGCAGGATTCATTATCTGTTGAAGGCTGTTGCTGGCTTGCAGATGGCCAGCTTCTCATGTGTCCTCTCATAGCAGGAGGTCTCCCTTCCTCTTCTTATCAGGACACCAACCCTATTGGATTAGGGCTCCACCCTTATGGACTCATTTAACCTTAATTACCTCCTACGGACCCTATCTCCAAATAGTCACACTGGGGATCATGGCTTCAACATCCGACTTTTGATGGGACACGGTTTGGTCCTTAACAACTTGCAAACCCACTCGTGTTCATATGGATGATTAGTACTGGCCCTGAAAATGACTCAAACTGAATGTCATCTACCGTGGCTAAGTGTGTCGGTAGAACATATAACTGTTTTTATGAGTCCTCTCACAACGTGAGGATATACTTATGATCCGCTAGAAGACGCGTACTGGTGAAGAACAAAGCATTGGAATCAGACAGACTTTGTTTGAAATTCCAGCATACCCATTTACCAACTCTGCAACCTTAGATTGGGGCTTCAGTCTCCTTATCAATAGTAATCCTGAGGCCACATGCTTACTAAGAAGATTAAGTGAAATTAATTGAAAAAGTTATATGTAAACTTACTTGATGTAGAGCATAGCACATGGTGAACACTCCATAAATTGGCACAGTCTCTCAACTCTATACGCAGCTGAACCATTTCTCTCTGTGACACCCATACTCTGAATTGTAAACTAAATGGTAACGTGATATCACCCAACCTAAAAAAGTTAATCCCATTCCAGGCTCACGCAGTTACCCTCGGATGGAGCCAGGATTCAAACCCAGGCAGTCTGGCTTTGCTGCACCAACCTGGCAAATGGCCAGCTGGAAACAGTTGCAGTGGTCCAATCAAGAGACGTGAAGAGGTGAATGCAGGCCGATGTAGTAATGACAAAGAAGAAAGGCAGAATGGAGTCCACTGGATCTGGTGACTGAGAAAATGGTGCAAAGTAGAGGGAAAAGGAGTCTCAATGAACTCTTTTCTCTCTTGGGCAAGAAGGCAATAACATCCCCACAATGAGGGATTTAGAAGAAGAAGGGCAGGTGGAGTAAAAGAACAAGGAGTTCCATTTTGGCTGTGTTGAAGGTGAGCCACCCATGAGAAGCCTTGGGCATCGTCAGGGAAACAGATGGGCACTTACTGAGGGTCTGGAAACCACAGTGCATACTGAGCTGGAGATAGACACGCAGGACTAACCCGCTGGCAACAGGCCCTGGAGGAGGGGACAGGCCACCCCAGGAGAATGTGCTCAGTAAGAAGAGGGCCCAGGACAGAAGAACACAGAGCCCCCATCTCCCAGAAGAGTGCTGCAGAAGGAAAGGTATAAAGAGCAACAAAGACCTCTGGGAGAAGCCAAGAAAGAAGGAGTTTCACAAAGAGGGAAAGAGCCAGGAGTTTCAGCTGGGAGTTCCAGGATAAGGACGGTGTTTGCCAGTTTGTGCAAAGGTGGCACCGGAGGCTGAAGAGCACCGGACATGGGAATCGTGAAGCTGTCACAGAACCCATTCTGGGGAGGCCAGAAGAGGGGAGACCACACCTTTCAGAGTGGCTCCTAAAGAAACAGTTGGGAAGGATCCAAATGAAACAGCAGAAAGTATACAGGTGGTTGATTCCTGCAGGTGAAGAGAAAGAGGACAAGAGAGGAATTACCAGATCTTTCCATTCACAAGGGTTCCTGAGAGTGCACTGGCTGGCTTGGCACTGGCCATGAGTCTGCCGTCCAGCGTCCAGGTGTGTGGGCCAGCCTCCCTACCCTCTACCTCCATAACTGTCCTCTGACACAGTGTCCTCTGACACACTGTCAGACATGTGTGCAATTTATAGTGAATCTTCACTAGCAAGCAGATGGTTCAATTGAGTTGAGACCAAGAGATCAAGCAAATTCTCCAGCTAGTTCAGTCTATGAAAAGTTTCCAAGCAGGGACGCACGGGTGGCTCAGTGGTTGAGCGTCTGCCTTTGGCTCAGGTCGTGATCCTGGGTCCCGGGATGGAGTTCTGAATCCAGCTTCCCACAGGGAGCCTGCTTCTCCCTCTGCCTGTGTCTCTGCCTCTCTCTCTCTCTCTCTCTCTCTCTCTCTGTCTATCATGAATAAATAAATAAAATCTTTTTTAAAAAGAAAAGTTTCCAAGCATAAGCATCTTCAAAAGTAAGACCAAACTATTAGGACCTAAAATCCACTCTTGACCTTGAAAGATAACAGGAAGATTGTCAAAACCCCACGACATAAAGCAATTAGAATAAACAAAGAACCCTGAATGATTGTTCTTTACCCCACAGCACCCAGAATACTTTACTGCATGTCTCAATTTATTAATACTTAGTTACTTTGTTTAGTTGGTTTCAAACCGAGACAAACTCTTTAACTGAAAAAGAGAGAATCAGGTTGTCAGCTAAAGCAGTGACTCTAATTGTGTTTGGGGATCTGGTGAAAACTGCCCCCTAGTGTTTTAAAATCCCGTTACTGAGGATGAGCACGTAAAGCTCAGAGGAATTTTGAGGCAGTTAAATGACTCTGTATGATACTGTAATGGTGGCTGCACATCCTTATCCATTTGTCCAAGCCCATGGACTGTACAACACCAAGGGTAAGCCCTAATACAAACTATGGACTTTGGGGAGTAAAGACGCATCAGTGTTGGCTCATCAGCTGTAACATGTGTGGCTGCGTTGCTAACAGTGCGGAATGCTGGTAGTGGGGGTGCTGCGGGGTAGGTAGTGGGTACATGGGAAATCTCTGTGCTCTCCAGTCAACTTTGCTGTCAATCTAAAACTGTTCTAAAAAATTAAATCTTTTTTTAAAATTCCCATAATAGAAAAAGAGAGAGATTCTTACCCCTGAATTAGGATCCCAAGAGGAGGAGCTCAGGGCCACGAGCATCAGACCTCAAGTCCAAAGCAGGAAAGATAGTGTCTTGTTATTGAAAACTGTGGTTTATGAATTAGAAAGGACCACTTGAAGATATTTCCCTCTGCAGTACTAGGGGGTAACGTTTTCCCTACTAAGAAGGATGTTGGACTCACATTGCAGTCCAGTACCTCCCAGTGCCATGGAGCGGCTTGTATGCCCTCTACCTCCAGGCCGCTCTGCATCTGCTCTGTAGGGCTGCCTGGTCTCTGTGTCTTGCTCAGAACCAGCCGTAGCATCATGACACTGCTGCTGTCAAAGGTGCCACACCTGATGCCACCGAAGCAAGACAGGATGTTGCCCTCCTCCCCCCATCAACCCTGCCCCCAGAAGGGCAAGTGACAGTGCAAGCATCCCACCAGCTCCTCTTTTTTTTTTTTAAGATTTATTTATTTATTTATTCAGAGAGAGAGAGAGAGAGAGAGAGAGAGAGAGAGGCAGAGACACAGGCAGAGAGAGAAGTAGGCTCCATGCAGGGAGCCCAACATGGGACTCAATCCCGGGTCTCCGGGATCACATCCTGGGCTGCAGGCGGCGCTAAAGCGCTGCGCCACCGGGGCTGCCCCTCTATAATCCTAGCAGAAGAGACCTAGAGAAGGCCTGCGTCCCTATAACTTGGATTGGCATTCACTCAGTGTATTTTTTTTCTACAGCTGAAAAGTGAGTTTTCTCTCCCAGGAAATGAAATATGACCTAAAAGTCTCCCAGGAAAAACTCAGGAAGAGGATATCTGGCATAAGAGGAAAACAAAAGCAATTCTACCCATACCCTGAGCTACAAGGGAAAAGGTTGCTTTATTCATTGAATCACATCTACTTCTCACCAACCATAAACATTTCCTTGAGAGCCTACTATGTGGCAGGTGTTTCTCTGGGTAATACGGAGACTCCAAGGGGTAGAAGGAGATCGTCTCAGCCCAGGAGAAATTCACAGTGTGATCAAAGAAAAGGACATAAGTCTCCAAAAGAAACAGCAGTGTGAGTGTGCGTGTGCTATGTGGTGAATGGTCACAGCAAGGGTTCATAATACCATAATTAGAGTTCACACAGAAGGCTAGCAAGATGATGGGCATCCCCCTTCCTTAGGATGTGTTATTAGTGAGAGCACAGGGAAGGTAGGAACTTAATTGCTTAGAGGGTGTCATGTGTTTGCACATAAATGCGTAATGCTACTCTAGATCCTGGATGCAGACCACCTGCCGAAGCATCCTGCAACCTGCTTGGAGTTCACACTTGGCAACTCGGTTTCCCTGTTCGTCATAGAGCCACAGAAAGAGCCCAGAAGTACTCACAGTACAGCCCCAGGATGTAGCAGAGACCTGGGGTGCTTACCAGACAGGACTGATGGTTTGAGAACATAAAGAAAGTTTACGTGGCAGGATATAGCAGTGTGGGATGGGAAGAAGATTGTTCCTTTTATGTCCAACCATCAAAGTGCTTCATAAGTCAATACTAGAAGCTGCATTTTATGAATTATGCCATCATGGGAGACTGTAAAGAGGCATGAAGAAAACAAAAGTTTGTCTTTTTTTAAAAGAAGTATATTCATCATGAAACTTAGGAGCTGTCATTTGACTGCCAAAAACTGTCCACATTAAAACAATGGACACTGTTTATTTCTCACAGTTATAAGGGCAGCATCAGATTTTTTTTTTTAAGTTTTGATTAAAGTGGTTTTAAAACATGGAGGTGAGGGGAATAGCTTACCCAGGATCCAGGCATCAGCAATTCTTACCTCACAGCAGTGGGTGAGGAATTTTTGATGGTATAATTCTAATGAATTGTTGTTTTATAGTTTGAAAGAACATCATTGTAAAAATAAGTGGCAAGCCACAGTATGGAACCTTTAACTTAATTTCAGAGAAGCGACTGTGTTTTGCAGAAGCTTCTAGGAGCATCAGGAGAGTACAGTTTTGCATCTCCACACATGCTCCAGCTGGAAGGCCAGGCCCTGAATTTCTTCTTTCCCCACAAGTGGCTTCTCAGTAAGAGGCATCAGGTCAAGTCAGGATCATCAGATGAACTTAGACCCAGATTGCATTTCTTCTTTAGAGGAAAGACCATTAAGCAGAGGTAGGCCAGCTACCAGGATCTGTAGACACAAAAGTCACCACTTTGAATGAGCAGAGCAAGACCCAGAAAGTGAATGAGGGCCCACGAGATGGAACAGGACAGAATGGGAAGGTGGGTGCTGATGCCCGGGAGTGCTGGGTCCTCACCTTACCTGAGCCCCCAGGGGCTGGTCAGCCTCAGAGGCCAATGTAGACAGACCAGAAGCCCACAGCTCCCCAAGAAGGAAACCTAGAACAAGACCAAAGCCAGCTTATCAAAAAAGGGGTATGAGTTGCAAATCAATCAGCTGTTTGAGGGCAGAGCAAATGGTCTGCTCAAAAGACTGTCAGCTCTGTGTCCTGGGCTATTCGTTGCTAATTCAGTCACGGTTCGTGGCACCTCCGACAGGCCCAGTTCTGTAACATACAAGGTCATCCTCGGTGACTCGTAGCCTCATGGGAAGACCAGGGTCTTAGGCACCCATATGACACAGCACAACCCAGCACCCACAGATCACGGAGGACAGAGGGACAAGGCAGCACAAAGGAGCTTCCAGGGGGACGTCACCCAAGTCCGACTTCCAGACAGCTTTCTCCCTAAAGAGCAAAAACCCACTTGTGAAATATAGTTCTGTTTATAATGTTAAGAGTTGTTTGTTTTTTTACCCCCATTTGGAGCAGTTTGTTGGAATACGGAATATTAAGGTTCCTCCTAGAACAAATGAAAAAATAAAAAACAGCACTTTTTCCCTAGTGGCATTACAGTCTGCATCCGCTGCAAATTCCAAAGTCCAGTTCAGATAGGCTGTAATTGACTTGTGTGATCTTCCTGAAACATGAGGGAATGTCCTTCTTTTTATGGTTATTAGGAGTTTCTGTTGTACAAAGAAATTCAAAGTGTTAAATAGAGCCAATCAGTCGCGATGAGGGGAAGAGAGCCATCTACTAATAATTTCTTTCCTTCCTGGGCCATAAGGGACAGTTACATAATTCTTTATCTATGAAATTCTTTTAAGTGGCACTTTATTTTAGAATGATTTTTTAATGTAGCAGCATGCTGAACATCAACTCTTTCTAAGTGCTGCATAGAACAAAAAAGCAGGCAGAGAGGCAGTTGGTCTGATACCCTCTGCTGTGCCTAATGGAGGGAGAGTGCTTATTTAATATTCAGATCCACTTCCCACTTCTGATCTAATGGCATTTTCTCAGAAGAAACCTCTCCCGTGTGGGCTTAGATACGATAATCACCTCGTAACAGGATGCAGTGGGACAGATCAGTGACGGAGCACGGATACAGACGCTCCGGGATCTCTGTGGTCACCTGTGGATGGAGGGGGAGGGGTGATCTGGTGTCAGCGAGCCACCAAGGTGGACACGGAGAGGCGTGCTTCCCCGAACACTGCTGCCCCCCAAGCTTTTTGTTTGTTTTTTTTTCTTCAAAGATCTTATTTATTTATTCATGAGAGACACACAGAATGAGAGAGAGGCAGAGACACAGGCAGAGGGAGAAGCAGGCTCCCTGCAGGGAGCCTGACATGGGACTTGATCCGGATCCCGGGTCTCCAGGATCAGGGCCTGGGCTGAAGGCGGCGCTAAACCGCTGAGCCACCCTGGCTGCCCCCCCTCCTCAAGTTTTGTTTCTGCCTCACTCTCTCCCTTGACCTAAAATTCCAAAGTGCAGGTGTCCTAATTTAAATCAAGTATAGCTGAACGTTCACTTAGGAAAACAGAAGGTGGATTTCAAAAATCCTGTTATGCAAGCCAACATGGAAAAAAAAAAGAAAAAAAATAGCATAGCTGTTCTTCAAGAGAACCTGAACACTGGGGACTGCAGCGGGTCACAGGCTGGGTCACACAGTGTATCCGTAGTTACTTTTTTTTTTTTTTTTTTTTGGATTATTACAGGTTTTCACCATACAAAGCAATTCAATGTGCCAAAGAGAACCAGTGGGACACCAAGGGGGACGACACACCGGAGTTCCAGCAGAACTCCCAGTAGGGGCCCAGGAATACTGTGGGTCAGGGTATCAGGGCAAAGGGAGGGGGTGGCCGGTGACCGAGTGGTGACGCCAGTTTCCCCCGCATGAATCCACCCCTGTCCTGCTAACCCACAGATGCCGAGGGCTGGCTCCATGCCTGGCCACCCACCAGCGCCCTCCCCAGTCCCTGGAACCAGCCTCGTGGCCTGTGGTGGGGTCTTCAGGCTCCCCTCTTGCATTTCTGTCTCTTCTTTCTGGAGATCAGTCTTTTTTTTTTTTTTTTTTTTTTTAAGATTTTATTTATTTATTCATGAGACACAGGCAGAGGGAGAAGCAGGCTCCATGCAGGGAGCCCGATGTGGGACTGGATCCCAGGTCTCCAGGATCATGTCCTGGGCTGAAGGCAGGAGCCCAACTGCTGAGCCAGCCAGGGATCCCCAGAGGTCAGTCTTTCCTCTGAGTTTCTCCCTACAGCACCTGGCTCTTACGTGGGGCCTTTTGGTCATTCCAACCAAGTTATTAAATGAGGTAAAGATTTAAGCCCATTACCAAAAACAAGATTTTATTAGCAAAGACTTGTAGGTCAGTTGGGGGCCAAAAGATGGTGCAAGGACGTTTGTCATTTGTGCTGTAGAGATTCCAACCCAAAAGTTGGAAATGCCCAGCTTCCCGCCCCGGGCCCTATCCTGGCCCCAGCTTCCCTGGAGGCAAGGCCCCCTCGGGATCCCAGCTGGGGGCGGACAGACTTGCCCACAACACCTCTTAGAGACCCCATTCCCTCCAATGTTCACGGAGTGACGTGTCCCCCGCACCTCCCTGCGGCGGGGATGACAGAGAGAGGGAAGGGCCTCCCCGCCAGGTTGCTAGGGGGACCCTCTCTGGGGGTCCCGGCCTCCTGCGACACACTGTGAGACACCCGTCTGTGGCAGCCCTTCCCGCCAACCCCAAGCCTCCATAGGCCACCTGTAGCTGGCACGCTGGGGAGAGAAAGACCACCCAGATGGGAGCAAGCAGGGCCTATTCGTTCAGAGCTGGTGGTAGTGGGAGCCTTAGGCACCATCCCTTCATCTGGCTCGAGGGCAGACGAAGGACCCAGAAAGCTCCTTGGTGGGAAAAAAGGAAAGGCCTCAGGTATAACCCCAGCGGAGACTGCTGGTGAAGGCAAGCTACAGGTGGGCTGACTAGAAATTGGGCATCCTGTCTAAGAGAGCGCATATTACTATTCTCCAGGTGGTCCTAAGTTGGAGGTGTTGCAGGTGGGGGGCAAAAATTAAGGAAGCTCTCAGTTATTCATCGAGTCCTGGCCATTTGGGGCCAGCTGCTACAGGGTTATTGTTTGCCTTCTTGGACAGGGTGCTTGAGATCATCATGGCTTCACCTCCCCGGCTGGTTACTGCCGAGAGTGGGTTGGTCTCCTGGGCTGGGTGCTGCAAGCTGTGGGTCAGAGTTTGATCTTTGCATACGGCAGCGCTGTTGTCCTTTTGTTGTATTTTCTGTCTTCTGGACGTTTCCATAGAGAGAGCAGCTGTGTGAGCTAGCGGAGAGCCCCTGCTGTGTAGACCTGTCTGGAAATCTGGCCCTCCATCCCCTGGAAGGTTACTTAGCACCTCTGAGTTTCCTTTCCTTCAGTGTAAGATGAAGACAGGGATACTTTCCAGAAGGATCATTTTGAAAATTGAGGTGAAGCACCAGGACACAGAGCAGAGTGTGGTGACCATACCTTCCTGCCCCCATTCCCATCATCCTTCCATTCACGCTGTGGTATAAGGGCAAGGTCTGATATGTTGCCCTTCCTAGGAACATCTACACCTTACCAGGGGAAAAGCCCAAGTTTGATCTAAAGGAACAGCCCAGAATCATGGGATTTTCTGAGGGCACTTCAAGTGCCAGCAGCTAAACAGAATCACAACAAGTAGTGAGGCTAGGATTTTAGCTTCTCCCGCCCTCCCACTTCTCTTTCCAGAGATCTGCGCGTGAGGCTTCTCTACTGTACTCCATCATTGCTGCCAGTTAAAGGACAACTAAGGAGTACAGGGATTGCTGAACGAGCGCGGGGTTGTGCTTTTAAATAACTTGGTCAGAAAGCTTTCATTGAGTGTTTCATTGGTATTTGTTTGGTACAAACAAATCCCAGGCCAATTTGGTTGGCCTGAAGGAGATAAAAGACAGGACCAGGTAACAATATGGAGAACAGCATCTCAGGAAAGGGAGAGGCAAGTGCAAAGGTCCTGAGGGTTGGTGAGCCTAGTGTGTTCAAGGAATAAGCCTGGCCAGTGAGCATATAAGGCACTAAAAAGCCAGTGGAGGCTTAGGGTAGGATGGTAGCAATGGAGTGATGAGCAGTGGTGAGTTTCTAGCTAGATTTTGAAGGCAGATTAACAGTTTGCCAATGAATTGGATGTGGGTGGGAGAGAAGGGGTGGGTGGACTCCAGGAGGAGCGTTATGGCTGGGGGAGGGGTGGGGCTACAAGTCATTGAGTGTCTCCCACACGTACTTTAAATTCTCAAAACGGGCGTCTGGGTGGCCCAGTCAGTTAGTTAACCATCTGCCTTCAGGTCCAGTCATGATCTGAGAGTCCTGGGACCCAGCCCCACATCCAGCCCCATATGGAGCTCCCAGCTCAGCAGGAAGTCTGCCTCTCCCTCTGCCCCTCCCACTCCTCGTGCTCTCTCTCTCTCTCACCCTCTCTCTCTCTCAAACAAATAAATATTTTTTTTAAATTTTCAAAACAGAACACTGTGACCAAATATGCCAGGTATGCCAGGAAAGGAGCCATAGACCCCACAGAAACACATGAGTGTGGTTGTGTTCCAATAAAAGTTTATTTATAAACACTTAAATTTGAATTTCATAGAATTTTTAAGTGTCATGAAATATTATTTTTCTTTTGATTTTTCTGCAACCATTTAAACTCTTTTTAGTTCATGAATCATGTACAAACAAGTGGCAAATTGAAGTTTGCTGAGCCCTGATCTAGAGCCTAAAATCTCACCCTTTGTTGGTGGTACAATTTGTAAAATTGTACAATTACTTCAAAGAATTCGTGGGTAATTTTTTATGAAGTAAAAAATATACCTATCCTAAGGTTCAATAATACCACTCCTAGAAATTTACCCAAGAAAAATGAAAGCATGTGTTTACTTAAAGTTTTGTACAGAATGTTTATATCAACTTTATTCAAGATGTCCAAAAATGGAGGTGTCTCAGGGGCTCACTTGGTTCAGCGTCTGACTCTCCATCTCAGCTCAGGTCTTGATCTCAGGGTTGTGAATTCGAGCCCTACATTGGGGTCCACACTGGGCGTTGAACCTACTTAAAAAAGGAAAAGAAAAAAAAAAGCCAAAAACAGAAAACAACCCAAATCTTCACCAAAAGAATGAATAAACAAATCATGTACATTCCTGCAATGAAATATTAAACAAAAGATAGGCTATTAATAGAAAGCATAACAATACAGATGATTTTTTAAAAATATCATGTATGTATACAGAAGAGTGTGTACTGAAGTAGAATATCTACCTATGGCTATTTGTATATAATCCAATAACAGGTAAAACCAACCTACGAGGCTAGAAATCAGAATAGTGGTTTGGAGGGGGCGATGAGGCACCCTTCTGGGGTCATGGAAATATTCTGTATTTTGTTTACAGTGGTAATTATAGAGGCATAAACATGTGTCGAAATTTATCAAACTAGACACTTTAGATCTATGTATTTCACTGTAAAATTTACTTCTTTAAAACATGAAGCCCTGGGCAGCCCCGATGGCCTAGCGATTTGGCGCCACCTTCAGCCAGGGGTATGATCCTGGAGACCCGGGATCGAGTCCCATGTCAGGCTCCCTGCATGGAGCCTGCTTCTCCCTCTGCCTGTGTCTCTGCCTCTCTGTGTGTGTGTGTCTGTCATGAATAAAGAAATAAAATCTTTAAAAAACAAAACAAAACATGAAGCCCTTAAAAGTAGTACCTGGTATGTACATAGTAAAAGGTCAATAAATGTCTGCTTTTTTAAAAAGGTTTTTTTTTTTTTTAAAGGACAGCTACATTAAAATTCAATAAGGATGAATCTAATTATATAATGAGACCATAAGTTATGGCTTACTGCATCCTAAACGTAATATGTTTACCACAGAAAGAAGATCCCCACCATGTGTTGGAATGTGTTCTAATGATCCAAGATTAAACCCCAAACTCTGAAGTGGGAGGAGGCAAGGGTGGTGTAGCTACTCTGTCGGTCACACAGTCAGGATTGGAAGAGGAGTTTGGGGTTCAGGCCAGCTGCCTACGTGGACACTCCCCAAGCTCCTACACAATGCCAGACATCACGGGGCTGCAGACCACTAATTATTGGCCACCCTATTCCCTTTGTAGCTCTGTTGTCTTCTCTCTATGCCAGGACCCCAAACTGAAGTCCTAATCCCCAAACTGAAAGGCGGAAAGCCTGATGAGAAGCCATTCATTGGGCCAACTGTGTAGAGAGATTGCACAAGTCCTGTTTTAATCCAGACTTTTTCTGTCGCCAGTGACAGAATGCTAGCTCCTGGGAGGCAGGGGCAGAGGGGAGCATGTCAACGGGAAGTCCCTGTGTCCCCAGCCAGCGTCATGCATGCCCCCTACCTTCCAGGCCTCCTTCTGTCATGTTCTGGCTGCTGTTTCACCACCAGGGACCCCACCATCACAGAGCCTCAAGAACCCCACAGAGGGGATCCCTGGGTGGCTCACCGGTTTAGCGCCGCCTTCAGTCCAGGGTGTGATTCTGGAGTCCCGGAATCAAGTCCCACGTGGGGCTCCCTGCATAGGGCCTGCTTCTCCCTCTGCCTGGGTCTCTGCCCCCCTCTCTCTCTCTCTCTCTCTCTCTGTGTGTGTGTGTGTCTCTCATGAATAAATAAATAAAATCGTAAAAAAAAAAAAAACCCCGCAGAAAGAGACCTGACAGTTTTGGGCAGAACAGCACAAATGAGAGTTTAAAACTGTTTCTTAAAAAATAATAATAATAAATTAATTAATTAAATTTAAAAAATAAAGCTATTTCTAACTGGCATTTGGTTTTGTCCCAAACCTCAGGGTTGCTTTCTTTTAACAAACCAAAGTATCATTAGCGTACAATATACCGATTGCAGGTGTACAACAGAGTGATTCCACGTTTACACATGCGCATCATGAAATGACCACCACGCTGAGTCTAGTTACCACCTGTCACTGGACCAAGTTGCTTTTTAAGATTGATTCCCTTAATATTTTCTAGAATCACTTCTGACCTTAATTTCACCATTAATCTTTGATCAGACACTTACCGAATTCTCCACATTTTTATTTCCTTACAGTGGTGAAATGAACAGAAACACAGATATTTGCTGCATCACTATAAGGAGAGAGTGTTCCTGGATTCCTGTTTTAGTGAGTTTTATGATACCAATCAGTATTGCAAGCTAAAAACACGCACTTTGAAGGCAAATTGTTTCCTTGGGAGCCTACTGATGAAGGACCGCTTCCTCTCTGGGGAGAAATCGTAAGGTATCACTTAAAGTTCTGAGGGTTTAAACACACTGGTGTTGTGGACCACTTAGCAGATAAAGTCTCATCGAGAAACATCAGAACTATTGGGAGGGAAAGATCTCTGGTATCACATTTTTGTTTTTTTTTTTAAAGATTTTATTTATTTATTTATTCATAGAGACAAACAGAGACACACAGAGAGAGAGAGCGAGAGAGGCAGAGACACAGGCAGAGGGAGAAGCAGGCTCCATGCAGGAAGCCCGATGCGGGACTCGATCCCGGGTCTCCAGGATCACACCCCGGGATGCAGGCGGCACTAAACTGCTGCACCACCAGGGCTGCCCTGGTATCACATTTTTGATTTGTGATTTGGTCTTTGTATTTCTATAATTTTGTATTTGGCAGCAGACCAGATATTTAAGCCATTTCTCTAAAATACTGGGAATGACATTCAGAATGTGATGTTTGTGGGATAGAAGCTTGATACATCTATTGGCTGTCGCATCATCTCACACACAGAAATGGAACATCTTTTCCTGAGAGGTTAAAAAGAAAACAATCTTCCCTGCCTAAAGTCAAGTTGTTTTAAGGCTCTTCATGACCCAACGGCATTGTTTACTGCTCCCCACCCCTGCTTTTTTTTTTTTTTTTTTTTTTGAAATACCGCCAGTAACTGACACTTCAGGTGTACTTTACAACTGACTTGCTCTGTCCCTCTGTCCCTCTCTTTTGTACTTCTCCACACTGGCAGTTCCCACCCCTAGAAAACTAGTCCTTTTTTTTCCTAATCATGAACTCCATCTTATTCTTCACATCTGAGCTCAATTATCACTTCCTTTTCAGAGAGGCCTTCCTTGCTGCCCATTTTAGTCTTTCCCAGGATAACTGTCTCTTTTTTTTTCACAGAACTTACTACATTTCGCAATTATATTTTCAATTATATATTTGCTTAGTGTTTGACACCAGTGAGCTTCTAGGACCAGGGACACCGTCCTTCACATCTCCTACTCAGTCTCTAGTGTCCTTCATGATGACTGCAGGAATGTTTTTCAATAAATAAATAAATGAATGAATGTCAGAATAAGATCAGAATGGTAGGGATCCCTGGGTGGCTCAGCGGTTTAGCGCCTGCCTTTGGCCCAGGGCGCAATCCTGGAGTGCTGGGATCGAGTCCCGCGTCGGGCTCCTGGCATGGGGCCTGCTTCTCCCTCCTCTTGTGTCTCTGCCTCTCTCTCTCTCTCTCTCTCTCTCTATCATAAATAAATAAATAAATCTTTAAAAAAAAAAAGATCAGAATGGTAGTAAGCAAGGAGGATCCTCAGCACTAAGTGTAAAGGCTGGTGGGTGACCATCCCTTCCCCTTGGTCAGGTGGTTGTGATGGGCATGATCACAAGTGCAAAGTTAAGATGGCAAACTTTTTTTTAAGTTACTTTGTTTTAGTATCTTCTTTTAAAAAAAAGATTTTAGGGATCCCTGGGTGGCGCAGCGGTTTGGCGCCTGCCTTTGGCCCGGGGCGCGATCCTGGAGACCCGGGATCGAATCCCACATCAGGCTCCCAGTGCATGGAGCCTGCTTCTCCCTCTGCCTATGTCTCTGCCTCTCTCTCTCTCTCTGTGACTATCATAAATAAATAAAAATTTAAAAAAATAAAAAATAAAAAAAGATTTTATTTATTCATGAGCGACAGAGAGAGAGAGGCAGAGACACAGGCAGAGGGAGAAGCAGGCTCCCCGTGAGGAGCCAGATGCAGTACTCAATTCTGCATCCTGGGATCACACCCTCAGCCAAAGGCAGATGCTCAACTGCTGAGCCACGCAGGCGTCCCTGTTTTAGTCATTTCTTGAGGCATAACGGACCTATAATATATTCGTTTCAGGTGTACGACATAATGATTCAACATTTGTATATATTGCAGACTGATCAGCACAATGAATTTAGTTAACATCTGTCATCACACATAGTTACAAAATAATTTTGTTATCGGAATGAGGACTTTTAAGATCTACTCTCTTAGCAACTTTCAAATACACAATGCAATATTGTTAACTCTAGTCACCGTGCTATATATTATCCCCAGGACTGACTGACTTTATAATTGCAGGTTTGTGTCTTTGGGCGCCCCTCCCCTGTTTCTCATGAACCACTCCCCCTTTCATCCACAGTGTGAACTCACCCCACTAGACCTCTTTGTGCCCTCTGGTTGCTGTGTCTCCTCAGCTTTACTCTGCCCTTTGCCCCTAGAATCCCTTTCCTACACCCATCAATGGCTAGATCCTCCCCATATTTCAAAGGCCATCTCATGTGTTACCTCCTCTTTGAAACCTGTCCTGATCCCTTCTGTTGGAGATCTCTATTCACTTTATATTTACTTCCCTTATAATATCTTTTACCTTATATTGCAGATATTTACAAGTTTAGCTTAAATCTGTAATCAGAGTGTACATCCTATGGGAGCCATGTCCATTCTGTTTCATTTCTGTGGCCTCCATATAATCTGGAAAAATCTAACACCAAATCAATCAGAAATAACCATCGACAAAACAGAAATAAGAACATGGACATCCCACTCTGTGTTTTCATTTCCATCCAGAAAGAGTATCATCTGTTCTTCTTTTTTTTGTTGTTTATGATAGTCACAGAGAGAGAGAGAGAGAGAGAGGCAGAGACATAGGCAGAGGGAGAAGCAGGCTCCATGCACCGGGAGCCCGATGTGGGATTCGATCCTGGGTCTCCAGGATTGCGCCCTGGGCCAAAGGCAGGCGCCAAACCGCTGCGCCACCCAGGGATCCCTGTTCTTCTTTTTTTAGTTGAAATATAATTCCCATACCATGAAATCCATTGCTTTTAAAGTTGTACAAGTCGGTGGTTTCTTGTGTATTCACGAGGTTATGGAATCATCACCACTATCTAGTTCCAAAACATGTTCACCCTCCCCACAAAAGAAATCCACTACCCATTTTCCACCTCCTGCAGTCCCTGCCAACCACTAGTCTATTTTTCTGTCTTTTTGGAGTGGTCTATTCTGGGCATGTCACATCAATAATTGTACAATATGTGGTCCTTGGTGTTTAGCTTCTTTTGCTTAGCATGATCTCATCCATGTGTAATGTGTATCTGTATTTTATTTCTTTTCATGACCTAATAATAGTCCACTGCATGGATATGCCACATTGTTGGTCCATCCATTCAGTGATGGACATATACATTATTTCTACTTTTTAGCTGTTATGAAGAATGCTGGTGTGAACATTCAAGTACAAGTTATTGTCTGTATGTATGTTTTTATTTCTCTTAGGTATATATCTAGGAGTGGATTGCTGGGTCATATGATAACTCCATCTGACTTCTTGACAAACTGTAAAACAGTTTTCCAAAGCAGCTGAATCATTTTACATTTCCACCAGCAATAATAGGTTCCAGATTTTCCACATCCTCACTACCACTTGATATTGTCTGTCTTTCTGATTTTGCCATCCTAGTGGGTGTGAAATTGTTTGCACTGTGCTTTTGATTATTATTTTCCTAATAACCAATACTGTTTAGCATCTTTTCATGATGCTGATTGACAATTTGTGTCCTTTTTAAAGATTTTATTTATTTATTTATTTATTTATTTATTTATTTATTTATTTATTTGGGGAGAGAAAGAGAGCATGCACAAGCAGTGGGAGAACAGAGGGAGAAGGACAAGTAGATTCTAGGCTGAGTGTGGAGCCTGCTGCTGGCTCAATCCCATGACCCTGTGACCAGGACCTAAGCCAAAATCAAGAGTCAGGCACTCAACCAACTCAGCCACCCAGGTGCCCCCAAAATTTGTGTCTTCTGTAGAGAAATGTCTGAATTCAAATCCTTTGTTCATTTTTAATTGGGTTATTTGTCTTCTTACTGTTGTATTGTAGTAGTTCCTTAAATATTCTAGACTCGAGAGTCTTTTATTCTTAACCACATGCAACTCTCCACTTTATTATTTTTTTTTAAGATTTATTTATTTATCTTAAGTGGGGAGGGACAGAGGGAGAGAATCTTAAACAGACTTGCGGTGAGCATGGAGTCTGCTGCGGGGCTCAATCCCACAACCCTGAGATCATGATCTGAGATGAAACCAAGAGTCCAACACTCAACCGACTGAGCCACCCAAACACCTCATGACTGCACTTAATGTGCTAGCCCATGGGATATCTGCTCAGTAGTGAGTGTCAATTTTAGCCTCTATTGTTATAATTTTAATTGCGTTGTACGTTACCAATATCAAGAGTCTTCAAGTTTCTAAATATGGACCTTTACTAACATTTACAAATTTAGGGGTTATATATGGAATTTTCAAAACAAATTAAGATGTCAGTATACTTTGGATCACTGTTTTATCAATGTCAGTGTTAAGTCAGCAGAACCCAATAACTGATGATGAACACAATAATTTATTTTTTGAGGTAGATTTTAATTAACACTTGTTTCCCAGATATTATGTATGAATGATGTTATTTGGTATTAATTTATAAAAGGAAGAAAAAGCTTTAAAATTGTAACCATTTATGTATCATGGTAGAGCTACATTAAAAATAAGGAATGTTGAAAGCAAATTAGTACTTAAATATTTTCAGTAAGATTTCCCATTGTTACTGAATAATGAAGTTGTTACATTATGGAGAACAAATTTCTAAGACACAGTACAGTTTCTATTTTTAAAAAATGTATATTGGAACTTCTCATTCTATTCTGTATCTTTTTTTATTTTTTATTGGTGTTCAATTTGCCATCATATAGAATAACACCCAGTGCTCATCCATCAAGTGCCCACCTCAGTGTCCATCACCCAGTCATCCCCACCCCACCCCCCGCCCACCTCTCCTTCCAACCACCCCCTGTTCGTTTCCCAGAGTTAGGAGTCTCTCATGTTCTGTCTCCCTTTCTGATATTCCCCACTCATTTTTTCTCCCTTCCCCTTTATTCCCTTTCACTATTTTTTATATTCCCCACATGAATATATAACAGCTAACAGCAAGAACATAAGCAGAAATTCAGGGACATTCAAGAAGACGAGAAGATGGCAATATTAGGAAGAGACGGGGAAGAAGGGATGGATAAAGGAGATGCTATGTATTTTTTAAATAGGCGTTTTCTGAGCTTTGATTAACAGAAATAGCAAGCAGAGGGGAAAGGAGAAATGAAACTGTGCACCGTCCTGCTGGGAAGGAACAGCAGGTGGTGCCTGGCGTCCCGCTGGTGCTTGAACCTGTGGCAGGCGCTGGGGCTGTGCGCTCGCGGTGGGGTTATTCCCAGGCGCGGCCGCCAGGTGGCGCTGTGGAACAGGAAAGCGCCGAGGGCCTCCGAGCCGGGGCTTCTCAGTCGGCCCCCTGGGCACCTGCGACCCTCTGAGCTGGCGCTTGGTGCCCGAGGTGGCTGCCGCCAACCGCGCATTCTGTTAGTGTACTAAGCACTTACAATGACACTGAGAGATTCTCTCCATTACCTTGTGTCAAAGGGAGGTTAAAGCGATCTGTCTGGTGCGTGCATAGCAGATGGGCTCTTACGGGGCCCCCGTGGGTGAGGCCTCCGAGCCTCTTACCCGGCACCCAGCAGCGTGCTGGAGCTGCAGTAAAGCCAGTAGCAGGTCCCATCCCTCATTTGTATGTTCTGTTTTTTCATCCTCCGGGAATATTTTTTCTGTGCTAAAGAAATTCAAGCCCAAGACTTGTGTTCACAAGTGGTTCTTACGTTCCTGGTCAGATCATGCACCCATCCATTCTGTAAAAGAGCTTCCATCATCTCTATCCCAGAGAAAGCACACCGTGGGCTAACTGCCACCTGACTCCAGTTTTGTCCTACCTGTAATCAGTGCTCCACATATTAAAATTATTTTGAGACCAAACTTTCCCTGTTGCGGCCCTGCTTCCAACAGCTCTGTGACTTCTGCTGCCCTCAGGGTAAAGAATAGAATCCTTAACAGAACCCAGAGCTAGTCAGTGTGTGAGTCCCTTCCTCCTTGTGACACCTGGCATGTCATCGGCACTCAATAAATACTTGGGGAGATCAGTGATAAACTCCACACAAGCAGAATCCAAATATCAGGCAGGTGAGAAGGTAAGGAGCTGATGGAGAGTTAGCAGTGAAGAAGTGCTGACTGATGTATTGAAGTAGTACTGTGCAACGTTGTGGGCAGGTCTGCACGAGTGCTGACTTGCAGAACATCAAGACTGCAAGACTTTTCAAGACTTTCATGTTCCCAACTCACCAGGAAAGATTAAGGGGTGGGAGTGAGGGTGGGGTGTCTCCTGTTCTGGGACAGGTGCAGCGGTCTTCCCCGAGGCTCCGTGGTTCCTTGGTGGAGGTGAGGGGGAAGCAAGAGCAGTAACCTTTTCTTTATGCAAAAGGACCAAATCACACAGACTGGGTTGGGTTGAAACCATCATCACTGGAGCTCTGAGGGCTGAAAGCAAGGTGACATGGCCCAAAGGAATTGCTCTCAGGCTCCAACCAGCTCGGGGGACCTGATGGTGCCTTGATTATTTACATACGTAGTAAAAATATGATCAACTAGATTCAAAGGAATCAAACTTTGGTTCATATACTTTTTATAGTATATACTATATACTTTATGTACTTTTCTATACTCAGCTTTTAAAGGAAAACGAGAGGTGGTGACAAAACAATGACGACACTCCTCACGTGCAGTGAATCGGGGATCAGTAAGGATTCTATCACTTTCCTCCTCTATTGTAGGAATTGTGCCTGGAGTTGAGTGTGGGTTTTTGTAAGTATAGGGCTGTATTTTTTTTTTTTAATTTATGATAGTCACACAGAGAGAGAGAGAGAGGCAGAAACACAGGCAGAGGGAGAAGCAGGCTCCATGCACCGGGAGCCCGACGTGGGATTCGATCCTGGGTCTCCAGGATCGCGCCCTGGGGCAAAGGCAGGCGCTAAACCTCTGCGCCACCCAGGGATCCCTATAGGGCTGTATTTTATATTTCTGTTCCAATATACCAAATCAAAAACCAGCAGCAGCCAGGAAGGTCACATTCCTTGTCTCACTATACTTCACCACTCATCCTGTAGCACTAATTCTCAGTTTGGGATTGGTGGAAGGATGGATAACCAGAGGTCCCTGGAACATCTGGATCTGGGAACTAGAGCGTGGGGACTCTGGCTGAAACCTGAGGCCCTGAGTGTCAAGAGCTTTCTCCCACACTGACTGTGACTGCGTATTTTATTACTTTAAGCAATATTGTCAATTATTTTACATAGGACTTGCTAGCCTCCTCTGTCTACTTCTGCATATGTTTGAAAATTTCCACAATAAAACCTTTTTTTAAAAAAGTCTCCTGCATGCAAGCATTTCATTATCATACAAAAGAAAACAACAGTGGAGAATGTAGACTTTTGATCATTTCTTCTGGTTTCTACAAGATCCTATAAAATCAAGGAAAGGTAAGTTACTTTAGAAATACTTTATTTGGTTAAGCAGGAATGCCAAGTAATGTTTCAGAAATATATCCAATGGAGGTTGAAATATTTCCTATTATTATTAATTAGAGGGAGGAATTCATATGCAGTAAATAAAAATTCATATGCAGTAATAAACTCCTTTTCCTTTATGGGTTATAGACTTTAAAAAGATGATAATAATGTTCATGGAAAATCTATGTCCATAAATATATTGCTTCAGATTTCTAATATCATAGGACCACCATTTAGGATATAGTGGACAGAAATGACTGTGAAACATGAATAAAACTGAAAGAGCTGAGTGTCAGGAGTTTAATGTCCACATTGGTGCGGACAAGTACAACACCCAACAAAACTAGACACAGTGGGTTAGAGATCGCCACAGGCATCCTGGGGACTGTGGGGAAGTCATGGGCTAGCCTAGGATCTTAACCACCTCGTTGGCACTGGCTTTGGGTTCCCAGGGGAACACCACCTGTCCCTGGGGGAGGCTGCCCTGGAGTCCTTCTTTCATTCACTCAGTAAACAGCATGGATCTGACAAGCCTTGTAGGAAACAGCATTTGGAGGGGCTTATTCTGCTGGAGAGACCAGGCATTCATAGAATCACAGCAATGAGGGAGGGCATTAAAACTCCGTGGGATTTCCCTGAGATGAGTCCCCATGGGACCAGGGTCACCTTTGGGCAGGAGACACTGGCAGGGGCCCAGGCTTGGGAGAGGATTTGCATAGATGCAGAGATGCTGTTGGCAACCTTTCGACACAGAGAGGTGAACTAGCGGGAAGGGGAGAGGCTGGCCAGTGTGAGGGTTGGCAGCCAGGAAGAGTATTAGCCAGAGATGCCGCTAAGGGAGGAGGGCTAAGTGAAGAGGGGGCTACCGGGGACAGATAATTTCATAATTTCAGGTGTCCATTGGTCTCCTTAATTTGAAAGAATACAAAATAGGGGCACCAGGGAGGCTCAGCGGTTGGGCATTTGCCTTGGGCTCAGGGCATGATCCCAGGGTCCAGGGATCAAGTCCCACATCGGACTCCCTGCAGGGAGCCTGCTTCTCCTTCTGTCTGTGTTTCTGCCTCTCTCTCTCTGTCTCACATGAATAAATAAATAACATCTTTTAAAAAAAGAAAAGACAAAATAATTGTAAAAAGGGCAGGGAATGCAGAAGGACAGAAGCAAAAGCAAAGGCCTCCCCTTCCCCTGTGCCACAGTCCCTGGGGGCCCTCAAGCCCTCTGCGCGGTGGAGAGTCTGTGACAGAAATAACTTTAGACAGCAGGCTAGCGCATCAGCGTTGTTCTGCAGCCACTGGGGACCTGACATAGCATGTCACTGTGCCGCAAGATCTATTACGTTTTCTTTCCACGGGTGGGGTTACATTGCTTTATTAAAGATACTTGTCTGCGGTTTTCTTTCTTTTTAATGTGGAGGCCTTGATTTTATTTTTAACTAATTTGAAAGTTAAATAATAAAGGCAATCTCCTGAATGAGGATTTGAAGAAACACCATGCACCCTTGACGACGCCCTTGTAGAGCATCTGTCCTAAAAGATTTGCACCAGGATTCTACAACCTGTATTTGCAAAAGGCCCTTAGGGACGGGCATGTTTCTGTAAGGAGCTTTTGCTGTGTTGTTTGGAAGCTGCTGGTGATCACATCCTCCTTCAGCACATGAAAAGCATCCTTCGTAGTTTTCCCACATCAGCCGCAGGGTGGACATTCCCCAGATGTACTAAAGAGACAGACATGACAACTAAGTGCTGTGTAACAGAGGGTCAGCTCCTGAAAGAGGGATGGCGGGGATGGCTCTAAGGGACATCACTCCTTCTACTGGTAGACTCTGAATATAGACTGTAGATTAGCTGATAGGACTGCAGCAAAGTGGGGCGCCTGGGGGGCTCGGGGTGGAGCATCTGCCTTCAATTCACAGCATGACCCTGGGGTCCTAGGATCGAGTCCCGTGTCGGGTTCCCCACAGGGAGCCTGCTTCTCCCTCTGCCTATGTCTCCGCCTCTCTCTCTGTGTCTCTCATGAATAAATAAATAAAATCTTTTTTTTTTTTTTAAAAAAAAGAAGGACTGCAGTGATGTTTATAGTTCTATGAGAGAATCATGTTCTTAGGAAATATGCATTGACAACAACATGTTGGCATCTTACTCTCAGATAGTTCTGGAAAAAGTGTGTGCCTATGAAGTATGAAAACACAGAGCATAAGATAAAACAAATGCAGCAACATGCTAACAATGAAGGCCCTGGGTGAAGGGTGTGCAGAAAAATTTGATGCTACTCTTAAAGAGTTTTTTTAAGAATTAAATGTTGAAAAACATACACATAGCCAAATATTTATGTGGTGAAATCGGAATTAGTTTGTACGTATCTTAATCATCCTTGTAGAAGAACAGCTTGCTTCTTTGCGATAATGACCTGCAAATGCCTCGTGTATGTATAGTCTTCCAGTCAATTCGAAGGATCTCGAGCAAGTTTTCATTCCCCCTCTCCTTGACTGCCCAAGTTCTTGCAAGTTTTTCTGAATCTTTCTCCCTTCCACTCTTCCTTGTAATGTGTGTTGCTTTCACCACCCTGGCTGGGCCTCCAGTTCTGTGCAGACTGAACCCCTCCCTAATCTTTCCAGCATAAGGTCATGCTTCCTTCTGAAAGCACGGCCACGTCAGGTCACAGCCCACTCAGAACCTGACGGTGTGCCAAGGTGGCCAAATACAGCTGTACAGATTTTCAACCCCATGGTGGCACCTGACAAACATAGCAGTGGTCTCTGAAATCCAGATGGTTCTGCTCCTAAACCATGCCTGGCACAGGGACACACCAGCCCAGAGGAGGGACCCTGTTTGGGTCAGGATCCTGGCAGAAAACAAATATCCATTCAAACCAGGTTACTTAAGGGGGCTTGCTGAAGGTATTATTCATAAAAGTTTGCAGAGGGCTCAGGCAACCAAAAAGGGATGGTGCTGCAGCCCAGAGCTGGCAACAGCAGGGAACCATCGCCAGCCCAGGCCTAAGGGGCAGGAGCCCACAGCAGTTGTTGGAGCCAAGTAAAGGGCCTCTGGCCAGGAACTGCGGCTCCCAGTAGAGTTAGGAAGCCACAGCCAGACCATAGCCTGGCAGGGCTGTGGGAAGCACTCTGACCCCCACCCCCCCATCTGTCCCCTCTGCACCCCCCCCCCCCCCCCCGGGAACTGGGAGCCCAGACCAGACAGTCTGCAGAGGCCAGCCTCCTGGTCTGCAGAACCAGGAGAATGCCCAGCATGGGATACCTTTGTGCGGCACATAGGGTAGTGGACTTGGGTGCTAATGGGCCTGCTGGTGCCTCAGCACTACAAGGAGACAGGCCTGACTTATGTTTCTTACTTGAATACTTGAAACTTCCCACAGACGGAGCCTTCCACAGTTGTCTCTCCCAGCTCCCTGGCTGCAAACTTCCAGGTCACTGCTCCCCAACCTGAACACAGCCTATACCCCCACAAACCTTGGCTGGTGGTCTCTCTGTTCCCCCCAGGGGCTTCCTTCTGACAGGCTTTGGGCCCTGCCTGACCTCCAGCTCGTGGCCTCCGTGGCTTCATTGCCTATAACCCGGATTGTCAACTCTGTTATGGGCAGTTATGAATCCCTGGGGGGCCAGATTCCAGTCTTCCAGAGGGGAGGATGGTGTCTGGAAGGTCTCTCCTCCCATGGGCAGAGCCCAGGTGGACAATGCCCCCAGCCTGTCTGCCTCCTAGCCTCAGGGCCCTTTCCCTTGGACCAGTAACCCAGTAGGGAATCAGAAACAGCCCCTTCCAGGCCACGTGGCAAAATTGTGTTGTGAGTCCCATGTGGAACAGCTGAGGACCAGTTTGATGGCAGCAGGACAGCAAGTGATTTTGGGGGACTCAAGACCTGCAAGGCTAAAGGAATTCTAATAGTCACAGACGCTGATGGGGTCAGATGCTCTTATCTGTCCAACATTCACACCACGTTATTATTGTACCCCATGCACTAGATGCACCACCAAAGGACATGAACAGAAATATTACAGATGTGTAGGTTATTGACTGAACAAGGGCACATAGCCTGGAGAGAAGTCTGTGCAAACCTAGATGCCCTAGGGACACTTGATTCTTTTTTTTTTTTTTAAGATTTTATTTATTTATTCATGACAGAGAGAGACACAGGCACAGGCAGAAGGAGAAGCAGGCTCTATGCAGGGAGCCCAATGTGGGACTTGATCCCAGGTCTCCAGGATCACGCTCTGGGCAAAAGGCAGGCGCTAAACTGCTGAGCCACCCAGGGATCCCCAGGACACTTGACTCTTAATGCATTTTTGAGCCTTTCATGGAGCATAGAATCCCTGTGCTGTTGCTTTAACTTTTTATTTGGAAGTAATTTCAAACTTAGAAAAATTTCAGGTGTAAGAAGAGTACAAAGAACTCTCAGAGGGGTGCCTGGGTGACTCAGTTGGCTACATGGTCAACTCTTGGGTTTGGCTCAGGTCATGGGTCATGGAATCCAGCCCCACATCAGCTCTGTGCTCAGTGCAGAGTCTGCTTGAAAATTCTCTCCCTCTGCCCCTCCCCCCAACTCATGCACATGTGTGTGCTCTCTCTCTCTCTCTCTTTCTCTCAAATAAATCTTCTCCAAAAAAAGACCTCTCAGCTACCTGTCGCCCAGATTCACCTGTTGCCAGCATTTGCCACATATGCTTTATCATTTGCATTCTTTCTATGAATCTTTGCTATAGATACAAAGATAGGAATTTTTCTGACTCCTCGGAGCCTCAGTTGTCAACATCGCAGGCCCCCACTCCTTGGAGACTTCTGTGCCCACGCCCCAAGAACGGTGTGCACTTGTCTTGCACCATCGCGGTGCAGACAGCAACTTCAGTGAGTTTCACACTGACCCCGTGTCAACGTGAAACTCACTGAACAATATCTCTCATTTGCCATCTGAGTTCCCGGTTCATCGGTTGAGCCGATTGTCCCGTGTAGCCTTCCCCTCCGCCCGGCCCGGCGCGTAGGCCAGGCCTGGGCAGCAGCCGGCTTCCAGCTCTCTTCAGTTGCCCTTGACCTGGAACATCTCCACTCTCCTTCTTTGCCTTTTATGATGTTGCCATTTTTGAAGAATTAATCCCTCCTCCCTTTTGCTAAATTTCAGCATTGCCTGATGTCTCCTCCTGACTTAGGTTCCAGGCTATGCCTCCGGGGCCGGAATGCTCCCTAGACGATGGGTGGCCTTTGCAGGGTCCACATCTGGAAGCACAGGACGTCCTCGCCTCCTCCTTTGATGGTGTTACTTTTAATAACCCCGATTGTCGTCTTGTTTCTCCTTGTTGTCTTGTTTCTCCACTGAGGAGTTACCGTGTTTTACTCCGCACCTGGTTAGCAGTCTGTCGGGGGCCACGCAGAAATTCTGTTCCTCGTGAAAATGTTCCTGGCGGCTGACTCAGTTGGTGGAGAACGCAATTCTCTATCTCGGGGGTCATGAGTTCAAGCCCCGTATTGGGTGTAGAGATGACTTTAAAAATAAAAATCTCTGTTAAAAAAAATTGTTCCCCCAGATTGACCCTCCATTGCTGGATCTTGCCTGACCCAGACTTCGCTATGCTGGTGGCAAATGCTGATTCACCCTTTCCAGGACTCTGTTCACATTCCCTAGGGAATTAGAGACATTGCTAGCTAGCAAGAACCCTCCCTTCTCCCCCATTTATTTATCTATTTGTTACTGGCACAGACACTTAATATTCCTACATTTCGCAGGGGTCTAGAATTCATTTCTGTACCTCAACATCTGGGTGCTCACACCATCCGAGATTTGACTAAATGAGAGCCCCTTCAATCTGGCTCTTGTGTTCCAATGACACCCCCCCCCCCAGCAGTTTGTAAGCACTTTCTTGCTTTTCGGCATAACAGTGTTCCAGGTTTACCTTGCAGATACCCTGTCCCCCCAGACTGATATCACTCATTTCCCTGAGGAGCCCTGGTTCCTTGCGGTGATAAGCAAGACAAGTCAGACGTAGGCAGGAGATGTGCTCATGGCTACTGGAGCGTCTTAACTCCTTGGCATTTTCAGCAGACTAAACAAAGAAATATATGTATGTACATCTGACCCTTGAACAACACAAATTCATACTGCATGAATCCACCTTTATGTGGATTTTTTTCAATACAGTACTATAAATATATTTTCTCTTCCTTGTGATTTTCTTTTTTTTTGTGATTTTCTTCATAGCATTCTTTTCTCTGGCTTACTTTATTATAAGAAGACAATATATGATACATGTATATGATACATATAACATACAAAATATGTATTTAATCAATTGTTTATGTTAACTCTAAGTCTTCTAGTCAACAGTAGGCTAATAGCAGTTAAGTTTTTTGGATTTGGGTTTTTCAACATTTTATTTATTTATTTGAAAGAGAGTTTGAGAGCAGGAGCGGCAGAGAGAGGGGCAGAGGGAGAAAAAGGGAGAAGCAGACTCCCTGCTGAGTTGGGAACTTGACCCAAGGCTCCAACCAGGACCCTGAGATGAGGGCCTAAGCCAAAGGCAGACGCTTAACCACCTAAGCCACCCAAGCACCCCTATAGTTAAGTTTTTGAGGAGTTAAAAGTTGTACATGGATTTTTAGCTGAGTAGGGGGCAACACCCCAACCTTGCAGTGTTCAAGGCTAACTATATATACATATATATGTATACAGCATACAAATGTACGCACATGTGTACCCATGACTATGAACATATACTGTGTTTTGGGAATCATGATTTCACAGAGCCCACTACAATCCTAGTTTATCCTCACAGGCTTTCCCTTGCCTTCCTTCATTCTGTATTTGTACGTCATTCTTCCTTTCTGAAAATCCTGGCTGTCAGTAACAACATCAACATATTTTTGCATTTGCTCAATCCTTCAATATATCTAACATGGTTTAGGATTTATCTGTAAAAGGGGTTTATCCCTTTTGAATGTCAGTCTTTCATTTATTTACAGTTTAAATCTGTCGAATTGTTCCTACTTAATGACAAATGTAAACAAAACACGTAAGGGCTATATTTATAGACCAATATAGACCAATATCAGGCTCTGTCTCCCTTTTTCTTTGTCAAAAGCCCTGCAAGCTTTAGGAAGAGCCATCCCAACTTTTCTGTGAAAGCTACATAGTTCCCACCTGTGGTAAAATGTGTTTATGTTCCCTTCCATTTCATATACAATCTGACTGTTGTCACAGGAATACTGTTGCTTTAAACTCTGTAACTAAGCCAAATTCTAAAAGAAACCAGTTGCTAAGGCAACTGGGCAAAGAGTTAATTAATTCATCACTCATTATATGCAGATTAATCTGCCTAACCGAGTTAGAAGGTGGGCTTGTTTGATTTTTCCTTTAGTAATTAGTGGAAGAAGAATGATGTGATTTTTTTTCAATTTGTAAGGACTGGAGAGTTCCTTCTGGAAAAGGCACAGGCTCTGTGATCAGATGTCTGCTTCACCGCTCTCGGGACCCTGTGGGGCCTTCAGACAAACAGCCTTATTGGCAAAATGTGGACGATAATGTGCACCTTGTAGGCTGCAATGATGATCAGATGAGATGCTAGAAATAAAGCACTTTTCAGTATCTTTTTAAAATTAAGATGAAAAGAGACTATCAAAGGTTAGCATGCAGTTCTCCAGGAAAGGAAATGATATTCTTTCTTCACTTTTATAATTGACCACACACACCCCCTAGGTGTCCCACCCACTGTAGTAATGTCTATAGAATTCAGAGAACTTTACTGCATTTACTTGATTGCATGCCTACTCCTCTCTACTAGACTGGTAAATTGATTGAGGTGGGGGATAATGTCTGATTAATCCTTATGATCTCAAGGCTATGTGTGTATAGGCATTCCAAAAAAAAAAAAAAAAAAAAAAAAAAAAAAACCCTAATGGTGAATGAATAAATGCACTGGTCTCGGTAGAAAGCATCCTTCCAGCCTCCATCAGTCCTTCCCTCTCTACATTGCCACCTGCCGGTAAGAAACTATAGTTGCAGCAAATGTTTCTAAACAACGACTTCAAGTTACTTGAACTATAATCAGAAAAGTGAAAACAAATATCCTGAAACCACAATAAAGATTTGCACCATTGTCATTATGAAGATTCTACATGTGGATTTTTTCCTGTTTTTCTTGTGTAAAATACGCAGAACATAACATTTACCAGATTAACTATTTTTTTTAGATTAACTATTTTTAAGGGTATAGTTCGGTGGCATTAACTGCATTCCCATTGTTGTGCAGCCACTGCCTCCGTCCACCCGCAAAACTTTTTCATCCTGCCAAACAGAAAGCCTGTGCCCATTAAACAACAAATCCCCATTCCCCCGCCCCCAGCCCCAGGCAACACCATTCTACTTTCCGTCTCTCTGAATCTGACCACTCTAGATCCCTCACAAAGTGGGATCCTACATGTCCTTTTGTGCCTGGCTTTTTTCACCTAGCATGTCTTTAAGGTTTATCCATGTTGCAGCATCTTTTAGAATGTCCTTCCATTTTATTTTTTTAGAGAGGGAGTGCATGTGAGCAGAGGGAGGGTGGGAGGTGTGGAGGGAGAGGGAGAGAGTCCTCAAGCAGGTTGCTAACTCAGAATGGAGCTCTGTCTCCCGACCTGGAGATCATGACCCTAGCCAAAATCAAGAGTCCAACGCTTAACCAACTGAGCCACCCAGATGCTCCAAATGTCCCTCCTTTTTAAAGCAGAATACTATCTTATCATACACATAGACCACATTTTGTTTATCCATTCATCCATTACCTGTGGGGTTTTTTTCCCTATTTCCAATATGTCTCATTGCCTTTATGTTCCCACCTAGCAGTTAGTACTTTGCTCAGCTGAGTGTAGGTAGACCCCTCAGCAAATCAGTGCCGACTGCTCTATGCCTCATTGTTCATGTGTCCGACTAGTAGAAAAAAATCAGGAGTTCCTCGATGACAACATGCTGCTTCATGTAGGGAAGTTACATGGATATGTATTTGTTAATTGATGTTGAATGATAACATTACTGCATTTATTGAGAGCTTGCTATTTGCCAGGCACTGTGGTAAGATGTATTGATTCATATCATTTTCACCATAACTCTATGCCATTGTCCTCACTCATTTATAGAGAAAGAAACAGAACCACACAGCAGAAGAGGGATGTGAGCCCAGCCATTCTTGCTCCGCAGCCCCTGCTCTTAACCATTAAGCTACACACAGTCACGAGAGAGCTTTTACCTTAAGAAAAGTTGCCATACCAAGAATCTGTATTTTCCTGTGGCTTATTGAGATCCCCCACCTCAGAGATGTAACGTGTGCTGTGTCCCTCTGCCTTCTGTACAGTACCTCTTCCCTCTCCTTTGCTTTCATTACACAGATTTTCCTCACCTGAAGGGTGTTCTTTCTCCCTACCTGGCCCGACCCCCCTTTCAAGACACGCCTGGGGTCCCTCCTGTTTGGTGAAGCTTTTGTGGATCCTGTGGACCCTCCCATCCCCCCAGGGGCTCTACGACACCTTCCAGCCCAGAGTTCCTGCGCATCGTCACTTGTCCTCTGAATGATGAGAGTGTGCTAGTCTTATGTCCCCACCTGCTCCAGAAGGTAAAAAATTGGCCTCAGCGTCTTCTTATCCTGTTTATGGTACATCTCTGCGGATGATGTAGGAAGAGATAAACATGAGCTCAATGCCACGAATCTACATTGTATAGATACAAAACTGGATTCTCTTAGCTGTCTTGCCTTACAGCACGGTTTACTGGATTTGCTTAAATTATGAGAACAGTTGTGAGGTAGGTAGGCATTGCTCAAGTCCAACCCTACATCAGTGTGTTAAAACAAGGATTCATGGCACCCTGCCTCCTGAAGCTCTCACATCGCACAGGGGCGCCTCACTGACCCGGAGAGAACATGGGTAAGCATTTAAACAGCACATGGCATTGTTTGTCTCTTTTTGCTCCAAATCAGGGCAAGAGGGTGATACACTTTGTTTTAAAAAATAGGTTTGAAGAGAACTCTTTCTTAATCATTAGACAGTGATTCTTATAACCCCAGAGATTGCATGAGATTGAATTTTAAAAAAGAAAAAAAACTTGGTGAATATAGTTATTGAGGAATAGAAAACTCTTGGTACCTAGAACTAAGTGCTAAAACTAATTTAATCATTTTTAAAAATGCCTTAAGATTTAAGCTTTATTCAGGAAACCAGTTCCTAACTACAGAGAACAAACTGATGGTTGAGGGGGGGACGGGAGGAGAGGGGGATGGGTGACACAGGTGCGAGTACTAAGGAGCGCACTTGTCATGAATACCGCAGTGTATGGAAGTGTTGAATCACTGGATTGTGCACCTGAAACTAATGTAACACTGTATGATAACTAACTGGAATTAAAAATAAAAACGCTTAAAAAATTAAGTTTTATTCGCATATGGTAGATTTGTTTGCAAGTTCTACATTTCATATCTGATGTTTGTGAATTAGTAAAGAAAGAAGTATCTTTGAAACTGTTTAAACTATCCTTGCAACTTTACATCAGTATCAAAATCTCTAAATTAGACAACAGGGGTCTGAAAATCTGCTGTAGTCCCACATTTTGTCAGGCTAGTTAAGCTTGAGGATAGGGATTACATAGCTAGGGACGCTGATCTTCACTGTTTGAAGGCTACTTTTTTTTTAAAGATTCATTTATTTATTTATTCATGAGAGGCGGGGGTGGGGGGGAGGCAGAGACACAGGCAGAGGCAGAAGCAGGCTCCATGCAGGGAGCCTGATGTGGGACTCAATCCCTGGTCTCCAGGATCAGGCCCTCCCTGGGCTAAAGGCTGCGCGAAGCCGCTGAGCCACCTAGGCTGCCCAAGGCTACTTTTCTCTCCTCTTCTGATCCTTGAGCTCGTTATTTGATTTCTGTTTAGGAAACGTATATTAAGTGCAACTTTGATACATCTGTTTCCTCTTGCAGTATGCTGACAGTCCACAGACGGCCCTTCTGAGGTCGGCTCATCACCTGACCCCGTTTGGTGGCTTTCACAGACATTTTGAGCTGCAAAATTGTACTAGTTTCATCCTGTGTGCAGATTTCACATTGTGCTTTGTGGGATTTTTGTTGTTGTTTCATTTTAGCTTATTTAGTAGCCTCTCAACTCATGATTTTATACTGTACTTAAACTCCTGTCTGTGACACTGAGCTGTGTATTCCAATGAGGATATTTCAGTCCTGGGTTTTTGGCTGCAGGGTAGTCAAAGATGATTAACATACCTTTCCTAGTGATTCACTGCTATTTTGGTTAAAGTTGTGGATGGCCCTTCCAAAACCTACTTAATATTACTTTGGCAGTAGGAGTAAGGAAAGGAAAAAAATCATTTCAGTGAATTCTAGAGTATTTGATTACAGACTATTATGGACAGAAAAGGTAAATGGAATATGTTTCCCTGATTTTCTATTTAAAAAATGTAGAACTTTTTATCACAGTATTTTTAAAGTATATGATAATCAGGTCATGGGGTGAGCTGTGCTCTGCTGCTAAAGGGAAATAATCTACACAGTTTATTTCCACCAAGACACTTAAGAAAGAAAAGCAAGAAAACACCAGCAAGTTGTCTAAAGTGACACAAAGCGGCATGAGGGCTCTGTGTACACCATCCATTCAGCCTGTGGCCACGCTGCCACCCTCGGGTTGGCAAAACCGGTTGCAGTTTGTAGTTTCTTGGAGAACTGCCCCTGCATTGAATAAGTAACTATTCACCTTTCCTAAACTATTTTGTTCTTTTCTTCTAAAACTTTTGATCTATCGGTCCTAAAAATCTGAGTGCTGTTTTAAGCTTTTGTAACCTTGAAAGTATAAAATGCCACAAGACCAGTTAATACATTTTTTAAAAGAATTTACTTATTTGAGAGAGCTAGAGAGAGCACAAACAGGGGGAAGGGCAGAGGCAGAGGACGAAGCAGGCTCCCCACTGAGCAGGAAGCCCCGATGTGAGGTTCAATCCCAGGACCCTGAGCCGAAGGCAGACGCTTAACCAACTGAGCCACCCAGTCACCCCCCAATTAATACATTTTTAAATAATGATCTAGGGCTGTCATAAACTGAAAGTTTCCTTGAATTTTTCACCCAGCTGTTAATTCAGCTTCTGTGGAGAGTCCCCTTGTAGTGAGAAACAAACGCTGTTCTCACTGCTGTCATGCACTTGAGTCCAACTAACCAGGGAACAGGTGGAGTTTTTTCCCCGACATGTGCCAACTTCAATCAGAGTGTCTGAAAGAAAACCAAATTTTAAAATCATTATTCAAAATTTACAAAACTAAGTGTAAAAGAAATTTAAATAAATTTCCAAACGCCTAACACTTGAGACACCCCATCTATCTTAAATATCAACAAGAGTGAGGAAGACTCCACTGTGTTTGACCTTCGTCCTTCTGCCCCCAACTCTAGGCCTTCCCAATTTCCCCGGTGGGCCCAGGGCCTTCCTCCGCTGCTAGGCAGCCACAGGCCCTTGCGGACCTGCCCCCGACGCATGCGGGCAGCAGCGGGGCGCCCCTGCAGCGGGCAGGTGGGCATGCGCTTCCCGCTTCCCGCTTCCCGCATCCCGCTACCCGCATCCCCCTTCCTGCCTCCTGCATTGGGCCTCCCGAATCCTGCTTTCCGCCTCAGGCCTCCTGCTTCCCGCATCCCGCCTCCAGGGTCCCGCCTCTCGCTTTCCACCTCCCGCATCCGCTTCCCGCTTCCCGCTTGCTGCATCCCGCCTCCAGGGTCCCGCCTCCTGCTTCCCGCTTCCTGCATCCTGCTTCCCGCATCCCCTTTCCCGCATCGGGCTTCCCGCCTCCTACTTCCCGCCTCCCGCTTCCCGCATCCTGCTTTCCGCTTTGCCTCCCGCCTCCCGGCCTCCTGGGGAGGGCGATGCTGCCGCACAGCCGTTGCCTGGCAACAGAGGCTGGCAGTGCCGGCAGCTCCAGGCTGCTCCCCGCGCCCCCCCAACCCCCTACCCCCACCCCCCACTGCAGGTGAGCCGGCTGGGATTCTGGATTCGGATTCCATGGTTTAAAACACCAATGAGGCTTAGTTTCCCAGACCACACTAGGACAAGGCCAGATGATTGGATTAAGGGGGGGAAAACCAGTGTCTTGATCTCCTACCTGGTAACAGACTAGGTAAAACTGGCTTTGCATTTCTTGTAAAAAAAAAAAAAAAAAGAAAGAAAGAAAGAAAAGAAAAGAAAAGAAAAGAAAAGAAAAGAAAAGAAAAAGAAAAAAAGTTGCATCACTGTATACAAGACATTACTTTTCTATTTTAGAATGTTTAGCAGTGTGTTGTGGAATTAGCATGGCTATGACAGCCAGGATACAAGGGTTTGTATCCCAGGTTCACCTTACTCGCCCCTCTAAGGTTCTGTGAAGTAATGGTGGCAATGGTTCCTTTTAGGGTTATTGCAAACACTACACAAATTATTCCGTGTGACAGACTAGCACAGAGCCAACAGTCAGTGAACAGCCAGTAGAAGCTACTTCACACTGAACATATTATTATTATTATACTGATACATTAACCTCTTGAGTATATTATTCATCATATATGATCATCCAACTTTCATTTGAATTCCAAACATAAAAATTTATCTTTTACCCTGTTTAATGATAAACTCAGGCATATTAAAATGTTTAAGAGTTTATTTGAGCAAAACTTGATTCGAATCAGACAGCATCCCATCTAACTGAGAGAAAGGAGCTGCAAGGACCTGCAGAAAATGAAAGACTTTGAGGACCAGTAGGGAGCAGAAGCAAAGAAACTATACTAGGATAAACAGCAGGCTGGTTATTTCAAGGTTACTTTCCATAGGGGAGGACAGGGGTGTGCGAGGCGGATTTCCTAACTAGTGATGATCAGACGATTCCAGATTGACAGATTAAAGATTTCATTTCTAGGGACATCAAAAGTGTAATTGATTCTCAGCTTGGTGACAAGCAACATTAAGGGCCCTCCTAATGCCTAGATCTGAATAAGTGGAAACTTTTTGCTGTATTTTTAAGGTAACCAAATTGTTAGGCTGCCTTAAAAGTGTGGGCTAACTTAATCCCCCCTTTATAAATTTTCATGGGATTTGTTTTGAAACTTTTTCTTCCAAAAGTCTCTGGCATCATAAAAAAATCTTGGCATTAAGAAAATTAACAAATCTTTATGAACATCCCACTATACTATGCAATTTTAAATATCTTTTTTGCCTCCTGCCTGCCCCATCAGCCACAGTACATGCCAGATTGATATTACCATGTGTGAACATTTGTGTTAACTCAAAAATGTGAGGCCTGGCAACGGTGATAGATAGTCCCCTTCCACAAAACTAGAACTTTTAACCTAGCTCAGAGTATAGCATGGCACTGTATATTTGCTTCTGCCTGCGTCAAGAAGAATGATTTATTGCTCTTGTTTTTTTTAAATGTATGAATATTTTCAGTATAGTATTAAATTGGTCAAAGTACTTCTTGAACTTAAAATCCAATGACAAATTCCCTTCATGAGACCACCTACTTCGAGCAGGAGTTATCTTTGGCTTTCAGGAATTCATTCATCCATTCGACAAAGATTCCCGGGGCAGCTTCTCCAGGCCACTGCTGGACTAGACACAGGTGCAGCAGGTGTAAAAGCCAGACTCAGGCCCTGGCCCCACGGAGGCCACAGTGTAGCTAACTTTGGAAAAAGCTGTAAATACAATCCAAGGAGCTGGTGAGACAATAGAGCATGGGGATGGGGGCCTAACACTGAATGTGGAGCAGGTAGTGAAGCTAGAAGGATATTTAGGAGGTGGCCAAGTGAAGAAGATATTCCAAGGATTACAGAGGGAAGCAGCCTGTGATCCCAGGGGGATGCGCTAGGGTGTTCCGGAAGTAGAGCTGGCAGGAGAATCAGGGCAGTGCTGGCAAGGGGAGAGACTTGAGAGCTGAGGTCACAGAATTTACACCAACACAATCTTGAAGTACCATGTAAGTGGTGGGAATGGCCTTGTAAGTGGTGGGAATGGACATGGCAGGTCCATATTGTCACTGTGGCAACACCAAACACTAGAATAAGTGAGCAGGAGGCCATTGCTGAAATCCACGTTAGATTAGTGACCTAAGACAATGGTAATGGAAGACAGGGTAGAAGGGACAGGACAGATATTTGATATTTAGGAAAGAGACTCCATGGGACACAGGAACAGTTGGGTTTGCAAGAAAGGATAGGAATCAGGAATGAGTCCCACATTCTAGTTTAGATAATCAGGGTCCATATCACAGAAAAAAGAGAGGAACAAACTGGAGGTGTGAGGGTGGGCGTTGGGGGTGAGCTCAGCCCTTGGCAGATAGAACTGAGGATCCCCAGGAAACATGGAAGTGGAGGTATGCTTGGGGATGGCCGTGGGCAGGAGGGTGAACTGGGCTGGAGATGTGATGTGGGCATAGTCAGATCTGCACCCGCAGACTATGGAGGATAGGGTCAACCCCACCAGGGGAGAAAGGGTGGGTGGGCCCCAGGCACCTCCACCAGCCTGAGGGGGAGTAGGATGGAAGCCAAAGAACAAGATTGTCTCAAAAGAGAGTCAGTGGCAGCTCCATGGAGAGGTCCAAAAAAGTAAAGACCCAAGTTCATGGATGAAATTTAGTACCTGGAAGGCCCCTGATCATCCTCATGAGAATGTTTTCAGTGTAACGAGGTGGGCCAAAGCCAGGCTCCAGGGAGCTGAGGTGTGAACAGGAGGGAAGGAAGGACAGGCCAGCGTCAGGTTCCCTTTTAAGCCCTTGGCTGCCTGAGGCAGGAGGGAATGTAATGGGGCTAACAAGGAACCTGAAATGTAAGGAGGTGCTGTTGGATTGAATGAGACCTGTCCAAGGTGAGGCCCGCCGCGCCCGGGCGCTTACTGCATGCAGAGGGCCCCGGGCAGAGGAGCCTGGGGAGCCCCGCCAGGTGGGGTCTGCTCTGTCAAGGTCAGGCCTTGCTGAAGGAGAGAGGACTGCGGGCTTGGAGGCCTCTGGGCCACGGGGAGACAGCCGCACGAGGCCCGTGAAGGATCGGTGTGAGGGCCTCGGGCCCCAGCGCGCGGACACCGTGGCGGGCTCTAACAGCCGCGCACAAGCCCCGGACTCGTGCCTGCCGCGTGGCCTCCTTTCCGTCCTTCCCGCAGGCCCAGGGGTGCGCGTGCAAGGCTGCGGCCGACGGACGCCTCCGCGGGCGGGCGGTAGCAGTAACGGAGGGAACTCGCAGCCGCTCGGGGAAGGAGAACCAGACCCATCCCCGCCCTCTTGGGTTCGAGGCCACAGTGTCTCCTAGGAAAATAGGAGGGCTGTTCAGAGAACTGCGAGGGAGAAACGGGGGCTGCAGATAAAGACAAGAGGCTAAGGGAGGCGGCGGCGTGGGTGCGCTGGAAGAGTCTAGAAGATGCACGGAACAAAGGCGGTGTGACTGGTGAGCCTCTTGCAGATCCTCCTCCCTGATAGAATATGCATGATCCTGCGCGAGTCCTCGCCTGCCTGGGAGCAGGGAGGCGTCGGAGCCATCGGCGGGGAGCGCACGCCCAGACCCAGTCTCCCAGGCGCGCGGTGCGAGAGAGGCACGCGGCCGCGGTGCGGACCCCGCGCGGGTGAGCCTCCCGCGGGCCGGGCTCGCAGAGGTCAGCTCCCGACCCCTCCAGCACCCACAGCGCTAGCGCCCCAGAGAGACCCTGCGAGCAGGCCAGCCCCTCTCCTGCCGAGCCGAGCCCGGGGGCGCCCGGAACCGGGAGGGGGCGCGCGTCCGACGGCGGAGGCCGCGCGGGGCGCGAGCGGGCCGGCAGGTGCCCACAGCAGCCCTGAGGGGCCGGGCGGCGCGGTCGGTCCGGCCGCGGGGCGGCGGCTCAGCTCCCGGAGGGGCCGGGGCTCCGCGGCGCTCCCGCAGGGCGCCGCAGGCGGGGGCGGGCGGAGCGGGGCCGGGCGCGGGGACGCGGGGCGAGCGCGGGCGCGGCGGAGCGCGGTCCTCGCGGCCCCGTCTCCCTCCGTTCTGTGCTGTGCGCCGGCAGGAAACTCTAAGCCTGTGTCTTTAAGAAGCATTTATTTGGCTCCGCGCGTTTCCTCGCATCCTTTTTAGTTGGGAGTTTGCGGTGGGCAGCGGGAGGGTGAAGGAAAGCACCGAGAGACCAGAGCATCTCTTTCAGCAGCAGGGAAGAGGAGCCCTCGCACGACCCACGCGTATCTCCGCCTCTATTGCTCTCTGTGCGAATACCTAACTGTGCCTGACGTCCCCCGAGCGGCCAGGCATGGGGTGTTTGGGCAACAGCAAGACTGCAGAAGACCAGGGCGTCGATGAAAAAGAACGACGCGAGGCCAACAAGAAGATCGAGAAGCAGTTGCAGAAGGAGCGGCTGGCGTACAAAGCGACCCACCGGCTGCTGCTACTGGGTAAGGCCGGAGGGCGCGCGGCGACTCCCGGCCCTGCGGGGCGCACAGCCCGGGGCGCACAGCCCGCAGCGCACAGCCCTGGGCGCACAGCCCGCGGCGACTCCCGGCCCTGCGGGGCGCACAGCCCGGGGCGCACAGCCCGCAGCGCACAGCCCTGGGCGCACAGCCCGCGGCGACTCCCGGCCCTGCGGGGCGCACAGCCCGGGGCGCACAGCCCGCAGCGCACAGCCCGCAGCGCACAGCCCTGGGCGCACAGCCCGCAGCGCACAGCCCGCAGCGCACAGCCCGCGGCGACTCCCGGCCCCGCGGGGCGCACAGCCCGGGGCGCACAGCCCGGGGCGCACAGCCCGGGGCGCACAGCCCGGGGCGCAGCGAGCGCGGGGGAGCGCGGGGGCCCGGCGGGCAGGGCCCGCTGCTCCACGCGCGAGCTGGGGCGGACCGGAAAGGGCCGACTCTGGGACAGCGTAGTTGCTGCCCGGGTTGGCACGAGATGTGGCAATGGCGTTGGGCCACAGCCCACAGCATTCTTTGTATTTGTTTGCAGGGGCTGGTGAGTCTGGGAAGAGCACTATCGTCAAACAGATGAGGATCCTGCATGTCAATGGATTTAATCCCGAGTAAGGAATGATCAGTCTCGCTTTAGCTTCCAAACTGCATGCAAACTTTTCCACTTTCCTCAGCATTCCCAAAAGTGCTTTCTCTAAACAGTTAATTTGATCATGGCGGGGGTGGGGGTGAGGGTGGGGGTGGGTGGATAGGAGCCTGTTGTCGAATTTGGTAAATTGAGGCAAATCCTTCTTTTGGTAGAGTCTAGATGAAAACGTAAAATAATTTGCTTAACAAAACATGATTCATTAGATATTCTTGAGGTATTGATCTCTTTATTATTGGTACTGCACTTAGCACACTTAACCAACGTGTCACTTTATACTTTTCTCTATATCCTTGGTCTGCCTCTCTTTCTATTCGTAACTATCAACATATAAATAATTCAAATAAAATATATTTACAAATGTAGCTGTATAGTTTTTATATGCAATACTCATACCACCTTTACCATGCCTTGTGTAACCTGTGTAGCTGTTTAAACTATAGATTGTAATGTGTGCAAGTTTGCTTAGTGTACAAATTAGGGGGAAAAAAAGGCATCTTTTCTTTTCCCAGTTAAAAACTTTGCAGCTGTTGTCACGGGGGTTGGTGTGGACCTCTAGTAAAACCAATCTAGCCCCATGCTGCAGCTGGAAGCTTAAATCCCACTCAGCTGATTCAAGTCAGTTCTACAGGCAAATTAAATTAATAACAATTCTGTTTTCATATAGGGAAAAGAAACAGAAAATTCTGGACATCCGGAAAAATGTTAAAGATGCTATTGTGGTAAGGATTTTTTTAAATCTCTGTTTAGTAGAAAGGTTAAATACTCTGCTCCCTAAAAATATATAAGACAGAAACTATATATTTCAGTTGTCATACATGAAGCCTAAATATTATATTTATTCATATATTTTTTCATTCCATTTTAGACAATTGTTTCAGCGATGAGTACTATCATACCTCCAGTTCCGCTGGCCAACCCAGAAAACCAATTTCGATCAGACTATATCAAGAGTATAGCCCCTATCACCGACTTTGAATATTCCCAGGTAAGTAAATCCTTCTTGAAATATTTTAAATGGTGGAAGAGAGAACCATTCTTAATGAGACTGCTTGAGAATCAATGTTAATATTATTTTATTCTTGATTTTCTTCAAAATCTAGCTCTCTGAAGAAATGCTTTCTTTCATACCAAAATATTAACGATGGTTAAAAATGTTAAAGACAATAGGATTGTAAGAAATACTTTTATGAATGCATTGGTGAGAATGGTAATCAGGAAAATAGCCTACGTTTAACAAATATTGGTAGTACTTTTTCCTATATGTATTTCTAAGTTAACAATTACTTAGTTTCCCAGATAACCAAAGAATAGAAATTACATGAGCAGAGAGAAATATTTATGGTGATTGCTTCCGTGGGAATAGTAGAACAGAATTCAGTTCACTCTTAAGATGCATAGCATATCCTGTAGCTCAACAAGAAGAAAATGCATACTGTAAATCACATGGATCACTTCTGAGTGTTTATCTATGGTGGGGAAAAAATGTAGTTTGCTTCACATCTGCAGGATTTTCAGTCACTTTCCTATTGCCTTGGATGGCAGTATTGCTTATGTGAAAGGGCGAAATGAATAGTAATTTTCTCTTGTCTGATGTATACACACACACACACACACACACACACATATCTTTAAAATATTGTTATCTGGTCATTTGATTAAGCATGACTCAAAGGAAATTATATTTGTTAGATTGCTCAGGAAATCATTTTTTCTTATGGTTGCGCCGAAAGAGCATAGTGTGTGTGTGTGCACAGCAGTAACAGAATTTCAGAGGTTTCATTGCCTGGCACAGTGCTCTTGAGACATTTTTCTTTCTCACAGTCCTCTCTTCCAAAGGAAGGTGATGCAGAAAGCAGGTGGTGCCCTGCTCTAACGGAAGTCTGAGAGAGTGTGTATCTGCTCGCCCCTACCTTGTCTCTTCAGCAGAGCAACCTTGTCCTATAGGCTTTGTAGCAGGATGGCAAATAAGCATTATCCCTTTTTAAAGTTCCTCTCAGGTTTTTGTTTCTGATAAGCATTCCAGTGTAGCCAGTGAGAGCTCTAGAATTTCTAAAAGGAAGGAGTTAGAGGTGGCACACTGGCTAGAAAAGGGGACTAGGGTATTTGGCACAGCAGGCACACTTTTTTACTATACTGTGTATTTAACTGGATGGCTTGGCGTGGGTAATGGAGATGACGGGGCAAGGATGTAGGGGGTAGGGCTAAAGCAGTGATTCAGCCAGCTAGAGCTATGGGGTGTCCGTCCCGCAGTACTCTGTGACGTCGTATGTACCAAAGAAGTCATCCCAAACTACAGGATCCTAGCTCAAATCGGATGATTCCCATTCAACTCCAGATGGACCCATTTATAGACACATACTTGGATTCTCAAATTGTCCTGTCATATTTGCTTGAAAGTAATCATAAAACATCCATATATGGTTCTGACTTCAGGAAAAAAAGTTATTCTTACCGTGTAATGAGAAATTAGAATTGAGATGTGTTAGTCACATATCTTCTTTCTTCACGTGATAGACTCGCAGTTAATGTGATGTAATGGGATGTCATACTCAACCCCAAGTACAGAAGCAGTTAGCAACTCCCAGGTAGATTACTAAGGGATACAAAGCCCCTAACTTGCAGAAGTGTTTGTTGAGCTAAATCATGAATATTGTTAATAAAAAAAAATAAGAGAAACTGTCTCCTTTGAACACACACATTTTTACATGGATATGTTAAGATTACTCAAAAACGATGATCGGAAACCATAATTCATTATCAATAAAATAAAAGAGAATTGGGACCCAGCAGACACAAATTTCAGAGATAATACCTTTTTTTCTTTTTAATACATTTTAAGCCTAACATTCTGTTGTCTTATGTGCCTGTGCTGTGTCCAATGTGATTATGTTTATAATAGAGTCTACACTTCCATAAATAAGGAAATTAATACCTAAGTTATAACTTTCTGAAAAATGTTATTTTTATTTTTATGTGCACACAGTTTTTAGTAATATTTATCTATCATGCCCTGAAATATTCATCACTTACATCACTAAATCGAATGGTTCTTGGATTTACATCTTTATGACCTCACTGAAAAAGATATTAAGACAAATCTCTCAGTTATTTATTAATTACACTTGGTACTTTGGGGACAAATTAACTTTTATTTAAAGAAAATGTATATTATTGTAGAAGTCATAGAAATAGAACTAAATCAAATATCTTAATAGTAAAGATAACAAATTTTTTTAAGGTTTTATTTATTTATTAATGAGAGACACAGAGAGAGAGGCAGAGACACAGGCAGAGGAAGAAGCAGGCTCCATGCAGGGAGCCCGATGTGGGACTCAATTCCAGGGCCCTGGATCACACCTAGAGCCGAAGGCTTGAGGCTCAACCTCTGAGCCACCCTGGTGCCCCCTTTTCTTTATAAACTTAACACAATTTTACTAAATCTAGGACTTTACGAGATTGAATCCTTGAGAAAGTCTTTTAGTGTCACAATCCAATTCCTTAAGACTTAAGTTCATTTCCTTGTATCTATAAAATAATTTTATAATAAAACTAATTTCAGAGTTCTTTAAAAAGGAAAAATTAGAAGAATATATGTTTAAAAATTGCAGGAGACTGCCGATTATAATGAAAAGTCCAATCTTACCTTGAGGTATCTTAAGGATTAATTCTAAAAATATTACACTGGTTTACCTTGTTTTGTTTTGTCTTGTGGGGTTATTTTTTTTTTTTTTGCTATTCATATTGCCTTTCATTTGAATTTCAATTGAATTATAGGAAACCTAAGTTTTAACAGAAAGGCAGAGGTGTATAATGAATACTGTCTAACAGAAGAATCCAGCTAACAGAAGCTATAGGGAGTTGGAGAAAGCATTCAGGGGCCAGACCATGTTGGCCTCAGAGGCCAGGTCTGCTCTAATCTGGAGGTGCCTTGGAGAGCTCTGAGCAGTGCAATAACATGATATGCTTGTGTTTTATCAAGATAACTCTGGGTGTAGGTGGAGAATGGGTGTTACGAAGGCAAGGGTGCAGTGGGGCAAGGATCTGGGAACTATTGTAGCAATCCAGATGCTAAATAATTGGACAGCTTGGTGGGGGGTGGCATGATTCATTGATAGATGCTCAGTTATTCTTTTCTCGTGTGTACATCTAAAACTTGTCTTTCTATGGACTGGGGTCATCCAGGAACTCCTTCACTAGTTGGCACCATGCCTTTGCATCCAGCTTATCTACACATGAGATGATAGGTAATGATCATGACAGATCCCCTTCTACCTCCCAAAAAAAACTCATAGCACAATACCAAACAAAGATCAATTAATTAAATTGAATTATTCACTTGTTTATATGGTTTTTTCCTTCTTAAAATGTGGGTATTTTATTAACTCTTTTAAAATGGTGGTTTACTAGGTTTTTTTAAAGGGAGGATGATAAATGTGAAAGCATTATGATCTGTTGATTGGTGCTCTATCATTACCACCTACTATTTCCTGAGTTGACCTTTTATCAGAACTTCGGGTCAGCGTAAACCCAGAGAGCAAGAATTACACTGTCCTCTCTACCCGGGCAAAAGTACAGTAGGCTTTGGATAAGGAATAGGTTGGCTCCCCATAGTGCACAGGGGTAAGGCTCTGGGAGCCTGACTGCCACTGTGGGTCTTAGATCTGCTACTCTCCAAAGACATGACCCTAAACAAGTGGCCTGCCACACAGTGAGAATGGCGGTGGGAGCAGGGCTTCCTGGAGTGGCTCTTGGGAGGATTTCTGTGCATGTCCACAGAAGGGCTGGGATCCGTCCAATGCTGAGGCACTCTCAGCTGCTCCTGCCTGTGTGCTTGTCCTGTGTCCTCTGGAGAATGCACGCAGAATTCTAGAACTCACATTATCCAGGTTGGTGGTCTGGTGTTTTTAACCATCTGAACTCTCTCATCCCCAACCCCCACCACTGCCACCATCCCAAATGTCTTTGAAACCCAATTATATATATCAAGTAGGAGCAAATTTTCCCACTAGAACCCAGGCTGCAGTCTTTGGGTCCCAGTATTTGCCCCCAAACCTCATCAGAGCCCTCTGGGCTCCCCAGCACTGTCGGAAAATGACAGGCCAGTTCTGTTAGCTCCCAGGGAACAGGCTTTTTCTCTCTGGGTGTCTCCATGTCCTTTCCCCTCACAACTCACACCCCATGGCTGGGTACCCTGAAAACAATTCCTGAGTGGTGTTAGAATATAACAGAATCTTTTGTCCACTTCACTAGGGAACTGTGGTGTAACAAGTCAGGGGACTGGCCAACTGGGACATCACACTGCATTACACAAGGGGAAGGGTTCCCCTCTGTACAGTAAACCAGAGCTTTCACTCAAGATGGCATTTAAATCCACCTCCCAAGCATCCACTCGGTTCTTTGCCTTTTGAAGGAGTGAGGATTAGTATGCGTTTTATTTTATTTTTTTTTTAAGATTTTATTTATTTATTCATGAGAGACACACAGAGAGAGGCAGAGACACAGGCAGAGGGAGAAGCAGACTCCATGTAAGGAGCCCGATGTGGGACTCGATCCCGAACCCCGGGATCACGTCCTGAGCCAAAGGCAGATACTCAACCCCTGAGCCACCCAGGTGCCCCTTAGTGTCCATTTTAAAAGACAGAAAGGAAATATCAGCAAGTGTAAAATGTGGGAACTATTACTGTATTCCACAGTAATCTGAAACCCTTAGGGATTTGTATATGTGGCATCCAAGAGAAAAGTCATCTTGGATAATTTCAGATGTCATTAATATATGGAGATTGGGCAGCCCTGTTGGTGCAGTGGTTTAGCACTGCCTGCAGCCCAGAGTGTGATCCTGGAGACCCGGGATCGAGTCCCATGTTGAGCTCCCTGCGTGGAGCCTGCTTCTCCCTCTACCTGTGTCTCTGCCTCTCTCTCTCTCTGTCTCTATGAATGAAAAAAAAAAATCTTAAAAAAAAATAATATATGGGGATTACTACGTAGGGGCACTTTGGGGCCATGCTCTGAATAGATCTTCTCAGATCTCAGCGGCCCCTGGCACCATTCTGAACCACCCAGAGTGGGAGCTGACTGCCTTGCACCAGAGCCCAAGGGGAGACCAGCCTCCTGGGGCTCAGGCAGCCTCTGCATGTTCAAGGGCCAAGGAAGGACCTGGAAGGAGTGTCCACCTGGGGCAGGAAGTGCTCCAGAGTTGCCAGCCTGGGACCTCTGAGTCTGTGGACTGGACAGTGTCCCTGTCTCCAGGGAATATACGGAAGCCAGGCCACCTGGGCTCAAATTTTGACATTCCTGCCACTGCGTGACCTTGAGCAAATCACTTCAGTGCTTTCTGCCTTTTCTCAACTGTTAAATGGGGGGGGGGGGGGGTGACCGCAGTACCTACTGGGTGAGGTTGTTTTGAGGATTGAAGCAGTGATGGCACCCGGGAGGTGCACCTTCAGAATTAGCACTGCTGCTGTGTGAAAGGGCAGGGGCTCTGCAGTTGACTTGGTGCCGGCGTGCCTGGCCAGCGTCCCAAGCCCTGGTGGTCAGATGAACACCCAGCCACCTGCACACTGTCCACTCCTCTCTGGGTGCAGGGGAGGAGACAGCCGAGCCCCCCACTATTCCCCCACCAGCCAGCCCCACACTGCAGCCCTGCCTTGAGCTAGCACCTATACGCCATGGCTCTGTCCATGCCAAGAGCTGATGCCCAACACCTCAACATACCTGGGAGGAGGTGTCCCTGATTAGCCCCAGACAGCCATCAGGCCTCACACTGGCCCTGACAGCTCAGGAACGCTGGCCAGCAGCCTCCTTCCAGCACAGATGTCCAGGTGGGAGGTCTCCCGGGCAGTCTCCCACCTGGCCTCTGTCCCCTGAGCCCCCCTGGTGGGGGGTCTCAGCGCTTTTCCTCCTCCTTCACCTCACTTCCAGTCCGATCTTCTTGAAGTAACATCCGTCTTCCTCCTTTCCCACCAGCTCTGCCCGGCTCTGTCCTCCCCCTTACATTTTGGGCCTTCCCCAGCAACAGTTCTCCAAGGCCGCCTGAAACTGCCCTAAATTTGCCAGATCCCTGTTAGATTTTTTTCACCATTCCCTCTGGGACTACAGTTTCTCCCCAGTTTTGCCACAAGTTCCAGCAAGTTTCTGGCTCATTCTTGTAACCTGGTGCTCACCCCAACACAGGCTTTCTAATAATAGAAAGATGAGCTGTATCCTGAAACACCCCCTCCCTCTGCAAGGGGAGTTAACACTGAAATACATCACATTTCAAGAGCAGGTGTCTCCTCGGGAAAGTTATCAGCATTTGACTTTTTCTAAATAAAATATTTTAAATGTCCTAGGGTGTTCTCTAGTTTAAAAAAAAATCCTAGGAAAATGATTATGTTTTTATTCTTTTCTTTAAGATTATTTATTTATTTTTTCATGAGAGACACAGAGAGGCAGAGACGCAGGCAGAGGGAGAAGCAGGCTCCCTGCAGGGAGCCCGATGCGGGACTCGATCCCAGGACCCTGGGGTCATGCCCTGAGCCCCAGCAGATGCTGAACTGCTGAGCCCCCCAGGTGTCCTGGAAAATCTTTTTTTTTTTTTTTTTTTTTTTTTAATAAACAGCCACGGTTCCTTTTTTCATGTGCACAGCTGGGTTTTTTCCTTTTCTGAAGTTTCCTGGAAGTGGTCAGTGCCTATGTCTTAGGGCAAGGCCGCCTTCTTGAATCTATAGGGCATTGTCAAAGTCATATTTTAAGAATAGTGGTGTTGAAAATAGACTGTTGGTGAGGCCCATACAGACCACCTAGTCTGAGGTCTCCAACTGAGGAAACAGCAACAGAAGGGAAGAACTCGCCAGGGCGGCGGGCAGTTTGGTGATTTCCCGCTGGGCGTGGAGCGCCCTGTAGTTGGCAAAGTTGGAGCATGATTCCCTGGCTGTTGCCTCCCAGTGAGGGGCTTTTGTACCAAAGTAGTCTAAAGGGCAGTCTTCACTGGGGTAACACTGATGATCCCCAAGACTTCCTGCCAAAACGGAGTGTGAAGATGCTGCTGAGGGCGGGGGGGGGGGGGGGTGCGGGATGTGCCAGAGGTTATCTTAGCTCCTCTGGCTTCTTCAATATTTAGTCAACAAACTTAAGTGTCTGTGGATCCCAAGAGGAATAAGGAGCACTTTTCCTCAAAGAGTTTATCATCCAGAGGGAATACGGATCTGTAAACAAAGTTGATGATATTGCATAATGCTATAATAGAGGTGTTTATGGGGAGCAGTGGGGAGCAGGCCCACCTGACCAGCTTCAGGCTGAGCTGAGGCCAGAGGATTTGGGCCTCCTCCTCAAGGCTGTGGAGAATCATCCAGGGATTCTAGTCAGGGAATGAAAAAATGCAAGTTGTCTTTCTCCCGAATTCATTAAGAGGCCACTCCTGTACATCTGCTCTTGGCATGGCATTCTGAGGGTTCATCTGTCATTAGGCAAAGGACATTTCCTCCACCAGAAACCTGCTTCCAAGCCTCACATTTTTTATGCCAAAATATAAGGGGGGATGGAACCCTCATACTGCATTCTGCACATTTGGTATGCTAATGAAAGGAATTGCTGTTATTTTAATAAAATATTTCAGTTAGATCCATCAAGTAGACCAGCGCTTCAATGAGGATGCCTTTTTAAAACTCCATTTTTTGGAAACATTATCATAACGGTATTCCTAACAAATAATAACTTTGGATTTTTAAAAGATTTTATTTATTCACTCATGAGAGACACAGAGGGAGAGGCAGAGACACAAGCAGAGGGAGAAGCAGGCTCCCTGCGGGGAGCCTGATACAGGACTTGATCCCAGGACCCCGGGATCATGACCTGAGCCAATGGCAGATGCTCAACCACGGAGTCATCCGGGTGTCCCAATAACTTTTGATTTTGAAACAATTTTAAACTCACCGCCAAAATGCAAAAGTAGTACAAAGAACTCCCAGACACTCATCACATAGATTCATCATTAGTTAGTTGGCCATATTTGCTGCCTCGTCCTATCTATACTAACACACATTTTCATTAACCATTTCAGAGTTGATTGCAGGCAGAGTGCTTCTTTACCTCTAAATACTCTACGGGGTATTTCCAGTGGACAAGGATGTGCACTTTTATAACCATAAGACCGTTATCAAAATTAAGAGAATTGACATTGATATGATCTTGTTTTGTAACCTACAGATATTACTCAAACTTCACCAATTTTCCCAGTAATAATATAGTGAAATTATAGTAATAATAATAATAATAGTGATAACTCTGGTCAATAATTCAATCCAGGATCAAGCACTACCTTTAATTTCCGTTTTTCCTTTACTGTATACTCATTCCTCGACCCTCCTTTCTATCATGACATTGACCAGACATTAATTTTGTGGAGTGCCCTCACTGTGGCTCACCTGATGTGTTGTAACCAGATGCCATTAGTGCTTTGGCAGCAAAAGCACAGGAGTGAGTTGTGTCCTTCCTAGTGCATCATGGACGTTAACAGTGAGTCTCTTGGTGAAGGTGGAGGCTGCTGCCCTTTTCCCCTTTGCAATTAGTTCCCAAGTATGTTCTAGCAATGTTTTTGAGATTGTATAAATATCTTGTTCTTGTCAAAACTTCCACACTCTAATTTTAGCAGACCAATAAAGTTTCTCTGCAATAAATATTTAAGATGGTAAGCTGTTATGAACTTTTTTTTACTATTTCTAAATACTACAATGAAAACCAAATAGGATGTAGATCATGATGCTGCCTTTCACATGATGAAAAGTGCATCATTCTTTGCTCTTAATCATAAAAGCGTGTAGAGGGACCTCTGGTCTACACCAACACACCAAGAAATCCAGGCTGGAGCCACAAGGCAACTCTTCCCTCAAGTGTTTTTCCTTACAGAAGATGCATTTTAAGGGCTGCAAAGTAAGGCAACGTGTTGTTGTTTTTTTAAATTCCTGATACATTTTAAAGGTCACCAAGTGAGGCACCTTACCTTTTTAATTCCTTGAGTAAGATGTCATTGAAACTTCAGATCCTTTGAAAGTGTGAGATTTTTGTTGTCAAGGTTCACCTCAAATCTTGATATATTGGGAATTTGTCACTTGGCTTACCAAAGCAAAAGTTCACTTCAAAGGACACTTGTTCTTTTCAGGAGGATATGATGTTAAAAATACTTTAGCATTAAAGCGTGTTGTCCTTATCATTGCTAACTTTATGTAAGTGTGAGAGAAAACATCTTGAACTTTACAGCTCTCTCTCAGAAAATGGTGGAAGGAGCGGACAAATAGGCTATTCTTTTGTGACATTAAGACTTGAATGAGTTGACAAATGTGGTTTGTGAGAAAGGTACACTGAGGTTTTAAGAAGCAGAACTATGAATTTACTCCTGAAAAGATTCCTTTAAAACACTGGCTTTTAAATTTTTTTAGTTTTGTATGAGGACATCATCCAGAATGTGTGGGGGTTTTTCCGCATCTCCTAAAATAACCCTGTACCTTATTTCTGCCTTTATTATAGCATTTAGATTAAATTAAATCACCTTTATGCATAACATTTTCACTACACAAAGCAGTTTCATTTTTTAAGTTGTATTTGTGGACTTTTGGAATAGGAAATATTTGTATACGGCACAAAATCCAGAAGATATAAAAGAGTGAAAAGTCTCTCTCTCGCTCCTGCCCCCAGATACCCAGTCTCACACCCAGAGACAACCCGTATGGCATCAAATTGACTTAGGGCCCTCAGGAACCAATCCTTTTGACATTTGTTTTTTTTTATCTCCTAGTGAGTAGTCAGTTGTAAAACACAATTGCAGTTCATCTTATTAGTATGGAGAAAATATCTAGCCTGAATTGCCAAGGAAATGTTTTTGAAATAAAATTTAACAGTAAAGATTTAACATTAAATTGTAAGAAAACTGTCTTGGTGCTTAGACAAAATGCCAGAGTACTTGATTATGAAGATTTTATGAGGCATCCATCAAATATCTATGTTTTAAAGTGTAGAAGCTATGGCCTTCATGCCTCTACGGGGAACCTTACAGTGTACAGTTAACCCTAGCGGAACACCTGGAGGGCATTTGACCTTCAAGTTCTGCGTGGCTAACAACCTGTCAGAGCATTTGGCAGGTCTTTGGGGCTCTTTCTCTGACCCTTTAGAGTCGCACCACATGCCCTTTCTCATGTGAGTTTCCCATTCATTCTCTACCCATCTTGTAGTATTCCTTCTTAGCTTTAGGACACTCTGTCTCTCCTACACTTTCCAACCCTGGAAATTCTGCACAAGGAAAAACTCCTGGTTCCTTCCCATGTGACATGCTGACCTCCATTTGCACATTATATGATGTCCCTTCTTCCCTCCAGTTCTTGGTTTACCACCTGCAAAACCTGCCTGCCATCTTTTTCTTCCTCTACTTGAACAACCAAGATTCGCCAAACACAGTTGGGTGCTGTCTATTTGTCCTTCTCTAAATACTGATTTGCCAAAGGTCCATCTTGAGCTCTTGGTAAGCACTCAGCTAATGCTGAGTGGTTAAAATAAGTAAAGAAAGGAGTTATTTGATCCCTTTAAGTTCCTCCAATTAACAAGACGTAACCTCACTCAGAAAGCAAATCCTGTGTCATGATTTCAAATGTTTACCTGTCCTTTTTATTTAAAGCTCTTGTCGTGATCACGTTGTGTTTTGCCAGTAAATATGCATTTACTGGGGAGAGGAAGCATCTCCTCCTTGTTCGCCATGGCATTTGCCCCAGAGGTGTGCTCAGAAATGTGTGCTAAAGTCATCCGAAGGTAATTGCCATGGGCTCAGCACTGTACTTAGGACTGTGCATTACAGACGGTTACACAAAGACTTCTAGGCTCAGGACACGATGGCTTAGCAAAGAAACAAGATGTATGTACAGCCATCTAGAGTATGTGCTATAGAATTAACGAACAACACAGGGTAGTGTACTGTAATGCTACCTCACATTGGATAGACTAGAGAATTGTGTAGTCACTCAGAGGAGAAGATTCCTAAGGACAACAGGGCTCAGACCCAGGGCTTCGTGGTCACACCGATGCAGTGGGGCTCCTGGGAAGGCAGTGCTTTCATCAGCGGAGCAGTGAGAGCAAAGAACCATAATGGGAAGAATCAGCTGAACGGAAGTTGAGGTGGGTGTTGAAGGAGATGGAGAGTTAGGGAGGCGGGATGTAGGGTGCCAATCCAATTAGAACACTTTTTATCCATTGTATTTAAAAAAATGACACACTACGGCTTTGGAACACGGCTACTGGGCGACTGAACAAGAGAACACAGGCTGGAGAAGATAATGGTGATCTGAGGACTCACGTGCACGTGCCTGGTCAGGAAGCACATCCCCATCATAAAATCAAGATCCATTTGCCAGAGTAGCTGCTCCACTGTCCTTGGGGACTCTAGGAGCCGTGAACTTGACTGAACCCCAAATGTACCCATGGTCTACTGACTTGGGTCCATGGTGTTCAGAAAAAGAGACCATCATCCTCTAGCTTAAATAGTGAAGTCACAGTTGTGGTGGTCCACTTATTACACAGGCACATAATTATTCAGTGTTTAAAAAGTGTTAGTAGTAAAAACGATGTTTGGGCTAGTTGTATTTTTTTCATTTTAGAAAGCGCATAAATATAGGAAAAGATAAATAAAAATACTTCCATTGGAACTCGCTCATCCCACATTGAGGTGAAACGAACCTTACCAAAATCTTGTTTATCTGATGTATTTATCCACATACACTTGTAAAACACACACACGCATACACATACATGGAGGCTGAATACTGCAGAAAGTATTATGTAAGTTATGAACATTGTTTTAAACATATTACACTTAGTTCAATGATTATGCCTCAGCAATATCTAAAAAGAATGAAAGATGCTATCATAGCAAAAACTACTTTTACGTTTATTTCTGGAAAAGGAAAACAGGCACTTTCTCTTTATTTTTCTTCCCCTACTACCATCTGTCCATCAGATAAGAGAGCAATGTTTGGTTTCAAAAATGAGTTTTACCACCCATGATTCTTGATTGGATCCTAGAACCATCTGCAATTTTGGTCAAATGAGTATTTGTAGAAAAACAAAAATTGCTACTTGTGTTTTTGTTTTTATCAAAAATAATGTCAGCAATTTTATGGAGTCATTATCAGGTTTCATTTATTTTTATCTACAACGGTGTATTCATTACACTAAAGCATACCTTTGGTGAGAATATGGTTGATTTGAGAAATTATTCGAAGAGCCCTCAAGCTTTCTTTTCTTACTCAATCTCCTAAATTTTGACATTATCTAAATGTACTATTGCTTTGCGTTTTAAATGATGACATATCATTTCAAAGTACTAGGTTTTGCATTTCTTTAGGTTTTTTTAAATAGTTCTTAAACCATTATATTTTTGTTTGTTTTTGCTAAACTGTATAATCACCTACCCAAGAAACAAAAAGGCACCAACTGACATCTGCTTGAAAGAATTAAATCAATAAAGATTATCATCAGTGTTTCCTATTTTTTTAAAATTTTTTTTAGTGTTTCCTATTTTTACTGTTAAAAAGTTATCATTAATTAGTACATCCCATCATCACGTGAATTTCTCGAATTTACTAGAAGATATTATCTTACAAATGAACCATTGTCAGTTTTCTTACAGATGAACCATTGTCAGTTTTATCTGAATAGACATTCGGTTCAATTCTTCAAGAATGATTACCTGATATGTGGCAGGAACCGTGTTAAGCATTGGAAATACCAGGGTGAATTTTTGTGTACCCAGAAGGAGTAACAGGATGCACAGGGTTTAAATAAATAAGTAGGACACATTGAGATGTGTTGTCCATGCAGAGCAAGGTGGGATTAGCCTGTGAGGGAGCATTTGGTGGCACTATCCCAGGGAAGGTGAGGCTCAGAACAGACTTTGAAGAATGAATGAGTTTGGCGGGTCGACCAGGGATGGAGGGCAGTGCAGCCAGAGCAGCACCATGTACAAATTATGATACATCCAAGGAGCCCTTCTCACAACTGGAATTCAGAAAGAGAGTCTGACTCTGCAGACATATCTAAGCCTGGTGAGACATACTTAGGGTCATGGCTCTCTTGAAGCTAATTTTTAGGTAGACTTTTATACTTACTCCAATGTATGAATGCTATGGTAGAAACAAATTAAAAACAGCTATACAGGTAGTAGAAAAGAATTACAGAAAATTTAGAAAATGTGTGAATTTCAATAAAAGGATGGCTTTAAATGGTCAAAGTTGATTTCATTGAGGATAAAATTGAAACTACTTTGTCTCTAAGCCAAATTATTATTCATGCTTTTCTTGTGGTTTTCATGACCTAGAAATTTGGGAGAGTAAATTCTGCAGAGTGTCTACTTCAAGTAGTTGCCTGTTCCCCCCACTACTCTTGTCCCAGTTGATCACAGGTCATATGCAGTTGATGTCTTCACCACATTTTGACCATGCCTCCTTCCTACTCTATTGTGGTGGCTTCTCCTTGATTCATAGCATTTCAGTTGCAAGTGAACTTAAGTGTGTCCAGTCTAGACTTAAGTGTAGACTTACTTTATAGATGAGCAAGATGTGACAACAGAACTTTAGGAGACTTATCTATGGTCATCCAGATGTCTTGACCCAGAAGTCAAGACAGGACTAGAACACAGTCTCCTAATTCCTCATTCAGTTCCTTATCATATTTTTCATTCTCATCTTATCATTTTCATTCTCATCTTCTCATTCAGCTCTCTTCTCATGATTTTCATTAAATGAAAGATGTGCATTTATACAGAAAACTTTTATTTTCTATTAGGTTGAATAATAAATTACCAGTGGGACTACATCAAACTAAAAAGGTTTTACTTAGCAAAGGAAACCATCAACAAAACAAAACATTTCAACAAAATGAAAAGGCAACTGACTGCAGGGAAGAAGATATTTGCAACTGATACAACTGATAAGGGGTTAATATCCTGAATATGTAAAGAATTCACACAACTCAACAAACAAAAAAAATTTAATTAAAAAATGGACAGAGATTTTGAATAGATATTTCTCCAAAGACATACAGATAGCCAAAAACACAAGAAAAGATGCTAGATACGACTCATCATCAGGAAAATACAAATCAAAACCCCAAGGACGGGGATCCCTGGGTGGCGCAGCGGTTTAGCGCCTGCCTTTGGCCCAGGGTGCGATCCTGGAGACCTGGGATCGAATCCCACATCGGGCTCCCGGTGCATGGAGCCTGCTTCTCCCTCTGCCTATGTCTCTGCCTCTCTCTCTCTCTCTCTCTCTCTCTCTCTCTCTGTGACTATCATAAATAAAAAAAAAAACAAAAAAACAAAAAAAAACCCCAAGGACGTATCACCTCACACCTGTCAGAATGGCTATTATCAAAAAGACAAGGAGAACAAATGTTGGCAAGGATATAGATTAAATGGAACTCTCATGTGCTATTGACGGGAATACAAATTGGTACAGCTCCTGTGGAAAACAGTGTAGAAGGTCCTCAAAAAGTTAAAAGTTGATCTCTCTCTCTCTCTCTCTCTCTCTCTATATATATATATATATATATTTATTTATTTATCTCTACATATATTATATATATTATATATCTCTATATAATATATATTTTATTTATTTATTTATTTATTTATTTAGCAGTTCCACTTCTGGGTATTTATCCAAAGAAAACAAAAACACTAATTCAAAAAAATATATGCATTGCCATATTTTTGCAGCATCATTTACAATAGTGAAGCTATGGGAGCAACTCAAGCATGCATCAGTAGATAAATGGATATGCAGTGGAATATTACTCAGCCATGAAAAAGTGGCATGGCAAGATCTCATGCCACTTGTGACAATATGGAGGGACCCAGAGGGTACTATGTTAGCTGAAATAAATCAGACAGGGAAAAGATAAATACCACCTGATTTCCCTTATATGTGGAATCTAAAAGACAAAACAAACAAAACAGCAATAAGAGTCCTAGATACAGAGGACATTCTGGTGGTTGCCAGAGTATAGAGTAGGGAGCTAGGGGGATGGAGGAAATAGGGTAAGGGGATCAAAAGGTACAAATGTCCGGTTATAAAATAAATAAGACATAGATTAAATAAAAAGAGAAATTGCTCAGATGTGGCCATTTTTTACCTACAATACCCAGTTTCATGTGGCTTAACCTTATGGATTGGGTACCACCTGCCACCTTCGGTCCCTTATGCCCCTGTTCCTGGGAGACAGCCTTGCATTCACACAGCAGGTCCTGGATGGGGACCACCATCGCTGGCCAGGCTGCAGCAGGGCAGGGCTCTTTCCTTCTTGTTCCAGAAGTCTTCTTCTCCCCTGCCTTTCTGCTTCACTCTGGTCAGAACCGTCTACGTGCCCCTCCTTATCACCTGTTTCCTCTGAGGTGCTTCTCCTCACATCCTTGGCCTCTTCACACGTCTGGGCAGAAGCCTTCCAAGGAGCCATCTCCTGTGAGAGTTTCACCGCCTGCGAGGTGACAGGTGGCAAATCCTGTTCTCCGGCCCCTCTCAGCCCCTTGCCTGCATGTCCCACTTCCACATCCTGAGCTGTTTAATCCGTGCTGCTTCAGTGCCTGTTGCGTCGAAGTTACACAGTCTGGGTGGCTAAGGACATGAGGTGTTTGCTTGTTTCCGGTCATAACGAGAACCTCAAGCAGTCCTTTTAAAGCACTGTGTGTGTGGTGACCTGGAAGAGGCTCCTTGTGTGTTGGAGGTGGGAGGTAAGAAGGTTGGTGCTCTGGGCAGCCAGTCTCTGAATTAGTTCCCTTAGTTGGCATCCTTTCTTCAGACTCTTTTTTGAAAAGAAAGGAAGCAAAATAGTGCCAGAAATTTAATAATAATAGCTTTACATATGTAGTCATATTAAAACAGTTGTATCTGAGTCATTTTAGTGACTAGAAGACAGATTGCTTAACATTATAGACATGCTTGCCTCATCTCTGCCATCTACTATATAACCTTGGGTAAGACTTCCCTGTGCTCAGTTTTCTCATCTGCAAAATGGGGATAAAATCATAATAATGCTTATCTCCTGATGGAAATTAAATACACTAATGCATCTCAGTGCTTGGCACTGTTCCTGGCACCCTGTAAATATCCAATAAATGTTAGCTACTATCTAAGTGCCTTTCTTTTTTAAAAGACCTTATTTATTTATTCATGAGCGACGGAAAGAGAGAGGCAGAGACACAGGCAGAGGGAGAAGCAGGCTCCTTGCTGGGAGCCCAATGTGAGACTTGATCCCAGGACCCCAGGATCACGACCTGAGCTACCCCGGCATCCTTCTAAATGCCTTTTTTGTGACACTATTAAATGTATATTTACTGCCTTTTTAGGTGTTGCCAAGTACTGTAGCTCTAGAAACTTTACTTACAGACTTTGCTGTCAGATACATGTGTGCCAGAAACATGCAGAGGACTGTTGCTCACGGGAGAGCAACAGTGGGAGGACTCCCCAACTTCCCAGAGAGGCAGTGCAGTGCTTGGGATCCTCACAGAATTCCTGAGACCATCAGGGCCCTTGGGAGCTGGGAGCTGGGAACTGCCACTGACGTGGGATGGCACCTGTGCCTCCCGGCTGTCAGATGCCCGTGCTGTGCAGGCTGCCCAGGACTTGGGGGGCATGGCCCTGGGGCAAGCCTGGCTCTGAATAAAACTCTGTTGTTTGCAAGGGACCCTCTCTCTTCTGTAGCTTTTCAATACTTGGGGTTGCTTGGGAAGAGTTAAAAATACTATCTTCTGCAGAAAGTGTTTTCACCTGGCATAAATTATATAATTTAGATAAAATATAAAGAAAAATCAAATTGGAATTTTTAAAATGCTTGAGACTATCAAAAACATTTTTTTTACTAATCTCAGTTTTCATCTGGGTTTTGGGGTTTTTTTGTTTGTTTTTTTGGCGATGTTGGTAAATGGAATCGATAGCAATGAAAATAGTGGGTGACATTCACACAATTCTTCATGCCAAGTGCTGCCCGGGCAAGCGGGAGGTATTCCCAGCAGCGTTCTAGGGTGGGCACTGTTGCCCTCATTTCACACATGAGGAAGCACGAGCACCGAGAAGCAGCTGATGTGCCCAGGGTCCTGGAGCTGGCAAGCATGTGGCTCAGGACGGGAGCCCAGGGGGTCAGACTCCAGAACCTGCTATGTCGCCTTCCTGGGCTCAGGGACCAGTGGTCCATACCACACTCTGAGCAAGCCTGATTTCAGCAGCAGGGTGTGACTTGGGCAGGTCACTCACCATCATCAATTTGATCTTTGTTTTTAGGGTTCAGGTCAGTGGAAATTGCTGATTCATTTGTATGTCTCAGATAATAAATAGTCAGTCTATGAGTGCAGTTCCGTATCTGGCTATATGATCGTCAACCTGAGGGTGAGTGGGGTTGACCTGGCTGGGGCCAGCTTTCAGTTCCTCATCTGAGAAATGACAGCTCTTCCCACAGCAGAGGCCTGGCTGCCATCTCTCAAAAGAGCCCGGAGTGTAGGCAGAGAGTTCCTGCTGAACCTGCCCTCAACTGTGACTTCTTTCCGATTCCCAACCACTAAAGGCAAACCTAATGCCTTGAAGGAATTGCCCTGGATCATTGCCCAACTCTGAGGGAGGGACGAATAACCAACTGCTGGCACTCACTGCACATGAGGGTGAAGAGGGGACCAGGCTGGTTTTGTTCCAAGTCCCTGTGGCTTGTCTATACTCATACAAGCTCTCATTTATGAAAATACCTTTTAGCCATTGGTTTGGGTATCATCGAATTCTTAGCTCTGCAACACATACCATTCTAAGGTTTTACATGGATTATCTCATTTCACAGACACACAAATGCATGTACACACACACACACACACACGCCTATGAAGTGGCTCCCATTACAAACCCCATGAAGTGGATGAAGAGGTGGATTAACTAGCCCACACTCTATGCCATAATACCAAAGGGTCTACCTACAAGTGAAATAACTAAGCCTTTATCAGATTAAAAATTAAGAAGGGGCAGACAAAAGTACTATGAACAACAAGGAAAAAGACAGAAATGAGTGGAACACATGCACAAGAACTCAAAAAGCAATCCTCTGAGGCATTCTATGTGGGGACCACACATTCTGTGTGGGTGTCACTTGTCCACATCACAAATACAGTGATTGATGCTCATAATTTATATCCTATGTCTTTAAGAAGCAAGAAGTGAAATACCAGATTTTCAAGAAGGCAAGGATGTATGGACTGTTTCAGAAAGATTCCTAATCAAAAGTCATTGATATGGGAAAATTTTTGCTGAAAAAGTTAAACCCATGTAGTGTCTAGAAATCTTTTATTTAGATTGATAGGCTCTCTAGAATCTTGCTAACTGTTGGTTTACCTAGGACTTAACTGTGATAGTTAATGCCTAGAGAGAAGAGTCTGGAGGGAAGTGACTTATAGTCTGTCCATCCATTGTCATGGTCCAGTGATGCCTAAAAATAAGCAGCTTCAGTTTCTAGAATTGCTCTTTTTTCAGTAGGATATTGCACATTTTTCAATACAATTCTGCAGGATTCACATTTTTGCTGATACTTGACTCATTAGCCACTTTTCTTGTTCTTAATTTCAGCTACCCATGTTGCTCTTTTGGTTTCTCCAGCTACTCTTGTTTTGATTATACAAAATGTTATTTTTAGATGATAACTACCCTATTTCAATTAGCACATTAGAAAAAAAGAATTCTGTATTCTTGAGAAAAGAAGTTTTTATGTAAAGAGCATGTTAATGAAGAAAGGGTTCAAATCTTGTAAGGGTTCACATACATCTTTCTGATTTGTGTAACAATGAGAGATAACTTCTAAATAAGATTTTAACACTTAAAAATACTATAATCTTCTCTTCATTCTTTGGCTTTTTTGAAAACTTTAAAGTAATTTTTTTGAAAATTTACTTTCTGTTCATCACGAAGATTTGCTACTGGGTCAGGTGCTGTGGGTTTGCTTTGTCATTTGTCAAATTTCTTTCACTGTTATACTAATAGTCATTTGTGCATAAGAGGAGGGCACTCCAGGAATGAAACCTCAAAACTAAATAAATCATAAAAGCCTAAAGATTGTGTCAAAATAAAAAGCCACTCACTTTTCCTCAATATTAGGAATCAGAAGGCCAAATGCATTTTTTACACTCTCCTTTCCTTTGGTCCTCTTGTGAAAACTGTTTATGATGGGCATTAAGTTCAGAGAACGCTGGAGTAACGTCGCAGATCAGGAGCAAGGATCCCAGGGCAAAGGTGCTCAAATTCACAGCCCGACTAGAAAGGACAGCTCCTCCTTCTGGGACCAGTATTCTTACTATTCATCTGTCAGATGACACAGAATCAGTGAGAATTTCTCATTTTAAGGTACAGTGAACCATACAGCTTAAAATCACATTAAATTCCCTGCTACCCCAACCGACCTGCTTCAGGAGCTCTGTTCATACTGTGCCTTCTGTGCCTGTGAAGACCTGATACTATTTCATTTCTTTGTACCATGTGTTCAGAATACAGCAAACTTTGTCACAAGAGGGAAGGAACGTAAATAAAGAGATATATTAATCCAAGCAATGTGTTCATTTAAACGCTACAGTTGGATTGCAAAAAATATGCTCATGAAAAGCATCTTCAAATCTTTTTTTAAGATTTTATTTATTTATTCATAAAAGACACACAGAGAGAGAGAGAGAGAGAGAGAGAGAGAGAGAGGCAGAGACACAGGCAGATGGAGAAGCAGGCTTCATGCCGGGAGCCTGATGTAAGATTCGATCCTGGGACTCCAGGATCAGCCCTGAGCTGAAGGCAGGCACTAAACCGCTGAGCCATCCAGGGATCCCCAGCATCTTCAAATCTTAATAAGGATGACGAGATAAGAGAAGAACCTATTGTTCTGCCTGTAATATAATTAGCACTTGGAATTTTTTTTACTGAATGCCTTTCTTCATGCTCTTCTTTGCAAGTTGTCTAATCAAAACCCAGTAGGCAAGCTAGATGGGCAGCTACCTATGTGGTGAAGGCTGCTAAGCATTTCAGCCTTCCCCAAAGGGCAGACGCTCACACAGCACTCACCACCCGGTTAGGGCTACAGACACATGTGCTCACATAATCCTCACAACACCCAAGCTGCGGAGACTCATGGTGTCTCATCTTCTACATGAGGGGACTGCAATGCAGAGATGAAGGCCACACAACTAGTCAGTGGTGGGTTCAGGTCCAGAGTCTGGCTCTGGGGTCTACCCTTTACATGCCCTCACACCGCTGCCTCTGAGTTCCAGAGTCAACACCTGCCTACCAGCTTGTCTGGTACCTAAGATTCCCATTACTGCCTTGCTTCCCACAGGTAGCTGACTGTGTTGCCTCCAAACACATGCTATTCGGGAAGGGACCCTCACAATCACCCATGACATAACACAGTGAGTAGTGACCAGTGAGTGAGGCAGGGGGAAGAGCGGCTGTCTGATTACCTGCCATCAGAGTTGAAAAGTATTATATGGTTTTCTGACCCATACTTGGAACAGTTGAACATAAATCAATATCAAAGAAGAGTTAAATTCTCTAGAATATCTGAATCCTCTGTGGTTGTATAGACAAGGTTCCTTTTGTGTCCAAATTAAATCCCATTTAGTTTTCTTAGTTTCAGTTATTTCTTCAAAAATGCTGCTAACTGCAGACCAAGTGAACATCCCCTATATCATTATGCAAGTCTTTGGAGCCTGGAGTCACATCTGCAGAGGCAGGATGATGTGACAGGGACTGTAGGAAGAGACTTAGCTTCTCTTCCCCTCAGAACTAGCGATGAAACCTTGGGAAATATCACTCAATAGCTGGGGGTTTTGTTGCATCATCTATAAAAATGGATGCTGAGCAAGGTGATCTCTGAAAGGACGATTCAGCTCAGAGAACCAGTGGAATTATAACAAAGGTCCCGTTTAAGTAATGCAATGGGTACACAGGTGAAAATTCATGTAGGAAGTCAAAATCCCTTTTCTCAAGAACCTATTTTTAAGTTCCCATCATGGATCAGGAGATACATTGACTGTGACTATTGAAAGAACTAGAAATAGGGTATAGATGTCATGGAGGGACCCACTCTTCCTAGCCCTGTAACCGTGGCATTGGTGAAGTGGAGACAGACATGCTGTGGGTTGGAGAATGGGTCTTACGGTGTTGCCAAGTGTAGCAAGAGATTACAAGCAATGGTTAGGATGGAAGCAAATTTCTTTTTTCCCAAATCCATCCCTTTCTAATAGTTTGCCATTACATCCAAAATTTCCATTATTAGGTCTCTTCCCATAGGTTTACAAGTGTGTGGTATCCATATGATGACTTATTATTGCCCTTGACATATATACAGTGAGATTGATTGGTGGACGTTGGATGGAATAAGTCACTTGATGAAGTGCCTAGAGATTAGTGAGCAAACTGTCTTGCAGGGAATGACCTGCTGGCAGGAGCCTGTGTAGCAGGGGCTCAACTTCCTATAGCAGCCTGAAAAGGGGAAATTACCTGGAATAATAGGGCATTCTTTCAGGCTAGTCTGTCAATAATCAGATCTAATAGCCACTCAGTTTATTTTTGGAGCAAAAATCCAAGTAGATGAAAATGGAAGCATACGAATGACTGGATCATTCATTCCGTCAAGTAGAATTTCCTGAACACCCCTAAGTGAAGTCTAGGGACAGCCCCTGGCCCAAAGGACAGTTCATCAACCAAACTTTTGCTGAAAGTCAGCCATTTTCACTTGAATGCTTTTACAGTTTTATTCACTTCCTGCATCCCATTGGAAACATTTAATTGTACAGTCACGAACAGAAATCAAAGCGGAAAGTATCAACCAGAGATTCTTTTTCCACTCACTTGAAGAATCCTGAAGCTTACTGCACCAGTTGAGAGAAGTCTTTAATAATGTTGTTGTTGGAATACATGCACCGCTAGAGCATGGATCATTGGCTCATTTAGTGCCTTTTTATAGCGTTTGGTTGCATAGTCTTATTCTTTCTTAGGGTCTCAGGTGGTTTGTGTTACATTTCTTGGTTGTAGCATAAAAAATATCTCTGAAAAGTTTCTATTTTTAGTTTTTTACACTTGTTTGCATGTGCTGTTACACACAGTTTATCTACAGGGACTTGAAACCATCCCTGAAGTTGAGGGATTTCTGCTTAGTCACATTCCTGCTCTCTGTCCAGGGGTTTAGCCTGGTGACCTGCTTTTATCTATTTGAGTCCTAACACATAAGGCCTTCCTTCAGAGCACATATCTAAAATGTTTTATTATGCCCCTTAAACCTAAAAAAGGATATGTTTTTGTCAAATTTTATATGTGCTAACTCTGGGTTTTCAAGTATTTTAAAGCCTTCAAAAAAATAAATAAATACAGAGTGCCTCGGTGGCTCAGTTGGTTAAGCATCTGACTTCAGCTCAGGTCACGATCCCAGGGTCCTGGGATCAAGTCCTGCATCAGGCTTCCTGCTCAGCAGAGAGCCTGTTTCTCCCTCTCCCTCTACCCTTTCCCCTGCTTGTGCTCTCTTGCTCGCTCTCTCTATCTCTCTATCAAATAAATAAAATCTTTAAAAATAAAAAATAAAATAATAAAATAAATACTTACAGTTATGTTGCAGTAAACTCTTTAGCTCCTTAAAGTAAAAATATTTTAGCTCTATAGAAGATAGGTCCTGTATCCAAACAGTTTTTCAAAATTATTCCAGTCAACCCCAGTGAGGTGTGATACAATAGAATGAGCTAAAAATTAAAAAGATGTAAGTCAGATCTTGGCCAGACACAGCCTCGTAGCCAACTTGCCTTTGAATTTTTCCATCTGTGCAATGGGGACAATAATACCTAATTCATGGAGTTAATCTAAATGAATTAGATCCCGTGCATGAAAAAGCTTGGTGAATTAAAAAAAGGGTGGGGGGCAGCCCGGGTGGCCCAGCGGTTTAGCACTGCCTTCAGCCCAGGGTGTGATCCTGGAGACCAGGGATCGAGTCCCACGTCGGGCTCCCTGCATGAAGCCTGCTTCTCCCTCTGCCTGTGTCTCTGCCTCTCTCTCTCCTCTCTGTGTATTCTCATGAATAAATAAATAAAATCTTAAAAAAAGAAACACCATAAGTGTAAATTATTACTCTTATTACCATTGGCCAAGTTCAAATGCTAGAACCAGAAAGGGGCTTGAATTATAATAAAACTGAGCAGGAAACACAGAGACTTTGAGTACACATTCCTGACAGCTCCACACCCAACCAGAAGCCTAAGTTTTCTCCGAGGGGTGAATGACTGATAAGGGACTGCTAACCAGTCTCCCTACCTACGTTGTCTTTGCATCTGAACCGACTCAGAACATGTGGCTATAGGATTGATATTCTAACAGTTATATTTTACATATCAACCAGTGAATGACTGAAACTTATGAGTGATTTTTAGGGCTATTTCAAAGTAAGACTTTGGGTAGGAGGGCCATTTGGCTATGACACGTGTCACACCATTGATGGCCACAGTTGATTTTGCTGATCAGGCTGGGCAGGTGGTGTCCCCTTCCTCCCTCACTGCTCCACATGCATCCCTCCTCATCAAAGAGGATGACCTTCCCTGATAGAGGAGGACTGTTCTTTGGTCAAGAATATACAAGTAGATGGGACGCCTGGGTGGCTCAAGCGGTTGAGCATCTGCCTTTAGCTCAGGGCATGATCCTGGAGTCCTGTGATTGAGTCGTGAGTCGGGCTCCCTGCATGGAGCCTGCTTCTCCCTCTGCCTGTGTGTGTGTGTGTCCCTCTCTCTCTCTCTCTCTCTGTCTCTCATGAATAAATAAATAAAATCTTAAAAAAAAAAAAAAAGTATACAAGTAGCTGTGCTCCTCTGCCAGAACCTCCAAACAAGTGCTCAAATTAAGGCTTTCAGAGTAAGGAAAATGCATTTTCTTTTTCCTTATCGACAGGTACTCTTACGTGCATCTCTTCAACATGCCGAATCTGTGAATCTGTGGTCCCTATAAATAAAGCGTTCCCCAACTTATCCATAAAAAATTGGACTTAGAAACACCTAACCCTTAAACGACAGCAGTGAACACGTCCAGATTCCTTTGTGTCACCCAAGCCAGAGAGCCCAGCCTGGGGCTGAGAGAGCCTAGTGTCCACCTCTTAAAGATGCAGAATTTCCGAAGTTGCCACGTATCTTATAATAGATAGCCACAGTAAATGTTGTAGCATTCTCCTCCCATACACCCCCAGGCCCCCAAAAGTCTATTACTAAAAGAGTAGAACACTAAGAATGAAGAAAATACTACTTTTTGTGAAAAATTAAACATCAGATTGCTTCGGAAAAAAAGAAAAGAGCAGTTGTAAACATTCCCATGGCTAATTGCATAATTCTTTTAAAAACATCATTTTACATAATGAACAAATTACTGAGTTCTTTGAAGATAAATCTTGTCTTTTGTGAGGATGCTAAATTACTTTGTGATTTATATATCATTTATCATTTATATATATGCTTTACATGTGTTATACTTGTAATGAAAAGGGCTGAAAAAATGAAAAAAAAGAAAAGAAAAGGGCTGAAAAGCGGGATTTGTTAAGCAACATGGATAGGAAATTATGAATTGCACAAAATAGAATCATTAAGCTACTTTGTCTTTGTTTATTCTGCCATTTTTAAGGAAATGCTACTGCCGGAGGGCAGGGATTTCAATGGATTTCAAAAATCATATTTGTTTTAATAAATAAGTGTTGTCATTAGGAATATGTAACAGGAAACGTGTTCAAGAATATTCATAGTGGTGCTGTTTTTAAGAACAAAAGACTGGAAATAACCCAAATGCCCACTAGCAGGACAACGAATACATAATATGTGGAATAGCCACGCAATGGAGTACATGGCAGTGAGATCAAATGAATGACACCCACACCATCACAGATGGATGGATCTCAGTATCTTAAAGTTGAATGAAAAACTGCAGTGTTGAAAGGTTCTATATAATACAATACCATTCTGGAAAGTTCAGAAACAAGCAAAACTAAATATATTGTTTCAGTATACATATATTTGGGCTAACATTTTTTAAAAGAGGAGAGAATGGTCATCACACTCTTAAGAGTAGTGGAGAGGAAGCAGAGAAAGGGCATATGGAGGAGCACCTGGGTAAATGTCAGTTATTGATCATGTCTAGTGTGAGGGATGGGAAGGGGCTCGTGGTGTTCATTTTATTATTAAAAAAATAAATAATAAGATAAAACAAAAGGAGATCATGTGAGGATAAGTGATAATGTGTCATTAACCAGTAGCTATTCATCTGCAGTCCACATTAAAAAGAAATGCAAAGTTTTTTTAATTGACATTTTTGTGTTTCGTATCCTCTCTTAAAAGAAAATTTTACATAGATGATATTGAAGGGGCTATGTGAGCATACTGCACAATAAAAAGAATCATAAATCTCAGGAATTTTGTTTGAGGTTTGTATTTACTGTGATAGATGACAGGGCTTTAAGGTGCATTGGCACAGTTATGGAGGGTATTACCTGCATGAGAACAGACTCTGATTATGCAGAAGATGTAGTAGAAAATCAATCAATATTTGTAAAAGTAACTTTTTAAAGATTTTTATTTATATATTCATGAGAGACACGGAGAGAGAGAGGCAGAGACATAGGTAGAGGGAGAAACAGGCTCCCCGCGGGGACCCTAATGCGGACTCCATCCAAGGACCCTGGGATCACAACTGGAGCCAAAGGCAGACACTCAACTACTGAGTCACCCAGGGGTCCCTGTAAAAGTAATTAACTATCGTTCTAGTAAATAACTGTTGTAAATTTCATATCACCTTCTAGCCGTCATTCTTGCACTTTATCAGACTCTAAGTCCAGAGATGAATGCCTCTCCCATTTCTTTTTCACACTGAATATAATCCAAATTATTTTAAAAGTAATTTAAACTTTCAACATTCAACAGAAATGGGTGTGGAGAGAAGGCTGTTCCCTGGAGCTAGGCTTCCAAGGGGCTGCATCTCACTCAGTATGCCTCAGTCTGTTCCTCATGAAAATGGCCATGATAGTGCCTACTTCACAGAGTTGCAGTGTGGATTAAATGAGTTAATACACGTGAAAGATTACGCTCAGTATTTGCACGTTCTAAGTACGCCATATTAGCTATACAGAAGAAAAACTTTTAAGTCAAACTTTTGTTATGTGTTTGCAAAACCATAATATGCTACTGATCTCAGAGTAACTCCATCAATACACGTAACTGGAGCCACCCCTTTTTTAATGAATGCATTCTCTAGACCAACACTGACCAAATACAGAAAATAGAAATCTCACGTGAGCCATCAATGCAAACCACATAATTTTACATTTTCTAGTAGCCATGTTTTTAAAATGTAAAAAGAAACAAGTGAAATTTAATAATATATTTTACTTAAAATATATACAAAATATTACTTTGATGTGCAATTTCTAGAAATTGTTAATGAAATGTGGGCAAAGAGAATAAGGACTTCTTAACTAGCCTCAGCCTTGGAGTTATGGACAGACACAGGGCCAGGTGAGAAGCACCATTTGTTTTTTTTGTTTTTTTAAATATTTTATTTATTCATGAGAGACACACAGAGAGAGAGAGAGAGAGAGGCAGAGACACAGGCAGAGGGAGAAGCAGGCTCCATGCAGGGAGCCCGATATGGGACTTGATCCTGGGTCTCCAGGATCATGCCCTGGGCCGAAGGTGGCACTAAACCACTAAGCCACCGGGGCTGCCCGAGAAGCACCAATTGTAGCTGTTTGTTGTGCTTCTCTGAGCCCCACTGTACCCGCAGAGCATGGAGGGTGTTGTGAAGGGTAGCCCATGTTGGGTGGTGTTCACTTAGGAGTAGGCACCTGGGCCTGGTAGCCATACTTCCTTCTCAAGGGGCCAGGCACACTCATCTTTACCCTCCAAGTGCTGACAAGAACCTCTTACTCTTGTAGAACTTTCTCTGCAACACTTTTCTTTCTTCAGGTGAGTGGGTGAGGTGTCCAGCCAAAGGGGCATGACAGCTGCTGCTGTCACCCAGCTGCTGCTTCTCAGTTCTTATGCCATTCCCATGGCCCACCGTTGGGACTGAATCCAACCACATGGCCCTTTCCCACGTTCATGGGTGGTGTTGCCAACAGCCGTGTTCTCGTGAGACCCTACCTCACCACACAGTAGTTAATGAAAGCTGCAATAAGCCTAATGCTGTGTTTTTCAATATATTCTTCTCAATGCCTTTGCTCAAAAACAGCCACATGATTGTGTATTGCTAGAGCAGAGACAGACTGAGTAATTTTGTTCTTTTCATTTTCTTTGATGCATGCACTTTTTTAGAGCATTTAGTAATTCACTGAAAACATACAGATTAGCATTTTACATCTGAGCCAAGAAACTGGGTTCTGGTCTCTGTGTTTAAAAGGACTATATTATGAATCTGAAGGGGATATACGGGGGTGTGGGGAAGTCTTTTACAGCTCAGTGGAATTGGGAGAGGAAGAAAAGCAAGTACCTGATTTCTGAGCCTTAAAGGAACTTACTGTGCATGTTCTGTTGAATTCTGAGGAAGCTGCGCGGGCCTGGGTGTCCTGTACATGAAGGAGTCAGAAAAGTGGGAGGAAATAACATGATTCATGGTGTACAAAGAAGTCAAGTTTAGAAAAGGGGGATAAACAAGAGGCATTACTCAGTCACTACTATTTAAAACTGAGAACCAGAAGACAGCACAATAATGTTTGAGGAGAGAAAGTTCCAGATATTGTAGCATTTTTAGTTCCTCCAAAGTCAAGAATTACTGTGATTCATGCTCTTTGTCAAGCCCCACACTCAGGTCCCGTCTCTATCAGCCATTTGAAATCTTACCCCAGCTTCACGCCAGTGAAGTCTGCTGGACAGTTTTTCTAAGACGTGCCCCAGTGGAATTCGGACCTTAAGTCTAGAAAGCTGAAAGGAGAAAGAGTCCATGAAAACGGACGCAAAGCTTGGGCAGGTAGGTGCACCTGCTTTCTGCCCACCCCGGTGGTGCCAGCCCTCTGGGAAACTCTGGAAACACAGGGTGGCTGCCCACACAGCAGGTGGAGTAGGGCTGCTCTGCGGTGAGCTGGAGGGCCTGGGCCCAACCCACAAGTGGAACAAGTGGCAAATATACATCACAAAGGTCTCCCAGTGTGGGTCATCCCAGCAAACCGGATGCTGGAGCACTCTAGAATTGCCAGCACTGATAGCCCAGAAGGGAGCACTTCTCCCTGGGCTCTGAGCGAGGACCCACCGACCCCCTGCAGGCCATGACCCTCCAAAACCCTTCGTCCAGGAAAGCACCCCATCTAGCCTGTCTAAGGGTTTTGTTTTTTTCTCCCTTTAGCATACAATTCATCAGCTTAAGTAAAATAGGTCAGTGCGGGTGAATTTAAAAGTGAACTGCATTGTTTGGGTTTTGTTTTTTCGCAGTTTAGGAATTGGGTCTGAGTGGGTGTATGTGAGGCCCGAAGGGGTCCTTCTGAGCAGAGCCCTGGTTTTGTTCCCAGCCTCCAGCAAAGTCTCAAATGTGGCCTTGGCTCTCAATGGGTTACAGCGCCAGCTCAGCTCTGTGTCAAGCTGTTATTGAAGATCTTTAAAGATTTCCACCCACCTTCCTCCCACTCCCCTGGCAAGTGAAAGACGTTTGAATTCCTCTCTCAAGGGAGAAAATTATTAAAGTGAAAGAAAATGACTTGTTCCCTGTTCTAAAAAGGAGAGAGAAGCAAAGTGGGTCCTGCCCTCCCTTATTATTCCTTACCTGTGAAGGATGTTCTTAGAAACAGGGTGAAGAATTCTGGCCCTCAGCAATCAGAGAAGGGGAAGCTTAGTCCTTCTGGCTCGTGTGTGTGCTTTTCTAGCTTATAATTCAGGATCCTAAAGCCTAGGACCCATTCTGCTACAGAGTACATGCTCCCCTGGAGGGGATACCTGTGATGGCAAGATTGTGTCCCCGAAGGGCAGCTCACGCCCAGACCTCAGATGACTGAAATATAGAGAAGGATTTGTAAAGGGAGTAGAAACTCAGCTTGCTCTTCCCATCCCTTTGAGCACTAGAACTTCCACCGAAAAGAAATCCATTTGGAGGAAAGGGGTTCTGAATGAGAAATCATGTTTTTGTAATGATTCTTCCCATGTGACTAAGGAAGTATAGTGGACAGATGTTCACAAATTTCCACTTAAATCGTTTTATATTTTAAGAACATCATTTCTTAATTCCTCTGTTAATTCAACCCGCTTTACTACATCCCAAGCTAACAAAACGATACATCCTATGTTCATTGTGCACCAGCAGAGTTCAAGAAATTGAGTTAGAGGCTTGGAGGGTCATGGAAAAGATTTTTTTTTAATAATCTCTGTTCTAGGGCTTGTGGTCTAATAAGGAAGATAAGACCAGCATTCACGAGCAGCTAAAGACCAAGAGACCATAGCGTTTAACTAGGTCCTAGTTTAAATCAGCTCTACTTCCCATGACCAAATAAAAAGGACCATAGACGCTGACAGTGGCAAAAGTCTATTCTGTACAAACTTCAGAACAGTGCATTTCTATGTCTAAGATGTATACATGTTAGAACTAAAGTCTCTGCTAATTAACATCACTTTTTTGGCAACAGCTCTTGTGCCTGAAAGCAACGATATGATATTCAGGAAGATGGGCTGAAGCTGTTCTCAACATTTACCGCACCATCTAATTTTATCATTAGTGACTTTTTGCAGCATTGACATAAGATATGGATATAGAACATTTCAGACTTTGGCACCATTTGACAGCCATCATTTAACTCATCAGTGTTCATCCTGGTTGGATGATTCCCTGTATTTGAGGTCTAGCCACCTGGGTGAATTTTACTTCCCTCATGAAGTTTCCACGTGTCTTTAGTGGATCGTGGGCAGCCTGCACTAGATTGGCTTGAGAACAAAGAAAGACACAGAGTGGATTTCAGTGCCTGGTCTCTGACACTGCCAGTTTCCCACTTCCTTCTGCAAATTTCCCTTCTTTATTTCTTTCTGTCCCCATTAAATTAATCCTCAATCAAAACCACGGCCATTCCCACAATCAGGCCTTTGAGACCTTAGGGATCCCTACCAACCTCTCAGCCACGAGGCCAGTGCCTTAGTCCCAATCATACTGCACTTCAGAATCCTCTGGGGAGCTCTGAACACGCGATTCCTAAGCCTGCCCTCCGAGATTGTGGTTCAGGAATTCTTGGGGGAAGGTTTGAGGAATCTATTTTAAAAGCTCACCCCCAGGATCCCTGGGTGGCGCAGCAGTTTAGCGCCTGTCTTTGGCCGAGGGTGCGATCCTGGAGACCTGGGATCGAATCCCACATCGGGCTCCCGGTGCATGGAGCCTGCTTCTCCCTCTGCCTGTGTCTCTGCCTCTCTCTCTCTCTGTGTGTGACTATCATAAATAAATAAAATTTTTAAAAAAAATTTATTAAAAGCTCACCCCCTTTTAAAAGGGGGGGTTTTTGCTGCCCCCTCAGGCTGTAGTGATGGCAGAGCAGGATGTGGCTCTCCAGGGTTTAGTCAGGCCCGGCTGTGCTGGAGAATGTTCCATGGAGGGGCGCCTGAGGGGCTCAGGGGTTGAGCAACTGCCTCTGGCTTAGGGCGTGACCCCGGGGTCCCGGAATCGAGTCCTACATCGGGCATGGAGCCTGCTTCTCCCTCTGCCTTGTCTCTGCCTCTCTCTGTGTCTTTCATGAAGAAATAAATAAAATCTTAAAAACAACAACACCAAAAAAGCAGTCCCTGCTTTCTCTGTGGGGACTGTTCATGGCCATAGTAAGAACTGCACTTCCCTATTACCCCTTCTCTATTTACGATTCAGAATAAATCTTGGTTCGTTCAAAGTCATCAAGAGTATTTTTGCTCAGAAACAGAACATCGATGTTAAATGTAAAGGATGGTTTAAAGGAGGACTTGAAGCCACAAGCCCTCCACCATCCCCGGGTCTCCAGCTGGGCTCCAGTTCCATGTCAAGGCCCTGGGCCTTCTGGAGCCTTCTGCTTCACCCCAGCTGGGCCCACTGGACACAGAGCGGCAGCTGGGAAAGGCTTTGCTGGGAAACTCTCGGCTGCAGGCCTAGGGACTTGGCCGTGGCTTTGGAATGCCCAGAAGTCAGTCAGGACCAGCCCCAGGCGACGCTGGAGTCTGTGACCCAATGGCCAGAAATGTTCTTCCACCGGGTGTTCAAGCCTGGAAGCTGTGAGTTGACAGAGAAGCTTAAAATGATGGTCGAAATTCTGGCAGCAGCAAGTGTCTCTAGGCGTGGAGCCTCTGAGTGGTAGGTTCCCACCGTGTCGGTGGTGCTTCCAGATGGTTTGCTGACCCACGTTGGGCCCGCCTGGGGGACTCTGGGTAGCACCAGGTGAGCGCTCCTGTGAAGCAGATTGGTGGGAAGACTCTAGACAGATTCCCCACAGATCACATAACACAGTTTTGCTCTTATGGATTGAAAACATAAACAAAGACATCCGTTTTTAAGTGCATTTTTTTTTACTAAAGTACGCCATGTATCTCCTTCATCCCACTTACATTTTATCTCCACTTTTATCTTGGCATTTACCATCATAATTTGGAAACAAGCTTACACTGACACAGAGTTTCACATGCTATTTGTGCAAATCATACTCGTCTGACTTTGAGTAATGAAAAGCTTAGACCCAGGAGCCGTAAGAAGCCCTGTTTGTGAAATGCCAGTGTAACAAGATGCAGTCTTGCATCTTGGTGACCCAGTGACCTTGCTGTATTTCAGAGAGAAAGTCTCAAAGTGAATATTTTCTCTGAAGTACTTCACAAATCTGATTAGTTGCGATATTTAGCAGGAGTTGAAGAAGGAAAGGCTCATTTGCAATATATATATATAAAAATCAGAACAGTATGTTATACACCTGAAACCAATATAATATTATATGTCAATTAAATGTCAAATAAATACGTAAGAGGGAACGCCTCGGGTCATTGGTATTGAAAAGAAGAAGAAAATTCTAGAAACCCAAGTTTAAGGCTTCAGTTTTCCAAGCCTCTCCAGTGGCCCAGGAATGGTGCTTTTATGTTAAAAGTAGTGAGAGGCCAGATGTATTCAAAGTAAATAATTAAAGTCGAGGACTGGTTTCTGATAGTCTGAATATAAGTTACACAAGCCACTCCTCTGACAAGGAGCTAAGTGCTGGGTCTTGGGTGGGTGGGGGTATGATTTGTCTCCCTGGGACCTTGAGGCACCATTGCTGGGACAGGAGAATTCTCCAGGGCGTCCGCTAGTGCATCACGATTCCCCAACTTCCAACACTCTGACATCACTGCTTCCCTTGGGAGATGTTGTTTGTGATAGTGTGGCATTCACACTCGAGAGAGACCTCATTGTTCATGCAGATGCACCAAGAGTTTATTATGTTTATTTTAACTTGGCAATTCTTAACATTATGGTGGTGCTCAGGGGACGCGATGGGGGTAGAAATGAATGTTAACATGTTTGGGTTTTGTGGCTAAGACCCCTTTGGCATTTAACATAATGTTAAATTTGGTAGTTTACAGCCTGTTGATTTTTCTATCAAAACTATTTCAATGCTTAGTAGAAGAAATAATACTATGACTCAGAATGTGCAGAGCAAAATATCCTGATTTGGGGAGGCTGATGATCCCTCACAGAGCTGTCCCTTTGGTGGCTCTCCGAAGGAAAGCTCTGTGTTGGGAAGCTGGCATGGATTCGTTAGCCATTGCCAGCATCCTAATGAAGGTGTCCAAGAAAGTGATGCTGGCACTCTAAAGAGATCTCCTGGCCACAGTTATTTTTAAATTCCCTGTCCATTTGTATCTATGTTGCCAGCCACAGTAGCAGGAACAGCTTGGTGTTTTTCTGTAGCCACAGCTCCCTTGTTGCGAGATAGAGACACCCAGGCTTGAGAGGTGATCAGAGAAGCCACTGGGGACTCGTACTTGCCTTCTAAACAGAGGATTGATTACCAAGAGATCGTGCTTGTTTGTTTGAAGTAAATGAAGTGGTTTCTCTCCTGGGTGTTTTTCTTGGTAAAACATTTCAGAAGTTTTAAAAATGAAAAAAAAAACCCAAAACATATAACCAACTCCACACTATCTAAATAAGATGCTATGCCTGTATGGCAGCCACACACACACACACACACACACGCACACACACACAATCACCGTACTGTGTGTGTGATACATTTGGGTAAAACATTATTAGCGGAGAAAACTTTAGCTTCTGGGTGCAGTCACCTGGACTCCTGAGCCCCACCAGCAGCACGTATGTAAAGAGCTTTCTGCTCTGTTGTGTTTAGTGATAAGGACCTGGAGGAGGATGTTACAAAGGACTTTGGGCTTGAGCAGCTTTCCTGTGTCCATCTCTGCAGTAATCCAGGTGTGCAGGGACCTCCCCACGGCCTCCACAGCAGCACCACCAGCCTCACCCTGAGGACTCCCAGCCATCGAGTTCTCCCACCCACCAAGTTCAGCCAGTCTGTTCACAGGCTCCTGACTATTACCACCTTCAATGTTCATGCCCTGCTGTTTCTTTGGAGGTTAAGCCTACCTTCTTCAGAGACCTTTCCGATCTGATCTCTCCCTTTTCCAAATTCCTGCCACTTTCACTTTCTGTGGCTTCCCCAGTTGGCACCATAACCTCAGTCATTATATTATTTTCAGTACTTTATTGCCCTTTATTATTTTCTAACTAGTTGGTATATCTGAGCATGGTCTCCCAACTAAAGAGTTAACCTCTTGAGACCAGGAGTGGTGACTTATACTTGTGGTCCATCTCCCCAGCACTTCACCATGTGCCGAGCACATAACCTGCAAAATTTCAAACTCTCTCCATCACTCTGGTCTCCCCAATCCCTAACACAGTACCTAGCACACAGTTGGAACTCAGTGTTTGTTGAATGACTGATTGATTGTTGTCATTTAGGGAGTACCTGGGCAGTGAAGACAAGTTTTGAGGGAAAAGGTAATCCTAGTTTCAAAATGTCTGACAAGCTACCATCTCTGTGACATGATGATGAAAATTCTGTGTGAGACCCTTTATATTCTATTTGTGGGAAAGAGGACATTATAAAATTCTTTAATAAAATTAGATATATTTGTGTAGTATGGACTTGTTTTAGTATTAAAATATGTCATTTCCAACAGATATTCATGTGGGTTTGAGAAATAATATACCTTTAAACAATATAGGTAGCCTTACACCTTATACAAAAGTTAAATGGATCAGTGACTAAACATGAGAGCTAAAACTATAAAGGGACTTAGAAGAAAAGGGATAAATCTTCATGACTTTGGGTTAGGCAATGATTTCTTAGTTATGACATCAAATGCTGGAGCAACAAAATAAATAAATCGGATTTCATCAAAACTTAAAATTTTTGTGCATCCAAGGGCATTATCAATAAAGTGGAAAAAATAACCCATGGAATAGGAAAAATATTTGCAAATCAATATATCTGATAAAGGTCTAATATCCAGAACATATAAAGAACTCTTACAACTCAATAACAAAAAAGATAAGGAAAAGATTTAAATAGACATTTCTCTAGGCAAAATGCACATGACCAATAAGCATATTACAAGATGCTCAACATTGTTGGATGTTAGAGTAACACACATCAAAACCACAATGAGATACCACTTCCCACCTACTGGGAGTGCTATTATTTAAAAAAAAAAAAAAAAAAAAGCAACACTGAGGAGGAGCGCCTGGGTGGCTCAGTCCGTTAAGCGTCTAACTTTTGATTTCATCTCAGGTCATGATCTTGGGGTAGTGAGCTTGAGCTCCACATCGGGTTCTGTGCTGGGCGCAGAGCCTGCTTAAGGTTCTCTCTCTCCTTCTCCTGACCCCCCAAAAATAAAATAAAATAAAAAGTTAAAAACAACACTGATAATAAGTATTGGTGAGGATGCAGAGAAATTGGAACGCTCATGTTCTACCAATGGGAAAGGAAGATGCTGCAACCACTGTGGAAAACAGTTTGGAGGTTTCTCAAAAGGTTAAACAGAGCTACCACATGACCCAGAGGTTCCAAATCATCGAGGGCAGGGAATCGAACAGGCATTGTAAACTAATGTTGATAGCGTTCTTCACAATAGCCAAAAGGTGGGACAAACTGAATGTCCATCAACAGATGCAGAGATAAACAAAACAGGGTCTGTACCCAGGGTAACATCAGCCACAAAGAAATGAGGTGCTGATTCATGCTACAGTACAGAGAAGCCTGGGAAACATTATACTGCATGAAAGAAGCCAGACCTGATGGCCACCGCTGTATGATTCCAGTTAGGTGAAATCTCCAGAACACGCAAATCCCTAGAGACAGTAAGCAGCTCAGTGGTTGCCTGGTACTGGGGGGAGGGGAGAAAGAATGGAGATTGTGTAATGGGCACAGATTTTCATTTGAACTGATGAAAGTTCTAGAACTTATTTAAACAGAGATGGTGGGTATACAACATTGTGAATATACTAATACCACCGAATTGCATGCCTTAAAATGGTTCAGTTTATATTATGCAAATTTCAATTAAATTTTTTAAGAATCTTAAGATGTACATAAACAGTCACCTAACGGTGTTTGTGTCCATCATCAGGAAAAATTCACTTTCTTAAATTTCTGTTTAGTGAAAGACAGATTAAAATAATTTAAAATATTGCAGTTTTTCCAAGCATCGTTCATGCTAAACTAGAGATTTAAGGATAGTGACAAAAGGGAGGATGCCACAAAAGGCTTTATACTTTATATACATTCTATTATGGGAAAAGTTGAGCTGAGACCTTTTTTAGACAGATATTTCCTTGAACCTCAAGCGTGGTGTTATTTAGGTCTCTGTCTATACGTCTGGGCCATCTGGCTGTGTCAAGAGCTGGTGACAACAGGACTCTGCTGCTGCCAGCCAGGCCTCTGGTCTCCTATACACTTTGGTTGCTTGGCTGGGATGACCAGGCCTGTGCTGAAGGTCTGGATTTCACCTGGGTTCTCTGGATGTCCTCAGACTCCAATAAGGAGAACAGCCCTCTCTAAGGAGAAAGGGCTTCCCATGGGGGAGGGGTGAGCCCATTTCATCAGCTCCACGTGACTGGGGACTGTAGCATTTCGTTCATGAAGGAATGGAGGCCGGCAATGAGGTTTATAAAAGATGCAGTCTACTATGAGACACTAGAACATTCCCTCCCCTCGCCCCCCAGGAGACTGTTACTGCATTAGAGGAAAGTGATCATTCCCATTCTGTCCTGTTACTTGCAGGCAGATGTGCCTTAGATTCAGAGACAAACATCATTAAGCAGAAAGCTGGTGCAAGGTAACCCTGACACCAACCATGTGCTGACTAATGTGGTGAGAGTACATATCTGTTGTAGGATTTTTTTATTTTTAATACAAGAAGGACTATGAAGGAAAATAAAATCCCTTCATAGCCCCATTCCCCAGAGATAAACATTATAAACCTTTGGTGACGTCCGTCCAGTATCTTATGGACAAGCATACCTATTTTTTGTATTAAATTCGGATGTTAGCATGTTACTGATTTAAAACCTGCTTTTTAAACTGACTAGAAATATTTTTCATTTAATAAATATGCCTTTACAACTTGATTTTTAATGACTACAGAGTATTCATCATACTAGTATCTCATTACTTATATAGCGAGCTCCCTATTGTAGATAATTAATTTTTTGCTATTATAAATTATGTGTAATTTATCATATATGTAAAATACTGTGTGTAACTTTTTACCACTCTTGATTTTTTTTTATTTAGGATAAATTCCTAATAAAACTGCTTAAAGATACAACATCTTTAATACTTTCTTTAAAGATTTCATTTATTTATTCATGAGAGAGGCAGAGACACAAGCAGAGGGTAAAGCAGACTCCCTGTGGCGAGCCTGATGCAGGACTCAATCCCAGGACCCCGGAATCATGACCTGAGCCAAAAGCAGACGCTCAGTCACTGAGCTAGCCAAGTGCCCCAATCTTTAATGCTTTTGATTTATATTGTTAATATTTACTGCTTTGGGGGACTAATCTAATTTTAATTTCTTTGCAGTCAGAACAAAAAACGCTGTTTATGGTATACCAGGTTCCATCCCTTGAATTACTTGATTATTTAGTATTCCTTTTTTATAATTCTTTGGGGACAGTGTTGTCAAAGAAATAAGCTTCTAGTTGAGTTTAGAAATGAATTGAACAGAATCTGCTATGCATTTTTTGCAAACAGGCCCACCCACACAGAGAAAACAGAGGTTCCAATGGTTTGGACCAGCCATGAACTAATGCCATTACAGGGAGTTGGAGAGAGAAGAGTTAGCGAAGTAGTCACACAATGCTGGTGTAAACATTGTAACCTCAATGGGTAAATTAGATTTTCTACAAGAAACATATTCTAGCAAATACTTTCCCATAGCAGATATATAATGCGCATGTCCAGTCTTTGGCAGCAGACATGTACAACACACTTGTGATACTCCTGCCCTTGGGTTAGCATTACGTGAGAGATACTGTGGAACCTTTGAGTTCTTAGGGGTTGATGACAGGAGACTTCTCATTTTGCAACTATAGGGAAGTTCAGCTTCGTGATGGCAAAACACAGAACCAGATGGATTGGACCTCAACGGGAGCTTCCCTTACATAGCTAATTCTCTTTATTCTTAGTGCCTTTAAAGTAGTTAGTATTTAAGTCTTCCCCAGTCTTCTGCTGTCTTTACAAGAAAAGGCAAACACTGATCCAGTTCCCTCAGATGTATGAATCGTGTTTGTATTTACAACATGCATACATATAATGATTTGCTGACATCTGTCACATTCAGAATTATATCTTTTGACTATAACGTTGATATATTTGTTGTTAGACATCTTCATGGAATTAACTAACAGTGTTTATATCATAAAATGGAACGTTTAGAATCAAATATGGGTGCCAAATCATTAGTTCAAAGCACTTCAGCAGCTTCACAGATTTTAAATGAATATACCCTCTCTAACAACATCTTTAGAAATTACACCTCGAACTAATGAGCCCTGAGCTCCCAAGCCTGTTTCCCTAGGCACAGAGACAACCAGTACCTCTGAGACTGTGCTTTTGGGAGAGTTCTCTCTCTGGCACAGGAGTGCTCTGAGTGCTTTGCTGTCTTCTTAGGACAGGTGTTACAGCATCTTTTTCAAATGTCTTGTGACATCTTTTAATTGCCCTGTCTTAAACACAAATGTCCCAACATTTCCACAGTGAGGCTGTTTCACTGGTCTCTTACAGTAACACAGTGACATAATCAGGTCACCCTCCAGCCCAGGCCAGCTGTGGCCTTCTGTTTGTCACACCTGACCCACCCTAAGCACAACTTTTGCTTGTGGCTTTTTTTTTTTTTAAGATTTTATTTATTTATGACAGAGAGAGAGAGAGACAGGCAGAGGGAGAAGCAGGCTCCATAGAGGAAGCCTGACATGGGACTCGATCCCAGGACTCCAGGATCACGCCCCAGGCTGAAGGCGGCGCTAAACCGCTGGGCCACCCGGGGCTGCCCTGCTTGTGGCTTTTTTAAGAACTGGCTTGAAAGTTTTAGTAGCAACATCTGAAAATGACATGATTTATAAAATGTCTCACTGTCTCCGTGCTGCCAGGTGTGTGTGAACCCTGTCTTCCAGTCCCCAAGTCTTTCTCGTTACCTCTCGTCCTCTCCCTATCCTCCCCTCCTTTTACTTCGTGCTTTCTGTCCCCGATATGTGTCTGTTTCCTTGGTTCCCTTCCTTTCCTTTTCTCCCCTCTCTCTCTCCTGTTCACAGGCCATGAAACCAAAGTGCCATTACTGCATTATTATTATTATTGTTGGTTTTATTTTGTAAGTTGAATCTAATATCCCATGTTCTGATTTTCCCCCTGTGGACCAACAACCTTAAAAGTGACAACTATAGGAGGAGCACCCGGGTGGCTCAGTTGGTTAAGTGTGTGACTCTTTGATTTTGGCTCCGGTAATGAGATCAAGCCCCAAGTCCGGCTGTGAGTTCAGCAGGGAGTCTGCTTGAGATTCTCTCCCTCTCCTTTGCCCTTCCCCCTGCTCACTCTAAGTAAATAAATAAAATCTTTTTTAAAAATGACAACTACATATTTATGTATACCCTTATCTCCATATATTTATTTCAAACGCAAACATACAATATAGACAGATAATAGGTAGATGGCTAGATAGATGGATGGTTGGACAGATGAATAAATGGATGGATGGAAGGATGGATGTATAAAAAGGCAAACAGCAAGGGTCTTACCAACCCTTGTGGTGAGGCCCAGTATTTAGGAATTATGTGAGGGTTGTGTGACCAGCTGTATGGAGTTGTATAAATGGAGGGAATAACTATACACATGGGTTGTTTGTTATCCATGAACATTGCTGGTCATAATTAGGAATTTTACAAGTATGGAATAAAGGGCTCTTGCTGGACATTCTTAAGGAGGTGTGTAAGTGGCAGGGGGCAATTTACTGCCATGCAGAAACAACATTTAGTAAGAAGAGACATAAATCCTGGCAGAAGCCAAAGGAAGGAGAAAGGCAACTGCCTCAGTAGAGGCTTGTGTCCCTCAAGCCACAGGCCTGGGTAGAACTTGACCTTGACAAATTACAAGGCCAGGGCCAGGGAGGGGGGCGGGGGAGCTGGGGGAGGGGGCTGGGGGGAGGGGCTAGAACCCTCAGGGCAAACAGTGGACTGTACTAACAACCTGACATCACAGCTGGGCCGGGAAAGGGCTGGGCAGCCTTGGACTTGCTGGGTGTGCTGCGGTGAGGCAGGGCTGCTGGGTGGGAGGCTCAGCTCTCTATCCTCATAGAAAAGGAAGCTCTTTGGCGTGCAGTGCGTCACTACGCTATCAGTTACATGAATTCTCTGTAATGTATTCAGGACATACAGGCCTGTAAACGTCAAATTACAAAACCCACTTGGAGACACAAACCAGGTTCCCATCAATTCAGAGTTACTCACAAGGAGTGATGCCAGGCTGGTCCTTAGAACAGGTGCAGCAGTGATCAGTGTGATGCTTAGCCATCTTATATAGTGTTTATTTTTTTTTGTTTTTTCAAAGCTTTCTCAAATATGAACTTGGTTACCTATTTCCCTGAAAGTTGAGGGACATTTTTCTTGTGGTGGGAAGAAAGGTGGATTTAGGATAAAAATTATTTCAAAAATATTTCTTCTTCCTATAATCTGTCAGATGCCTTAATTTATTCCATTTGCCAAGAAAAATCTCATTTTCTTGATAGAGTCAAGGTAGGAAAAAAAACTGATAAAATGAAAACCATCTTTCTTTTGTACTTCCTCCTAAAATCCTCTTGCTGCTCACTCATTTTATCTTTTGGCCCTAAAAGGTTCATTGAGGAGTAAGAACTAGAACCATTCTGTTTGTGGGATTCCTTGGAAATTGTTTTCAGTTCTTATTGGAATAACTCAGCCGATTGGAAGGAAGCCATCTTTCTACCTCCCTGTTACGCATAGTTTTTCACTTCTACCTTGATAATCCAGTTGAATTTCCCCTTTGCTAGCAGCCTTGCCCCCACGTGTACGTCCTGGTTTTCATTTTTCTGTACCTTTAGTTTCTTCTCCTGGCTCTCCTCTTCTTCCAGGCCTCTAATCCTCCAAATCTAGGGGATTTCTGAGGTCCTGTCCTTGTCATCCTTCCCTGCTTTCTCACTCCTCTCCCCCTTGGCAAGTCACCTTGTCTTGCTGTAGATAGTGGCTTATCACTGTGATCAACATCCCTGTCATGCCTGGATTCACATTCGTCAAGCAGAGCTCTGGAGTTCTCTTGATCCAAACCCCCAGTGACTTCCCAGCCATTCACAGATTCCAAAAATAGCCATGGAGTTCTGCACAACTCCAGGTGCTGTGGAGACAGCAGAGACAGGAGAGGGGACCCTCATGGAGCTGACACTCTGGTGGGGCAGACAAAACCACAGCCACTGAGTAGGCGAGCACACAGGACGCTGGGGGGCAGAGCAGCTGTTTTGTACCATGTCGTTAGGACCCCATGGTGTTGGGGCAGAGGCCTGAGGAGGCAGCGTACCGGGCCTCCCCCAGGGGCAGCCGGGCCTGCGTGTCTGGAGAAGAGGGTCAGGGAGGTGAGGTCAGAAAGAGAGTCAGACAATGTGGAGACTTCGGATTTTACTTTGAGGTGGGAAGCACTGAGTTGGTTTGATTTGGTTTGGTTTTCTTCATAAACGCTTTTTTTATTGTGGTAAAATCTACAAAACATAGAATTTACCATGTTAGCCATTTTTAAGGGTACGATTTCTGTTGCATTAAGTACATTCACACTGTTGTCCGACCGTCGCTGCCATCCATATCAGAGCTTTGTCATCTTCCCAAACCGAAGTTCTGTCCCCATTACACAGTGACTCCTCATTCCCCTCACCGCACCTGCTGGAAGCCATTATTCTACTTTCTTCTCCATGAATTTCACTACTCCAGGGGCTTTGCAGAAGTGGACTCGTACACCATTTGTCCTTCTGTGTCTGGCTTATTTCACCGAGCATAATTCCCTCAGGGTTCAGCCATGTTGTGACATACTGCAGGATTTCCTTCTGTTTTAAGCCTGAATAATTCCATTGTATGCCTGTACCACATTTTGTTCATCCATCTGTGGACACTGAGTTGTTAGCATGGGATTATTTTGAACCCAGTTGAAATGTGATCTGACTTATGTTCTCAAATAATCCATGGCTCCAGAGTTGAATAGATTGTGGTAAGAAAGGGTGAAAACAGGGGCGCCTGGGTGGCTCAGTCAGTTGAGCATCTGCCTTCAGCTCAGGTCATGATTCCGGGGTCCAGGGATGGAGTCCCTCCTTGGGCTCCCTGCTCTGCAGGGGGCCTGCTTCTCCTTCTCCCTCTGCCGTTTGTGCTCTCTCTGTCAAATAAGTAAAATCTTTAAAAAAGAGAGAGAGAGAAAGAAAAAGAAAGGGTGAAAACAGGCCAGTTGGGATTCTGTGGCAATATCTCCCAGTCCTGGATGACACCTTCCACTAAGAATGCAGCAGTGCAGGTCTAAGACATGATAGGAATCTGGGTGTATTACGAGAGTACAGCCAAGGAGATGAGAGGAGGGGTCAAGAATGACGCCAGGGGTTCTGGACTGAGCAAGTGGATTGTGGCATTGCCATTGATTGAGGAAGACTTCAAGTAGAGCACATTGTAGGGGGAAATTAGGCCTCCCCATCTGGGCTTCCTGAATTGCAGTTGCCTGTCAGAATTCAAGTGTTGATATCAGGCAGGCGGTGGATGTGCGAGTGTAGAACTCAGAGGAGAGGTCCCCACTGGAGACGTCAGTGTGAGACTCACTAGTACATTCATGGTATTGAAGCCACAAGATGGAAGAAACTGCCAAGGAAGTGAGCTTAGACAGAGAAGAAGACCCAAGAGGATCCATGAGCCTGTCCAGTGCTAGGAAGTTGGGAAGGGAGAAGGAACTGGGCAAAGAACACCAAGCAAGAGTGATCACGGGATAGGTGGGAAGTCAGGAGAAAGGGAGACGTCTTGGAGGCCCGGAGTGCAGAGGCAGTGGTCAGCTGTGTTAGGGGCTGCTTCTGATAGGCCAAGGAAAACGAGACCAAGAACCCACCACCGAATCCAACAGCAGGGAGGTCATGAGCTTAATCATCACCAGCACAAGAAATCCCCCTTTCATGCCCACCGGGCGCTTTTTTCTTTTCTTTTTTTTTTTTTTTTTTAACTTTGTTCTTCTTGCTCTCACAAATCTTACCCATCCCAGGCTCTCCAGATATCTGCTGAGTTCATGAATGAACTATTATTTGAGTGAGTCCATGTGTGGAGGGTGTGGAGGAATAATCACTCCCCCTGCCCCAGACACCTCTCCTTCCAGACACTCACTTGGTCACTGTAAGCTCCAAAGGAAAAGGACCGACCCTGCCTCTTCCATGCTGCCTCCCATTTCCACACAGCATGGCCCCACGTGAGCTCAGAAGATGACTGCATGACCCTGGAGCACAAGTGCAGATGGGTGGGTCTGGCCCGGCAGGAGGAGCTGGGCCCTTGGTCATCTTTGAGGCTTCCTACTGTTTTGCAGTTGTCAGGAATTCAAGAATGCCAGGTCTGTCTGTGTTCAAATTTAAACCTAAATTACATTCAAAAGCTGGACAAGGTCGACCATTTTGTAATATCTGCCACACTGTCTGCATCCGTGAGGACACATAAGTGAGTTTTTAGTCAGGTTATGAGATGCTGAGAAGAATTAAACAAACATGTGGAATCAGAAATCCAACTAGTAACTCTTGGTATACTAGTAAATGGTATCAGACGTTTCCCTCCAGAAAGAAAGGAAGCTCATTCCTAGGTATGGGCCCAGGAGAATTAACACAGCTCCACACAAAAATTCGTATATGGATATTTGTGGCAGCATTACTCACAAGAGCCAAAGAGTGCAAACAACCCAAATGTCTGCCAAATAATGAGTGGATACACAACACATGATCCAGCACACAGTGGAATATTATTTGGCAATGAAAAAGAAAGGAGCCCCGAGTCATGCTATGACACGAATGCACCTGAAAACATCATGCCGAGTGAAAAAAGCCAGACACAAAAGGTTACATCTTATATGATTCCACTTATATGAAGTGTCCAGGATAGGCAAATCCAAGGAGACAGAAATAGATTGGTGGTTGCCAGAGGCTGAGAGGGAGGCGGCTGGGGGGTGACTGCTGAGAGTAGGGGACATCTTTGGAGGGGTCACGTTCCAAAAGTGATTGTAGAGATGGCTGCACAACTCGGTGAATATACTTGGAAAACCATTGAAAATCATTGAATTGTACAACTTTAAAGGATGAATTGTACGGTATAGGCTTCGTAATGCAATGAAACTGCTGCTTACAAAATAAAGAGGGAAAATACAAAACTTAAAATCAGAGAGTCCCCAAACTGGAAGAACTCGGAAAGATGGTCTTGCACATGTGCACGAGTATAGAATTGCAGGCTGTTGGGGGTTTGGGACCGTTTTCTTTCCCTTTTATATCAGTCGTTTGTTGTCTAATTTGCAGCCACTGCAAAATCGCAAAGGGCCCAGTGAGCGGGTTGTCTTGGAAATCCTTTCTTTTGTGTCTACACAGAGATTTGAGTCACCTCATGCCTCTGATGTAGTGCGAGGTGGCGAATGTTCTGGAGGCTGTTTGCTAAGAAGGCTCTTGGGCGTTTGGTGCCGCAGAGCTGTGGGGCCCCACGTTTCATGGAGCAAAACTGTGTGATTTTGTTCTTTCCCACCAAGGACGGCGTCAGCTAGTGCCAGGGTCCTGGCTCCTGGCTGCACCCTGTTGCCGCTGCAGAGGACAGCGGGTGGCCCCGGGAGGTCGTTGCACCCTCTCCCTGCACAGACGCCCAGTTCACGACACCCAGCCACACAGGCCGGTTTTCCATGTCGGAGCACACGTTCTTCTAGAATTATTCTGCCCCCTTTCCTTCCCTTCCTTCTAGTAATCTGCCACAGATCTACTCAGCCAGCCTCACTCCCTCCCCAGCTGTTTGGTGCATGAATCTAGACAAGCCACGTTGCGGGGGGACTTTCCTGAAGGTTCTGAAGGCCTAGGGCAAGTCCAGGAATCAGACGCACTTGGTGGGAAGTTAAGGGCTGCCCACATTGTTGGTTCCCTCCACAGCCACACGATAGGTAACCTGCCTTTTGCTGGTCATCGGAGCTCATCCCTCTCCTGACTCTCCGAAATCATGTGCCCTCTCTTTTCCACACCCAACATCAAGTGAGCTGTAGATGTTTCTAGAACTAAGTTTCAGAGCCTACCCGTGACTTCTGTTTCTTCACCATGTGTTTCTCTATTGGCTATTGAAATCCTGCAGGGCTTGCCACATTTTTACCAAAATTCCAGCACCACTTTCTGGGTACCTTCCTGTGCCCAAAGCCAAAGGACTCTCCTGGATGCTCAACGCTCGCAGCACTTCACCCTGTCGGTCATCACACTCTTGACTTCCTGACTGTCCTGAGTCAGGACTCACCCCCCGCAAGTCGCCCCATCCCACTTCTGGTTTGGCCAGCCACTCTTTCTTTGTCTCCTTCCTGCCCTCACACCTCACACATGTACCTCCTCACCCCCCTGCCTCCACCTGTTCTCCAGATACTGATCTGTCCTGGCCAGCCCCTGCCCAGAAGACTGTCATGTCCCTGTGGTGCAGGGGAAGAAACTGAGTCTTGTCACTATGATTTGAACCCAGGCACTCAAATATAAAAATCTATGCTCAAGCCATAAATATTAAGAGATTAATAAATTTAAATATTTTCTTATCCCTCATACCAACACACCTTTGGTATGTTTTACACTAAAATTTTCCCAAAGAAATGTGTATCTAATTCTATAATTGTTGCCAGTAGGAATATAGCAAGTGCACTTTTAAAGATATTTCCTTCAAATCTAAGTTCTTCTCAAAAAGGAGGGTTCCTCACTTCATTTTGCCTCTCAGCACATGAAACAGAAAGGATTCCGACTGACTAAGAAGACCAAGAATAATACCTTAAAGTGTTATGTAATTCATGCCTGATGTTCCAGGGAGAACTTTTGTCAGAAAACTTGATAGAGAATTGTCTGGAAGCAAGGACTAAAGTCGTGATTCTTTGAGTCTCTTATCCCTAATGAAAATACCTAGTTATTTTATTTCTGCTCCCACACAAATAAGTTTCTCTGGTGAGTCTCCTAGGTATTCTCCAAATGCACTATTTTCTCAGAGAATTAAGATTTTACAGAGAGATTCTTAGGCATAAGAGTGGGAGTATTGTGAAGGGAAAAGCAAAAGCTAAAAAATTAAGAAAGAGATTATGGAAGAAAAATACTTGAGGAAAATCATGTTCTCATCACTATAAGGTCGATTTATTTAATTCTCTGTTATGGGACCTGAGTAACTAAAACTATACTGACCACAGTTGTTTTATGACATTATAATTTGGAAATAAAATATAGGAGCACTAGACAAATCTTAGTATAGCTTTTTATTTAGAAAAAAAAAAGTGTTGAGACACCTGGGTGCCTCAGAGGCTGAGCGCCTGCCTTCAGCTCAGGGTGTGATCCTAGAGACCCGGGATCGAGTCCCACGTTGGGCTCCCTGCATGGAGTCTGCTTCTCCCTCTGCCTGTGTCTCTGCTTCTCTCTGTGCCTCTAATGAATAAATTTTTTTAAAAAAATCTTTTTAAGTGTTTAAAAGCAGCAGAAGCCATGAAAGCTGGCCACAGAGGGCAGTGAGTCCCCTTGGCTCAGTGCTCTGTACTTGAAACCACAGAATTCTGATTCTGCCCCAGGCCTTGTGGGTCATGCTTTAGGAAGAGAGAGAGGGAGAGGCCAGAGCAATGTGGCAGTTTCTGTCCACAGCCACACTTTAAAGTTTCTAGAACTAACAGGTGAAAGTAACAAGGTTGCAGGATACAAGATCAAGTACAGACATCAACTGTATTCCTATGTACTAGCAATGACAAAAATCCAAAAACGAAATTTTAAAGACCTGTACATTTACAATAACACCCAAGAAATCTACAGAGGAAAAAAATTAACAAATGATATGAAAGATATATACACAGTAAACTACAAAATGTTATTGAGAGCATTTAAATGAGACGTAGATAAACACACCATGTTCATGGATTAGAACACTCATTATTGTTAGAATGGTACCTCTCCCTTCAGTGAACTATAGATTCAGTGCAGTCTCAATCAAAATACCAACAGGCTTTTTTATAGGAATTGACAAGCTAATTCTAAAATGTATGTGGAAATGCAGAAAAACCCCAAACAGCCAAAATGACATTGAAAAAGAAAAGCCAAGTTGGAGGACTTAACCCTAATTTGAAGACTTACTAAATTGAAGACTTACTACAAGGCCACAGAAATCAAATTGTGTGTTGTTGACAGAAGAGTAGACCTAAAAAAAAAAGAAGAAGAAGAAGAGTAGACCTATAGATCAGTGGAACAGAACTCAACAAAGGTACCAGGTAATTTGGTAATTTGGTGGGGAAGGGTTGTCTTTGCAATAAATAGGCTGGAGAAGCTGGTTATCCATATGGAAAAAAGTGAAACATGACCCTTTCCTCACACCATACTCAAAAAGGAACTTAAATGAATCATAGACCTAAATGTAAAAGCCGTAACTGTAAGACTTTCAGAAGAAAACTTGGGGGAATTTTTTTTTTACTTTGGGATAAGCCAAGATTTCTTAGAACACAAAAAAAGGCATAAATGTTAAAAAGATAAAATGCTAAAAAGATAAAATTCATTAATTGGACATCAGCAAAATTTAAAACTTTGCATAATTATCACTCAGGGGGTACCTGTGTGGCTGAATGGGTTAAGCATCTGCCTTCAACTCAGGTCCCAATCTCAGGATCCTGGGACCCGAGTGGCCTGGGGCTGGCTCTCTGTTCAGCGGGGTGTCTGCTTCTCTCTTTTTCCCTGCCCCTCCCCCAACTCGTGCTTGCTCTCTCACTCTCTCTGTGTCTCTCTCAAATCAATAAATAAAATCTTTTTAAAAAAAAAAAAAAAAGGATGCTCACGAAAATTAAAATGCAAGCTGCAGTTTGGGAGAAAATATTTGCAAAACCTGTAACTGACAAAGGACTTAAATCCAGATAATTTTTTTAAATGTCTTATTCTCATAAAAGAAATAATAATAACAAGACATACAACCCAATTTTTAAAAAATGGGCAAAATATTTGAGCAGACTTAAAAAGAAGATATGCAAGTAGCCAACAATCACATCGAAAGATGTTCAAAATCATTGGTCATTAGGGAAATGCAAACTGAAATGATAATTAGATGCCACTACACATCTACCAGAGTAATTCAAATTAAAATAACTGATAAACCAAGTATTGAAGAGGATGTGGTGCAACAAGAACCCCTAGACAGTGATCTCTTGACAATGTAAAAGGGAATAGCCACTTTGGAAAACAGTGCAGCAGGTTTTTTTCAAGTTAAACCATATAGGGCAGCCCCAGTGGTCCAGTGGTTTAGCGCTGCCTTCGGCCCGGAGTGTGATCCTGGGGTCCCCGGATCGAGTCCCATGTCGGGCTCCCTGCATGGATCCTGCTTCTCCCTCTGCCTGTGTCTCTGCCTCTCTCTCTCTCTCTCTCTCTCTCTCTCTCTCTCTCTCTCTCTGTGTGTGTCTGTCATGAATAAATAAATAAAATATTTTAAAAAAAAAAAGTTAAACCATATAATCCAGCAATTCCTCTCCTGGGTGGAAACAACCCAGTCTCGTACACAGATATTCCCAACAGCAGTTTTCACGACTGTTAAGAACTGGAAGTAACCCAAATGTCCATCAACTGGTGAATGAATAAACAAAACATGGTATATTCATAAACAGAGTAGAACTCAGCAATTTTTAAAGAACAGACTGCTAATATACATAACAAAATGGATGAATCTCAAAAATTCACGCTATTTCAAAAAAGACACGCAAAAGACAAGGTGATTTCATTTATATGAAATTTCTGGAAAAGGCAAAACTGTAAGGACCGAAGTTAGATAACTGCATCTGAGACCAGGATGGGGGCCGGGCTTGGCTTCAAAGAAGGGTAAGGAGATAATGGAGGTATTCTAAAAATCAGTTGTGTTGGCGGTGGCACGACTGTATGAATAAATGGGTGAATTTTATGGTATATATAGTATACCTCAAAAGCTGTTAAAAATGATTCTTAGAGGGACGCCTGGGGGCTCAACAGTTGAATGTCTGCCTTTAGCTCAGAGCATGATCTTGGTCTGGGTATCGAGTCCCACAACGGGACTTCTCTGCCTGTGTCTCTGCCTCTCTCTATGTGTCTCTCATGAATAAATAAATAAAATCGTAAAAAAAAAAAAAAAGATTCTAAGAATAGTCCAAGTGGGCTTTCCTAAAGCAGAAAAAATAGACGAGTGTGGGGTATATTGTAAATTTGCCTTTGTCTTCCCTGGCCTCCCAGGCTCAGGAAGCAGCCAGCCATTCAGCAGAGGAGGAGGCAGGTAGCGGCCTCAGAGCATGCTCTTGAAGCCAGGTTTGACCACGTCCTAGCCAGGAGAGCTTGAGCAGCTATAAAGTTTCTTTAATCATACTCGTCATCAGTCAAGTGGGAATTGAATCGCCTACAAGGCAGGATTGTCTCAGATGAGACCTTGTACATAAGGCCCTTAAGACACTGCCTGGAACACACAAGGCCCCCAGTAAATGCTAGGTGTGACCTTTTCTTATATGTGGTTACTTGAGATTGTAGACTGGGGTGGTCATAGGGAAGACATGGGCGGGGTTGTCAGCTAATGATTTTAATGTTTGGAGGTTTTTTTTAAGATTTTATTTATTTATGAGAGACACACACAGACATGAGTTTTGTTTTGTTTTTGATAGTTTCTGAAAGTTGTTTCTAATTAGAATTTTAGACATTCTGTATGAAATCAGATTCAAGGATGGACAGAGATTAGGAATCACAAGATAGCGTGACAATTTCCACACAGACTCAATATCCACCAGATGTTTGAAAAAACAAATGACAGAAACCTATTCGATCATTCTGTTATCCGAGGGATAAAATTGAGTGTGCATATTTTAAATGTTCAGACCTAGACTTGAGCTTTAGAAAATGCCATGTAAATAAATGCCTTCTGACCTGAAACTGTTTTTAAGGTGCATTTGATTGTGGCGGTGGACGTTATCCACGACGTTCCCATAAAAAGTTCCGTCAGTGGGGCATCTGGGTGGCTCAGTGGTTGAGCGTCTGCCTTTGGCTCAGGGTGTGATCCCAGGGTCCTGGGATCGAGTCCCACCATTGGGCTCCCTGTGTAGAGCCTGCTTCTCCCTCTGCCTGTGTCTCTGCCTGTCTCTCTGTGTGTCTCTCATGAGTAAATAAATAAAATCTTTAACAAAAAAAAGTTCTATCAAACATTTATTTATGCTTCAGTTTATTCCAAAAAGGATTTATTGCTGCTCACAAAGTTATAATACAAAGTAATAAAATAACTGAAAATACAGCAGAACGAGATTAGGAACAGAAGATAAGTTATATGGAACCAGAAGTAAAATTAGCATCCGGAGTGTAGGCCATGCCCTACACACACAGGAGAACTGACTCCAAAACGGGACCTGTCAGCTTGCCTGCAGTCAACTCAGTGATGTGAATAAAAACAGTAGAAGAGCCATAGGGCTCCAAAGATTAAAAAATAACAATAAAATATAAAAAGCAGTTGCTTAAGAAATGCAAAAAAAAAGTATTCCTGATACTAAAATTTTAGGTATTTTCCATAAGCCACCTTAGGAGGAATATCAGGTAATGAGCATGAGGAAGAATGTTTTTACACTCAACCTAGTGAGAACTTCCACCTGCACCACGTGTGAAAGCAGTTCTTCCCAAGACCTGCGTGTATATCAAGAGCGTTGGCTCCAAACCACTGCCCAACATTCCCTTCAGGAGACAAGAAATATGCTTTTCGTTCTTATTTCAAAAGTGAAAAGGGGCACCTGGGTGGATCAGTGGGTTAAGCGTCTGCCTTCAGCTCAGGTCTTGACCTCAGGGTTCTGAGATTGAGCCCCACGTCAGGCTCCCTGCTCAGCAGGGAGCCTGCTTCTCCTTCTCCCTTGCTCTTCCCTCCTCCTCAAGCTCTCTCTTGCTCTCCCTTTCAAATTAATAAATAAAGCCTTTCAAAAAATGAAAAATATAACCGAAAAGTTGTATCAGCAGGGATATTGTATTCTTAACATTTCCTATTGTATGATTTCCATTGTAGAGCAGTTATGAGGAATTTAAAAGAAAAAGAAAAAACTTATGCATCTGAGAATCCCAGGTTAGCTTTGTACTTCATGTGGAAAGGGAGATGTAGATGGCAGAGGAAATGTAACACGAAAGGAGGAGTTAGATAGTTGCATTTATTTATTATTTTAATTTAAATTTTGATTGAATAAGAATGATCCTACAAATATGTTAAAGCCTTGCCTTTTTAAAAGCAAGTTTAAATTTGATATTATAATTTTTACTTTCTATAACACAACTCAAACTTTCTTTTTATTATTATTTTTTAATTTGAGTTAATACACGATGTGTAATAACTGTACAGCTCAGTTACTTGGTAAATTTATAGGTTATGCTATGTCAAAACTCTTTATTTTTTTCTCTCTTTTTTAGATTGTATTTATTTATATGACAGAGAGAGAGGGAGTGTGTGCACAGGTGCACAGGTAGGCAAAGTGCCAGACAGGCATGGGGAAGGGAGAAGCAGATTCCCCGTGGGGCAGCAAGGGAGTCTGACTGGGGCAGGGAGCCCAAATCTGGCCAATCCCAGGACCCCAGGGTCATGATCTGTCTGAGCCAAAGGCACTGAGCCACCCCAGCGCTCCCTATGTCAAAGCCCTTTAAATAAGAGTAACAAATGAAATGTTTACGTATTTCAGTTGCTAAACACATTAAGACCAGAGGGCAATTCTTGTTCAGTAATACAGAAAAAAACTAAGAAATGTCATTTTCTTTTCATACTGTCAATTTCTACATATCTCACTTTTCAAAAGCAAGTTACATTTCTCTGTAAATCATCCTTTTTTTTCAGGCACACACACACACACACACACTACACTAAAATTAGTTTTATTTAATATTATTCATCTTAGTTGCTAATGGAGGCATACCAAAATTACTCCTCATCTTTATCTCCCAGTTGGTTTACCAAATGCTTGAGAATTCTAGGCTGGTCTGGACAACTGGTTAAGTACAGCTGCAGAGGCTGCATTGACTAACTGAATAGTTAATGATTTTACAGAATCATTTCTTTGTTGTTATTTTTCTTGTTGAGATGGTGGTATGGGGGCTGTGACTTTTAAGAGCCTTTATCTTTTAGAAATAACAATGAAATAAAATGATATAAGAGATTTGCCACAAAATAATAAATGTGGGGGAAGGCATGAGTTATTAAAAAAAGAGAGAGGTGGAGAGAGAGAATTGGCTGTGTGTTGATAAACGTGGAGCTGAGTAATGAGTGGCCTGGGGAATTCTCTCTACTTTTGTAAGTTTGAAATTTCCCCTAATAAAAGGCAGAAGCACCAGCAGTGGCAGCTCTGAAGTTTTCCATGAGGTGTTTAGAACCCCTTAAAAGTAAACATGGGGAGTCCTGGGGACCTAACCAGGTCCACCATCTTTGTTCACCAGCCACAAAGCCGAAGCAGAGATTGTTGCTGCTTGTGTGCTCCTTTGGTGTTGGCCAAAGCATCTGCTTTAAAAACACAGCGCCCACGATTCCTGTTTTACTATGGCTATCAACACTGACCCCGGAATCATGCATCTTGGCTCTTGATGCAAGCCCTCCTCTCTAATTCTGTCTCAGAGGCTTCAGCTCAGACTGCTGAAGATAAAAAATGACTCTGACACCTGATAAAGACAGGAAGGAACTTTATGCAAGAAACTACTACACTGAGGGTTTGCAGGAAGGGAGAGAGATGGGGCTCGACTCCAAATATCACCGTGACACAGAGGTTATCACTGTCTTTCAAGACCATCTTGACAGTAGAAAATAGTATTTCTTATTTGGGGAGTGTGTGTGTCTTCATATGGCTCTTAAGAGAAAAAAAATTTTAAGGAAGCCTATAAAAACTCTCGTACCGGAGTGACAAGAGCAGCAATGGGAGATTCCAGAAGGAACCATAAATCTAAAAAAAAAAAAAAAAAAGGGAACCATAAATCTAGCAGGACAAAAACTGGGAGGTTCAGCTACTCTCCCTCATATCGAGAGTTTCCTTCACTGTCAGCTGTGGTAATTTGGATTTGTTGGTGACAATGGGTGACATGGGCAGCCAGACCGACATGGTGCAGGACATGGCAGGCCTTTAAGGATTATCCGTGATGCTAGGATGTTGGAACCTCATGAAGCTACACTCTGGGTGCCTTGCTCCCACTGTCCCTTCTAAGGCTTTGTGCCTAATTGTGTACTCATGATTTTATTTTTCTTTTTTCAAAGAGGGCCCCACAGTACTCAGATCCACCCTTGTATGGAATTGTGAAGCTTCAAGAAAAGAACCAGCCCTTTATTTTTTTTTTCTCCAAAAAATTGATGCTGATTCTTAGGGAGCATGGCAGCCATGGTGAACATCAGGTGTTGGAAGCCCCAGACCCTTTGGTGCAGATCAGAGATGGGAATGGGTATTTCCTGAGGCTGCTGTCAGGCAGATGATTGATGTGGGAAGAGATAGAAATACTCTAATGAACAGGTTTCTGAAAATTTACATAACTTCTTTTATATTTAGCAACTGATGTGTTGTCATTTGCTTCCATAGCACTGTTAATTTAATTTGGGTAATTTTGGAAATACGAATTCATAAAGGCAGCTCTTTGAGAGAAGGCAAGGGCTTGGTTTGGAGGGTGCTGCCTGCCATAATGGATGAAATTGAGCTCTGTAGCGGCATGGGTTTGAGGGAACCAAAAATCACTGTTCACATGTCACTTGTAGTTTTAAAAAATGTCAAAAAAAAAAGTGAATTAGTATTCCCCAAAGAGGGAAATTTTAAAGGTTTCCTTTTTTAAAAAAGATTTTATTTATTTATTTATTCATGGATGACACAGAGAGAGAGAGAGAGAGAGAGAGGGAGAGACACAAGCAGACTCCATGCAGGGAGCCCAGCATGGGACTTCATCCTGGGCCTCCAGGATCACACCCTGGGCCGAAGGCGGCGCTAAACTGCTGAGCCACCGGGGCTCCCCTAAAAATTTCTTTCTGATGTACCTAATGCTTCTGGGCCAGATTGAACCCATCTGCTCAATCATGGCTATTCATAATCATGGCTCACAGAAACTTTAAAAGACAATAGCTAAAACAGAACTTACCATTGTAATATGCATGCTTTTCATTGCTGAAGGGGCAGTACCACTAGGCAGGTGATTGCATACTAAGAGCTTTAAAATTATTGTTAAGGGCGCCTGGGTAATTTAACAGGCTCCATGCATGGAGCCTGTTTCTCCCTCTGTCTGTGTCTCTGTCTCTGTCTCTCTCTGTGTCTCTCATGAATAAATAAAATCTAAAAAAATGAAATTATTGTTAAAATAGCAGTTGTATATATAGTTGATGAATGCCACAAAATTATCTTTGACTAGTAATTTTCATTTGGGAGAACTTTCTGGAATGACAAGAGTGACAAATTGAATTCAGCGATGATAACACAGGTGCATCCATTTTTCATTCTGCTGATCTCAAGTCCTGTGCGTTTTACTGTGAAGTCGACTCCTACAGGGAAAACAACTCATGTGCTACCTGCAAATTTTTTTTGGCAATTTCTTTATACTTTTAACTTTTTAAAAGATTATAACATGTGCTTTCTTATTTCTAACTCTTTTCAAATTTTAGGAGTTCTTCGACCATGTGAAGAAGCTCTGGGATGATGAAGGCGTGAAGGCGTGCTTTGAGAGGTCCAATGAGTACCAGCTGATTGACTGCGCACAATAGTAAGTCAGCTTCTGAGCGAGGCCTGACCTCTCTGAAGCTACCCTTGCACCCACAGTTATGCTGCCTTCCCAGGGTCACTGAAGTCACTTGAATTCAAGGAACAAAGTTTTGACATCTTACTACAGAAACCAACTTTTAAAATGTCACATGTTTCATAGACAAAAAGTAAAAATCCAATAGGATTCAGTGTTTTGAAGAACCAGAAGCAGGTGTATTCATTTTAGCATGATCATTGTTTCCTGTTCCATTTTTTTTTCGCTTTCCATAAAATTACAGGCATATCCATAAATTAGAATGTTTTTAGATAGTCATTATTATATTTTGACTTTGGAGCAAGGCCCCCATATTAAATTTTAAATATTATCAACATCAGCAATTGAACCCAATCTCTTACTTAAAGTAATAAGTTATCATCCTATAATGTTAGAAGTAGACCAGAACCTTAAAAGTAGATAGTAATTAATATAATAAGTAAAGCTTTGATGAAAACAATGTAATGAAGAGAAATATGAAATAAGGAAAGGACTCTGGTGCCTTGGCTGGCTCATGATTTTTCCCTGAAATGCTCATTTTCCTATTTTCTTTTGCTGTTTTCAATTCATTCTATAACTCTCAGATAAAGTGGGCCCAAGAAAAACGTTAATCAAGAACTTATAGATATGCTTGCTATTTTGATGATAAAAACTATATTTAAGGTTTTTTTAAAGATCTCTTGAGGCAGCAAGAAGTGAGTACTTTTTCATTTTAAGTCTATAAACTGTAAAAACTCATACCTGCAGAAGAGATTCCATAAGCATTCCCATGTCTGGGAATTCCCAATATTTGGAACCCGCTGGTGGAGCTACACTGAGAATACTGATTTCAAGGAGAGAGTAGCATGGCCACCCAGCCCTTTCTCATCCAGAGGAGTTCAGGCACCTATGTCTTGTGACAGCCACTGAGAGAAACCAAGGGCAAGGGCCTGAGGAGGGGGTGCTGGATGTGTCCCCAGCAGTGACAGGAAGCCAGCTGGGTAATGGAAGAGTGGCCATAAACAGAAGAGAGAGGTCAATGGGGCCAGGCCCTCCTGAGCACCAAAGGTCCTGCCAGGGACCTTAGATTTTCTTCCAAATGCAGTGAATGACTGTCAGCTCAATGAGTAAAATTGTCAGGGTCACCTGGCTGCCATGTGGAGAATTAAAAGAAGGGAACCAGGGTCCTAGCGGGATGGCCCAGGTCAGATGGCAGCCATGGAGGTGAGCCCTGGGACCCAAAGGGGCAGAATTAGGCAGTGAATTGGAATACCAGAGGTGGAAGAAAGTGGGGATCAAGAGGACAACAGAGAAGGTCACAGTGCCATTCATTGAGAGGGAGGACCCTGGGAGATATTGTGTAGGGGAGGACAGGGGACAATATCAAACTCCGATTTGGAGAAGTTAAGTTTGAAACACCTACAGGGATACCCAAGGGGAGAGATGAAGCAGACGGCTGGTTGTAGGAGTTCAGAATTGAGACTGGCAGGATATACAGAGGAGATGGTCCTGGAAAAGGAAGTTCAACCCTCAGAGGTTGGTTTCAGGAGGAGGAGAAACCTAAAACTGTATCTGAGAAGTAGGTGGAGAGGGGGTCCTTCAGAACAGGGAAGAAGATCTCAGGGTTGAGATGAGGGAGGATTGATGATATTAAGAAGATTCACTTAACCTCCTTAGGATGATGAGCAAAAACTGGCTCATCCTCCCCCCAGTCCATGAGCACTTGGTCCGCAAGCATCTGGTCTGCAGCAGGTATGTCTAGCAAGCGGTTTTGGTGTGACCAGGCTAGTGTAACAGAGACAGCACCCACCTGCTGCATACACCCTGAAATGAGCACCAAAAGCATTAATGGCCCTCCACCGTATATGTGAAAAAAACTATTTACTACTTAAAAATTTTTATAAACTAGAAAAGTATTTTAAATTTCTCATTTCCTGCCATGCTTAACCATTCCTTCAAGGCTTACCTGAAATCAATATTCCCTTTTTAAATTAGCATGCCCTGGAATTTACATTTGTGAATCTATTACAGTCATTACTCTCGTGTCTCGTGTCGTTTGGTACACATACTTACTTGCTTCCACAAGAGCCAGGCAGGTTTAGATTTGGATGTGGAGTGGGGCGAGCTTCCCAGGGGAGCTCAGATGCACCTTGGAAGGTCTCAGGAGGCACACCACTTCCCAAAGGGCCTTCATCTTTCTTTCTGGCTCTCACTAGCTCTTTCTCGAACATATCATCTCAGTTATTTCAATGTCCCAGTGGTGCTGTAGAGATTGAAAGAATATCCTAAGTTAATGCTAGCAATGGAAATTTCAAGCACAGCTCATAATAATATTAAATTCACTTACATTGGGACGCCTGGGTAGCTCAGTGGTTAAGTGTCTGCCTTCGGCTCAGGACATGACCCCAGGGTCCTGGGATTATTGAGTCTCGCATCATGTTCCCCCGCAGAGAGCCTCCTTCTCCCTTTGCTTTGCCTATGTCTCTGCCCCTCTCTCTGTGTCTTTCATGAATAAATAAATTTTAAAAAGTTTTTAAAAATAAAGATGTCAATGTAAGTGAATTTATTATTTTTTATTTTAAAATATTTTATTTATTTATTCATGAGAGACACAGGCAGAGGGAGAAGCAGGCTCCGTGCAGGGAGCCCGATGCAAGACTCGATCCCCAGACTCCAGGATCAGGCCCTGGGCTGAGGGCAGATGCTAAACCTCTGAGCCACCCAGGGATCCCTACATTGACATCTTTAAATGTTGATGTGAATACGTGCTTTATTGTCCTTTCCCAGTATTTCTTGAGCAGGGACGTCATGAGGGAGCGTCACAGTGCTACTCAGTGTCGAATTAGGAATTTCTCCTTCTTAAGAAGAATCTAGCACCACTCTTAATTTAACATAGAATACGCAAATACAAATGTTTGAAAAAGAAGTGGTATGAGCCTTGGCAACAGGCAGTTAGGATTCAGATCTCGGCTCTGTCACCAACAGTCATGTGAGAGTCTGGGCAAACTCATGAGGACAGTTATGGGTCCCATTCTCATACGGTTCTCAGAGGATTAAATAAGCATATCTCCAAAGTCCTCAGAATAGTGCCTGTGACCCCTAGATGAACTCATGCTGTTATGTCACCAGTGTGGAAGCTGAGGTCCAGAGAGGTAAACTAAGGCACGTAAGATCATAGTTTCCCACAAAAGTAGACGGCACAGAGCCAAGATCTGGCATTCCTTTGGTTCCATCCTCTCAGGTTACTGACAGCCATGGGCACAAGCTGCCTCGTGTGAGGTCAAGACTCCCTCCCAGACTTGGAAGGAATGAGACACCAGAGCTTCAGTTATACTTTCTTAACTCTGGGCCCAGCAGAATCACAGAAAGCAGTTCCCCGCCTAGACCTCACTGTCTAGGTCAATCCTAGCTTCTACAGCATTGCTTTCTTTATCCATTTTAATACATGTGGGAATCTAGTTGGATCAATAATCTTAGTCTCTTAATAACTGTTGTTTTTCCTCTAAACTCAGATTTTGAGATGGAGTCGAGGGATCTAAAAAACAAAGACTATTTCAGTAACAGTTGTTAGACTAACACAGGGCTACCAAGGTGTATGTTGCCAAATTAGATGTTAAAGAAATAGAAGCTGCCTCCATCAGCCATCACCATCCCTCCAATAAAAGAAAGGACGTTTCAGCATCAAACCAATGAAGGGACATGATCTCAGAGGAAAGCCCTAAGACCATGATACTCAGGCCATTTTGTCCAACACACTCAATTTTTAATTCCTCAGGAAATATGTCTTATTCCTTCTTAAATGTTCAGGTGAATGTTTTTTCATGAAGTCGGTGCTCCGTAGGTGCTATTTGAAATAAATGCTAATTCTAGCAAAACAGGAGCCTGGTATTCACTATGGTACTGATAAAAATCCCTTTAAAAGTGCACACCCTACCCTAGATTCAGGCTCTGTGGCCTCCTCCTTCCCCCTTGTAGGTCGCCAGTGCTCTGACACATTTTCTTTTTTCCTCCCATCAAAATTGTTCTGAGAAAAGACCTGACTTACATCTTGGTGTGAATTTAGTCACTATGTTACCTTGCTCCATGGTTTTGCATTTTGAACCTTAATGCTTATTATGAAGGGAACAATTCTAAGCTCCATTAAAGTAATTCCTTCCATGGCAGAAATCAGGGGAATATTTTGGGGAAGAGGTGCTTCTCAGTGATGCTGAAATTCTGTTAAAGCAGAACTGCTGGTGAAGAGCCTGGGAACATCTGGCAGTTCCTTAAAAGCTTACAGAGGTACCTGGGAGTTCCACTCCTGGATATTTGCTCAAGAGAATTAAAAACATACATCCACACAAAATCTCGTACATGAATGTTCATGGCAGCATTATTTACAAGAGCCAAAGAGTGCAAACAACCCAAATGTCCATCAAATGATGAGTGGATACACAAAACAGGATCCAACACAAATGGAATATTATTTGGAATAAAAAGGAATGAAGCGCTGATTCATGCTACCACATAAATGTACCTTAAAAACATTATAATAAGTGAAAGAAGCCAGACACAAAAGGCCACCTATCATATGATCCAGTTTTTATGAAACGTCCAGGATCGGCAAATCCACAGAAATGGAAAATAGATTACTAATTGCCAGGGGCCTGGGGGCAGGGGAAATGGAGAGTGACTGCTAATGGGTGTAGGATTTCTCTAGGGGATAATGGGAATATTCTGGAACAGGATAGTACAGACTATACTAAAAATCACAGGGTTGGTGAATTTTGTTTTGTGAAATATGTTATGTGAATTATATCTCAATCTTAAAAAAAAAAGATTATGGAGGAGGGAGGGATTCAGGGCAGGAAAAACAATGGGAACACTCGTCAAGATTGGCCAGGGGGGCAGTCTCCTCACTGAGCCTGGAGACCTCTTGTCAACCACAGGTGAAAGTCTATACATGCATTTACAAGGCCTGCTTTTGCTTTTCATAAGGCCTCCATCACTCACAAATACATGCCACTCTAGTTCTGCAAACATGTACAAACAAATGGAAGCCCCCAAATTATAAAGCACCCATGGCATAAAAATGAAAAGCAAGCTGTGGTGACCTTTATTATGATATTTGGCATGTGAGGAGTGGAAACTTGCTCAGGCTACTTCAAGAAAAGGGGAATTTGTTCTGAGTCTCTTTGGAAAACCACTATTGAGGCAAAGGCACTGTGAGGACCAGCTCTTTTGTTCCCACCCTCTGGGCATTTCAACTTTGCTTTCCTTGTCTGCTCTTCTCATCCCTGGATCCTGAAGGCAGGCCCACGCTGAAATCTGCAGGCCTGATCCCAGAGGAAACAGATCAGTTTTGCTAAAGGCCGGCAGCCTGCATGTGGCCACGGCCTTACCTGCTGTCCCTGGGGCCCGCGGGCTCAGCCAAGGGCCACCACCACAGCAGAGGGTGCGGCGAAGTGGGCCAGCCAGGACTGACCACCCTGGCCAAGGGCTGTAACTGAGCGTTAAGTATTGTACTTTGAGTAAAAAGGAGTGCCTGTGCAAATAACCAGCGATTATATTTTATCCAGAATTGCCCAGTTCCCATTGTGAAAATTAAGAGACAGTCTCTACCACATTATCCCCCAAAATGCATTTCCTTTAAGTCCTAATAATAAGTGATTATGTAGCCATGGAAACAGCTATTTTGGGAGAAAGAAAATCAGAGAAAATTGGATCTTTAGAACAGATTTATAAAATCAGACTTTGCTTAATGTAACTTGAAACCCTACTGCTCACAGAGTAGGTTCTTAGGCTTTGTACAGTTGTTTACAGGATAAGCACTTCTAAGAGTGCTTCGGTTTGAATAATTGGCTTTAGAATGCTCTCAAAGAGAGGGAATGTGCCAAAAGAGAGAAAAGAGTCTCGAGAAAGGTACAGTGTTTTTTCTGCTGCGTCCCTGTCTGCCTTTGACCATCTGTCAGGAGTCTTGATGACCACATTGCTATCATTTACTCTCCAGCACTATTAGGTTCTCATGGCTCCCAAATCCTTGAATCTAAGCTTTCGGGACAATTGGGAAATTATTAGCAAAAATTAAGTCTCAACTTCAAAGTTGTTTTCTTTCCAGGTCATTTTAAAATCAAAGAAACTGTATTTTAAAACGTGAATGTTACTATATAACATTGAATTCATTAAGTATATAATCAACCACTTGGGTGCACGTAAATGAAGATCTCATTTTGATCTTCATTTCTAGCCAAATTTATTGTCAGATTACTTTTCTTGGTCTGAAGAATCAAAAATGTTCCGTTTATGGGCAGTACAGTCCAGTTTGTTTAGGTATGAAGAATAAATTTAGTGGCAGGGTAAGGTAGGTAGGCCACATATCTCAGAATAAGCCCGTCAGCCCCTGGTTATATCCATTTCTTCCACACCCATTTGGAAACCCTGCCCTGAGATGGAATTTTTATTGAGAGGGCTGGCTTAACACAGATGCTTCCGTGTCCACGCTCACCTACGACCATACAGCACTTCTGACCCCAGGTGTCTCAGGTGTTTTCCCACACCAAGCAACTCTCTATCACACCAGCTGGGTGTCCTCCAATTTAACTCAATTCTGGGGGTCTACCTGGAGACCATGTCCGATGCCACAGGCTAAGGGCTCAATCCTACAAGATTGCCTCCACTTCAGAAGCCAGTCTCAAGCAATAGGTCTGCAAGTTTTCTTTTCTTTTTTTTTTTTTTAAGATTTATTTATTTATTCATTCAGAGAGAGCGAGAGAGAGGCAGAGACACAGGCAGAGGGAGAAGCAGGCTCCACGCAGGAAGCCCGATGCGGGACTCGATCCCGGGTCTCCAGGATCACACCCCGGGCTGCAGGCGGCGCCAAACTGCTGCGCCACCAGGGCTGCCCGGTCTGCAGGTTTTCTACAGCTTCTGTCCCACTGTTGACAACTCACAGAACTCAGGGACACTTACATTTACTGGCTTATTAAAGGAAATGATAAAGGATACCGAGAAGCAGCCACATGAAGAGATGTGGGCAAGGTCGGGGAAGGTCTCGAGCACAGGAGCTTCTGTCCCCATGGAGTTGAGCTGTGTCAGCCTCCTGGTGGTGCATGTGTTCACCAACCTGGAAGCTCTCCAAAGAGCTTGTGGAGGCTTCATTAGTAGGCATGATCTGTCCTTAACTCCAGCCCCACTCCCTTTTCTGGAGGATGGGGTGGAATGGAGCTGAAAGTTCTAAGCTTCTAATCATGATCTGGTCCTTGCAGTGACCAGACCCATCCAGGAGCCCACCCAGAGTCACCTCATTAAAATAAGAGACACTCCTATCACACAGGAAGGTACAGGGATTTATTTAGGAGCTTGGTGTAAGGAATGGCAGTCAAAGTCAAAATATTAGAACAAAAGATGCTCCTAGTGCTCTTCCCACCTAGGAATTTACAAGGGTTTCAGAAGCTCTGTGCCAGGAATCAGGATCAGAGACCAATAGGCATTTTCCCCCCTATATCTCAAATGTGTAAGCAAAATTTTTAAATCTTTCAGAAAACGACTCCCTTGAGTGGAGGATCCTGGTGGGTTCTCATACATCACCTCAGTGAATCCTCAGGCTTCCTACAAAGAGAGGATGCTGAGATGGGGCTGCAAGTCCTGTCCCTTCCAGCACATGACACTACTTTCTGCTGTTTCCCATTCCCTAGATATAGTTAGATTCATTCTGAAGGCTGTGAAAATCAAGCCTCTGAATTATAATAATAAATAATAATAATGTTTTTGCTGCCTTAGAGCTGTAGTTCCCCAATTATTTCTTAGAACCCTTGTCAAACAGTGTCCTGTGTGGGGCCCCAGTAGTGAGGAGGGGTCAGCAGCAGTGAGGAGCCCTGCGTGTCACCATTAGCCTGGCCCATGCTCCTTATGGAGGCTCAGTTGGTGCCAAGGAGTGCACCATGGGGCCCATTTTAGAGACCAAGTCCAGTTTCCAAAGTTGTAGTAGCAGGCCCAAATTCAGTTTGCACTAAATACCAAACCATAGTCCTATTTTACTAGAATAAATACATCAAACCAAAGTAACATTTTATTAGAGAGAGATTTATTTTAGATGGTCACACGAATCACATTTACTTATGAGATCTGTGTGGCCATTTTCATAAAAACAGAATTGAAACTCAGTGCTCACAGATGACATTGAGCCTTTCACTGGGGCTCAACATCTGGTTCCTTCCTGCTGGGAGAAGGTGTTTGGGAATACTCTGGTTTATGTATATCAGTAACAGCAAAGAGTAGCAAAAACAGGGTTGTTGTTATTGTTTTAATTTGCTTTGTAATCACAAGAAACATTTTAAGATAAATTATGCAGAATGTGAAAAGGACAAGAGTAAGAAATTTTCTTCCAAGTTGGACTCCTAACCAACCTCCTCACATTTCTAAACATACACACAAAGTCTGATAGACACTTAAAGTTTTTCACTTTTTAACTTTTATTTATTTATTTTTAAAATTTTATTTATTTATTCATGAGAGACACAGAGAGAGGCAGAGACACAGGCAGAGGGAGAAGCAGGCTCCATGCAGGGAGCCCGATGCGGAACTCAATCCCCGACTCCAGGATTACGCCCTGAGCCAATGGCAGGCGCTAAACCTCTGAGCCACCCAGGAATCCCCAGATTTTTAACTTTTAAATGCACAAAGATAGTCTCTGTGCCACATTTTCACCAGTAGTGACGTGGCAGTTCCTCTGTGATGAGAGCCTGGGCTCACCCCCAGGACAGGCCTCAATGCAGCAGGCTATACTGCTTGCTGGTCAGGTGTTGTGCCATCTGGACAGGAGCCAGCGCGCTCTTACAGCCTTCTTTCCAAACAGCAGCACAACTGCAAGAAGTTGAAAATCTGTGCATAACAGCTTGATAGGAGTTTGGGGTACACAGGTATTCACGTGTGTCAAAACAGCAAGTGTACAGTCAAGATTTGTTTCTTTGGACTTAAATTTTACTTCAACAAAAAATATCGTGAACAAATATTTATTTAAGTATTTAGGAGGAAGTGAACTGGTATCTCCATTTCTTTGAAATGCATCAAAAATAAGGCAGCTAGAGAGATATGTGACCTTTTTTTAAAGTACGGTAAAATGGTAATGGCAAAATCTAGATAGGTATTCAAGTATCCACCAAAAAATTATTTCAGGTTGTGTGTCTGAAATGTTTCATAGTAAAATGTACGGAGGGGAATATACATGTGTACAGATGTGATCAAAAGTCTACAGAAAAATAAGTTACATAGCAGCACAAGGTAACACATCAGTGGTTCTCCACAAATGATAATATGCCGCATAAGACATTTGCCTGTAGGAGCGTTTTTATTACAATTCTCTGAAGTGCTTGCTGAATTCTTCTAAAAATTTCCAAGGACCCCAAGGACCTCAGATTGAAAACCACTAAATACTTGTAAAAACAAAGGATACGGTTTCAGAAAGACTTACAGGTGTGTCTCGTATTTCTAAGCTTCCAAGTGTAGCTGCAAAATAGTTCATAGTTGTAAAAACTTACCAGGTGAGGCACTCTTCTGTGCACATTACACAAGTTAACAAATTAATCCTCACACTAACCCAAAGAGGAGGAAACAAAATCACCTAAGATTACAAGGACTATACCGTGCCATATTACTACATGATTTATAACAAACATTATATGAGCTTCAAATGTGTGCCAGGCACTGCCAGATGCTAGATTGTAAAGATGATAAGGCATGGCCTTACACTTATAAATACATGGATTTTCACAAGGGCACCCATTTTCTCAGATTCTGAAGTCACTCTCATCTACCTTCCATTTCTGTCCAATTCATATCGTAAGCATAGTTCGCAGGTGAAAGCCAGGATGGGGTGCCTGGGTGGCTCAGTGGTTGAGTGGTTGAGCGTCTGCCTTCAGATCAAGTCATGGTCCCGGGGTCCTGGGATCAGGACCCACATCAGGCTCCTTACAGGGAGCCTGCTTCTCCCTCTGCCTGTGTCTCTGCCTCTCTCTGTGTCTCTCGTGAATAAATAAAGAAAATCTTTAAAAAAATAAAATAAATAAATAAATAAATAAATAAATAAATAAAAGCCAGGATAGATTTTTTTTTTTTTTATAGAGGTCCTCACGGTTCAAGAAAGTGAAAAAACTCACAAAAGGGGGCAAATATTTACATATCATGTATCTTATAAGGGGCTTGGATCCTGATTATATAAATAACTCCTACAGCTCAATAATAAAAGGTTAAATAAGTTCAATATTAATGCTTTTATCAATTTTAGAGTGAACAGAGGATCAGAATAGATGACATTTCCCCAATAAGGTATGAATTTACATATTTAAATGGCCAATAAACTCATGAGAAGATGCTCAACAGCATTAGTCACTGGGAAACACAAATCAAAACCATAATGAGATACCACTTCACAACCACTAGGATGGCTATAATCAAAAAGTCAAGGGCACTTGGGTAACTCAGTTAGGCTTCAGCTCAGGTCATGATCCCAGGGTCCTGAGCTGAAGCCTCATGTCGGGCTCCCTGCTCAATGGGAAATCTGCTTCTCCCTCTCCCTCTACCTGCCACTCCCCCTGCTTGTTCTTTCTCTCTTTGTCAAATAAATAAATAAATAAATAAGAAAAGTCAAATAAGAACAAATGTTGGCAAGCATGTGAAGAAACTGGAACCCTCATATATTATTGGTGGGAATGTAGAATGGTACAGCTGCTTCAGAACACAGTCTGGCAGTTCCACAAAAAGTTAATCACAGAATTACCATGTGACCCAGCAATTCCACTCCCAGATATACATTCACGAGAATTGAAAACACACATCCACACCAAAACTTCAAGACAAATATTAACAGTAGCAGTATTCCTAAGAGTTGAAAAGTGGAAACAACCCAATGCCCCTCAGTTGCTGAATGGATACCCAAAATGTAGTCTGTCTATACAATGGACTATTATCTAGCTATAAAAAGGAAAGAAGCACTGATATAAGCTACAACATGGAAGAACCCTGAAAACATGATGCTGAGTGAAAGAAGGCAGACACAGAAGGCTACATGTTGTGTGATTCCATTTCTATGGAATGCCCAGCACAGATGTACAAAGGCAGAAAGTAGATGGGGTTGCACTGGGCTGAGGGAGCGTGAGGGGGGCAGATGAGGGGCAACTGCCTAATGGGTACAAGGTTTCCTTCCAGAGTGATGAAAATGTCCTGACAGTGATTATGGAGACGGCTGTGCAGCTCTGAATAAGCAAACCACCATTGGATGGTGCCCTTCAGATGCACTTTAAATTGAGATCCCCTGTTGTAACTAGCTTGTTGGATCTTGGACACCTCAGTAAAATTAATTTGGAGACTGCTGATCATTGGGATTTCCTAATTTTAGGGCAGGGGGAGAGATGCTATTCCAAAGGGGTGAACAATTGCTCAATAGAAGTTCCTATTCCTTACCCTATACAGTGCATTCTGGCTCACCTGTGTGCACAATCTGAGTGCAGGGACAGTAGTTGTGCTGTGGAAGGTATTCAGTAGAAGACACATAACATTTCACATTTTGCACGTTCTTCCTTTCTAAATCAAGAGAGAAAAGAGAAGAAAGGAAATGCAAAAGCGAAAACACTGATTTAAACTATGATTCCTGGGTTCCCTGGGAATCATAGTTTCAGTGGTTGGTTCACAAGTCATTGTTGGCTGCTTGCATGGAATTACTGCTTACCGCTGCATCCAAAACCATGCCTGCCTCATAGTAGGTGTTCAAAAAATAGTTGTTAAATGGGATGGGCTTTTATAACTTTTGTTTCTCTGTGTTCTCTACCATTCATCATCTACCATTCTCATGTACACAGAATTTTGCTGTAAAGTTGTAAAACTTAATTAGGGTTATTACTCATTCAACAAATATTGAATGAGTTGTCAACAACGTCAGGCCCTGCCTGGAGAGGAGGAACTCAAAATGCCATGGAAATAGCTTCTTATAAATTTACCCGCTAACTTCCATGATGATTATTTTTTAGAGATACTGAGACATATTTCCCACATGGGAATCATAGTTTATTTTTATTTTTTAAATATTTTATTTATTTATTCATGAGAGACACAGAGACAGAGAGAGACACAGAGAGAGACACAGACACAGGCAGAGGGAGACGCAGGTTCCATGCAGGGAACCCGACGCGGGACTCGATCCCAGGTCTCCAGGATTATGCCCTGGGCTGAAGGCGGCGCTAAACCGCTGGGCCACCCGGCCGCCCTAAGTTACCTATCTTTCTTACACCAGACCACACTGATCACATAATTAGAATCTGTGAGATGAATGAAAAGCCACCTTTCAAATACAAGTTTATTCTTTTATTGTTTTTAGATTAAGGAAATCTAAGTACAATTAGAATTTCCATTTGCTCACTAGCACTTTTATTCATATGACCACAGTGAAGTGCATGATATGCCTTGCTTCTCAATCTATTTTATATTACTGTGAATCTGGAATTAATATTTTGCATTAAGATGAATGTTATGCATTATTTCTATGAGGAAGGAATGAAAGAATCTTCGTACCAGCTATCTGAGGCAGGTGGTAACTGCTAAGAAAGAAATCGCTTTGCTATAGTCTGCGAAGATCCACACAGTGACATACCTTCTAAAATCTATGAGACTTAATAAGTCGTTTTTGCAAAAAAGAAAATTTTGTATTACCCTCAACTGGACATGTTTAATGAGATCTCAGATCTCTTTTAAGATAAGAAACAGCGTGAAGTAAATGGAGATTGGAAGGTCTGTTTCTTTTTCTGGTTCTTCCTCTGACACGTGGTGTGATCTGAACAAATCTGCATAATTGGTCTGTGAAAATAGAGAGCCCCGGGGGCACCCCTCCTCAGAAGGCTCTCCTCATCCAGAAGTCCCTACAACTTCTTTCTCCACCCTTGGTCAACCACATGCTTCCACAATTCAAATCAAAAGGTCGACTTCCTCGTACAGACCTAGAGTCTGTAAAGATCAAGTAGGACACTGTCATGGGCCAGTGGCAGAAAGGAAACGCCAGGATGCTTCTAGTGAGCAGGAACCATGTTGAATGCAGTTTGTGGTGGTTTCCTTATTCTATTTCATGTAAGGACATCAAAGAATTCACAGTTTCACGCTGTAGTTTAAGTAGAAATTCATTTATCTTTGAGTTCTCCTTTAACCCCTACGCTACTCAAAAAAATACATATTCCTTTTTTCTGTCATATGCTAAGATTCACCATTAAGTATTGTTTTGCAGATGTTAATCTTGGCTGGGACTTACTATATTTAGGACATGGTTAATCATGTTCTGAGGCAGCCTAGTGATGAATTTATCAGGAAAGCTCAGCCAGCACCTCGATGCCCCAGTTGTGCAGAACCTTCCATGAGAAGAAACACTGGGGGAACTAAATACCTCTGCTTTATGGAACATTATACAAGCATCACATTTGTGCGTTACTTATCTATCATCCCAGAGCTGTGAACTCAGTAAATATTTGTGGAATACGGGCATGAACTGGAAGATTCTAGCCTCCCCCATCAAAGATGATAGAACAAGAATACATATCCACTATATTTTAGTTGAAGTATCTTGCACCTGATGAGTTAGTTCAAAACCATTTTAAAGTTAACATTTTAAAAATATATATATTGATTTTTGGCCTCCTTTAAGCCACCAGTGTTCACTGTCTCAAAGAAAACTGAATCTTACATCATAAAACATTACAATACATTATAAAAGTGACAAGAAATATTCTGCTTTGTTACAGGGCTTTTTACATTCTAAATAGAAGCGTTAAAACAAATTATTTGGGGGCACCTAGGTGGCTCAGTCAGTTAGGTGTCTGACTCTTGGTTTCAGCTCAGGTCATGATCTCAGAGTCCTGGGATCAAGCCCCTTATAGGGCTCCACACTCAGCGCTGAGTCTGCTTGAGAGTCTCTCCCTCTCCCTCGGCCTTTCCCCACCCCTCGCTCATGCATGCACTTTCATTCTCTTTCTCTCTCTCTAAAATGAATGGATAAATCTTTAAATAAATAAATAATTTTTAGTAAGTCTCACTAAATTAAGTTGTATTTGGTTTCTAACATGGTTTTGCTTCTTAACTAAAGATACCACCTTAAACTAACAAATTTTTATGTTCAGGCTCAAAAGCTTAATTGCAGCTCTTCCTTGACCAAGAGTGATTACCATGCTTAGACTTGCATGAACACTAATGGTCAATGACTTCTTCCCTTCTATACATAGTAGGGATTAAACCAGAACTGAAAGGACTTTTTAATGGTTCTCAGAATATGCAGTCGTTAGAACTAGTACACTCTATTCTTTGGTCATGAGTATTTGAAATCACTTGACTTAAGCTTAATTTAACTGTGAGATGATGTGACTTATAAGCTGTGTCTCATGGCAGGTCATATGCAGCATTGATTAGGGATATGAGAGCATCAGCAGCTCACACAGGTTCCCAGGAGCAGCAGTAGGACACCCCCACCCCCATTGCCACCTCCCAGGACTCTATCCACACTAGCCCTGAGGAAGCTTCCAGGTTCTGACCATCTGATTTCATTATACACACAAGGTACACCAACAGGAGGACGAGAAAAGGTTCTCATATGCAGTGAAATTTACTGTCTTGTGTGCACATTAACAATTTTTTAAACTCGCAAGTTGTAAGCTTAATGTTCCAGTTTAAAAAAAAGAAGTGAAAAAAAAGTGAAAAAAAAAAACAAAAAAAAATTTAAAAAAACAAAAAAAAATAAAAAAATAAAAAAAAGAAGTGATGTGAGTGGCACCTGGGTGGCGCAGCGATTGAGTGTCTGCCTTTGGCTCAGGGCGTGACCCCGGGGTCCTGAGATCGAGGCCCACATCAGGCTCCCTGCAGAAGTCTGCTTCTCCCTCTGCCTGTGTCTTTGCCTCTGTGTGTGTGTGTGTCTCTCATGAATAAATAAATGAAATCTTTAACAACAACAAAAAAAGGGTGATGTGAGAACAAGCCAGCTCCCCGGTTCCACAGAGTAGCCCTGCCCCACATGCAGCCTGGACAAGCCCATGTGCAGTCCTACTCATCTGCCCCAGATCTGTAGCCGTGAAATCGCTCTCTGCGTCTGCAGGATGCCCCACCAATGTCCGTTAGACAGCCAGACAGCGTGAGATACTGCCAATGTTTCTATGCAGGGAAATAAGCTTATTTGATGTGTTTGTTTTCCTTCTGTAGTTTACTTTCTGCTCATATTTTTCTCTCCCTCTGAGGCAGGAACCCCATCAAAGGAGTAGGTTTTCTTTCTATAGAACATTCTGTAAATGGAGGCATCTCATAGAAATATACACAGTCCGCCTTCTCTTTTTCACCTAATCTACTCCATATGTTCCCTGTGAGATCTGCAAACATCCATCACAAATTGCTGGGAAGAGGGCAATTTAGATAATACACATTTTCTCATAGTAAGTTTTATAGTAAATCTGTTCATATTGTCTCAGGGTTTCTTCAAATGAAATTATGCAGTGTATACCGTTTTGGTCTGGGGTCTTTTTAGCTCAAATTAAGTTTTTAAGATTTATTCATGTGTTGAGTATGGTTACAGCTATTTATTTTCATTACTACATAGTATCCAATTGTAAAAATACACCACAATTTATTTTTTCGTTCTGTTCATGGACGGTTGGGTTGCTTCCAGGTTTTGGCTGTGACAAATAACGATGCTCATTTTGTTCTGTAACCCGATATACATGTGCAAGAGTTTCTCTAGGGTGGATAATAGACATGGAACTGGTGCTCAAAGGGGATGCATATTTTAACTTTACTAGATAATGCTAATTTTTTCTCAAAGAAATGGTGTCTACTGACCTTCTCACTAGTAGTGTATGAGAGTCTTTGTTGCCTCACATCTTTGCCAAAACACACTGTTTCGGGACTTTGCCTTAATTATTCTGAGGAACTTCTTTTGATTTAATGATTTTAAACAGTCCTTCCCAGTGCCAAGGCCTGCTGAAGGCATTATTACCCAATGTTAGATCATAGTTTCATATGATGCATTTCCAGGTTTATAAATGAAGAAACGATGCCCAGCAAGGAGCTATCTTGGCCTTGGTCACACAAGTAATCACACAGCTTTGCCCAGGACAGAAAAGAAGAGCCCGGTGCGCTACATCCGTCAAGACCACACTGTACCCACTCCCTCTGTTTTCACGCTGCTTCCTGTAACAGGAAAGTCCAAATTGTCTCAAACTAAGACTGAGCTAAAGTGAATCTAGAGTTATGCTTTAGCAAACCCCAAGCGGGAAAAGTAATATTTCGAGACTTCTTAAAAAAAAAAAAAATGATTGCCATTGACTTTTTTCTAAATCCAGAACTTTCTTTGTTACAAGGAGGACTAGGAAGGAATATGGAGCCCCCAGTTCTGTGAACATCTAGGACAAAGTGATCATTTCTTTACTCAGCACCAAAAGAAACCCTGGACTGTCCTTAAGGGCCAGGAGTATCTAGATTTAATTTTCAGCTTGTTATCAGATTGGTAAATTATTCAGTACAGAAAAGGAACAGGGAAATCCCTATGTTAGTGGAGTTGTAGATGCTGAATTAGACCGTCAGGACATCGGGAATTCATATACTCCCTACACCACCATGAGATCTAGGAACCCAGACATTACCAGCCTGCACACACAGCAATGTGGAAGCCTACTCAAATGCAACTTTACTGTTTCTAACTCTTTCTTGTTCTCATTTTTATTTTTTTAAAGATTTTATTTATCCATTCATGAGAGACAGAGAGAGAGAGAGAGAGAGAGAGAGAGAGAGAGGCAGAGAGAGAAGCAGGCTCCATGCAGGGAGCCCAACATGGGACTCGATCCTGGGTCTCCAGGATCACGCCCTGGGCTGAAGGCAGGCACTAAACTGCTGAGCCACCCAGGCTGCCCTCTCCTTCTCATTTTTAAAACCTTAACATCATGTTAACATAATGTGAGGTACGATGACTTTGCCATTTCCCATGGTTTGAGGACTCTTGGAGTTTTGTTCTGAAATAAAAAGTTGATAGAAACAATTATATATGTGATATATCCAGTAATATATATGTATGTGATGTAGTCCTTGAAATGGTCACCAAGTGAATATATCTCCAATGCCATTTCCTTTGGATGCATTCATACATTCAGCAGAAATTTATTAAATATCTGTGTGTCTGAGTTTGATCAGTACCAGGTGTAAGGTCAAGAACCGAACTGTCACCATGGAAAGATCTAAAAGAACAGACTGCTACTGAGCAAATCACAAATATATAACATAGATACAAATTGTGGTGAGTAAGGAGGAGCTCTGAAAGAGAATTCAAGGCATAACATTTCAAAAATACTGGAAAACTACCTGTGAGAAGCCAGTAATAATTTAACACACATAATAAAACTGTGTTTCATATATATTTAGTTGCCTCTTTTATTTTGAAAGGTCTTCAGATTTAGCAAATGATCCTTCTCCAGTGAAATCAAGCCATATATCCTGCTTAAATATCTCACGTTTAAACATTTGTATTGGTTCAGAGGAAGAAAGACTAGGCCATATTAAGCCAAATTAAAACATATTTTCCTTCCTGATTTTATGATAAAAATAACTGACTGGCTTGACTAGAAATGTCTGTACTCTAATCAAAATTTTCTTACAGTCCCTAAGAAGAAAGTTTCTACTTTGGCTATGGGTGTTATAAAGTAGTGTCATAACTACAGAATTTCTGACTGGCCCCTTGATTGTAAACTGTATATAGAGGGTACCGTACTTACAATATTTTACCTACAACTTTTCAACTTTATAATGGTGTGGAAACAATACAGATTCAGTAGAAATCATACTTGAAATTTGAAATTTGGATCTTATCCCAGATTAGCAATGTTCAGTAAGTTCCTCTCCAGAAATGCTGGCAGCAGCAGTGACATAGCTCCCAGGCAGCTACGGGATCACAAGGATAGTACACATACAACCATTTTGTACTTCTATTGTGTTTGTCACTTTCCATACATTCAATTACATGAGATAGTAAATGCTTGAGACAGTCAATGCTTGATCATAAAACAGGCTTTGTGTGAGATGATTTGGCCCAGCTGTAGGCTAATGAAGTGTTCTGAGCATGTTTAAGGTGGGCTAGCTCAGCTATGGTGGCAATAGGTTAGATGTATTCAGTGCACTTTCAGATTAGGATATTTCCAACTTAACAATGGGTTTTTTTGGATCCCTGAGTGGCACAGTGGTTTAGCGCCTGCCTTTGGCCCAGGGCGCGATCCTGGAGACCCGGGATCGAATCCCACGTCGGGCTCCCGGTGCATGGAGCCTGCTTCTTCCTCTGCCTATGTCTCTGCCTCTCTCTCCCTCTCTCTCTCTCTCTCTCTCTCTCTCTGTGTGTGTGTGTGTGACTATCATAAATAAATAAATAAAAAGAATGGGTTTTTTGAGATATAGCATATTGTAAATCAAGAAAGGCCTGTATTCTTTCTTTGCACCATGAATTAAGTCCAGAAGATTCTCACGTGCAGTCAGAATTTCCACAGGACCAAAATTTCCCTTGGTGATCTTTCATACACTCAAGATAATCTCTCCTTCACTAGATACATGAAAAAGAAAACATGCTAGTCAGAAACAGAGCCTGGAGGTTTTCACCCTTGATGGAATGTAAAGAATGGAAAAACTTACCAATAGAATGTAGATGCAGTGAAGGGAGTTGTCCAGGATTATTCCTAAGAATGTGGCTTGAATAACTGGATGAACAGAGGTGACATTTAATAAGTAGGATGATCAGCTTTGGGGGTTAGGACTGGGAATTCAGTCAGTTGGAGGAGGTGCCAAACCGTCTGGCACCCCAGATTCTCCAGTATCAGGAGACAGGGATACAGGAGCTTGGAAGTAAAATTTGCTCTAGAAATGTAAAAGCGAGAATGTGAGCTGTGGATCATCTGAACACAATGGGGATGGCTGGGGTATTGATAGAGGAGAGAAGAGGATGGGGCCTGAGGACTGCTACTACCGAGCTCCTGGGGGTGGGTGGGTGGAGGAGTACTGGCCAAGGGCAAGGTTGTCCTCTTCTGTGTTCCAGGCTGTCCCAATAATCTGAAAATCTGGCTTCTGGAACTCCACCCCATGCTCTAGACTGTTTGCACAGCCCAGAGAGGAGACTTGCCATCAGTTAATGACTATAGTGTCAAGGCATGTTAATTGCTTTTAGCATCTTACTTAGGTCACACTAACCTTACAGTCAATGCAAGTCCTCAGTCTGCTCAAAAGAACAGCTAAGTCACCTTCTTCTTTTAAGCCAAAGATGATCAGTCTTTTATTCTTGTTAACTGATTGGACTCCACCCTGCTCTTCTACTGGTCTCGCTGTATCCATAGAATCTTATTTCTAACGCTTAGCAGATGTGTGGTCTCGGGCCAGTTGCTTAGCTCTCTGTGCTTCTGTTTCCTGACCTGTAAATTGGAGGTGTTAGTAGTATTACTGCATAGGGTTTGTGCAGATGAGATGAGCTAATTCATGTAAAGTGCCTGGAACAATGCCTGGCACATCAGCACTTAATAAACGTTAGTTGTCATCATCCTCTTCATCTATCAAAGTTTCTCGTGATTATATTCCAAACTCTCACCTAATTAGAGTTTGTCATTAGGCAAACTATGGAATATGTCGAGGAACCCAAAAGAAAGGGAGGGTGGATTGGGGGGCAGGGGGGGGGAGAGAAGGAGTTGTGGGCCCTCTATCCTCACTTCAAACAGGTTTTTTTCCTTTTATTTGCTTATCATTTCTAGAAGTGTCTCATGTGAAGAAAGTGTTCTACTACTTTAGAAAAAAAATAGTAACTTTGGGGAATGCCTGGGTGGCTCAGTGGTTGGGCGTCTGCCTTTGGCTCAGGGCGTGATCTTGGAGTCCCAGGATCCAGTCCTACATCAGGTTCCCTTCATGGAGCCTGCTTCTCCTCCCTCTGCCTGTATCCCTGCCTCTCTCCATGAATAAACAAATAAAATATTAAAAAAAAAAAAAGTAACCTTGGCTAAGCTACTAAATAGGATAATGTTCTAGCTCCTCTCAACCACAGTTCAAGTCAGCAAAGCCTTCTTGGACTCAGTGCCTACTATGTGCAGAGAGATGGCTGGGTTCCTCAGGGGGAAAGGAATAAGACTGTTTTCTGCTTCCACAGTTCATAATCCAGTACGGTGCCCTGAGCCCACAGAACATGAATCAGGAGGTGTGCCCTGTGTGGTAGAGCAGAGGTACAGAGTACAGGGTCAGCACAGAGGAGGGGGCTTCTGGGAGGCTTCATGGAGAGGGTGGCTTCTGAGAAGGGGTAGGATATCAAGAGGCAGAGATGCATGGGGTGTGTAAGCCCAGGCAGCAGGGACAGTATACACAGAGGGAGGAGCACTGAGTGTACCTCATTCTCCACTAGATCCTAGACACCCAAGCTTCAGTCCAGTTTGACGGGCACATAGGGCAAGGGCAGAAAAGACAATGGGGACCCAGTATGCCTCCTAGAGAAGTTCAGTGTTTATGCCTGGGTTTAGGAGCAAATGAGTGATATAATCAAAGCAGTGTTTTAGGAAGATGCATGTGACACCTTTACTTTGTGGCTCAAGACTGTAAGTTACTGGTACAGGTAACTGAAAGGGATGGCAAGATGCCAGGTTAAAATTCTCTCTAAACAGAATTAACTCTCAGTATTATTCTCAACCTAGCTCATTAGGGCAGGTTGGGCCTTCTGATATTTTGTTATTGTCTGTATCTAGGGAATCTTTCTAAAACAGAAAAACCGTAGCCCATATTGCTGCCATTTGAAAGCCTGAGTTTTTTAAGGGTGTGATACATGGTGACAGTCTTGATGTATGCCAGTGGATGTGAGTCCCAATACTTCACCGTTCTCTGCCTGCATAATTTAAAATGACAATGTAGCCTGTCAAACTTGAATGTGAGTGAAGTTCCTTGGATATTTATAAAACATCAAATAGATAGAATTGTGTCAGCAAAAGATGGGTCCTTATATTGCTAAAACACAAGGGTTTTCGGATGATAGTTGCTGGCGACACACTATAGGCTGAACTTAAAGCTACGGCACGAATACGGTGGTGCACGTTGTGAAGGTCTTTTCACCACTGCAGCCAGAGGGTATCACAACACTCCAGGCAAGTCAACGATGCACCTCGCGTTTTGTCCACGAACTGATGACCCACGGTTTCAGGTGCCCCTGAGGAAGCGGCACCCATGCATATAAAGCAAGCTGCGGTCTGCAGACCCAGCTGACGGTCCGCCGGCTGAAGGCCTGCCAGTTTGGGAGTCCGGAGGTTTTTCTACGTGTAGTTGTAGACACAGCCTGCCTGCTTCGATAGCTGTGTTCCCGAGTGTGCGTGGAGCTTTCTGAGGCTTAAATACTTCTAAACTGGGCGCAGAGAGAGAGCGCCGCAACCTACACCAGCAGCGTCCAGCGAAACCCCGCCCGCGTCTGCGTGGTCCGGCCCCCTGGGTCCCGCGGCGCCCCGCCCCCGGTCCCGCGGGCCCCGCCCCGGCGCCGGGCTCTGACGTCACCCTCTGCGCCGCGCGCGGTAGAAACAGGAAGTGGGACCAAAACAAAGGAGCGGCGGCCGGGAGCGGACCTGCCTCTTTCTCTCTCTTTCGAGCTCATTTCGGCCCTGGCCCCCGACCCCAAGGAGGCGCCCGACTATGTCCAACATGGAGAAACACCTGTTCAACCTAAAGTTCGCCGCCAAAGAACTCAGCAGGAGTGCCAAAAAATGCGACAAGGAAGAAAAGGCCGAAAAGGCCAAGATTAAAAAGGCCATTCAGAAGGGCAACATGGAAGTGGCGAGGATACACGCCGAAAACGCCATTCGCCAGAAGAACCAGGCGGTGAATTTCCTGAGAATGAGTGCGCGGGTCGATGCGGTGGCTGCCAGAGTGCAGACGGCGGTGACGATGGGCAAGGTGACCAAGTCGATGGCCGGTGTGGTGAAGTCGATGGACGCAACGTTGAAGACCATGAATCTGGAGAAGATCTCTGCTTTGATGGACAAATTTGAGCACCAGTTTGAAACGCTGGACGTCCAGACGCAGCAAATGGAAGACACGATGAGCAGCACGACTACGCTGACCACTCCCCAGAACCAAGTGGATATGCTGCTCCAGGAAATGGCAGACGAGGCTGGCCTAGACCTCAACATGGAGCTGCCGCAGGGCCAGACCGGCTCCGTGGGCACCAGCGTGGCCTCCGCCGAGCAGGATGAACTGTCCCAGAGACTGGCCCGCCTGCGGGATCAGGTGTGACAGCGGAACCCCCCTGAGGTTTCCTGGCCGTGGCCGCCTTCCGAAATGTTCTGTATATTAGTGAGATCCTCTACTGTAGGGACTCAACATGCCAGAATGCTGAAATGCTCTTTACTTAAGATGCTTCTATCTTTGGGTTTACAGTGCTCTCCAGATACACTAAGAAATTCCAGGCTTCCTCCATCTTAACTGGATTTTAAAGTTCCGTATAGCTTGTGATGTGTATTTTTATAGCTGCTTCTTAGGTATTTGGTGTGTATGAATCTTTCTCAAAAGTTTGGTCGAAACTCTCGTTCCGTATATTCAGTTTTCTGTCTGAATTCTCAAAATTGAACTTTTTAAAATTTAGTGTAATTGGTAATATCTAGAATTGCATAGATATTCAATTGGCGGTGCATAAAAATTAAAGAAAGGAAAATGATTATTTAGATTGGTTACAGGGCTATCAACACCTCATTCGACTTAATGGACAGTCTATTTCTGTGTTGTTGTTTTTTTTCCTTTGCCATCACATCCAGACTACTGTTTTATTGATCTGTTCTGGTAACTTACACTAAAATTATGGTAGGACATTCTGCATAATGTTGTCTTACTCTTTGTTCCCCCAGATTTTTCTGTGTGGTAGTTATCCTTTTATAACTGGAGAAAATGCCACATAATTTATTATAAGGAAAAATTGTTCACTCATTTATATTTTCTTTTACTAAAGAGCTTTTCAAAAGACACGGTTTAACATGACAGTTTCATATGAACATCTTGAACACATTTATAGTTCTTTTCCTATTTCAACACTTCAATTAAACGTGTCATAAAGTATGTTAACTAGCATGGCAGTCATGATTACTCTAACATTGCCAAAGAACTGTTGATTAGTTTTGAGAAAACCATGGGGTGGTGTGTTTGTAGATTTTGTTTGATGTTAATAACCAAAAATAGGTATAAAATTAGAACTGCTTTTCAAGTTCTAATTATTTGCATTTATTGTTTTCCTTTAAAGCAACAACTTGTTGAAAAACCTTAGAAATATAAATTGGAATATTTTATTTAGCCATGCAAATAACTTAAATCTAAATGCAGCCATCTGGAAGTCTGAGAAGGAAAGATGCAGAATGGGACAGCAGGCTTGACCCTCTAAGGCTAGAGCCCATATTTGCTGCATTTCTTCTTTCTGGGACAGCAGTTTGTATTCTCTGTCTGCAAAGTGAAGCCTGTAGCCACCACTTTCTCATAGCCTCCAAACATGGAGAGCAGCAATTTGCTTTTGCCTTGGCGAGTATATTAATCGAAGTCAAATATTTAAGGATGTTTGAAATTCCCCCCTTCCTCCTCTGGTAGATTTCCCCATAAAAGAATTCAGTGTTTCAGAAGATACTTCTAGGGATTCTTCGAAGCCCTTTGAAAGATTCATGACCAAATAGTCACCATTACGTTTTCCAGTATGAATGAGTGTGTTAAAGGAAAAAAAAAAAAAAAAAAGAACAGGTATATGCAGATGAGGACTGACCCTCATATTTAAGTGTCTTTATATCTGACTGGATATTGTTCCAAAGTCTTCCTTAAGGGACACCTGTCGGTTGTCTGTCCTGCATCTTCTTTCTAACTAAGACTTTACCCTTTTGGTGTCTCTTCTCATCCATATGGTTGCACAGAAGCAGCTATGTGAGTATAGCATGAGTCGTACCCCTCTTTAGACTGGAAAAAATAATTACAACTTAAAGTAAAGCTCAGTGTCAAATCCTTTGGTAAATTAAAGACCCTTTTATAGTGCAAATATTCCCAACAAAATTAATATATTTTGTGAGATTAAACAATGCTTGTATATGCTTGAACTTTCTTAAAATATGTTCATTTCAAACTATATGAATGTACATTTTTATGAACCATAAATATTTTCAAAAGCATACCAGGCCCATGAATTATTTCCTCACTTTTGCAGTTGATGAAATGCTAAAATGTAAGCCACAGAAGTTTGTCAAATAAATCATTTTAAACTGCATGTTACTGCATGTGAGTGCGCATCCTGTTTAAAAAACCATGTACGAAGTAAGAATTCAGAGGTAGATTTGGTTCAAAAAGCATGGTATTTTTCTAGACTCTCCCTTACTACCTTAATTTGTTTTGTTGACATGGAATTTCCATGTATACTTCTAGAAACCCTAGCTATTACTTCTTTAATAGTTTCTTCATGGCAACAAGATTCTTCCTCATCTTGAAACTTAAGTGAGCTAATGATAGGTATGACTTACAAAAGGCTCAACACACCAAGGATGCAGTTAATCTTTCAGACAGCCACTAATACAGTTTTTATGCTTATTTCTCCTTTCTTACTTCCTGCCTTCAAAATGCACAGACGTGTGTGTGTGTGTGTGTGTTTGTGTTTTGTTTTTAAGATTTTATTTATTCATGAGAGACACAGGCAGAGGGAGAAGCCACCTGGGTGCCCCCAAGTGCACAGTTTCTAACATGGACTTAGAATATACTTTTATGAACTATTTAGTTTATTTCAGTTTAATGATACATATGCACTTGGAGAACTCTTAATAAACCTGTTTCTCCTGGAAGTGTTCATGTGTACGTGTGCCTTTCAGACGGAGGCATGCTATGAATCTTACACACTACGTGCCTAACCTGTGTCCTTGATTTGGAAAAGAGCCGCCTAAAATAAGCACCAGTCTAATAACCTTATTAACTGAACATGGTCTCCGGTTAGCCAAATAAACGTCACATTATAAAGCAGAAGTAAGGGACCTCTGTTCTGGATGCTTCCTCTCATACGCACATCATGCACACCATTCTCTAGGAGGCATTTCTGTAGCCAAAATCCAAAGTTCAAGGTCTTTGATACTAATGGCAAAAAGCCACAAGCCAGGGGACATCGAATAAATTGATGAACAGGGAATCCCTGAGGGGCTCGGTGGTTTAGCACCTGCCTTTGGCCCAGGGCATAATCCTAGGGTCCCAGGATCAAGTCTCACATCGGGCTCCCTGCATGGAGCCTGCTTCTCCCTCTGCCTGTGTCTCTGCCTCTCTCTCCTCTGTGTCTTTCATGAATAAATAAGTAAAATCTTAAAAAATAATAATAATAATAAATAAATAAACTGATGAACAGGCACTTGTAATTTCTTTTTCTTTTAATCAACCAAATGGCATTAGCAAAAATACCTGCCTGGTTTACCTAGATTTGTTTTTCTACAAGATGATAAGACACTGTCTGTCTTGGTCACAATCACTGGGCCTGGTGTGGAACGCAGCTCAGTTGGCACCTGGTAGTAGTTCCTAGCATGAATGCATGGCTCACTCAGGGCTCTCACCTGTGATCACGTCCAGGAGCTCTCTAATGACAACGAATATAGTGTATAAAGGGGGTGCAGTGGGCACTCGGCCAGAGCCCTCGTGTGTCTCCTCAGAAGCATGTCCCCAAATTCCAGTGTTTGTTCCTGCTCTTCACAGTTTATACATCATCCCTCCCTCTCAAATAGTAGCAGGACAGACAGTTCAGCAGCGTTTATTTAGAATGACTGCATATAATAAAAGATTGAGACCAAAGTATATCAGATGTTGGTTATTTGGGGCTTCTTTCTAGAGAAAAAAAAAATGCCACTTCTGCCTTAAACAGTCTTCAGTACAGTTAGGCAAAGCATACACATAAAGAGAAAAATGGACATGAGTGTATACAAATGTTAAGTCATCAGGGCACCTGGGTTGCTTAGTGGCTGAGCATCTGTGGCTCAGGTCATGATCCCGGGGTCCTGGGATCGAGTCCTGCATCAGGCTACCTGCAGGGAGCCTGCTTCTCCCTCTGCCTGTGTCTCTGCCTCTCTCTCTGTGTCTCTCAGGAATAAATAAATAGAATCTTAAAAAATGTTAAGTCATCAAGATGAACACTTAAGATCAGTGCACTTGACACACATTATGTGTTTTACACCTTGACTTTGAAAAAAGCAGTAAGTCATAGTATAAGGCTGTAGTCTGTGCTAATCAAATCATGAACATGAAGTATGCAGAGAATGTAATCACAATGTTGGTAGTGGTTAGAACTGCCTCTGGGTAGGGTTGAATCTGGAACTAGCAAGAAAAGGAAGCGGGAATTACCCAAAGGTCTGAGGCTCAAAGCCTTACGGGGATTTGAAAGGAGTGGAGGGTTCATTCGATGTCCATGTCAAGACGTCAAAAGGAGTGAAGAGACTGGACAGACTGGGAGGGGCTCGAAGGCCAGGCTGACTGAACATGTGGACTTTACGCTGAGGAAAGGAGCAGGAGTGTGAGTCATCAAAAACTGTATCGGGCAGCTCAGGTGGCTCAGCGGTTTAGCGCCGCCTTCAGCCCAGGGTGTGATCCTGGAGACCCAGGATCAAGTCCCACATCAGGCTCCCTGCATGGAGCCTGCTCCTCCCTCTGCCTGTGTCTGCCCCTCTCTGTCTCTCTCTGTGTGTCTTCCATGAATAAATAAAATCTTAAAAAAAAAAAAAAAAAACTATTGTCCCATTGAAGTGAGAGAGCCTAGAGCAGTATGGCAGTAAAAACAGAGAGGAAAAAGCGTTCCACAGACTGTGATGTGCACAGGGGTCACTGAATCCCCGGGGCTACTACGCATCAGAACCACCTGGGATATGGCTCAGCTGCAAGTCCTCATCCCCAAGGTCTGCAGGTGCTGCTGCGGCTGCTGCGGCTGCTGCTGCTGCTGGTCTGAGGACCACCTTTTAAGTAGCATGGATCTCAACCTGCTGCACATGGGAACCACCTGGTACCTTGTCACCGTGTAGGTAATCTTGTTCTCTTCCACAGTGTTTTTATATCACGTACGTTAGCATCACGAAGTAAATTTCTGTAACTGAGAGAAATTTCTTACCAACCTTTGGCAGAGTTCCAACTTGCTACATTTTTCACAAACAAAATAATTATGAATACTCTCATTAAATTTAGTTGGTGCTTTTTCTCAGATCTCATTGTTTAAAGGTATTTAACAACAGTTTTCATCTTTTCGTGATCCCTCATCCCTCTTCATGATAAACTCCGCATTCATAAGAACTCTGTGACTTCTGAGTTATTTTACTGGGGTAGCAAACAGCGGGTGAGAAACAGACAATGAGCTGCTATTTGGTGCCAGTATTAAGCAAGAGGGGGAATATACATGACAAGAAAATGTTTCTGCAAACATGAATATCCTCAGCTTTAGCAGGAAATAATGTGAAAAAAAAATCAAAGTAAATTGCTTTTTAATTACTTCTTTAGAGAGTGCATATCACCATGGTGACTTTTTATAATCGTAGTTTGGTATTGTCTTGCAACTCTATATCTAGTGTGAATGAATGGCTCTTAAATCTGGTTAATTTTTGCACTTAAGAGGCAGTGGCATATTTAAGAAGACAATTTTACTAACCCTTTAAAATGTAGTCATACAAAATTCCATGTATGATTTAGAAGACCCTTTTAAAACTCATTTCTCTATAGATACTATCTTAGGAGCTCCAATTTGAAGCGTTTCTACAACATGCTGGAAAATATATTGACTGAACCAGACTAAGGTTGGCAGAAATCTACTACTACAGATTTCTCTTTCATTCCTTTATGCCTTCGAGGGTCTTTCAAAGAATTGGGGGACACATTCACATTCAGGGGGGGAATTTTCACATTTTCATTGCACAATTTTGAAATGTATGAACTGACAATACCATTCAGCATCAGTAACAATACAGAAGATACTCTTGGAAATGTTTATTGATGCCTTTCGGGTCTCAGATCATTAAGTATCAGAGCTGGAAGGAACTTTGAATTCCATCGTGGAGATTAGGGATGGGAACGAGCTTGACATCTTTGCCTTTGTCACTGGCATCTCCGAACCACTTAGTTTTAATGGGGCTCAGTAAGGTACTCCCACTGCTTCCTTTGGAAGGCAGTCTTTAATCACACCTATCAAGAACTTTTGATGTATTTTTTAACATTTCATCGTTTCTACTTATACTAGTCATTACCATCTGAATAAATTCTCCCACCTACCTCTACTTTATTTGCATCCTGTTTGAAATTAGTTGCTTCCTAAACTCTAACTATAGCCATAGGCTCCATATTTAGGTTCATTTCCTAGCCCCTTTAATCAGAGATGATTGGTTTCTGTAACACATGTTTAGTATTATATGTCTCCTGCCAAGAGGACAGACCATCTCTGAATCAAATTATTATAGCTTTACACAGTGTGAGGGCAGCAGCCCATCTGCCCCCACCCCACCCTCAGACCCACCCAGTTGTCTGGGTGAGAGACCAGAACCCCCTTTCCAGGAGCTGAAGACTCTCCATCACAGAGTCTTTCTGCCCCTTACCTGCTAGGTGATTGGGAATTCACTGTGTACTTCAGCAGGACTGTCCACTCCACCAAATTTGAGCCAGCAAGGACTGAGCCACACAACACTGTGGCTCTCAAACCAGGCCCCAAGCCAGCCAGGCCCCTCCTGGCACCTCCCATGTTTCCCTAGCTCCCCGTAGCTCCTCCTGTGGCACTTGCAGGGCTGTCTGTACTCTGTCCAAGCCTCTCCCCCTTGGGAACTAGCTCTGCCCCAGCAGTTCTCCCACCTTCGGGTTAGGCACATAGCAGCACCTCCCAGGGCCCGCACTGCCCACTCCAGAGAGGCCCTGGGCAGATCACAGTCCCTTTGGCTTCTCTGAAGCCTTGTCACCTGGCCATCATTCTGTTGTCCTTCTCCAGGAGCAGGTGGCTCTCCCACCCACTGCTACCACAGTTGCCATCCAGGGGTAGGACCGGCCCTATCTTCTAGCCAAAATGAGTTCATTCCTGATGCTGCCCTCCTGCCACTTCCTGTCTCTGAAAGGAAATCCCTTCCACCAGCGGACCCATTCTTGCCCCTTCCTACATTCCACCTGTGACCTACCTGTGGCAAGGGCGCCTCTAAGGCAGGTCTTGTTTGTGGAGCTGCTGGCCCTTGTCCACGAGGGTGCACGGATGAGGGGCTGCCAATATGTCCCCCCAGCACCAGGCCACCATCCTGGACCACTGAGGACTACTTTTACCTCTCCAGTAGGAAGGAGATAACAATGGCCAAGGGCATTAAGTGGTCTTCATGTACCTTCGGCCTCTGTCTTGTCCATGCTAAGAAGCATCTCATGGGCCTGCCATGCAGGCTGGTGGAGGGAGTTTGTAGGGATGGGGTGGTGACACCCGTCCTGCACTGTGCAAAATGCCCACAAGCACGAGAGCACTAGAGGAAGGCCCATCATTGCTTTACTTCGGTAAAGGAACCCCCACCACAGCAGAGCTGGACAGGCAAGAAAGTCGCCGTGTCTGTGTCCTTCCCTCTGAAGCCTCGCTGCCCGCCCCCCTCGCCAGGAGTCCTCGCTCACCGGGTAACCAGGCCCGTGTCCCCTGTGTCTTGAAAACCTCCGCAGTGTCACTGTGGGCCGGGCCTCTCAGACCTCTGCCGGCTGCGGGAGGAGGGGGGCGGACATTCGTTCCTCCAACAAAGATCTGGGGGCCGGGCCTGTGCCACCTGCTCGGGCTCCGGGCCAGCGACACGAGGCCTGCCCCGCCCCTGGGGGAAGAAAGGGATAATGAATGTAAACAAATAAACGTGGACGGGGGCAGGCCCGGCGAACGCCTGCGGGAAAGGAAAGCCGGGGTGGCAGGGAGAGGGGAAGGCGCCGCTCTAGCTCAGGCCGACAAGGCGGCCTCCGCGGGCCGAGGAACCGGCGCAGCCGCCACGTGGTCCTCCGCGCAGGGCTGATACCTCGTGCTCCCGCCCCGCCCCGCCCCGCCCGGGAGCGCACGTGGCGGCAGGTGCGCAGCCGGCGAGGCCCGCAGCGCGCAGGTGTCCCGAGGGGCCCTGGCCCGAAGGACCACCTCTGGCCTCCCACGCCGTGTTTACACTGCAACGTGGCCTTCTGCTCCAGGCTCCACCCAGAAGGAGGGGGACGGAAGGCCGAGGGGGGGTGCTAGGGGGGTGCAGGGGGGGGATAGAAAATGCAGCTTTAGCCTAAGGCAGAATTGGCCCAGCTTCCCTGCCCTGCTCGGGCGACTGTCCCACCCCCGTGCCCACAGCCCAGGAGAAAGCCGTCAGAGAGCACCCCTGAGCATTTGTGGGTCTCTTTTCAGCTTCCTGGAGAGAATCGACAGTGTCAGTTTGGTGGACTACACACCCACAGACCAGGTATGTGAAGCTAGAGAGAGCCCCAGCCACCTGTTGGAATTTGGCGAGATTCGAGGAATTGCCGGTTTTATTCAATGATATTTTTAATGGGGGGGGGGGAATTTTTATTTATCCATAAATAGCTACTTCTTGCAAATTGTTTCCACTGTCCCTGCAGGGGCATGTGGCATGTTTACCATACCCTGTGATTTGCTCCCTGACGTGGCTCGCTAAAATGTGCTAGATTTCTGAACTGCCAACACCAAAATAATCTTATCTGTGGAATAGGAACATGCAATTCCCATTCCTCTTAGAGGCGTCCACAGAAAACCCCACCTTTGCTTCTCCAGCTTCGTGCATTCTGCGCATTCTGCTTTGGGCCCTGGTGTGGGTCCCACATCACGGACACACTCTCCAAGTGTGGCCTGTGGGCTGAGCTGGATATAAGCGCCCCCACTGCACATTTGTAAGTAGCAGAGAGGGACCTCCTATGTCCCTGGAACCTTGGCCATCAGGCATCTGGAGAGACTTGGATCACCCTGAACTGCTCGGCTTAGAAGCCCCCCAGACACCTCTAGAGCTACTGAACTCCTTGGAAGCTAGGGGCTCCGTTCTCAACTGCCTTTCCAAGACTCCCCCAGTGTATGTGTCCCTGGAGGGCCTTGGCTATGGGCCCCTCCTGGCAGCTCTCTCTTCTTTGCGTCCCCTGGAAGCCTGAGGTCCTCTCTCCCCTGCAATCCATCTCTCTATGAGACTGGCCCCAAGAGCTCGAAATTACCCAACAGCAATTGACCCTTTAACTTCTCACCCAAACGGTCTGCACCCAGAGCAGGCGGCTCTCCAGGGTCTCGTGTCAGGCACACCTGTGATAGGAAGCACTCGGACATGTGCAGATGTGATTAAAAAAAAAAAAGAAAGAAAGAAAAATCCGAAAGAAAATATAAGCACAGGTATTAAGTCTCTAAGACCAAACCAGTACGTTAATTGTGACTTTCTGCTTGGGGGGAGGAGGTGGAGGGCAGAGCATTTGTCTGACTTTTTAACTATTATTGTCTCTCTTACAATTTAGAAAAAATGGTTATTTGAAAAACTGGGTTATTGTGGTTGCATTCAGGGCTCTCCTTCTGAAGGACAACAATGATGCCACTTGGTTTGTCTTCTTCTCAGGACCTTCTCAGATGCAGAGTACTGACATCAGGGATTTTTGAGACCCGATTCCAAGTGGACAAAGTAAACTTTCAGTAAGTTGTTGAGAGCAGGCCTGCAGAGACAGGGCAGGATGCCCCCCTGGCTGGCTGCTGGGGTCCTAATGGGATTGGGGATCCAGCCGTCCACCTGTGGGTCCTGGGGGTTCTGTCATCCCAAATGTACCTCACTGCCCTTGTGAATAAGCCCATACAGATTCTGTAGCCCTAAAGGGCATGCAGTAAGTTTAGGGCGGGGAGGAAGGTGGGAGCCAAAGCCACCTGAGAAGGTGAGAAATATCCAGCGGCATTTGGGTAGGTACAGAGCAGCCGCTCAAGCAGGTGCATGGTCCATGCAGGCTGCCCAAGAGGTGGGCCCCAGGCCAACCTGGTGACTGCAGGGTGAGGACTGTGACCCAAGGAACAACTGGGTGTGGATTCCTGGGCCAGGCAGTGGTGCAGAATCTCAGAGCCGGTGGAGCTGTCTGCCCAGGCTGTGCAGGGAGCAGTGCTGCAGGCCGGGAGCCAGAGCAGAGGAGGGAAGTACAGGGGGTCTCGCCTCAAATGACTGTGTCCTCTTGCTCCTCCACAGCATGTTTGATGTCGGAGGCCAGAGGGATGAAAGAAGAAAATGGATCCAGTGCTTTAACGGTGATTCCTATGCTTTCTCAAGAACAGAGATGAATTCTCACGCTCATTCCCGCTAATGTGCTGAAGTAGCTTTGGATGAGATCGTCTATTCCATGCCTTAAATGTGAATCTGAATCTCATCATGAACTGAACCATCCCAAATTTACATTTATCATTGGCTTGTATGGGTACATGAGTGAAAGGACCAGTTACACGCACAGTGCTTCCTTCAGTCATTCTCATAATCACGGGAGGAAAATGAGTAGCAGTTGCGTGCGGACGTTATCATACCCGCACAGTGGCTGCCTGTCTAACGGAGGTGCTTCCCTTTGTCTCTCTTCTCCCACACAGACGTCACAGCTATCATTTATGTCGCAGCCTGCAGCAGCTACAACATGGTGATTCGGGAAGATAACAACACCAACAGGCTCAGAGAGTCCCTGGACCTTTTCGAAAGCATCTGGAACAACAGGTTACAAAAATAAATTCACTTGCACCTCTGGATTGCAAATTTTTTTTCACTAAAAATGCCACTCAACTCACTTTCGTTTTTATTCTCCAGATAAATTCATTCTTTCTGTACTGATAAATCCAGAACCATTAGCAGGATCTCTTTTGGTCATCTCCTGTATAGACACACTTAATATGGGGAGTATTCTTTGATGAAGCTTTGATAGTGCTTTGTCAAGAAAATTTAAATATCTGTTTTAAGAGCTCAAGATTATATCTAGGATTCAAATTTATTTTTTATTTTTATCTTTTTTAGGATTTTTTTTTATTTATTTGAGAGAGAGAATGAGCAGGGGGGGAGGAGGCAGAGAGAGAGGGAGACCCCCTCACTGAGCAGGGAGCCCAACACATGACTTGATCCCAGGACCCCAGGATCATGACCTGAGCCGAAGGCAGATGCTTAACTGACTGAGCCACCGAAGTGCCCCTTGTTTGGTTTTTAAAATTTACAAAGTACCATCCACAAATAACTAGATGATCTCTAGAAGATCCCTTACAGGTCAGAAAACACAGCATAATCATGTTTGAAACAGCTACTATTGCAAAAGGGGTGATTATTTTAGAAAGAAAGATCCAGGAGAAGCACACATACAGTACACACATATGTAGTTAATAATCAAAGTGTTTTCTGAACTGTTTAATAAGAAATATCACCAAGGAGGACAGGAAACATAAGCTGACCTTGCAAAACATTTGGATTACCAGAAAAGTATTTCGCTATCAAGTAAGTGTTTAACAACTGTTCTCAGTGGCACATAGTACTAAGACAATTAATGAGAAAGAAAAAGAGTCAGGAAATATTGGTTATAGGAGGAACACTTTAGAGTCATTAAAATTTTTATATGTTTAAATATACACATATAAATCTATATATATAAATTTATATATGTATGTAAACACAAGCACAGTTACATGAGAAAATGAGCACAATATTGTTAAATGAAAAAGCAGATTTAAAAACACCATGATCTGGTTTTATAAATATGTCTGAGGATAGGAAAAAACCTGGATGTAAAAACATAACAGTTCTAATAGTTGCCTCTGGGTGTGATTACATTTGATTTTTTCCTACATTTAAATTTTCTATGATTAAAAATTCATTTTTACCAGGATTCTATATATTTTTAAATATTTTATTTATTTATTCGAGCGCAACACAGAGAGGGAGGCAGAGAGAGAAGCAGGCTCTCTGTAGGGAGCTCAATGTGAGACTCAATCTCAGGACCCCAGGATCACGCCCTGAGCCAAAGGCAGACACTCAACCACTGAGCCACCCAGGCATCCCAGATTCTATATTTTTTAAAGCTATGTCCATTTGAAGGAAGAATGGATTATATTTCTACTTGATAGTAAGATTCCTGTGCACTAATCATCAGCTTGATTCATTTGAAATAGAATTTACAAAGGCTTTGCCAATGTACCTCCTGAGTTCATCTTTTTTTTTTTTTTTTAATTTATGACAGAGAGAGAGAGGCAGAGACAGGCAGAGGGAGAAGCAGGCTCCATGCCGGGAGCCCGTCGCGGGACTCGATCCCGGGACTCCAGGATCATGCCCTGGGCCAAAGGCAGGCGCCAAACCGCTGAGCCACCCAGGGATCCCAACCTCCTGAGTTCATCTTAAGCCAATTCTTAGTGTCTGTTTAGTAAAACGGAGAGAGAAGCTTCCCATCCTTCACTTTCCCTGTACTTGAGCACCTCTTCTTAGTATCCAATACAGTGGTCTTGATCCATGTCTCATTTACATCCCGCTCCAACTCCAGAGAACCTCACCCTGTTCAGATTCAGCACAGGAAAAACCAAACCAGCTACAGATGACATTCTGTATGATTAGCTGGTGACTCGTGTTTTGTTGTTGTTATTATTAACACTTTAACTTCAAGTTTTCCCAGCCTTCGTTAGTAAACTGCACTGCAAAAATCCAGGTGATTTATTACATAAATAAATCTTAGTTTTGGTACCAGTAAAATTGCATTCCCAACAAAGATAGATTAGAAAATACTGAACTATAGGGACACCTGGGTGGCTCAGCAGTTTAGCGCCGCCTTCGGCCCAGGTCGTGGTCCTGGAAACCCGGGATCGAGTCCCACATCGGGCTCCCTGCATGGAGCCTGCTTCTTCCTCTGCCTGTGCCTCTGCCTCTCTCTCTCTCCCTCTCTCTCTCTCTCTCTCTCCCTCTCTGTGTCTCTCATGAATAAATAAACAGAAAAATCTTTTTAAAAATTAAAAAATTTAAATTTAAAAAAGTTTACTTATGTCTTGCTTGCAACTGGAGTGGGTATCCAGGAGATTGGTATATCAAATAATTCTAAATCTTATGCACTTTAGGAAAATGTCAATGTTGTGGTTTTCACCAGGTAACTCCTATGTTACAGGTACTTTCACGTAGCGGCAAATGTGAAGTTTGTATGTTTATTTCTCCTTTCAGGTGGTTACGGACCATTTCTATCATCTTGTTCTTGAACAAACAGGATATGCTGGCAGAAAAAGTCTTGGCAGGGAAATCAAAAATTGAAGATTATTTCCCAGAGTATGCAAATTATACTGTTCCTGAAGATGGTAAGATTTCAGAACTAGTTTTTCCTGATAAAGGAAAAGAATTGATTTTGTATTATAATAGGCCTGTTACTATAGTTCAAACAGTTCTGATGATTTTAGGGAATTCAGTTAATTTGAATCAACCGTCTGGTCTACTGCCCCACCTTAGAATATGGGAGTATTAAAATGTCCTACTTAGGATTCCATTTGTAGAAATGTCAAGGTTTGACTTTCCATTCAAACTTCCATTCAAGCAGTAGGTGACAGGGCACTTTTGGGTGTGAGTAGGTCACTGGCTGAATTAAGTTGTGTCTCTTGGTGCTTTGGTTGGGTCTATTGTGAACTGGGCACTGTGTCAGCCCTTTACATCGACCTTGACCCTTACCATAACCCTAACAATAACTACCTTTCTGTTATTTGCATGTTTTCCTGTGGAAAGTGAGCTGAGAGAGGTAGTCACTTGTTTGAGATCACTCAGGTAGAGCTTGCCAGGACAAGGCAGCCTCTGAACCCCTTGGGCCCACACTTTCAGCCACCATGCCTACCTCTCGTCCCTAGCGATGACTTGGGCTACCATCAGGGTGGCCAAGCATCTCCAAGGTTCAGGGAGCCTGGAGGAGGGGTGCTCTCAGTGCTAAATCCTGGAAGGCCCCGCCCCAGGCAGACCTCATTTCCAACTGCTGCTCTTCAGTTCTCAGCACATGCTGGGCCACCTTATAGGAGGGATTTATTTGTAACAAAATGATACTACTTCTTAAATTTTGAACCTCCAATTAGATAAAGTAGAAAGAAAGGGAATTTCCTTAGAAACTCAGGAAAACTCAGATAAGAAGTGAAGAAAATTCATAGTGATCCTCGTGCTAACCTCAGCCAGCCTGGTGGCCTGCCCCCAGCCTAAGAGGAGTCAGCAATGCTCAACTTGCCTTGCCCTCTCTTCCCTGGACTGTGGCCTCCAGCGAGCTGGACCTTCTTTGTTTTCCTGCCAGCTAGGCCCCCGTGCCCCATACCCTGGACAGTCAACACTCAAGTGTCCACTGTGACATGTTCGTCCTTCTTTCCTTCTCCATCTGGGTCCTGGCACTTGTTCCCCTCTTCTCAGCTCTGGATCTGGCCAAGATAGCGCCCTGCTTGGACTCCCTTACTCTGCTCCCTCAATGTTCCAAAACATTCTCTGAATTTCTGCCAAAATCTTTCTGAAATACAACCACAACCCTAGGTATGATCTCTACCAACAGGGACTTAATCCCACCACAAGCTGAGGCCATACCTGCCTGACCAGGAAATACTACAAATTAGGTTCCCCCACCATAACCCTCCATCGATCCTGTGCTCTTCCCACACACACCCTCTGTGGATCCTGTGCTCCTCTCCCCCCTGGCTCCTCCTTCCCCATGCACTGAGCCCACCCAGGCACCTGCCTGGGCCAAGCATGGCAGGTCTCCAGGTCAAGCCTCATTCATCACCTGTAGCAATCCCCATCACCTGCTAAGCCATGAGTAATGATATAATCAGAGTAGTTGCAACAGAGGAGGAAGAGAGTAATAAGAACATGCAGTGAAGCTTAGATTTTAAGAAAGTAGATTTCAGGGATCACAGAAAATATTGAAGGACCTCATGAACTTAGAATCTGCATGGGACAATCAGGTCACTGCAGTTGATTTCATGTAAGGACTCCAAATGTCCAAGTCAGTGGTAGGAACATGAAGGGGAGGTCCTCCTAGAACAAGGCTAAGTAGAGAGAATGCAGACCAGATGAGCACAACCAGTGTCAAAACAGCCTCTTGGAACTTCTCCCTCACCAGAGCTCTGAAGGGGATGGCAGCTGTGAGCTTGGTCAGTTCCGGGGCATGCTTTCATTTTATTTGAGTGGGAGTCATCCTCCACCACCAGAAACAAAAACAAAACTTTTATTAGAGCTAAATGAGAGAAATAAAGTGCTGTGGGTGTACGGCATCCCAACTTTGTCATTCCTCTTATATTTTCCATAGAGTTGTATGTTTGTTGCACATTATTTAAACTAAATTCCACTTGGACTTTTTACAGCAACACCAGATGCAGGAGAAGATCCCAAAGTTACCCGAGCTAAATTCTTTATCCGAGACCTATTTTTGGTAAGCAATTTCATTCTTTGTTTCTCTACCACCTTAGAGTTATATTGTTCTTTGCAATTTACATATTACTTAACTTTTCGAGATCTCATTTAATCTCCCCCAAATTACGAGAGATGAGGGAAGGTGTTGTTGCTTCCTCTCACCGCTGAGCATACTGAGGTTCAGAGAGTTTAGGCTTCTCGCCTCAGGTCACACAGCTTCCAAGCTGGGAGCACAGCACTCTTCCCACTGGGCACAGGGCCCCTGAGAATGGCGCTGAGATGAGCCAGACTGTATTCACTTGTTGCATTTTCCAAGAGACTTTGAACAGACCTTTCCCTTTATTCACCACTAGGAGGCTAATTCAGACTTTAGACAAATTCAGATCTCTCTTTACTTTTTATTTCAAGATGATTTCAAACTTACATAGAGTGAAAGACCTATACAATTAACTCCCAGATACTCTTCACCCAAATTGGCCAGTTAGTAAAATTTTGCCAAATTTTCTTTATCTATCCACCAATCCATCCGTCCATTTTCTCTTGAATAACCATCCTTTTAAGAGAATATTCTCTTGAAAACTGTGAGTTTTTACTAGCTTGAAACTAGTCGATGCCACAACACCACAACACCTAAGGGCATTTTCCCAGGAATGCCCAAACAGCACGGGACCCGTGGACTGCGGGCTTCTGGAGAGGTGACAGCCCCATCTGCAGTGGGGATGGTCCACAGTGTGCCAGGCATTTCCATGGGGATCAGGTGCCAGCCTGACTCCGCTGGGGAACCTCTTTCTCTACCCTCTTCCTACCACGGCCCCTATTGGTTGCCGCCTGAATCCTATACTGAGTGAGGAAGTTAAAGGGGGACAAAAATCAAGTGCTCGAGTGAGTTCTGAGGAGCAGCGCTTCCCTGGAGTTTACCCAGTAGCAGGGGGAAGGGCTCTGCAGCGAGGAAGTCCGGGAAATGCTGTGTAAACTGAGGCAGGTTTCTCTGTTGTCCGACTATCTAGAACCTGTCTAGATTAGCCTGTGATAACAGGTTCCTTTTTTGAGGAGCATCTTGCAAAACCATAAAAATAGAAAAACACATAAAAAGTGTTCCAGAAAAATGCTGTTCTAATGACAACTGAAAGTTAATTAAGTGTGCACATTAGGTATTTAAAGATCAGAAACGGAGCTGCCCCTCCCAAAATGAGTGGCCCTGCCACCCCCATTTGGGTGCTGGGAGAGACCTTTTACGCTCTGACAGTGGACGAAATCTGGTTTATATTCAGTTTGCAAGTCAGGGGTTACTGCCTTACATTGTTCATGGTGGAATTTGCCCGGGTCAGTGTGTCGTCTGAGGAGTTCTGAGCTGGAACCCCACACCCCAGACTCAGAAGGCAGCAGGGTGGGTTCTTGATCAGTAACTGATATTGGTCAATGCTTATTGATCAGTATTGAATCTGGACAGGAGCAGATATCTTTACTGACAGAGGGCCCCGAGATGGGGTGGGGATTAAAGGCTGTAAATGGAGAGGGGGGGATGTGGGGGCGCCTGGCCGGAAGTGGAGGGGGGCTTGGGCCGAGAGGGGTAGGGGTAATGGGAAGAGCCGCCGGGTAAGGAAGGGCCACAGACTGTGTGAGCAGTCTCCTTGACTGTCCTCACATGAGGAGGACACTGAGCACCAGGCCCGCCGAGTCAGGGTCACTTCCTCCCACGTCGGAGAGCCCCAGCTCATTCCCAGAGCGGGAGGAACCCAGGATGGAGGGAGCCAGGGGCCAGCAGGAGGGGGCCAGGCCGTCAGCCGGCCAAGGGGCCTCCGGGGCAGCGTCACCAGACCGTTCACAGCAGCAGGTTTAAGCAGCAGAGCAGGAGGTGGGCACCCGGTGTCTTGATGCCCTGGCATCTGACCGAAGCCTGTATGTTTTCACTGGGCTTCTCATCCCGGTATTTTACGAGCACCCCCTCCATTCTCTTTTACCTTGAACATCATCTCAGAGAGAGCCTCAGAGACGGGCAGCGGCCCCGTGAGCTAGTCTGAAACGGGCGTTTCCCTCGACGAGCTTATTTCTGTCATTTAAAATGAAAACGTTTAGAAATGGTAGAAAATGTCTCGTGTGCTTAAAGACAAGCAAACTGCAACAACCTTTGTAATGACTCTGCCTTACGTTCTTGTTGCTCCAGGCAGGGACACACTGGCCAGATGGTTCCAGAAGAAAGCCTAATGCTTACCCACGATGCACTTCCTCCCTGTGTGCCAGTTATTCCACCCAGTGCTTAGGGCTACAGATACCTGACCTGCCCGTTCCCATGTCCATGAGTCTTTTAAAACTTGTAATTGCTCAGGAGAAGCTGAACTATTGCCAAAACTGAGTCTGTCCTGCCGGGAGGAGTTTCCTAACCTGATGAACATCTTTAGACAGAGAGGCAGGGGTCTGTCTCGGTTTCTCTCCAACAGCTGATTCTCAAGATGCTTTGCAGGGAAAGGGGTTGGGTGAAGGGGACGAGGAGGACATCCAGGGACCCCCGTGGGCATCTGTGAAGAAAGTTCCACGTGACCTCTGCATCTGCAGTAGGGGGCAGCCATAACAAAGCGCCACAGGCTGGGGTGGAGGCTGACAGTTCTGGAGGCTAGAAGGTGAGGTCAGGGTGTCAGCAGGGTTGGCTTCTCCTGAGGCCTCTCTCTTTGGCTTGTCAGTGTTCACCTTCTCCTTCTGCCTTCACGCTGTGTCTCCACGTGCCCTTCCCTCTGTGTGTGTGTCCCAATCTCCTCCTGGCCTGTGAGGACACCTAACTTACTGGGTTCAGGGCTACCCACATGACCACGTTTTCACTTAATTCTTTCAAAAGAGATCCCACCCCCAAATAGTCACATTCAGAGGCACTGGGGGTTAGGACTTCAACATATGAATTGGTGTGGGGAGGACACAGTCTGGCCCATGACAGCCTCTCTCCACATTGCCCTCCTTAGCTTCCCGGTGCACATGAGCATGTCACTCCAACATGGCCTTATGAATCATGACCAATCATGCTTTTTCTCCTCTGGGAGAAAAGCCACAAACCTCCCGGTGCTAACCAGAGGACATCTCCAGAGAACACTCATGTTCTGTGTGGAGAAGGAGGCAGTATGGCTGATGTGCGATCCACATAGAACGACTGTCATATGTGGATACTTAAATTTAATATTCAAATTAAAAGTCCATCTCCATTGCATCAGCTAGTGATAGTGGCTCCCCTATTGGCAGGGCGAATATAGAACATTTCCATTATTGCAGAAAGTTCCATTTGATAGCACTGGTTTAGGACTGACATTCATTTCTGGAAAATTCTACCCTCATTTCTCTAAGTGGCTATGTATGTCCTATCTCAGCTGAACCCTAAGCTGCTGTGGGCAGAGGTAAGTGTGAGACTGACTTTCCAGCGGTGCTCAGTATTTAAACAGCCCCGACAGCTAAGTGTTCCTGTGTCAAACGAACCACAACACTAGATCCTCCTCCTTGATCAAAGTGTTGCCTAAATTCTTCTCCAAGGATGAGTGGGGTGGCAGCAGCGTTCCCACCCTGTGGTGGCCAGGACCCCACAGCACAGACAACTTTTTTTTCTTTTCTTTTTTTTTTTTTTTTTTTTTTTGCAGAGGATCAGCACAGCGACAGGGGATGGCAAACATTACTGCTATCCACACTTCACCTGTGCCGTGGACACCGAGAACATTCGCAGGGTGTTCAACGACTGCCGTGACATCATCCAGAGGATGCACCTCAAACAGTACGAACTCTTGTGAGGCAGCCCTGGAGGAGGTGGGCGCGCCTTCTCACACCTCTCTCCGCCTGCCTCTCCTCCCTTGGCCACCCTGCCAGGTGGAACATTTATTTCAGGACCATCTGTCAGCCCCAAGCCATGGTAGGGAGCTCCCAGTTTCATCCGGCTGCCACCTGTCCTGTTTTCTGTTGGCTCCTGTGTGACCACCAAGCCGCTGGCTACCTCTGTTCCCCTCAGGTTTGGTTTGTAGCTTTTGTTTTCACTGAGCACAATCTTCTGCAGCCCCACGCCCACCAATTTGTGTCACTGCAAACCACCACACTCTCTCACATGGGTGGTACCTCAGTGGTCTCTCTGGGTGGGGGCCCCTTTTCTTTATCCACTCAGTGCTTTAGTAATCCAGCAGGAACTTGATAAATGGGGGAGAAATGGCACATTTTTCTGAATTACCAAGCATGATCGTAGAGGCAGGGGTACAGGGGGTAAGCCACATGCTTGGCGCTGCTAGTTTTATGAAGCTGCGGGCGGACAAGTGGCCGCCCCTTCTGAGCTGCATTGGCCCAAGAGCTGGGATAGACCTCAAGTCACAGAGTGGAGAGAAACCCTTTCTCAGTCCTATTTGAGTCGCTACCAACCTCACACATAAAATTAGACCTACTTTGAGCCTTTTACATTTAGGCAGAAACCTACCACATGCACCTCTGCAAAGTGTGTCCTGTCTAAAAATGATCCTCTAGACTTTGACTATGCTTGGACAAGAGTCTCCTTCCATATATTGTTTTTTTTTTTTTTTGCTGGTTTATTATAACTGTACAGACCACAAGATGTAATATTATTTTATATAACTACTTAAAAAAATCCTTGTAGATCTTTGTGCCTTGATTATGGCTATATCTGTAAAAGTAATGTGTTTATTGTGCTGAACAGCTAAATGTCAACATTACCTACTGCTTGCTCTAGAAAAGAGAATGGTATCTGTAGAATTTAGGATATTTTATCAGGTTAGTACTTTTGAAAATATCCTTGATTAAATACACACACACACACACACACACACACACACACACACATATATATATATAAATTATACACATTAATCATTCACATCTTACAAATAATTTGTACCCACATCACAAGCTTCTTTTAGAAACCAAGGATTTTTTCCCTTTTGACAATATGTCTTTTGATTATTTTGCAATCTAAAGACTTTTACAAGTTCTCTGAGGGGAAACAGGTCAACCATCCCCTTAGTCAGAGCTTTTGAATCACTCACTTGACCGCAGTTTCCATTGTAAACAAACAGCAAGAAGACAGATGGGTGTCGGTGTTTGGCCCAAGAGAATCAAAGGATGGCATCTCCATTTGCCTCTTGAAGAAGAAATATTACAAAACCTTTATTTGAAATGCAAAGTCAAAATACACTGCTGTTTTTCCCATGTGAAAGATTTCCAAATGCAGCCTGAAAAGTTATAGTATGGTACGACATCTAGAAAGTGAGAATCACTACAGCAGCGATGCTTCATATTCTATACACAGCCACGGCTTTGAGGGTAGTTTTCTTAGGTCCAGGACAATCTGCAAAGATGTCCAAAGTTATAGTTCAACAATAGGAATCCAGAAGTGACAGCCTGGCTGACGCTAATTCATTTCCTTTTAGTCTTTACTATTTTAAAGTTTACTCTATAAGGCAGCATTTTATGATCCTTCATAAATGCATCCAGATTTAAATATGACTTTTCCAAGAAAGAAAGGATGACAGCTTTATAGACGATTGGTGTGATAAACACATGATTTATGTCAGAATCACTAAATCCCTGTGCCTCTCATCCCTGCTGCATAAAGCTCTGATTTGAAATGAGACATATAAAGTAGAAATTATTTTTCTTTCCATCACACTTTCAACATACAACATGAAGAACGGCAGAGCTACACCCCCACACGTGCACAAAAGTGCAGTTGTATGCTGTTCTGTACGTTATCACTCAGCAGTTCCCCCGCAGCTAAGCTTCCTATTCAGAGACAGGGCTAGACCCATAGAAAATACACAGAAAGAACATATTTTATCTGGCTTAGAATCATCAAAACATATGTATTTTTAAATGTCAAAGGCCACTTCCCAGTCTTTTTTTCCAGTTTCTTTGATCGTGGACAGGCATTAAATTCAGATTTAAAAGCCTGGTCTGCTAGAGAAAATTACACTTCTCTAAAAATCTGATTCCATTATTAGCACAGAAGTACAAAAGTCTGTGAGAACAATCCATTCCTGCTTGTGGCATCTGTACTTTTATTATTTTAAGTGTACAGCTTTATAATAGATAGGGGTTTGAGGACCACTTCGTAGGGGGATAGAAGCAAAGCCAGTGTTTTTGCACACACAATCCCAAGTGTGTTCCCAGGCATCCAGCTCCATCTGGGGGAAGGCAGGACAGTCTAGTGCATGCAAGTGATGACTTTAATAGCTTTTACATATTGTACAGACATGATCTTTGATTATACATATATTTGATAAAATGAGAAAAAAGACTTGTTGTAGAGTACATGTCCCATTTTTATAGCATGAGAACAGTACAATCAACTATTTATTCTGCAGGAACTCGCAGCAGTGATATATAGTTTCTGTGACACGTGTAAAGCCAGCCTCTGGTGACCTCATCTCACAGGAGTACTGCCCCAAGTTCAGTTTCTTTGGCTTTCTTATTTATTACAGCATACAAAAGTCTCCTGCTCTTTATGTTGTCTTAAATTTTCTGAGCAGGTTCCAACCAAAAAGAAAAGGTGAGACTAGAAGCCCAGAGTGAACTAACATGAGGACCACCAGGAACCCGGCTGCAACACAGTACGTGACCAGAACGGTGTCCTCATAGGGCAGGTAGCACTTGGCCAGGGCATACTCTGTGGGCGTCATACTGCCCTGAAAAGGAAATGAGAACATTAATGCTGCAGTGAGAGCCTTCCCACGGCGCCACACAACAGTCTTAGACATGACAGAGGAAGAAAGGCAGCCTTCTTGGTTGACTCGGGTAAGGCCAGGAAGTGGCTCTTCTCCTGAGACTAAGGGGCACAGCCTTCGTCCCCCACAGGTCACCACCCACCAACCACAAGCACTGGCTGGAGACACGAAGTGAAGGCTCCCAGCATGCTGAGTGGATCTGACCTCTCCATTGAAACTAGCACAGCAGGTGTGCTAAAATGCAGTGGGGACACATGACAGATGCAAGAGGCATGGAGATTTACATCAGTGGTCACTGAGAAACAAGGAGTACAAGGCCATTTCTCATGCCATCTGATGCTAAAATAAGGAACCTGTTATGCAGAAATGCATGTGCCAGAGGCACCTCAGTGGGCTTGTTTTGTAGCTGTTTTTGCTATGTTGGAATGACACTGAGGAATGGTTTCATTTACTTTGAAAACGTGAGGATTTCTCCAACTTTTCATGAAGTAAAAGTACCTTACATAAAACCATTACAAAATGGTTTTAAAAAAAACATCAGGTGGCCACTAACTGAAACATCTCCAGGCAACTCGCAAGAGCCGTGGCATTTTCCTGTCAGAGCAAATGGGCCCATTTGGAAATAAGACAAGATATTCGAGTACAGCTAAGACATGACCCTGTGTCCTTAGAAAATTAAAAACCTAGAGCCTACTATCTGAGGGCAGTGGCATCCGTGGAGATGAAGCACTCCGTAAGTCACCCCTCCCTGGCCCCTTCCAGGGGTAATGCCACGTTCATCTGTCCCCAAAGAGGTGTTCAGACAGGGGTCAGTGTATCCAACTAAGTGTGCGTGCAGAGCAGGGGAAGTTTGTATTTACAGCTTCTGTACATTTTTTACAGGTTGCAGCAATTAAATAGTTGATTACTGTGTTGATTTCAATACTTCTATGAAAGCTTTCAGATGAAAATAAACGTTCACATTACCATGATGAAACTGGGGTTGTTTCTGTTCCTCCAGCTGAAAGACGGCACGCTGATCTCGGGGACTCCCGCCCCGTGGAGCACCTCGCAGGCACTGTGTGTGTGGCCACTCAGGATGAGGCGGGGCCGGAGCCACCAGAGCAGCTACCACACCGAGGGGAGGAAGCAACAGGGGGTCAGTGCTTGGACAGAACCCCTTCGGGACCCAGAGCCAGGCCACTCACTTATTCCATTAAGTAAAATAGAAAATCCCTACTTGGTAGGGGGCTTTATTTTTTTCTTAAGATCCTTTGGTTTGTTTAGACCCTATTATCAAAAGTAAGTTCAGGCTTTTAGGGGGAATCTATCCTTCTTATCTCAGATTTTATATTTTTAGAAATATTTGTATAAATTTATAAATATATTTATATTTTATTATATTGTATATCATAATTATACAAATATGTATTTATAGAATATAAACATTCTATAAACCTATATAAATAAGCACATCTTAAGTCCCTCAAAATTAACTTTTTTTTTTTGGGTGGACAGCAAAGCAAAGTTTACTGAGCAATAGTAAAATCAATAATACAAAGTCCTGGGTATTGAGTGATAGTAAAGTGATAGTACAAAGCTCCTGAAGAGGGAGGGGACCTGAGAGGGTTGCCCCCAAAATTACCTCTTAGGTTCCATTCACATTTTCAAATACATTTAAGTTAGTGAAAAAACTCTGAATAAAGAGGAGCTGAGGAGATCATTAACTCGGTATTAGGAAACAGAATTACAGCTGGGAGGGGGAGGATCAAAGGATGGCATGGAAATCTGAAATGTTGCCCAAGTCTGCCCTCCACCCTCAGGAGGCTGTGACAGCCATCTGTCTGGCTGTCCCTGGGCAGGCCTCCCGCCCTACTGCAAACCTTCTGTGAGGCCTCCTGGGAAAGCACATCGTATCTCTCCTTAAAGGGGATGCCCCGCTCTTCCAGAGGTGCAGCGTCCTCCCCAGAACAGTTGGCATCGCTGCTCCGGTAAAGCGGGAAATGCTGAGGGGGCGGGGGGAGGGTGGTTAGAGAGGCCCAGGTGTGAGCAGGGTCCCTGGAGCTGTACCCACCTGCTTACCCGGAGGGGGCCCGCTCACCTGGAGGGCCTCACTCACCTGGAGGCCCCCCCCCCCCCCCCCGCTCACCTGGAGGGCCCTGCTCACCTGGAGGCCCCCACTCACCTGGAGGGCCCCACTCACCTGGAGGGGCCTGGCTCACCTGGAGGAGCACTGGGGCTGACCCTGGCAGCGGCTGCAGGCCTCTGCACAGGCTGGAGCCAGGTTCCTGCCGGCAAGAGATGAGTTAAGCCAGCAAAGCCAGCACTCCCCGAGCAGTAGGAAAGGAAGGGGGAGCTGACAGATGGACACAACGCGAAGTGCAGGGCCCGTCCCCACAGAAGATACCAGAACGGGAGCACCTGTACATTCAGATGCCCTCCTACCTCTCGGGAGCAGTTCAGTTTGTGAGAAATCTCGATGAGTTCCCTTTCCGCCTCAGAGCAGAGGTGGCAGCCGTCCCCTTCCAGGGCCACACTGTTGACCAGCACGAAACTGAAGCAGAGGGAGCAACAGAGTGAGGGCCACTGGCTTCCCGTAGGTCTCCTGACCCTGCTCCCTGAGCCAGAAGCCGGGCACCCACCGTGTGAGGAAACATGCCCCAGAACGGCTTTAAACCTCAGCTCGACTCATCTGTCTTAGGTAGGAGTTGATACAAAGAAAGCACAATAACAGCATTATAGGGGGAGAGGGTCTAAGAGGCAGTCAAAGGATTTTTAACCTCGAATTTGTGAGAAATCCCAGATTACAGAAGCTCTGAGGTCACAGCACCATTGAGCCCAGTATCTCACCATGTGTCTTCTGTGCCTCATCTGGAAAGATGGGGGTAGTGCAGTACATCCATGCCACTGACCCATGAGGGCTGAATGGGAGACTACGACCACGCCTGCCACTAGGAAGTACTCAGGATGTATGACATACTGTGATCATCATATAGTGAACCACGGGCAACAGTCACTAACATCCGCACACGCAGCAGACAAGGCAGGGCGGGGGTGAGGGGGAGTTGCTGGGCAGAGCTAACTGGTGCACATGATCCCAAATCAGGATGATGATAGTCACTGGTGGTGGCCCTTTATTTACCTTAATTATATTGTTACAGACTCCCATTTCAAATATGTTTGGATTTCCTACACACCTGTCAACTGGGCATAAAGAGGGCACCTATCAGTAAAGACTGCTTGAAATGTAAAGAATTTTAGCGATAAGGAGCTGACTAACCAACTGATCTGAAATATGATCGGTGTGTTTCAAGTTTCTTAAACTCTATGCCTAAGGAAAAAGAAGACATAAAACTATATCAAGTCTTCATATGACGCAGGGAAGGAAGCTACCAGAGACTCAGTCCTACAGGCAAAGAGAGGAAAAGAGTGAGCATTTGTGGAGAAGCCCTGACCTGGTCTCTGGGAGTGTCATAGGTCATCTCTTGTGACAGATCCGGTGACCTGCCACAGCCAAAGCCATGAGTCCTAGACACCCACAGGGGCCCTGGTCTAAAGAGGAAGAGCCTTCCTCTCCCACCTTTTCTCTCTGCACTAGGTCTGCAACTAAAAAAACGTCTATGGTCTTGTCCACCACACTGCAAATGCACACACAGACCAGAGAGGGTCCGGAGACAGCATGAAAATGGCCATGCAGCAGGGGAACTGGTATACGTGGTCAGACGAAAGGGTTGGGATGCTTTGGGCTACAAATCAAGGCTGATGGGAGTGGGGATGGCACACAGCTACAGAGCATGGTGAACATACCTGCCCCCAAATCCTGGGACACATACCCACAAGAGCAAGTTAAGTACATTTTGAACAAATAAAAATTCACTCCCTTACAAAGTGGACTGATGAAACCTCTATCACCCAGAGACACTGCAGACAGGCCAGGCAAAGTCATCAACTGGCTGGTCCACTTGCAGGTTGTTAAGGAACACCAGGCTGGTGACCCTGACAGTGGCCATCAGGGAGGATGAGGCCTGCATGCCTTCATCAGAAACTGTACAACAAGCCACACAGAGCGTGGCTCTGACTCAGGACAATAGCTTCCTTAGAAAATGAAGTTCAGGGACGCCTGTATGGCTCAGTGATTGAGCATCTGCCTTTGGCGCAAGGGCGTGATCCCGGGTCAGTGGATCGAGTCCCACATTGGGCTCCCTGCGAGGAGCCTGCTTCTCCCTCTGCCTGTGTCTCTGCCTCTGTGTGTCTCTCACGAATAAATAAATAAAATCTTAAAAAAAGAAAAAAAGAAAGAAAATGAAGTTGAGGACGGAAGGGGCTTCATAAGAATTCACAAATAATACTCACTTAATTCCTTTCCAAGAAAACAGCCTTTCGGGGTTGAAAACTTTCTCAAATCGTTTTATTTTGTATGTGCTCATCCTGTATTCAGTTGCAAAAAGAAACATTTTTCAGAGCAAGTCATTTTAGGACCTCTTAGGAGTTAGCATAAACACAGGAAATACCTCAGGACTGGAGTCCCGGACTAGCTCTGTGAGGTGAGAGCTCCAGCTGCCCGGGCTATCAGGGGAAATCTCAGCTCTACCAGAGTGACTATAAGGACTCAGTACCCCTTAGACCCTCAGTTTCCTCACTGGCACAGTGGTTAAAATAGGACCGTCGGAAAGATTAAATGAGTTGAAATATGGAAGTAAAGTGCTTAGTCCCACTGTATAGCAGCATCATCTACAATAACCAAACTATGGAAAGAGCCCATCAACTGATAAATGGATCAAAAAGATGTGATGTGTGTATGCATGGAATATTACTCAGAATTAAATCTTGCCATTTGCAATGACATGGATAGAGCTAGGGGGTATTATGCTGAGCAAAATAAGTCAGAGAAAGACAAATACTATATGCTGTCACCCCTCTGTGGAATTTAGGAAACAAAACAGATGAATATAGGGGAAGGGGGGAAAGAGAGAGAAAGAGGAAAGCAAACCATAAGAGACTCTTAACTATAGAGAACAAACTGAGGCTTGATGGGGGGGGGGGGGGGTGTGGAACGGGCTAGATGGGGGATGGGCATTAAGGAGAAAAAAAAACAATGAAGTGCTCAAAACAGGCTGGCATCTCATCAGTACTATGTAAAAACTATTTACAAAAAGCTAAATGGTCTTGTTTTCTGCGTCCCCAAGAAAATAATTGGTTATTAAATGAAGTTTCAAGTTAGAATCACACAAGAGCACATACAAGTCATTTATTCAACAGGGATTTGTTAAGGGTGTACAATGTGCCAAAACAAAAGTCTTTGCCCTTGTGGACTTTATGTTCCAGGGCTTATATCGTTCAAGGACAACAGATATCCCACACACAGCACAAATAAGGCTTTCACCTGAATGGTGGCAGGTTTCGAGTCATAGTTAGCGAGCGCTCTCAGGGTGCAACTTCACTGAACTACTTACTGATAATGGAAGCCAATGTCATGGTTGCCAGCAACCACCTTTAGCTGCACGTGCTGAGGGTGTCTGAATATTTTCTCAAATCGCCTCACATCATCTGCCCAGCCCTGTGGGAAAAATGAGTCGCTGCTGAGATCCAGAGAACCCTCTCTTCCCTGTGGCTAAAAAAACATGCTCCCTACTCAGATAATGAGAAGTTCACTTCCCCGTCCAAATCAGGTGCTCACAGAGTTAATGTAGAACTTAGAATTTCCAATTCTGTGTCATACTTCTTTTACCAAGACTTAATATTTTAATTATTTAATTTGATGTCAACTTTTAATTAAATGATATTCCCCCATATTAAAACATTAGATGGCAGTCCCCAAAATATTTGATTCATGTACCCATTTTAAGATTCCCTGAGAAGATCCCCTGAAGCCCGAGCATGGACCCCCCCTGGGGTCTGATAAGCACTTCAGATTTGGACACATTATAAGAAGAGGCTCTTAGGAATGTCAAGTAAATTCGTGTCTCCTAACCAAGACAGGGATGAGCATATCCCTAATCTTAGCATTTCCCTGTGGCTACAATAAGAATGAGAATGGATAAGATGTGGGCAAAAGAAAGATAAAATCCAATCAATATTTCAACATTATTTTGACATATGCTTTAACTATTAAAGCTTGAGGATTATGTTTCTATCATTCTGTCTCTTATTAAGTCTAAAAACATCAACTGGACAAACATGAGGGAAGACAATACTTAGTTGGATAATAACCAACTTTATCCTAAAAGTTTTAAATAGGCCCAAGCTAGAGAAATATGCTGGAGAGTCCTTCAATACATTTACAAAGACTTCACTTTAACAAATAATATTTAAAGTTAGGATAAGATAAAATCAGAATAACATAAAATTAGAAAAACAGAAACGGGCACCTGGGTGGCTTAGTTGGTTAAGCGTCTGCTTTTGGCTCAGGTCAAGATCTCAGGGTCCTGGGATCGAGCCCCCACTATCCGTGTTGGGAATTCCTCCTCAGTGGGGAGTCTACTTCTCCCTCTCCCTCTGCCTCTCCTCCCCTGTTTGTGACTTCTCTATCTCAAATAAATAAAATCTTTTTAAAAAGAAACAAAAACATAAAATGCTGCCCTTAATTTGCAAAAGCAACATATACCTCCAGCATCATTTTATAACTAGCTAATTATTACATATAGAATTTCCACTTATCTCATATTTAATTATGGACTAGATTATAACAAACATAAAAACCCCATAAACAGGGGGTTTCTAACCAGATCTGGACCAAGACTTTCTTTGTAAAGCTTTTTGGATTATCCTGGGAAATGCCAATGGCTTTTTAAAAAAATATCCCACCCCAGTACAAACTGGTACAGCCACTCTGGAAAACAGTATGGAGGTTCAATTAAAAATAGAGCTACCTTATGATCCAGCATTTGCACTACTAGGTATTTATCCAAAGGATACAAACATAGAGATTTGAAGGGACACATGCACCCCAATTTTTATAGCAGCAATGTCCACAATAGCCAAACTATGGAAAGAGCCCAGATGTCCATCGACAGATGAATGGATAAAAATGTGATACACACACACACTGGAATATTACTCGGCCACCAAAAGGAATGAAATCTTCCCATTTGCAATGACATGGATGGGACTAGATGGTATGTATTATGCTAAGTAAAATAAGTCAGTCAAAGAAAGAAAAATACCCTTTGATTTCGCTTATCTGTATAATTTAAGAAACAAAACAGATGAACATAGGAGAAGAGAAGAAAAAATAAAATAAGACAAAAACAGAGAGGGAGATAAACCATAAGAGACTCTTAACTATAGGAAACAAACTGAGGGTCACTGGAAGGGAGGTGAGTGGGGGGTGGATAGGGTAACAGGGTGATGGGCATTAAGCAGGGCACATGATGGAATGAGCCCTGGGTGTTATATGCAATTGATGAATTACTAAATTCTACCTCTGAAACTAATAATACACTATATGTTAATTAAATTGAATTTAAATTTTAAAAATATATCCTATACTGCAAAATCCCTCCTAAAAACCATTCATGACCAAATATTTTTAACTAAACAGCAAAACAGGTATTTTTTTCCATTAATTCCAGGAATGTAATAAGCAAAATATTTTGACAGCTAAGGTGAGAATAGCCTATCTCTTTGGTTATGGAAAAGCTTATGTCCCCTCAACACCCAAACAGAGGCTCCTGAAGGCACAGGAACCTCATTCCAGGCCCCCTCATGGCTCCTTCTGCACCTCTCCCTCAGAAGAAAAAAATAAGAGGAGTGGTGCCTGGGTTGGTTAAGTGTCCAACCCTTGATTTCAGCTCAGGTCATGATCTCAGGGTAGTGAGATCGAGCCCCACATTGGGCTCTGCACTCAGCACAGAGTCTGCTTGAGTTTCTCTCTCCCTCTGCTCCTCCTCCAACTCTCTCTCAAATAAATAAAAAAATCTTTAAAAAAAGGAAGTAGCAAGTAACTCTTATAGCACAATTCTCATAATTTCATGGTTAAATAAACAAATATAAAATCAAAGAATATTTCATTATATATTCTGTAATTCTGGTGCCAAGTGAAATTGTATGCACCTTGCCTCTTTTTTCCTTTCCTTTTTTCCCTTTCCCAAGAGGCTCATGAGAATGTGCATTCCTACAAAATGAGTTCTGACTTATCTACTTCCTACATAAACAAATACAGTTGACAGTTGACCAAGAGTTGGAACTGCATAGGTCAACTTATACATGGCCCTTTTTTATAAAGACAGCACAGTACCGTCAAGGTCCTTATGATTTTCTTAGCAGCATTTTCTTTTCTCTAGCTGATTTTATTGTAAGAATACAGAATAGATTATACATAACATACAAAATAGGTGTTAACTGTGTTATCAGCAAGGCTTTCAGTCCATAGTGGGCTATTAGTAGGTATGTATGGGGAGAATCAAGAGTTATACCCAGATTTTTAACTGCACAAGGTCAGCATCCCTAACCCGGTATTGTGCAAGGGGTAACTGTTTATAATTAGCTTGCCTATCTCAAGACTGGCATGAGATACAGATCCTATTAATCTTCCAGGTAAACTATATATTTTTAACATTGGCGCTCAGCAAAACTTCCCACCCTCATGGATACTGCTTCATGGATTTTCTGGACTGCCTGCCCTGGACCCCCAAAGCAGGACGAGGGTGCCTGAGTCACAGGGTCCTACCTGGGAGGAGCTCCACTTCCCTTCATCAAAGATGTCCCCTAGAATGAAGACGACTTCTGGCTGCAACAACCACAGAGCTGTCTGGAAAGCTCTCTCCATTTGCCACTCCCTTGAGGTCAACAGGAAGAAGTACAGCATTAGTCTATTTCCTACGTAGAGCCTAGATCCATCTTCTGGGTCATTTAAAAACTGAACTGAATGGTCCCATTCTCCTTCCACAGCCCCATGCCTGCATTCTTCTCCATGCTTACAAGGCTCAGAGTCCACATAGGAGTAAATATGGGGAACAATGGCCCCAGCGAGGGTAGGGCTGCCCCGCCCACACATCTTAAGAGCTGACTTCCCCTCAGTGGCACAGATCAGACCTGACACTGCACCCAGGAAGCCATCCCTCAGTCATGATAGCCCCAGACAGAGGTCAGGGAGAGCTCAATGCAGCTCCCAAAGATGCCCGGTGTGGGCTGTGACCACATCAAGGAGATGACAGTGTCTGGCTGAAGTTTCACTTCTTCTTGAATGACCTCAACTTCCTGCGTGCCTTTGGGATTGGGGACAATAATGGGAGTCAGACTAGTTGATATCAAAACTGTAGATCCTGTGTACTTCAGACATCCAAGTAATCATCCACAGGTAAGACAAGTGAATGAAAAGAGCCTGGGGGGCTCCTGGGGGGCTCCTGGGGGGCTCAGGCGGTCAAGCATCTGCCTTTGGCTCAGGTTGTAATCCCAGGGTCCTGGGATGAAGCCCCAAGTCGAGCTCCCTGCTCTCCCTTTGCCCCTTGCCCCTCCCATCCCCACTCATGCTCTCTCTCTTGCTCACTCTCTCTCAAATAAATAAATCTTAAAAAAAAAAAAAAAACACCTGAGATCTAGAACCTGACAGGCAATGGCTTAACACCCCAGCTCCACCCATAACCAGTCGTCTGACCTGTCTGGCCTTGAGAAGGTCGCCTTCTCTCTCTGGTTCCTATTCTTCATTAGTAAATGGGAAAAATAAAACCTACTCTCACAGGGCAGTTATGGAATTAAATGAGAGAGCATTTGTAAAATACCCAGCACGGCACCAACACACAGGAGATGCTCAAACATGTCAGTGATTTCTGGAACCACCCTCCCCTCTCCCCAAACAGCTATGACTTGTGGCATTTTCCTAAGGACTCCAATTCTTCCCTCCCTTTTAAGGCATCCTCTGGGCTGTTTCTCCCCTACCAAAGAGAATTGTGACATCCCACGGCATATAAATAGGGGAAGACATAAATTTGGGGTCAGTGAAGACCATCCAGGCCCCATGTAAACTGCTGCACGGTGCACATCTTCACTCAAGACACCTTCTAAAATTCATTTCTCAGTTTTTCTTGATAGAATATTATTCACCCTGGAGGAGAAAGCATCTAGAAACAGCAGTAGCAAGAGGGCTGGGAAGAAAGCCCAAATGGTAAGGACCAAGGAAGGCCAAAGGAAATCTCACCCTGGCCCTTCTTTATCTCATGCCTCATGTGGTTTAAAACTTTGAGTAGGGGCACCTGGGTGGCTCAGCGGTTGAGTGTCTGCCTTCAGCTCAGGGTGTGATCCCGAGATCCAGGATCCGGGATCCAGTCCCACATGGGGCTCCCCATAGGGAGCCTGCTCCTCCCTCTGCCTATGTCTCTGCCTCTCTCTCTCTGTGTATCTCATGAATAAATAAATAAAATCTTAAAAAATAAAACCCTCTGAGTAAAGGATGGCAGCCCCCCCATCTTTCCTTCTTTTGTCTTGCCTTCTTCCCTCACCCCTAGAAATCTTACACATCTTACCCTCCCACTCAACATAAGGTTCATCCAAATCCAGAGTACTCCAATGATATTCCTGCTTGCAAGGCTAAAGATCTATTTAGACAGGCACCATGCGGTCATGATGAGGAAAAGAAGTCAGGGTATAGGGTGACCAGGGGCAAGAAGAAGGCTCTGCTGCCTACCCTGGTGGGTGAAGGCCCCATCAGTCACCATGTGGTGGGCATTATCACAATAGCCAGAAGGTGGAAGTAGCCATCAAACGAGGAACAGAGAAACAAAATATGGTCTAAATATACAATGCAATATCATCCAGCCTTACAAAGGAAGCAAATTCCAGGACACCTGGGTGGTTCAGCGGTGAGCATCTGCCTTGGCCCAGGGCATAATCCCATTCTGAGGATCAAGTCCCACATCAGGCTCCCCGCAGGGAGCCTCTTTATCCCTCTGCCTGTGTCTCTGCCTCTCTCTGTGTGTCTCTCATGAATAAATAAATAAAATCTTAAAAAAAAAAAAAAAAGAGAGAGGAAATTCTGACCCGTGTCGCAACACGGATGGACACAAGGACGTGATGCTCAGTGAAATAAGCCAGACACAAAAGGACAAATCCTGCATGACTCCACTTACATGAGGGACCTTCGGGGAGTCAAATCCATAGATACAGAAAGCAGAACGGTGGGTGCAGGGGCAGGAAGAAGGAACAGTGGGGAGTTGGTCTTTAACGAGGACCAAGTTTCAGTTTGGGAATCTGAAAAAGTCCTAGAGGTGGCTGGTGGTGACGGTTGCATAACAGTGTGAACGTACTTGATGGGACTGAAATATACACTTAAAATTGCTTAAGATTAACTTTGACGTTGTGTGTTTTACCACAATTAGAGTTTCTAAAAAGCCTTCTGACAGAAAAGCCAGTGGACAACTTAGCAGGTCCAAGTTGGAGAGACGGCCCTGGTCATCTCCCCAGGGTGACAGCCACTGATCGGCTCTGCTCCTGCCACCCAGAGCAGCCAAAAACCTGCCCGAAACTCCACACCAGTGACTGTGAGAAGGGACCCCCCAGCCCTGGTCTGCTTCCTCCCCTGCCTGGGGCAAAGGGGAACCTCAGCCAACCACACCCAGGTGCCAGACCTTGCTGTGGGCATTTCCCTCGCACAGCCTGTGAAGTCTCTGGTGTCAACCAATTACAGACAAGGAGGCAGAGACAGGTTTGGAGGGGCCCTCGTTAGCTTGTCCATAGTCCTAAGACTCAATCCCAGACCTGCCTCCCAAATCCTGGGTCCTTACACATAACAGATGCTCTGTAAACAGTACATTCAAGGAAAAGTCAAATGCCCCACGTGTCTCTGAGAGGAAAGTAACTAATGACTACCCTGACCTACAGGGAGAAGGATCTACCTTCTTGCCAGAAGAATTTCAGCAAGATTCCTGATTATAGCTCCTACCTTCGTAATTTGTCTAGCCAATGGCCTCGTACTTCCCCAAGCAAGTGAGTGTCAGCCAAAAACATGGCTTTCAGAGTCTTCTGTCCACTGCCATGGGCTGCAGTTTTCACCTCAGGCCAATCACACCGAAAGATCACTAAGTAATAGATTAAAAATTCACAAAACAGAAGCACGGCAAAGATGACAGCGGTGAGTTTCAACAGCAGGAAACTTCTCTTTAACAGACAAAGATGCTGCCTTCCAAACCCCAGCCTGACCAGAGCCATGTCTCCTGCCTGGGAGTCACCAGCATCCAAGAGTGAATGCATCAAGAATTCACCACGACAGACCATGGAATCCTGGGTAAGGCACAGCAGGTGTCCAGGGCTTAGCCATGTACCTATGGGGGAAGAGAAAGGACTGGTTTGCGTTTCTTGGTAATGCCACGAACACTACTAGCTCCTTCCATTAAGAACAACTAAGTTACAGAATCCTACCTATGTTCCCGAATAAATGAAGTGTCCGGTACTCATACAAGGATAATTCACTGGATTATGCTACAAGAATAATCTTCGCAATTACATGATGAAGTTTTACTAACATCTTGGAAATCATTAAACGAGAATCTATCCAGGGGATGTTAAGATAGGAGACATAATGGAACAGTCAATAAATATTAAGTGCAACTTGACTCCCAAAAGGATTTGCGACCCCTCCTGGACTTTACAAATCAATAGGCCAGAAGGCCCCTATCGTGTTGCCTCTGCTGTGAATTTATCACTTTTCCACATCGCTTTTCCACAAAGGAAGTGAATATTCATGGACAATGTACTTCAGGGATGCGAGCGATACATTTCACTCTGCGCTCAGAGGCCAGGGTCTCACAGAGCGACCCATCTGTCAACACAGCATTTGCAGCATATGTTTTCACAAATACGGATTTTCACCCACAAACTAGCCTTAAAATTCTGGATGGTCTTCTGTTAGGAGACATTTATGTGCAGTGGTTTCTCTATGGAAAACTTTAAAATCTTTATGGATTCTCCTGAACCATAAATGAAGTCTGTATCCTATTTATTTTTTAAAATAAAAAAGCATCCACTTTTGACACATCTGAAGAGAAAGGCTGGTACAGGGATGACCTGATATGGGGCTTTAAGAAGTGACATGCTACTAAAGTTCCTCACCTTACACTCAAGATGAGGATCTATTTTTTTAAGGTTTTATTTATTTATTTGAGAGAAGGGGAGAGAGAGAAAGAGAGAGAGGACAAGCAGGGAGGAGGGGCAGAGGAAGAGGGAGAAGCAGGCTCCCCACTGAGCAGGGAGCCTGATGTGGGACTCCATCCAGAACCCCAGGATCATGACCTGAGCCGAAGGCAGACGCTCAACCACTGAGCCACCCAGGAATCCCTCAAGATAAAGATCTTAAAGGGTAGTGATATGATGGCTGCAGAGAACTCAGATACAGGAGAAACTCCAGAAGTCTCGCGGTGGAGGCTTGGGGGCCACTGACCACTGATCCCACTGAGCCAATAAATACAGAAAATCCCTTTCTGAGGGGGTGATTTTCTGAGATGAATCCAGGAACCTTCATATGGTGGATAAACAAGGAGTCAAGAACATTCTTACTCTTATAGGGTCTAAGATCATCTCTGCAAAATTCAGTTTCCAAAACTGTTCACATTTGCACATCAGCCTAAATCCCATAAAAGTCCCTGCTTCCTGCATGGTGGCATTCTATTTAACAACCAACCATTAAGATACGGATTTACATTTTGTAAATCTTACCTAAAGAAAAATAAATGGGGACAAACATGCATTTTGAGCCATTATCGAAAGTTTGAGGCTAACACATAGCCTCAGAACTGAAAGTGCCTTCACTGGGCGAGGGGCTCCATGGTTGAGCATCTGCCTTTGCTCAGGGTGTGACCCCGGGGTCCTGGGATGGAGTCCCACACTGGGCTCCCCACAGGGAGCCTGCTTCTCCCTCTGCCTGTGTCTTCTGCCTCTCTCTTTGTGTCTCTCAGGAATAAGAAGAAAGGAAAGAAGAAAAAGAAAGAAGAAAAGAAAAGAAAAAAGAAAAGAAAAGAAAAGAAAAGAAAGGAAAAGAAAAGAAAAGAAAAGAAAAGAAAAGAAAAGAAAGGAAGAAAGAAAGAAAGAAAGAAAGAAAGAAAGAAAGAAAGAAAGAGGAAGGAAGGAAGGAAGGAAGGAAGGAAGGAAGGAAGGAAGGAAAAAGGAAAGGAAAGGAAAGGAAAGGAAAGGAAAGGAAAGGAAAGGAAAGGAAAGGAAAGGAAGAAAGAAAGAAAGAAAGAAAGAAAAGAAAGAAAGAAAGAAAGAAAGAAAGAAAGAAAGAAAGAAAGCCTTCGGAAATGATGGATACCTTTCATGCTCCTCCAAACAGAGCTCTGGAAACTGTTTGCTGTACTAAGTCCTCCTCACTCCTGTCTGTGTCTCTTCAGAAAAGGAGACATGAGAAGATTGGAAGGGCAGGACTAGCTCTGCACCCAAGGGTTCACCTTCTCTCTGCTCCCGAATGGCCTCATCTAGGTAAATACTTGATTGAAGAGAGAACAGGATGCCAATGCCAGGCTTAAATGCGTCCTTTCATACCGAGGTCAAAGGTGGCAAAGCATGCAATCTGCGACCTACTGCTCCGCCTGGAATTCTACTCTGAGCATCCACACTGTCTTTATCAGGCAGTCCGGGGGCAGCCCTGGTGGCACAGCCTGCAGCCTGGGGTGTGATCCTGGAGACCCGGGATCAAGTCCCACATCGGGCTCCCTGCATGGAGCCTGCTTCTCCCTCTGCCTGTGTCTCTGCCTCTCTGCCTGCCTCTCTCTCTCTCTCTCTCTCTGCCTCTGAATAAATAAAAAATTTAAAGAATATATCAGGCAGTCCAACCACCACTGACTGACGGCCATACCCTGTCCTGGCACTTAGAACCACCTGCCATCTTGTTCATCTAAGGATGAGCCACGAATGCCACATAACTAGAATCACCATAAACCTTCTCTTCCAACAGGAGACACCTATGAGGTGCAATGTGCCACTGAGGATAATAAGAACGGGGCCATGGTGCAAATCAGGCCACTCAGGGCGTGTGGCTGCCTGACTCCACCCATGAGGCTACTCTCAGTCTGATGCAGTCGAGGAGAACGAGGAGAACGTAAGGAGGCTCCTGCTGTCATCCACGTATCAGCAATCAAACTCCAGAATGAGGTAAAAATGCTGCTAGTAGCCACTCACCAGTGAGACTAGGCATGGAGCCTCTATCTGGGGGCTGCTCATAGGAGAGAGAGAGAGAGCCTCTAAGGAATCATGAATGTATTTCTTACTACCATCTACCTTCCCTTGGTTCGAGTCAGTCAAATGTATCAGAAGCAACCATTCCGTCTTACTATCTCACTTTCTTTCAGAAGGCCTCAGAGTCTTCTGAAATCCTCATGATAGCAGCTGAGACTTCCTAAAACCTTCATGTTTCCTCAGTTGTTGGAGGGTGAGCTGAGAGGAAGGAGCCCAGCCTCCAGGTTCTCCTACCTTGCACACTGTTGCTCTTTAAAGGCTCCAAGTTCCCCGAAATGAAAACCAGAACGACAGCTCTACACCCACTTGCCTTCATCCAAGAAGCCAGTTTCGGTGGTGACCAAGGGCCCCGGCTTCCCTTGACCGACGGGAGCACGACAGGACACAGAGATGAGGCCCAGGTTTGCACTCAGGGGTGGGCGGCACTGGCTCTGCCGACCCAGCTCCCACATCCTGTTACACATCTTCTCGTGAAAACCCTAGCACCATGTGAATCCGCTCTCCAGTAAAATGTGATCCTTTTTAAGAACAAGAGCTCCTCCTCAGAATGGAAACCATTTTTTGACAACTTCTGACAACAAATCCTTAACCAAATTCCCTTTTGCTCAAATCTTGGAAAACTTCTTTCTCTATCCAAACTCATTGTATTACTCATCAAATCAGTATCTCCGAGTGTTGTCTCCCACATTGCGGCCAAAGTACATCCCCTTTGACCTCCTGACGTGAACAGAGTACTCTGTAGGGCTGATGGGGGTCGGGGCTGGGATCTGTCCTCCCCCTAGAAATAGCACAACAAGGCCAGCACACCGGGCGCACACCAGGTAATGAGATGCCACTCCTACCTTACTGCTGCTTCCAGATGGGATACCGTGACCTCCTCTTTGTGCTCACGCCAATTCGCACTTAAGCCGACCTCAGGGACAGCACTGCTTCATTTCCTGACACGGCCAACCTGTGAAACAAGCATGCTGAGCACTAAGGGATTGGGAAGGACAGACACTTCCACCACAGGGGCACACACAGCTACCCTTCTTAGCAGGCAGAGGAAAACCAAAAAGCTCCAAGGGGGAACCAGCAGCCACTTGTTCCTCTTCCACTATCTTATCCAAGGTTCTGAATACCCACCAGCAAAAAACAGCAATGCTGAACTGGTAAAAATCCCACCCACAGCTCTGTTATGTGACCTTGGGCAAGCCACCTACCCTTTCCAAGCCTCATAATGGGAGGGGGGGGGTCACAGTACCTACCTCCACTGATGTCATGAGATTGATAGAAATAATGTTCACAAATGTGCCCTTTTTTTAAACAGTAAATCTTTCCATGAGGCAGGCATGTCAGGATTAGATTAGAGAGTAAGCCTTCCAATCTGGTGAATTCTGACAGGCTCAAAGAAGTGGAACTTGATTCAGATAGCCATAGTCAGCTGAGGGAGAAGGAAACCCAGCAGAGAATAAGGGGAGACATCAGAGACAATCTGGAAGCTGTGGCCATCTTTCTCCACTCATTTACCGAGTTGGACTTTCTAATACTTGACATGCAAAGTCCCTATGCCTTTTCTTCACTAAATGTAAACCTGACCTTGTAGTTCAATCATAGTAAGTCAATGACTTAAAATCTCCACAGCCATACACACCTACTCAAGAAAGACATGTGGAAAAAATGTGTTTATCCACCTTATTTCATAAGATGTAAAACTAGGCCATCAGTGGCTTCAATAAAGACAATATGCTCATGTGAAGAATTCCATCCACATTACATGCTTCCCTTTACATTAGCAGATTTGGGTTCAAAAAGCAAAATTACTAAAATGTTACTGTTTTCTCCCCCCTCCAAGGTGAATTTGTCAATTTTATTAAACTCTTGTTTCCACCTTATATACATGGATCTGTGTATCCTGGTCATAATATAAAATGTATTTCCTACTGCAGTGGTTTGTAGCTCCCTAAGTCAGGGACCTCGCCTTGTCCATCCACACAGCCCTCCTCTGCTGGTGCTCAGAATGGTGCCTGTGAATAGTAAATGCTCAAGAAGCATCTTGAGCCTGTGAATAGTAAGTGCTCAAGAAGCATCTGTGGAGTCAATGGCCTACACGTAATCTTATTGTCCCCAAACATTTTAGAATTACAAACATAGATTATCACTCTTTTGGTCTTTAAACACTTCACAGTCTCCAGTCATAGAAAGAACAGATCGAGAAGATGTCCTGTTCCCCTTGGTCAGAGTGCCAGGCAGGGATTTAAAGACGGCCAAACAGGTGCACAGAACACATTTTCTCACCAGCCCCTGTGTGGAACCCTTACAAAGGAAAAGCTTGGGTGGCCCTCTGATGAGAGGAAAGTACTGACAGTCTTTCCTGAGATGTTTTGGAGAAACAGCCTTCTTTCTAAAAGGGGAGTACATGAAAATGCCTGGTAGCTCCTGGGTTCTCTCCTAAGCCCTGGGGCTGGCATGATCCAGGCAACTGGGGAAGTCTATATCTCAGTTGTGCTCTTTCCTAGTATGTGATCTTAGGCAAGTCGCTCGGAAAAAAAAAAAAAAAAGAGGGGAAGGGAGAGAAACAAGATGGTTATTATAAAAAGCAAAACAAAATAACAAGCACTGATGAGGATGTGGATAAGTTGGAATGCTTGTGTACTGTTAGTAATTCTGGAAATGGATAGTGGTGATGGCTGAAGAATAATGTGAATGTACTTAACATCACTGAACTGTAACCTTAAAATGGTCAAAATGTTAATTAAATTTTATGTTATGCAGGTTTTGCCACAATTTTCTTCAAAAAGGAAGAAGCACACAATCACACAACACACACACAGGACCCTAGCAAGCTAATGATGTCCTCTGGCAAGAGCTTCCTTTTGGATCTAAATATACCACCTGTATATATAAAAAGAAGTTTTGGGAGCCTGGGTTTAGGGAAACATCACTGAGTCACCTCACCTTTTTAAGGACACTACTGGTAGATGAGACTGGTAGGAAGGCTCTAAGCTGGCTTGTGTTCCCCAAATCAGATCACCTTTATAAAGCAAAATGTGTGTGCTGTTGCTGAAGAATGTTTCCTTTGGCTATTTATTAAAGTGATTAACGCATCAGTTCCTAGAGGGCACAGCAGCCGCTGCCCTGTGACACATAGAGAAGGAAACTGAGGGGTGTTTCGAGCATAGAAAACAAACAGCTAAAGAAAAACGATTGCCATGTTATTACTCAAGAACAGCCCTCTTAAATTATAGCATAACATATTAGCATAATACATGCACGGCACATGGTTCCCTATTGCCTAATATGTAAAAATAGCAGCTACAATCCAAAACTGGGAACAAAACATTTTATCCACTTACTGATTTGTTACTTCAAAGCTATCATTAAAATATCTAAACTCCCTCCACCCAAAAACAGCATCAAAAATGTCTAATATGCACTGACCTGTGTTTTTTTCTTACTTGTCCATTACCTTAAATATATCAACACAGTGTCATCAATGGCTATTCAAATGTTACATGTTCCACCTTAAATGGTATTTTTGAGTAAGGCAGATTTTTTCGGTCAATCTACATCAGTACACTAGAAAGTGAGAGGCCCCTACGATTTAATACATGGGCCTTAACTAATCGTGATTCTCCCGCAAATAAACGGCTAATGCCCAGAATACCGTTTCTTCAATAAGCTAACTTGCAATCCTTAGAAAGCAAGAAGGTCCCGGTTTGCAGGAACAAGAGACGGCAATGGACCCGGAAGCCTAATTCCTAGAGCACGGCCCTGAGAGTACGCGGAGCATCGTGCTCGCGGCGGGCGGCCGGCAGCAAGCGGGGCGGGGCGGGGCGGGGCGGAGCCGGGCGGAGCGGGGCGGAGCGGGGCGGAGCGCTCAGCCTCCCGGGGAGCCCGGCCCGGTCCCTTCACCTGCGCTCCAGCCGCCGAGCGTCCCCGCGCTTCCGCCTCCGCGCACTGGGCCCAGCGGGCCACCGTCAGCCCGTCCGTGTGCGGCCGGCCCAGAAGCGCCGAGGGGCCGCGAGGAGGCCACGCCCCCGGCCCGCCCCCAGGTGCGCCCCCGCCCGCGCCGGCCGGGGACCCCTGGGCTCCACTAGCAGCCCCAAACAGCAGGTGCAAAGAAGCAAAGCCCTACGCTTGGCCGCCTCTTCCTCAACGACTGGGTGCGTGTCGTCCTCAGTGTCTCCTAGCTCTCTTCTCCGCTCGAGTCCTCAGTCCCCGCCGGGCCCCCGGAACGACGTCTGCTGCCGCCGCAGCCGCGGGCCCCCGCAGCGCGGGCCGGTGCGGGTCGGGGCGGCCTGGAGCTGGCCCCCCGTCTGCTCCGCCGCGGCTCGGAGCCGTGTCCGCGGGCCCCGGCGGCGGGCAGCCGAGTGGCCGGGCCTCCGCGCGCCGCCGGCAGGTGGCGCCGTGCCCACTGGCTGCCTCCCTCGCCGCCGGGCGCTCGGGGTGGGCCCCACGCGGGGCCTCCCGCGCCTTGGGCTGCGGGACGTGGCCCGTTGCCTTCGAGGGCTGTGTGATGAGCGCACGAGACCACTGGGGCGACTATTACTGGGGGCTTCCTTTTTCTTTCCCTTTTTTTTGAACTAACGTTACTTATAACAGTATAGCGCCGCATGCTCTACTCTTCAAAGGGCTTTCCCATCCATTATTTCAAATAATCCTCAAGATAAGCTTATAAATCAAGAATCAGAATCATTACCCTGCGTTACAAGAAGTAAACGAAAGCTCGAAGCGATGGCACACGAAGTCTTCCAACCAAGCAATTCTAGCATATATTTGCAAATCTGTGAGTGTAGTTAATACAGAGATATAATAGAAATCATATAGAAAGCGACCAGCACAATGCCTGGCATCTGATAAGCAAGCAGTAAATGGCAACATTATTATTAATTAAGAGCATTGTAATATTTTCGAATATGTCTGGATGAACAATTTTACCATCACGAAAACTGGGACAACCTACCCTATATGCACACCAATACGATGCAGTGGTAAGTACGCAGCATCGTCTCTATTCTTGCTAACTAGAAAGGAAAAAAAAAAAATTGAATCCAAGATAGCCTGTAATTAACTCCAAGCTTAAGGAAATATAGAGACCCATGAACAAGATAAATTCCATCACCAGGAAGCAGCCAGCTGGATCCAGAATGGGGAGATCTACAGACCACATGACCTAACTTCTTTATTTAACAAATAACATCAGAAAAAAAAAAAAGAGGAGGAGAGGGAGATTTGTTACAAAACCGGCTTGAGAGACACATTGGCCAAATGCTAGTTCGTGGGCTTTTGTGTGGGTCATAATCAGGACAAACTAGCTTTTAAAAATATATATTTAAAGATTGGGAAACTTGGAAATAGAATGGATGTTAGGTGCCCCTAAAGAATTGTTGGTGATTTTGGTGTAATAATACTATTGTGGGTTTTTTTTTTTAAGATTAGAGAAATGAAAGTATTGACAGCCAAATTGTATGATTTCTGGAATTTGCTTTAATATTCCAGGAAATAAGAAAACAGGGAAGTAGGAGAAAAAATAATATTGGCAAGATGTTAATTATGTTGAAGCAAGGAAATAGGTGTATAGCATAGCAATTGGAAGAAACAACGCCCCCCGCCCCCTCAAGACATCCACAGCCCAATCTCTGGACCTGTGATTGCTACCTTATGTGGCAAATGGGACTTTGCAGGTGTGATTAAGGTTAAGGACTTGAGATGGGAGTTTCTCCTGGGTTATCCCACTGAATCCAATCTAATCACTGGTCCTTACATGTGGAGAACCTTTCCACGCTGTATGACAGGGGTAGATAACACAGGGATGGGTCAGTCCATTCAAGCAGCTATAACAAAACATTACCCATTGGGTGGCTTAGAAACAACACAAATGTATTTCTCAAACCTGTGGAGGCTGGAAGTACACGATCAGCATGGTTGCTGAGAGGGTAAATGAGAGCCACCTTCCTAGCTCATCACCGCATCTTCTCCCGGGGTCTTTGCATGGTGGAAGGGGTGAGGGAGCCCCAAGAAGTCTCTCTTATAAGAACACTGATCCCATTTGTAAAGGCTCCACTTGACACCTCCCAAAAGCCTCATCTTCAAGCACCATCACATCAGTCATTAGTATGTCAACATAAAAATTTTGAAGGGACATGAGCATTCTGTCCAAAGCAGAGGGTCAGAGAGCTGTAGCCTGACAAGGACTCTACCTGCTGTTAATGATGTTGAAGATGGAGAAAGGGGACACAAGCAAGGAATGTGGGCAGGTGGCTCCTAGAAGCTGGAAAAGACAAGGAACCACCTTGATTTTAGTGCAGTGAAATTACTGACCTATAGAACAATAACAAATTTGTGTTGGCTTAAGTCACTAAATTGATGGTGATATGTTGCAGCAGCAATACAAAATCCACACAACCATTCATTGTATTTCTCTCCACTTTTGTGTATAGTTAAAACTTGTTGTCATGTTAAGTCCATAACACCTAAGAAATACATTTTAGAAGTACTTCATTTATACCTGAAGCATAACAGAGTCTAACTGGGATCCCTTGGTGGCTCAGCTGTTTGGCACCTGCCTTTGGCCCAGGGCGCGATCCTGGAGTCCCGGGATCGAGTCCCACATCGGGCTCCCGGCATGGAGCCTGCTTCTCCCTCTGCCTGTGTCTCTGCCTCTCTCTATGTCTATGATAAATAAATAAATAAATAAATAAATAAATAAATAAATCTTTTAAAAAATTTAAAAAAATAACAGAATCTAACCTAACAAAATTATAATGCATTTTAACTTGAAAAAGAACTATGTGATATGATGTCCTCTTAAAGCGTCTCATTAAGAGTATAATTAATAAGTGAAGGGATGGGAAAACATTTATCATGCAAATGGAAGTGACAAGAAAGCCAAGATAGCAATACTTATTTTGGACAAAATAGACTTTAAAACAAAGATTGTAGGGGCGCCTGGGTGGGTCAGCACTTGAGCGTTTGCCTTTGGCTCAGGGCGTGATCCCGTATGCCCCAGATCCAGTCCAGCATCGGGCTCCTTGCATGGAGCCTGCTTTTCCTCCTTCTGCCTGTGTCTCTGCCTCTCTCTGTGTCTCTCATGAATAAATAAAATCTTTAAAAAAAGAAAGAAAGAAAAAAGAAAGAAAGAAAGAAAGAAAGAAAGAAAGAAAGAAAGAAAGAGAAAAGAAAGAAAGAAAGAAAGAAAAGAAAGAAGAAAGAAAGAAAAAAAGAAAGAAAGAAAGAAAAAGAAAGAAAGAAAGAAAGAAAGAAAGAGAAAAGAAAGAAAGAAAGAAAGAAAGAGAAAGAAAGAAAGGAAGGAGAAAGAAAATCTTTAAAAAATAAAATAAAGACTGTGACACCTGGGTAGCTCAGTGGTTGAGCATATGCCTTTGGCTTAGGTCATGATCCCGGGGCTCTGGGATCAAGTCCCACATGGGGCTCCCTACTCAGTGGGGAGTCTGCTCCTCCCTCTCTGTCGGTCGACTCCTCCCCCCTGCTCGTGCTCTCTCTCTCTCTCATGCTCTCTCTCAAATAAATAAAACCTTTTTTACAAAATTTTAAAGGCTTAAAAAATAAAACAAAGACTGTAACAGGAGACAAAGACACTATATAATCATAAAGGAATAATGCAACAAGAAGATAGAACAATTGTAAATATTTATGCACCCAATATGGAAGCACCCAAATACATAAAGCAGCTAATAACAAACATAAAGGAAGTAATTGGTAGTAATACAATGATAGCAGGAGACTTTAATACCAAGGAAACCAAACAATATATGGAGACAAATGAAAATGAAAACACAATGGTCCAAAATCTTTGGGGTGCAGCAAAAACTATTTTAAGGGGGAAATTTATAGCACAACAGACCTACCTCAAGAATTAAGAAAAATCTCAAAGAAACAACCTAACCTTATACCTGCCAGGACTAGAAAAAGAAGAAAAGTGAAAAATGAAACCAGTGGAAGGAAATAATAAAGTTTAGAGCAAAAATAAATCAAATAGAAACCAAAAACAGCAGTAGAACAGATAAGTGAAACCAGGAGCTGGTTCTTTGGAAAGATGAACAAAACTGATAAACCTTTTTCAAAAAAAAAAAAAAAAGGACTCAAACAAAATTAGGAATGAATAACAACCAACACCCCAGAAATACAAAGGATTTTAAGAGTATATTATGATAAATTATATGCCAACAAATTGGACAACCTAGAAGAAATGGATAAACTCCCAGGAACATAATAACCTCCCAAAACTGAGTCAGGAAGACATAAGAATTTTAAACAGATCAGTTAACAGCAATGAACCTGAATCAGTAATCACAAAACTCCCAACACATAAAAGTCCAGGACCAGACAGCCTCAGAGACAAAGTTTAGCACTCATTTGCATTTTAACCATAATTGCCCCATAGAAAAACATTTAGCCGCATCCTATTCATGAACACACCGGAGTGAAGTGAAATATGTGAAGCAGAATACTCCAGAGTATCCAGATGTTTGCGTTTTTTACTTCATTCACTCAGGAGATATGCACTGAGACTTTGGTCCTAAGCTAAGTCTTCAAAGATCATTCTAGGGATTGTGCCATGAGATAGGAATGAAGCTGGGGAAAGAGAGAGTAGGAATCCTGACATTCAGGAGAAGGACTTTTGTGAGGACAATGTATTAACTTTCTATGCTGGGTAGCAAATTACCACAAACTTTGTAATTTATGACATTCTGCTCCCAGTCCTCTTCTGGCTCATGGTTGTTGGCAGAAATCAGTTCCATGTGATTGTAGACTGAGCCCTCAGCTCTCAGGGGCTCCCGCTCGTGCCCCGCCATGCAAGGCCTTCCCCACAACCTGGCAGTCACTCCCTCAATGCCAACCAGAGAACATCTGCTGCTGTTGGTTCAAATCTAAATCTCATTAAGAGTGTAATTAATAAGTGAAGAGATGGGAAAACATTTATCCTGACTTCTTCTGTTTCTTCTCTAGACCTTAAGATCTAGATAAATCAGATCCACCTAAAATCATCTCTGTTTTGATAAACTTAATGTCAACTTATTAGAGACCCTAAACACCTTTACAGGGGATCCCTGGGTGGCTCAGCGGTTTAGCACCTGCCTTTGGCCCAGGGCGTGATCCTGGAGTCCCGGGATCAGATGGAGTCCCACATCAGGCTCCCTGCAAGAAGCCTGCTTCTCCCTCTGCCTGTGTCTCTGCCTCTGTGTGTGTGTGTGTGTGTGTCTCTCATGAATAAATAAATAAAATCTTAAAAAAAAAAAAAAACTAAATACCTTTACAATATTCTTTCACTTTTGCCATATACCATACCCTACTCACAGGAGTGATATCCCGCCATATTCATAGGTCCCATCTTCACTCCAAGGGAGCACTCGACAAGGTGTATACACTGGGAGACATACATACATGTTAGGGACAATGCAGTATTCTATCTACCACATGTGGTATTCCACCCTCATTTCAGGAGAAGAGCCAAAGTCCAGGGGTCCCAGGGTCTCTGACAGAGTGGGCTCCTGACTCAGCTGTACAGTGTACTGGATTCTATAGACAATCACCAGAAAAGCTAACAAGACATCAAACCAAGCTGTGAAGGGGGGCAGGGGTGAGAGTGGGGTGGGGGGGTGGAGCGGGGGTGTAATTATGCAAACGGAAAAAAAAAAGACAAATCAAATACAAAAGCAGAATGAGAGCTCACTAACAATCTTACAAATCAGAGAATTGTTTTAATGTAAATTACTATCCTCAATTTATCTGGTTTATAAATCTTAATTTGACACACTGAGTTCTTTCTTAAGATAGTGAAAGAACCTAAAGGAGCCATTTCCTACCTCAGTTATTCATTTGCAATTTAGATTTACTTCTTTAACCATTGCAATTTAATTTTCTTAAGGTAAACATCCTCTCTATTGAGAAGATGGAAACATTTTCCCTTCTTCTATTGTAGGTTCTTTCATTGGTCTAATTAAATTGATAAGAACAAATTAATAGATAGAATCAAACAAATTTCAGGGTTCCTGGCTGGCTCATTTGGTGGAACATGCAACTCTTGATCTTAGGGTCATGAGTTCTGGCCCCACATTGGGTATGAAGCCTACTTAAAAAAAAATTCATACTGTTAAATAACAAAAATTTAACTGAGTAAATTTTTAAAATTTAATTGGCTTTATTAATCAATTTGTGAATCAGTATCCCATCTAGCAAGAAGGGAGCTACAGAAAGGGAAAGTTTTGAAAGCAGGACAAGAAAGTCATAAACAGAAAAAAAAATTATTTCAAGTGAGGTCACCTTAATTTGGGGACAAAAGGCTCTTACTAGGTGGAGTTTCTCATCTTCCTTTAGGGGATGGAGAGGGCCTATGTGACAGGCGATCTTATTGGTGCTACCAGAAAATTCCTGACTGCTCAGTTAAGACTACCTTTCTGGGGAAGGCTGCAACCAGGATAGATTAGGTATTTATTTTTATTTTTGTAAAGATTTTATTTATTTATTTGACAGAGAGAGTGCACAAACAGGGGGAGTAGCAGAGGGAGAGGGAGAAGCAGGCTCCCCACTGAGCAGGGAACCCGATGTGGGGCTCGATCCCAGGACCCCAGGACGATGACCTGAGCCAAGGCAGATGCTCAACTACCCAGGTGCCCCATTAGGTTAGGTATTAAGCCCTGGTTTGTGACACGGTCTAGCACAAGTGACTCCATTTGAGGCTTGTGGTTTTCTTTTTAACAGTATGTACAAGAGCCCCATAAAAATATAAGATCTGAAGGGCAGCCTGGTTACTGAGGCTTATATAGCACCCTGAGCTAAAGAAAGGAGTAGGGTTCTGGAGTTGCAAAGGGAAGGAAAGCCATTCATGGGAAAGCAAGAGAAGATGTTTGGGGAAAAAAGGTCACCCTGTGATACAGAAAAGTTTCTTAGGTAAAAAGGTAAATCTATAATAACTCTTGGATCCAGGCTGCCTTCCCAAGGTAAGTTTAGGCAATTGGGGAAGCAGAAAAGTGCTTTTCCTGAATCTGATGGGTTTCAATTGCCTTTAACTCCAAAAAAGACATCTTGGGGTCACAGAATCTACTCCCTTTCAGTGTCCTGATTTAGATTTTGATGTCTAAGGTAAGAAACAAACAAACAAAAAAGCTAATGTATCCATTTGCCTTCCCTCCAAGTAGTGCCTGCAGTGTGATCTTAATAAATTGCAAAGATTGTTCTTTTTCATTGTTAAAAAGGCAAGTTTTTACATGAGACATTATGGTCCACCTACAGCAAGAGGCTAAATAATTGGTAGAGTTTAATATCATTGCAGTTTACAGACTACCTTCCTATTTCATGTATCCAGTATAATCCCAACTAAATTAAAATCTCCGTGAGGAGAAAGGCTACACTTCATACCTATTCATATCCAGAATAGCTTCTAATAGAATACACAATACAGAATTGATTCCTAATAAAAAAAAAAGTATATAGCAGTGCCCTAATTCACATTCAAGACCCCCAGGGAATGCCTGAAATGGCAGATAGTCCTGTGCCCTAGATGTACTGTTTTTTCCTCTACGTACATACATATAACAAAGTTTAATTTCTAAATTTAGCCATGGTAAGAGATTAATAGCAATAACTAATGATAAAACAGGACATTTATAATGATAAACTGTAATAAAAGTTATGTGAATGTCTCTCTCTCTCTCTCTCAAAATATCTAGTTGTACTATACTCATCTTTCTCCTAGTGAGGTGATAAATGCTTACGTGATGAGATGAAGGAAGGTGAGTCACTACAGTTAGTGTTGTGATGTAGCATGAGGCTTCTACTGACCTTCTGATCTGATCATACATCAGAAGGAGAATTGTTAGCTTCCCAACAGTGGTTGACTATTGACCACAAGTAACGGAAACTATGGAAAGCAAAGCTGAGATAAGGGGAGACTACCGTATATTGGATAAATTGAAAACATTTAATAAGACATGTTAAGTTATTGTCAGAGATTCTAGTTTAGGGAACTTTACTTTTTTTTTTTTAAGATTTATTTATTTACTCATGAGAGACACAGACTGAGACAGATAGAGGCAGAGACACAGGCAGAGGGAGAAGCAGGCTCCTCGCAGGGAGCCCGATGTAGGACTCGATCCCAGATCCCAGGATCACACCCTGAGCCGAAGGCAGGTGCCCAACCGCTGAGCCACCCAGGTGTCCATTTATTTACTTTTAAGGATAATTGCTTTTAAAAGCTTGATTAGGGCTTTCCTGAGAAGGTTACTTTGATTTTTTTTCTGCATTGATTTATTTCAAGTCAGAGTCCTGAGTGCAAATTATTTAGACTGATTCATTAAAATTTTCCTCTCTTCTTTAATATGGATCAGGGGCCATTTATCTATTAGGTGCTATAAACTGAGTCTATCTATCTAAATAGATAACAAAACCAAAACTTCTGGACAATGCTTGGGACAAAGCTAGTTGATGAGGTATCCCCACACACCCCAAAATGTAAAGGCAGTGAGGCTGACTACAGATAGCTGCTAAACGTGGTGCTATCAGCATATGTGCAGATAGAAACAGGGAAGCGCTGGGGAAACAGCCTTGAGTTTCCCCAGGAAAGAAGGAGAGAACATCAGCAGAAAACAGGAAGGTCATCCAGCCAATAGCAGCAAGTACCAGGAGCCTGTTTATAGACCAGGGCTACAACCCTTTCTCCCCCCACGGATAAAGATGAGACCCTGCACAGAGGAGAAGAAACTCCCAGGATAGAATAAGAATTTTGCAGGACCTGGGCAAGAGAAATGTGGGGAAAAGAAAGAACATATAAGAGTGGGAAAGGAGAAATTTCAGAAGGCAAACTTGCATAGTTTATTACACTCATAAAAAATAAAAGGCAGAAAAAAAAATAAAAGGCAGGGCGGCTTAGGGGGCTCTCTCTAACATCTGACTTCTGCTCAGGTCATGATCCCAGGGTCCTAGGATTGAGCCCTGCATCAGGCTCCCTGCTCAATGGGGAGTCTGCTTCTCCCTCTGCCTTGCTTGTGTTCTCTCACTCGCTCTCTCTTGCTCTCTCAAATAAATAGATAAAATATTTTTTAAAAAAGAAAAAGCATTGCTAAGTGAACTTGTAAAACTGCTCCTGAACTCCACTCCCTTTGGATGCTCAGAAGTAAATGCAAGTAAGAGTGAGCATTAGAAAAGAATTGTGACTGTGAGGCCTGGGTGGCTCAGTGGGTTTAACATCTGCTTTCAGCTCAGGTCATGATCCCAGAGTCCTGGGATCCTCCCAGAGTTGTCAAGGCTCTCTGCTCAGTGGGGAGCCTGCTTTTCCCTCTGCCCTTTCCTTGATTATGCTCTCTCTTTCTCTCTCAAATAAACAAATAAAAACTTAAAAAAAAGAAAAGAATTGTGATTGAAAGCTATCAAAGTTACTGTCCAAAAAAAAAAAGAACAAGTAGAGTAACATTTCTACAGGCAACGAAAGTGTGGAGGAATGTTATGCTACAAAGTCATGCCTGCCAAACTGCCAAGCTGGAACCCATTATTTCAAAACAAGCTAGAGACATCAAGAGAATGAGGGAAGACAAAATCAGAATAAGGGAAACTCAAAAATGGAGTGACAACTCAGGAAAGAATTAGAAATAAGAGAAGAAAATGTGAGAAATAGAAACTGAATTGAAATGACTGTGAGAGAAAATAAACAACCAATGACACCTTAAAATCAATGAGAAATGAAGAGAACATGAGAATATCATACAGATAATAGGAGTCCCTGGAGATGGAAAGTAATAGGAGAGAACAATTCTAAAACCTGTACTTCAAGAAAACTCTTCTGAAATAAAAAAAAAAAAATTCACATGTTTGAAACATATTGAAAGCACACCCTACATTCCTCAGAATATCAATTTGGAATGCTGAGCATTAAGCCATATTCCAGTAAAATAATGAGACTTTAAAGAAAAATGTAAAGAACATATATTCAGGCATCTAGGCAAAGAGAACACAAAGTGATTTATGAGGGAGTGAGATTGAGATTGTAGGAGCCCAGGGCAGGCTGCCACAAGATGGGCCACTTTGGCATGAAAATTGTTTTGAGTTTAAAAAAAAAAACCATCCAGGGCAGCCCGGGTGGCTCAGCGGTTTAGCGCCGTCTTCAGCCCAGAACATGATCCTGGAGACCTGGAATCGAGTCCCATGTCGGGCTCTCTGCGTGGAGCCTGCTTCTCCCTCTGCCTGTGTCTCTGCCTCTCTCTCTCTCTCTCTCTCTCTCTCTCTCTCATGAATAAATAAATAAAATCTTTAAAAAAAATCCAAAAACTCGATTAATTAATTAATTTTTAAGAAGGAGACACCCAGTGAGTGGCTCGGTCAATGAAGCATCTGCCTTCAGCTCAGGTCATGATCCCGAGATCCTGATGGAGCCCCTTGTCAGGCTCTGCTCCGCAGGGAGCCTGCCTCTCCCTCTCCCTCTGCCCTGCCCCGTGTGTGCTCCCTTGCTCTCTCTGTCAAATAAATAAATACAATCTTAAAAAAAAAAAATCAACTCAAAAACAAAAATCCAAACTCAGTAGATGCAGGAAAAGCTCTTTGTCTACCCTACAGCTGCCTAAAAAGAGTTCAGATAGAGGACCCAGCTGGGAAGGGAGCTATCACCCTGGCTCACCACATGATACTCTGTGCGGTGGACAGGCAGGAACCTAGTGAGGTCTGCTTGACCCAAGTTCTCTATGCCCCATGGCTTCTGAGTAGCCAGTGAACAGTTGTTTACCAGACATTCACTCTTTTTCATTTTTCCTGATTGTATTCCTTCTCTTCGAAGCCCCAGACCACTACCCACTTCCCCTTAGTTCAGGATCCACGTACACCTCATTCCCTCCGACTGTCTTTGGAATTTCCATGTCTATGTGGATTCCGTGTAAGGATGCTGTTAAATCTGATTCTCTCCTGTTAATCTGTCTCATGTCAATTTGGTTTTCAGTCCAGCTAGAAAGATCTTGATGGGGACAGGAATCTTGCTCCCAGACAAGATTATCATCAGACTCAGACAGTAGGCTTTACGCCCAAAGAAAACAGTACACATACTTAGGATTTCATGAGGAAAGAAAATGCGATGGGACCATTTTATATGCAACAGAAGTGAATTTCGAGGGTAAGGGTGGTAGACAACTGTTAACATATTAACATACGGAATTCTGAGAATTGAGTTCCCATGATTTCTTCCAGAAAACAAGCTTCAGACAGTCAAAACGACCAGGAAGAGACATTGATATAAAGACCAGTGGTGAACATCAGAGATGCAGATTCTTTTGAACTCAGACCAAGTTCGCCTTAAAAGAGAGCATGTGGTATGTAATAGCTAGACACCCTGACAAAATAGGCGTAGTACAACTTATTCTCATTTTTAAAATTTTTTTAAAGATTTTATTTATTTATTCATGAGAGACACACAGAGAGAGAGAGGCAGAGGGAGAAGCATGCTTCCTGCGGGGAGCCCAACACAGGACTCGATCCCAGGACCCTGGGGTCACACCCTGAGCCAAAGGCAGACACTCAACCTCTGAGCCCCTCAGGTGCCCCTTTTTCTTGTTTTTAATGGGAGAAGGATGGCGAGCACAATGAGAGAACAGTAAGCATATTGGTAGCAGCATTCTTTGTTGTGTGCACCCAAACCCACCAGCAGTGGCATCACACTGGTAACATGTCTTGAAATCAGCCTTGCCGGGGGTGTGTACACTGTTGTCAGGCAGCAAGAAGATTCTGCGCCCTTCAAGGTCTCTCCGGCTGGACTAAGACTCAAATTGACCTGAAACACGTCAACAAAAGAAAATCAAACTTAATGTCGTACATTTGGGGGATCCACACAGACATGGAAATTCCAAAGACAGCGGGCAGAATGAGGTATATATGTCATCCCCACCGAAGAAGCAGGTGGTGGGGCCTGGGACTTCGGAGGGAAGGAGTGCAATCCACAGGCCCATCGGGGGAAGCACAGATGTTCAGTAGTTAGATGTTTGCCCCACCATACAGACCGGCCACTATAAAATGTTTCTCTGGTAATTATTCTTATTCTCAGAAAGCCTCCACCCCCACCCCCCCACCCAGCTTAGATTTTTCTGTGTAGTTAAGGGAGGGACAGGGACGCCTGGGTGGCTCAGCGGTTGAGCATCTGCCTTTGGCCCAGGGTATGATCCCAGGGTCCCGCGATCGAGTGCTACATCAGGCTCCCCGCAGGGAGCCTGCTTCTCCCTCTGCCTGTGTCTCTGCTTCTCTCTGTGTGTCTCTCAGGAATAAATAAATAAAATTTTTTAAAAAGTGAGGAGCAAAGTTTCCCTTGAGCTTACAGGGTCTCCGTTGCCTTCAGGTCAAGGTACCCCACATGCCAAAGGGTACATTTTAAGTGGACCTGTACCCACTTTGGCATAATGATTATCTTGATCTGAAGGCACTGAGGAACAACAAACACAGCAAGACCTCTCTGCACCACCAGCCCCCAACCATTTGACTAAAAGCAGAAAATACCTTTGCTTCCATTTGTAATGGAAATTTCTATTTGTCAAGATGTCCCCCTGTCCTGTATTGAAAAGAGAACTAAGGAGACAAGTCTCGTAGCACCTGAGACTGCCTAACAAACCTTACTAAATAACCCTTGTTTACCATACATTTCCTAGTCGCCTTTCCACAATTTACCAAATCCCCAGTTTCCTTTGTCTGGCTTCTTCTCCGCAATCATCATCCTTTTTTAAAATGGTATGTAAGCCCGAAACCTAACTCCTTCTCTGAGTTTTTTCTTCTTTTCCAAGAAGGCTCTGTGTGCATGCAAAATAAACCTTTTCTTCTGTTAATTTGTCTCTCTGGCTTTAATTCACAGGCCCCAGGCACAGAACCTCAGAGAGTAGAGGAAAATATGTGGCATTTTTACTCCATTAGAGTTTTGACTCTCACAAAAGGACAGGTGTGCCCCTCAATCATTTTGGAGGTTGTAGCTGAGAACTCAGGATGTTCGACAAACCTGGAAAAAGTAAAAATTCATACCAAGTCAGCTTCTCCAGCTTCTGATCAAATAATCTAAATGTAGATTAGCAGGAGGAAACACTTGGAAGAACTGGTTCTTTGGGTATTACTTTTGAGTGACTCTTGGTTTGAGAACTCATTGGTGACTGATCCTTGATCTCCCAGGGACAGTCATTGCTTTCCTTCCTGTCTCATCTTGTGTCAGATGCAGGACCTGCATCTGCAGGCAGCCAACCTTCAGGGTGGGGAGCCCCAAGAAATTGTCGTTGACCAGACAGAGATGGGGGTTGCACCCCACTGATGCTGACACCCTACTGACTGTTGCCAGCCCTCAGGAAGTTCACTTAAGTCTTTCTTTTGGCTTCTTTGGGAGTGGCTCTAGAGCATGGACGCTGCATCTTTTGCACCCTCTCAGGAAATGCCTCTTGCGTCCCTGTTAAGCTATACAAAGGCTTATTGATTTGGGTTTTGAGTCACATTTGTAGTAGTTATACCTTTGGAAAGAAAAAGAGTGAGAGGTTTAATACTGCCAGGAGAATTCACTGCTTGTCTTACTAAACCTGATAATGATACATTCGAAAGGATTTTTTAAAAAGACCTCTATGGTCAGAAGTTGCCCAACTGGAAGCCAGCATTTAGGGCCTGAGAGGAGCTGTTTTTTTTTTTTTAATTTTTATTTATTTATGATAGTCACAGAGAGATAGAGAAGCAGAGACACAGGCAGAGGGAGAAGCAGGCTCCATGCACTGGGAGCCCGACGTGGGATTCGATCCCGGGTCTCCAGGATCGTGCCCTGGGCCAAAGGCAGGCGCCAAACCGCTGCGCCACCCAGGGATCCCAGGAGCTGTTTTTAAGGCCCCTCACCTATAAGTAATTGGGCTAAAATGGAACTATGTACTCAGAGGGAAAGAAACCCTTTCCTAGCACAAACTCAAGCCTTTGTGCAATGACATAAAAAAAAACATCCCAAAGGCACATACCTAAATCCACGATTTAGGAATCCTTAGATTTTCATCTTAGTTGAAAATCTTCCTGAAATAAACAAATTCTTTTTTTTTTTTTAAGGTTTTTTTTATTTACTCATGAGAGACACAGAGAGAGGCAGAGACTCAGGCAGAGGGAGAAGCAGGCTCCCTGCGGGGAGCCTGATACAGGACTCGATCCCAGGACCCCAGGATCATGCTCTGAGCTGAAGGCAGGTGCTCAAACACTGAACTACCCAGGTGCCCCAAGAAACAAATTCAAGACAATGTTGTTGGACAGGTGAGTCAGCCCCTTGATATTATCATTGAGGTGACCAAATTGTTTGAGGTCAAAAGTAAAAACAACTGTCCCTATCTTACTAATTGAATCTTTACAAAGACAGAAACTGAGACCCTAGAAGTAACTCAAAGCCCACCCATCCTTCTTACCCATTCTCACGTGTCCCTTGTTCATCTGACAAGCCTGGCAGATGCTGTAAACAGCAGGATGTAGCACTTACGGGGAAAAAAGGAAATTTAAAAATATTAATTGCCCCAAGCGTCTGATAATAGGAACTGTCCTTTCTTTGAAATGCAAACTTCCAAGGAGGTGGAACTTCCCCAACTGAAGGGCATCTTCTCAAACTTTGTGAAAATGAACTGGAGGTTTTATCCATTCATAGGAGTTTTTCATATCCTCGGACCCCCTGTTGGTGTTTCCAAAAGGTCTCTTGCCCAAAATTCAATCCGTACCTCTATAACATTACATATCGGAGCGAAGGAAAATCTTAAAAGTCTTCTCCACAAATATTCGTAAAACTGAGTAGGTAGCCTAAACCTGTTCCATCTGCCAGAAACACAATTTGAATCCAACTGTTTCATATAAATTTGTGGGGTTTGAATTCCATGTTTGCCTGACACAGGGCTAAACTTTTAGGATGGAAGCTTTAAGATTCTTGTTTGTGTCTGGCTGCATGTTTGTATGTTGGTATTTTAGGATATGTATATGTGGTGTTTAATTCCTCCAGATAGCATTGCCAGAATTAATCCAGAAAATCCCATGTAAGAGATCCATTTGGGGGCCCCTGAGTGGCTCAGTTGCTTAAGTGTCCAACTTTAGATTTTGGCTCAGGTCATGATCTCAGGGTTGTGGGATTGAGCCCTATGTCAGGCTCTGTGTTCATCACAGAATCTGCTTGTCCCTCTCCCTCTGCTCCTCCCCCCACTCTCCCCCTCCCTCTCCCTCTGTCTCTCTATATATATATCTGAAAAATAAAATCTTTAAAATCTGCTTCTTGGGGGATCCCTGGGTGGCTCAGTGGTTAAGCGCCTGCCTTCGGCCCATGGTGTGATCCTGGAGACCCCGGATCGAGTCCCACATTGGGCTCCTTGTATGGAGCCTGCTTTTCCCTCTGCCTGTGTCTCTGCCCCTCTCTCTATCTCTCTCTCTCTCCCTCCGTGTCTTGAATGAATGAATGAATGAATAAATAAATAAATCTTTTTAAAAAATCTACCTCTTTATGAAAAAATAGGATCTATTCTAATTGGTTTAGAAAAACACAAGCACATATATAAAATGATTACTTCTAAAACTTTCAGGAACTCATCTAAGCAGCTTTCAAATTCACATGAGCTGAAATAATCTTTGGTAAATAAAACTAATTTAATATTGCTGGTTTAGGGAATCCCTGGGTGGCTCAGCGGTTTGGTACCTGCCTTTGGCCCAGACCCCGGAATGGAGTCCCACATCAGGCTCCCGGCATGGAGCCTGCCTCTCCCTCTGCCTGTGTCTCTGCCTCTCTCTCTCTCTCTCTCTCTCTCTCTCTAGGTCTATCATAAATAAATAAAATCTTTTAAAAAATAATGAAAATTTAAAAAATAATAATATTGCTGGTTTAATAAAAACAGATATATCTTCAAAGTTGCCAGCATTTAGGATAATGCAGACATGCCATTTTTATTCTACGTGGGTTTACCACTCAAAAAAGCTTCTGTTATTTCTACTAGACATTGAAGACTGTTGAATTAATTAAACAAGAAGCCATCACATTCAAGTGGCTCTAATGCTCTTGGCAGCCTACCCAAGCAAATCAAAACCAAAGCCTATAAATACCTCAAGGTGGTGAAACTGAAACCCAAGGGCAACCAAACACAAACAGCCACCTAGGCTTTAAGCTGTAGACAATAATTTTCTCACTTGGCTTCCACACCTCCCCTGAGTGGTTCCCTAAGCTCCTGTCCCTAGAGCACTTCTAACCACTTCCGGTTTGGCACTAACCTGTCTGAGTAGACTTTTGCTCAAACACTCTTTTCTTTTTTTATTGAGGTATGGTTTTATCGAGGTATATAGTTCTCTCTCATAAATGAATAAATCTTAAAAAAAATAAAAATTATAAAATGGTGTTCTTTGAGCTGGGCTCAGCCTATCCGCAGAGATGGTTTTGGCTAGAATGCCTAGGGGCACTCACCTGGGCCGTCCCACTTGTGGCAGCCCCCACAGACATTTTCCCTTTCAGAGCCAGCGTTGTGGCTAGACCAGTTTTTGTTACCATGAGCACAAGACTCACCTCAGCAACAACCATTAGAGAACTTTGAGAAAACAAGTTTTATTACTCATAAGTCATGGAAAATACAGCAGGGTGTGTACATGGGGCCACACAGCAGGCTTGGAGTGGGGGGAAAGAAAGAGAGAGAGGGAGGGACAGAGGGAGAAAGGGAGAAACTGGAGTTCTTCCTTTAATGAATTTGGAGTACTTCATCCTAAAAAATAAAAAGGGAATTCTAAAACTTTAGCAGAGAAGCTGATAAGCTCATGAAACTGTTAACTCAAGATCAAGCAAAACAAGAATTAAGTACATGGGGATGCCTGGGTGGCTCAGCAGTTCAGCATCTGCCTTTGGTTCAGGGCATGATCCCCGGTGCAGGGATCAAGTCCCACATGGGGCTCCCCGCAGGGAGCCTACTTCTCCCTCTGCCTGTGTCTCTGCCTCAATCTGCGTCTCTCATGAATAAATAAATAAAATATTTTAAAAAAGAAGAAGAAGAATTACATGGAACTGAATGAACTATAAAAAAATTATTATGATTTTTTTCATGGCTTTGACCAGGATATGACTGATTCTTTAAGGTTTTATTTTCCAGATTCAGGGAAATGTTTTCTTTTAAGCTATGCATAACTTATAGCAACTTGGTAGGTTATGCTTCTTTTAAACAGAAACAAAACATTTATTTTTCTCCTTACCTGACACCTCCAGAATTAATTCTTATGAAATATTCTTATTTTATGGCAAGATAGTTATTTGCAGAAGTTCAGTGAATCTGTCTCCTAACAGGACACAACTGGAAAGACTGATTATATTACAAAGGCTTTGACTGGAATGTCATATTTGAGGATGCTGTGCATAGAATCAAATATTCCAGAGAGTCAAGGAACTAAGGTTGACTTTATGGAACCAATGTTTATAAAGATCCTTAGAAAAATCAGCCTGGAATCTGGTTTATGTGGTTCCTAATCTTATGAGTGAGTAAGGAAGGTCCCTTCCTGGCAGACCCAGGAAACTCAGGATTTGGGGGGGCCTCAAGAAAGAGATTTACCCAAATCTATAGGTGTTGCAGGAAAAGTCTGTCGGTGAGTTCTTGACTTGGCATCTTAGCCTCCAGATCCTTTTAAAAGTCTAATTTGAGATTCCTTATAACACTTCCAACAAGGGGCACCTGGGTGGCTCAGCCGGTTGAATGTCTGACTCTTGATTTCAGCTCAGGTCATGATCTCAGGGTTATGAGATCAAGGGCCCCTTCACCATCCAACTCTGTGTTCAGCATGGAGTCTGCTTGAGATGCTCTCTCCCCCTCTTTCTGCCCCTCCCCCCCCCAGCTCATGCTCTTTAAATAAATAAACAAATAAATAAAATCTTTTTACAAAAAATTCTAGTAAAACAAACTTTAAAAGATCCATAAGGTCACTTACTACTCTTACTGCATTTACATGAATAATCAAGCTACATTTAATGAGACTAGACTTATTTTGCAACCACAGTAGTCTTGCTTTATCTTTGACAGAAATGGGCATGATTGTCCTGAGAAAGTTTGTGTTTCATTGGGAAACTATAACCCACCCTTGTGAGTGTTCATTGTCTTTAAGTTATTTTTTATTCCTTTGTAAACTGGATGCTGCTATATTATGCATTTTCTCAGTGATCAGTGCTTCCATTTTTTCCTCTCATCCTCCTGACTTGGTGCCTCTGAGAAGTGAAACCTGACAACCCAGATCCTAACTGGGACTATGTAAAGAAGCCCTGCAATCTGAAGCTGAATGTTTCAATGATCCACTAGAGAAATAACTATGCTGTGACACTGAATCTGTACCATCACCAAAGATGTTCAAACTGCAAACCAGGAAAATCAGACTGCCCCTGCCCTGCCGGCCTTTACTCCACCAGCTAAAGATGCTTCAAGCCTACCATCTAGAAACCTTCTCAACTGACATCCCTCTGAATTCAGAAAGCATGTGTATGTCTGCTCTAATCATTACTTCTTGCTTTTCTTTTGTTTCCATAGACATGACCCTCATCAAATGCCTGATTGCTCACACTCTCTACAAGCCTGACTTAGGTGGGTGCCCTACTCCCATCTGTACCACCCGTCCTGAAATGAGACATGACTGTTTAACTGGACTGAACTCTTCCCCAGACTGAGAGACTGATTCAACGAGATATGGGGCGATATCCTTAGATTTGTTCTTTTCTCCTTATTCTTGTTTCAGTCTATATTCTTTTTGTGCAGATCTCTTGCCTTACTGACCTAAACCTCTCTCCACAACTACCAATGCAACTTTCAATGTGTGAGACTTTGTGTAAAGTTTCAGATGGAGAAAAGAAAGGAGATCAGCATACGTCACCCCAAAGTATGTCACTATTTTAGGCAGATGGGGGGGGGAGAAAGCTCCTCCTATGTTTATTCTTTCTTTTTTTTTTACTTCAGATCAAGAAATTCTTATGCCACAGAGGCAGGAAAGTCATCATTCTCACTGCAGTCCTCACTCTACCATCTAAAGATGCTTCAAACCCAACACCTAGAAACCTCAACTGACAGCCTTCTGAACTGGTGGTATATGGTCTACTTACTAGAACCATTATTTTTTGGATTTTATATTGTTTCCTTAGAAATGACTGTCATTAAATGCCTGATTGCTCATACCCTGTACAAGCCTAACTTAGGTGGCCTTCAATTTTTCAAGGAAATTTCCACTTGCAAAGGTGTCTCCCTCTCCTGTGCGCAGAACAAGAGAACTACAGAGACAATCTCCTCACCTGGGATGACTTGAAACTGCATAAAAACCTTATAAAACAACCTCTATTTACCATAATTTTCTATTCACTTTCCAACAATTTACTAATTCCCCTTTTCCTTTGCCTAGTTTCTTCTTCTCAATTCATCATCCTTTTTAAAATGGCAAATAAAATCCTCAGACCAACTGCACCTCCTGGGTTTCTCTTCTTTTCTGAGAAGTCTCTGTACACATGCAAAATAAACTTTTTCTCTTGTTAATCCATCTTTTGTGACTTTAATTCACATGCCCCGTCACTAAACATAAGAGAGCAGAGGAAGTTTTTTCTTCTCCTAAATTTATAAGAGCTTTGGATTTGGATCAGGGCTTTGGATTTTAAGTTATCAAGGATATATCAACGCACCACTGGATATACATGTAACATTAAAAAGGTGAAATTAAAAGCCCTGGAATACTCAATTAGAAGTATTAATTTATGAGGTATTTTTTGTCATGTGTGTGCACACGTGTGCCTGTGTGCATTTGTGTGTCTTTGTTTATTTCCTAACTCTGTCCCTGAAAAAGCCTAGCCAAGATTACTAGAGTGATGTCTAAAGGATTTAAAGGCAACCTGGAAAGGCTCAGGTCAAAACTCAAGATGTTTGAACCTTAATAAAGATACTAATTACAGGGAAGCCTGGGTGGCTCCGTGGTGGAGCATCTGCCTTCAGCTCAGGGCGTGATCCCGGGGTCCCCGGATTGAGTCCCACATCGGGCTTCCGGCATGGAGCCTGCTTCTCCCTCTGCCTGTGGCTCTGTCTCTCTCTGTGTCTCTCATGAATAAATAAATAAAATCTTTAAAAAAAATGAAATGAATAGAATACAAAATAATACAAAATATTATTCAAGATTAAATCATGTCAAAAGCAAAATCGTTCCTTTTGAAATCCTTTCAACTGCTTCACAGCAAAAACAGAAATACATATAGTTTTTAATATGGATGTGGGTGAATTTTAATGCTTAATATGTGCAGTGGAGCTTTTAATTTGAAATGAGCCTGGAGCTTACAAAGTTCTTAAAATGACCTGAAACAGGTGCCATGTGACGACTTTGAACTGGATATAACTGGGTGCATGGCTATGACTCTAGGTAACCTTCTGTAAGGTGTAGTAGTTAGACATTCCAACTGTGGGACGAACTTCCTGGATTTAAGTCCCAACTCTACCACTCATTAACTGTGTGGTCTTCACAAATTCTGCATCTATGAAGTGAGAGTGATAACAATAAGTACTTCACAATATTCCTGTGAGGATTACACACTTTACTAGATATAAAATGTTAGAATAGTACCTGGCACATGGTAAGTGCTCAGTTGGCATTAGCTGAGATGACCATAAACTGGTGTGGGTGTCCCACGCTGTGCGAATAATGGCATGGAGGCCAACCTTGTCTGCGTGTGCCTCTACTCTCCAGAGCTAGAGAGCAAACTTCTGTGGTGGGGCAAGGGGTAGGGGAAGGTCGGGAGCAGGCCAACTGTAGACCACCATTCCTGTGACCCTGGCCCCTCCACACCCATCACCCCACTCAGCTTCTAGCAAATGCTAAGCACAAGCATCTCCCCAGTGCTCCTGTTAGTACCCACACACAAGCAAACACACCAATGGACATATCCTTTAGAGCAGCCATCAGCCTTTACTCTATACTCTTAACCCATCCCAACATTCCATTCTTAGTGGTTGAACGTCTGCCTTCAGCCCAGGGCGTAATCCTGGAGTCCCAGGATCAAGTCCCACATCAGGCTCCCTGCATGGAGCCTGCTTCTCCCTCTGCCTGTGTCTCTGCCTCTCTCTGTATGTCTCTCATGAATAAATAAATAAAATCTTAAAACAATAATAATAATAATAATGTGTTAGCTTGTATGAATGAATACAATAATTTCCCTTTTCCTGAGTTATTACTGAGTTAGTGAGCACTGAGCCATTGTTCCTCAAAGACTTTAAAAGAGCTTGTTCATTATTTTTAAATGCATAGAGGTAGATATAAATCACTATGGCATTTATATTCCCTTGGATACATTTAAAAGACAGATGTAACAGTTTCATTTAAATGTGTTGATAATTTATATTAGACTAGCAAGTAAATCCTTTGCAACTATTTAAACCTGTGAAGAAAATATTCACTTACTGTGGGTGAAAGGGTACACATTTTTTCAAAATTCCTTTAAGGTTAGACATTTGAAAAGCTGAAAGTTACTGAGCTAGATGAGAAGAAATATCTTCCCCACTCAAAATGAGAAGGTTGAGCCCTTGAACTTTTAACATAGACATGTTCTAGTTTTATTCACACAAATACAGCTTATATAAACTATACAATTATTAGGGAACAATGACATATTTGGGAATACTGCATTCCCAGACTTAGTTGAGCCAGACATGGAAAGATATTTATATACAACAAATAAAATAAAAATAACAAATAAAAATGTGAGGGCGCCTGGGTGGCTCAGTCAGGTAAGTGTCTGCCTTGGGCTCAGGTCATGATCTCAGGGTCCTGGGATGGAGTCCCACATTGGGATCCCTGCTCAGTGGGGGTCTGCTTCTCCCCCTCCATCTGCCTCCCCCAGTTCCTGCTCTCTCTCAATCTCTCAATTAGGTAAGTAAAATCTTTTTTAATTTAAAATAAATCAAAATGTACCACGCAAACTACAAAAACACATAAGACAACTTCACTACACAAAAAGTTATCTGCTCTGTTTCCCTCCCACAATCAGTCAGCAGGCAGTTATTAAGTGCCTTTTATTTGACAATAATGTTTGAGGCACCTGGCTGGCTCAGTAGGTAGAGAAGGTTCACGATACTGTTGATCTCTCATGAGTTTGAGGCCCGTGTTGGGCATAGAGATTACTTAAAAAAAAAATAATGTGTTATCTTAGGGATGACTGGGTGGTTCCATGGTTGGGCGGCTGCCTTTGGCTCGGGGCATGATCCCGGGGTTCCGGGATTGAGTCCCACATCGGGCTCCCTGCATGGAGCCTGCTTCTCCCTCTGCCTGTGTCTCTGCCTCTCTCTGTATGTCTCTCATGAATAAATAAATAAAATCTTAAAACAATAATAATAATAATAATGTGTTAGCTTGTATGAATGAATACAATCATTTCTCTTTTCCTGAGTTATTACTGAGTTAGTGAGCACTGAGCCATTGTTCCTCAAAGAAATGCTAGGTCAGGTTCCTGCAGGCCACTGGTCACAAATTGTTTGATGTGTGTTTCTGTTTTAAGACACCTTCTTTAATACATACCGGTGATTCATTATCCTTGAAATCACAGCCTACAACTCATGCTGAACAAAGCTTATCTAACACAGGCACTTTCTCCCCAAGGCACATCACAGCCTTCTTGCTAAGCTTAGGGACACTGGGCCACACTTCAGCATTACATTTGGTGGGATTATAAACAAAATAGTCAACACAAAGCACCAAAATCCAAAATGCATGGCACTAAATAGAATGTAAAAGGATACTTGTTTACAGCATGAGAGCTGAGACAAGGCTGCAGAGAGGGTCTTGCTGGACCTCAACTGGAAACAGGCATGTTAGGAAAGTCACCTTTTTTGTCACTCTCATGCTTCTGTGAATAATGTTGGGGTTTACAGATAAACTTTAGGAAGTAAGCAAATTCACAAACACAGAATCCATGGATAATGAAGATCAATTATAAATACATGTTCAAGAAATGTTAACTCTAGCTCTAAAGAAAGACAAAAACAAACAATTTAAGTGTTAAGGTAGGTAGACTTTGGTTAAGATAGAGAGGAAGCAGGGTACTGTCTAGAGCAACCTAAGACCAAGATTGAAATAGTATCTGTATCAGTTTCCTATTACTACGGCAACAAATTCTCAACATATACAGTGGCTTAAAAAGCAGATTTATTATTTTACAGTTCTGTAGGTTATGAGCCCTACCTGAGTCTCACTGGGCTAAAATCAAGATGTCAGCAAGACTCTGAAGGCTCTAGGGAGGAATCCCTCTCTTTGCCTTTTCAGCATCAAGAGGCCATCCATATTCTTTGGCTCATGGTCACTTCTTCCATTTTTTTTTTAAGATTTTATTTATTTATTCATGAGAGGCACAGAGAGAGAGAGAGAGAGAGGCAGAGACACAGGCAGAGGGAGAAGCAGGCTCCATGCAGGGAGCGCGACGTGGGACCCGATCCCAGGTCTCCAGGATCACACCCTGGGCTGCAGGTGGCGCTAAACCGCTGCGCCACCAGGGCTGCCCATTTCTTCTATCTTTAAAGCCAGCAATGATGGATCAAATCCTTTTCCCATGACACTACTGACTTCCTTTTCCACCTCCCTGTCTACTTTTAAGGATTGCATATGATTATATTGGACCTACTTGGATGATCCAGAACAATTTCCCTTTTTCAAGGTCAACTAATTGACAGTTGAGGAACTTCATTCCTCCTGACACCAAATACAGTGTCTTTCCCAAAACTACTTCACCAACTTTCTAGTACCAACTGGGTGTCTTATAAATCAATTCAGTTCTAACAGTAACTACCCATAGTTATTGTCAAATTCCACAGGTTTAAGTGTTGGTCCCACAAGACTGTCCTCATTTCATACACCAGTTCCATCGGGTCCCCAGGATAGCTTCACTTCTCTTTGACTTGGAAAGTCTCAGGTTCCCACACACACCCCCACCAACATTCAACTATTACTACAATGACTCAAAGAACTGAGGAAAGTGCTGTACTTGCTATTAGAGTTTATTTTAAAGGATACAAATACACGCAGATGAAGAAGTACATAGGGCAAGGACCAGAAGTGCCCCAAGTGCAGGAGCCTCCAACTTATGGAATGGAGGTGTGCCTCCCTCCCAGCACATGGGTGTATTTGCCAACTCAGAATCTCTTCAAATGCCGTCATTTAGGTGTTTTATGGAAGTTTCATTAGGTAAGCATGATTGTGGCCATTGGCAATGAACTCAGTCTCCAGCTCTTCCCCCCTCCCCAGAGGTTGGGGTGGGTAAAGCTGAAAATTCCAAGATTCTAATCAACTCTTGACCTTTCTGGCAACTGGCCCCTATTCTGATGCTATCTAGGATAGCAAGAGTCATGTCACTGGGACACCTCATCACTCTAGAAATTCTAAGGGCTTTAGAAGCTCTGTTTCAGGAACTAGGGGCAAAGACCAAAAATCTTTCTGCTCTTACCACAGCAACTTTAATTCCCCTTTGCCACATAAGGTAACATATTCACAGGTTCTAGGGACGAGAATGTGAACATCTTAGGCAGAGGAGGGGGCGTTATTCCACTGATCACAGCATCTATTGCACTTTGCGAGCACTGTGGTACTTTAGGAAACTCAATGTGCTAGCATTTTGGTGCATGGACCGAGGGTTAGCAAAAGATTACAGCCCAAGTACTGTATTAGGTGATGGAGAGAAAATAGAAAGCAAGGAGTCTGCAGGGCATTGACAAAGCAGAAATAATACTTATGTAACAAATATGAAGCTTATGATAGTTCTGTTAGATCATGCCCTACAATTAATACAATTAATACATCAGTTCTCTGATGACCTAGTAAATGCATTATGAGAATGTCAGCAATCTACCTACGTTAGTTTTGAATAAACACTTAAGAATCTAAACCTAGGGACCTAAATTTCTTCTGCTGACAAACTACCTTCTTGTTACCATGGAGAAATTCTGAAGCACCTCATTTGTATTCCTTACCTCCCCCTCCCTCCCCTCATCTCACACTACTTCCAACACTGGCTAATGTGGATGTGAGACACCCTCCCTGCTGCCCTCCCCCCCCCCCCCCCCCCCCCCCCCCCCCGGCTTCATCCTATCGCATGATATCAATGACCAACTTACCAGTGACTTGTGGGCAAGACTGATAAGCCACAGAATAAAGTCTCCACATCCCTAAGTGATTCACAATCAACAGTTTTTCTCTAGGTGCCTGCCGAGAATATCTTTATAGGTTTCTAAGTCATCAGCTCCTCTTAACTCCTGCCAACACCCAGAGCAGCACCTTTAATGTAAAACAATTGCATAATGATAAGTTAGTTTCACAGCTGGTCAATAATTGCCCAAATCCCTCTAGATGGCAAATGTGCCCAGGCACCTTTGTTTCAGATATCCTCATTTATTCCAAAAATAAAGATTGTGGCAGTTTAAGAAGTATGATTCGGAGGGGGAAAAGAAGATTGAAAAAAAGATTTATCATGTAACTATGATATATGATTTAGAGAAATGAGAATATTTCTTGAAATCTGAGACATCGTCAACTGTGAGATGCACCTTAAGGCTCTGGGGATCTGGTGCAGGGTCTCTCGTGAGATTTGCAGTTTAGCTATCAGCCGGGACTGCCATCTTCTGGGGCTAGAGAATCCACCTCCAGGCTCACTCACATGTTTGTTGGAAGCTTTCAGTTCCTCCCTGGCTGTTGGCCAAATACGCCGGTTCCTTACTAAGTGGCCAAACTGTCAGCAGCCTGAGTGTCTGCCCTGGAGCGAGGAGAGTCCAAGATGGGGAAAGGAAGCCACAGCCTGTAATAGGCCGATCACAGAAGCAATGCACACTGGCTTCTCCCATGTTCTATTGGTCCACAGACTACCTCTGGTACAACACGGACAAGAATTCTACAAAGGCACCAATCAAGAGGCTGGTTACCATAGCACATATTACCAAAAGGAACCTGAAACTAATCTGCTTCTTTAGGCAACATTTATTGAGCACTTACTACATACCTTGCCCCATACTAAATACTGGTAACTCATTTAAAAGAATTAAATGAGAACAATCCTCTGAGATGAACCCTATTATTATCTCTCTTTCTCTCTCCCCCTCTCTCTCTCTTTACAGGTGTGGAAACTAAAGCTTAGAAAGGGTAAGTAACCTATCCAAGGTCACCAGCTAATCAGAGTGAGGGCTGGGACTTCTAATCTTTTCACTAAAATGCTACCCAGCCTTTGCTTCAGTGTGTATTATTGACTATGTCAACAATGAAATCCCATTATCAAATTAGATAATTTGAGAGTCTCCAAGATTCTTTACATTTTCTTGACTATTCCCATCACCAGTCCATAAGAAAGTACTCCATTGTTTTGTGACACTTTTAAAGCTTTAGCTTATTTAATTTGTTATGTTAATTATTTACAGTTTTAAAAATTGAGTGTGATGGAGGTTAGCTCTGGTGCTATCTATAGCTTCACAAATGAAATGAGCAAAACTGCCTGCCAAAACCCTTGACTCGCACAATAGTAGGTATCATTCTGAAAGATGGGAGAGAAGAATAAAGTGCAGACTTTTGAGAAAATCTGAACAATATTCTCTGAAGACATAATTGTCTCAGAAGATAGTATTTAAAATAATTTTCATAACTTTACAAAAGAAATATAAGACAAAAAGAGACTGCTTTTTATTCTAACATAGAGATGTTCGAATACCAATTATCTCAAACACCTGTCAAGAGTAGACATGCTTACACTCCCCCAAAATTCTGTAACAATAAAAAGAAAAAGTAATACAAGTTTTAGACTGCTCTGTGAGCACAAAGTAAGTACAAATAAATCCTACTTATGACCCCAAGACCCATCATCTCCAATGACTCATTCTATCCCATCTGATAAAGAACCAGAGCTTATGGAATTAGTTCACTGGGTTTCCAATTCATATTAGACAAACCAATTTTCTTAAATCTCTGTAAGTAAAACCTACTAGAATCATCAATGTGGAAAAATAGTCGTTACATTCAGAGGAAAATAAGGCCTTAAGGTATCACAGCTGGATCAGCTGGATGGAGTGCGAAATAGCAACCAGTTGTAACCAAGCAAAGAAAGCAGTGGACCAGGCATTCACAAGGAATCAACTCATTGTTAAATCCTTCCTAGAGGAGTCCTGAGCTCATGAAGTCTGGCTGGGACCCAAGAGTGGGAGCAAGGAAGACCAGGCTAAGAAGGCCAGGAGTCCAGACCATCACAGAGTAGGGATTCTCCCAGGACAGGGGTGGGAGGCAGAGCGGAGTGCAGGTGTGGAGCAAAGGGGAGGGATGAGGTGGTAGGAATCCAGCAGATGGTAGAGAGTTCAGGGACTCAGCATTTCTGCAGACTAGATGGTGGTCAAAGAAGCAATTGATACTCACAAATCATGAGGGCCAAGTTTTGAACCTCCAAGCCCAAGTCTTTGATTGCACTCTTTCTTGTCTCTTTAGTGAACAGAGGCCCCAACAGACTGGTTAGTGACAGGGTATTCTGAGTGCAGTGCCCAAGAAGCACACAAACACTGAGCATTGGGCCAGTTTCCTCAGTGCACAGCACAGAATTCCGCAGGACTTTGAAGCTATTTCATTTGCGGTTCTTGTTCTGAATGCATACTAGATTCTCAATAAACCATTTTTGTTTAGTAGAGAGGGAGAGAGAGGGAGAGAAAAAAGGAGGAAGAAGATGAATATGGGTGGAAGGGTCAAAGGAAGGAAAGAGGTAAAGAAAAGAGAGAAAGAAAAATGAAAAAGAAAGGAAGGAAAGGAAGAGATGGAGGGACATCAGTTTGGGGGAACATACATACGCATGGGCTCAAACACATGCGCATGCGCACACGCGCACACGCACACACACACACACACACACACACACACACCACTGCGATTGCCCTAAAAAAAAATTAGCTATATTCTGGCTGTACCTATTACCTTACCCTTCTTTAAAGCATCCTTTGTGGGGGGCACCTCTTTGGCTAGTGGTTGAGTGTCTACCTTTGGCTCTGGTCCAAAGGTTGACCCGGGCCTGGGATTGAGTCCCCCATCAGGCTCCCTGCGAGAAGGAGCCTGCTCCTCCCTCTGCTTGTGTCTCTGCCTCTCTCTGTGTGTCTCTCATGAATGAATAAATAAAATCTTTAAAAAAAAAAAAAAAAAAAGAACATCCTTTGAGGTAAGAGCAAATAATGGCTTGGATAACTCTACATATTTTAGTTTACATTTATTTTTATCTCTAGGGTAAATTATATTCTAGTTTTCTCTGAAACATAATCTTAAAGACAGAGGGTCACAAGACAAATACTTGCCAGTTGGAAATACTAAAAGTAGCCAGGCTGTGAACTAACTGGCCTCAGGAGGGAATACAGGAACTATGGCTGTCCCCAGCAGGTGGCGCAAGCGGCCCTCTGCTGTGATGAGACACCTCCTGGTGATTCATCTATTATTAAAGTAGGTTTCTTCTTCATATGATGATTTTCAAACAGCAGATTATCCCAAACCAGGGGAGGAGCTGGGTTGGGAAAGAAATCAGTCCGCAGGATCCCAAGAGACACTAAGTAGGGAAGACAAAATCTGGAGGCTTTTAATTTTATTTCTCTTGTTAAACTGCTTAAAACCACGCAATGACCTCACAAATACTTTTGTTCCATTCATATCATTTTAGGCTCTGAATAGTTAAGAATTATTTCAGGACAGAGTTTTACATTAAGGGCCAAAGGACAACAAAGTACTAAGAATTATGATACCTGAAAATATTTGTATTATGATGAAGAGCTTATAAAGGAGATGGTTTTCCCATAACAAATTAAAGATAAGTCAATTCCCAAGGAAACTTTGGGAAAGGGGACGTTGATTAGAGATTGTTGAGATCAGCCAATGTTTCTGCTGCTTCACTAGTTTCTTACAAATAAATACAGTGTTTTTGCTCACATTTGGAGCTCAGGGCTATGCATTTTTTTGTGAGCAAGCAAACAGAACTGAAAACATTTGCATCCCTGGGGACAAGGTAACCCTCTTTGGGAAGGCAGGAAACATAGTATGTTATCCTTGGAATCACCTTCAAAAATCTGGGACCGAAAAACAGAATTTCATTAATTAAGGCTTCTTAAATATCTGCCCTCACATGTTTCCAAAGAAACAAGGGTTTGGAATGTTCAGGTCAGTGACTAATTTCCAGTGAATAGCTGTCCTGCCAGCACCTACTGCCTTCATTCCCTCACATCCACTGATATTTTAACTCCCCACAATCTGCTTCCCTGTCCATCTGCCACTAGGACTTTACTTTTTAAAGATATTTTATTTATTTATTATTTATTTATTTATTTTAAAGATTTTATTTATTCATGAGAGATACACATAGAGAGAGAGAGAGGCAGAGACACAGGCAGAGGGGAAGCAGGCTCCCTGGAGAGAGCCCGATGTGGGATTCAATCCCGGGACTCCAGGATCACGCCCTGGGCTGAAGGCACATGCTAAACCCAGGGATCCCCTAAAGATATTTTAAAATATAAAAGTAATGCATGTGTCCCACAAGAATTTGAAAACACTGAAAGACAATAAAAGAGGAATTTCCCATGACTGAGTAGATACTGGCAACACATGCTTCCAACAGGAGCTTGTGTCCAGATTATATGAAGAACTCCTACAAATCAATTTTAAAAAACAATAAAGGGGAAAATGAGCAACAGATGTGAACAGACATTTTACCAAAGAGGATACTCAAATGGACAGTTTCAATTTTGCTGGTAACCACCCGTAAATTAAAACCATGGACATGTGTGAGGGTTTTAAAACAAGTCCACAGATTCTTTGCTACCTCTCCCTTCAAGACACTGGGACTAGTTCTCTTGAGGGCAGTGTAGGAGTAAACACTGGTTTCCAACAGAGAGAATAAAGCAGATGGAAGTGTGTGGCTTCCCCCTTACCCCCTCATGAATCATTCAGAGGGGGCAACTGGCTTCATGTCAGGGGGCTGGTTGCTCAAAGAGCCCTAGAGAGGCCAAAGTGCTGAGGAACTGGGGCCTCTAGCCTGACTAAAGGCCCTTAGCCTGCCCTCTAAGTAACTCCCAAAGAAACAGTGACCCACAGAAACAGGAGGTGATGAACTTTTTAAGCCACCAAATTTGAGGGTAATATGTCATGTAGATGATGTATACAATAGGATACCACCACACATACACCAGAATCACTAAAATTTTAAAGTTTGATATATGGAAAATTGGTTACAATGTCCAGAAAGAGAATTCCCATTGCGCTTCTGCTGGTGGGTGTGTCACTGGTACAACCATTCTGGAAAACCATGTGAATGATCTACTAAAGTTGACTAGATAACACACCCTATCACACAAGTCCACTTCTAGGACACACATACGTACATGAGGCATCAAAACGCACGTGCAAGAATATTCACAAAAGAGCACCTGGATGGCTCAGCGGCTGTCTGCCTTTGGCCCAGGGCATGGTCCAGGGGTCCTGGGATCGAGTCCCGCATCCGGCTTCCTGCATGGAGCCTGCTTCTCCCTCTGCCTGTGTCTCTGCCTCTGTGTGTGTGTGTGTGTGTGTGTGTGTGTGTGTGTCTCATGAATAAATAAATAAAATCTTTGTTAAAAAAAGAATATTCACAACAGCATCATAAAATAGCACGACCTGAAAGTCTACCAGCAGTGTTTGGAGACCATGGTGGCGTGTGCCTCGATGGAGTGCTCCTAAATAGCAGCGACAAGGCATGAACTACAGCTGTGCCGAGTGGACCCGGAGTCTCACACTCTGCGCGAAGGAAGCCACACGGAGAAGAACGAATCCTGAGTAGACTCTGTGGTCAGCACCCACAGGAATTCGGGAAAGAGATGGTTGCTTCATTGAGAAAGAGAAGGCCTAAGGATGACTCAGTAAGTGTACCCTCCTCAAGAGAGAAAAATCCGTTTATGACAATTCTTTTATGAAAATTCTGCTTTCCCTGTTATCTCGAAAATGAGAATGCGTTCACTCAGGGTCAGGCACAGGAAGCGCAGCGCCGGGCTGTGGAGGGACAGTCCCCTGCGCAGCCACAGGATCCTGAGGCCAGCACCTGCCTCCTCCCCTCTCCTCCCCTTCCTCCTCCTCCTCCTCCTCCTCCTCTTCCTCGGCTCAGGCCTCAGGCTAGCCTGGGGAGGCACTCAGCACTCTCCAGAGTCTCTTCACACTTCACCTGTCAGCCAGGCTATTTTTAAAAATCCCTCCTGGAGATCCCCAACTAAAAGTGTCTCTGGGCCTGTCCTGCCGCCTCCGCCTCCGCCTCGGTGCTGCAGCCTGGCCTGGCCTGGCCAGCGGGAAGACCGTCCCCAGCCTCGGAGGGAGGATCGCCCCAGGCCCCGGAGGGAGGACCGTCCCCAGGCACCCTGGAAGAGCACCGTTCCTGAACCCCGGGATCGCCCCCAGAACCCCCCCCAGCGTTGGTGCCCACCCCCCCCCACCCCACCCCCTGCTCTCTCGCCGCTGCCTTCCTTCCGTGTTCACCTCAAGGAAAGGTCCCCCCTCGGCCTCCCTGCTGCACCCTTGCCCAGGACTGCCAATGGCCCTCTGCCCTCCTCTGTGCCGGGATCCGCCTGGAGGCTTCCTCTTGGTAGCTGAGGGCCCATAAGACTTGCGTCTCAGGTTCCCCACCCCACCCTCTGGCTCCTGGGCTCCCCTTCCCCCAACCTGTCATGCAGGGAGTAGGGGTGCGGGCTTTAGTGTGGCCGCTGGCTTGAACCTGGGGTCTGGACCCTTCTCCCTGGCTACTGAACCGGGGCAGCCTAGGCCAGGGGGAAGGCCAGACAGGGTTAGGGGCCTTTTTTGGCTCACATACAGAACCTTCCAGCACCTCTCCCTCCCTCCCCCCACCCAGCCATCATACAGACGTCAGAAAGTCTGATTGAAAACTCATTGGTTAGGGTAGTTCAGTGGGTTAAGCCTCTGCCTTCCACTCAGATCATGATCCTAGTGTCCTGGCTGGTGGAGCTCCCTGCTCAGTGGGAAGACTGCTCCTTCCTCTCCCTCTGCCCCTCCTCCCTGCTCATACTCTCATACTTTCTCTCAAATACATAAAATACTAAAGAAAAAAAACCCAAAACTCATAAAAACAGACTCTTAACTATAGAGAACATACTGATGGTTGTCAGAGGAGAGATGGGGGGGGGTGTAAATGTGTGAAATTGGTGAAGGTGATTAAGAGGACACTTAGGATGAGCACTGGGCAATATATAGAATTATTGAATCGTTATATTGTACACCTGCAACTAATATAATACTGTATGTTAACTATACTGGAATTAAAATGTTTTATTTTTTTTTCAGATGGAATTAAAATGTTTTAAAGATAGACAAAAAGCATTGATAAGAAACTACTAACAATGCTTTTTCTCTAGGAAGGAGAACTGGGGTGGGAGGGAGGCTCATTTCCTACATATCCCTTTTGATCTTTGGAATTTTATTCATCTGCAAAATTGTTTATATTATTAAAATAAAACCTTACTTTTTAAATGCAGCTGGTTGCAAAGGTATGTTCAGTGGGTGAAAATTCAGTGAGTTCTATGTTTAAGAGAGATGTATTTTTTGAATATATATACATATACCTCAATAAAAAGGTTTTAAAAAACAAATAAAATCTGTAGGCAAAGAGCAGAGCACAGACCACCTTGTCCCTCAGGCCTGTGTGTACTTGGGAAGCTATCTAGATGTGTTTGGACACAGACCAGCTCCTGGCCCCCTCTGCCCCTCCTCTTTGTTGTCTGCCTTCTCTCAATCTTGAAGTCCTCCTGTGTGCACATTCTCAGTACATTCCTACTTTCTAATCTCTCCACGAAGCCAGCGATGGCTGGAATGTTAACATTTATATATTTTTTTAAGATGTATTTATTTATTCATGAAAGACACAGAGAGAGGCAAAGACACAGGCAGAGGGAGAAGCAGGCTCCCTGCAGGGAGCCGGATTCAGGACTGGACCCCAGGACCCCGGGATCACACCCTGAGCAAGGCAGACACTCAACCGCTGAGACACCCAGGCATCATCCCTAACATTTATATTTCAATGGAAAATCATTCCTAGCAATTCAGGGACTCAAAATGTAACTGTGTCCCAGATTCCTGCCTTGTAGTCAGAAGGCATTGTTCTCTGTTAAAAACGTTCCATGCTATAGCACTTCAATTAGAGAGAGCATATGTTGGGAGTCATAGCATGCTTAAATCAGGTTTCAAAAGCAAATATGCTTTACTCAATATAGAGAATTTGCTGGTAATAGAATGTAATTCCCACAAAGGCAGGGATCCTGGGACTTAGAACAGGGTACCGCACATAGTAGGAAATCACATGCTTGTTGGATTAATATTTGTAAGTGAACTGAGCCCAAAGTAACTGAAAGAGCCTGTCCCCTCTCTTTTCTCTGCTTCTGCCACTCCCAGGCACAGACACTAAGGTAACAAAATGCAGTCAAAAATCGAAGTGTGGGGATGCCTGGGTGGCTCAGTGGTTGACTGCCTTCGGTTCGGCTCAGGGCATGATCCAAGGGTCCTAGGATCAAGTCCCGCATGGGGCTCCCCACACGGAGCCTGCTTCTCCCTCTGCCTGTGTCTCTGCCTCTGTGTGTGTGTGTCTCTGCCTCTCTCTCTCTCTCTGTGTCTCTCAGGAATAAATAAATAAAACCTTTAAAAAAGAGCAGCCCCGGGTGGCTCCGTGGGCCTTCGGCCCAGGGCATGATCCTGGAGACCTGGGATCGAATCCCACGTCGGGCTCCCTGCATGGAGCCTGCTTCTCCCTCTGCCTGTGTCTCTGCCTCTCTCTCTCTCTCTCTCTCTGTGTGTGTGTGTGTGTGTGTGTCTCATGAATAAATAAATAAAATCTTAAAAAAAAAACCTTTAAAAAATCAAAGTGTAGTTTGGTATATAAATATGAGTCGTTCATTTGTAAACAGTTTAATATCAATGCCTGATAGTCACAAAGCATCTTACTGGTTTTGATGTTGGGAGAGATATTAAAGCATATTTACATCTCAGTCTTCTATCTCTAACCTCCTGGGCTCTGGCTCCAAATAGAGTATGGTGATTGTCTAACAAATCCAGAACAATGGCCAAGGAGATAGAGCAGGATTTTAAAAGAGCAAGCAGTCCACAAAAGGGCTCCAGGATCTAAATAGGTACACATTTGTGTAACAGAAAGGTTAGATGGTGTGATTTAATCAAGTGGTGGGGGAAAATAACTTATAGTATGATGCATTAAAGTTGGCAAGAGAAGCAAGAGGAGCAAAGCCTGGGTGATTCAGTCTGTTGAGTGTCAGGCTCTTGATCTCAGCTCAGGTCTTGATCTCAGCGTCTTGATCTCAGGGTCGTGACTTCAAGCCCTGTTTTGAGCTCCACACTTACCATGGAGCCTACTTTAAGAAAAAAAAAGTGGGCGAGAGGATAAGGATATGTCAGATGAGAGAAGTGGGTGGCTCAGGGAAGGACACATTGAAAATACTATTTTACCTCAGAATGCTTTAAATAAAAAGAGAACTCAGTAAAGATGGTGGTAAAATTAGAAACAAAATGTGAACTCATGACATTTACTAAAGTGGCCTAAATCAGTGTCATTTCCCCAGGGCTCCACAGCTGCTTTCACTCAGAGCAGCTGACTCTGTTGTGAGAGAGGGAAAATAAAACCCCACCCGACACAACTTGCTTGCTCTCAAAGATACAGGGGATTTCAAGACAACCAAGGAGCCGGTTTAAATAAGGGGCTCCCGTGGGCTACAGTGTGACAATTTGAGCATTAAAAAGAAAATGATCAGGTCGCCTGGGTGGCTCAGTGGTTGAGTGTCTGCCTTTGGCTCAGGGTGTGATCCAGGTTCCAGGGATGGAGTCCCACATCCAGCTCCCGGGAGCTCGCTTCTCCCTCTATCTGTGTCTCTGCCTCCCTTTATCTGTCATGAATAAATAAAAATCTTAAAAAAAAATTAAAGAAAATGATCATTCTGTAAAAAACCATGAGCCCACTGCGACCTCAAAAGAAGCAAACAGTATGTGGTGTGCTTCAGGAAAGCTGTATGTACATTTCTAATACCAGGTTCAGAAAATGGTATGTATTGATAACCCCTAATTATATACCAGGTTTGTATTTTGTTTGACAGCTAATATCAGGCCGTGTGAATCAAGGCATGGAGAGTCGATCTGCAGGTGCAGGACTGACTCTGGGCTCCTCTGATGGGGGTGAGGGGACAGGGGATGAGGGAGAAGGTGGTAGGGACCAGGCAGGGGTTAACTGTAATCAGAGGAAAAAACATTCAGAGTAAAAAAAAATCCATAAAGGCAAAGAAACGAATTACCAGGTGGCACGGGGGTCCTTGGGAGTGAGGGTAGCAGCCCGACTCGCTGGGCCTCTGCTCTGGTCCTGAGACCTCACACCTATTCTCCTGCCTGGGATATGGGATCCCATCCCTTAGCTGAGAAGCATATTTTTAACTGGGATAAAGAAGGAAATCAAGCCCATATTATATGGGACTTGTTTAAGTGGTGTTTATACACTTGCAGTAGTAAGTTTGGGAATCATGACACTATTTTACTTGTACTTAGACTGCGGTTAGGATGTTTTATAGGGTTAGGGAACCTGATTTATAGGGTTCTGAAGTCTGATTTATTAGATGGACGAGCACACTTAAGTACGCAGGGTGATTTTTGCCCCTGAGAAATATAAAAACTCTCAGTTGAAGTGGTTGAACGAATTAGATATTATATTCATAATTATAACTTGAACTAAGATAATTTAGTCAAGTTTGGAAATGCTGTTGTTTAGGGGAATTTACTTATTTATTTATATCAAATATTTTATTTATTTATTTATTTATTTATTTATTTATCCATGAGATACACAGATAGGCAGAGACACAGGCAGAGGGAGAAGCAGGCTCCATGCATGCAGAACTCGATCCCGGGACCCTGGGATCACCCCCTGAGCCGAAGGCAGCCACTCAACCACTGAGCCCCCCAGGTGCCCCTAGGGGATTTAATCTGTCAAATTTATATACAAATTGAGCATTGATTAAAAAACAAGGAAAAGTTGTCTTTTGACTTTGTAACATTATTAGGTGAATAGCTGAGCAAGACTTATCCACAGACGGTAAAGTTTGAAGAACATTTAGTTTTCAATTTTATGATTTTAGTTCATTATTGATAAAAAACACATTCTTCTTTTCTTTTTGAAGAATAATGCTACCTCCCCATCAAACAACTCACCTGACAGCTCTACCACAGTTTAGAAAAGGAGAAGACATGCAGTTGCCCATGCCACAGAGAAGGACAAGTCTCTTTTCTCCTAACAATCACATGATTTTTTTCCTCAGATTAATACAATTTTTGGAATATTTATATAACAATGGTGTTTTCCAGTGGGCTATCTTTATTTTATTTTTTCCCTGAAAGGGCATTTTGTGAAAGATAGAGAAAGCCAGAGAGAGAGGAAGGGAGGGAGAGGAGAGAGAGAAAGAAAGAGAGAAAGAGAGATTCCTATTTGGTACTTCTCAGCCTGGGAAGTTTTAGGTTTTTTTTTTTTTTTGTAAAGATTTTATTTATTTATTCATGAGAGACACAGAAAGAAAGGCAGAGACACAGGCAGAGAGAGGAGAAGCAGCCTCCATGCAAGGAGCCCGATGTGGGACTTGATCCCAGGTCTCCAGGATCATGTCCTGAGCCAAAGGCAGACGCTCAACCACTGAGCCACCCAGGTGTCCCAGTTTTGGGTATTCTTACCAAGGATTTATTTCTCTGCTCTTCCAGGAGCCACCCTGTTGAAACCCCCTGCCCCCAACTCTTCCCCTCTTGGTTAAGACTCATGAGGGGGAGGGGGTGCCGCTGGAGGGGGGGGGCATGCCTTTTATTATGGTTCCCAGACTCCTAGATTCCACACCAGCAATGTCTCAAAAAAAATTTTTTTTGGTGACCTACATAGATCAGTCAGTCATTTATGTGGCCAAGTGAGAAGGAAAAGCAGAAATAAAACCCTGCCATTTCCCATCACAACATTTTATAACAGAAACGACATTTTAACACCCAAATGCAGAAAGGACTTGACTTGGGCCAAAGACAATTTTTTCACACGAAATACACTTAGTTGAATGGAAATCTCACGGGGCTGTCCCTGTCACTCTTCTGTGGCTATAACTGTCACCAGAGGTGGATGGGGCCCACCTGGGAATCACAGCCCAGAGAATAGGCTGAGCCGGCTGGGCCCCCCTCCCCCCCACACCACCTCCCACACACCTCTTCCCCCAACACACACCTCCCCCCATCCCCCACGCCTCCCCCCCACATCCCCTTCCCCCCCACATCTCCCTCCCCCGCCCCCACCACCTCCCGCACCCCTCCCCCCACACCCCTCCCCCCGCATCCCGTCCCCCCCCATCACGCATGGCAAGGACCGGCTGGGGGGCCTGTGGGTCTGATTCTGAGCTCCAGGGCCTTTACTTCCTCTTACTGGACACTTGAAAGTGTCGGTGCTCCCTGATTAATGAGTTATTGTCAGCGTTATTTGAGCCTCCAAAGCTGTCACCTGGCCGATGGTGCCCCTCCTTCTGGGGTGGGGACCCTGCGGGACTGTCGCAGGCCTCAGAACCCAGAAGCTCCTCCTAGGGCCAATGTGCTTTCCTGGGAGGAAATTTAGGATTGTTTTGCTGTTTCTACCGTCTTCCGTAAAAGAATAACCAACCATTTTTCCCAAAGAAGATGGAAAAAGAAAAAAACACCATATATGAAAACACCTCAGACCACAAGTATTGTCCATGTGTGTTACCCATCTCATGCAGAGATGAAGGATTTTAAACGCTTTCCAAAAAGCTCCTAATACGTTTGATTACTAAAAGAAGTTATATTAGAGTTTTAGAGGCTCCTGAAAAGCTACCTAATACATGTAATTACTAAATGGACGTTATATTAGAGTTTTCTATAAGCTAAGAAAAATTTAAAAATGATTTTTAAAGTCCAGTATGCTTCCCTTTCCTTCAAAGACTTCCAATCTGTATATTAATGTTGTATATGACCTCTTCCAATTAGAATATCCATGCCACGATTAGGCAAACATCTGAGACCTAGTCATTGACTCAACAAATGTTTTTAAAGTACCAACCTTGTGCCAACCATAGCTTTGGCTTTGGAGATGCAATAATGAAAACTCATCCTTTTCCATCAAGGGGCTCAGGAATTTTAATAGGGAGAATCAGGCATGTTGACCAATACATGGGAGGCGTTCCGAGGGCTTTCTCAATGACCTGGGCAGGTACAGTGGAGCATAAGGGAGGTGGGCCTCAACGGTTCTCCCGGAGAAATGGCCAGGAGGGACAGCAACCCTGCGTCAGGGTGGGAAGGAGCCAGAGAGAAGGCAGGTCTGCCCAGCGGGCCGGTTGATGAGGGTCTGGGTGCTCTCCTGCAGGTAGGGGAGGGGGTGCTGGTTATTAAGCTATTGCCTCCTGGCTCAGCACCACCCTTCTCTGCTCTGCACTTAGATGCCAAAGCGAAGCCTCTTCAAATACATTTCCCTTTGCCAGCTGGCTCCCAGTAGGATCTACCAGTGGGAGTGCGGAGAGGAAACTGGGAGGCTGGAGGAGGCAAAGGGCACCTGCTCACCTGCTATTCTTGTCACCATCACACTGGCAAACTCCCAGCTTTCTTCCAGACCCCACACCAGGCCATCCTGCAGAGGGGCAGCACCACTAAGCAGCAGCCCTGCCTCAAGGCTCCTTGTCGAAGCCTCTGTCCTGCCTGCTTAGCAGCCTTCTGAGGAGGCCCAGCTCCCAGCCCCAGGGCACTCCTCCCAGCTGGCAGGTTCCAGCCCATCCCAGCCTCTGCCTTGTTTCCCTAACTAGCCCTAAGGTTGGGCGCTGCTTCCTGCCCCTACTATCTTTGCTGACTAAACAGTTTTGTTTTTGCCTTTTCACCTGTTTAGCCAATTTCTTGCATTCGGTTCTTCCTACTGAAATGCCTAGGGTTGCGTCTGTTGTTCTGAGAACCATGATCATACTGGGTGTGGGGGGTCCAAGAAAACAGAATTTTAAAGACCAGAATTGGGATTGATACAGATGTGTTTGGCTTGGAATGCAGTGCCAAGCTTTTTCCTGATGAAAATGGGACACTAGTAAGCCACAGCACGTGGTGGTGTCACTATTAGTGAAATTATGGCCAGTGGTTCATTGTGAGGAGTGTCTACTGATGTGCCTTGAAGGACCAGGGGCCACTGCACTTGAATGTTCAGCAGCAACAAACATTATTGGGATGGCGAGGTGCTTGCTACTTCTCTCTGCACTGGAGAGCTTTCAAAAAGAAGATGACCATGTTTCTAGCTGATTCTGAACAAGGAATCCAGGATCTGAGAGCATGGCTAGAGGAGCCGGAGACTAGGAGCCATAGATTAGGAGTCTATTGCAAACTAAATTCAGTAACCTTTCCTGGTTTGAATATGTTTGAGAAAGTCCATCCTGAAATACTGAATGCTTTTGAATATTTTTATTACTTTATTATAATACAGCGACTTAAAGCTAGCAAACGAATACGTGTCTGGACTTGGGATACCTGCTATTAATACACAGCCAAACAAATGCTTTCTCAGTGCTCAGTAGCTTATCTCAGAGATTTTGATTCCTAGAATTGGAAGAGATCATCAGCCCGGCTTACAACACTCCTGCCTCATTCACCTCTACCCAAAGCATCCAGTGACGCACTCTCTGGCTTTCTGCAGCCCATCCCAATTTTTAATAGCTCTAACTGGGAGAATTTCCAGATCTTGAGCAATGTTTGCCTCACTGTAACTTTCTACTATTAATCCTAGTTTTGTCCCAAGGAATCACATTAGACTAATTCTAGTTCAGGGGTGGATCCAGAATTAGTGGAGCTAATCTTGTTCAATTTAGGGGCTGAGGGGAGCTCTCTTTCAGGAAAAAAGACTAACAACTATGCACATGATATTAGGTTGAAGGCTTCAGAGAAGCCAGTGCAAGAAGCCCAGGAGCTTCTGTCCCAAAGGAGCCATAGCAAATACACTTCTGTTCTCTTTTCTTGAGGATTCTTCACGTCACCTTATTCTCCACCATGTTGAAAAGTTTTTCTTTCCCCAAGATAAGCATCCTGAATTTACCCAATTGGTTCCTTGGACATATTTAGGTTTGTCATAACCCTTCTAAAGAACGGCGTGTAAACAGTACTTGCCTTTGGAGAAGGAAAGTGGGAGGCAGGTGCCCCCGACGAAAGGAGAGCTGTTAGTACCTGCGTTCATGAAGTTTTTGTGTCCTGTACATGCCTGGCTGCACACTGAAATGCCTTTAATAGTGAATTTCAGCAGAAAACCTTTTAGAGCATGCCAAAAACTGCACAAGATTCTCCTGGATGACCTACTCAGCCAGAGTATAATTGGATGCTAACGTGCAAGGCTCTAAACATCAGGAAAGCCTCACACTCCCACATGCTGTCCCTCCAGCCGCTAGGTGACCCTAGGCTCTCACTCCACATTTGCAGTTACAATTTGAGACCTAAATAGAGGAGTTTCTATTTCTGGTCTCAGTTAAACTTTCCTTTGCCAAGCTGTCCATGAAATTCCTTGAAGCCTTTTTCTATCATCTGCTGTGAATTGCCTCTCTTAGGTTTGCCATTGTTCATTCAGTTCTAAAATCATTAAGTGCCTACTGGATTCAAAGACAAAAAAAGCCAAACATTTTCGTAATGTGACTAGGTCTACTGCCAGCGCAGAGAGACTTGAGCTGCCAGGACCTGGTTCCGTGGGGAGGGAAAACAGGCAAGGCTAAGAGTGGGAAAGTACTGAATGCTGAGTCCAGTGGAGAGAAGTGTCTTCAAGGCCCCCCAGACCAGGTGGTCTTGGCAGCGTCCTGAGAAAGGCCTCATCGGAAGCACCTCCCCCACAAAAGGAGGCCAGGGAATGGAGGTGGAGGTGCTTAGGCCAGGCTTGCAGATGTACCTGGGAGCATGGCTGGAGGTGGGAGAGCTTACCTCTGAGTCCCTCCGTGCTCCATGGACTCTGCAGTGCCCTGGCGGAGCACCAGGTCTAGCACACGGGGCACAGAGCCCACCCCTCGAGAGACCTGCCAGGTATGCCTTTGTAATTGCCTCTGGTCTCGTCTGAAAAATCGCAATAGAAGTTTGGCCCAGAGCCAGACTCCTCAGACTAAAGTTAAAATAAAACATGATTTCTCAGCCTCAGCATTATTAACATTTTGGGCTGGAAAATTCTTTGTTGGGGGGCGGGGGGTGCTGTCTTGTGCATCATGGGCAGTATCCTTGGCCCCTATCTGCTAGATCCTGGTAGCACTCCCCACATTGTGACAACCAAACCTGTTCCCAGACTTTGCCAGATGTCCCCTGAAGGCCCAAATCACACTGTTGAGAACACCGAGAAGGAGGAACATAAGTCCTCTTGAGACACAAGTAGCTCAGAATCTTACTTGTGTAAATCTCCTTCTGCCTACCTTTTTGGCATTGCCCTAGTAATGCTTCCTCTGCCTGAAATAACCTTTCTCCCCTTTCCTATTTATGGACACTTACTTTTCCTCTTACCTCTCTGTGAAGCCTTCCGAGACCACGCTCTTGCCTTATTGACAGTGAGCCCTGTCACTGCACCACTTCTGAACTACACACATGCTTCTTTGTCTTGGTCTCTCAGCAACACCTCCATCCACACAGGTCTTGCAGTCAGCAGGCACCCAGTAAATGCTGGAGAGAGTGGACCTAGACAAGAGGAACCACGAGTTTTCAAAGGAGACTGAAAAAGTTGTAGTCAGAGTTATGCAAAAAACATACCAGCAGATACAGAGGTCCTGGAAACAAGGAGAAGAGCGTCCCAAGGAGACGTAGCCCCCAGAGTGAAATGCTGTTGAGAATTGAAGTAGGAAAAGGATTAAATGCAGTATCTTATATGCGGGACTCAGGAGGGCACTGGTGACGTTCAAGTGGTGACCGGAAAGGGTGCACAGCCAACAGAAGACATTGAAGAAGACACAGACATCAGATGTCTCTGGGGTGGGCAAGAAACAAGAGATGGTCAGTGGAAATGATGTTGGGAGTAAACATACCAGAGGAGGTAATTGATGAGGTGAGATCCAGAGGGAGGATGGAGGGAGCGGGTCCAGAGCACAGCAGGGAGGAAACAGAGGAGAGGTGCCTCTTCCTTTGACTCAGGAGGGAATAGGTACAGGAGAAGAGTGTCGTGTGTCACCAGGGTGAATTACCTCTTAGTGACATAGACAATAGGGCATTTGAACAGAGAGCAGAGAAGGTTTGGAAATGTCAGTGAAGTGGGTGAGGAAAAGCACTGCTGAGCAACACCGATGTTGAGGAAATGCAAAGGAGCAGCCAACACTTACTGAGCACCTACTATGTGCCAGGTCTTTTAGACATTACTTCATTTACTTCTCAAGACTGCCTTCTGAAGTTGGTATGATATCCACTTTATAGATGACCAAGTGAAGACTGAAAGAGGTTAGGTTGTCAGGTAAAGAAAAGCCTACCCTGATGTCCTAGCCAGTGGCACACCTGGAATTTGAACTCAGGTTGGTCTAAAGTCATATCCTTTCCAGTCTTCCACTCCTGGAGGTATCGGGACAGTTAAGGCAGTGTGAACAGGTGCAGGAGAGAAAGAAGTATGGACAGTTGAGACAGGGAGTGGAATATGGGAATGGATTGCAGAGGGGCCTAAGAGCCAGGCCAAGATGGCATGCGCGGGAGCCTGGGGAGCTGGGTGGGATGGGCAGTAAAACACATTGGAGGCAGGACATCAAGAACCTCTGAGTCTAGGGTGTGCAGTCATTCTTTAAAGATTAACAAAATCAGGGCACCTGGGTGGCTCAGCAGTTGAGGGTCTGCCTTTGGCTCAGGGCGTGATCCCGGGGTCCCAGGATCTAGTCCCACATCAGGCTCCCCACAGGGAGCCTGCTTCTCTCTCTGCCTCTCTCTGTCTCTCTCTGTGTGTGTCTCTCATGAATAAATAAATAAAATGGTAAAAAAAAAATAAAGGTTGGCAAAATCTAGAGAACTGGGAAAGGTAGAGGTGGGGTTAAATGACTGTCATCCTGGAGACAGACTCTGAGGACAGTGAAGTGAACACTCCAAGGTTGGTGAAGTTGCTGTGTGGCAAAGATCTCCCAGGAGTTGGGGTCTGGCCTGAAGTCAGAAGAGTGAGGTGTGAAATGTGAAGGGATGAGGGAACACTAACTCCTTCTCCCCACTCCCATCCCTCCATCCTCACATGCCTCAGGCCCTAGGGATATAGAAGATGTTCCAGAAGGGGTGCTTTATTGCTAGAGACAGCCAGGTTCCATTTGGGACCAGAAGAGAGAGGGAGAGCTTTCTGTGAAGATGTTGAGTGTGTGTGTGTTGGGGCCAGGGATCTAACAGAGGAGTGGGTATGGGGAGCCTGGTACCCTATCAGCAATGGGGGGTGGGGGGTGAGAAAGGAGGATGGGCTCAAAGTGCAGAAAGCAAACAGCCTTCTACTGTGTTTTTGCTCTCAGGGCTGCTCTAAGCCTTGGACAGTACTGACCGTGAGGAGCTCAGACACAAACCACCTCGTCCACGCCCTTGTCTTCCTTTCATATGGACATGCACCATTTTTACCACTAATTGCTCTACCTAAGAACAAACATACTAAAGAGAAGTTACCCAAGCCCCAACCAAATACTTTGAAGTTTTAGAATAATTTATCACATTCATATCCAATTTGTCAACATCCTGAATCACTCTAAGAGGAACAATACTGTTTGCTGGATAAATCACATCTCTAGAAAGATTCTTTATGTTCTCTTCCCCCTCCCAGGCGTCACAGGGTATTTCTTCTAAAGACATTTGATTCTTAGTGATCTTAGAAGGTAGGGAAGCTATGAACCATTTTTGCTGCTGCCGTGTTCTGAGTACTGAGCAAATCTTTCTCTCCCTGCCTCAGCCTTTTCCACAGAGACAATGTGGCAACAACTGAACAGAAAGACAAGCTGCCTGCACTGAGGGGAGCTAGGAATCACTCAAAGGGTCTCTTGTGCCATGAAGAGCCTGGATCATGATTTGAGTACCTGGAAGTTGATAAGCAAGTCTGAGTTGACCCTGCTGTCCCATTTACCTTCCTTTCTTGCCTTCCTCTCCTGACAGTAAGCAAACCCACCTGAAGTCCCATTAGCCTTAGGGCAAGGTTGAGATCACACTTTCATAAAAAATCTGATCCTATCCTCTATCCTTGCTTTGTATACTTCCTTCATCTGCATTTTGCGCAGCACACCATTTGATCCAGAATACTTTGGTTAAAAACTAGTTAATCCAAAACGGTAATTTCATTTACACAAAAAAATCACTGCTGGACAATGTATCATCTAATATTTTTTTTTTCAGTTTACTGAGGTATAATTGACAAAATTGTAGGATATTTAGAGGATACAACGTGATAGTTTGATACATGTACACATTGTGAAAGAGTTCCTCTCATTGAGTTAATTAACACATACATCACCTCATATACTTGTCCCATTCCTTTTTTTTGGTGAGAAAATTGAAATTTTACTCTCTTAACAAACTTCATTTCTTTCTTTCTTTTTCTTTTTTCTTTTTTCTTTTTCTTTTTTTTTTTTTTAAGTAGGCTTCATGGCCAGTGTAGAGCCTAACATGGGGCTTGAACTCATGATCAGAGCTGAGATCAAGAGTCAGATGCTCAGGGACACCTGGGTGGATCAGCAGTTGAGCTTCTGCCTTCGACTCAGGGCCTGATCTCCAGTCCAGGGATCAAGTCCCACATCGGATTCCCTGCATGGGGCCTGCTTCTCCCTCTGCCTGTGTCTCTGCCTCTCTCTCTCTGTGCCTCTCATAAATAAATAAATAAAATCTTTAAAAAAAAAAAAGTCAGATGCTCAACCAACTGAACCCAGGCACCCCTTAACAAACTTCATTCCTATAATATAGTCTCATTAGCTATATTCACCACCTTATATATTAGATCCTCTGATCTTATTCATTTTATAGCTGAAAGCTTGTAACCTTTTACCAACGTCGCTCTATTTCTCCCAACCCCCAGTCCCCTGGCACCACTTTATCACTCTCTGTTTCTATGAGTTCAACTTTATTTTTTAGATTCCTCATATAAGTGATACCATGCTTTCTCTTTCTGGCTTATTTCACTTAGCATAATACCCTCCAGGTTCATCCGTGTTATCAGAAATGACAGGATTTCCTTCATTTTAAAAGCTGAACAATATTCCATTCTGTGTGTGGCTATATATATATATATATATATATATATATATATATATATGACATTTTCTTTATCCATTCATCTATCAATAGCGCTTAGGTTATTCATGCACTATTGTGAATAATGCTGCATTATTTTTAAAATTTCTTATTTGGGGATCCCTGGGTGGCGCAGCGGTTTGGCGCCTGCCTTTGGCCCAGGGCGCGATCCTGGAGACCCGGGATCGAATCCCACATCAGGCTCCCGGTGCATGGAACCTGCTTCTCCCTCCGCCTGTGTCTCTGCCTCTCTCTCTCTCTCTGTGACTATCATAAATAAATAAAAATAAAATAAAATAAAATTTCTTATTTGAATTCTTTTTTATCATTTTAAGCTAATTAGAATCTATGTTTTTGATAGTGTCTTCACAAATCTTTTAATTTTGAAAATCTGTTGAAAACAAATGTTTCTAATCATCTGTTCATGTTTGCATATTTTTTTCTGCACAGTGGGGAGAGGAGTATTATATTTAGAAATGTTTATTTTTTTCGAAGATTTATTTTTTTAATAGTTGTATTTTTTAAAGTTCCTTTATTTATGATAGTCACAGAGAGAGAGAGAGAGGCGCAGAGACACAAGCAGAGGGAGAAGCAGGCTCCATGCACCGGGAGCCCGATGTGGGATTCGATCCCCAGTCTCCAGGATCGCGCCCTGGGCCAAAGGCAGGCGCTAAACCGCTGCACCACCCAGGGATCCCTTTGTTTTACTTTGTTTTCTGTGTCTGGTCTCAGTGATGGTCCTCCCACAACCATCACCACCTCCAAGAGAAATATGCTTGGAAGAGAGAATCATATGAGTCAGTGAATTCTTTAGTGTCCTTGAGGATGGTATTTGTGCAGATGAAAGGGGTGGCTTTGGTCCTAAGAATTAATATTTATTATGAAGTTTCTAGTTCAGCATAATTCATTTTCTGTTTAGCAAATTTAAACACTTTTAAAAGAGCTTTTTATTATAATATTGTTGTTTTATTAAGTGCATTTAGTCATATTAGATTACATTTATGCATACAATACACTCATATTCACAGATAATCCCTTAGTATGGAGATACTGCTGTTAGGAGTTTGGTTCTCTTGAGTATTTCTTCACTTGATTCTACATCCTGCTACAGCTAATAGATGTTCATCCACTGAGGAACAATTCTCAACCCAACTCCAGGAAGACAAGGTGTCCACTTCAGGCTTTTGAACCTGATGGAATTCTGCATCATTTTCACATTCTTCCTATTGCTGGGACCACAGCTCTCACTGATTGACAGTGACAATGACAGCTGATTCAATTCTGCATCTGCCTCCTGGATTTTTGTCTGATGCTACAAACCAAGTTCCAAAGACAATCTAATGACAATCTGTTGCTACATTCATCCACCAGTCCTGCCATCCTGTTTCTCTTGAACCCTCCTTAATGTATTTTCCCCCATGTAAAGACATTCCCAACTCAGTTCTAGACCCTCAGTCTGTTCTAGACCCCCGGTCTAGGGAGTCTAGAACCTTCCATGTGCTGCCTTCCATGTGCAAGGCCACCAACTGAAATAACTGGTAATACAGAACCCTAAATCACCCTCTCTTCTCGTTGCCCCAACCCTCAAGAGCCCATACGCAATGCAGAAATGCCTGTTGAATAAATGAATGCATGGATGAATAAACAAATGTATATGAGAATAAATCCACGGAAAAATATGAAATTTACCTTTGTTTTGCTTCCCCCTTAAATTGGTTTCCTCTCTTGGCAGAAAAGATTCAAATGTTAATGCTGATCAAAAAATTTCCTTTTTGTGACAGACAAGTAGAATGCATGTGTCTTATTTAGATCCCATATTCATCCTTCCAGGTTAAAAATATTCTAGTTTAGTAGCAGTGGCTGCCTTAGAAATGGAAATTCTTTTTTTAAAATTTTTATTTATTTATGATAGTCACAGAGAGAGAGAGGGGCAGAGACACAAGCAGGCTCCATGCACTGGGAGGCTGATGTGGGATTCGATCCCGGGTCTCCAGGATCGCGCGCTGGGCCAAAGGCAGGCGCCAAACCACTGCGCCACCCAGGGATCCCTGCAATGCTATATTAGCTAGCTTTCTTCTGTTAGCTATATATTATTCCCCAAAGGTGATGTGCTCTCTCTGTCTTCATGTGTGTATACACAAACACATATAAACACACACATATATGTATCTATACTAAAAAGTGCTTTCTATGTTTAAGTTCCAAATAGACTTCTTTTTCTCCGAATAGATTTCTTAAAGCTTAAAATAAAACATTGCCTTAATGAAAACATGACTGATTTTGATAATTGCCAGAAACTCCATCATCTGGTTTCCAAAGGCTTGTGAACTTCTTAAAGGGCTCCTGCAACAGAGCTGGTTCAGGAAGCTTGTTTGTTTATTGTTTACTTAACTCTAAGGATGGGAGTTGATGCAGACTATTAGGACTAAAGAGGGAGTATTTTAAACGAAGAAGAAGGGGCACCTGGGTGGCTCATGGTTGAGCCTCTGCCTTTCGCTCAGGTCGTGATCCTGGGGTCCTGGGATCCAGTCCTGCTCAGGCTCCCCACGGGGAGCCTGCTTCTCCCTCTGCCTATGTCTCTGTGTCTCTCAGGAGTAAATAAATAAAATCTTTTTTAAAAATAAACAAAGAAGGATATGTGAAAAAATGGAGAACTGTCAGGTGAAGAAAGGTCTGGGAGGACTGAGCACATTCATTGACTTCCCCCTTTCTGCAGTTATCAAAACAACCTGAAAAAGAAAGTGCAAGTATCAACACTTTCAAAAGCCACTATCTGTGTAATGAAGACATAAAGCTTCAAGATGAATTTCCTTCATTCGGGGCTGGTCATTGTTCCATCCACTTCAAAATGTCAAGTGTCTCAATAATTGAATTAAAGGCAGCAGAATCTCACTGTATCTTCCTCTCAAATGCTATTAATAACTTTGTAGCATTTTGTGTGAACCAACAAACAAACTTTCTCCACCATAATGTAACAATGCTTTCTTAGGTCTAAAAAAAAAACTTTGCAAATGGAACATAAGCTTTCAATAAAAAGGCAGAGAAACGTTTCCCTGAAAACAATCCAGTTTTAAAATATAGGCAGATGGAAGAGTTTTTAGTAAGGTCTCCTCTCCATTCATTTTCAACCCCAAGAACCTCCTCCCCCATCCAGCAGTGAGATCTGAGGGTGAATTACCCTAAGCCAAGGGTGGGGGGTACTCTCAGGAGAGCTCAGAACAAAGCTTACCCATTTGGTCAGTGAGGACAAAAAATAAATAAAAATTTTGAAAAAGATATGATAAGGCCAAGGCTGTGTCCCTCCCAAGCCCAGTAGATGGAGATGGGGGAGGAGCGCTGTAAAGAAAGAGTTAATGTTTTAAGGCCACCCACTCTGCCCCCTCCTGCAGAAAGGCGGAGCTGGGGGTAGTTGGAGAGGAGGTCTTTTCCTGGAAAACTTTAGGAAGCTTGGGCCTCTTCCTGGCAGGACCTGGGAAGCAAGCACGACCTGATTTCCTTCCATAGGACACCAGCTTGGGGGAGGGTGAGCCAGCAAAGGAGAAAACGCCCAAGCTTGAAAGACCAGGCTGGGAACCTCCCCTGGGGAGCATTCACTATCTGCAGTGCCCCAGAGAGGGGGTGCCTGAGCCCCGAAGGGGCCTAGGGGTTAAGGTGAAAGCCAGCAGGGCCTATTAGTACTCCATATCAGGATGGCCAAGGCTGTCAAAGGAAGGAATGACCATAGTGGCCTGGACGGGGCAGGTCCCACGTCAGCATCCTGCAGGTATAAGACAGACCAAGGTTCAAGGGGCAGGTGTCTTCCCCCGGGCTGAGCTCCCTTTGATTGGACCTACCTAGGGAAAAGGGCGACAACCCAAAGCCAAATTAATTGAATTTTGAACCTGAAAAGTCTGAAAACTCACTGACACATCTGAGTTGTCCTAGAAGGAAGTTTTCTGCCACTGGCAGGAGGGGAAGCTAGAAAGAGAATCCAGTTATGGGGAAATAGAGAGAGTTGCAAGTAGTACCTCAGAGTCTATGGATTGCAAAATATGCTCTGCTCTGCTAGTATCATTAATTTCATGACCTTCCTCATGAAGAATTTCTGATGCATGGGACTAGAAATATTGGGAATTTATTTTACAGGACTGAGATCTTGCAGGTTAGGTTAACAGAATGAATCATCAATGATTGAAGTATAATTTCATTGTCTCCAGGATCTACGATGGTGGAATCCACAGACATAGAATCCAGGTAAGCAGTGAGTGAAGAAAATAGGAAAAAAGAAATAGAGTCCCAGGAGAACTTTGAAAAATTCCTAATGCCAGGGATGCCTGGGTGGCTCAGCGGTTGAGCCTCTTGTCTTTGGTTCAGGGCGTGATCCCAGGGTCCCGGATGTCTCTCAGTCCCTCATCATACTCCCTGAGAGGAGCCTGCTTCTCCCTCTGCCTGTGTCTCTCTCTGCTTCTCTCTCTCTCTCTCTCTCTCTCTCTCTCTCAGCATCTCTCATGAATAAATAAATAAAATCTTTTAAAAAAATTCTGAAAGCACACCAGGTGAATTCTAGGGAATTATCTGGTACAAGGTCATACTCAGCAGGAGGCATAATGCCCACCACTTTGCATTAACCCCTTCCTCAATGAGAATAACGACTTGGGAGGTTTTTCCAGAGTAGGAAAAAGCATCTCTAGTTTTACAGTGGAAGTAAATGAGGAGAAATAACCTTTGGAGAATTTTTTTATAGAGAATTCCACTGGAGCAGAGCTTTGCAAGGACTCCTAGAATTGTTGTTTGTTGGGTGATCTTTAAATACAGAGCATTTTTTGGTAATCACCTGTCTGACTTAATTTAGTGAGAATGTGGTGATGTCTGACTCTGATTATTGCATAATTGATCCCCCTCCCCCCCCCACACACAGCTTGGCAGGGAGCTGGGTGGTGGGCAGAAGGGTTGGCTCTGTTGTTCCATCCTGGAGACCCAGGCTCCCTACTGCCTGCTACAAGGCCTCTTAGCTGAGAAAAGCTCCTTATAACCCTAAGTGTAGTGATGCACAGGCAACCCTCTTTGGCTCCCAACTGTAGCAGTTTGCCAAAGCTGCTATGATAAAGTACCCCAGACCGGGTGGCTTAAAAACAGAAATGTATTTTCTCACAGTTCTGGAGGCAAGAAATCAAAGGTCAAGGTGTCCAAAAGTTTGGTTTCCTGTGAGGCCTCTCTTCTTTCCTTGTAGCTGACCTTCTCCCTCTTTATGCGTGTGCCCAAATTCCTTTTCTCTTTTTCTTTCTTTTTTAAGATTTATTTATTTGAGAGAGAGTGTGTGTGCACAAGAGGAGAGGGGAGGGAGAGAATCTCAAATAGACTGCCCACTGAGCACTGAGCCCTGAGGCTCCATCTCATGACCCTGAGATCATGATCTGAGCCAAAACCAAGTCAGACGCTCAGCTGAGTCACCCAGGCACCCCCAAATTCCCTTTTCTTAAAAAGACATCAGTCATATTCGATTAAGGCTCACCCTAAGAACCTCATTTTAGCATAATTACCTATTTAAAGGCTCTATCTCTGGTTACAGTCACATTCTGAGGTCTAGAAGTTAGGACTTCAACATATGAACTTTAAGGGCAACAGAATTCAGCCCATAAGACCAACTTTCCACACCTGAGGCTAAGAATGGTCAAATGTTACCTGGGGCCTACTTATAGGGATTCAGATGAGATGAAACAACAAAGCTCTTCAAATGTCCCAATCAGTGAGTCTTGGCCCTGGAGAATAAGATCAGATTTCAGGGTAATCTGGGAAGCTAGAAAAGTGGGTAGAATAGAAAAACTTTGTTGACAATTTATTTAGACTTTGCTTTTTCCAGAAAGGACATGAGAAGGGACTCCCAGATTAATAAGGATATAAAGGGCAAGGCAAAAAGGAAACAATCTGTCCTTAATGCCCTTCTACCTTCTCACTGCCTCCGACCCCACCCTCTCTTCTTTGGCCCCCTGTGCAGTCACCTTACATTCCACCTCCTGGTGACCAGAGTGCCCACTGAGGCTGTACCCTCAGGGTGGGGTATATGGGACAGTGAAGAAGTAGTTTTTCAAGACAGAACACTGTATTCTAGGGGCTTACCAAAGCAAACGTGATTTCCCAGGGCCTCTGAAAGAGATAACAACCAGACTAGCATACAGGTCATCATGGTGAAGAACTATGTTGTTTCCATGGAGGATTGTCAGTAAAGCATGAGAAACTTGGATGATCTGTTAGACAAAGCTGATTTCAATATTGAATGATTAACACATAATTATTAAACACCTATTACGTGCCAAGCAATATGCTGATCACTTCAGGGTACACGAATAAGTCAGTCATTAATAATAGTAGCAAACACAAAACTGCCAAACACATGTATACTAACCCATATAATACTTAACAAAAAACAAAACAAAATAAAACACCATTTTTTGAGGAACAATTAAAACTGAAGCAAAGAAAGTTATTTGTAAGCTGCTCAAATCCACACAGCAAGGAAGAAATGAGGCCAATATTCTCACTTAGGAAAATCTGGCTGGCTCTAAACTTCGTACTGGCAAAAACCACATGATTCTACCTTAAGATACTTGAGAGTTAAGCAATGAAGTTATGAAGTCTTTTTCTCTAGATATTTAGATAAGCTAAACACAAGAGCTTATCTAAAGATATAATTGAGCTCCTAGATGGATCCAGGACAGGGAGTATGGGGGAGATATGTTCAGAAAGGGAAGCTAAGAAGGCACCAAAGAGAAATGTTCTAACTTCCTAATTTTGCTTGGTGTTGGAAGGGACCTCTGATGAAAACCTGCCATGAAGGTCAACAATTGGCTGCATTTAATTTTAAAGTGAAGCATTCAGAACATAGTCTTAAGTATGGAGTCTGAAGTCCAACTCCGTAGCCTGAAAACCAAAAAGAATAGGAACAGAAAAGATGGAGCAGAGCATGTCTTTAACTGCATCCAAATGGCCCTTGTGGGAGATGGGGCAATTCTTGGCCTAGTTTTCTGAGGGCAAGGCTAGAGTGCGAGACTAAAGCCCTGCCCAGCTCTGGCTTCCTAATTCCTCCTTATTGTTTGCAATTTTCATCTCTTACACTGTAGACCTAAATTTTCTCTACAAGATATTTCAACATTGAGCGCTCACAGATACAAAATCTAAAAACATTTAACCCCATCGTTAGGTTAACTGTGTAAAGAATGTCCCAAAGTTCTGGTACAAACTCCCACAGTTCTCCCAGACTAAGTGACACTCCAGAATCAGTTTATATGGGTCAGCATATTTTGTAAAGGAGTAGGCACAACAGCTTATGAAATTAAACTCCTGGACACTGGAGACACCCTCTCAGGAAGAGCCTTGTATTTGTGTTTAGGCGGTTGGTGCCAGTGTGCAGCAGCGTTAAAGAATCCAAGGTCTAAAAGGTCACTCCTCCTGACAAAGAGTAGTCACAGTTTGGGCTGCACATCGGAGTTCTGAGCACAGGCAGTTTGCAAGACCAACTGTCATCGTAGCGTGTGGTTTTTGCTGGGGTGAAGGCTTCTTTTTTTTGTTTGTTTTTTTTGGGGGGGGATGAAGGCTTCTCCTTTGCATCCGGACTTTCAGGAACACAGGCGCTTTGTGAAGACGGGCCCCCGCGGGTGTCCGAGCAGGCCCGCAGCCCCCCGAGCAACCCGAGCAACCCGTCAGCCGCTGAAGGCAGCTCCTCGGCCCCGCCACACCCCGGCCATGTGCGCGCCGACCGCCTGGCTGGGGCGAGAGGGCCGGGGGCACCCCCAGCTGGGGCAGGTCCGGTGCCGCTGGAGCCGGGGCCACGGCTGCGCACCGCCCCCGCCCCGGGGCCTTGCTCCAGTCCCGTTCCAGGCTTCCGTCCCAGGCCCACAGTCCCCAGCACTCGCCTTTCTCGTCCCGGGAGAGCGCAGGGCCGGGTCAGCGCGGAGCAGGCGGGGCGGGGGCGGGGCGGGGGCGGGGCGGGGGGCGGGGCCAACCTCAGGCGGGGTCGGGAGGAGCGAGGAGCGAGAGGCGCGGCTCGGAGGGGGGCGGGGCCAGAGGCCGGGAGCTGGGTCCGCGCGCGCCGCAGTCCTCGCCGGGAGGGGCGGGGCCCCGGAGGGCGGCGGGGGCGGGGCGGGGGGCGGGGCCAACCTCAGGCGGGGTCGGGAGGAGCGAGGAGCGAGAGGCGCGGCTCGGAGGGGGGCGGGGCCAGAGGCCGGCAGCTGGGTCCGCGCGCGCCGCAGTCCTCGCCGGGAGGGGCGGGGCCCCGGAGGGCGGCGGGGGCGGGGCCGGGGCTGGGCGGGGCCAACCTCAGGCGGGGTCGGGAGGAGCGAGGAGCGAGAGGCGCGGCTCGGAGGGGGGCGGGGCCAGAGGCCGGCAGCTGGGTCCGCGCGCGCCGCAGTCTTCGCCGGGAGGGGCGGGGCCCCGGAGGGCGGCGGGGGCGGGGCCGGGCAGGGCGCGGGCAGGGGCGGGGCGCGGGACGCACCGCGCGGCTCCCGGGGCCACGGCCCGCTCCCTGCCCTTCCCGCGGGCGCAGCTGTGGGGCGGGCGGAGGCCGAGACGCCGAGTGGCGGGGCGAGGAGAAAGCGGTGCGGGGCCTGGCGTCCGGGCGGCGGGAGCCGGTGGGGGCCGGCGAGCAGGGCCGGAGGTGGCGGGGCCCGGCGAGGCCACGATGAAGCCGGACGGCGAGGACGAGGCGCCGCCCGCCGGGGGCCCCTGGGAGGAGTGCTTCGAGGCGGCGGTGCAGCTGGCGCTGCGGGCGGGACAGGTGAGCCCGCGGGCCCCTCCCGGACGGCGCGGCCCAGCGAGCGCAGCCCCGGAGGCCGGGCCGGGCGCCCCTCGAAACTTCGCAGAGTCCGAGCAGACTCGCGTGGGACGGAGGGGACCCTCCGGGGCTCGGGGGAGCGAGGAGCTAGACGCGCGGGGCTGCGGGCCGGGGCTGCGGGCCGAGCGGGGCGGCCCCGGGTGCGGGTGCGGGTGCGGGGAGGCCCCTGTCCGGGGTCCGGGGTCCGGGGTCCGGGGTCCGGGGTCCGGGGTCCGCGGCCCGCGGCCCGGGGGTGGACGAAGTCTTCGTGGTGTGCCGCACAGACCATCCAGGAGCCCGAGGGCCGAGCGGGGCCGCCACCCAGGAACACGCCCACGCGGGCCCGCTCGGTTGTCAGCGCGATGTCTGACCGTAGGTGACTTGACCTCTGCGTCGGAGGCCGCGGGTTGGAACGCACTGGCTGTGCGGATCAGTGCCGGGATCTAGAACGCCCCCCCCCCCCCCCCCCCCCCCCCCGGGCCTGAATGCCACGGCCGCTGTTTGTGTTTAAGGACCTCTGAGAAGAGCCTGGGGCCGGTCGTGGGCGCGGTTCCCCCACGTCGAAAGCCCTGGCGCGGAGATCTTGGCCCGCTCGCTGTGTGAGGGTCTTCCCTCCAGCACCCGAATCTGGACCTGCCCGGCCCGAGCTGGAAAGCGGTTCCCCTCAGTGTTTGGAGGGACTTGGTACACTGACCGGAGGAAGGATGGAAATCAAGCAGCAGAGCGAGAACGTGTGACTTGAGTTTGACAAGGGAGTGCGGTTCGACTTTTCTCGCTTTCAGTTTTGCGTGTGGTTACCCACCTTTTCCTCAGTACCCCAGTCAGTGCCTGACACGTTGTAGGCTCCAAGCCCTTGCAGTGAAGGAGCCCTGGTGGTTGTCCCAGGACCATCATGGCCCGTTGGACTGGGAAGATGGCTTACTCCTGCCTGGCTTGTCAAGACATAGGATGCTTCCGGTGATTTGGAGGGTAAGATGGACAGAAGCAGCACTGTGAGCAGATTGACTTTTTCTATCCAAACATCATTTTCTTCTTCAGGTCTAGCAGTATGAAAATGCTCTGCAGGTTTTCCCGGGGTGTTCAAGTCAGGCTCTTACCCACCCTGAATTTGTCACGTGCTCAGGGGACAGTGCTTTACCTTGGTGTGAATCCTCTAATCCCCTTTAAAAGTTCATTTCAACACTGAGCAGACCCATTTTGTGTTGGAGGGCCCTCCTCCTGTGGTTTTAAAGATGCAAGATTCAGCCTGTAGGGAAGGCATGACTGAAAAGGTGGGTTGTGAAACTTCACCCTGTGGCTCTGTCACCTTTCCTTCCTATAGGAGAAGGACTCCAAACTTTGAGAGCTAGAATGCTGAGGTTTGTAGTTACAGGGCAAACATTCCTACTGGAAAGCAGATCCACTACGTGCAGGGAGCACTTGCTCTCACCCTCCTCCCTCGCTCTCAGGCCCCTCACTTCCTTTCTAGAGTGAGCATCATCAGGATATTTAGTAACTTTTAGGTTCCACCATAAAACTCTTCTTCCTTGAGACTTTAAGGAGAAGCCAGCTTAGGATTCTGATACTACACTGTAAACCCTGGTGAGTTGTGATGGCTTTCTATGGTTTTTCTAATTGAAATCCTTGAAGAAACAGAAGTGTCTTTAAAACCTTTATTTTATTGAACAGATGCTTATACAGAACTTGTAATATGGCAGGCACAATTCTAAAGGCCTTATTAAGAGATATCTTAAGTTTTCTCAACTTGCCAACAACAAAAAAACTTTTTGAGAGTGGGAGAGGGATAAAATAAAGATTCTGCTATTAGGAGTCCGATCAGCGAGCCCAGGACTCTGGGTTCCCTCTTGGGCATTATGTGATGCTTCCTGCCTGCTGGGCAGTGGAGGGAAGAGTGGCCGGAATGGTCTATGCCTGGAACAAACAGAAGCCACACAAGGTCATTGCAACCTGTGTAAAAGTGGGACAGATCGTCTTAATAATGTTCTCATAGGAATCGAGTGCTGATTGGAAAAAAATCTGGTCTTTAGCCAGATACCCCAAAGAGGGATGAAAGGTAGCTAGTTAGTGCTGATCCATTTCTGAATCCTCCTTAGCTAAGGAGTATTTGGCAGAGTTACAGTGGCCCTGTGGCCCAACATGCCCACCCCCTCACCAGTACCCAAAGTTCTATTTTATTAAGTTTGTTCCTCTCAGCTGCTCCTGGGACAGTTGTGTGTGCTGAATTCCTGAGTCTGGGTTCTATATGCTGAAAGTAGTGTTGTGGGTCGGGGGCGGGGGGGGGGGGCTCGGGGGAGACCTCTGAAGAGATGAATGTCTCTGCCCTTCATCTTTCAGACATAGGTTTGGGATCAGGGCAGCCCTGCACACTTTGCTGCCACCTCCTCTTTACCCCATCCTGAGAAGTCTCTCTAAAAGCCACTTGCCCCAAAGTGCTGCCCTGTCCACAGTGGCTGCCCGGGTCCTCCTCCCTTCTTCCTCACCTCTCCCCAACCCATTCCTTTTTTTTTTTTTTTAAGATTTTATTATTTATTCATGAAAGACACACACACACACACACAGAGAGAGAGAGAGAGAGAGAGAGAGGCAGAGACACGGGCAGAGGGAGAAGCAGGCTCCACGCAGGGAGCCCGATGTGGGACTCGATCCCGGGATGCGGGGATCACACCCTGGGCTGAAGGCAGGCACTAAACCTCTGAGCCACCTAGGGATTCCCCCCACCCCCCACCCATTCCTGCAGGGCCCAACCACTCATGCTGGTGCTACACAGCAGTGCCTCCCTGGCTGTGGGGCTTCAGGGGGAAGACAGTGACTTTAGTTCCACTGCTGTCACCACCACAAATACAAATAGTAATATTCACTGAAATGGGTGCTTGTTATCTTTGATGTATGAACAGAAGTATCTCAGAAAACTACTTCTTTTAATTGTCCCATAGAGTAGATCCAGGTTTTGTTGGGCCTGAAGCTTAGACAATTTAGGAGACTTCTTTAAGAAAAAAAAAAAAAAGCAAAATTACAAATTGAAAATTAGGTATAAACATTGTTTAGAATAAGAAAAATCACAACAGTATACATTTTTTAAAAAAAGATCTTATCTATTTGACAGAGCACACAAGCAGGGGGAGTGGCAGGCAGAGGGAGGGGGAGACAGAAGGAAGAGGGAGGCAGAGAGAGAAGCAGGGTCCCTGGTGAGCAGGGAACCCAGTGTGGGGTTTGATCCCAAGACCCTGGGACCTGAACTAAAGACAGGTACTTAATTGACTGAGCCACTCAGGTGCCCCACAACAGTATAAATTTTAAGATGCTAACAAATATAACAAAATGCATACAAATAATTCTTTGTATTTATTCATGAGATACACAGAGAGAAGCAGGCTCCCTGTGGAGAGCCAGATGCAGGACTTGCTCCTAGGACCCCAGGATCATGACTTGAGCCAAAGGCAGCGGTTCAACCACTGAGCCACCCAGGCACCACATAAAAATAATTCTTTAGCTGCTTCTCAATCTTCTGTAATACCTTTTCCTCACATTTTTGGCTTCATATTTATGCCTTTGAATGACAAGGATTTTGTGGTATTTTAAAAAATATTTTATCTATTTATTCATGAGAGACACAGAGAGAGAGGCAGAGACACAGGCAGAGGGAAAAGCAGGCTCCATGCCGGGAGCCCAATGCAGGACTCGATCCCAGGACCCCGGGATCACGACCTGAGCTGAAGACAGAGGCTCAACCATGGAGCCACCCAGGCACCCCGATTTTGTGGTATTTTGAATGGAGCCAATAGATAAGTCCAGGTTTTCCTGTAGCATGCTAATTGAAATTGATTACTGATAGTCTAAAAAAGTTTATTTAGGCTTCAAACTTATTATTGGTAGGATCCTATAAATTTTTAGGATTGCCCTCAAATTTGAGAATCCTGTCAATTTTCTTCTATATGTTAGTCATAAGACATGGAAGAATTTTCTGCAGACTTCTAGTTCCATGTGGTCGCCTGTTTCTTTCCACCATCCCACGTGCCAGTTTGCACAGCACACACGTGCATGCTCCTCTGGCCCTGCCTGCCAGGTCCCCAGGCCAAGTCAGTCAGCGTGGTGGACAGTAGAAGCATTTCTGGAAGCCATTCCTCCACAGGATGGCTAATAATAACTTACAGACAGGTGTGCTGCAAACCCCACAGATCATTCCAGTCAGGCCCAAAGTAAATTTCATGTCCACTCAACTTGCCTTTAGCCAAGTACGCCAGGACCCACTCCAGTGCCACCTGACACACAATTATAATGGAGGTCGTGGCGGAAAGAGACAGTGCTTCCATCTGCAGTTAGAAAGCTGACTTTTGCAAAGTTGCAAAAGGTGTTCATGTGCGCCCTGGTGAAGGCTGTGCTAAGGGCCCTCACTGAGCCTCAGGGTGGGCCCGAGCCTTGGAGCCTCAGCTTCATTAGCCTCACAGTAAATTCACCTCTGTTTGCCGGTAATAGAATTTCGCGACAAGGCAGAAAAAGCAAAGCCCAGGACCCACCCTTGCTCAGTACTGCAGGCCTCCGGCCTCTCCGGGCGGCCTTGTGTAGCTGCGGGTGCTGCTTCCCGAAGCCCAGTCCCGGGAAGCCGGGCTGCTGTCCCCACGGCCCCTGGGTGGAGCAGCCCTTTGGCTGTCCAGACTGAACTATCTGGCATTTTCAAAACACACATTGCATTTTCCTGCCTCTCTCATGCTCCTTGAAATCTATACTCTCCTTCCAGGGTTTGGTTCCGGACCCTTTCCTTCACACACCTCCCGGTGTGACCTTCCCGGTCATTCCTGCGCTTCCTCCCAGCCTTGTTTGTCCCCGGTCTGGTCAGGACCAGAAGGTGCTCTTCTGCCCACGTGCCTCGCCAGGGCAGGGAAAACACGTCGGCAGGCTCTGGCTCCAGGGAACCCCCTTGTCTGGCTGGCCTTGCCACCACCGCGAGGTTTTTGATTCGTGATTTTCATTTTTATCAGTGATTCACACAGGGAATGTGACTGAGGGAATACTCCTGAGAGGACTGTGATGAAAACAGCAATGCCCCGTCCCACAACATCCTCATCCTGCTCCCTAGACATCTCTTTTTTTTCTGATCGTTGTGCCTGTCTTCTAAATCATAGGCTTCCACTGCTCATTCTGGAGCCTGTTGTAGACGTTGTGCTTGTTATGTTGTGTGGCTGCATTACCTGATTGGTCCCATCCCTGTCTGTGCTCACTTTCCTATGACTGTACAGTTGTAATGCACGGTCGAGCCAGGTATATGGTGGTATTACATATTTTCTTTCTTACGCAACTTGTACTTTCCTTTTTAAAAAAAAAAAGGCTTTTTTTTTTTTTAATTTGCTTATTAGCTTTCTGTGTACCCATCAACAGTCATCAGCCCAACTTACTGACAGAATTTTTCACAATCTCCTCAGTGTGGTCAAACTCACTGGGTCCATTGCTGCGGGGATGGGGTCCTCACACACTCACATGCATCCGAAGCACCTGGAATGCTTGTTAGGGTAGACTCTGTCCCATCCCCAGGGGTTCCGATCCACTAGGTAAGGAGTGGGCTGCGAACTGGTGTTCCTACCAAGTTCCCAGCTGATGCTTCTGATCTGGAGATGGCACACTTTGAGAACCACTGCTGCATTTTGTTATGTGAATAAATGACTGTTTATCCGGCTCTCGAGGAGAGGTTGGATCATGTCCAGTTTGGAGTTAACATGGACAATGTTGCTATGAAGATTCTTGCACGTGTCTTTTGGTTACGTATGTGTGCGTTTCTGCTGGGAATATTTTAATAATAGGAGTGGAGTTATTGCTGTGTCATCAGGTGTGAAAAACTGCCAGGCAGTGTTCTAAGTGCATGTAACAATTCCCACTGCTACCAGCGTGTAGGCTTAGGGTTCCTGTTGCTCCACATCTTGGACAACACTTGGTGTTGTCTGTCTTTTCCATTGTAGACAGTTTTATGGGTTTGAGGTGTTGTTCTAATTTGCCTGACCCATATGATTAAGGAACCTAAGGGCCTTTTTGTGTGTTCCTTGGCTTGGCTATCCCTGTTTTTATGATGGTGGTACTAAAACGTCGATTAGAAATGTATTCATCCACCGAACAAATACTGAGTAACTCTGGAAAGGACTGTACCTTTACTCAGTGTGATAATGAGGCCCGGGCCATCCTATCTGGGGCTCTACAGGGCAGTAGGGAGCCCGCCCTGGCTGCTGTGTGGGGCCCCTGCAGCTCCACAGGGGACCAGAACTGGATATCTTAAAGGAAGCTGTTCACGTGGTACAATGAAAAATGAGGGTGAATTGACTGGGCTGTGGTGAAGAAGGTGGTAGAAAAGCTGCATTTCCAGGGCTAGGCTGCCAAGCTTGCTGTTGGCGGGGAGGCGGGGGGCGGTGTGGGGAGAGCAGGGATGCCTTCCAGGGTGTGCGCCTGCAAAACTGGTTGAATGGACTTGCCATCTCCCAAGGCGGGGAAACGGCAGGAGGAACAGGTTTGGAGGTGGAAATCAAGTATGTTTCCAGCACATCAGGCTTGACTTGCCAGTGGGTTTCTAAGTGGACGTGTAGAGTTTGCATCCACAGTTCAGAGGAGAGGTTGATGGTGGCCACACCAATTTGGGAGCCCTTGGCCTGGGGTGGGACTTAAGGCCAGGTCCTTGGACCAGGAGAGAGCCAGTTTGTCCACCTATGGGCTCCACTTTAGGATGATCCCAAGACAAACTCCTGGATGTTCTCTGGGAGATTCCCAGATGTCAGTATGTGGAGGCCTCAGGTCACTCATTTCCTTCCGAAGATACTTCCTGTTCCTCTCCCACCTGGGCTCAGTGTGCCCAGCTGCTGGAGGAAGGGAGGTGGTGGGTGGCTTCCTCGCCTCCGCTGGCCCCATGCTGCATTTTGTGCCCCAGGTCCAGGTCTTCTGTGTCTGCTTAGCTCCGCAGTGGCGGGGCAGGGCGGTGGGCGGGGGGGGGGGGGGGGGGAGGTGGCAGCCAGCACTTACAGTTGTAAAACCTTTGCCAACATTTGAAACCTCAGCCAAGAGAGGACTCCCGAGAGACAACTGGCAAGCTCAGAGTAGCAGCTGCCCTTGGTAGGGCACACGTGGTCCCAGTGTCCAGGACCCACCCCTCCCTGACCTGTGTTTGAGGCCAACTGCCATTTTCCTGTATGCCACTGTAAGGAGAGAGGCTTGTTTCTTATGCCCACTCTTTGAACAGGAGCTGGGGTAGGGGGTGAGAAGGAGCACTTTGTTTCAGGGGCATTTGCATCTGCACTGGCAGCAGGAGCTGTGAAATCCTGCACGGGACTAAAGGGCTTGAGGCAAAGGCTGGTGTCAGTCCCACACGGAGGCGAATCGGCCCCTGCAGCCCTGAGAGATTTCCTTGCTAACCTAAACACAGCACTCATTCGCGGAGGTTCCAGTCATTGGGGCTGAGGGGAGAGGAGGCTGAAATCTTACCACTTAGCTAGAGAATGGAAGTGATGCTACTGAGTTCCAGCACCCCCCCCCACCTCCCCAACCCCCGGCCTAGCCCTACAAGTTGCAGGGGGGGCTGGCTGGAGGAGCTCCGCCCTGAGACCCTGAGGGGCAGAGTGGAGAAGGGGACTTTTTTTCCCCCAAGAAACTGTTAAAGAAAACTTTTAATATTAAAATAATTATAAATTCACAGGTAATTGCAGAAATAGTACAGAAAGGTCTAGTTTCTGATTTCATCCAGTTTCTCCTGATGGTTATATTTCTACATCATGGAATATTACATAAGACTAAAAAAGGAGGAACTATTGATGCACCCAACAACGTGGATGGCTCTCTGAGTGAAAAAAAATCAGGTTTCAAAAGGTTGACTAATGTCATAGAAAATTCATATAACATTCCCCAAACAACATAATTATGAAGATGGAAAAGCGGTTATAAAGTGGTTGCTGGTGATTAGGGATCCCATGAGGAAGGTGGCAGGGTGAGGAGTGTGACTATAGCAGGAGGGAGATCTTTGTGTTGATGGAATGAATGGAATGGTTCTCAGTCTTGCTTGGGTGGTGGTTACATGAATCAACACATGCGGTAAAATGGTGTCCAGCTACAACACCCATTTTACCAACGGCAATTTTTAAATTCTGTTATACGATGGTTATCTAAAGTAACTTCTCCATGAGAAGGGAACTTGAGCACCCAGGCTCCTCTCTGTCTCTTGGCCTCATGAGGCTGGAACCAAAGGCTGGCTGCTTACATTTTTCTCCTATGGGAGGTGAGGGAAGAATTCAGCTGAGGGGCAATGATGTACCCAGGTGTTAAGCCAGTTTCAGGGTCTCCGTATCCACTGTCCCAGCTCCCAACCCCAGGGGGCCAGGCCAGTGCTTGGGCTACCTTCTGGTGTACTCAGCATGAAGCAGGGATTGCAGCCCCCATCCCCCACCCTGGCCTCTTGGGACAGAAGCCTAAGCCATTAATCACCATAGAACATGGGGTGGCTGTGGAAGCCAACTTCCCGGAGCCACCTTCCTGGGAGGATCCATACCTGCACCATGACTCTCAAAGGAAAAGCAGGATTCACTGGAGAAGTTGGGGGACATGCTGGGGAGGGGGAGGGGAGGTAAGGGGCTCAGGGCAGAGAGAGAAGATGGACACGCTGAGTGGAGAAAGCCAAGGGCATCACTCAGGAATGCCAAGAAAGGCATCTTGGCTAAAGCTGAAGATAGAAGAGGAAAGTCAGGCCAGTGGGTGGGTGGGCTTGGGGGCACAAGGAGGCCCTCAGTGGGGGGTAAGGTTGCAGGGGGGTGTCATGCTCAGACTGACCAAGGTGAGTCTCGATGATGGTGTGCTGGGCAGCCTTGGCCATGGACAGTCAGGCGACGGAGACCTTGTTGTGGAGAGCCCCTGGCTTCCTGGCTCCAGCTGGGTGAATTCCAGTGCTGGAGAACTCCACACCATGAGGGAACTAGGGAGTCCTAGGGTGCTGCCTCCAGCCAACAAGGCAAGATTTGGAGTGCTTGTTGTGGAACCTCTTTACCTGTACTCACAACTGTGACCATGGGTCACTTTCCTCATTTCTTTGTGCCTCAGTGTCCTCACCCTTCACATGAGAAGATCATTATTACCGTCAGTTATTGTGAGAGTCACTGGTTGGTATGTGTGACTGCTTGGAATGGTGCCGGGACAGAGTGAGCCCTCAGCAGGCGTGAGTGCCAGCAGGGTGATGGCCCGGTCATGGGCCAATAGGTGGGGGCCAGGGACCAATGAGCTCTTGGACACTTGTAGGGAACGGTCTGAAGTGGAGAGAGTCAGACAACACAGAAAAGGCCGCTGAGGCATGGGTGAGGGTGTCCTCAGGATATGACACACGAGGTGGCCAGGTGCCTGATGGAGCTTGTTCAGAGTCATGATGGGGTGCAAGGAGGACCATGGAGAGCGGGGTGACGGGAGTGTAGAAAGTAGAAATGGCAAGTTGCAGGAAACTTAGCCGTGAAGCTAGAGAGGGAGGCAGTTACATGGAGAGCTTTGAGATTTGCTGGCCTGGGACCCCAGGAGAATCTGATGTCCATGGCCCTCCTCTGCTTTAACCAGCTCCTCCTCCTTCCCGTGGCTAAAGGTCATTTGGGAGGTATTAGCAGATGTTACCTGCTGCCCCCCGTACCATGTGATAGCCAGGCAGGATTCACTTTGTAGGTTTTACTGATTGTCCTGTGTGTTAGGGTTCTCCAGGGGAACCGATGTTGCAGATGAAGTCCAACGGCATTCGGCGGGAGAGTTCTCTCGCAGAGCAGCAGCATCAGTCTCCCTCTGCTCAGGCCTGCAACCGATTGCATGAGACCTACCCATATTACAAAGGTCAATCAGCTTTACTGGTTAAGATGTTAACCTACCCAAAACACCCTTGCAGAAAAACCCAGACAACCATTTGACAGAATACTTTGGGTACCCTGTGGCCCAGTCAAGTTGATGCACAAAATGAACCATCACATCACACTCACTTGTGCTCAGATCTGTCTAGAACCTGAAGTGTAGGGACACCTGGGTGGCTCAGTGGTTGAGCATCTGCCTTGGGCCAGGACCCTGGGATCAAGTCCCAGGCTGGGCTCCCTGCATGGAGCCTGCTTCTCCCTCTGCCTGTGTCTCTGCCTCTCTGTCATGTGTCTCTCACGAAGAAGTAAATAAAATCTTTAAAAAAAAAAAAAGAACCTGAAGTGTACAGTCAGTATCACCAGGACTACGCCTCCAGTAGCCGCCTTTTCCCAGCCCAGCAGAGGAAAGACCCGTTGCATGTTGGAAGCCCCACTTCCGGCAGAGTTCTTCAGGGGTGCTGTTCTGTGGCTTCTGGAGCACACACAGGTTGCTCTGTAGTTCTGGGTACTTGCTGTACTGGGTACTTGTGTTACTGCTGGGGGCAGTAACACAAAATCAGGACGGAGTGCAGGCAAGAAGGAGGATCAGGACAGGACCGTGTGTGATGCCTCTGACACTGTAGCTGGGGGCGACCCTTCCTTTAGTTTTGAAATGCAGGTGTCAGTGACTAAAGGCCCGTATTTTATGTATTACACAGTAATGGAATGTTATCTGGAGGGAAAGACCCAGGCCAGGAGGTCTATGAAGCGTGCTTCATTAGTGAGCTGCTGAAAAACATTAATTAAATAACAGCACATGCTGACTTACTGCTGGCAGAGTGAGAAAGTTTAAGTTCCCTAAGAGCAAAAATAGCTGTAGTAAAGGGCTTTAGCAGGGCCTGTCCCAGCAGCCCCGTGGGCCTTCCCCGGCAGATGGGCCTGTGGCCAGAGGCCCGGCCGCTTGAGTCTACTGGTGATTTATTGAGAAAGCACAGCACTCTCTCACCACCATTCCTTGCAGTGTAGAAACGTTCATGAATTACACTTTTCTTAACCCAGCATTTTGTCATCCCACCTGAGATCTGTACATTGTGCACAGGCTTTTGTTTTTTTGTTGTAAGTCATGAAGGTCTGGCAGGATTTGCTCTCAGGAACATCAGGGCGGCACAGAACTTTGCAGGTGTGTACGTCATTTTGTGTTCGAGACCATTACCTAGGAGTCCTCTTTTCCTGCCTGCAACCTCCTGGTGTCTGAGGTGAGGCTGTTACTGCAGAGGAGGGCACAAGGGCTCCCAGGAGCACAGTGACAACCCCCCGCCTTGGTCTCCCGGGTGGAGCTGGAATTCAGACCTGCGTGATTCCAAACTGTAGGGGCACCGTCTGTGCTCCCTACTGATGTTATGAGATGGGCCCAAGTAGGAATTGCATTCCATATAGGAATTTTTCACGTGCAGTTCCTCCCCGAAGAACTAGAGCTTCCGAGTCCTGGGCCACTGAAAGGAGGCTAGTTTACACCGCTTCCCCACACCTGGGAATCCGCTTGAGTGTGGAAGTCCCATTACGATGCCTTTTGCCTTGCTGGGCCTGGGGCCTGAGGGGCAGGGCAGGACCTGTCCGATGTCCCCAGGGGCGCTCAGGTGGAAGGCAGAGCCCTCCTGCCCTCCAGAAGCGTCCAGTGGATGAGCCTCGGCAGTGCCTCCCCGTGATGGTGTGTGTGGTGACTGGGATGTGCCAGGTGCTGCGGGAACCCCTGAGCCGAGCAGAAGGGCCTCACCCGGGCTGAGAGGGCGGAGGGCTCCAGGGCGGCTTCCTGGAGGAGTGGGCCGTGAGCAGGTCCTCAGGAAAGACGGGGTCAGCCACCACAGGAGGAAGGGACATCGCGTCCAAAGACAAAACTGTGGAAGGGAGAACTAAGAGTGACAAGGGGGATGAGTGCTATGCAGACTGGCCACAGAGGTCCTCCCCAAAGGACACAGGCCTGCTGTCCTCTTGGGGGGCCCAACAACTCGCAGGGGGTTCCAGGACATAGAGCTGCTGTGCTTGAGGTGGACAGCGCTTCAAAGGAGCAAGACAGAGAAGGTGGGGAAGCAGAGCAACGTGGGCAGGTGATACAGGCAGTGCGGGAAGGTCAGCATAGTTTGGGGATGTCACTCAGAAATGGGATCTCGGGGCTCAGTCAGTGAAGCGTCTGCTTCATCTCTGGTCATGATCTCAGGGTGCTGGGATGGAGCCCCACGTCGGGCTCCCTGCTCAGCGGGGCATCTGCTTCTCCCTCTCTCCTCACCCTGCTCGTGCTCTCTCTCTCTCTCACACTCACAGTCCTTCTCTCTCTGTCTCAAATAAATAAACAAACAAATACATAAATAAATCTTTTTAAAAAAAATGGAATCTACATCCTTGGGTGTGTAACTGGATGAGAGGGAGGAATTAAGGTGTCCCAGTGGGTGGGATCCAGGCCCTGAAGGAGCAGCAGCAGGTGCGACAGGGCTGGCCGCAGCACCTGCAAGTTGCCAGGGAGCAAGGTAGGCGGTGTGGCCTGCTGTGCTGTGAGGGGACATGGGCGTATGGAAGCTCCGTGACACGTGCCCACATTGAAACAATCAGAGCACAGGAGTAATAAACATTAATAGACCTGATCCTGGAGACCCAGGATTGAGTCCCACGTTGGGCTCCCTGCATGGAGCCTTGCTTCTCCCTCTGCCTGTGTCTCTGCCTCTCTCTGTGTCTCTCATGAATAAGTAAATAAAATATTAAAAAAAAAAGAACATGATTAGAGACTCTCCTCCCAAATGCATAAATCTCCCCTTCCCCGATGTGATTTGTAGTGAGGGGCCTGGGTCCGCTGTGCCCAGATGGCATCGGACGCTGCCCACGCTGCCTACACAGGCCCCTGAGCACGTGTCTCCTCCACACAACAGAGCCGGGTGTCTTCAGGATGGGGAAGACCAAACGCGTAAACACCAAGGCCGTTAGATATGGCTTCACGAGCGCACTTGCTGAAGTCTTCAGCTTTCGTTACCTGTGAGCTCAGTGTGTAGCAGCTGAGAAATCGTCATTCAGATGTTCCCCAAGACCTAGCCCCTCCCTAGGCTGCCAAATCTACTTGGGGGAGGTGGATACAGGGGCCAGGCGGACGGCTGCGGAGTCTCAGGAGGCCAGCTGTGTGGTTTACACACTTGGAGGGCGAATGCCCTGCTCTGCCTGCAGGAGTCGGAGGCTTGTCATAGAGGAGGTGATATCTGAGCTGAGTCACAGAGAACACACGGGCAAGGAGGAGGCTGGCGGTTCTGTGGGGGCAGGCTTGAGGGTGAGTGATTACTTGGGCTGGGGCATAGCAGTCATGGAGTGAGGAGGGGCAGGACAGGAGAACGCAGAGCTTAGGTGAGACCTGTGTGGTAAGTTGGTGCTTTGGCTTCCTTCACAGACTGGTGACAGAAGCAAGGCTGGTTCCTTTCTCTTCCCCACAGCAGCCCAGTTAGAAGCCTGGGAATGGGGCTCTGCTTCTCCAAGTCACTCAGGTGACTGTCAGGTCCCTGCCAGGTTCCCTGTCACTTGTTGTCTCAAGGAGTTTCTCTCTTCCCATGTGACCAAAGCTGACCTCTCACCACACATCATCAGCTGGTGGCAAGGGGGGAAGGAGGAGGGAGTAGTGTGCAAATAGTGGCCTTTTAAGGATGTGACTCAGAAGTTGCACATATCCCTTCTGTTCACATCCTCCTGGGCAGAACCCGGGGCCGGACCTACCTGCACAAGAGGCAGACAGATGTGGACTGTTGACCTTGCTCAACCTGGGGCTTCTGTTCCTGAAAGGAAGAAGAGGATACCGGCTATTTGGGATCAAATAGTCTCTGCTAGGAGGTCAAGTCTCAGGAAGCTGTGGTTATACCACCATTGGGAGGTTTTTGTTTTTTGTTTTTGTTTTTTTTCCATTGGGAGTTTTGGATCCTCAGAATGCTAGGGAGCTGCTAAGTGCTTTATGCTGGGGAGATCCATGATAAAGGGCAGGGGTTTAGCAAGCCCTTCTGGCTGCTGTGCAGTGAGTGGACAGGAGTGCCCTAACGCAGATTTGGGCTGGCTCCAGGAGGTGGGGCTAGTGGATGGAGGCTGGAGGAGGAGATGCCAAACACATGTTAACTCTCACAGGGTAACCAAAAAGCCTCAGTAAGACAAAACAGAGACTGAGGTGGTCCGTGTTCATACAAACTAGTGGTCCAGTTGGGAAAAATGTGCAGTCTATTCAAGCAGGCTGAAGTGTATTTTCTTCACAATTCAAAAAAATTTTGTGCACCTGCTCTATGCCAGGTACGATTCTAGAGGCAAGGAGTATGTGATAGGGAACCAAAGCGAGCAGCTCCTGCTCCCTGGGGAGACGTACTACCAACAGAGGGACAAACAAGATGATTTCAGATGGCATGAAATTTTGGATAGACTAGAAAATATGAAGTCCCTGGAACAAAAAGAAATTTGGTTAGAATCAGCCAGAAAACCGGAGTGGCCGAAGGATAGTGAACATGGGGGTGGCCTGTGGGATTTGTAGGTCTGGGGCTTTTTCTTAAAAGCCATGGAGGTCGTTGGGCAGCTCTAAGCATTAAAGTGTTAGGAGCTGACGTATGTTTAAAGATCACTGTTGCTTCACCAGAGACTACAGGGCACGTGGTTGGAATTGTAACATTGAACTCTGCATACAATACGTGTGGAGAGGGGCAAGGGCAAGAGGAAACCCGTGTCCTCTCAGGGCAGAGGTCCCAGGACACCCCAGCTCCTGAGGACCTGTCCTCATTCTGGGGTTTGAGAACCTGCTCTCAGCCCGGCAACTCCTGTGTGGCCCACAGGACCGGTGTCACCATAGAACTTGTCAGAAATGCAGATGTCAGACCTCAAACCCCACACCTTCTTAACCAGTTTTCACTTCAGCAAGATCTCTGATGACTCATGCACAGTGAACTTTGAGAAACTGGTGGCATGTCCTCTGGTCTTCCTCTCTCCTTCCCTAGAACTATATGCATACATACCCCACACACAACCTTACACACTCCCTTCACACCTCCCTACACACATGTCGCACAGGTATCACACACATACACATATACAAACCACGCACATCACATGCACACGTGCAAACCACACATATATCACAAATGTGCACATATAAACATACACACCACAGACACCCCGACATGCCACACTGAATTGTCATACAAGATACAAGCTCACTGCTACGTGACCTGTGGAACCAAGGTCTGGACTAACCCAAGATTTAGGGATCCTTGGATTACGAAGCCATGATACAGGGGTTAGATTTGAAGAGTTTCAAATTTATAAGCAAGGAACTTGTGGAGATTCCTTTGGTGGGAACTTACTGTGTGCAAATTGATGTTTTAAGGAGATTAGCCTGACAGTACTAAGCAGGATGTTGCAAATAGAAGGGACAGGAAGGGGATCCCGGGGCGGCTCAGTGGTTTGGTGCCTGCCTTCGGCCCAGGGGGTGAACCCGGGGTCCTGGGATCAAGTCCCACACATTGGGCTCCCTGTGTGGAGCCTGTTTCTCTCTCTGCCTGTGTCTCTGCCTCTCTCTGTGTGTGTCTCATGAATAAATAAATAAAATCGTTAGAAAGGGCGGGGGGACAGGAAGGCCACAGTGGCAGTGTGGGGACTGGCACAGAAATATTCACAGATTTTGCAGGAGTGCTATATGCTTTGTCTTTTGCATTATTTACAAAATTACCCTTTAGATTTTCTGTCGTATGTGTCTGTTTGCCATCAAGATGAACAACAGGAGCCCCCTGTCTAGGCCTAGCACTTCTGGGGGCTGGCATTAGGAGGGGGCCATAATGTGAGCCGCATAAAAATGGGGATCGCTCCATGTCTCGGGGTCTCTTGCACAGTCTTTAAATTCCATGGGCAGCCCTCGTCTCTACAGACTAGGGGGTCGTCTCCTCCTGCCATCATCCTCTTCGACAAGTGGGACGTGAAACAGGCCCTCAGGAGACATTACCTAACATGGAGTCTAGGTTGCTGAGTGAGTGATGGTGCTCTGGAAGGAAAGGCAGGGTCTTGGGGTAGCAGCCAGTTTGGAAGGCAAGGTCTGAAGTCGTTTTTAGGTGTCCTGACTTTGTCATTGTGCTGAGGGAAACACTGGGTCGTGACACGGCCTGGGCTGGAGAAGGCGTAATTTTTATTACATAGAGTAGACCTGGTCCTTCTCAGGGTGCCCTGTGACTGATTAACCACTCCACCTGCCCTCCCATCTGGGCCTTCCCGGGGTCCCTGGGGAGGCCCCCTCTTCCCCGTGCCTCTATACTTGCCCGCAGCAGGTCTGGCCCAGGAGTGTTGGGGCTTGCACACCCACAGCCTACCTGTGAGCCCAGACCTGGGGTCAGGGAGGCCCTGGCACCTGCGCCAGCCCATGTGTGCATCCGCTTTGGCCGCTCAGTGGTACCCTGACTGAAGCAGCAGGGAGAGTGCCTTTCTCTTGGTGGAGTACCCCTTACTCTCTCCAAAGGCTCCCCATTTGAACGTTTATAATCTGGATGCAAGAGCATGGTCCACTCCACATGATGCAAGATACTTTTTTAAAATTATTTTTATTTTTTAAAGATTTTAATTTATTCATGAGAGACACACACACAGAGAGAGAGGCAGAGACACAAGAAGAGGGAGGAGAAGCAGGCTCCATGCAGGAGCCTGACATGGGACTCGATCCCAGGTCCCCAGGATCACACACTGGGCTGAAGACAGTGCTAAACCACTGAGCCACCCAGGCTGCCCAAGATAATGTTTTTATAATGAAATCAAATTCTTGGGACTCTGAGGGCAAAGGTTTGTCAGCGACATCATCTTTCATTGAGTGGAGCTTCATGCTCTTTAGAACCACTGTTTTTCTTTTCCTTCAGAGAAAAATTGCTCCACAGGTAGGACAAGTGAGCCCTTCTTTCTGGTGAAAGAATAGTGGATAGTTAGGCTCGCTAGACGCCCCGAGAGAAGTTCTGGGGTAAGAACTTACATCTGGGGTGATGTAAGGCCCCGGCGGCCGCCATGATGGAAGCAGCCCATGGCCTTCAGACCCACACCCACCGCCTACTTCGGTTCAGAGCTTGGGTGCAGGAAGTGAGAGCACATGTGTTGGGGGACCCGGGTGCTTGTCAGGTAACTGCCTCCTGTACTCTTCTGTACTTTTATTTCAGATCATCAGAAAAGCCCTTTCTGAGGAAAAACGCGTCTCAACAAAAACATCAGCTGCTGACCTCGTGACAGAAACAGATCACCTCGTGGAGGGTTTAATTATTTCTGAGCTGCAGAAGAGGTTTCCTTCACACAGGTAGGTGTGTCCCTCGGGAGGGGACTCAGTCACATGCTGCCTGCGGCTAACTCAGGGTGCCACGCCACTGGTTGCAGGGGGCAGACGTGAAACAGGGGGCCTCACAGTCTGCCTCCCCTATGTTGATTGCCATGGTAAACACAATGTTTTCATCCACCCTACTGTCATCTTGACAACACTCACGTCAGTATGTTACCTTATAAATACCGAGAAGCCTCCAGTTCTGTAACATGCTCAGGGGAAGTGTTTTAGAGTGTTACGCAAGTGTCCCCTTATTTCTGGAGGGACTTGGAGCCAGTTCTATTCTGTTCCCTGTCTGAGTCAGCCTGGTGGCCCCAGGTCTACCACCTGTTGGTGCGCCCCCGCTGGTGCTCCGTGAGGCATTCTTCCCGGCAGGCTGGCATCTGCCATAGGGAAGGCTGCTCTCCAACCCTAGCAGGTCCTCATGAGGACTCCACCTTCTCCAGAGCAGAAGTGCTTAACCCTTTTGGGGTCACCGTGTGGAGACTCCAATGCAAACCATTAATGTTTTCCTCAGAAAAACTGAAATATGTATGCAGTATTTTGCATCTAGTTCCAAGGGAACCCTGGACCTCAGCGGAAGACTTCCCTTGAGCTCTCAGGTGGGGATGGGGGCTTCTCAGGCCCTCCCTCATCCCTGGAGCTCTACAGAAGAGAGTTGGAAAACCACTGCCTGGATGGGAGGGCTCCCTGTCCTCACGGAGGAGGCTGGATAGGGACTCTTGGATTTCTAGGTATGTATCGCTGATGGGCTTACAGAGCAGAGACATGGAAGGCAGTCTCCCTCAGCATCCATCTGACACAGGGTGGACACAGTAAAGTTTTTCCCTGTGAATGATTAAATGAAAGAAGGGTCAAGCCAGTGTTCAAACATACCTCCTTTCTTCCCTGTTGTTTCCTCCTAACTGGTTAGGTCATTTCAGGGTCACCAGCTCTCCCTTCAAAATTCTCTCTGCCAATGGGTCGTGTTTGTTTTGTTTTGTCCACAACCTTTGTGTGTGAGCGTCTGTTATTTCCTATTTCCTTATTCAGTGTGAAGTCAGGATTCCTGACATCTGTTGTAATATTTTAGAAGCTCGGAAATGTTTATGATTTTTTAACTTTTTGAAACGTGAAGTTAAATGGGAATGTCAAACGAATTCTATAGATTGCTTTTATTCTTTGAGAGGGAAAAACCGCAGTAACCAAGGAACTGTTTCTAGTTGAGGAGCTATTTTGGTACTTGAGGTTTCTGTGGTACTGGCCCAGGTGGCTGTCGTGGAGGCAAGGACTGGCTCAGCTCTGTGGAGTCCTAGTAAAGCCCTGGAGGTCGCCGCAAGACCAGACGTAGTCATCGGGCTCCCAGCAGGTTTCATTTAGATCACTCTGGACAAACAAATTCTGAAACGACATACATATTGTGTGTGTTGGCAGCAGTGGTTTGGGTCCACTCTTGTGTCAATATGGGACATGGATTCCATTTGACAAGGTGTATTTAAATATTCATTGCTGCCATATCCCAGAACAAATATGTTCTATGAGTGACCGTACCACCTCCCCCAGCAACCCCGCTCCACTCTGCAACCTGGGGTCCCCAGAGGATCATCAAGCTTTGAAGCTCCTTTGGAAAACCATTGACCCAGAGCACTGGCCCTCACCCAGGGTGTGTGCCAGGCCCACCTGGGCTTCTGTAGCCGGCTAATGCCAGGCCTCCTTCTCTGAAAGAGCCCTGGGAGAGTCAGATACACACACCTGACCAGGTATCTGTGATTTAGAGTGATACTTCCCAAAGTGCCAGTCGGGCTGTGAGGGATGAGATGTGGCTGCCCCATGGTCACCCCTGGCTCTTTGCCACTTGCTTCTCAGCTCTGAGGGCAACACCAGGATCCAGAGAAAGGCTGGATGTCCTTCTTCTACTCTGTTCAGTTTGCCTAGAAAACTCAAATAGATAAAATAATTTTTCAACATATCTATGCCAAGTGTGGTGTGGTTTTTTTTTTTTTTTTTTTTTGCCAATGACTAGGATTCAAAAGAATTTGGGAGGATTTAATTATGATTTAAATCATAGACAAATTGACGAATTTGCGATGAGAAAACTGCATACACATGGTAAAATAGCATACTGTAAGCTTTCTGTATTCAAAGTATTTAAATATATCCCTTAAACAATGAATTAGCATAAATTTGCCTATCATCCTTTTTTTAGGAAGGACTCCGTGTTATTCTGAGCTTATGCCAGTCCCCATTTTTAGTCATTTATGAAATAATATTAACGATTGCGACTGTTTTATTTTGAATAAAATAAGAAATAACCTGGTGTAGGCTCCCTGTTATTTGTTTGTTTGTTTATTTATAAATATTTTATTTATTTATTCATTCATGAGAGACACAGAGAGAGAGGCAGAGACACAGGCAGAGGGAGAAGCAGGCTCCATGCAGGGACCCTGATGTGGGACTTGATCCCTGGACTCCAGGATTACACCCTGGACCGAAGGCAGGCACTCATCCACTGAGCCACCCAGGTGTCCCTGCTCCCTGTTTTATTATTTTATTGTACTCATTTGTGAAATCCAAAGTCTGGGTCCCCAATCTGGGAGACAGGAGTATGCTAAACCAAGGAACTGTAAGATTTCCATTTGCTACTGCCCACAGCTTTGGCAATTCACCCTGGTTCCTGGGATCTCAGCCTCCTCCTCTAGGACTGAGGCACCCAGCCAAGGTCATCCTGTGGTGGTAAAGACAGAAAGCAAACCAGCAGGTCCAGGTTGACAGTTAAAGCCCAATATTGGCATTGACCACATTAGCCCGGTCTCCATCCAGGCCTGCCTTTGTGGAGTGCCTGAACCTGTTTCTAGTTGATGATTTTGACTGAGATCCAAGTTCTGCAACTTTGGGAATGTTCAGTAGTATCACCAAACCATATTTATATACACGTTGTCCGTGTCCCTTTTGTCTGGGTTAGCAGAGGCAAAGGGAGGAACTAACTGCCCAGGACACCTAGCTGCCTCCTCTGTCCCGGCCTGGGCTCCCCTTTGCAGGCACGGCCTCATCTATCATGGTGACTCCTATGCCTTGCAGCATGCCCTCTGTGCCCTGGACTTGGAAAAAATACATTCCTAGCCACCACCGGCTATACACTTGTTTTCCACCCCTTTCCCACTGAGTTTTGTGCTGGGCACTCATGTCATCAGACAGCGGAGCCTGCTGCGATGCTGGCCAGGCCTACGAGCATTAACTGGCTCCCTAGTGAACTGCAGGGTGACCTTGACCTTGTCACAGAGTAAACAAACCAGCCAGAGAAAAAGGCCTCCATGCACTTGGCCGTCAGAATTATAAGAAGGGTTTGTTAGGACTATAAGAAAAAAAGAGTAGTTAAATTATGCAACAGAATATCATTCTAACTCTTACCCTGCTTTGAACCTTGCCCCAGGGGCTGCTTTCCTCTTGTATGTTAGATAGGCTTGTGAAAGGGCCCTTGAGCTCCCTAAATTTAGGCACGTGGATTTTTTTTTCTATTGATGTTATGGATCTTATGTAGCTGTCCAAATGCTTTTATTAAGGTCTCTGTTATTTCGCACGTCCATCTGCAGAGAGCTGAAGAATGGTCTCGCCCATCCTGTAGGTACTGGCTCCCCGCAGCGAGAACAGTCAGGTTTCAGTGAATAAACTACATCCCTCCTCACATAGCAGGGAGGTATTTTTGGTGCCTCAGAAGAGTCAACACAGTCCAGGGCCCTGCCCCAAAGTGCCACGCACAGGTGCAAAGCAAATAGCAAGATGACGGACACTCCTTCCCCTCTGTTGCCTCGGGCAGCTGAGTAGAGAAGAGAACTCTTGGGTGTAAATAATCAGTCAACTGCTGGGAAAGTCCAGAGCTCTGTGTGATTTCTTTGAGTGCTTATCGGAAATGCTGTGCAGAACAAAAGCTGTGTCAACAGAAGCATTGTGGGTGCTGCCTTCCCCGGGCCGCCTGGTGACCCTGTCGACCATGTCGGTCCCACCTGTTTGGCTAGTGAGCCAGCAGCTCTCCTTGCCCTGTGTGTCCTAGGAAGCCCCGTTGGTGCACTGCAGGCTGTGCTACCTGATGCTTGTGTTAGCTGCCAGTCCTGTGAAGACTCCCCTCTTCCTTACCAGGAGACCCCAGCAAGGGCTCCCCCCAACTCTAGTAGGTACCAGCTTCCCACTTAAATCAGGTTCAAAAAGAAATAAAACTCCACATTCCTCCTCAGCTCCTGGGAATTTATCTTTGGATGTGAGTCACTTCCATTTCTATCTTGACCTCACTGCTTTATCGACCTTGTGCCCAATTTAAGATTTGGCACCTGATCCCTGTCTATGTGTGTTTTTAGGGTGTGATCCCTTTTTCTTTTTTTTCTCATCCTTTTTTTAAAATTTATTTATTCATGAGAGACACACAGAGAGAGAGGCAGAGGCACAAGCAGAGGGAGAAGCAGGCTCCCTGCAGGGAGCTCAATGTGGGACTTGATCCCAGGACCCCAGGATCACGGCCTGAGCCACCCAGGCATCCCATGACCCCTTTTTCTTTAGAAACATAGTCACAAGTCATGGCATGGGAGGAAAATCATGTAGCTATAGAAGAAGACATTGAAAGGAGATTCAATTCCTTGTCTTTGGCCAAGAAAACTGACAGAGCTAATGCCTTGCGTAATCATCAGTGATTCTGCGTACCCATCACCTGCCTTCCTGCTGCAGTCAGGAGTGCAGGCTTCACTGCCTGGCTGCATCCTGCCCAGCTTGGCTCCTCTGACTTCATGTCCTTCATCACACTCTGTCTACCATCTAGACCTGCCAGCCTGGATCACAGGATACAAATGACCCAAACCCCGAGGAGGGGGAATGATGGTAGGGAGGCAGTTCCCAGCGGAGGAGGGGAGGAGGGGACCAGAAGCAAACAGAAGCTAGAACTGGCATCCTATGCATCTCTAGATTGTAGGCTTTTGGTTGCAGACTGTGCTCACCCAAGCTTTTTCTGCACGGGAGCCATTTGCTGGGATATGGATTTCTCAGGTGTCTTACTTCCCCATCCCTGGTGCTCTGGCTCTCCTGCATGGGTTTCTCCAGGAGACCGCACCTGGGTGGAGGTGAAATACATAACCTGAAAATGATACATGTCCACTCATCATACACACTGACAGATTTCAGATCCTTTATCAGACAGAGGGGGTAGATGGTTGTGTGTGTGCACATAGGGCATGAGTTTCCTGATGTGTGGAATGGGAAAGGTGGTCCCAAATGAATTATGGAGCATGTGACAGTGCTGTAGTGATGAACAGGGACGTCACAACGCATGGCACTGGTTCTTCCCTCTCAGTGTTGCAAAGACAACACTTGAGATGTAGCCAGTGGGAGTTAAAGAACTTCATAGTTTTTTGAAATTGCATTTAATTTCAATTATTTAATTTCAAACAGCCCCATGTAGCTAGCTGGTGCCACATTGGACGGAGCACTTCCAGAGGTTTCTAGCCCAGTCTTTTTATTGGCAGTACAGTATCCATTTCATCTGCAAGCTTATTGTTGCCACATCTTAGGATAGGCGGTTCCTCTGGAGAAAGTGGTTCTAGGAGCCTTTCGAGGCCCAGCAGGAGGGCCCCACTCTGGCCTTGTCGGGGGCTCAGCAGCTGCCTGATGGCCACAAGTGACAACACACCAGATACCAACAGGAGGACAGAAAATGTTTCTTGTGTTTCACTCATTTATCCTTCTTATAAAAATATACTGCCTTCAGGTCTCCTTTTTCTCCAGTATAGACATGGACATAGCATTGAGAAGCTAATGGAAGGCTCTCCACAAGGCCTTGGGTTCACACATAAGCAGGTGTTTGCTCAGCACCTGCTGTGGTCTGGGGCCTGGTGCGACAAGGCGGTACAGGGGCAGAGCCCCCCCCCCCCCCCCCCCCCCCCCTGCTTAGTGGACCTGGGTTTGTTACATGAGTCATGGCCCAGGCACTGTCATGTAAGCTTTGTATAGGGATGTGTTTTCCTTGTTCAGGTTCCTGACAGGAAATAGCCTGCTAAGTGTGGGTGGTCCCAAAGGGGCTTGTCTACAGAGGACTAATTATAAAGGAGGGGGCTGGGAACGGGGTCCACTGTAGCTGGTACAGGGCAGTATGAGCCTGAGTGCTGGGTTGGCCCTGTTCCTACAGGCTGTGTGGGTACCAGAGCATGAAGGAGAAGATGTGGCCTACTGAGGGGCTCGTAGGCCAGACACCAGGATGGAAAGGGCCTCTGAGGGGATACGGCTGCTCCTCTTTGAGCCTGAATGGTGGGCAGTTACAGTTGTCACCTTGTCTTCAGTTCAGAGGAGGCCAGGCTGCAGACAGACCTGGAAGTGTCAGCTATAGGTGACATTGAGTGCCTCAGGTCCAGTGAAGCAGTCCACCCCAGCCACAGCACTACCGACGGGAAGCTAAAGCCGCCGGAGCCCTGGGCCCTGCACCCTGGCCAGCCTTCCTCTATCATTTGTCTTCAACCTTTTCTCTTCCAGACTAGAGTGAGAGCAGAGTTTAGCTTTGCCTTAAAAGGTCTGTTTCTTAATTTTCTTAGTGTTCTTTATTCTTGTATTTGTTCGCCTGGCCCCCTCCCATGCCTTGATGTTTTCCCAAAACTCCTGCATCAAGGTGTCACTTCATGTTTTCTAAATCCTTCTGAGCAGGTAGGCCAGCAGACAGATCGAAAAATAGATGGGCTTTTACAGAGTCGGCCTGTGTTTGACCTAGAGAAACCATGATGAAATCTCTGCTGTGTCTGCTTTGTCTTTGATGGGACTGGAGGCAGCTTGAAGTGCTTTATGTTGAGTTCTTGGTGAGTTTTCTCAGGCTAAGCTCCTGCCCGCCACAGGTTCATTGCAGAAGAATCTGCAGCCGCTGGAGCCAAGTGCGTGCTCACCCCCAGCCCCACCTGGATCGTCGACCCCATTGATGGCACCTGCAACTTTGTGCACAGGTGAGCATAAGCATGGGTCACCCCTATTCTGGTCCTAACCCATCCTCTTCTTTTTTTTTAAGATTTAATTTATTTATTCATGAGAGACCCACAGAGAGAGGCAGACACAGGCAGAGGGAGAAGCAGGCTCCATGCAGGGAGCCCGATGCGGGACTCAATCCCGGAACTCCAGGATCACGCCCTGGGCAGAAGGCAGGTGCTCAACTGCTGAGCTACCCAGGCGTCCCATACATGTCCTTTTCTCTAAGACTGTCTTCCAAACAGCATTTTTTGAGGGAGGAGTATATAAACCTCTAGTAGGTTGATGGTTTCATTAAAAAGGTAATCATGTATTGATCTTTTTTATTTTTAGTTCATTTATTTTTTTTTTAAGTTTTTCTTTATTTGAGAATGTGAGAGAGAGCATGAGCCAAGGGGAAGGGCAGAGAGAGAGGGAGAAGCAGAATTCCCACTGAGCAGGGAACCCGATGTGGGGCTCAATCTCAGGACCCTGAGATCATGACCTAAGCCAAAGGCAAATGCTTCACTGACTGAGCCCCCCAGGTGATCCTGTACTGATCTTTTTAAAAAAGGTATTCCGGCATCGGTGAGATGCTCTCACAGCGTATAGGAAATACTCATTTGTTTAAAACTATTGTGTTTGTCAGCTTTAAAATGTTAACGTCGAATGAAGAAGGACCCCTTAAGAAAGCCCCTGGAGAAACAAGCATGTAGCAGCCGCAGGAGCCCGGGTGTAGACAGCAGCACCTGAGGGGTGGCGCTCCAGGGCTGCCTTTGGGGATGAGAGCAGACCTCATGCAATCACGAGGCGGGATGAGGAAGCCCCCACTGGCAGCGGGCCAGGCCTAATCTGACTGAGCAAATAACAGCCAAAAGCAGTAGATTTTCAGGAGGTCAGAGATGTCCTTGGGGAGAGGAGAGGAGAGCTGCAGAGCTCGGGGAGGTGATAGGGACGTGGCCTCTGCTTGGGAAGCTCTGCCCAGTGGGGTGGGCATCAGAGCTGTGCATGGACACGGGAGCAGCGAATGTGATGTCGTTTCCACAGATGGTTGCTTCTCCAACACAAACACACGTCAGGCCTCCTGGAGAGCTGGTTGGCACAGGCTCCAGCCCCCTCCAGGCTGGGCAGCCCGGGGCATGCATTTCTCACAGGCACGCAGGCCAGACCAGGGGCGCAGGACCACATTTTGTAAGCCCCTTCTGCAAGTGGCTAGGAAATACTCCGTTTCCCAGAGTAATGTGAAAAAGCATGAGCACAGCCGGAATGGGGGGGCTTCGCTTCCAGTGCTGTCCTCAGTGTCTTGCCTCAAACAGCATGTTTATGTGTAAGTGTGTAAGGTAATCCTGATCCATCGTGTTAATCACAGCCCTTTCCTCAGTGGGGGCTGTCTTGAGAGTTTAGTCTGTGGTGCGCACACATTGCCTTTTGAGGCAATGGAAGAGTGCCATCTGCTGACAGCAACGGCATCAACAGACTCCTTTGAACTCCAGCGTGCCCACTGCCCCACCCTGGGTAGCGATTCCGCCCCAACCTGGGTAGCGATTCCCGGGGAGCCTCAGGTCTCCCCTCATAGGCGTGTGGTGCTGAGTGAAGCTGCCCTTCCGTCTGGCTTGTCACCTCTGTATGCCATCCCTGGGCCAGGGCAGGCTGAGCCCTGAAACGTGCTGGAGCCCACACATCCACCTGTGGGCCCTGGTGGCCCCCAGGCACATGGGACCTGGGGACAGACAGGCAGCTAGGAGAAGAGTGTCATTTGGAAATCAGCTGTGGTGCTGGCGCTCAGATTCCAGAATACCTTCAAAGGGCCGCAGTGTCGCAATTCTCATGGCCCAAGGACATCAGAAGCCTTTGGCCACGGCAGCTCAGATGGTTCCCGTTTGTTCTTGAGTCCAACAGCGTCAGGGCTGAAGCAGGTGGGAGAGAGCTTTCCCGGGTATGAAGTGGAGCCTGGCGTGTGGTGTGCTTGCTCAGCGAGCTGACCACCGGTGACCGTGCTGGCTGCCACAGCCTTGGTCAAGGCTCACCTCCGGGCAGGCCCACTCTCAGAGCTTTCCTGTGGGTGAGTGGACCCACCTTCTCCTCTCTGCTTGCTGCTAAGCTCTGAGCCTCACATAAGAGAGAGATTATTTCAAAGGGGTACAGCAGCAGCAACAAAATCACCAAATAAAAACCACATGCTATCTCCAATGTCACAACCTGCCTCCGATGGCTCTGGCTGTTGGCTGCCTGGGAGCTCACTCAGAAGACAGGGTGAGGAGGGGTATTGTCACGCAGACTTGGCCTCTGCATGGAAGCTGTGATGCCGCATCCTGAGGGCCTCTCCTCACCATGGGTCTGGCCTTTTCAGAGTCTCTACTGTCCTTTTACGTCTGGAAACCAGAAAGCTGATGACTCAAGTCCCTCTCGACTGGGTACCTGATGGTGATAGTTGGATCACATCAGTCTTGCATGACTTTCAGAATACTGCTTTCTTTCAAGGCTGACTATCACACACACCACAGTCTGCTAAGCCTGTTTGTCTTGGAAGCAGTTAGCGAAATTGTGGGAAGTAATTTTTTAAAAAAAACAAACCCACCCACCGTGTAGAAAGGTCCTTCTGTGCTTTCAGTGACAATACTGCATAGCATACTGCACACAGGCTCCTGAGAGTTTACGTGAGACCCATTTCTGTTTTAGAGTGTGAACCATTCTGTTTTTCTTTGCAGATTTCCCACTGTGGCAGTAAGCATTGGATTTGCTGTAAACCAAGAGGTATGCAGTGGATGGGTCCCCCAGCCAGGGCTCCTCAGCCCCCTGGGCCTGGCTTAGTATTGTCCTTCAATACTAAGGGGGTTATTGGGTTCAACCCCTATACTCCTATTTTTCTTTGTCAAGTGCCTTAATCATGACTAGTAAATCCAAGCATCTGTTTTTCAGATATGAGAAAGTAAACAAATGAAAGCTGATTTTGGGGGTTGTGGGTTTGGAGCTCTGTGGCCAGCCCATCCCCATGGTGATGGGTCCTTGTTTCCACCACACTCTTTCTGTGATGCTGCTGGAGAAACGCGGGAGGGAAAGTTCTGAGCAAATGGTCCACATTAGTGTCCCTCCAACCCCTGGGGCATGTGACCTGGTCCCACACAGAAGAAAGTCCTATTTTTGGAGGACGTTTTGAATCCCAGTCTTTCACCAGTTCTTCTTCGTCTTTCCCTGGCTGTTAGCATGAGAACACGGCTGCTTCAGGGTTCCCATTGCCCTTGCAGCTAAGCAACATCGTGGGACCTGCATAAAGGGCATTAATCAATTTAAGCAGTAATGCTTCAGAAAGCCCTCACTTCTGTGTGGTCACCACAGTTATATTTAAATAGGACTGGGGGTTCAGCATTTTCCAAAAGCAGACCTCGCCTAAGGGCACTGTTTCCTCGTCTTCCTCCTCAACACTAACATCCACTCCCTAGCATGGAGGCCGAGGGAAGTTCACACTTGTGTAAAATTACTTAGGGTGAAGATAGGTAAAAATTTTAATATCAAAATCTCATTAAGGAGTCAAATGCTCTCTTGTTTCTCTGTTAGGTGTCATTGAGACCAATTAGGAGTTGAGCTGTAAGCTCCTGGGGTGACGCTCAGCTCACAGGGCTCATGATCACATGTCCATAACTGGGCAGGGAGGACAAAAATGCTGTGGGTGGGCAAGGTCTCTGATGGCAAGGCTTGCAGCGCTAGTGGGCCTGGTGTGAGTGACTGCATGCAGGTGGGCCGGCCATGTGGAGGGTTCTCCTCACCCTTCCTTCCTGCTTCCCTCCAGGCCACCCGACCACCCCAGGGGCACAGGTCTAGAGGCCTGCCTGGTTCTAGGGGAATCCCCTTAAAGCCAGGGTGGTGGGAAGGAGGGAAGATAATTAAGCATTGCTGGAAGGCTGATCCTCCCCAGAAATAAACCCTTTTCCTACATTGTTGAGGAGTCCATTCTACTGTGGTCGATCTCACCCCAGGCCAGCTGAGACTCTCCCAAGAGGCTTGGGCTGGGTCTCTCTTCATTTTCCAGGGAGATGGAAACATGGCCAGCCCCTAGACCACACGAGGTTGCTCTCATTAACCCCGACTAGTGATGAGTGGGTAGAGGAAAGAAAAAACACATGAGAGAAGGCCGCGTTTTTTTCCCATCCTCACCTTTTAAAAATTTTTTTTTACTTGTACTGTTTCCAATTGGGAGGCTGCTGTCCACCCACTCCGTGCCGGGCACCCCTCCTTGGTGAATCACCTCCTCTCCTTGGCTCTTCTTGAGTTCTGATTCCATAAGCTTTACAGATGTATTCTTCATTCTTCACTTGTCAGCAGCTTTGAGGGTTCCTTGTGGGGATGCATGAGTCACAAGTAGCCTTCCCCAGCCCCCAAAACATAGGCTTTTCTGAAGAATTAAGCTTTTCAACAACTTTCAGTTACTAATGCTTGATTATGAGGTTAATTTTTTAAAAATATTTTATTTGTTTATTCATGAGAGACACACAGAGAGAGGAAGAAACACGGGCAGAGGGAGAAGCAGGCTCCATTCAGGGAGCTGGATGTGGGATTCGATCCCTAAACTGGGATCACGCCCTGAGCCAAAGGCAGACACTCAACCAACCACTGAGCCACCCAGGTGCCCCTTGTAAGGTTAATTTTTAATAAAGTTATATGAGTTTTAATATATGTTTAAGTATGTTATTTTCATAAAGACATGTGCTTTCATGTCCAGTTTTGAACTCAGACACTATTTTTTTCAATTCCCTTTGGAAAAGGAGTTTCCATCATATTGGTAATAACACCTCAAATCCTTCCCCTTTGAATTACTGTGTTATTTTCTGTGTCAAATAAGTGAAGCACGTTTGTTTTCCATCCTGCCCCTGCACCCCGCAGCTTGAATTTGGAGTGATTTACCACTGCACGGAGGAGCGGCTGTACACAGGCCGGAGGGGCCGGGGCGCCTTCTGCAATGGCCAGAGACTCCGGGTCTCTGGGGAGACAGGTGGGGCTTCACGCGGCTCGGCTCATTTCAGGTTGAGAAGTATGAATGGAAAATGCCCAAATCACCATTCTGGGAAGGACAGTGCTGGAAATCTCCTGCTGAGGCTTCAGTTCCTTTAGGGACATTGCGTCCCTGAGGAACTGGAAATCGAGCCAGGTCTGTGTCTCCATGTTTTTGCGGATGTGGCCAGGATCTTTAAATAGCCTCACTCTGCTTTACATGCACATCTTTAATCTTTAATGCTCAAAGAACCCCAGGCCCCAGTACACTTTGGCCTCTAACGATCCAGGGACCAGGGCAGAGTCGGAAGGCCACCTCTGCCCTCAGAGCATCCAGGTGGGTGTCAGGCATCCCAACATCAGCAGGGCAGCTCCCCCAGGAGTGTCTGGGGCTCCCTGGGTGTGGAGTGTCCGCAGTCCGCTTCAGTTTCCCTGAGAAGACGGGTGGCCCTGGGAGTGAGTCATGTAAATAAGTGATGTTTCCACATACTACAGCTGTGTCACTGTCAGTGTCATTCCTCAAGGACACCCAGTAGCTTTTATAAAGCAACTGTGGTTGTGTTAAGCTGCACATAACTACATAATATTTTGGGGGTTTGGGGGTCTTTTTTAAAAAGATTTTATTTATGTATTCATAAGAGACACAGAGAGAGAAAGAGAGAGAGAGAGAGAGAGGCAGAGACACAGGCAGAGAGAGAAGCAGGCTCCATCCATGCAGGGAGTCCGATGTGGGGCTTGATCCCGGGTCTCCAGGATCATGCCCTGGGCTGAAGGTGGTGCTAAACCGCTGAGCCACACAGGCTGCCCCATAACTACATATTGTTAACAGTAGGCCAGTTAGGTTTTTCAGTCTTTTTGGCCTTTCTTTCACACTGATTAAGTTGGGGATATTTTATCTTGTGGTGGGACAGGCACTATACTCTAGGGGCAGAAATAAAGAGCCCCAGCCTCGAAGCAGCTAGATTAGGAGAAGACTTTGAAAGCTCCTGCATCTCCATATTTGGGTCTGAAAAGGTAGAAAGCACAGTTCCTGCCAACTTCTCACTTGCACTTTTCTGCAGTGGGACCTCATGTGGTATCCTTCCCCATCATGGCTGCAGTCTGGGGTGTCCGTGCACCCTCTTTTTTCATTCTTCCTTTTCTGCCCTTTCTTCCTCCCTGGATGACGTCCACGTGCCTAGATGGCCTATGAGGCAATGAAAGGAGTAAGGTATGTCCATGCCCTCCAGGTGTGACCTGTAGTCTGGTGAGAGTGTCGCCAAGCAAGGAGCCCGGGTGGGTGGGGGACAGGGGCCCCGTGTGCCTGGAGCCAGCAGCCCGGTGCAGTGGAGAGACTGAGGAGGTTCCCTTGGGGGTCCCTGTGAGTCACCGAGCACGCCTAGTGGAAGGGGCAGGGGAAGATCACATGAGGCTTCAGACAGAGGTGGGACCAGCAGGACACACTAACCAGTTACCACTTCTGAGTCCCACAGAGATTCCAGAACAGCCTCCAGCCTTGCCCCATGCCCCCCTCTCCCAGAAATGTTTCGTTTGGCTGCATGAGAAGTAGCTTTAATTGTAGGTACTCATGCCAAGAGGTAAGCACTCAGGCCAAGTTGTGTAAGTCAGTAGTGAGAAAACATGTCATTAAACACGCTTATGTGAACTTTGCTCTATATTCCATTTGATTAGAACACTCAGCTTCATTCACACACACTTGGCTTCCTGGGCAGCTGCCTGTGTGGCTCAGACGTGCATGACAACTTCACGTCCTCCACAGGGCTCTCAGACCCACATGGGCAGGGACTTTGGGTCACCTCTGCATTTGGCCCAGCATCGGCCCTCTAGTCCCATGCCAACCCTGTCATAACTTCTGCCACACAGCTGGGCTCCCCATGTCTCTCAAATTGCCCATCTTCTGGAGCTCAGTTTTTAGAAATTCTCACTAAAAAGAGCCTGATGTGCTGTTTTCATTGCTGGATGTTTTGTACTGTGAGTTAACTAGATTTCTATGGAGACGATGGAGCAGACCCCACAGCACAGTCGATGGATGTCATGCAGACCTGGTTTCAGTCCCAGTTCTCTCACCCACCAGTGCTGGGAGCTGCTCAGTTAGCCTCCTGAACCTCTGTCCTCGTGTGGTAGGTGGGGTGATGTGAGGAGTAAACTGAGGAGTAAATGCACTTCTGCGAGAGAACGCTCAGTGATGTCCCAGGTACGTGGCATCCAATAGTGAGAGTTGTTATCAAAGGAGAAACTTCAGTCTTTGCACAAGATCACTAACCCCCATTGGTAAGATCAGGACACATTTCTAGGGGAAACAGGATACCCACCATTCATCTTTCTCTCTCCTTTCCTTGCTCCTATTACACCTTTCCCAACGGCTTCTATTCACAAGGTAAAAAGCAAATAGAGCAACCCTGGATGGGGTAAAGGATTGAGGCCAGAATTTCCTTAGTACTTTTTTCTTCGCATCCCACCATGAAGAATTTCAAACGTGTATGGTAGAAAAAGCAGTGAACCCACATGACTCACTGTGTGTCCAATATTGTCAGCTCACAGCCAGCCCTGTGTCAGCCAACCCCGCATCATCCATAGCACCACCCTATCCTCACCCTGCACTTCAGTATGGATAGCTAAAACTTACACGGATTCTTTGAAAAGCGTAACTCCAATATCAGTAACACACTGTTTTAAAAATTATCAGTTATCCCGAAAGTTAATAAATACCCAGTGTTCAGATTTCCGTTAGTCTCATCCTGTGGAAAACAGCCCTTCAAAGCCTCACTCTGAGTTCTCAGGGCTCCTGGGGGCTCCTGGGTCAGTCTTTGTTGCTCAGTGTTCTCAGTGGACACAGCTAGGAAGTTGTCTTTATTTTTTTTTTAATTTTTCTTATTCTTTTAAAGATGTTATTTATTCATGAGAGACACACACAGAGAGAGGCAGAGACACAGGCAGAGGGAGAAGCAGGTTCACTGCAGGGAGCCCCATGCCGGACTCCGTCCCCGGGCTCACACCCTGAGCCAAAGTCAGGCGCTCAACCACTGAGCCACGCAGGTGTCCCGGAAGTTGTCTTTAAATATAAAAAACATAAGTTCATACTGGGGTTTTCAGTTCATATTCATGACTACAAGGCTCTCTACTCTTTGATTTATGTCTCTTCTCCCTGTGCTGGAACCCTCTTGTGCCCTGACACTGTGAATGATAAATTCAGTAATGTCCACACAATCACTTTTCCTCTTTATCCGACAACATACACCAGTTACAGTCTCCGAATAACAGTACTAGCCCACTATCAACAAACCATTACCCAAAGCAGTTGGAAGGAGTTTTGTGTTGTTGGTCTTCTGGAGCGCTTTTCATCCTTAGCTAGTGTCCCACCAGGGTCTGGAGTCAGGATTGCTGTGAGAATCTCTGAAGTAGTTCCTTCTTCCCTTTCCTTATGCACCACTGAGAATCATCACTTAGATACGTTTGTTTCACTTTGTTTTTAATTTAGGAAGATTAGTTTTTAAAAATCTATTTAAACTGTAATTATAGAGAAGGGTACATTCTTACAAAGTCAGATCTATAAAGCAAACTGTATTTGAAGAGGTTTAGCTTCTGTTTTGTCCTTTAGTCTCCTCCTTCCCCTAGAGATTACCATCTAAAAGTGGTCATTGTTCCATTGTTTATGGGGGGGAGGATGTATGTGTATTTTAAATAAGCAGCTGGGGATTTTTTGGCTTCTATTCTCTGTTTTAGTATAATTTTTGGTATTTAGAAAGGTTTATATTTTTGCTCCAACGATTTCCTTTGTATAAAGATGTTTCCATACCATCCCTGGTCCTCTCTTTTGGGTTATTGTCTCTTGGTCCACTATCAGTATTAAGTATCAGTAATACTTAAGTTAGCTTGTAACCTCTTCTTCCCCTCTTCATATACTCCAGTATACGATGAAAGCACAATAACCTTTTACTCTCAGTTATGACAAGGCAGTTGACTAGCTCATTCTACTAGCCACACCCTCTGCTGGTTCCCTTTCCCCATTTGGATGGTTATGCTGCATGTATGTTGCCAGGGCAACCAGCCACCTGTGTGATGCTCTTGCCCTAGGACTATCAGGGCATAGTCTTGGTTCCACAAATAAATTAGATTTAATACCCCCCACCAGTACTTTATGGTGATATAGCTCCAGGCGTTTTGATTGGGTGAAGTTAAAGCTCAAGCTCATTCATTAGTACAACATTTCTCAAATTTTTTGATCTTAGGACCAACCCACTTAATACTAATGAAAAATTATTGAAGATCTCAGAAGAGCTTTTGTTTATTTAAGTTATATCTATTGGTGTTTATATTTGAAACTGAAACTGAAACTCTTAAAATACTTATTTATTTTTAAAATAAACAACTCAAAACATGTTCACATGAATAGTGTATTTTTTTAAGAGAACCATATTTTCGGGCAGCCTGGGTGCCTCAGTGGTTTAGCGCCGCCTTCGGCCCAGGGCATGATCCTGGAGACCCGGGATCAAATCCCATGTCGGGCTCCCTGCATGGAGCCTGCTTCTCCCTCTGCCTGTGTCTCTACCTCTCTCTCTCTCTCTCTTTCTCATGAATAAATAAATAAAATCTTTTAAAAAAGAGAGAGAGAGAGTGAGAGAGAACCACATTTTCCAAAACAAAATAATTTTTCATGAGTGGCCTTGTTTTACATTTTTTCCAAATCCCTATCCAATGTCTGGCTTAAGAGAGGACAACTAGATTCTCACATCTGCTTCTATATTCAATCTGTTGTAATGGGTTATCTTGTTGTGTGAAGATCTGGTCTTACATGGATAAGTAGTTGGAAGAAGGACGAGTGAGGAATATTTTAATAGACTTTTCAGATAATTGAGGATATATTTTTCTTTGATGCCAAACTCAAGAAGTGGTGGTTTCTTTTTTTTTTTTTTTTAAGGTTTTATTTATTTATTCATGAGAGACACACAGAGAGAGGCAGAGACACAGGCAGAGGAGAAGCAGGCTCCTCACTGAGAGCCGGATGTGGGACTTGATCCCAGACCCCCGGGATCAAGCCCTGAGCCAAAGGCAGACGCTGAACTGCTGAGCCACCCAGGCGCCCCAAGAAGTGGTGGTTTCTAAAAGCTTAGTCACAGTGTGAAATCTACTGACATATCAATGAATTTTTTTACTCTGTGACCATGAAATCCCTTGGGCAGTCTCTTACTTTGAATGACTCTTTTGCTCATGAATGATTTTATAACAACATGTATTGGTCATTTGGGTAATATGAGTTCACTGAGATTTTCAAGCCCTTTTAAATACTGACCTATTTCATCTTAAAATAGTAGGAAACTCATATTCATTAGTATCACCACTCTTAGGAGAAATCTTTAAGTGTTGGGAAGGTGTCAAGCTTTTGGTGGTAGATATAAGTCTTCCCAAATTCTGATTTCCACTTGAAAGCTTGAATTTTATCATTGGCAATCTCAGCCATTGAAGTAATGGGCTCACTGCTTTCATTTTCAAGAAAATGTCTTCCAGATACCCAACTCTGAATAACTATTGCTTATTAAAACCCTTCATGTGTACTTCCCATTTCATCACACAGAATACTGAAAAGAAATGAGCCTAGGTTTCAAGCCTAATATAATTAATAATTTTTGCAGCTTTTTCATTCTTAAATAAAACTGACACATTTTCCACCAGAATGTGAGTGTATCAGAGAAGACTGCATTGACCACCGGAACAGGTGGTGCCCTGCCTTGCTTTGTCTAGTCTGCACAAATGTTAGCACGGTGAAACAGGCAAATAATGCCTTAGTATTATTGTGAAAATTATTTTAAGTTCACAGATTCCTGAAAGAAGCTCAGGGACCACACTCCCAGAACTTCTATTCCAGTTGGTTTCTCAGGAAGGCTTCCTGGGAATAAAAATCATCAACATCATCATCATCATCATCCTTTTCTGCATTCTTATGTGTCCAAAGCAGTTTATCAGTGGTCTTCATACTTGGAAATCCATTCTTCTGGCAATAAAACACATAGCTCACATTTTCGTGTGTTGGCCATCTTAAATTGTCTCTGTCATCTTCTGGCACAACTATTTTGTTGAAAAGTCTGAAAACAGTTTCATTTTCTTTCCCTCATAAGGACTTCAGTTATTTGCTTGAATGCCCAAAGGATTTTTTTTCTTTTTTCTTTAGAGTACAGTCATTTTAATAGAGTAGGTCTCAATGTTGTTTGTTTTCAGTTTCCAAAGCACATCGTGGTACACCATTTCAATGTGCAATTTCAAGACTTTTTTTTTTTTTTTTTACTTTCAGAAGAGTTTTCTTGAAGTATAGTTTTTAAGTATTTCTTCATTCCCAATTTCTTTTGCTTTGTTTTTATCTTCTGGGCATTCTATTGTAAGTATGTTAGATCTTCTCTACTTATCTTTTCTATGTCAATTTTGCTTTAATCCTTTTTACCTGTTCCACCAGTTTTTTTGGTTCTCCACTTCTTTCTTTCTTTTAAAAAAGACTATTTATTTATTTATGAGAGACACACAGAGAGAGGCAGAGACACAGGTAGAGGGAGAAGCAGGTTTCCTTCTGGGAGCCTGATTCAGGACTCAATCCTAGGACCTGAGATCTTGACCTGAGCTGAAGGCAGACGCTCAACTACTGAGTCACCCAGGTGCCCCTGCCCTCCATTTCTTATAAAGCACTGTTTATGTATTCCTTGTTCCTTTGATTTAATCTTCTTTGCTGAAATATTTTCTTTTCCAATTCTTCCTGAGTTGTGTCCCTCCACTTTCTAGTTAGGCTGGGTTTTTTATGTATTCTTAATTTCTTTACTTATTTTCTTACATAACATTCCTTGTTTTGTGGACAAATCTTGCAGTTGTTGATTGATGGAGACATGTTGTTCTTCTCCTTACTCTTTTCATTTTTTTTTCCCATGTAAGTGTGTGTGGGATTCACTATCATATTTTTTAATTACTTATTTCTACTTGAAATCTGTATTCCTGAAATTGAGAGGGGTGTGTGGAAGGTTATGGGGGGGGAAGGGGGTAATTCAGGACATTTTTTTTGTGGCTTTTTCTAGTTCTAGAGTTCCCTCTTCTGTTGTTTTTGTGAAGTGTTCAAAAACTTGGCCTTAGCCTTACATATATAGATATTTTGGCTTTGTTCCCCTCCTTAACTGTTACTTGGATCTTCTCTTTGCCTCTATTATTCTTAGTAGCTATTGGTGATTTTGAGGTTCTCCTGTTCTGAGGTACAACATATGCTCAGCGTTTCTCTCTTCCTCCTGATGCCCCGTGGTCTGGTAGCTGTTGGAGGTTTGTCCTGCCCACTTGTGTTTTAGGGCTTGGATATGCCTTGTGGATATATATTTTTTGTAGATGTCTACAGTTGTGCTTTTTTTGCTCTCCTAGTTCTATTTTTATCAGAGGGGGTTTGGATAAGTTAAAAACTATGTGGCCATTACAGAGGTTTCCAGTTCTTTCCAGTTTTAAATAATACTTTTTCCCCCTCAAATTACTTGTTTTTTCCCCGCTGAGCAAGGAACCTAACACAGGACTCTACCTCAGAACCCTGGATCATGACCTGAGTTGAAGGCAGATGTTTGAGCCACCCAGGAGCCCAAATTACTTATTTTTTAAGAACAAGTTTTAAAATATTTTGAAACATTATATTGAACTGAAAGTCAAATACTATAATATTTACCATTTTATTTATTTATTTTTAAAGAGAGAGTGTGTGCACACACATGCAAGGGGTAGGCAGGGGAGAGAAAGAATCTTAAAAACAGGCTCCATGCCCAGTGCAGAGCCCAACTCGCAGCCTGATCTCACAATCCTGAGATCCTGACCTGAGCCAAAATCAAGAGTCAGATGCTTAACTGACTGAGTCACCTGGGCACCCCTAAAATTAACCGTTTTAAAGTGAGCCATTCAGTGGTTAGTACATTCACAGTGCTGCACATTTGCTTGGCTTCAAGTTCTAACCCTGTGCCCACGGAGCCCCTTTGCCCTACACTCTGTCTCTCCCCAGTCCCCCCAAAATCACCAACCTTCCACTTGTCTAGCACTTAGTTTTTATCCTAGTATTTATGTTTTTAAGTTAAATGAAACTTTTATTTTCATATGACTAGCTGTTAACGGTCCCTAAGAAGTCTGAAAGAATTAGGACATGTATGTAAAAGTGCACACTGGTGTAAGCACTGTCACAGTGGAGCTCTGTGTTCAGTAAAAGCACTTTGTGTTTATAGGGGATGTTTCCCAGACGTTAAAACATGATCGCCTCCTTTTCCATGAGTACATATTTCAGGGTATACAAATGACTTGCTTCTCTTAAGACAACATCACTCTTTGATACTTGGGATATTTTAACTTTGCTCAACCAGAAGAGTTTTCAAACTGTTGGAAATCTATTAATGGGCGACATTTTTTTTCATCCTAAAATCTGTTGAAAAAATATACAGAGATGCCCTACTTCAGGATGTATTGGATTTTTTTTTTTTTTAATGATAGTCACAGAGAGAGAGAGAGAGGCAGAGACACAGGCAGAGAGAGAAGCAGGCTCCATGCACCGGGAGCCCGACGTGGGATTCGATCCCGGGTCTCCAGGATCGCGCCCTGGGCCAAAGGCAGGCGCCAAACCGCTGCGCCACCCAGGGATCCCTGTATTGGATTTTTTATGGTGGTAAAATATCTATAACAAAATTTATCATTTAAAATGTGTAATTTAGCGGCATTAATTACATTTACAATGTTTTCCAACCATGACCATCTATTTCCAAATTTTTATCTCTCCAAATGAAGCTGTACCCATTAGGCAATAACCCCCATCCCCCCTACACACATACTCGTGAAGGCACAGAATATTTTAAATTAAAAAAATATATACATTACCAGGGCACCTGGGTGGCTCAGTGGGTTGAGCATCCATCTGACTCTTGATTTCAGCTCAAGTCATGGTCTCAGGGTCCTAGGATTGCCCCCTACCTTGGCCCCATGCTCAGTGGGGAGTATGCTTGGGATTCTTTCCCTCTCCCTCTGCCCTTCCCTCTCCCTCTGCCCTTCCCTCTGTGCTCTCTCTCTCTCTCAAATAAAAAAGTCTTTGGGACACCTGGGTGCCTCAGAAGTTAAGTGTCTGCCTTTGGCTCAGGGCATCATCCCGGTCCTGGGATCAAGTCCTACATTGGGCTCCCTGCAGAAAGCCTGCTTCTCCCTCTGCCTATGTCTCTGCCTCTGTGTGTCTCTCATGAATAAATAAATAAATCTTAAAAAAAAATAAGTAAAACTTTAAAAAATACATATGTATGTTAGCATTTGATTGAGCTAAAATATTATGGTAAATATAGCATAAGGGATCATAAATTGCAAAAATAGTGATTATGGATAACTAGAAATAATCATAAGATGTTCAGCAGAGGAGATTGTTTTATCTGTGGCAAAATGAAACCCTTAGAAAGTATTTTGCCTGTAAGTGGCAGCACTCAGGCTTCCTTTTCCCTTGTTCTTAATTTCATTGTGGGGGAAAGAATAACAGCCGATATCTAGATTGCAGTTAGAAGAAGTGGAAAGAACTGGACACAGACATATCTCTTCACAGATTTAAAAACTATGAGAAGAAAAGCTTTCTTTCACATAATCCTTGGACAAGCTTGAGTTTAAGCCTGGGCCTCACTACCTAGGCCACATGACCTCATACAGGTCACTTCTCCAGGCTTGATTTCCCCATCTGTGAAACAAGGGCAGTGCAATAGTAAAGGCAAAAGAGGAATAGAGGCATAAATGTATCATAACTGTAATGGAGGGATGGAGACATAAGTAGGAAGTGCTTAGCACTGGTCTGTGTGGAACAATTAGGAGCTTGGTGAATATTTCCTTTGTGAAATAGCCTTCACTTAGTCTGAAACTGCCTACCCTTCCTGGACTAGCCCTGCATGTAGGGGTGTCTGCTTGTCTGGGCTGGCACTCCAGGGATTTTCCTCTCCACTCACCCTACAGCCACCACATCCCTCTGATAAGGACAGATTGGGCTAGGCCTTGGCCTGAACAAGTAGTCACATTTTTTCAATGAGGTATAATTGCCATATAGCATTATGTTTCAGGTGTACAGCATCATGATTCAACATTTGTATATATTGCAAAATGACCACCATAGTAAGTCTAGATAACATCCAAGTAGTCACGTCTTATGAACCTGATTTTTAAAAAAGTAAGTGCTTATCTCCCTGTCGAAATTGCTTGGGCTTTCTAGTTCCTGGAGGGAAAATGTCAGTGTCTTCCTTAATATCCTCCCAGGGTGACTGAGATCCTGGGGCCAGGAAATGCTTTGTATGTAGGGATTATTCTCTTGATCTTAGCTCTCTGAGGGAAGCAGTCTTTAAGTATATACCATGGAGTAAGGGATAGTGTTAGGGTCTTGCAAATAGTACGGAATCATACCTTAGTGGGGAGGGGAACCATGGTCCTGCTGATACAGCTTTGGGGGGGGGGGGTGGAAAAAAAATATTGAAAGCTAAAATACACATCCTCTTTGGTTTAGAAATCCCACTTCTATCAGTCCATCCTGAAAACCACCACTATGGGTGCACAAATCTATAGAGAAAAAGAGATAGAGAAAAAGAGATAGCATTGTTTATAACAAGAGGAATTAAGGATGTTTACCTGTGGGGGGGTTGAAGAACCAGCGGCAGTTCTTCCATCACGTGGAGCAGCACGCAGTCCTCACAAGTACGGAATGGTGAAGAAGGATGTGCTTGATATGTTGTGTTATCAAAAGAGCAAGTAACGGAATGAACTGTTTTTAAAAATACAGTGTGTGGGTGTAAGGTTTGAGGTTAGCTAAGGAAATCAGAAGCAAGATCAGGCAATGTGCCCTGCCGCTTTACTTCCTTCTTCCTCCTGGGCCTCCCGGAGGGACAGCTCATCCTTTTTTAATTTGTCACTCCCCAAATTTCAGTATGTTATCTTTCAAGGATGTTTTAAACGAAAATATTGATCATTCAGAATTCACCCCCCTCCACGAAAATAGTGTCATCCTTAGTGATTAGATTCTTACACTAGCCACCCAAATTCTACTTGCCTCAAACGTGCCTCTCATACATTTAAAAATATTACTAATTGAAGAAATCAACCCAAACAGGAAGACTCTTAGCAAAGTTTCCTTAGTGCTGGTGTCTGAAGGAAAGTACTCGTGGCTTTTTCAGTGATTATTTATTGAGCCCTCACCCCCACCCTCCACCCCCAGCCCCCGCTTCTGTTGAGGTCAGTTTCCTCAGGGGCCTTCCTTCCCTCTGCCTCCACCCCCCTCCCCGGGATAAATACCTTCTGGGTTTTGCAGTCCAGAGAGGGAATTAGGAGGGAGCTGGGGCAGTGACCTGTGCCCTGAGATATGAAGCAGTCGCCCTGCGACCCCTGCTGTAGGCAGAGCCCCTTGCCTGCTCCCTGGACAGGCAGGAGACACGTCATTAGCTAGGCCATGGTGCTGCTGTGCCAGGCAGGGAGTGGTCCACACCTTGTCTCCTGGGCACAGGACCTATGGTGGGGAGCCAAGCGATTTTCAGAAAGTGGTTTATTATTTTTTTAAAGATTTTATTTATTTATTTATGAGAAACACAGAGAAAGAGGAGGCAGAGACACAGGCAGAGGGAGAAGCAGGCTCCATGCGGGGAGCCCGATGTGGGACTTGATCCTGTAACCCCAGAATCACACCCTGAACTGAAGGCTGGCTGATGCTCATGCGCTGAGCCACTCAGGTGTCCCGGTAGTGTTTAAAGTAGAAAATGAAAGCCTCTCGCATAAGAAAAGGGGGAATGGATATAGATTCTGTCTGAGAGGAGATGGCCCCCTCATGGTCATCCAGCCCCTCGGGGAAAGACTTTGCAGGTGTTGACATAGCATGGGCCCCTTGAGTGGCATAACTTGTGGAGTGTTTCCTCCAGTTCATGGAGGGCCTTCCTTCTGTCATCTGAACACCGTGGTGTGGCTGACTGCTCAACCAGAAGGCCTGACAAGACATGACAGGATAAGTGTGGTTGTGTTTGGGCGGGTAGCAAAGACAAACCGCCTGTGAGTCAGGTGCGGGAAGGGAGCTCAGGCATGTCCACTGGCACCCTTGGGCCAGCTCCCTGCTCCTGTCCTGGAACCGAGTGCTTGGCCTGACCTGCCCGCCACTCACACTGAGGTGGCCACACCGCCACGGTATTGGGGTCACTCCTGACAACTCCCTTTCCAAAGTCTCCTTTAAAAGTTGCTTTCTCTGCAGGGATATTTCCATCTTCATGATCGTAGCAGTTAGAGAAAGGTTTTTAGGTTTTTTTGTTTTTTAAGATTTATGTATTTGAGAGAGCGAGAAACCCAAGCTGACTCCACACTGAGCAGGGAGCCCGATGTGGGGCTGGATCTCACAACCCTGAGATCAGACCTGAGCTGAAACCAAGAGTCGCACACTTAAGCAACTGTGCCCCCAACAGGCCCCTAGAGAAAGGTTTTTAAAGACAGATTTCTAAGATGAGGCTTTTTTGGTCTTTCACACATGTGGGTGGTCCCAGTTTGGAGTCATTTTGTTTTTATTTATTTTTATTTGTTTTTATTTATGACTGATGATGATTTTCACTAGCCACCTGACTCTTCCAGGTTCTTCAATGCTAACTATCCCTGAAAAGAAAGAGAACTGAGAATCTGCTCCCTCTGAAATCTGAAACAGAAAGCAGCCTTAAAGGAATGAGGATGGAATAGTCAGGTGCAGGATTTGTTGACTTCTCTTTACCGTGTCCTTACGTTTTAACACAGCTGTCAGAAGAACTTCCTAACATAAACCTCTCAACAGATGGTGCTCGTTCTGAGTGGATAGGAGAGGCCAATACCTGAGGTTTGCTTCACAGGGTAACCTGACTATTCAGTTAGAACCGAGACTTGATTTTCCTGATCACGGGGTATTCTTTCTACTACAGATATCTCCAAGGCCTTGGTTCTAACGGAAATTGGCCCCAAACGTGACCCAGCCACTCTGAAATTGTTCCTCAGCAACATGGAGAGGTTACTGCATGCCAAAGCTCATGGGTATGACTTCTCAGTTCCTGGGACACCCCGGAGCCAAAAAGGAAAGTGCCAAACACACAGGCTTGCTCTCAGCTCCCCCAAGGAAAGAGGAGAAGATCCCATGGGAGGGGTGATGGCCCACCGGTGCCCCATGTGGAGGCTGGGAGAGCCAAGTGATGTTCATAGGCCGATGTGCTACCTCATGCATCCAGCTGTTAGGAAACAGATGGGGGCTTTTGTTCTTTTCCAAGCAGCGCTTCCAGAATCCAAGTGATGGATCTTCAGGCACCCAACCAGTGAATCCTGTGTGGACTTAGAACCCTTCATAAATGACATCACTCCAGCAAACATTTAGGAAAAATAAATCCAAATCCAAGTGGACCTGCCCTCATCTCCCACCCTTCCTAGGTCTATGCTATACTAGCCACATGAGGTGATTTAAGTTTACATTAAAGTTTAGTAGAGTTAAGACTTGAGTTCTTCAGTTGCAATAGCCACATTCCAAGTGCCCAACAGCAACCAGTGGCTAGTAACTTCCATGGTGCAGAACGTTTCTATCCTCACAGAAAGTTCTCTTGGATGGTGCTGCTCTGCACCCCAGATCTTGAATCTAGAGCTTATTAGAGAAGCCCTGTGGCTCATTTTTAATGACCAGGAATGTCTAGTAGAGGGGTGATGTTGGATGATGTCAGCTATTTAAGAGAAATCTGGCTTGCACACAGTGCCACTCACAGGAATGTTTGCCCTCTTCCCTCTCCTCCAGGGTCCGAGTGATCGGGAGCTCCACCTTGGCGCTCTGCCACCTGGCCTCGGGGGCCGCGGATGCCTATTACCAGTTTGGCCTGCACTGCTGGGACCTGGCTGCTGCCACAGTCATCATTAGAGAAGCAGGCGGCATTGTGATGGATACCTCGGGTGAGCCCCTCTGACCTTCGGACTGTTGTCCATCCCCAGGGGAATGACAACAGAGACTAGACCCCGTAATGCCACCAGAACCAACGTCCCCCAGTTCCAGACCCCGCAATACCACCAGACCCAACGTCCCCAGTCCAGACCCCGCAATACCACCAGACCCAATGTCCCCCAGTCCAGACCTGGTAATACCACCAGACCCAGCATCTCCCAGTCCAGACCCAGTAATACCACCAGACCCAACGTCCCCAGTCCAGACCTGGTAATACCACCAGACCCAACATCCCCCAGTCCAGACCCAGTAATATCACTAGTTGCAATGTCCCCCAGACTAGATCAAGTAACACCACCAGACTCAATGTCCCCCCTAGTTCCTCAGAGTCTGTTGATGAAAGACCATGTGAGGACATTGGGAAAACAGGGGGCCAGTGCTTTCTCAGCTTTCCTGCCTTCCTATTCTATGCCTCTAGGCTGGAAAATAGACCCCAGGATCAGGATATGGCCAGAGAGTAGCAACACCACCACTGTACACTTGCATAACATTTGACAGACTTCTAGAATACACATTGTGACCACCAAATCCTGTGAGATGAAGGGGAAGATAGCACCCCTCACACCCTATAGCCCAGCATGGGGTCAGTGTGGTCAGCATGGTGTACAACACAAGCACTCTGTGACCATTTAAGAGAATGGACCCATAAAGGTGACCTGACCACTTCTACTTCAAAGTCATCATGTCCCAGTGACTGACCCCCCTGGGGGGAGAATCCCGTAGCATATCTGCCCCCCCATAACTCTGCTTAGCTTCAGGCAGACCTCTCATCTAATATTTAGGAACAAGTAGTCTAAGACCAGGTGAATCTTTTTAGATCCCATTGTCTAGCTTTTTAGTCACAACTTGTTAGGCAGCCTACATCGGGTCACTGTTCAGATGGGCCCCACCCAGACCTGCTCAGTTGGGACTTCCATCACATGGGGTCCCCGGTGCCACCCAGGCAGCAGGTGTCTGAGAACTCCTCTCCCCTATATCTTGGTCTAACTGATCCTGTGAACCTCAGTCCTGATGGCTAGACCTCAGCCTATATCCCAGCACAGCCTCGACTGCGCTCTTTCGCTCTTGTGGGAGCAGCAGAGTGGAGGCTGAGAGGCCACGCCCGCACTTCGGCCAGGCTCACACCTAGACCTCACCCTTTGGTCCCACCTCCAGCCTGTCCCAGGAGTTTGTTTTCCTTGGAATGTGTGTGTGCCCAGTCCTCATTCAGGACTGTTCTGGCCTCTCCAGTAACTCAGGTGCCCTCTGTTCTCTGTCCTCAGGCGGACCTCTCGACCTCATGTCTTGCAGAGTGGTTGCTGCGGGCACCCGAGAAATGGCGACACTCATAGCTCAGGCCTTGCAAACAATTAACTATGGGCGGGATGATGAGAAGTGAAAGGGAGCAAAGGGGCCGAGAACTGCGACCCAAGGCCTGGGCCTTCCTGGGACTGTGGGGGCTGGTGGCAAGCCCCAGGGACGAAGCTGCCTCTAGCAGCCTGCACACGTCATGCGTCTCTGACCACCGCCAGAGGGAGGTGTTATGCTCAAGCATGTGGCTTTCTGGGTAAATCCACATCTTTCACCGGGACTCGGTGTTTAGCTGGTGTCTCTTCTTGATCTCACATAGCCTTTGTCAGGTTAGTACCAGTTCTTCTGTCAGGGCCAAGACCCGAATCTTGTATGGTGTACGTATCGAAAATTCAGTCTCAACTTTTTTTCCTCCAGAATGCAAATCTCAGGTAATAAGGCTTTAGAACTGCTGATAAAGCGGACTTGTTCTCAGGCCCTCCCCCACGGTACTTCAGAATGCAATAAATCAAAATAATGGCACTCTGCTTATCTGTTTCCCTCCATGAGTGTGTCACCTCTTCCCCAAATGACCCACAACCCTCCACAGCTGTAGTTGCAGGCTCTTGGGGAAAGTTCTCATATTAAAGCCCAAGTTGGCAGTGTTTGCTGTCTGCTGCCTTTGGTAAGCACTGTGAAAACTATTTCAGTAATTATCATGTGTGTGTTAGTAGGTAAAGTATGGCATATGAAAATTTTAGGAATTTATTTGACATAAATCAACTCAAATCAAGCGGTACCAAAGAGAAGAGGCTGGAAGCACTCTGTCCACGGCAGCAGGGGAAAGCTTTTATAGAGAAAAGGCAAAAGTAAAGTAAGAAAATTATCAGTGCGCTATAGTTTAAAACCTCTTTGCCTGTTTGTGATTGGTTGTCCTTAGATTCACCTTATAACCTTGAGAACTTACCAGCTTAGGTTTTGGTTTGCTTATGTAGGTGCTGTGCTTGTGAGATGCGTTAGGCCTCCTCAGTCTTATGGCCTCATTTTTAATTAATTTAACAGTCCCCCTTTTTGGTCATCCTCTCATACTTGAGAGATTACCCAAAACCTTGGTGTTAGTGTCGCTCTGTCAACATCAGAGTTAAATTGCTCTTGTGAAACTCCTTGATTATGGTGTCAGATCCATGGAAGAATTGCTTTTGCTACTTTTCCCATTGTTCAGCTTATTTCTGTTTCTCCAAGTGCAGTGGGACCATCTAATGTGCTGATGGCTACAAGCATGTAAGACCTTTGAGACAACACAGCTCACCAGATAGACTATGATACTGACTATGAGGAAGACAATACCAAGGCACTGAAGTACATACCTAGCCCTGGGCCCCGTGAACCAAACCAGTCGGTTCAAATAAATCAAAGAATGTATCAGATAAGGAAGGTATCAGCCTGTGTAAAAGGAGCTTGTTTGTCCATTTCTTGTATTGGAGTTTCTACAAAACCAGAGATGTTTATCTAGGAACAGCAGGAGGTATTTGCTATGGCACAGACTCCCCCTTGTTCAGCCAACAAGTAATCTAAAGCAATTCCACTGTCTAAAACCACCTCAGCAGGAGAGCCTGGGGACTTTTGTTGTGTGGCCATGGCTTTTAGACTCAGCAGTGGTTGCCAGAGTTAAGGGTAAGTGTCTAATCATATGTTCATTTGTAATAGCTCCAAGCCAAGGAAGAAGGGACCTGCCAAATGATCTGCATCCAGAGGGGTTAACATCTGCTGGTAAACTTCTTTTTGGTAAATTCAGGGGAATGGAACACTGTTGAGTTCCAAGGTATTTGAAGGGATAATGGAACAGCAAATACAGTTAGGGCACATTGTTCTTTCATCCTCCAACTGTCAGGACAACAAATTGCCCAAGCATAGAAGCCATTGCCCAAACCTCCACATGTAAAGGTGTAGCAAGGAGGTACACATAGGGCTCACTCAAAGTATTAGCATCCATAGACCCATTGCTGGGTGTAGAGGTATTAGTGTCATTCATCCAAGACTCAAATAGTCTGTTATCACATGTTGAAAGACCACCCAGATATATGGACCTAACAGCAAGCCTACAATTGACCTGATTGACATTGGCTGCTCTGCAGCATCTTTTTTTATATGCATTCACTGAATCTTGTTTTCCCATTCCAGGATTTGGTTAAATTGAGGCAAGAAACAAGTCTATGTAGATTTAGTGTGTTAACTTTATAAAATGGACCTACAGAACAATTTAGGCATATAGGGGCCTTCAGGATTTCCTTCAAGTCCTGATTTTGGTTTAGTGTGACATCCAGTTAGTATAGTTTCCTACAGTAGCTATTGTTTGTGAGATCCTAATTATAGTGTTGTCTTCCCATGCATCAGTAGACAGAAAAGATAGATAGGAAACAGGCAAAAGGGATAAAGGTTTTGTACTAGAGATAAAGATTTGGATCCGTGAATTTGGGAGAGCTGTCCACCTCAAGCTGTCATATACTTCTGGGGAGGAACCTCTGTGGTCAATCTTAGCTTTACATCTCTGTCTGGTGTATAGTTTCGAGAATCTGGAGGATCCCTTTCAACTATGAGTTGTGGCCCGAGGGTTCAAGTTCCTGAAGTTTGGCTGCCATCTCGGTTGTGAGGAGAACCGATATGGTCCTTTCCAATGAGATCCAAGGGCAATCTTTCCTGGGTGTCGTTTCCAAAAGACCCACTCTCCAGGTTCTAAGTTGTGGAAAGTTCAGCCATGTGCAGGAGGGTCATGAAAAGCTTCCTTTACCTGGTAGAAATACACTGTGGCATAATACATTAAAGCTTTACAATACTGAGTCACTGAGTCAGAATATGTGTACAGGAGACACATGTGGTTCTATCATTAAAAGCGTAGGTCTTCCTATTAATATTTCATGAGATGCTAATTTATGTTTTCCCGTAAGTGTTGATTTAATTGCCATCCAAACCAATAGAACTTTTGGCCCGGGCAGTCCAGTCAATGCTGTTCATTTAGCTAGCTTTAGTTTTAAGCTACCATGTGTCCACTCAACTTTACCAGATGACTGAAGATGGTAAGGACAGTAGTAATGCCATTGCATCAGCAGCACCCTCTTTGTTTAGTTATTTGCCCAGTGAAATGAGTTCCCCATCACTGGAGATCTCTCTGGGGATACCCTGTAAAGAAAACTATCTTTTCTAAGAGTTTCTTAGTCATGATTGTGGCATCTGCACTTCTGCAAGGTTTTAGTCTGTCCTGAGAAAATTCAAACAATGACAAGGACATATAGATAACCCATTGTGGAAGCAATTTGTAAGTGTTCAAATGGCCCCATAGGTGGTAGGAGTACGCCATCTAATGAGCCATCTTAATGGTCTTTCCAGAGTTAGGAGTTTGATCAATCAGACATTGGTCATAAACCAGTTTTGCCTTGGAACAGTCACCCACCAATCCTTTTTCATAATTTAGGTCATTTTTTTCCTCTGCCATGATGAGTTGCAGAATGTAGCACTTCTAGTAATGGCATTTTTAAGGACTCAGGAAGAACCAGGAGGCCATCAAGGCCCCCCATGTATCCTCGTCTAATACTAAATTTGCACTCTTAGTCTCAACATACGTTGGCCCAACTCAGGTGCCTGATTTTGTCTTCTATATAGATTGTCATAAATAATTTGGTTAGAATCAATCTGATGGAGTTCACTCAAGTTGTATATTGGAATATTTTTAGTGCTGGCTGATTTAGCTTGGAAGTCTGCTAGAACATTTCCCTGATACTCGGGTTCTGTTTTCTAGTATGAAGTTCATTTTTAGTAATTCCAGTTCACTCAGTCAATAGAATGGCAGAGAGCATTTCATTTAGTCCAGTTTTCCAGAAGTGAGGAACTCTATTTCCATAATGTAGCAAAGTCAAAGTCCACCCCAAAAGCATATGTGCTTTTGGTGTCTTTGGGTAGCTAACAAGCCTAAGTGAGGGCATGTAATTCTGTTGGTTGCAGACTTAAAGTCAGGAAGAGTCCCCTTTCTAGAAGTTCATGCTGAGTTATTGTAGCATTCCTGCTTGATACTTCCCTTCTACATTCTTAGCATATTGACCTATTGATGAAGAATATTAAATCTGGGCTTTCTAATGATTTGTCCTATAAATCATAACCATGACAGCACATCTGCACATTTACGAGGCTCTGTGCTATCATCAGCCCAGGGCAGCAGGGTTGAGTGAGCTGCAGCACAAGAGATGGAAGTTAGAAGGTGAAGAAGGGAGCAAGTTCTCACAAGATGTTCATCTACTTGCTAAAAATGTTGAATCTGATCGCAGTGTAATGGACTCTGACTAGCATGAGGTACTTGTAGTGTTGGGTCATGTCCTAACACCAGTTCAGTTGAGGCTTCCACCAGTTTAGGCACTGTGACTACCACTTTCCAGCAGTTTGGATATGTTCTGGCCACTGGGTCTCACTGTAAGATGGGGTCAGCAGTAGGTCTGCGTTTTCCTCTGTGCTCTAGGTTAGAATTCCTAAAGCTGGTTATCACTCTAACAGACAAATAAGGTAAATGGTCTAGTATAGTTTGGGAGCCCTAGGGCTGGAGTTTGTTGCAGGGCTGATGTTAGTTGGCTGCAGGCTTGTTCATGATTAGCTTCCCAGGATAAGGGCTCTGGAATTGAGTTCCTTGTAAGCTCAAACAGAACGATGCAATCAGAAAAATGTGTAACCCAAGACCTACAGTATCCTGCAAATCCAAGAAACTGTTATTAGTTGTGGTTCTGGGGGAGTTTTGGGTGGTCTTTATTCTTTCAGGTGAGAGGGAAAGCCTTCTACATTCAAATCATGTCCCAGATAATGGACCTTGTCTTTTGAGAATTGAGTTTTTTTCCTTGAAAGTCTTATGGCCTTTACAAACTAACTGCTATAATAGTTAAACTGAATCAATTTCTGAGTCCTCCCTTAGAGGGGAGCATAAAGATAAGGCATATATGTGTGTGTGTGTGTGTGTGTGTGTGTGTGTGTGTGTGTGTAGCATTCTTAGAGAACTGTAAGCTCTTGATGTAAAACCTTTAAAAAACAGGATGGGGCTTCAGTGAATCCTTGTGGCAATATAGAACAGGTATATGTTGATTTTTCCAAGTGAAGATGAATAAATATTGATTCTTGCTATCAACTCAGATACTGAAGAAAGCAGAGCAAAGATCTACCGCTGTGATGCATTTTACCTTAGATAACAAGGTGTTGAGATTTGGAACTACAGGGAACCTGAGTATCACATTTTTATTGTTTACATGCAGATCCTACACACCTCCAGCCTTGTCCATTTAGTCTTTTAATGGGTAAGGTTGGAGCATTACAGGGACTAGTGCACAGGATTCTAAGTCCTTGCTTATTAGTTAAATCTTCTATAGATTCTGGTCTTAGTGAATACTGAGACAATTTAGGCAGGGGTTTGGAATGATCTATTTGGACTTTTATGGGTTCAGGACTTTTAATTTTGCCTGTGTCAATTGAGTAAGAAGCCGGTAGGCATTCAGGCACTTCTGAGAGATCAGGGCTCTCACACTTTGCATCTCAATTTCATTAAGTCTTGCTTGGACAGAGCAGAGCACCTCAGGTAATTTCTTCTCCTGATTACATTTTATCTGACTCCTCAATTTAGGAACCCAATCTTCTAATGCTGGGGCAGTGCCGCACAAAAGGAATGTATGGTTTCCTGGAAATGGCCCTAATAGCATCTGGACTGGTTTAGATATAGGTACACTTTGAATTTGGTTAAAAACCCTTACTACAGGGCAGCCCGGGTGGCTCAGCGGTTTAGCGCCACCTTCAGCCCAGGGCGTGATCCCACAGCAGGCTCCCTGTGTGGAGCCTGCTTCTCCCTCTGCCTGTGTCTCTGCCTCTTTCTCTCTCAGTGCCTCTCATTAATAAATAAATAAAATCTTAAAAAAAAAAAAACCCTTACAACACAAAAATGTTCTTTACTCGGAGGGATTTGCTATTTTATGAAAGTGGGATTTATTGTTGATCAAACTTAATGTATACCCACCAATACTGTATAGGATTCTCCATTGATTTTTATCTTCTTTTCCCCTTGCTCACCCCATGAGGTGTCATGGGGAGCAATTTCCTGGAAGATCCCTTGGAACTCCATTAATGCTTATTATTATTTTGATGATTAATTTTTTTAAGCCTTCCCCCAATGGAAAAACAGTGTGGATTAATAGGTGGAGATCTATAAAATGATAGGTTCAGCATCAGGCATTCCTTTCCCAGTGCCCTTGTTGTTTACAATGAAAGACACAGTATTCCTTTTTTTTTTTTTTTTTATGAAAGACACACAGAGAGAGAGAGAGAGAGACAGACAGACAGACAGAGACACAGGCAGAGGGAGAAGCAGGCTCCACGCAGGAAGCCCGATGTGGGACTCGATCCTGGGACTCCAGGATCATACCCTGGGCTGAAGGCAGGTGCCAAACCACTGAGCCCCCCAGGTGTCCCAGGATACAGTATTCCTGAATGGAAGACGTCTGAGTTCTGGCTTAAAGTGCATATGTTGAGGTCCTCAGCCCTTGGAGCTGTTGTAAATATAGGACCACAAGTTTATTGGCTTTTGAGTTATCTTGGCCCTGAGGTTTTTCAAAATGCTCAGCTAAGGCTGTAAATTCAGCAAGAGGGGCTGTTGCCCACCCCAGTTTGCGTGTCATTAGGCCACTTTAGGCTGATACCCCCTAATAAATAAGGAAGTCAGGGCATTTTCTAGGTCTGCATTTAATGAAGAAAGCACAGAATGTTTTACAAAGAAAAGGTCTCCAATCTTGTCTATAGTCTGAGACTGGGTTCATCCTTTTGTTTGTTTGTTTGCAAGACTGAATGATAGAGACCAGTCGGTCCTTGGAAGAAATGCCTTATCAATACTTTCAGGTAGGTCTTGGGCTATTTTCCTAATGCATTTTGGTCCATTCCTGGCAAAGAAATTAGTATATGGGTATTTAGTATTGCCTCTAGGATTTTCCCATTTGGCTTCAGCCACCCATTTGCTAATGTCATATGAATAAATCAGTAGAGACTCAGGAGCCCCAGATCATAAGCTCCAGTTAGAATTCCAAATTCCTCAGAGGACCTGGCTGGCTCAGTCGGTAGAACATGCAACTCTTAATCTTGGTGTGGTGAGTTCAAGCCTTGTGTTGGCTATAAAGATTACTTAAAATCTTTTTTAAAAAATTCTGAATTCCTCATAAATTTTTGAGGACTCCCTTTAGTGTTTGGACAATCTTTGAATCCTCAGCCTTTGACCATGGAGAAAAGTGGTTACATCTGGTATTGCAGGCTCTGCAGAAGACCTCACTTTCAAAGGCATTGGTTTAACCTGGAGCTCATCTTCAGAGTGGAAAGGCAATGGAGGGAAGGGACTCGTAGAGTCAGAATATCTAGGGAAGGAGCACTCAGACAGTATGCACTTCTTTTTAGATTCACTGCCATTGTTGCATAAGCTTATCATTTGCCTTTTGTACAGAATCTTTTAAAGAAACATTTTTTTTGATTCATTCAGTTTCTTAGAAACTTCTGTATACCAATAAAAAGTGTATTCCATTGTTTTGGGGAAATTCAGAAATTTCTTTTCTCTAGAGCACTTCATAAATGGATACACTTATCTAGGTTAAAAGTTCCCAAATCGATTACTGTAATGCAACGAGATCTTGGGTACATATAGTTAGCCAGGGTCCCAGACGGAGGAGTCCCAAATTGTTGGGACTCAGAGGAACCCATTTTTCTCCTCCTCCCATTCCCTGAGGCCTCACTGGGCCCAGTCCAGCTTAAATTGGACCTAGGCTGACCCTAGACCTGGTGTGGTTTCTTCTAGGTGATTCTCAGACCCAGTCCGGAAAAACAAATGCTCAAATAAATGCAGAGAGCTCTTTCAAATGTAGAAACTGCAGAGCTGAGATCTTACCCACCGGCTCTAGATGCAGTGAGAATGCAGTGAGGCAACTGGGCTCCATGGGCATGTAGGCCTGGTTGCTCCTTGCTCCTGGGGCCGTGGGAAGGGGGCTGAGGGTCACCTTCAGATCCCACTTCTGACACCAAAGATGTGAAAAGGTCAACTGAGCATGTTAAATTTTAGTTTACTTGAGCAAAAATGGATTCCAGCCAGGCAGTTCAAACAGGAAGTGGTTAGGAGAGATCCATTGACAGGAACTGGTAGGGGGAACCTTTTCTAGGGAAAGGGCAGAAGCAAAGTGAGGACATATTGCTTGGCTATAGCGTAAGACCCAGCTGTCTGCTTGTGGTTGGTTGTCCTTGGGTTTGGCTTTTGTAACCTTGAGGCATTTACAGACTTAAGACAGTTTGGTTGGGTTTGCTTACCTGGGCCCTGCAGCATTAGAGCCAGTCAGTCTGATGGCCAACATGTTAGTATTTGAAATCCAAGACATGGGCTGAACTGAAGTAAAATGAATAATTCAAGAACAAATCTCTGAAGTGATGTTGTTTCTGTGATCCATTTATTCGATGAGAAGAAATTGTATTTTCTGGGCCTTATTTTTCCCTTCGTAGGAGGTGGAAATACATAAAGGAAATACATATTCGCTGACTAGCCAGGTACCCTTTCTCAAGTTGAAGAATTGAGAAGGTCAGGGATGCCTGGGTCACTCAGTCAGTTAAGTGCCTGGCTTTGATCTCAGGCTCCTGAGTTCAAATCCCGGGTTGGACTCCACTCTGGACCTGGAGCCTACTTAAGATTCTAAAAAAATTGAGGGCACCTCAGGTGGCTCAGCAGTTTAGCACCACCTTCGGCCCTGAAGACCCGGGATTGAGCCCCACATTGGGCTGCCTGCATGGAGCCTGCTTCTCTCTCTCTCTCTCTCTCTCTCTCTCTCTTTCTCTGTGTGTGTGTGTGTGTGTGTGTCTCTCATGGATAAATAAAATCTTTTAAATAAATAAATAAATAAATAAATAAATAAATAAATAAATAAATAAATAAAATTGGGAAAGTCAGTCTTCCCCAGATGCCTTATCCCCACTTCCCTTTGGGTTATTAATTGGTAGATTTGCTATCAAAAAGACATTTCTGGGATGCCTGGGTGGCTCAGGTGGTGATCCCAGGGTTCTGGGATTGAGTCCCACATCGGGCTCCCTGCATGGAGCCTGCTTCTCCCTCTGCCTGTGTCTCTGCCTCTCTCTGTGCAACTCTCATGAATAAATAAATAAAATCTAAAAAAAAAAAGTTTCCTTTTCTGATCTGAATGAGGTGACCAGGAGAACCCCCAGAAGGTGCACAGGTACAGGGTTCAGATGTGTGAGGACTGGGATCTCCTTTGGGACTAAGTCTCAGTGCAGGGGCACCCTCACTTTTGGTACGTGCAGCACGTTGGCACCCAGCATGTACAGCCACAGAACTCCCGGGTCAAGGGCCTTTGCTACTTGGTGCTTCTGTCACCCCGGGCATCTCGAGTGTCCGGCATGCCCTGCTGACCAGCACCCAGCCTCTTGCTGACCTCCAGGAGAGGCATGCCGTTCCTCCAGAGAGCACCCCTCACACCAAGATCTTTCATATCATTAAAATGTTCTGTGTTCAAGTTAACTTGGGGCAACTGAAATACGTAAGCGCTCACCCAAGGGTTTCTGAATGAGGAGGTTAGTTTTAATACATTTTAAAGATTAGTGACGCGGGGCACCTGGGTGGCTCAGTCAGGTAAGCATCCAACTCTTGATTTCCACTCAGGGCATGATCTCAAGGGTCATGGGATCGAGCCCTGCATCAGGCTTTGTTCAGTGGGGAATCTGCTCCTCTTCCTCTGCATGCATTCTCTCTCAAATAAATCTTCAGGAAAAAAAAAAATTAGTGACATAAATGGAAGCAAGCTAGTCAAGCGAAGGCTATGTAGACCTGGCCGGAGGACGAGCAGGACAGGGTTCCAGGGTTCCGGGAGACTTCAGAGCTCAGACTGATAGAATAACTGCCCAGAATAGAACTTTCACATTATTACTAAAAACAGTTATGTAAGCAAATGAGACACTTTGTAAATTTAATTTTCTAAGTTGTGTAGCTAACTTAATTTACTAAGTTTTCCATAGGAGATTACAGTCACTTTTAAAAACTGCTTTAGTGAGTCGCCTCCCGAAAATGTGCCTCATGCCATGACCCACCCGTGCTGTCCCTGTCACAGGGACAGGCTTCTCTCCTCCCGTGTTTTTTTTTTTTTTTAATTTTTTATTTATTTATGATAGTCACAGAGAGAGAGAGAGAGGCAGAGACACAGGCGGAGGGAGAAGCAGGCTCCATGCACCGGGAGCCTGATGTGGGATTCGATCCCGGGTCTCCAGGATCGCGCCCTGGGCCAAAGGCAGGCGCCAAACCGCTGCGCCACCCAGGGATCCCTCCTCCCGTGTTAAGCAGACGCTTAACGACTCAGATGCAAGATACCAAAGACGCAAGCTTTGGGGCCGCACAGTCGGGGTGTTCCCATTGCCTTAACCAGGAACCTGAAGAAAGGCGTATAGCTCAGTGGGCTTCAGATACGGATGTGGGATCATTGCCTTGTGCAAAAACACCAGGTGTAAAAATAAATGATAATTGCATTAGGGGCATCTCCAAGTACAGCTGTCTCATCACCCTTGCAGTGACCGTGTCCATACTACAGACACCCAAAGGCAGTGGCTAATAAAAGCAAGCTCGACACACCTGCCCTCTTGATTCTCCAAGCTTCCTGGAAAGCTCTGTGCACTGAGGGCTGCTGGTGGTGTTCAGACTGCTGTTTTATCACCTGAGCTCAGAATGTGCGGTGTTGGAAGAGATTGTCCGGTTCCCCAACAGTGATCATTTAAAAACATTTTTCCTGGGACGCCTGGGTGGCTCAGTGGTTGAGCATCTGCCTTCGGCTCAAGGCATGATCCTGGAGTCCTGGGATCGAGTCTCACATTGGGCTCTCCCCGGGGAGCCTGCTTATCCCTCTGCCTGTGTCTCTGCCTCTCTCTCTCTGTGTCTCTCATGAATAAATAAATAAAATCTTAATTAATTAATTTAAAAATGGATGCCTGGGTGGCTCAGCTGTTTAGCGCCTGCCTTTGGCCCAGGGCAGGATCCTGGAGTCCCGGGATCAAGTCCCATGTCAGGCTCCTGCATGGAGCCTGCTTCTCCCTCTGCCTGTGTCTCTGCCTCTCTCTCTCTGTGTCTCTCAGGAATTTATAAATAAAATCTTTAAAATAAATAAACGAACAAACATTTTTTCCTATCAAGTCTCCTAATCTTTACATGTACACATGGACAACCTTTAGCTATTTTTATACCTTGTGGCAACCCACTTATGACATGAAGGTACTAGTAGAATGAACTGTAAGGGAGTTCTTCCTTGAAACCCACATGTATTGAAAGGGAAAAAAGAGAAACTCAAAAGCAATACCAAAATATTATGGTAAGGTTAATGCCATTCTGAACATCAATTAGTATTTTTTAGGCATACATTTGTGACTTTGAAAACACTGATGTGGGCTATTGAGCATACACATAAGATTCAAGGGAAAGTATACGAAGTGTGGGTAGCACACTGGACAAGGATCAGAACTGGTTCTGTATTCAAGTCCTGACTCTATGCCAGCCATGTGGCCCTGGGCAAACCACTGAAGGAAACCCAGGCCCCAGTTGATACCTAGCATTTGTACATGACAGTTCTCCGGGGCTTTTCCCAGATTCTATTTCCTCAGCCTGTTAACTAGTAAATACCACGCCTCACCAAAGATCCCAGCAGGGATGGAGAAGAGGTGTGTGTTACCCTGCTGGGGTAGCAGATACATTTTGTTTTTAAGTAACTCTGGGTTTTTTGTATATTTCCATAGGTTCACCTTATTGTGAGCACTGTATCTTAATTACACTTTGTAGGGCAGCTGGGGTGGATCAGCAGTTTAGCGCTGCCTTCAGTCCAGGGCATGATCCTGGAGACCCGAGATCGAGTCCCACATCGGGCTCCCTGCATGGAGCCTGCTTCTGCCTGTGTCTCTGCCTCTCTCTCTCTCTCTGTGTGTCTCTCATGAATAAATAAATAAAATCTTTAAAAATAAATAAATAAATAAATCTTTAAAAAATAATAATAATTACACATTGTAATAGTTGTGTCTTTGAGGCTAGGAGCCTACTCCATGTCTGATCACCCTCCAGAAGACCCAGAACTGCTCTGAGCGCTCTGTGTTCCTGGGCCCCAGTGCCCTGGTCTTGCCAAGCTACTGACTAGGTACAGTCCTCTTTGAGGAGACAGGGTTTTCTTTCATTTCTGGAAACAGCCCAGTTTGCCATTTTATTACTTCATCGAATGGGACTTTCTAATGCAAGGGATAGTTTTTTTGAATGAAACTTTAAAATATATGTTCATGTGTCACCAAATTGTCGATGATCTTAAGCTTAGATTTGCAAGATTTTATTTGCTCAGGATATACTCAAACAGTTCTAAGTATAAATACACACACAAAATTCCTTATGTTTTTCAACATGCATTTCGAGGTCTAACGATCATCAATCACATGCTGTCTCTAAGCTCTTAAGTGTCTAATGGAAGGTTTCTTCAGAGATTGAACTCCCCACAGGAAAAGCCTTTGAGAGAGCACCCTATGGGGCAGCCTAAGTAAATGGCTGCAGGCACCCTGGGTGTCTCCACCTGTGTTTGTTTCTGCGTTCCGCACTTTCTGAGAGTCCAGAGCTGGGAACTCTGGGAAGTTTTTGACATGAGCATTGTCACGGCCTCTTCAGAGAAGTGGAGAGACCCCCTGGAAAACAGGGGGGTGCCAAGCTGGGGCACAGAACACAGCCACCATGGAACATGATGCTGGGATGCCACTGCCTGGATAAACCTCCCAGAAGCCAAGTGAGCTGCCCACTTTTGTGATCTTCAGAGTCAACCAAACTGTTTGCCATATCATTGACTTCTTTACAAAATAATGTTCACCTAGTCTTTGATGATCAAGCCCAAAATAGAAGGGAAAACTTGTCCTAGCACATCACCAAATGTCACTATCCAAACCAGGAGTCAGGAAACATGGATTCTGGTCCCAAGTTCACACTAAAGTAACTGTGTGACCTTGAAGTCACTTGCCCTCTCTTGGTCTTTGGAGAAATAAGTAACGTGGAACTTGTCCAGGGCTCTCCCTGGGCTATTGAGAAGATGTCACAGGACAATATGTACCAGATGGGTGAGCCCAAGCCACTGGAGGAAGCTGTCTGGGCCTTTGTGTGAAACCAGGTCAAGTGCTGCTCCTGGGGTCGGCGGAGTACATGAAACTGCGCACACATGGCTGCGTCAAGCAGACGTGCATCAAACAGAAGAGCAGAGCACTTGCAGGAGCCAGAACACAGAACCCAAGGGCGAAGGCTGCCCACGCAGCTCCCTGGCCTCTCTCACTGCCCCAGCCCAAGCCACGCTTCCCTTCCCGCCGGGAAGGCCTCAGGGCGCAGTGCCACTCAGCCACCTCATGCAGGCCTCCTGTACTGGTCACAGGAAGACAAAATCCTGGATGTCGGGTAATTCTGTCCTGTGTCAGTGGGGGTTCACCAAAAACACTGGAGCCCCCCATGGCTTCCTGGCATTAGCCTGGCCCTGCCCCCGGCCCCTCAGGTGCCATTCCATCACCACACATTCAGCACGTCGGCAACCCCGAGACTAACCCCAAACAGTGAGAGAGGGGGTGACAGGAACTGAAGGCTGAGGACCCAGTGTAGGAAAGGAGGGGGATTTTTGTGAGAGGTCCCAATGACTGCTTTAGATCCAGGTGTGCGGATTGTAGGCCCGGGGCCCACGGAAGCAGTCAAGGGGCAGGACGGCCACCACCACGGGGCTGGAGGAGCCCAAAGAGCCTGAGCCTGGGGTTGGGAGGAAGAGGGAATCACAAGGGGGGACATGATTCTGGCCTCGGGGAATGTTGTGACCCAGAGGACACACGTTCACAGGCAAGGAGTAGCCCAGCCCTGTTTCCTAGTGCAGTACGCGCTCAGGCCCCTGGAGCTCACAGCTTCCACTTGACATCCGCCTCTGGCTTGGCTGCACCTACTGCAAGAATGAAGACCATTCTCTGCAATTTACGTTGACATCACTCCAAAAGGACACGCCGTTACTATGAAGGGCCCCGGAGGAACCTGCAGGGGGACTTCCATCACATCAGTGTAGAAGTCCATCTCCTTGAGAAGAAAAAGGAGAGGCTTGGGCTGACAGTCACCGGTCCAGGGTCCTGCACGGCCTCTGTTCTGCAGATCCTATCAGTCACTAGCCTGACGGTAGATTGCAGGTGTACCTGACACACTCACCTGCTAGAGGAGCAAGAGCATCAGACATTTAGCCTCGGAAGAGGAGGAAGTGGTGCAGGCTATGGATGGCTCAGGGCAAATGCGCAATCTCAGTATCCCCGCCAGGGTCCAGATGGCCTGACTCAGCATGGGCATGTCCTCTGTCTCCTCCCCATCCCCTGGGATGGCCTCATTTCTCACCCCCGAGTTGGCCAAGCTCTGTGCACATCTGGCAACTGGACCAGATTCACCAAGACCATCTCAGGCCCTTTTTCCTTGTTGTGGGTTTCAGCCTCCAGCTGCCGCTTCCCAGAAGTGTTTCCATGTCATGACTTCTTTGGTTCTCTATGTCTCAAGTGGGACGTCAGCAGGATGCCTCCGAGGCCTCTGCCACAGACAGGGAGGCAGCCCCCCACCCTCTCATGCTGTGGGCCCCACATGGCACAGAAGGCCGGGTCTGCAGCCTCCCTGGCTTGGGGAAGAGAGTATGTCACTAAGACACTAATGACTTAAGGGGCACCTGGTTGGCTCAGTTGGTTGAGTGTCCAACTCTTGATTTCAGCCCAGCTCATGATCTCAGGGCACTGAAATCCAGCCCCTCTGGGGCTCAGTGCCCAGCAGGAGGAAGTCTGCGTGAGATTCTCTCCCTCTGCTCCTCTCCACCTTGCTCACTCTCTCTAAATAAATCTTTTCTAAAAAGATATTAATAACTTCAGGTCACACACACAACAGGTATGCGGTTTTCTTTTTCAGTGTTCAACAACAAAAAGTAAGTCAAAATCCTTAATATGTGTTGCTATGAAGAGAGGCCTCCCTGGGCAGCTCCCTGCGGAAGTAGCTTTTAGACCTACATGCAGAGCTTTTTATTTTCCCCGGTAGCAGTCTTCACAGCACGGCCTTTGGCTCTTTTGGGATTCCGATTCTGGTTTCCTTTTATTGAAATTCTGCCGGCACTAAGGCACCCAGGTGGAGGCAGGTGAGTCTCCCCCCCCACCCCCCGCCCACTCGGGTCACAGGGCGACGCCCCCCCACCCACACCCAGCCGCCCCCAGCTCAGGGCCAGCCTGCCTGTGAGTCACTTATGCTCCAGAGCAGGAGGGTTTGGCTGCTAGAGAGAAATTTGTCCAGGGTGCGTCCTCCTAAGAACCAGCTGCAGCTGCACCCCCAGCCCCAGGGCTGCGAAGAATGTCGCAAGCAGCTTGCATGGCCCAAGGGGCGTCCCGCGTGGTGGTCTCACTGCAAAGCACGCGCCCAAGAGCTTTTGCACGGCTGTCACACTCATCCCCCTCGCTCACGTCGACAGCCCTTCCCCCATCCCCCGCCGCCACCTGCGCCTGCCCGTCGCGGAGGCGGGACGGCCAGGGGGCGGGAGGCGGAGCCCGCCGGGACAGCCTCTGGGCAGTGCCCTCTGGGCCCGATTCCCGGAGAGGAGCTTAGCTCCGGAGGGAACTGGCCCAGCCGCCGCCTCCCCGTCCCCGTCCCCGTCCCCCTCCCCGGGGCTGACTCCGCGCCCCTGGGCCTGGGCCTGGAGGCTCGGCCGCCGACCCGAGGCCGCCCCCTGGCGTCCGCGGCCCGGGCAACGCCCTCGGTGCGCAGTCGGCCCTGGCCCTAGGGTGCGCTTGGAGACGGCGAGCGGCGTGCGGGGGCCCAGGCCCTGGGCAAGAGGCTGTTTTTGTTTTTCGTGGCTACGATACTCCCTTTGGAACAGGCGTTTAACGACACGGGGCGACATTTCCGGGGGACCGGAGCCCCCGCTCTGGATCGGCGCGCGCGGTTCTGTGCTGCTCCCTCCCGTGTTGCCGGGCGGCCCGGCAGGGGGCGCTCCCGCGGGGTCGCCGCGGCCCAGCCCTGGGCCCCGGCCCCGCACCCCGCACCCCGCGGCCCCGCACCCCGCACCCCGCGGCCGCAAACGCCGACGCCCGGGGCTTTGCGCGCGTGTTGCTGTGCGGAAATCTAAAACGCTCGCCGCCACGTCTCTGGAGTGCAGCGGTGCCCCCGATGAAGCAGCGGTTGATCCGAGGCACGGCCTGCCCCCCCCAGCCCCCCAACACTAGCGGCGCCATCCAGAAAACCGGGCTGTCGATTTGTGGCCAAACCAGTGTCACCAACAGTTGGTGCCTTCCTCCGGGACCTAAGAAATGAAGCTAAAGAGGTCAAAACTGCAGCCACCTTCACAGCAGATGACAGACAGACTCCAGCTTCAACCTTGATGGGAATTCTGCTGATGACTGATTTTAAACTGATCATCAACAAAATGCCCTGTGATGTCCAGTGCTCCCAGGAAGAGACGGAATTAGGAAAATGTGAAATCTTTGGTTCCCAAACTGTTTACCTGTACAATCAGGCACCTGTATTGTACCTCTCAATACAGCTTTGCATTGAGAGGAGTTTCAGAAAAAGAGAGAGCACCATTGACGGCAGAAAACTGACCCCCCAGAAAACCGACAGCCCCAGCCTCTCCAACAGATAAAAGGTGAATGGAAGCCTGCCCAGAAGCCCAACCCAGCAGCCGTCGGGGGGGCCGGTGTTAGCGCCGCCGTCCATCCTGTACTCCTGGGATGTGATGGAACCAGTGACAAACCTCATCATATTTGCAAATCCCATGGTCTTTTTTGCATACCTCATAGTCACTCAACAGGATTATATGTACTCAACCGTTAAGAGTAGGCCATTTCCTCACTTCTTTTGTAGAAACCAAAGCAACGACATGCCGATGTGGTGCCATGAGCCAAGTGAAATGATCCTGCTAAGGCTACAGAATCCCTGAAACAGAGATCCCTGAAAAGGAACTCACTGACAAGAGTGAATCTTACATTTTTAAATGTCATTGAATTTTTCCAGAATGTGCTGATTCTGTAACTTAGAAACTAGAGCTTTTTGAGTCCCACAGTGCCTTTGAATTTGAGTCTTTCAAATTTTTGTCGGTTAAAAAAAAAAATGCCTGGAAAAAAAAAAGTGTCGTCCATTAAGTATTTCAAGGACAGGGACCATGACTTTTATTTATTTATTTATTTATTTATTTATTTATTTATTTAGCTATTTAGCTATTTGGCTATTTATTTAGACATCTTTCCAGAATAAGAAAAACCTTAATTCAATTTCATTCAACATGCTGATAATCATCTGTTGAACATATCCCAACAACACTACTGACTTGCTGTATAAGACTATAGGCTTCTCATACTCTCTGTGCCTCAGTTTCATTATCTGTAACGTAGGTAATAACATCGCCTACTCATAGGGTGAGGAGGCAAGGAGATGTATCTGTATGGCTCTCAGCAGTGTTCCTGGCCAGATGGAGGACTCCTAGGAAATGTTTGTCATTATTTTTACATCTACCACAGTTAAGTTCTGAGCTAAGTGCTAAGTTACTCATAATAATTACTGATGATTACTGTCCTCCTGATTACTGTCCTCAAAACATTTACCATTTGAAGTAAAGATGTATACAAACAGGCATGTAAGATTATAAATGACTGATGCTATAAAAAAAAGGTAAGAGAGCAAGGTGCTAGAGGACAGTGGAGAGGAGGAATGTATTATGTCGGAGAGGAAAGACACCAGAAGGTCTTATGGGAGGGATTACATCTCGGCTAGATCCGGAAAGATGAGTTAGAATTTAGATGGACAAAGAGAAGCTGTCTCAGCAGAAGAAATCGCATGAACAATGATGCTGAGACAGTGACAGTGCCCAGTATAACCGGAGGGTAGGAGACAGGAGTGGGGGCAGCAGGCAGGGAGGCCAGAGAAATGATCGCCGTCAGCAGCGAGCATCTGGTAAAGGCTCACTCAATGCCAGGCACCACAGACTGGAAGAAGATCACAGGGCCTGAGGAGCCTTGCTAAAGGCTGTGATTTGTCTTACAGACCATGCGGCACCCTCAAAGCTATCTGAGCAGGTCTCTATTTGCAGAAGGATGGAGCACACAGCAGGCTCTTGGTAGACACCTGTCAGATTAAATTAAACTGGATGGCAGGAGAGTATAAATGGTGACCAGTCTGATACAGGTATGAAGCTACACGATAAATTCTTAGTAATGACGTAGTCCAGATGTCCTTGGTACCTAGAAGGGCTCAGTAGGTACACATTTAAGACACATGCTTGCTTTAGAATCAAGGGAGACTATAAAGCCAAGTAGGGAAGCAGTTTCTACCCCAGGTCACTGCTCTACAAAGCTTAAACATAACAAGTATAGAATGTCTAATGTACTGTCTTATTCCTGAGGCAGCGGGGAGGAGATTAACCCCTGCACTACGACAGAATGCAGTCGTTTGGGGGCCGTGGCCAGAAGGGATGTGCATTCCCCTTTCTGGTGGTAAGGATATGGGGAAATGGTGTTTCCAGTGGAGGCCAAATTCCTAGCTTCCCAGCCTGTAAGTGTACCTAGAGCTGGTCTTACGCTCTCCGGCTGGCCTATAGGTCTTGTTCAGAAACACAAGAAGCTGTGCCTGTGTTGGGCCTGTGCGCAGGGCATGCAAAAAATGACATGATTGCTACTCCAGATTCTGAAAAGCCCTAAGCGATCAGATTATGTTGGCCATAATCTTGTCCAAAACATTATAGACTATACAAGCTTGCACACCAACCTCAGGGCTTCCCCAGGGGCATCATCAATTCACCTATTGGCAGCAATGACTAGAGAAACTTTATGCAAAGCCTAGAATGTGAGAAGGAGGACTGGTGTGGGGCAAGAGAAAGGCTAGCAGATGGGCAAAAAAGCTAGTCATGTTGGCAGGACACTCTAGGTCCTGCAGTGCCTGGGAGAGTGGCATGTCTACTGCCACCTGGTGGCTGGCACTAGCTACACACCTTCTCTGCAGGCTTTCTGGGGCATCTGGGGCAGGGGTGAGGGCCCCGCCAGAAGCCAAATGGGGCCAGGAGTTAGAGTTATTGTGTAAGAAAGTTAGAGCCACTATGCCTACAATCCAGAAGGTCTTGTCCCTGGGTGCATACAAAAGATGACCTTTGCTGTCTTTTGGCTTGAAATAACCTCCAACTGTCTTTCTACATTGCCCCCAGATACATTTTAGGCTTTGAGAAAAGCACGAGCTTTTTGCTCAGCCAGGGTCACTGTCGAGAGTCAACACGTGGTATGGGTGTCTTACTCTGTTACTGCGCCAGCCTCTGATGAATTCCTGATCAGTGGAAAAGTCAGTGCAGAAAAGGGAGCAAAGGGTGACAATAAGATAGTCCATGCTACTCCAGTTTTACATTTAAAAAAAATGTAATGCCAAATTTTTATACTCATGTTTTTATAGCAGCATTATTCACAAGAGCCAAGAGGTGGATGAAACCCAATTGTCTATCGGTGGATGAATAGATAATACAAAGTGTGATACATTCACACAATAGAATATTATTCAGCCTTAAAAAGGAAGGAAATTCTGCAATATGCTACAGCATGAATGAACCTTGAGGACATAAGCCAGTAAGAAAAAGACAAATACTGTGTGTTTCCACTTATCTGAGGTCCCTGAAGTAGTCAAATTTATAGAGGCAAAGTAGAATGGTGGTTGTGGGGGCTGGGGGAGTGGTCGTGGGAGATTACTATTTAATGAATGTGGAGATTCAGTTCTCTGAGACGAAAAAGTTCTAGAGATCTGTTGCACAGCAGCATGGATATACTAAACACTACAGATCTGCACTCTTAGAAAGTGGTTAGGATGGTAAATTTTATATTCTGTGTTTTTTTTTACCACAATTAAAAATATTTTATAAAACAAGATAAAATCAGAAAGGGAAAGAAACTGTAAGAGACTTTTTTTTTTTAGTTTTATTTTATTCATTCATGAGAGAGGCAGAGACACAGGCAGAGGGAGAAACAGGCTTCCTGTGAGGAGCCTGATGCAGGACTCAAAACCAAGACCCCAGGATCACGACCTGAGCCAAAGGCAGACACTCAACCACTGAGCCACCCAGGTGCCCCAGAGACTCTTAACTATAGGAAACAAACTGAGGGTCGCTGGAGGGGAGGTGGGTGGGAGGATGGGGTACCTGGATGACGGGCATGAAGCAGGGCACATGATGGGATGAGCACTGGGTATTATATGCAACTGATGAATCACTGAACTCTATATCTGAAACCAACGACACACTACATGTTAATTGAATTTAAATTAAAATTTTTAATTTTTAAAAATATGATGCCTATTAGTCTTACTACTGTTCTTTTTTGCAGCATTATTATTTTTCTATTTTTGTATTATTTTGTATTGAAGTATCATTTACATACGATGAATCACACTGTTCTTATGTGTTCAGTTCAATGAGTTTTGATTACTCCAAACAAGATATAAATATTTCCATCACCCAGAAATTTCCTCATACCCCCTCATGCTGTCAGCATTTACTGACTTCTTTCACTAGATACATATTTTTTTATTGAGGTGAAAGTTACATACCGAAGCCTGCACAGGGCTTAGGTGTACCATTTGTACTTTGACAGAGATCTATACCCATGTAACCAATACCCTAATCAAGACCCAGATTTCATCGTGAGTCTACAGCCTTCCCTCTGTTCCTTTCTAGTCTGTGGCCTCCTCTACCCAAGACAACTGCTGTTCTCATTTCTGTTCCCACAGATCACTTCATCCATTCTGGGACTTCACACAAATGGAATCCTGCAAATACATGCTCTTTCCTGCCTGACTCCTTTCACTCAACATAATGTTTTTAAGAGTCACCCATGTTGCTGAGTAGATCAATACTTGGTTTCTTTTTTCAAAGAGTAGTATTCTATTGCATAAGTGTACCAAAATGTGTTTATCCCATCCTGTTAGACAGTAGAGCTATTTCTAATATGGGGCCATTCTGAATAAGGATCCTGTACAAGTCTTTATGTGAACAAATGTTTTATTTCTCTAGGGCAAAATACCTGGGCCTAGGGGATTCACTGGGTAATAGGACAAATGTACATTTAATTCTATTTTTTAAAAAACTGCTGAAATTTTTTTAAAAATTTCTGGAAGAAAATTCCAGAGTGATGCCATTTTTCACTCTTACCAGTCTTCTTTTTATTGAAGTATGATTTACATACAGTAGATGTAATGTGCATCTCTGCAAAATTTGACAATGCATTCAGTTGTGTAACTACCACCACAACCAAGATTTTCAACCAGTCCACCACTCCCCAGCCCCCACCCCTGGCAAATTCCCCGCTATACCTTTTGTAGTCATTTTTCCCTCAACTCCAGTTTCTAGGGTTGCTATATTTTTGCCTTTTCCAAAATGTCATATAAATGGAATTACACAGTCCATATTCTTTTGAATCTGGTTTCTTTCACTTAGCAAAATGAATTCTGGGCTCATGCATGTTGTTGCACACAGCAGGGATACATTTTGTTTTACTGCCAAGCAGTAGTCCCTAGGTTTTTTTGTTGTTCAAGATTTTACTTATTTATTCATGAGACACAGAGAGAGAGAAGCAGCCTCCCTGCAGGGAGCCCGATGCGGAACTTGATCCTGGGACCCCTGGGATCATGACCTGAGCCAAAGGCAGATGCTCAACCACTGAGCCACTAGGTACCCCTCTTCTATTTGTTTGTTTGTTTGTTTTAATAAACTCCACATTACACATGGGGCTTGAACTCAACCCTAAGATCACACCCCCAGGCACCCGTGTCAGATTTGTTTTTAATTTTTAAATTTCACTCATCCTGGGGCATCTGTGTGGCTCAGTCGGTTTGGAACCCAACTCTTAATTGCATCTCAGGTCATGATCTCAGGGTCATTGCGCTGAGCATGGAGCCTGCTTGGAATTTCTCTCTCTCTCTCTCTCTCTCTCTCTCTCTCTCTCTCCCTCCCTCTGCCTCTCTCCACTCCCACCCCATCTCACACTACCCGCACTAGCATGCATAAGCATGCTCTCATGCTCTCTCTCTCAAAAATAAATAAGTAAAAAAAATAAATAAAATAAAATAAATAAATAAATAAATAAATAAATAAGTAAGTAAGTAAGTAAATGATTTTCACACATCCCAATAGGTGGTATCTCATAATTCTAATTTGCATTTCTCTAATGCTAATAATGTTGACCTTCTTTTAATGTGCTTGTTTGTAGGTGAATTATCTTCTTTAATGAAGTATCTCTCCAAATCTCTTGCCCATTTTCTATTGGGTTGTTTGTTTTCTTGTCTCTGAGTTATTTATTCTAACAGTTTTTTTTTATTGTTGTTGTTAAGATTTTATTTATTTATTTATTTATTTATTTATTTATTTATTCATGAGACAGAGAGAGAGAGAGAGAGGCAGAGACACAAGCAGAGGGAGAAGCAGGCTCCACTCAGGGAGACCGATGTGGGACTCGATCCGGGGTCTCCAGGAATCACACCCTGGACTGAAGGCAGCGCTAAACCGCTGAGCTACCTGGGCTGCCCTGAGTTATTTATTCTAGATAGAAAACCTTTATCAGATATGTGATTTGCAAATATTTTCTCCAAATCCATGGCTTGACTTTTCATTTTCCTCACAATCCCTTTTGAAGAGCAAACATTCTTAATTTTGATGAAATTCACCTTATCATTTTTTTTCTTTTATGGTTCATGACTTTGACATTGTAGCTAAGAAATCTCTCCCTAACCCAAGCTCAGAATATTTTTTCTCCTATCTTATATTCTAGAAGTGTTATAGTTTTAGGTTGTACATTTAGATTTATGATCCAGGTTGAGTTAATTTTGTATATGGTACAAGGTATGGATCAAAGTTAATTATTTTTAAAGACTTTATTTATTTATTCATGAGAGACACAGAGACACAGGCAGATGGAGAGAAGCAGGGTCCCTGCAGGGAACCCAATACAGGGTTTGATCCCAGGACCCCAAGATCATGACCTGAGCCAAAGACAGACGCTCAACCACTTAGCCACTCAGGTACCCCTCAAAGTTCATTTTATCATATGGATATCCAACATTCCAGAATCATTTGTTGAAAGACTACCCTTTTTTCATGGACTTATCTTTACATTTGTTGAAATTCAGTTGACCATATATGTGTGGATCTATTTCTGAAGAATATATGTCTGTTCTGTTTTGATCAATGTTCCATTTTGATCAATGTGTATTTCTTTTCACTAGTATCACACTGTCTCAATGACTAGCTTATAGTAAGTCCTTAAGTCCGAGTGATTCTTTCCATTTTATTCTTCTTTTTCAAAATTATTTTGGCTCCTTTGACTTTCCATCTAAAGTTTAGAATCACCTTATTGATTTCTAAAAGAAAAAAATCCTGCTAGAATTTTGGTTAGGATTGCAATAAATCCATAGATCAGTTTGGAGAGAATTGGCATCTTACCAATATTGAACAATATTGTATTCACAAATAAGATATCTATCTGTCCCCATATATTTATATCTTCTCTGATTTCTTAGTTTGTGTTTTGTGAATTTCAGAATACAGGTCTTGAACATACTTTGTTAGATTTCTACTCAAGTATTTTGCTGTTGTTTCATCTATTTTTTATTGTAGTAAAATATATATAATGTAAAATCTACCATTTTAACCATTCTTAAGTATGTGGTTCAGTGGCATTCATACATTCACACTGCTGTGCATTCATCACCAGTAGCCATTTTCAGAACCTCATCATCCCAAACTGAAACTCTATATCCATCAAGTGTTAACTTCTCACACTTAATCATGATGGGGACTGAGTACTGTATAAGATTGTTGAGTCACTATATGTACACTTGGAACTAACACTGTATGTTAACTATATTAGGATTGAAAATTAAAAATTAATTTAAAAATAAAAAGTCCCCCATGGGCACCCCAGTATCTCAATCGGTTAAGTGCCTGACTCTTGTCCTTGGCTCAGGTCATGATCTCATGGGTCCTGGGATTGAGCCCCATGTCCTGCTCTGCACTCAGGGAGTCTGCTTGAAATTCTCTCTCTCCCTCTCATTCTGCCCCTCCCCTTGCTTGTGTGCTTGTTCTTTCTCAAATAAATAAATCTTAAAAAAATAAAAAGCCCCCCAAAAGAATAACTTTTCATTCCTTCCCATTCCCTGACCCCCGGTTACCTCTATTCTACTTTCTGCCACTAAGAATGTGACTACCCTCAGTATTTCATACAAGCTGAATCACATAGTATTTGTCCATCTATGACTGGCTTATTTCCTTTAGTGTAATGTTCTCAAGGTTATCCCATGTTGTAGAATGTGTTAGACTTCTTTCCTTTTGAATGCTGAGTAATATTCCATGGTATGGGTATACCACATTTTACTTATCCAATCGTCCCTTGACAGATACTTGGGTGGCTTCCACTTTTTAACTATTGTGAATAAGACGGCTAGAAACATAAACGTACAGATAACTGTTTGAGTGTTTGAATTCCTGCTTTGGATTCTTTTGTGTTTATACACAGAAGTAAAGTTGCTGAATCATACAGTAATTCTGTTTTTAATTTTTTGAGGAACCACCATACTGTTTTCCACAGAGCCTCTACCATTTTACATTCCCATCTACAATGCACACAGCTTCCAATTTCTCCACATACCAACACTTGTTTTCTGTTTTTCTGAAAGTTGCTAACCTATTAGGTATTTATATTCTTTGACTATTTTCTAAGTGAGTTATTTTTATTGTTGAGTTTTTAAGATTCTTTATATATTCTGGAAGTTAGACCTTTATAAGATATATGATTTACGAATATTTTCTGCTATTCTGTGGGTTGTCTTTTCATTTTTTCTGTCAGTGTCCTTTGATGCATGAAAGTTTTAAATTTTCATGAAGTCCAGTGTAATTGTTTTGTTTTGTTTTATTTTGTTTTGTTTTGTTTTATAGATGCCCTTAATCAGCTTGTGGAAATTGCTTTCTATGTTCATTTTGCTAAGAGTTTTTTTTATCATGAACGGGTATTGAATTTTGTCAAATGTTTTCTCTGCACCTACTGAGACAATTGTATGGTTTTTCTTCTTTAGTCTATTGATGTGAATTATCCTGATTGATGTTCACTCACTGAAACCGCCTTGATCATTAATGACTAGTATCGTTGAGCACCATTCATGCATTTACTAGCCATTTGTAGATCTTCTGTGAAGTGACTGTTCAAGTCTCATGTCCAATTTTATTTGGATTGTTCATCTTTTTATTGTTAATTGGTAGGAGTTCTCTAAACATGCTGGTTAAAAGTCCTTTGTCAGATATATTTTTCCAAATATTTCCCCCAGTTTGTAGTTTGATTATCCAATTTCTGAAGATTATCGTTCGATAAGCAGAACATTTTAAAACTTAATGAAATACAATTTATCAAATTTTTGTTTTATAATTAGTGCTTTTTGTCATGTCCAAGAAATCTTTGTCTATCCTAAAGTTGCACAGATTGTTTCCTATTGTTTTCTTCTAGAAGCTTTATAGTTCTGGCTCTTTTTTTTTTTTAAGATTTATTTATTTATTTATGACAGAGAGAGAGAGAGAGAGAGAGAGAGAGAGGCAGAGACACAGGAAGACGGACAAGCAGGCTCGATGCTGGGAGCCCAACACGGGACTCAATCCTGGGACTCCAGGATTGCACCCTGAGCTAAAGGCAGATGCTCAACTGCTGAGCCACCCAGGTGTCCCAAGCCTTATATTTTCTATGTAAATATCAAGCTGCCCTGGCCCCATTTGTTAAAAAAGGATTTTCCTTTTACTTATTAGACTGATTTACCATCAGTCAGTCTTAGTTTTCTTCTTAGGATTTCCCCATAATTATGTCTTTATATTTACACAGAAACAACTGAAGAGCATTTGGAGCTAAATTTTAAAAAACATTGATCAGGGGCAACCCAGGTGGCTCAGCGGTTTAGCGCCGCCTTCAGCCCAGGGCCTTAGAGTCCTGGAATCAAGTCCCACGCCGGGCTCCCTGCATGGAGCCTGCTTCTCCCTCTGCCTGTGTCTCTGCCTCTCTCTGTGTGTCTCTCATGAATAAATATGAATAAATAAATAAATTCTTTAAAAAAATAAAAAACACTGATCAGGAAGCCTGGGTGGCTCTTGATTTCAGCTCAGGTTGTGATCTCAACTCAGGTCATGACCTCAGTGTTGTGAGATGGAGCCCGTGTTGGGCTCTGCACTGGACATGGAGCCTGCTTGGGATTCTCTCTCTCCCTCTCCCTCTGCCCCTTCCCTGCTGTTGTGAGTGTGCTCTCTCTCTCTCTCTCTCTCTCTCTCTCTTTCAATTAAAAAAAAAACACTGATTGGTTAATATTTTGAATTGGTAATACACTTATGTGTTCTATGTTAAAAGGTACAAAATTCAAAAGTTACAAAAGGTTATAGAATAAAAATTAAATTTCCTCTTCATCTCTGTCTCTCTTATCCCTAGAGCCATCCACTAAGGCAAATGCTATTAGTAGTTTTCTGAGCAACTTAAAAAGATAGGCTCATGTAATTCAACACAAATTCTGACTGAGGCCTGTGAGTGTGTGAGTGTATGTGTGTGTGTGTGTGTGTGTGTGTGTGCATATGTGTGTGTGTCACAGGTACAAAGTATGATTTGGATATTACAAATCGTTCCCAGCTCATTTTAAGGGAGTCACCTAAGACATTATAGTCCTAAGAATTTTTTACAGGCCTTATTTAATTCTCTTCTTCACACTTAGGTAGATAAAGAGAAACGTGGTATGACTGAGTTTTAAATTCATACAGAAGGAAAGGTGGCAAGTTTTTTCTCTTCTCTTCTTTTCTTTTTTTCCTATTTTTGCCAATATTTCTTAGAACTATTCATCAGCTCCATATACCAAACGACTGTCCCAGATTGGAAATTTAATAGAAAAAAAATGGAGGGGCTCAAGAAGACAATAATAATTAGGATACATTCATTAAAAAAAAAACAAAGAAAAATTTGCATGTTGTATATAAATTGTGAATGCAACCTATAGACAACGTTTATTAATGGATTCCTGGGTTTTTTCCTCTCCCTTAAGCAATTACCATCTATTGGCATGATCCTTGGGATTCCACAATCACAAATTGGCTTTATTATAAGATGGAAATGTAGGAACTGCCTGTTTCTAGGCCAATCCTAGGCATTATATAACAATGAAATAGAGAAGATACAGAAGATTCTGCTCCAGCACAACTCCTTCTATTATTATTACTATTATTATTATTATTATTATTGAAGTGTAGCTGACATACAAGGTTATATTAGTCACATACAACACAGTGATTTGCCAGCTGTCTGAGCAGTGCTCACCATAAGCGGGGTCACCATCCATCACCACACCACGTTATTAGTCTTATTGACTAAATTCCCTAGGCTGTGCTTTTCACCTCCTTGATTGATTGATTTTATAATTGGGAGTTCATGCATCTTGGTCCCCTTCACCTGTTTCAGCTCCCCACCCACCCCCAGCCACCTCCCCTTGGCAAACACCAGTTTGTCCTCTATACATAAAAGTCTGCTTGGTATTTTGTTTGTCACAATTTCTTTTGTATGAAAGCTTCCCCCTTTCTGAATACTTGGCCCTGGAATCAGACACCATTGATTTGATGAATGCGCTGACCAATTCATACAGTGATAGAGCTTGAAACACATGCTTTATTTTTTGCTTTACTATAAATCCTCCTAAAGTGTCAAAACTGCACCATTTTCAACAAAGTCTTATTCTGTCCCCAGGGCTGCAGTAAGGACTTGGCTCTCCTCACCTACAAAGGTAGAGTCTGTCCTGAGAACATTAACAATCCCATGAATGTGCTGAAGCCTTGAGTCCTCACAGCCAAGGTGCAACCTTCCTGGCAGGGGGTGCCCCAAGTCCTGGAGCACTTGGACATGCAGGAGCTGAAGCTGCCCCCCTCTCCAGGCCCAGAGATCTGTGTGCTGTCCTTCCCCTGAGACACTGAACCACTCAAGGAAGAGGCCAGAGCCGGTATCCAGCCGGGGCCACCTCGATCAGACAAGGTCATAGAGGATCATTCCTGCAGAGCGGAAGTGGAGGTGGTGGGCTGCAAAGGGTGAGGCCTCAGTCCAGGGACCCACTGCAGGGAAGCAACAGGGCAACCCAGGGGTGTGGGTGCATCTCCTGAGCTGCACAGCCGTGACTGCATCCCCCTGGGGCACTGGTCTGCGTGGGCTGTAGGGAGCTTATGGACTGATGGAGAAGAGAAAACATGTATAAAGGATGCCAGTGTTTGCCAGAGTAGATTCCCTGAAGTGGAATGAACAGATGAAGGGTAATGATCATTTTTCATGTTCATGATACATGTTCTTTTCTTTAAAGATTTTACTTACTTATTTGACAGGGAGAGAGCACACTCAAGCACAAGCAGCGGGAGCAGGAGAGGAAGAAGCAGGCTCCCCACTGAGCAGGGAGCCTGGACACGGGGCTAGATCCCAACATGGGGTTCGATCCCAGGACCCTGATATTACGACCTGAGCTGAAGGTAGACGCTTAACCCACTGAGCCACTCAGATGCCCATGATACATGTTCTTGAATTATTTTCCAAAGAGGTGGAACAATTTCTACACTGACCAGCAGGAAGAGTATAAATTCCTATTTTACTGCTCTCACACCACTCTTGGTTTTTAAAAAATCTTTAATTAGGGACAGAGGCAGAAGACGACATCCGGTAACTTTTAAAATTTATATTCCTTTGATCATTAGTGAATTTGGACATTTTCTTTCTTTTTTTTTTTTTTTGGACATTTTCTTAAGCATATTCCTACAAGTCACTCTTTCCATTTTTAGAAACCATTCTTACATGTTTTGAAAATATAAGTGTGTTTTTTTTTTAAGATTTTATTTATTTATTCATGAGAGACACAGACAGAGAGAGGGGCAGAGACACAGGCAGAGGGAGAAGCAGGCTCCAAGCAGGTTGCCCGACCTGGGACCCGATCCCGGGTCTCCAAGATCGTGCCCTGAGCCGAAGGCAGACGCTCAACCGCTGAGCCACCCAGGTGTCCCGAAAAGGTAAGTTTTTGAATAAGTTTTGAAGGAAAGCATAAATGGCAGCTATTGAACTATTATTGTAATAATAACAGTTATAATAGAAGTGGGAAGAAGGACCATCCAGGGAGGCCTAGCAGCCAGCTTAATGATCGGTGCAAGAAGGACAAGGACAGGGCCTGCAGAGGTGCCAATAACCTGCATACATGTTAGGAATAAAAAAGCAGTAGCTACTCACATTTTCAAATGTGCATACCCAGGGGCGCCTGGGTGGCTCAGTGGTTGAGCATCTGCCTTCAGCTCAGGTCATTACCCCGGGGTCCCAGGATCGAGTCCCACATCAGGCTCCGTGTATGGAGCCCGCTTCTCCCTCTGCTTGTGTCTCTGCCTCTGTGTGTGTGTCTCTCATGAGTAAATAAATAAAATCTTTTAAAAAAATAAACTGTGCATACCCTGGGGAGTCTAGCTGGCTCAGTTGGTGGAACATGTGACTTTTGATCTCAGGCTCATGAGTTCAAGCCCGAGTTGGCCTCACTATGGCTATGGAATCTACTTTAAAAACATATATATGTGTACCCTAGGAGCCAACAATTCTATTTCTTGGTATTATACCCCCGAGAAACACCCATGCACACAGGATGCATTCATGAGAATGTTTAGCACAGCACTGTTTCTACTCATGAACCATTGACAACAACTCAAAATGGAGCAAGACGGGAAATGTTGAGAATAATATATCTGTGCTGTGAAATATTATGCAGCAGTTCAAAAGTCTGAGGTAGGTAGATGCATCTGAAGACAGGAAGAACTACATATTGGTGAATGAAAAAGCAAGTTGCAGAGCATTACCTATAATCCAACACCAATTATGTAAACAAATCACAGAGTAATACTTACTTGTATGTAGTTACATAGAAAAAGGCATAAAAGGATTCAGGGCCAGGATTAATGACAGTGGTCTGAGATTTTTCCCTATCTATAATGTTTTAATAAAAACATCTCATAATGACAAGGTATTTGGGTATGATTTACAGGGTTAAAAATTTCATGAAAACCTTTTAAAAAGATCAGGACGCTGAAGAGTCTGGTGCTGGTTTCTCTAGACATGTTGTTGTTGATGTTGGCACAATCGTTGCAAAAAGCAGAGTTCTGCTTTGCCCTTCTGCCCAGTTGGGAAAGGCAAGGACCATTCACCCTGGAATTAGCCCCAAACACAGGCTTGTCTGGGCACTTTCTTTACAAAGAAAAATTCAAATCAAAGTCAGCAGAAAAGAACATCACCTTTGTTCTGATATTTGGAAAGCAAAGAAACATCCATACCCTGTAATGAGAACAGCCAACACGAGTGTCGGGCAGGGTCTGGGGGCCGATGACCCCAGGTTGTCCCCAGCCCGGCACAGCCTGCTCACGCAGGGCCGGGGGGCCAGGGGGATAAGCCGTTGCCCCCTGCTGAACAGGCTTCACAGCCTGTGGTACATGAGACCCCATAAAGTGGGTTGATCATATGAGACTTTCTGGAGAAAAGGTCTATAGCTTTCCTCAGCTGTGTCTGGGATCTCAAGCCCCAAAAGGTTGAGAATCACTGTATTGGGGTGACATGGTGCCATAGGCAGGCAGTAACTCCACACTGAAGTTTCTGTGCAGGCAACACAAGAAGCCAGGAGAACCTTAATACCCAATCCAGAATTTAGAGGCACTCTTGCTTTTAACTGCATCGGAGAAAGAGTTGTCTGGCCTGAGGGCTCCTCAGCCCATAGCAGTGGCCCTCCGGCCCAGCCTCACTTCTTGGGGTGCCTTGCTCAGGGCTCAGATCCCTGGCTCCGCCTCACCTCAGCCAGACCTCCGGTGGGCTGGGCAACTCGTCTAGGCCTCCCTTGCACCAAGTGGCAGAGCGGGAACACGTCCCACAGTGTGCCTGACATTCGGCCCTGGTTACGGTTCCTCTGGGATGGCATGGGGGCTGCTAGAATACTGAAGAAAGACCATGGCCTGACTCTCTGGCCCCCTCTTCCATACCGCGGGGCTCGGCAGCCCCTGGGGCTTGACAGTGTGAATTGACCAATGCCCCTCCTCACTACAAACACATCTGTCTGACCCTCCAGTTCCTCTTTCCTAATTGCGATTCCTGGTCTCCTTCGTTAAAGCATGAGAAAAAAAGACAGTGTAGTTGATCACAAGCAATGTTCCCCAATTTTGCAAAAATTCACCTCAAATATTTGTCACCTGATTCAGGGCCAAGGCATTGCTCTCTGCATTCATGACTTGGTTTCAGAGGCACCAGAACCCCAACGTGTGCTGGTGAAATGCAGATGCACCAGCCAGACCAAACAGACAAGCCCCAGGTCACACCTCCAGGCTTATTCCTGAGACGTGGCTTTCCGTTAGAGCCACATTCTTCAGATTGGCAAAATCTTCCCTCTGTTCAAACGTGTCCCCTCCCCAAGTCACTCTGTCCCTCTGACTGCTCTGCCTCCAACCAACTCAGTGACCCTTTTTATGTAGAGTGGGCTGTGCACTCATGCCTCCAAGTCTCTAGATACACTGCTTATGCCCCTTGGATGGCTCTTTGCTTTTTTCTAGACAACTCCCCGATTCTGTCAAGACCCAGCTCCTCTCTGAAATCTTCCCTGCTTTTCTAGAGGGGAACACGGATGCTTTCCTCCTTCCTCCCATGACACCCTGTGCTGTGATTATCTGTGGACATGTCTGCGCCCTCAGTTAGGGTGAGCTCCCAAAGGGAGGCCTGCCTCTGACTCATTTCTCAAGCCTCATTCCAATGAAAGAAACTGGAATACACCATGGAATTCTACTTGGTTATAATAAAAATGAGCAAACTACTAATTTATGCAACGATGTGAATGAATTTCACAGACAAACATGGAACAAATAAAGCCAAGTATAAAAGAGAAGATCCTGCAGGATTCAGTTTATCTGAAGTTCAAGAGCATGCAAAACTGATCTGTGGTGATAGAAGCCAAAATAACGTTATAGCTATGGGCAGGGGGGGTGGGGGGTGGAGGGTAGGGGGTGGGTACTGCTAAGAAGGGGCAAGAGGAAGCCCACTGGGGTGTTGCAAATATTCTATATCTTGATGTGAGTGTCTTATAAACATACAAATTCTGAGTTGTACAACAAAGAACTATGCACTTTATCATATGCATATTTTTCTGCAATACAATAGTTTTTAATTTTAAAATAAGGTTACCAGTACCTCCCATTAATGAAATGAATCAGAAGCCAAAGGGCAAGGCACCTCTAGTGCAACCCCAAGGGTCAGCATCCTGGAGCCCAAGGCAGGGTGAAAGGGAGCAGAGAATGGATTGGGGTGGGGGAATAACTAGTGATGCTCAGTAAATGTTTGCTGAGTGGATAGCAACCATTATACCCTAGTGTAAATAAATATATGGGTTTTTTTTTTCTCTAATAGTAAAGCAATATGGAAATAGGAGAATACTGGGCACTTTGGCTACAGGAAATAATGGAGCAAATTGAAAGAAATTCTTTACCTTACCAGCATCTGCAGAAGATGCCCTGGTTAATATGGTCAGCAGAATTCGAGTTAGCCCATTTCCAGAGCTCAACTTCCTTATCAGTGCCATAATAAGACCTAACACTTCCTGGTGCTTGACAGCTGACAATGTATTTCAAAAGCTTATCTCATTTAACCCTCATTGCAACCCACTGAGAGTTGGTAAGGAATACAAATGGCCAGGGATTACTAGAAATAAAGTGAAGCTCATAATAAAAGAAATGCAAAGAAAACTTACCCACTATCACAGAATCTGGAGGTTGCAAGGCCAGACTCAGTGTTCATTGTTTTATCCACTTTGTTATAAAAAAACATAAAATTGGGGATGCCCTGGTGGCTTAGTGGTTGAGCATCTGCCTTTGGCTCAGGGTGTGATCCTGGAGTCCCGGGATTAAGTCCCACATCGGGCTCCCTGCTTGGAGCCTGCCTCTCCCTCTGCCTGTGTCTCTGCCTCTCTCTGTGTCTCTCATGAATAAATAAATAAAATCTGAAAAAAAATGGGTTAGATGCTTAGTCAAGTGTCTCTGAGAGCTTTAGGCATCTGCGTTCTCCATATTGTAGTCCCAATAAATGAGAAGCAGCTTCCATATCAGGTACTGACCCTTGGCTGGGAGCTGAGGTCCAGCTGTCCGTCACCTGCAAGGCGATGGCCTTGGTCACCCACATGATGAAGCACGGTGCCAGGCACTGTATCTACGCGGCCCTCCCCTTACAGGACGTGATTCCCCACCCACCTGAGAGAAGGAGCCCTGCACCTTGTTACGGATGAAGATCTGTGGCCTGAGAGACATTAGGTGACCTGCCCATGGTCACACTGGAATGAGGTAAGGCTAGGAGCCCAGGTTCCAGAGAAGACGCTCAGTCAGGACTCTGAAAGGAAGAGGTGAAGGCCCACGTGGGAGAAAGAGAGAGACCAGGCTGCGTGGACTCCCAGATGGAGCTGCAGGGAGCCAGGGAGGTCAAGTGCTCACAGCTGCTATAGGGACTCTGTCAACAAACTGTGGTTGAAGTCTGCACAAAACATCGGATTTCCAATCTCTCAGTTGCCCTGGAACATAGTAGTTGCTAAATAAAGATGTATTAAATTATGTTGCATGAGAAAGGAGCTTATCTGCGTGACAGCCAGAGGTTGGAAATGTGCTAGAAAGGCACCTTCCCCCACAGCTGGCACGTGCCGTTTCTCACCCGCTTTCGTCTCCACTGTCTCCTGGGCTTGGCTGCCACACACTTAGGAGCAAAACATGCCTCTGCGCTCCCTTCCTTCTCCACACACCCTCCTGGGATGACCCCCCCACTCATTTGTATGGCACAGGTTCCGTCTTGGGAGCAGACAGGTAGCTGGCCAGCCTTGGCTCCCAGCCGGGACCTCTCCTGGAGGGCCATCGGAGTGTGGGCCATGGGCCCAGGGTCCCGGTGCCCCTCTCTGCCCAGGAGAGCCCATGGGCCAGGGGGTTTCAGCATAATGTCAATCTCAGCTACAACCTTGCTTCTCCACCTGTTTCTCCTCTCAGTGAGGGCCTCGCTGCCTCTCCAGCTATCCAAGCTAAAATTATCAGAGTCTCTCCAAGCATGCTTTTCTCTCTATCCATTGCCGGGTCCTGCAAAATGTTCCCTGCCTGCTCCGCCTCCCTCCACCACCATCAGTGCCCTTGACATCTGTCAGGTGGATCACCTGCAGGCCATCTGGCCCTGTCTGGCTTCTGAGCCACCCCAGAGTGGCCTTCTCAAATCTACATCTGAATAGGTCACCCTGCCACCTCTGCTGGTTCCCCTCTGAGAGCAGAGCTGTGCAAATTCACTCTAGCTGGCCACTCTGAGTGGTCATTGGGCATTCTCCTCTGGAAGCCCCCACATACCCACCCAGGATGCCAGATACGCCAAGCAATGCAGGGTAGTGTCCCTGTGCTCCACTTGCTCTCTCACGCTCCAAGCCTCAACTCCAAGGCACCTTCGTGGACACCCTTCGGGCAGAAGTCATCACTTGGTTCCCTTTGCAATTGGCATTTGCATGTTACTCCTAATATAGCACTTCATTCATTCATCGGTGCCTTGGGATCCCGATGCCTGTCTAGACCCTAGAAATAGGTAAGTTAATTGCACCTGTTGCCCTGATTGGCCACTGTGGTGTCAGATCTCCTTTACTGTTCCAGAGCAGATCTAATACATTTGTATCTCAGCACAAGAAAAGTGGCTTACATGTAAGGTGGGAGTGTTTGGAAAGCTTGACTATGGACTGAGTATCAGGTGCTAGTAAGAGATCATTTTTATTTTGTTAGGAGTGCTAACGTCACTGTGGTAAGCGTGAGAAAGTCAGTGTTGCTTCAGAGATGCAAGCTGAAGAATTTTATGTGAAGGGGTTTGATAAAAATACAGATAAATAACAAGCAGATATATCAAAATGCTAACAGCCCAGGCCCCAGGCGTAAGGGTATTCATGTAATGTTCTGCTATGTGTCTTTACATTTGAAATTTTTCACAATAAAAAGTTTCCTGAAAGGTGAATTGAATTGACTTGCCTGGACCCCTTTCTCATCTATCAGACTGGGAATATTTCAGTCTGTGTGGGCGGCTATCACAACATACCACAGGAGGGATAGCTCAGAAACAACAGAAGTTTATTGCTTCCAATCCTGGAGGCTGGGGGCTTGAGATCAGGGTGAGAGCTCTCCTCCTGGTTCATAGCCGGCACCTTCTTGCTGTGTCCTCCCATGGCAGAAGGGGGAATCTCTCTGGAGCCTCTTTCAAAAGGCACTAATCTCATTCGTGAAGGCCTCATCCTCATGGCTGAAGCAGCTTCCTAAAGTCCCACCTTTTAAAATACCATCACATTGGGCATTAGGACTTCAATATATGAATTTGGGGTTGGGACACAAACTCTCAGTCCACAGCAAGGTATCAGTGGGAGGAGCCCTGTTGATCTCTGAAGGTACGACCAGCCCCCCGTGGTGTGGAGCAGAAAACAGCTGTGCTCTGGGGCTGGGGAGTTCCCAGCAGGCCCTGTGGAGTCCAGGACTCTGGAAGGAAATTGCTTTCAGCTTGAACACCCCTTCAAGCAAGTCAAATGAGGTTTGTTGACCCCAGGGACCCTAAAGGGGAAGAAATGTGTGTTGTTTCTGTGAGCTAAACTGAGGAATGAAGATAGAAGGAGACATGTTTTGGGTGACCAGGTCAATGTGCTAAAACCAAGATGAGTCAGGAGAAGGAAGGCACAGGTCAGGCTACAGCTCTTTGGAAACACCACTCACAATAGGACAGTCGGCAGTTACTAAGAATTTACGGAACCAGTCACCTGACTATGTGCAGGATAGTCTGCACTAGCAACTCTATATCCTAGAAAGTTTCTGCTTTTTAAAGGGCTGGAAGTAAGGGACTGATTCACTACCTAACCTACTCAAGGGACTTCCACTTTGCTTGTGTAGGTAAGAGCTCCATGGAACCCCTGGCAAGCCCCCTGCCCCCTTCTGAGGTGGAAAACAAGCCAGAGGTGCACCTTCTGATACAGTGACACTGATACAGTGACATGCAAGTAGGCCATGAACAAAATCTGCCTCTGCCCTGGCTTGGTTTTTCTCCTGCCTTTCTTACTCTGAGAAAGTCTCTTACCTATAGCCAAAAAACTAACAAAGTCCAACGGTTCCCTTACCCCTCTGTCCTAAGTCACTTCTCACTGCCCCCAAATGCCCATGATACAGCCATGAAGCAACCTAACAGGAAGGCAGCCGAGGCTCCCGAAGCACCTGTAGGGCTATGTGTCCAGGTGGCAGCAGGAACCTTCTTGCCAACTGGCTTGCAGAGCTTGGGGCCCAATGGGGATGGTGGAGCCCCCCCCCAGAGGGGGCTGCAGTCCTGGCGCCAACGCAGCTCGACCAGGGCGGGGGACACACCTCATCCTGCACCTCATCTCCCCCGCCTGGGCCTCTCCCCCCATGGCCTGGCTTTGAAAGCAACACATCTACCTTTTCACTGTCATCACTGCGCAGGCTGGTGATGTCTCCAGTCACCCCGTCTCGGGGAAGCGCGAGGCAAACCTGGGCTACCAGAGACCATGGGGGGCGGGGGACCCGCGGAGCTGCTGGGGGCCGAGAGTCGCGGGCACCATCCTCTGCAGCGGTCTGGTCTGCGACGGCCGCTTCCCCCAGGGGCCCCGGGCTGCCGCGGACCCGGCGCTCCCAAGTTCGGCGCTGGGCGCTGGGCGCTGGGCGCTGGGCGCTGGGCGGGCCGGCGGGGCGGGGCTGGCGGCGGGGCTTTAAGAGCGCGCGGGCGAGCCGGGGCCGAGCCCGCAAGGGGGACCCAGCGATGGAGACCGCCCGGGACTACGCCGGAGCCCTCTTCAGGTGAGTGCGGCGCTGGCCCGGCTCGCGGCCACCCCTGCGCCCCAGGACCCACGCCCCCCGCCCCGCGCCCCGCCCCGCGCCGCAGCCTCCGCGCCCCTCGTGCCCCCTGCGCCCCGCGCCCCACGCCCCCCGCCCCGCGCCGCAGCCTCCGCGCCCCTCGTGCCCCCTGCGCCCCCCGCCCCGCTCAGCGCCGCAGCCTCCGCGCCCCTCGTGCCCCCTGCGCCCCGCGCCCCACGCCCCCCGCCCCGCGCCGCAGCCTCCGCGCCCCTCGTGCCCCCTGCGCCCCGCGCCCCTGCACCCTGCATCCCCGAGCGTCCTGCGCCCCGCGTCCCTGTGCCTGGCACCTCCGTGAGCGCCCTCGTCTCCCTCCATCCGGGGTCCGCCGGCACCCCTTGCGCCCCGCGACCCGGGGCTCCCTGAGGCCCCGTCGCAGCCCACGCAGCCCGGGTTACCTCTGGTGCCCACGCCTTGCGGCAGCGCGGCCGGCCCAGCCGCAGCCCGCCGCGGGCCCCTTCCCTCCCCCCGCTGGCTGCAGGGCCAGGTGTGGCGCTCCCGAGGCGCACGGGCATCCACGGAACAGGTGACAGTGGTGAGAGCGGGAGTGGCTGAATTTCCCGCTGCTGCTCCTGCGGCAGTAGGTGCAGATGAGGGCCGCGTCCTGGGCAAGGCGGGCAGCGCCTCCACGGGGCGCGCGGGCCAGGGCTTCCAGGGAGCGGGGGCGCCGGGGGCACACTCCGCGGCTTTGGGATAGTCCGGGCTTACCCCTAAAGATGAGGGAGGCCTCTGGGCTCCACGGGGAGGGCGGACTGAGCCAGAAGCACCCCTTGGGCTCTGAACGCGCCCGACCCCTGCTTGATGAGCCCACTGAGGCTTCCTAGGGGGTGTTTTGGGGGGAAACGCTCCCCGTCCTCACCGCATTCGAGAACGCCACCCTGGGCCCGCAAAGGCCTGTGGAGTCATCCTCCTTCCTGGGCTTTGCCACCCCCTGGGGGCTGAAGTCACCGCAGCACTTCCTGCCACCCCAACCCAGCTTCCACTCGTCTTCATATCCTGACATACCCAGGCCTGTCTTTGTTGATAAAATATCTCTTGGAAGTAACTTTTAAGTATAGATTTATGGAAGGGCCAGTGCTTCTTTGAAGATCTTCAGAATACTTCAAGAAGGATAGAGGAACCCTTGAGTTCTTTAAAATGCAAGTTTTCAGAGGTGACTAATCCCATTTGTACCACAAGGCAGAGAGGCAAGGGAGGTGAAGGGAAGGGTGGCAGGGGAGAGTCACTTTACAAAACTACTGTGATCTATAGGCAGCTGCCCTTGCTGTGTGCAATACTCAGTATTTAGAAAAATAGCTTCCAATACGTGAAGGTAGTCTGACTGAACAGTACTGGCTTTCTCTTTAAAAACAAACAAAAACAGGGTGTTGGGGTGACTGGGTGATGGGCACTGAGTGAGGGGCACTTGACGGGAGGAGCACTGGGTGATATACTATATGTTGGCAAATTGAACTCCAATAAAAAAAAAAAAAAAAAAAAAAAAAAAAAACAGAAGTCAAGTGATAGGAACCAGGGAAGGTGATCACTAACACATGTGAGCATGAAGGGAAAGCCTTGGGTTTCTTGCCTTTTTGGTTCCTCTCCTCCTCCCCTTATAATCCCACTCCAGGGGACAACAACTGTTAACAGTCTGGAGTGCAATTCTCAAACATGCAAACACCCCCATTCTGCAACTTTTTGTGAGCCCTGGGGAGGTGGTGGGCTGAGCTTTAAGGACTGGTAAGGAGGCTCTCCATCCTCCCTGAGACTGCCTGGAGCACGGAGGAGGGAGCAGAGCTTGCAGAATTAAGGCTGACCCTGCCCTTCCACCTGGCCCCGCCCCCAGGATACCAAAATCCAAAATGCATGCATGTGAGGTTTCCTCCAGGTCAAGTGTGTGTGGAAGTGACTTGCTTGTAAAATGGTGGCAAATCAAAACCTAAGGAAATGTCTACTTGAAGCCACATTCCCTCTGAGCTTGGCAAACTAAAAGTGAGTGATCGTTGGTTGGGGACACTGTGCGGTTCTTTGAAAAAAAAAAAAGAAGAAGAAAGGAATCTACCTGCTTCCCCGCTGAACTGGAAGAAAAGCAGTCCATACTACTCCTTGAAGGACAGCCCGTCTCTCCCCTGTCCTTCTTCAGAACCACGTCCAGGCTAACGACCCCTGTGAGCCACAGCGAGGTGACAGGTGACGGCCGTGTTTTCTGTCTCCTCAGTGTTCCTTAATTTAACCCAGATGACCGCAATGCTGTCTTTCATCAGTAGATAACTGCATTTTGCCAAAGAAATAAGTCAATTCACATTCACATCTTTTTTTAAAGTCAGCAATTCTGAAGTCTTAAACTGGTCCTTGGTTTGTTAATGGCCTGTGATCCCTGCTCATGGTGAGAGCAGCCTGATGTCTCTCAGCCGAGCTCTGGAGTCAAGGATGTCCTCGCCAGTGCGTGTGGCCACAGACAGAGCTGCTCAGCCTGTGTCTGTCGGTGAGAGCATGCCCACCGACCTTGAAGTTGTTACAGGGCTGATAGACATTACGCTGTGTGCAAACATCGCTCATCAAACATAGCTTTTGTTGCTATTTCGTACATCTTCCCTTTCCCTGACCAAGGAACTCTATGTCCTGTACAGCTGGCATCTCAGAACACATTTTACCACCTACCACCTTCTTATTAGTGACATAAGCAACGGAGTGCATTTTCTACAAGTGAATCTCCCAGGTTATTGAGGCTTCCTCCTTCCAGGGCCTATTTTAATGATATACCATGGTCTATTTCAAAGTGTCCAAAGACTTCATGGTCCTACACTGAATCCTCTTACTACATCAAGCATTTCGATAGGGTGGCCAAGGCCTAGATTGGAGCTGGCAGCAGTCCCTGTGGGGTAGTGGTGCCCCATGTGAGTAGCCCATAAGCCCATAACGAGGCTCTGGAGCTGCTGGGGAGCAGGAAACCTCACTAAGGCCGACACTCCTCCAGCTGCTGCCATTGAGTTAGACCCTCACACCGTGCCTACTGCTCACCCAGATCCAGCCAGGCCTGATGACTGATTTTCAATTCTATTTCTCTGCACTGCTGGGTTTGACATTATCACTTCCCTCCCTAATGTCCTTGTCATCACCAGGCTTTGGAGGTAGTGCTCAGTTGACTTGTCCTACCTGCTTCTGCACTTGCTTACTCTTGTGTGGTTCCTCCTTTCCACCTAACAAGAAAATGTGGGGCCACTCAGACACTGAAACATTCATTTCATTCTGGATCTTCCCTGGGCAGGCGCTTAGATGTCCTTACAGAGCCACCTCATCACTGCTGACCCCAAGATGTTTCTCTGGGGAAGACTTTGTTCCCAGGCCTACCCAATTCCTCCTTATTCCACTTTTGGAATAAATATCAGTCCCTCAGATGGCATAAAAACTTGTTTGTTTGTTGTTGTTGTTTTGTTGTTTTTTAATGCCCTGTGGCAGCTAGCTTCATTTTCCTGGAGCAAAAAGCCATCTATGGCTTTATTTGCCACATGTTTATTAGTTGAGACTCCTCAGTTCACTCTGGGAAAAATACAAAGATTTCTCTGTTTTCCTCACTTCTGGGAGATATGTCCCTTCCCAGTTTTTAAGAATGTTCTATGAAGCCTGACTTCTCTTTTTGTCTTGATTTCCCCGAAACAATCTGCTTCCTCGAACACCCTGTTTCCTGGTTTTTCTTTTCCTTTTAGTGAGCTGTTTCCTTCCTGCTTCATATGCTTGTCTGCACTTTCCCAGGGATTAGAGGGTGACTCACGTGTGATGGATCTAATCCAAAGCTTTTCAGAGCTCCTCTCTCAACTCTGACATATTAAAATATTGAGGGGAGACTGGCAACAGGTATTAGGCATCATACTGATGGCCAGTGACATAAATCATCCTATTAAGAGGATCAGGAGTGAATTGGATCGATACTGTTTTGCTCATTAGCTAGCTAGTTAATCCTGCTGTTCCTTTAGTAAATACTCCTATAGTAATTGTTAAGTTGGCTTAGTGTATATAAAATTTCATTTAACCCCTTTTTATGTTATCCATAAAAGAGCCTCAATTTTATATAAAATAAAATCATCAAATCACTCATCTTGTTCCTTAAGAGGAGTGGCAGGATTTAATTTTCATGTCTTCAAGGATTTTTTTAGTTGTGCTCCATAAGCCTGTTCTCCAACAATGATCCAGTTCCCGGTTAGGAAACGGAACGGGTACGGAGAACAATGGACTGTATATCCATTTTTCTTGAGGATGGCTATCTTGAGGGCAGCGTGGAGAGGTAGGACCAGAAGTGGCTGCCAGCACTTATCTTGTCCGAAGTTAAAGGACCATAACGATTTTGTATAATCAACTATACTGGGTGACTGGAGCACTGGTGCTTACTAAGACGTGATTGTTTGCATCCAATGAGGAGGTGTAAGACCACAACTAACTAGGTCAAAGCTGTTCGTGCCTACAAGGTGTGCCTTTGGCCTCTAGCACCTGGACCTGAGGTTCCAGGACGTGAACTTTGTTCTCCCATTTCTCTGATCTTGTCCTAGCCAGTCTTTTACTTGGTGAATAAATAGCATGCCAACAGCAGGCCAGGTGCTATGGGGAAGTCAGAAAATGCACAGAGAGATCCTGGCCCCAGTGAGTACAGATTCTAGAAGGACTCATGGACAATGGCAATGAGTTCCTGCTTTGAGGGAAGAAGAGGGGCCCTTGCTGGTGAGGGTCCAGGGTGGCCTCATGCCATCAGCGGGTTTTCACCTTGTAGGGCATACGTGGTGGTACAAAAATGGGAGCTGGATTCAGACCCCTATTCTAGCACTTGTTAACTCTGACCTTATTCGTTTCTTAACCTCCTGAGCCTCACTTTTCCTCATCTAGCAAGTCTGCTTTGTCAAGTTGGTAAGTAATGTGCTAATGTGCACAGTTGTCTGGCATCAGGTGGAGCTAGTATCTTTCTCTCCTCCTCAGAGGGACTTCGCCAGGGAGGAGGTTTCAGGTGCCACGAACAGGTTGCCAACAAAGCCTGCTCCTACATGTAAAGCAGAGTATGGAAAGTCCTCCCTCCCCCGTCCACCAGATCCCCAGAGGTGGAACAGTGGGTGGGTTTTCTGCAGCGTCAGCTCAGCAGAACGTGGGCATCTCGTTCATTGGTTTGTGTAACCGAGGAACCTGGTGTAACTTCTTGCAATCAAGGCAAAAGTTCAGAGGCTGTCTGCCAGCCCCATACTGTGTCGGTTCAAGGCTTGGATTCCCTCGGTGGGTCTCGGCGCAGTCCAATGGGGCGTCTGCATCCGAGGCCAGTGACCTGGTGCAGCCCCCTTGCTGTTGCCTCACCAGGAACACATAATGCGTGCACTCTGCTGGCAGAAGGGGAAGGGGCTGTCTTTTCCTTCCTAACCAATGGACCTTGAGAAACCATTTTGAGCCTCAGTTTTCCCATTCGAGAAATGGAGTGATGCTTTCCCTGTAAAGTTCCAATGATCATGAGTTAATATGTTAGGAGCTAGCACAAGCTGGCCAAGGTGAGTGTTCAGACGTGAGCAGGTGGGAGGCACTAATGTGAAGCTGGCTGAACACACTTTAGACCAGATCCATGCTAACAACCTGGGTCTGCCAGTTTGTAGCTGGGGCATAGGGACGCTCATTCTTATAGAAACCTTCCTGAAACTGGCCTCTCATGCTATGAGCATGAACTTAATCTGAAAATTTTTTTTAAGATTTTTAATTTATTTATGAGAGACACACACACATACACACACAGAGGCAGAGACACAGGCAGAGGGAGAAGCAGGCTCCCTGCAGGGAGCCTGATGTGGGACTTGATCCTGGGTCTCCAGAATCAGGCCCTGGGCTGAAGGCGGCGCTAAACCACTGAACCACCAGGCTGCCCTAAGTTGACAGTTTTTGAGAGCTGGTTTATTCCTATACTATCAGTTTTTCATATAGAAAACTACTTGGCAAATCATTAAATTTTCACTATGTCCATTTGTAGAGCTTCAAGTTAGACCACATACTATTTAAAACATATATGCCTAGTGCTAGTCTAGGCATTATGGGAGATAGAACAAAGAAGCCTTGTCCACAAGGAAATTCCAATCTGCTTGGGAAAATAAAACATAGACAAATAAATGACAATATATGCGTATGTATGTGTTGTGTATGTGTACAGATATCTATAAAATAAAGTACTAAATCCAAGGTGATAGGCATTCCCAAAAAGTACAGAAGTCCAGCAGCCCAGGGAGCTCAGCTGTTTAGCGCCACCTTCAGTCCAGGGCGTGATCCTGGAGACTCTACATGGAGCCTGCTTCTTTCTCTGCCTGTCTCTCTGCCTCTCTCTCTCTTTCTGTCTCTCATAAATAAATAAATAAAATCTTTTTAAAAATTATTTTTAAAAAGTACAGAAGTCTCTAGAATTTTAGCCTTCATAGGGCAAATCTAGACAAGCTACTATAAGCATCAGTGATGTCCTCATTCTGTATCTTCGACAAGGTTGCCCTAAAAATAAAGCCCTTTGTTTCATTCTCCTGAATGTCACTGTACAATTATTTGTCCAAATTGTCAACAGTTGTTTGAGCACCTGAAATTGTTAGGCACCATTCAGGTGTAGGGAGAGTGCAGCTAGAGGTGCTATTCCCGCAGGGGCTGGGGGATTAAATGAGGTCACATGTCCTTTATCACAGCACCTGACACGAAGCAAGAGCCCCCTGAAATGCTGCTAACTTATGTTTATGTTATTTTAAATAATTTCTATGTGGGTTAATTCCTAAATGTAAAACAGCCCCCAGTCCTAGATGCAAACTATATGTTCTTAGACTGGTCTCCAAAGAGACTGAAGCCCTGCCTAGTGCTACTGACAAGGTGCATCTGTTGCCACTCATGGAGTTATTTTTAAGTAACTTCTTGTATGTTTGTTTAAAAATATATGGTAGTATGTCAAAGGTGGCTTTGCATTTCTTTAATGGCTATCAAAAGCCTCATATGTTCCCCAATATGTAAACTTGTGTTACTCTTTAGTGTGTGGCATCTAGATAACCTTTATGAAGCCAAGAAGAAAGAGGTACTTGGGTCATAATCCCAGCTCTGGCTCTTACCATCTGTGGGGCAGCTCTCTGGCCTGATTTCCCTCATCTGTAAATTGAGAAAAACAGGACTATGTTACAGAGTTTCCTAAGGATGAAGTGAATTAATATTGACGAAACAAAATAAATGTTTGTTGGGGCTGCTGGCTGGCTCAGTCAGTGGAGCCTACAACTCTTGATCTTGGGATTTTAGGTTCGAGTCCCTCAATGGGCATAGAGGTTACTTAAAATTAAGATCTTTAAAAACAGGGCAGCCCTGGTGGCGCAGCGGTTTAGCGCCGCCTGCAGCCTGGGGTGTGATCCTGGAGACCCGGGATCGAGCCTGCTTCTCCCTCTGCCTGTGTCTCTGCCTCTCTCTCTCACTCTCTCTGAATGAATAAATAAATAAATCTTTAAAAAAAAAAAGATCTTTAAAAACAAAAGTGTTAAATAACTACTAAAGCTGTAAGCTTCTCATTTATCCCATATATATAAAATGTTACATAAACAGTATTTGTGTGTGTGTGTGTGTGTGTGTAGTATTTGCGAAGTAACTAAAATTTGATAATCAAGGATTAGAGATTCTTTTCCTCAGGAAAACTGTCTTGATTTAGTTTTGTTATTTAACTCCTCCATGTTAGTTTTTTTAATATGTAAATTTTTGAATGAATTCTTTGTTAAATGTGGAACGTACTCCAGTGTCACGTGACATATGGCCCAGAGTTCTTTTCCTTCTTGTTGTTCCAACCACAATTATTATAGTGTTCTGTTGTTTCTCATTTATTCTAAGTTAATTTCTAAAAATTAGTTTATTTCTCTAGTGACCAATATCTGGTTTTTCAATTCTTGGCTTAGTCTTGCTGTACAGTATGTAACTTTTGTGTGTGTGCATCTAATTCTCTAACTCTGCTTGGCCACTTCCTGGCCTCTGGAAATCTTTTTCTTTCTTTTTTCTTTTTTTCTTTTAAGATCTCAGCTGTAAAAGCCACGTTTGCAGAATAGAATTCTTATTTCGTATTTGAGTGTGATACCTTACCACTTATTTCTCACGCAGTTACTATGAGGACTTTGAATGTTCTGGTAAAATAGGTGTGATAATGCTTGTGCTTTTTATTTATATATAGTACTTGTTTGTCTTTTGGGTACCAGGAGATATATGTATATATACATATATATATGTATATAAAATTTTCAGTAATCCCCAACTATGGATTTTTTCTTTCAGATGCAAATATTAAAATTGTCTTAATTTTGTGTACTTCCAATCTCTCTTCAAAGTCTCTTTTTGAAGATAACGTCCAAGATATTTTTTTACTTTTCTCCTCCATTTCCAGGCCCCTGACATTTATGGGATCACAGACCAAGAGAGTCCTACTAACTCCCCTCAAACACTCGGCTCGCCCCTTCCGGGTCTCCAACCATGACAGAAGCAGCCGTCGAGGGGTGATGGCTGACAGTCTGAAGGAGCTTCTCAGCAAGGTGCCAGGAGCCACAGCACCGCCCCTACTGCCCGTGGGAGGGCCCCGAACCACACACAGGGCTTGGGGCTTGGGTACTAGGCCAGTCCAGAGACAAATGTCACTCTTGTGGCCTCAGAGAGTCAGAGGGGAGAAGAGAATGAAAGGGAACTTTATCGCATCTCTCCTTGAACCATGAAAGATTTAGCTGCAGAAGCAAAGGCCTTGAAAACTGTCATCAGCTGACAATGTAGCCTTTCTTCTTTAACAAGGGAGGATACGGGGAAGCAGCAGGCTTTGGAAATCTGTTTTCAGTTATAAAGCTCAGGGAAGAATAGTCTTGAATCTGAAACAGTGTCCTAGATCACCAAATAAGGAAGAATCACAGACTCTCCAGAGTCTGGAGTTGGGTTATGAATGCATAACCCAGACCAAGACACCCATGGAAATAAGAAATGAGCATCCAACATGCAGATCCCAAAAGCAAGAGAGATGTTCATATATGTGGCATGAGACTAAGGCTCTTTAAATATCATATTGCTGCGTTATTCATTTTATTTGTCAAATAAGTAATCTTAGAAACTGTAAATATTACCTGATGTCTTCATTTATCTCATGCCACTGAAGCCACTGAAAAAAATAAATCCATTAAAAATCTTAACTTCTCTTTTTCTAAGCAAAGGCTGAGTCATAGACACCTGTTAAGTAGATCTCTACTGTTAAAATTTTAGCAGCTTCAGACAGTACTTCTGAAGCCATAACTTAATCAGTAGCTTTGAGTGGTCAGAGCAGAGTGTCCTGCTTTGTTCTATGTCTCCAATGTGTTGCCCACCTAGACCCTGGAGGCCTTAGTTATCACCAGCGGACTGGTCACTCTGGTGTTGGAGGAAGATGGCACTGTGGTGGATACGGAAGATTTCTTTCAGACCTTAGGAGACAACACACATTTCATGATCTTGGAGGAAGGGCAGAAGTGGACACCGGTAAGCAAAAACACATATCGAAGCAGCTACGGGGTAGACTTTTTACCCACAAAAGAGCGTTCCCCACTTTGGTGTTGACTTGCCCTCTTTCTAGATACGTACTTTGTATTCACCTGATAACCGAATCTGCTACCCTCAACAGGTTGCTTAAAAGTATTTCTAGGTAATTAAGCATCTTAGTGAGCCTGGGCTATATGATTTACAGCAAATAGTTCTTTTCTTAGAACTTAAATTCGGGGATCCCTGGGTGGCGCAGCGGTTTGGCGCCTGCCTTTGGCCCAGGGCGCGATCCTGGAGACCCGGGATCGAGTCCCACTTCGGGCTCCCGGTGCATGGAGCCTGCTTCTCCCTCTGCCTGTGTCTCTGCCTCTCTCTCTCTCTCTGTATGACTATCAAAAATAAATAATTAAAAAAAAAAGAAGAAGAACTTAAATTCAATTAATTCACATATAGTGTATTATTAGTTTCAGAGGTAGAGGTCAGTGGTTCATCTGTTGTATAACACCCAGTGCTCTTCACATCACGTGCCTTCCTTGATGCCTATCCCCCAGTTACCCCATCCCTCCCCCCACCTCCTCTCCAGTGACCCTCAGTTTGTTTCCTATGATTAGTGGTTTGTCTCCTTCACTGATTTGTCTTGCTTTACTTTCCCCTCCCTTTCCCCTATGATCCTCTGTTTTGTTTCTTAAATTCTACACATGAATGAGATCACATAATTGTTTTTCCCTGACTGACTTAGTTCGCTTAGCATAATACCATCTAGTTCTATCCATGTCTTTGCAAATGGCAAGAATTCTTTTTTATTTTATTTTATTTTTTTTCTTTTTCTTTTTCTTTTCTTTTTCTTTTTTTTTTTTATGGCTGAGAAGGATTCCATGGTATATATCCACTAAGATACATCTTCTTTATCCATTCATCTGTTGATGGACTTCTGGGCTCTTTCCACAGTTTGGCTATCGTGGGCACTGATGCTATAAACATTGAGGTGCAGGTGTCCCTTCGGATCATTACATTTGTGTCTTTAGGGTAAGTAGGGTAGTTCTATTTTCAACTTTTTGAGGAACTTCCATACTTTTTTCTAGAATGGCTATACTAGCTTTGGAGAAAATAATTCTGAGGAACAGATTTAGGCCAGTAACTAGCTACAGATCCTGTTAAAGCACGCAGATATGACCTGGTGACCCTTCACTGTCTCTGTCCTGAGGAGGCCAGCAAGCTAACATAGCCAGTGATATTAAGTAGGGGTATGTGTATGACTGAAGAGTGATCTCAAAGGTACAGAGATTGAATAAAGGTTTCTATATCCAGGAAAACTATGGAGTATATATATCTTGGATCCCACCATAAAACACCTAAAAGCGTAAAGCAACACATTAAAACTGATTTTATATGCCTAACTGACCTTCAAGAAAGGAAAGTCCTCAGAGGCCAAAACTTTATGGGAGCCAGAATCTGGAGAAGTAGATTACCTGTGAGCATCTCACCTGTGGCCATCCACTCACCTCAGTGACTAAGTGCCACAGTCTTGACAGGTGCTGGCAGGACAGGAGACAAAGTCTTGGGCTGATACAAGGTAAGGGGCCAGATTAGAGATGCCCACACAAAGCAGAGAATCCTAAAGGTGTCTCCTAAGAATCTGTGGCCACAAGCTCTCATGACGTTTTCAGGACTTTTGATTCCAAAAACATCCAAGCTGAGAGTTTAGTTTCCAGAGCCCTGGAGAGGGAAGCATCAATGGAAAGAGTTTATTCATTGAGTTCTCTTTACTCAACTGGTCCCTCTGTGACCCCCCCATTGACCTGGTGTTGATTGTATCCCCATGTAACCAGTAGGAGCAAATAGGCTCAGAATGAGCCTTGATCTAGGTGCCAAAGAGTTTCCATTCCTAAAGTTCCAACAAATGTGAGTTCACAATCAAATCATAGGATGTAAGGACTTAAGGCACTCTATGTGAGATGAAGCAGAAATAATGAAGTCAGACCTCCAAAGACTTCAGATGTTGGAATCATCAGATACAAAGTATAAAATAAGTGTATTTAAAATGTCCAAAGAAATCTAAAAGGTAATCAAAAGTAAAAAAGGAACAGGAGGTAATCAGAAAGGACAAAGTAGACTTGAAAGAATCAAATAAAATTTCTGGAAATGAAAAATATAACAAAGTAAATGGAGATAGACAGCACTTAAGATATGTCTCAAGAAGTTTCCATGACGTGTAGCACAAGATGGTAGAGGTAGAAACCATGAAGGAAGTTGGAGACCTGACTGAGAAGGTCTGATATATGTTGGACATCTTAGGGTGTTGTTGTTTTTTTAACAGGAAAAAGCATAAACCATTTTTACTGATAAATTCCACTCTATTAAGAATTTTGTTTGTCAAAAGATAACAAAAACAATAAGCCACAAGTGGGTAGAAGGTGTTTTCAACATAGTCCAACAAAGGATTAGTGTTTGTTAAATTTAGGAGTCTTGCAGAAATCAATTATGGAAACAATGGACAATCTGATTGAAAAATGGACCAAAAAAATGGACAGGTATCTGTGGAATGGACAATAAAACACAGGAAAAACTGTTCAACCTCATTGGTGATTAGGAAAACATAAGACCACAAGAAGATAATACCAAATCTAATGATATAAAAGATTATTAGGCTTTTCCACTTCTTTCCATTTCTTTTTAAGATACGGAGCAGTGAACTCTTTTACACTCCCACCAGCAGCTGTTTAAAACTGTACCTCTATCCCATAGAACTGAAACACCACCCATGACCTGGCAAGTCCTCTCCTAGGCATACACCGAACACACAGATACCCAGCCATGTGTTTCTTTGTAAATACACATAAAGACACCAGTGTCTCTTTATTGAATGGGATGCTCTTGAGCTGTGAAGATGCATGAAGTACAGCTATCAGCATCTATATGAATAAATCTCATCAACTCTGTTGAGTGAAAATATCACATTAAGCCATATCCATTAAGCATGTGATCTTCAAACTTTTGACCTCGGAACCCTTTTATACTCTAAAAATTAATGATGACCCCAAATGGCTTTTGTTTATGTGGATTTCAATAGAACCTATAGATACCCATCAACCAGAGGTTCTCAGCTGGGGACAATCTTACCCCTTGAGAGGCCTTTGGCAATGTCTAAAGACTTTTTGGTTGCCCAAACCAGGGTGGAATGGGGCAACCTAGAGCTGGACTACTTTTGTTTTGAGAAAGATCTTGTGGAAAGAATAACAGCCTTGCAAAGATGCCCACATTGAAATCCCTGGATGTTTTGGAAGTGTTGCTTTACTTGGCGAATGGACCTACCAGGTGGTGGTTAAGTTAAGGATCTCGAGCTGGGGAGATGGTCCTGCATTATCCAGGGACCTGTGTCATCAGGGGTCCTTACAGAGAGACAGGAGAGTCAGAGTGAGGCCAGAAGCAGGGTAAGAGGAGGGGAGTGGTGAGGAGCCAAGCAATGGGAGCGCCTGCAGAAGTTGGAGAGGGTGAGAGGGCCCCTGTCCTTCCTCGCAGCCTCCGGGAGAAAGCATCCCTGCTTGCTCATGGTGGACTGCCAACCTGTTATGGTCTTAGGTTCTGTTGCTTCAAGCCACTAAATTTGTGGTAGTTAGAAGAGCAACAGGAAACCAGCTCAGAAGGGAAGGGTAGTTTGTGTTTGGTTTTTATAACAGACACTGGGTTAGCAAGGGGAGACTGAGCCGGTGGGCAGGGCGCCTAGAGGCCATGGGTGTAAATAATCCTTCAGGGTGGTGTGTTCAAGGGGGTGGTGGGCCGCCCAGCCCCTACCAGCCTGCCTGATGAGCGAGTGGGGGTGGGTGTCCTCTCTCGACTTAGGCCTTTCAACCAGCTTCCCTCCAGTGGAAATGGGCACCTCCACACTGATGATAAGATCCTATCCACCTTGCAGGTGTGTCTATCTTTTTAAATCAGTGAGGCCAGCTGTGTTAACGTCAGCGGGAAGGCCGGCCAGAAATAGCCACCAGGGGTCGCCCGTCTTCAGTCTGAGTGCCTGGAACGCCTGGGTGGGGGAGCGAACCCTAGAGCCCCCTCCCACCTGGCAGCTAGGCCTTCATTTCTTCCTTCTTAGCCAGCAAGTCAGAGGAACCCATGTCACCAGCGGGCTGGCTTTGTGAGGGCTTGATTTTGACTTAAGACCAAAACTTCAGGAAGACATTTAGGGGGAATAAGGTACAAACTTCTACAGGTCAGAAAGGAGCATGAGGCAGTGAGAAAGAACAGTGGCTGGATTGATTACAGGTAAAACTCTTCTTTTTTGGCAGCCCGGGTGGCTCAGCGGCTTAGCGCCGCCTTCAGCTCAGGGCCTGATCCTGGAGACCTGGAATTGAGTCCTGTGTGGGGCTCCCTGCATGGAGCCTGCTTCTCCGTCTGCCTGTGTCTCTGCCTCTCTCTCTCTCTCTCTCTCTCTCTCTCTCTCTCTCTCTCTCTCCTCTCTGTGTATTCTCATGAATAAATAAATAAAATCTTGAGAAAAAAAAACTCTTCACTCCAGGATCTTTTTTTTTTTTAAGATTTTATTTATTCATGAGAGACACAGAGCGAGAAGCAGAAACACAGGCAGAGGGAGAAGCAGGCTCCCTGCAGGGAGCCCAAAGGGGAACTCGATCCCAGGACCCTGGGCTCACGCCCTGCATGGAAGGCAGATTCTCAACCACTGAGCCACCCAGGTGCCAAGTATCCCACTCTTAATCTCAGCTCAGGTCTTGATCTCAGGGTAGTGAGTTCAAGTCTCCGTTGGGCTCCACACTGGGTATTGAGCCTATTTAAAAAATAATAATAATGCTTCCTAAACGGGGGACAGTTAATACCCCATAAAGAGGCAGCAGGACCTCTTGTGCATTGAACAATAGGCTACCCCCAGAATCTCTTGTTGCGTATGTCAACATGTGTGGGAGGTAAGCAGGGTGGCTCCAGCAAGAAGGGTCTGGGTACTTTTAGGGGAATTTATGGTTTAACTTCACATATAGTCATTATTGTTATTGATGAATTTAACATTTCTAGCCTCAACTACTCTCAACCCCAGAGGTTCCTGAGACCATAACACTGTTGGTTGTATACACTTGAATTCTGAATCTACAAGATCTGTGTGAGGAGCAAGCCCTAGGGAGACATTTGTACCTGGCACAGCTTCATTCCCTTGCTTTCGACAAAGCTTTCTGTGGGGAAGATGTTCTAGTGCTCCTTATAAACCTAAGGCTCGACAGAGGTCTCTGGCTTTCTCCTCTGACCTGAAGGCTCAGCTGATATTTCAGGAGGACCTACATGATGACTATCCTGTGTCCCCAGGAGGTCTGCTTTTTTCCAGGGCAGTGACTAGAAAGCACAGGAAGCCCTGGGAGGTTTTCACCCTTGATGCTGAAGCTGTCTGCCTGGCAGCCTTTTGTGAAATGGAAATACTGCTGCCTGTTCCTCATTAAGCAGACTGTGCTACATTCATGAGATCGCCCATGTCAATCAAGTGACCACGGTGGCTCTGAGTGACTGGGCTGCGTGTGCTCCATACCGCGTGTCAGTAGCACAGCCATCCTGTGAATCCCGGATCCTACTGCCCAGGCCCCAGAGCCAAACCGCACTCATCTCAAGTCACTAAACTGAAAGTAGCTTAGGGAAGAATACTTTAAGGGTTTGGACATGCCAGCATAGGAGCATATTGATCTGCTAAAAATATCCCTCAGGCAATTAGCAGCTCTGTCACTAACAGATTTTAGGACAGCAAAGTCAAAACTAGCAAAAACCCAGAATGATAGAATTTGCACGTCCAAGCTGAAGATGCTCCTAAAGTCTCTCCCTCCCCTTATGATTCTAGGGTGCCAACTACATCCCAGCTCGCCAGCAACCAAAGAAGGCAGGAATAGCAAGAGTCACCTTCGACTTGTACAAGCTGACCCCCAAGGATGTCATTGGCTGCCTCAACGTGAAGGCCACCATGTATGAGATGTACTCGGTGTCCTACGACATCCGCTGTACTGGAGTCAAAGCCCTGCTGAGGTAACGGACTTCAGGGCTCAGCTGGTGTCTGGGAGCTGCACGTGGCCCTACCCCGGTGGCCCGTGCCCCGCCTGCTGCTCTGCATGGCCCAGCCCTGCCCTGCCAAGGCCCTGACCTGAGCAGCAGCTGCTGACGTTCACTAACTCGTGTTGTTCTGTAGTAGGTGTATGCCACAGACTTAAGTCAGAAAACAACGTCCTGAGCCAAAATATGGCTTTTTTTCTCCAGGGACCATCAAATACTAAATGGAAACAACTAACGCATAAATATAGAGAAGAACTGAATTTCTTTTAAAAACTTAGGGCTGTACATTTGAAAGCCTTTATACTAAGCAATGGCAGCTGGAGTCCCTGAGATTTGGGCCTGCCACATACTGTTACCCAAGGGGGGGTGCGGGGCAGGCTGGCAGCATGGCCTCCCAGGGGGCGCCTGTAGAACACAGACCCTAATCCATACCTCGGATCAATCTGAACACGTTCTGTACATTCCCCAGAAACGTTCTGTAGTTGTGACCAGGCTGGACCCACCCCCAAGCCCTGGACCGAGGGGGCCACCTGCAGGCCCTCCCAGCCTTGCCTCTGAGCAGCCAGCTATGTGACCTTTAATGGGGCCGCTTAACCTCTCTGAGCCTCTTTAAGTACCTAATTGCCGTGGAGGGAGGGATGGAGGGGGAGACACAGTGACAGGAGGCCTCTGAAGCTAGTGTGAAACCATTGCTTGTGGCCCTGACCAAACGCTGCTCCCTGCACAGCTCCTATGGGTGGCTCCCCACCCCCTTGCTTCTCAGAGGGGGCTGGTCCCTTCTCTCCATGGCCCAATGAGCCCCACTCTGGGCATCCTTGAGCCTAGTGTGGGGCAGGAAATGCTCTGGAAATGAGACTGGCCTTTTCTGAGGGGGCTGCGGGCCTGGGGATAGAGTAGGCTCCCAGTGGCCTCTGTTTCCTGCTCAGACCCACCAGTTGCCAACTCATAGACAACTGTCCCTGTCCCCGTTTTGAAATCTGGACTCCTGGGAGAGCTTCCTCTTCTTGCTGAGATGGGAGAAAATAGCTTCATTGCTTGATTTTCTAAAGTGAGATAAGAACATTATGTCAACTTAGAAAAGTATAATGAAGACAGTAAATCTCCCCCAAAATCCTGCCTCAGCAAAGTCTTTCTCGAGAGGCAGATTTGGCGCTCTTGTCCCTAATTCTTCCCTTTGAGATCTGATGGCACACAAGCAGCCACACTGAAAGCATCACACCCAGGTCCTGTGGTGGGCTCCCGGGGCCAGGACCCCTCCCCACCCCGACCAGTGCCGCTGACCCCCGGGGCCTTTAAAACTGGAATGAAATCCTTTTGCTGTGGACTCCAGAGAGTAAGAATTCGAGTTAAAGCCACTTTTTTTCATCTGAAATAACAGGAATGCCAGGCCTAGCCTGAGGGTTTAGATGCCAGGAACAGGCCACAGTTGGGATGTCCCAACCACCCTAAGCAAACTGAGTCACAGGGTCACTCCTTCAGCCTGGCTTCTTTCATGCCTGACTTGCCTGACTTTAATAACAAGCCCCACACACCCAAAGTGGCCAAAGTAAGCAAGCAGCCAAAGGACAGGACACACCATGTGCTCTCAAGAGCATGGTGTGCCTACTTCATGCGTCCTAATTACTGAACAACAGGCCATGTTTGGAAGTGGCTTGAGGAAAGGTGGTCCCAGGCTCCTGGATCAGCATCTGCACATCAGCCAGCCCTGGCAGGCTGGGGAGCAGGCCCTTAAAGCATCCAATGGGAGCAGTGCCTGCTGGGAGGGCATGTTGGTGGGGGGAAGGGGGGGCTGCTGAGGAATTCGTGCCCAGAACTCCCAGCCCAACACTGCCTTTGTCTCCTCTCTGTTGCAGGAGCCTGCTGCGACTGCTGTCCCACGCCGCCCAGGTGACTGGACAGTTGCTCATCTACACCAGCTCGTACATGCTCCGAGTGCTTGGTGACACAGAAGAGCAGGCTCCTCCCAAGTCCTGCTCCAGACGGGGGTTCACATGCAGATAGGCAAGCTGCAGGGGACCCCGCAGGCTCCTGACCAAAATGTTCCCTCTCAAATGATGATTTTGAAGATATTGCTGTCCTGAACCACATACACTTGTACACTGCGGGTCACTTGTGCTCAGGAGGGTCACCCAAGGGAAAGAAAAGGAGTCAATGCACATGAAAGGGGGGGCTGCACAGCGGGATGCCCTGAAGGGGCCTCTGTAGGGGGAGGACCGAACAGCAGGTGCCTTTGGTGGCTCCTGAGCAACACAAACTCGCATGAGGCCATACAGCTCCTCACCTCCTGCAGTAAACTGACCATGAGAGCTACTTTTCACATGGGTAATGCTTCCTTGTGTCTCTTTCATGTTCCAAACAAACAAAACTTCTATATATAAGCAAAACTCAGGGGTGCTCTGCTGATGGATATAATCACTTTTAAGTCTCTGTTAAGCTAATGAGCTGTCAAATGTTACTGTGTGGTTGTTGGTTGTTTTTTTTTTTTTATGTGAGTCCTGAATGACCTCAGAGGGATCCAAAGGCTTAAGAACCTGAGGTTCTAGAAGTCTTCAACCAATACTTATAGCCTTTAAAACAAAACACATACCCCTGCCCCAAAACTGCTTGAAATTCAGGCCTGATGCATGGCGCTGGTTGCTAATGTGGTTCCAGTTATCAGCTGGGATCCGTGGTTGCGAGTGGCAGGACAGTGACCCAGGCAGCTGTGACCCAGGAGTGGTGGCTGTAGCTGCAGGCACTGCTGGGTACAGGTGTCCAGTGAGGTAGCCAGGAATCTGTCTAGCTCTTGGTTCTGTTTTCCTCTGAGTTGGCGTCATCTTCCGGCTGGCCCTCCCCCATGAAGGTGAGATGCAGGCCCCCCTCCCCGGGAGTCGGAAGTCCTGGGGCTGCCTCCTGGGGGCCCAGGGAGAGGGTGACTCGCAAGGCCACACTCCAGGTCCTGCAGATACAGAAGGTTTCGCCCCAAACACCGGGATGGGATGGGGGCAATGTGGCCCAAAGGAAATGGGGGCGCTGCTGCTAGAATAAAGGTGAACACGGGCAGCCCCAGTGGCCCAGCGGTTTAGAGCCGCCTTCAGCCCAGGGCATGATCCTGGAGACCTGGGATCGAGGCCCACGTCGGGCTCCCTGCATGGAGCCTGCTTCTCCCTCTGCCTGTGTCTCTGCCTCTCTCTCTCTCTCTCTCTCTCTCTGTGTGTGTGTGTGTGTGTGTGTGTGTGTGTCATGAATAAATGAATAAAATCTTAAAAAAAAAAAAAAAAAGGTGAACACAATTTGCCTCCTACGGTGCTGGAGAAGCATGTACTGCTGCTCAGATCTGTGGTTTTCCCCTCCGGGAACGTTACCCGCAGGCCTTCATCTCTCCGGGTCTCTGCCCAGGCGCCCGGGCCGCGGCCTCCCGTCCTTCAGGCACAGGCAGGCCGGCCCGGCCCCACCGGCCGCTCCCCGCTCCCCGGCGCTCTCACCCGCTGGGCTGCCGGCGGGAGCGCCCTTTCCTGGCGGGAGAGGCGAGCGTGAGGGAGCCGCACAGCGGTCCTCAAAGCACAACCTCTGCTTTTAGCATCGTGACAAAACAGGCGTTTTCGGTAGCCCCTTCCCCCTTCTGTTTCTGTTTCTAGAATAGGAGCTGCTGCAGCAGAGGTGGTTCTGCAGAGAAGGCTCGGATGCGGTGCCTGGGCTGTCTCCAAAGCCTGCCTGCTAGAAGTTTCCTATATAAGGAGCTCTGCGAACACCCGGCCTCTGGGGCTGGGGCCGGGCCGGGGCCGGGGCTGGGTGGGCCCGGCGCTCCGGGAGGAAGGGAGGAAGGGAGGAAGGACGGCCCCAGAAGCTGCTCCGTGTCTCCCAGGCCGGCTCCCCGCACCTCCGGAGGAGCGCAGCCTGCCCCTGCCTCTCCCTCACTGAGCGCTGGCGTCACTTCCCGAGGATTCTGCGGTCCTGGAGACAGACTGCCCGGCTTCCAAAAAAGGAATTTTCCCTGATGTGCTGATCCTGTTGACTCAGCGGGCGCCCTCGCTCGGCGCGTCCTCTTCCTCCTCGGGGCACCCTGGTCTGTGGGGAGGTGGGGGACTGAAGCAAAAGGACAGTGGACGGGCCGCCCCATCATCAGAAAGAGGATTTGTTCCGCAAACCTACGTACGGCTTGGGGGTTCCCTTGCCTTCATCCCGGCTGCTGCTTCACGGGCGGCCTGGGATGGCGCAGCCCCGCAGAGCTCTCCGGGAAGGCCCACCCGGCCTCCGGGCTCTGGAGCTCCAGGCCCACGGACAGGCCGGCAAAGGCTGATTTTGTGAACAGCAAAGGCTTCCGAGGCCCCTCCACGAGGCTTTGATGGGAGAGAACTCGCAGAATAAAGACCTGCTCCATGTCTGGGCAGGGTCCCAACAGGTGCAGCTCCCTCATGGCTCTGCTTAGAATTAGGCCACCGCATTCCAAATAGGACACTTCCTTGTTCTAATCTTAGTACCTCCACACCCCACATGGAGTCCACTAGTTGGGAGACAGGTGTGATCCCCCTGGTTGGCAGGAAGGGTCACTGGCTGCTGGGCTGAGGTCCACCCAGGGTGCAGCCTGCAGAGAATCAGCTACAGGGTGTGGGATGTCACCAATAACCAAGTCACTAGCTGAATCTGCTCTGGTGGCGTGTGTCCTTTCCCAGGGCTCGACGTCTCTCCAAGTACTGTTGACTTACTGACTTCTAGAAGCACAATTCAGGAAACAAGAAATCATCCCTATGCACTCAGAGCTCATGACCTCTCATTTCTGGGTGCGTCCCGATGTTTACTAGTGAGCCCCTTTCTCAGTCACACATACCCAGCTCCACGTCCCCACACATGCTGGCACCTCCTCCAGGGAAGCAGGTGAGCTGGGGACAGTGTGCAGGCCTGCTGCAGACTGAGATCGTTAGCATGAAATACTTCTGAAGCAGTCACCTCACCGCCCAACAGACTCCAGTTCACTCCCTGCTGTGAAGAGACTTTGCTGTCACAAGACTCCTCCTTCATCTCTGCAGTTAGGATTAGGGCAGGGTGGTCCAGGAATTCCATTCCACACAGACGTTCTTGGCACAGGTTTAAAAAGTGTTAACAGAGCACCTTTAGTCAGCCTGTCACTTTCCAATTCGCTACATTTCTATTCTTCCACCCAGGCCTCGGGCCCCAAGTCAGTGACCCTGCTTGTAGGCTTTGTCACATGGGGATCTTAAAACAGGAATCCAGTTTCTTCCAAGGAAAGTTCTCTTTCTCCTCCTATACAGTGGAGGTGTGCATGGCCACCCTTCAGAGCGGCTCCTCTCAGAGGGAGCCAGAGCCTGGCCCTGCCCCTGACCCTCCTCTGGAGGGACATGGGTGGCTTTCCCTCAGCGCCCAGGCCTGGGAGAAGGTGGCCTTTCTCTGGAAGCTATGCATGGCATGCTCATGGCCCAAGGACAAGCCATAGTGACTTGCCCCCAAACCTCGGGTTCCCGACTCCTCTGTGATAAATAAACCATATGTAAATAAAACTCTGGGGAGCATCCCTCTCCTTTCTCTTGTGGGACTCCTGTTCATTGCTCCAATTATCTTAGTTTCTACAAGAGAGTTGGAACCACCCTCACATGAATAGGGTGGTTCCTCCTGCAGACACCAGGCTTGTTCTGGGGGTCCTTATGTTTGTCACACCCCGAGAAAAGCCCAGCTCCCAGGTGGCTCCTTCCCTGGCCTCAGAGACAGGACAAGGTAGAAACGTGCCTCAGACAGCCTCCCAGCTACACAGCTGGCCCCAAACTCTTAGAGCAGGTTTGTTTTTATTTTTTTAAAGATTTTATGTATTTGAGAGAGAGAGCACAAGCAGGAGGGAGGGACAGTCAGAGGGAGAGGGAGAAGCAGGCTCCCCCCACTGAGCAGGGAACCTGATGCAGGGTTCAATCCCAACACCCCAGGATCATGACCTGAGCTGAAGGCAGGTGCTTTACCCACAGAGCCACCGAGGCGCCCCTTAGAGCAGATTTATTTTATTTTATTTTATTTTTATTTTTTTTAAAGATTTTATTTATTTATTCATGAGAGGCACAGAGAGAGAGAGAGAGAGAGGCAGAGACACAGGCAGAGGGAGAAGCAGGCTCCCTACGGGGAGCCCAATGGGGGACTCGACCCCAGAACCCCAGGATCACACCCTGGGCCAAGGGCCAGCATTCAACCATTGAGTCCCCAGGCATCCCTAGAGCAAGTTTAAAGCCCAGGACACAGGCAGCCCCGGTGGCCCAATGGTTTAGCACTGCCTTCAGCCTGGGGTGTGATCCTGGGGACCCGGGACCAAGTCTTGCATCGGGCTCCCCACAAGGAGCCTGCCTCTCCCTCTGTCTGTGTCTCTCATGAATAAATAAATAAAATCTTTTAAAAAAATAAAATAAAGCCCAGGACACAGATGAGTAGACAGGAGAGGAGCTCTTCCCCCTCCACTTTGTAGGGGTGGGGACATGAAACATACACAACATTTAGAGAAGTGTGGCTTTTAAAATCTGTCAGTTCACTACTTTTTATTTCAAGCCTCTGTTCCACTGAGTGGCCGCGCCACCTCACTCCCCAGCTCTTCGTGCCCCGGCTCTGGGGGCTAATATGTCCGGGCAGCCTGCAGGGCTGGGTCCCACCCAGGTGTCCCTCCAAGATGCCCACTGGCTTTGGAGCTCAGCCTATGAAGGTCATTCTGCACATTTCCTGCCCCACTTGCGCGGAGTCTCTGTGCCTCCACTGCTGGGAAACAAGGGAGCCCTGAGGACCCCCCACCATACAACAGTTGTGTGCCTGGCACGGACTACTGCAAGGTGTGCTGGCTTCCAGGCTCCTCCAGGAGAGGGAATATAGGTCCACGCACGTGTCAACTCCTTGGCCTCTGGCTCCAGGATCCAGGATCTGACCCTTCCTAAAAGCACTCCATCTTTTCTGAGTGAACCTAGCCCTCTATTTCTGTGCCCCACATAGCAAGCTACAAACCTGGCCCCCTCCCTGGAGGGCTGCGGGGGCGGGGGTGTGCAGGAAGACTGCCTGGTCACACATGCTGTGCCCCACATCCTCCTTGTCCACCTGGCCATGATTCATGGGAACTCAGTGAGGGGACAGTGGGAATAGGGTGACACTCCAGCCTGCCAACACCTGTCTCATAGGTGTATAGTTAGACCTCAACCGTACAAACAACATAAAATCTGAAAGGATGTTGCTTCCACTCCTTCCTGTCCCACAGGGGGACAACCCCAAATAGCATTTTGCTTTAGAAAAGATGGCCTCTCTCCTCAAGGGACGAATCATGCCCAGATGAGGGCACTCGGGTCAGGAGCATGGCCCCTGAGGGCCAAGCTCTTGCCTCCACATGAGTCATTGATGTCACGGTGTCCTGGGTGTGTGCAGAGCCCCGCCCACCCCACCCAGGACGTTGGTGCTCTGTCCTCATCCTTGGGTCACATCCCTCACAAAGGCAGTGTCTGGGGCCAGGGCAAGGAGGGGTCGTGCAGGTGGAGGGGACTCTTGGGGGTCCGAGCTGCCAGTGCAGGAAGGATATCTCTAGGATCCCTCCCCGGGTGGCTTCTAAACCTCTGGGAGGGTAAGAAGATCTCCTGCCAGGCTCCTGGGTCCTGGGGTCCAGAGTGCCTCTGGCCGTGCTGGAAACCTCAGTGAGGCCTTTGGAGTGTGTGCACTCATGCAGGCATGTGAGTGCATGTGTGTGCTTGTGTATGTATACGTGTGCATGCCGTTTGCACGTGTGTGTGCACATGCTATGTGCATGTGTGCACCTATGCTGTTAAGGGAGGGAAAGCCCAAAGAAAATCTGTTTTCATTAGAACATTATTTAAATATGTACAAACAAAATCAGATATGAACCCTTTATTCTGACTGCTTCTATACAACTATTTTTTTCAGATTTGCATAACAAATACAAACTGGAAAAATAACACTAAATTCAAGTTAACAGCATTAATTTAATGTAGATGATGCTTGCTGAAGTTAAATGGCCGCTTGCAATGGGACTCTGACTTGCCCTATGAGAACCCTGGGTTTGCTCAGGTCACTGCAAAGCTTCCCTTCATACAGTGCTGTGCCACCATCTGCCAGCACCTGCTGCGGCATCTTCACATAGAAAGTGCTCAATAAATGTTTGTTGATTAATGGGATAAATAAATCAAGGAAGGAAGTCCCCTTCTACTCTTTTCTTAGGAGAATTATATGGCACACTACAACAATAAGCACAAAAATACACAGAAGACTGAAATGCACATATGATGCTTAACATGATCATCTAAATTAAAATACAATGTAAAAAAATAAAAAATAAAAATAATAAAATAAAATACAATGTAAAACTTCTCAGAATGAGACTTAGACTCCCACTCAGAAGCTTGGCTTTAGTGAAAACTGCCATGTGAGTTCCTCTCCCCTCCACCTAGCCCACCTCCATTCTGACTCAGGGCACAGCCTCCCTGAGCAATATATATATAATTGATCCTATATAATGAGAAGGAAACATCCACTCACTCTGAGTCAGATCTCAGGCTGATTTCAAGGGTGGAACTTCTCAAAGAATGTGAAGATGTTTTTCTAAAGTAATGGGAGCTATTCAGTTGCAAATGACTCAGGTTTGTAAGTTCCCCCTCTTGCTGGAGAGAGAACTTAAAAAGAAAGACAGAAACCAGTATCAAGTGCATTTTTTCCAATTCCCTTAAATTTTATTTTTCGGGTGAAAATAACAATCATTACAACAACAAAAAGTGACTTATTATTGATAGACACAAATCTTGATTCATTCAAGATGAAAATACTAAAAACATATATATCTCAGCATGGCAATTGTGTTATGTCAAAGCTCATAATTAAAATAAAACATATAATTGTTGATAAGGAAAACCATTCACACTCTAAGCCATTTATAATAATGAAGACTTTAAAAATGTAATCAAAGGAAGCTGATAAAGCAAATGGAAGGCATTTAGAGGACACCAAAGTTCTTAGGGTTGTCTATTGTATGGTTAAAATAACAAACAGAATTAAAAATTAATTTAAAAAAATTAATAATGATAAAAATGATAATGGTTATATTCCCCAAAAAACTCCCTACCTTCTACAGCTACAAACTGAAATATTTACAGACAAAGTAAATGATATCTGGGATATGCTTCAAGATACTTGGGGGTGGAGCAGAAAAATAAATGAGAATATAGCTGAAACAAGGGTACTCAGGAACTGACCATTGTTGATATGTCCATGGGGTTCATTACACCATTTTCTCTTTATGTTTAACTTTTTCCATAAGAGTGTTTAAAAATCATGCATTTTCCGGGCACCTGGGTGGCTCAGTCAATTAAATATCTGCCTTCCACTCAGGTCATGATCCCAGCCCCGCATCCAGCTCCCTACTTAGCAGGGAGCCTGCTTCTCTCTCTCCCTCTGCTCCTCCATGCCTCGCACTCTTTCAATCTCTCTTTAATAAATAAATAAAATATTTTTGAAAAATCAAGCAGGGATACCCGGGAGGCTCAGCGGTTGAGTGTCTGCCTTCAGCCCAGGGCATGACCCCAGGGTCCTGGGATGGAGTCCTGAGTCGTTGGGCTCTCTGCAAGGAACCTGCTTCTCCCTCTGCCTGTGTCTCTGCCTCTCTCTCTCTGTGCCTCTCATGAATAAATAAATAAATAAAATCTTTTTAAAAATTAAAAAATTTTTAAAAATCAAGCATTTTCAGACAGAACTTCAAGAAAACATTTATATGGATTATGTTCTTCCGGTGAAGTGTTTTCTTGACTTGGTTTTTATGAGATGGAGATACAACAATTTTGATTAATGTTCCTATTTGTTCTAAAAGGTGTAATACACCTGACAAGCTGGGAAATAAAGTAAGAAGACTGGGGATCCCTGGGTGGCGCAGCGGTTTGGCGCCTGCCTTTGGCCCAGGGCGCGATCCTGGAGACCAGGGATCGAATCCCACGTCAGGCTCCCAGTGCATGGAGCCTGCTTCTCCCTCCGCCTGTGTCTCTGCCTCTCTCTCTCTCTCTCTGTGACTATCATAAATAAATAAAAAATTAAAAAAAAAAAAAAAGTAAGAAGACTGGTCAGGCCTCAATGGTCATTCTGTGAAAACCACATCATGCTTTGTATATTCACAGTAATACAAAACTGGAATGAAAGTCCTTAAAATTTTGGAAAAGAAAAACACTAAAAAAAAAAAAAAAAAAAACACCTAAAAAAGACATTTGGAAACTATACATTATAGCCTAGGAAAAGCGCCAATATTCTTTTCCTTTCATTGTATCAGAAAGAAAATGTTCAGTTATTAAAAATGACAGATTAATTCCATAAATTATAAAAGTGATCAAATATTTAAAATAAACTGAGCTTGAAGGAGAAGACACTCTCAAAATGGAGGTACAGGAAAAACCATTTGCAGATACACACAATGAAATGTCAAGAAAGCCATTTTTCCCATTGATGATGTCTAACCAATTACATTACAATGGACTTGTGGTTTGATGACAAAAGTGAAAAATCTAACAATGTTTTTCATTATTTCAAGTTATTGAATTATGTTCCATGGCTTGAAAATGAATAAAAATCAACAAGATGAAGCCACTTACTAAATAATGGCATTCTAATAAAGTGTTTTCACGGCTTGGTTAATGACGGAGACATTGTATAAAACCTTAGGAAAAAAAAAAAAAAAACCTTAGGCAGTATTAGCGAAGTCTAGAAGTCCTTTGAATGGGATTATGGTTAGTTTTGTAGAACTCATGAATACCAGGAGCAATACCATTGATGTGAAGAGCAGTTCCCCGTACAAGTCACCCAATGTCTACCGACGTCATTCCCTGTGTCGGACCTTGGCTCAGACAGTGGCATCATCTAGCTAGCAGCCACCAATTCATACAAGGAGATGAACATTTCCTAAAAATTGAAAGTGATTGAAAATTGCTAAAATGATTTGACAAATTATGCTACAAATTATATCACATGACTGGGAGTTTTAGAATATATAGTTTTATTTAGCTAGGAATAAAAATAAATCATTTTTATTTCTTTTTTGAGGGAGAGTGTGCATACACAGGAGGTGAGGAGGGGCCAAGGGAGAGGATCTTAAGCAGAATCCCTGCTAAGCTTGGAGCCGAACTTGGGGCTCAGTCTCAGGACCCTGGGATCACAACCTAAGCAGCAATCAAGAGTCAGATGCTTCACTGACTGAGCCACTGAGGCTTCCCTCATTTTGTATTTTGTTTTTTATTTTATTTTATTTTATTATTTGTTGGGTTTTTTTGAAGATCTTATTTATTTATTCATGAGAGACAGAGAGAGAGAGGCAGAGACACAGGCAGAGTGTCCTTCTCATTTTGTATTTTGATTGATTAATTAAAGTTTTATGATTCTAGTTCTTGCCATATTTTAAAATCCCCCTGTATTTAACAGACATAGATGTTGTCTTGAAGACTTCTACAATATGTAGGTGCTAGCTCCAAGTCCTGCTATTTTGCCAGCTGTAGTGACCTTGGGGGAGTTAAATGATATTGCTAAGATTTAACTTCTTCATCTGTAAAATGGGTATACTGTTATTTTTCCTTCCTAAAGCAATGTCATAAGATTGCATTAAGACAATAGGTGTTGGGGCACCTGGGTGGCTCAGCAGTTGAATGTCTGCCTTCAACCCAGGGCGTGATCCTAGAGTCCTGGGATTGAGTCCCACATCGGGCTCCCTTCATGGAGCCTGCTTCTCCCTCTGCCTGTGTCTCTGCCCCTCTCTCTCTCTCTCTCTGTGACTATCATAAATAAATAAAAAAATTAAAAAAAAAAAAACAGGCACTCAAGCTCAGCAAGGAGTCTGCTTCTTTCTCTCCCTCTGCACCTAACCCTGCTCTTACCATCTGTCTCTCAAATAAATAAATAAGAATTTTAAAAACAACAGACACTCAGATTAACTCAATTTATCAACCATGAGAAACGATTTCCTCACTGTGGCTATCAAGGTAGACTCGTGTCTTAAGCTCCTGGGGAGACGAGGTATTTTCCTCGTGGGGTGTAAGGTCCTGCGGGGTGCTGGAGCCCCACGATGGCAGGTTTGGCCTTCAGTGTGCATGCGGCCTGCCCCGGGCGCTCTCAGGGTGGTCCAGAACCTGGCCAGGTGGCCTTCGGCAGGCCCAACATGAGGCGTGTGGCACAGGACGGCCTCTGCCCCATAGCCTGGAGCCGCGTGCAAATGACCTGCAGCCCCAAGCAGAGCTGCCAGCCAGCCAGGTGGCAGCTGGGCAAGAAAAGAAATGCCTGTTGTTCAAATCACTAGGTTTCAGCACGGTTGGTTGTACCAGGTTTTTCAGCAACAGCAAACGCGTCCCCTGAATGCCAGAGTCCAGGGCTTGCCTCTGCTGTCTTGGCTATGCAAGTCTGTGGTGGGCGCTCCTCCTCTCTGCAGAGCATCCCTTCCTCCTCTCCTCCCCCTCCTCCTCTTCCTCCTTCTTCTTCTTCTTCTTCTTTTTAAGATTTTATTTACTTATTCATGAGAGACACAGAGAGAGAGAGAGAGAGAGAGGCAGAGACACAGGCAGAGGGAGAAGTAGGCTCCATGCAGGGAGCCTGATGCGGGACTCGATCCCAGGACCCCAAGATCAGGCCCTGGGCCGAAGGCGGCGCTAAACCACTGAGCCACTCAGGCATCTCTCCTTCTTCTTTTTTAAGACTTTATTTATTTATTTATTTATTTATTTATTTGAGAGAGAGGGAGAGCATGAGCAGAAGAGGGGGAAGGCAGAGGGAGAAGCAGGCTCCCCTCTGAGCAGGGAGCCTGACCTGGGGGTTGATTCCAAGATGTGAGCCAAAGGCAGATGCTCAACCCACTGAGCCACCGAGGTGCCCCCTTTCCTGTTCTTCAGGTGAGACAAGCAAACCTTTCTTTGAGGAACAGCTGGTACTAGACCTTACAACATCTGGACAGAACTGCCAAACACAACACCACCTTCGTGCCACACGGCCCAGGCTGGTCCAAGCAGCATCCATGGTCCCTGCCCCCCAGAAAGCTCAAGGAGCCCGCACAGAGACCACACCTGGTAGAAACAAGAAGAAGACTTCAGGGGCAGCTGCGTGGGGGCCCCATCTGCTCCCGGCCCCCACCCCCGGCCATGCCCCTTCCATTCTCTGAGGCACCGCTTTAGACAGGGTTCAGGGCCTGCCGCCTATGAACACTGCCCTCCACACGCCCACGGGGCCGAGGGGGCCTGCAGGCCGGGTGGGCAGGAAGAGCAAGACAGGGAGTTCTGCTTCCAAACCAGCCCCCGCCCCGGCTCCTCACTGACCAACAGCCATTTGCTACCAGAGTCCTTGTGGGGAGGGGGCGGGGTGTGTGGCAAAAATTCAGTTCAATTTTCCAACCCCTCCTTCTAGAAGGAGGGCAGTTTTAGGGGCCACCAAGAAGGATTCTGACCCTTCTTGGGTCAGTCACGTTCAAATAACTCTAAATTTTTTAATGTTTTTATCATTATGAAATACTTCCATAGTTCAAAGATAGTTGTATTTGATTTTCATAACAATAAAGATATTCATTATCATGGTTACCCTGCAGATGAGGAAGCCTAGGCTCTAGAATTTAGGGGTACCTGGGTGGCTCAGTTGGTTAAGTGAGTGCATCTGCTCAGGTCGTGATCCCAGAGTCCTGGGATCGAGTCCTGCACTGGGCTGCCTGCTTCTCCATTTCCTGCTCACCCTGCTTGTGCTCTGTCAGATAAATAAATAAAATCTCAAAAAAAAAAAACAAAAAAACCCTAGAATTTAAGTGCCTTCCTCAAAGTCTCACCAGTGCCTTCCCAGGGTTCCAGATGCCTCTATCCACCTTTTCCCAGCTATAGATGGAGAACAGGGAGCCTGGAATGGGGTTTGGCAGGTAGCAGGCATCGTAAATGCTTGGGAAGGAAACACCCTTCACATTGAGGAGAAAGATGTAACAGAAATCCAATATACTATCTTCAAAATATCAGACCCATTTATTTTCCCATTTCTTCCTGAAAAAGGCAAATTAAGCCTTTACTATAAATCTGACACAAACACACCCTTTTTTCTCTTCTCTTTTATTGGGAAAGAGGTACACTGTCAAGATTTGTTTAAGAAATGCTTCCACATGGAGGATGTGGAGAAAGGGGAACCCTCTTGCACTGTTGGTGGGAATGTGAACTGGTGCAGCCACTCTGGAAAACTGTGTGGAGGTTCCTCAAAGAGTTAAAAATAGACCTGCCCTACGACGCAGCAATTGCACTGCTGGGGATTTACCCCAAAGATTCAGATGCAGTGAAACGCTGGGACACCTGCACCCCGATGTTTATAGCAGCAATGTCCACAATAGCCAAACTGTGGAAGGAGCCTCGGTGTCCATCGAGAGATGAATGGATAAAGAAGATGTGGTCTATGTATACAATGGAATATTCCTCAGCCATTAGAAACGACAAATACCCACCATTTGCTTCAACGTGGATGGAACTGGAAGGTATTATGCTGAGTGAAGTAAGTCAGTTGGAGAAGGACAAACATTGTATGTTCTCATTCATTTGGGGAATATAAATAATAGTGAAAGGGAATAGAAGGGAAGAGAGAAGAAATGGGTAGGAAATATCAGAAAGGGAGACAGAACATGAGAGACTCCTAACTCTGGGAAATGAACTAGGGGTGGTGGAAGGGGAGGTGGGCGGGGGGTGGGGGTGACTGGGTGACAGGCACTGAGGTGGGCACTTGACGGGATGAGCACTGGGTGTTATTCTGTATGTTGGCAAATTAAACACCAATAAAAAATAAATTTATTATTAAAAAAAATAAATTAAATAAATAAATAAATAAATAAACTATAAAAAAGAAAGAAAGAAAAAAGAAATGCTTCCACATGAAGCTGTGCAGTATCTTATGTCTAACTTGCATATGTTTAAAATTTTCTGTATTGAAAGGGGGGTTTTATTGATTGCTTCTTCTTCTTTTTTTTTTTTTAAGATTTTATTTAATTGAAAGAGAGAGAGGTAGAAGCAGGCTTCCCATTGAACAGGGAGCCAGATGTGAGGCTCGATCCCAGGACCCTGAGATCGCAGCCTGAGTCAAAGGCAGACACTTAACCTACTAAACCACCCTGGTGCCCCTTGTTGATTGATTCTTGATGCTTCCTCTGTCCCAAGGAGCTGTGAGTGAGACAAGCCCTTCCTCTAACCATAGGTCTGACGTTCTGGAGAAAAGCCCCACTTGCCCCCGCATTGCCGCAGGCTTAGCTCTCAGTCAGGGTGGGCTGCAGAGACACCCCAGGGTCTTATAACAACTGAGGCCCAAGGCTTTTCTTTGACTGCATCCCCTCTGCAGAGTGTTTTTGCTGTGCTCTCTCCTCTGATGGCTCTGAGGTCAGCAGGTGGCCCAAGCTTCTGCCCCACACGCTTGTGCTCCCCACCTGGCCCTGCCACCTGGGCCCTGGCACTGGCAGGACAGAGCTAGCCTTAGCTTGTTCTAGAAACAGAAAAGAAACAAAGGGCACCCACATCACCCCAGGCTATGACATGACACGAAAAAGGCACTCTTTTTCCTCTTGATATCCTTGCACCACATTGCCAGCATCCCCAGAACAACAGTCGGGAGCAGGGCTGGGCGTCCTCAGCTGTCTGGGCGTCACCCACCTGCTGTGGCATTCCTCGAGCCTGTTGCTGCCTGCCAGGCCTGCTCCAGAAGGCAGATGGCTGCATAAAAATAGTCAGGGAGCCCTTGAGGTGCCACTCCTCCAGCTGCTCTGTTGAGTGGAAGCCAGATGAGAGAGGGGACAAGGCCTGGCCTCTGTCTGGAGCAGAGGTTGGCTGCTCAGGGTGCATGTCTGGTGGGTGAAGGCAGGCTCTCGGCCAGCGAGGATGAAGAGGAAGAGCATGGCCAGGGGGAGAATTTCACCCCTCAAGGGAAGCCTTGTGTCTCCCAGCTCTGCCTAGAATAAACACTGGGCAAAACAGTTGTTTCTGTTATATCAGTTTCCAATCAATTCTACTGCGGCTGAAACAGTTCTGTTGCATTAGCCAGTGTAGATACAGACAGCGGGGTTCTTGTTTAAGAAGCTGGGATCTAAAAAAAAAAAAAAAAGAAGAAAGAAAGAAAAGAGAAAAAAAAAAGAAGCTGGGATCTAGACAATGGGGAGTTACTAATCAGCAGGCTGAAAGTTTCAGTTGAGCAAAATGAGTAAGTTCTAGGCATCTGCCGGACAACCTTGTATCTATGGTCAATAATGTTACAGTGTATGCTTTGCTTAGAGGGTAGATGTCACTGTAAGTGCTCCTACTAAAATACAATAAAATATCAAAGAAGAAAAGAAAATGCAGCAGCTAGAGTCCAAGAAGCCAGAGGCCAGGACAAGTTACTTGGCTTCGTCATCTGTAATGGAGTGACCAAGACCCGCCTTGGGAAGGACAGTCCTTAAATGAGGTGTGATGCATAAAGCACCGTGCTCCCTGTCCGGAGCACTGTGGACACGGCACCAGATGGCTTATCTCTCCTGATCAAGTGAGGGAGCCGGATAGCATATATTTGGCAGTGAGTCACAGATACACTGTAGGACGGTCGGACTAAGGAACTGGGAGGTGAGCCCGCAGGGTGGGTGGACAGCGATGCTTCCTGAATCACCAGGCCAGCTGAGAAGTGAGGGAGGGGCTGCCACAAAATTCCTGAGGACAGCTGAGACAGCTGGGAGCGGGAGGGCACCAGTCTGAAGTGAGCTGAACTCTCCAAATAGCTGTCTCTTACGATAGAGAAGGAACGAGAAGAACGTCACATTGCTTTGGTCTGGCACTTTCGGGTTTGCAGGGGTCTTCATGCAGTTACACCAGGTGCTCCTAGCCAGCCGGTAAGGTGGGAATACCCACCCCGGGGCTCGGAGCAGTGGCCGTAGGGCTTGTCCCCCCGGCGTCCCAGATGGCCCACCCCTGCAGGAGCACCCAGGGCCAGGCCATGGCTCGCAGAAAACTCAGTCCCTAACTAGCTCAGTGAGGGAGAACGAGGCACAGGATTCAGGCATATAACTGGTTGATCATAATCAGCTGTAACCATTCTGACTCTGCTTTTAAAATGCCATCTGGGGGATCCCTGGGTGGCGCAGTGGTTTGGTGCCTGCCTTTGGCCCAGGGCGCGATCCTGGAGACTCGGGATCGAATCCCACTTCAGGCTCCCGGTGCATGGAGCCTGCTTCTCCCTCTGCCTGCTTCTCCCTCTGCCTGCTTCTCCCTCTGCCTGCTTCTCCCTCTGCCTGTGTCTCTGACTCTCTCTCTCTCTCTCTGTGTGTGTGACTATCATAAATAAATAAAGAAAAATATTAAAAAAAATACAATGCCATCTGAAGCTGTGGTCTGTATGTATACATGTATGTATACAATGGAATATTACTCAGCCATTAGAAACGACAAATACCCACCATCTGCTTCAAGGTGAATGGAACTGGAGGGTATGATGCTGAGTTAATCAAGTCAATTGGAGAAGGAAAAACATATGGTCTCATTCATTTGGGGAATATAAAAAATAGTGAAAAGGAATAAACGGGAAAGGAGAGAAAATGAGTGGGAAATATCAGTGAGGGTGACAAACCATGAGAGACTCCTAATTCTGGGAAACGAACAAGGAGTGGTGGAAAGGGAGGTGGGCGGGGGGATGGGGTGACTGGGTAATGGGCACAGAGGGGGGCACTTGACGGGATGAGCACTGGGTTATATGCTATATGTTGGCAAATTGAACTCCAATAAAAAAATTAAAAAATAAAATGCCATCTGAATTTATATTTAATTCTTTTTTAAAATTTTTATTTATTTATTCGTGAGAGACACAGGCAGAGGGAGAAGCGGGCTTCCTGCAGGGAGCCCAATGCAGGATTCGATCCCGGGACTCCAGGATCATGCCCCAGGCCGAAGGCAGTGCTAAACTGCTAAGCCACCCAGAGATCCCCTGAATTTATATTTAATTCTAAGAAAATTCTGGTGGACACCTCTTTGTTCAGGGAGGCAATACTAAATTTTTCCTCATTTCCCATCATAATATTCTGGGTCCTCCCTTCAGAAAAGGAAAGTCCTCTGTGCAGATGACTTTTGCACATTTTCTTCCACTCCACTCTCGTCACTTACAATCACTTCCTGGGTGCAGGTGCATAATCAGCAGTATGCTAAGCACTGTGGACAGCATACAGGAAGTTAGTCTCTAGCCTGGGGAATTTACAATCTAGTCCAGAAGGTAAGACTTCTAAATGTGGGACACCTAGACGGTGTGATCATGGAGACATCCAGAGAGCGCATGACGATGAGGTTGGGGCAGACACACAGGGCGGCCTGGAAGTTCAATCCTGACATACCTGTGTGGCGATGTCATGTCCATCTGGAGTCTGGGACCAGAAAAAGAGCACATCAGATTATTCCAACCTCGAGGTGGGGGTGATGCACAGTAACTTAATTTGATCCAAGGCACAGGGGTAAATAGCAAAAACTCAAACGGTCCCTTCTGTGGGGCTAGTTGTGAAAATGCAACAGAGCTCTATCTTTCCCAGCACCATTTGATTACGTAACAGCTCAGTTAGTGATAGGAAGGGCTGGAAAGAAGATGAACAGGTCCAAACACCCCGGACGTGTCCCAGGGCAGGGAGAAGCCAGCTGACACACCCCAGGAGGAGGTAAGAGATGCAGCCTGAGGGCCTCTGAAGAGGCACAGGCAAAGTCCCAAGGGTGGATGGAGCATATTGCCGGAGGTTCGAGCAGACGATACAGGTAGAAGTGCCACTGAGGGGAGCAGGAAAAGGTAGGGGCTGCACAGGGAGAGGCTCCAGCTCCTCAGGAGGCTCCGGCTGCATAGAGAAACCTCAGAGGCTCAGGCTGGGGAACCCACAGCAGTGTCCAAGTCACAGGAAAATAAAGTTCCATAGCGGGAACAAGGGTCAGCATTCAGGGCAGGGATAAATTGAATTAAATCTTTTTTTCCAGGAATCAATAGACACAAGTTCAGGCCTATAAGATATTTATCACCAATAAATGTATCCTGTATGCATACAAATGCTCACTGGATTCATTACACAAGAGAGGCTAGATACTCTGGTCAACCTCAGGAAGAGAAGGCACAGATCTCAGGAGGTCCCCAGGAAATCCCACCTCCTGAATTTGGTGCGAAGGTCAGCTCCTTGCCCTGAAGGTGGGAGGCATCATGCGGCCACTCACCCTCACTGTTGGGGCCTCCCAGCCTGTTGGGAGGCCCCGAATCTCATTAGAACGGGCCCTTTGGGTCAGTTATTCTCGTGCTTTCCTGGGGGTAGGCATGGGGGTTCTGCTCTGCCAGTGCAAGTAAGTCCTGTTGAAATTCTCCTTCCGTGATGTTGCCCCCATACCTGCCCTCTCTCACACACTGCTGGGCAGACTCATTCATTCACTCCCATCAGTTTCTTCCTTAATATTAACAAGGGGAAAAAATCTGCCAAGTCATTTAATAGTAAGAACGATGGCAACTATTTATTCCCAGAGCATTACATTATTATAATTGTTGCTTCTTTTTTTATCTGCTGCGGAAGTTACTAAAACTTCATGACAATCGTGGCTCAGTGTCTGAGATGCAGTAAATGCTCAACATTTGTCCACGAAAAGAGTGAATAAATCAATGAATCATCAACACTCAAAATAGTGTCCTACCACAGAACCAGACAGGACACACATTATAGCTCTGACCTTGGAGCTTTGGTCACCCAGGCCCTGCCAGGGAGGGGGCCCAGCACAGGAGGAGAGAGCCCAGGAGAGACAAGTGTGGCTGCACCCCCAGGGGCAGATCCACGTGTGGAAATACAGAGCCTGTTTGCTCTGTTTCCCCTTTTCCTTTTAAGCATGGAGGTCTGTCTGCCTGTCTGTCTCCTCCTTTTTGTTCTCTTCCTGCCCTCTCCTTTCTCTTCCCTGACCAAGAGAGAGAATTGAGCACTTACTATTATATCAACCAGGTAAATATTTGCTTGATTTTTTAAAAGATTGTTTTTCTTTATTTGACAGCGAGCAAGACAGAGAGTGAGCAGAGGGGAGGAGCAGAGGGAGAGGAAGAAATAGGCTCCTCGCTGAGCTGGGAGCCCAATGATGATGATGATGATGACGACGACATGGGGCTCCATCTGGGACTGAGCCACCCAGGTGCCCCTATTTGTTTGATTTTAAATAAAACGTAATTAAGTATTCTCTCTCTCACGCACACACACACACACACACACACACACAACCTTCCCATCCACACAGTCACTTACGTCGATTTCTATTTTACTTAGCATCATTTTTGTATAGCCCTATGGCTGCAGCAGAACGAACTTGTCTCCTGCAGTTCTTGGACTAAGCAATTCATGCATTTATACAGCACCTACTTGAAGACATACATGCTGTGGGGCTGCTCTATGCCAGGTGCTAACCAAGACCCTTTACCCACCCAATACACAATCTGCCCAACAATCAGGTAAGGCTGGAGTTGTGGCCCCAATTTCCCCATGGGCAGAGCTGAAATTAAACCTGCTCTGTCCAATCCCGAAGCTCCACGAGGCGCTGATCCCAGCCATCTCACTTTCTTTTTTGGGGGGGGGGCTCATCTCACTTTCCTAGCCGGGGAGTTATACGCTCTACCATTCCAAAGGAGAGGGCTCCACAGAAGCCACATTGAGACAGAGAACACTTTCACGTGGAACATCAGGAATGGTCCTGGGAGTGGGGTGCAAGGAAAGCGGGCCTGCGGGGCATACAGAGTTGTAGTGGTGCAGCTTCCATCATCGCACTGGGGCCAACTCTGGGTAGAGCTGGTGGGAGTGTCCTTCCCTTCCTCAGGGACATGCTGGGTCCCCCAGGGGCCACCACCATCACCTCTCCAATCAGGGCAGAGCTCCATACCTTCATTCACACACATCAGACCTCAGGTCTCTTCCAGCTGCGCCCTTAACATCTTCCTTCTTTAAGGGAAAAGCACAGGCATGTCTCTCTCAAAGAATTCCAGGCAACCAGAGACCAGGAGAGGAGGTTTTGGGGGTTGGTGAGGATCTCCCTCTTCACAAATAGATTCTCACCCTTAGGTTGCAATGAGCTTCTTCCTGCACTGCTACTCTCTGCCTTTCTTCTGGAAAGAGGACTGAAAACATGGATAAAAATCCTTTTAATTAGGGGCACATGGTGGCTCAGTGGTTGAGCGTCTGCCTTTGGATCGAGTCCCACGTCGGGCTCCCTGCATGGAGCCTGCTTCTCCCTCTGCCTGTGTCTCTGCCTCTCCCTCTGTGTGTCTCTCATGAATAAGTAAATAAAATATTTAAAAAATATATCCCTTTAATCAGCATTTAATCCAGTAATTCCACTTTTAGGAACCAATCTCCTAAATTCAAAAATATTTCATGCACAAAGATATTTGTTGAAGCATTATTGACAGTAGTGGAAAATAGGAAACAACCCAGATAGCCAAACAGAAGGGATTAGAATACTCTATAAAATGTGCATTAAGGATGTTTTTTATGAAGCACCATAGAAATGCGAAGAAGTTACATTTACAAAGTTCAGTGTTTCAAAGCCCACAGACAACATGAACTTAATTAAGTTTAAAGAAACTAGTTGTAGGATAAAACTGCCACAAAGGGTTGCTGGAGGGGAGGTGGGGCGAAGGATGGGTAGATAGGTGACAGGGATTAAGGACGGCACTTGTGATGCACACCGGCTATTGTATGGTATGATGCATCACTAAACTCTATACCTGAAACTAATACTACACTATATGCTAACTAAAAAAAAAAAAAGACTGCCAGGAAATACGTCCAAATGGTAATTAATTCATTAATTGATGGTGTTTGGGGGGTTGGATTTTTGTCTTTTGTTTACTTTTCAGTCTTTTCCAACTTTTGTGAACATGGTCTATTACTACCCCACCCCTTTTTAAAATTGTGGTTTAAAAAAGTGCACAACATAAAATGTAGCATCCTAAATATTTTTAAGCACACAATTCAGTAGCATTCAGCATATTCACAGTGCTATGCAACAGATCTCCAGAATTTTCATCTTGCAAAACGCATCTAAGTTTTTACTGGGAAACTAATATAAAGGTAATTTTTAAAATATAAACTGCCCAAGCCTAGCCCTGAACATTGTCCTGCTTCAGCTGGTTTTAAAAACCCGGAATGGAGTGCCTGAGTGGCTCAGTGGGTTAAGAATCTGCCTTGGGCTCAGGTCATGATCTCTGGATCCTGGGATCCAGTGCCCTGTAAGGCTCCCTGCTCAGCAGAGAATCTACTTCTCCCTCTCCCCCTGCTCCTGCTCTCTCTCTTGCTCATGTGCTGTCTCTCCCTCTCAAAGAAATAAATCAAATCTTAAAAAAATAAAAATCGAAATCCTGGGATGAAGGTGCCTGTCCTTACTCCCCTGGGCCTCCAGCCTGTCACCTCCCCTAGGCAGGTGGGCATCAGGGCCTCTGCTGTCCCGGCACCTCCCTCCCCTCCTCCACAGCACTTGGGCTGATTGCTGTGGGCCTCAGCCCCCAAGCCCACGTACCCTGCAGTGGGTGAGCTCAAGGTAAGGGGCCAGGGTGAGAGAGAAGGAGAGGGGAAGGTCCTGGTCCTGGGGGTGCTGGGGGAGCCCTGGATGTTTGGGCTCAAGGTCTTGCATCTGGCCACTGGGCCCTCTCACATGGCTGAGAAGGAAGCGGAGATTTGGAGGCCACATCAGGGATCAGACCCCAGGGATCTGGCACCTCACACACAGCCTTCCTTCCAGAACAGAAGGAAGATGGCTACATTGTGCACAGTAGCAGAGGAAACAGGGCTGGAGCTGAGTCGGAGACTGGGACAACAGCAACAAAGTTAGGTTGGGCTGGGTAAAGCCACTTGACCACAGCAAGTCCTGCTGCTGCTGCCATTCTTGCCTCGTTGCCACACAGCCTGGCAACAATTCCACACCATCGTAGATGGCAGGTCGTATTCGTCACTTCCTACGCTCAGTTCTGCACGTGCATGTTTATTCTTCACTGTGTGCTTGATGGACATATGCTCACTACTTCCTAAGAAAGAGGTGAAATGGGACAACGGGGTCACATTTTAGAACAGCTGACTCTTGTTTGACTTATGGAGAGGAGAGGAGTTGATCAGTCACAGGACGTGAGAGCTGCAAGGGAATTTTAAGATCGTCTGGCCTTACTCACTCTGGCTGATGAGGAAACAGATTTCATCGAAACCTAGAACTTTGAGGATGCAGGTTAAGAGTCACAGTTAACTTTCCAACTCGTTCCCCATGTAGAACAGAACAGGCTGCAGGCAGGCCCACACCACCTGGTCTTCCTGTGGCCCTCCAGGGAATTAGCCATTCCATAAAAACAAAGATATTCTCTAAGCACACCTCCCAAACCGGTCTTGTCTAGCAAAGGTATATAAAAAAGGATCTTTATTTTTGTTCCAACCCAAAACAAAAGCAGCTGGGGGTGGGGGGCATGGGTAGGTGTGTGCCATCACATCACCCGACCATCACCACTGTCCATATGAACCCAATCACGGAAACTCTGAGCCGGATGGGATGGGGGCTGCATGTGAGAGCTGGGCCCAGCCTCCTCACTTCTTCGGCACATCTGCCTACCTTTCTTAGGTAGCGTAAGCAGCTTCCTGGCTCCCAGACCGACACGGCACCTGGCACACATAGCTGTTCGGTTGATGTTGGTGGGGTTGGATTACAGCCAGAGGAGCTGTGCCCCCAACTGCCCAGCCAACAGCACAGGGGCACCAGAGCTCTAGGTTGAATGGGGATTCACATCTTCCCTCTCTTTTCACACTGGACTCAGAATGGATGAGAGAGACAATGCTCTGTTTTCAAAATCCTCCAACCTTTGGAAACCCTTCCTAGAGGTCCTCTTCCTCTCTTAGAGGGCCTGTTTCTCAGCCACATGGAACTAACTCTGTACCAGCCATCCCGTCTCCATGCCCAGTGAAGGCAGGACAGCTCAAGACCATACTCTTGGCAGCAGCTTTTTTTTTTTTTTATGATAGTCACACACACACACAGAGAGAGAGAGAGAGAGAGAGAGAGGCAGAGACATAGGCAGAGAGAGAAGCAGGCTCCATGCACCGGGAGCCTGACATGGGATGCGATTCCGGGTCTCCAGGATCGCGCCCTGGGCCAAAGGCAGGCACTAAACCGCTGCGCCACCCAGGGATCCCGGCAGCAGCTTTGTATCAACAAAAACTGAGACTGTGGCCAGGCCGTTTGTGTCCTCTGTTCACTGGGCTACTTCATTCGTGGGTCCTTCCCTGCCACTGTCACTTCGTTTGAGAAGTTTACAAACCTATAGGAAAGTTGACAGGTAATACAATAATAAAATGAACACCTATCTAGAGGTACCTATTGCTAATGTGTTGCCACACACAGGAGGGTCCCTGCCTTGGGCTGCACCCCTCCCTGCACCGCTGCTGGGATGTGCCCACTCAGGGCCCTCACCACTACTTCTACAGCCAGGACAGGAGGATGCCCCCCCATAAACATTCCAGCCTGCTCCCAGCACGCCCCCCTCCCCCTCCATGGTTGACAGTGATTTGACGGGCAGGAAGGGGTGGCCTATCCTGGCTGTAGAGGGGCTGGGGATACTGGGGTGTTCACAGGAGCACAGAAGAGCCTTCCTAGGGTGGGATGGTAGAGAGAAGGGGGAAAAGCCTTCCTAGGGTGGGATGGTGGAGAGAAGGGGGAAAGAGGAGGGCAAGTTGAGAGTTGGGGCTGGAGTCTGGAGCCAGCACTCCCCCGCTGCCACTCTTGATGCAAATCCGCAGGCAGTTTGAGAAGCCTATGTTGGAACCTGGCTTTCCAGACAGGAAAAGGCAGGAGGACAGGATGCACTCTTTAAAACTTTTGTAGGCTTGATTTGCAATTTTAACATCTTTAGACACAGGTGTCCTCTTCTCCAGCCCCAGCAGTGGAAGGGCCTTAGCCAAGGGATCGGATCCTGTCCCCCACTTGTCAGCAAGGTGATGCCGGCTCTGAGCCTCTGTTTTCTCATCTGCAATAACATCTATCACAGAGGGTTGTTGTGATGATTCTGTACGTTCTGTGGAAAAGCATGCAGCAATGAGCCTAAGTCACCTTAGTCACCCCCACCCTTGTGATGTGGATGGTAGGCTGGGGTGCTGGTCAACAAGGAGTGTCCATCAGAAACGCCAATAAATCAACTTTCCCCCTTTGAATCCTGGTTATTGTGGTGTTCCTGAAGCCACTCTGACACCTATTTTCTGGTTTCATCAAGTATCTCAGATTCAAATTCCCACCCAAGGACTAGCATTGAAAACGTGGCTATTTCAGCAAACCACCAAAGCTCCTGAAGTAGACACTTTTCTTCCAGCTGCTTAATGGCTTGATTCCACAGGGGCTGAGTGACCGGAGCTGAGCAAGGCTCTTTCAGGAACCTGAGGCCCTCTACTCCCCAGCTCCCTACACTAGGTTCAGTACCAGGAGATGAACATTTACTTGGAGTCAATAATTAAATTGAGCAATGGCCACAAGCAGCTGAAATAAGGGTGCTGGCTACTCAGAAGAGGACAGCCGGGTCATTTCAGGTTGAAAGTCTGACAGAGTGTGGGCAAGGCTGGGGCCTCTCACCTGCTTCCCTGGCATTGCAGAAGATGCGGGAGGGTACCAGGGCCAGGGACCCAGAGGTGAAAGAAACTAATCCTTAAAATCAGAAACATTTGGAAAACTCCAAAAGAAAAAAAAATATTTCAAGTTCTCTACCTCTTTCCAACCACACACTGGTGTGGGTTGTTAGGACTTTTCCAAAGTTTTCATACACCTAAAAAGAAACTGCTGGTGCAGATTACAGAGCATTAACGCTTCCATTTGGCCTGGGGGTGGCGGGTGCAGTCCAGGCTCTTCAGAGTCTCCCTACCTAAAGTGCTCACACAGGGAAACTCATGCAAAAGTTTCTGGTGGATGTACATTCCAACGGAAGGTGCCACAGAATCACAGCCCCTGGAATAATCCTTTCATTTTACACATGAATAAACTGAGAATTTGAGTGAACACAAAGCTAATTGGAAACAGAACCGGAATTGAAATCCGAGTCACCCTGACTCACCACCCAGTGGTCATTCCTTTCTACCACACAGCACGGCCTGGAAGAGGGACTGTTGCTCCCTCAGGGCCTAATTCATGCCCAGATGTAACCCTGATTACCCCTGGCACACTTTAAGTGTCTGCGCATGAGTACATGAGTGAGAGCCCCGCCAGCTAGAAGTGTCCAGTAGGCCCAATGGGAGAGGGTGTGTGTGGGGGGGCGGTGAGCATGCCCACAGAGAGGGCTGGCAGCAGGGGGGTCAGGCTGGTGGGGCAAGCAGAGGGGTGTGGGGAGAATGAGGGCATCTGAGCAGAGAGGCAGAGGGGCCAGCCCCTACAGTGAGGACCCTGCTACCTGTTGGAGGGTGTGAAGGGAACAGGTGCCCAGGAGGGGCTGGGAAATGGGAGGACTGGAGTTTAGAGAGAGGCCAGGGCTGCACCGTGTGATAATAGAAACATGGGGCCATGCTTTGCCTAGGCACGGTTGTCTCCAAGTCCCGGAGGGGGCTTAGCTGGTTGTCAGGGAGTCGGCCTGGAGGAGAGGCCCGTATGGTTAAACTCTCCTCCTCCAGCGCTGCATTTACCTAAAGAACCTCCACGCGAGCCCGCCCCCCTCCGAACAGCCCAAGGCAGCGCTTGGCCCAGCAGGCTCCCCGCACCCCGCACCCCGCACCCCGCACCCGGAGCAGGGAAGCTGAGGGAACCCGCAGAGGTAGAAATCCAGGCCCAGTGGAGAGGCTGCGTGGACAACTGGGCAGGGTACGCGCGCGCGTGGACGTGTGTGTTCAGTGTCACATGCAGCCAGGTGTTCCCTTTAACTGAACCCCACGACGCACGGCTCAGAGTCCGGAATGGGAGGGTACCCCTGTTCCCAGGGGAGAGGCGGCAAAGCAAGGGCCTAGGAACGCCCGAGGTTACGCGGGGGGACGAGTGTCGGAGTCACGCGAGACGCTCCACTTTTCTGCCCTAAAGCCCGTCTCCCCGCAGGGTGTGACCCCAGGGCGCGGGCACGGGAGCCAGCGGGGGCCAGCCCGGGCGGCGGAGGCCAGCGGGGGCCCGGAGGGTAGCGGGGGGGCGCGGGGGCCCGGAGGGTAGCGGGGGGGCGCGGGGGCCCGGAGGGTAGCGGGGGCCGCGGGGGCCGGGAGGGTAGCGGGGGGGCGCGGGGGCCGGGAGGGTAGCGGGGGGGCGCGGGGGCCCGGAGGGTAGCGGGGGGCCGCGGGGGCCCGGAGGGTAGCGGGGGCTGCGGGGGCCCGGAGGGTAGCGGGGGCCCGCGGGGGCCCGGAGGGTAGCGGGGGGCCGCGGGGGCCCGGAGGGTAGCGGGGGGCCGCGGGGGCCGGGAGGGTAGCGGGGGGCCGCGGGGGCCGGGAGGGTAGCGGGGGGCCGCGGGGGCCCGGAGGGTAGCGGGGGCCGCGGGGGCCGGGAGGGTAGCGGGGGGCCGCGGGGGCCCGGAGGGTAGCGGGGGGCCGCGGGGGCCGGGAGGGTAGCGGGGGGCCGCGGGGGCCCGGAGAGTAGCGGGGGGCCGCGGGGGCCCGGAGGGTAGCGGGGGGGCGCGGGGGCCCGGAGGGTAGCGGGGGGCCGCGGGGGCCGGGAGGGTAGCGGGGGGCCGCGGGGGCCCGGAGGGTAGCGGGGGGCCGCGGGGGCCGGGAGGGTAGCGGGGGGCCGCGGGGGCCCGGAGGGTAGCGGGGGGCCGCGGGGGCCGGGAGGGTAGCGGGGGGCCACGGGGGCCCGGAGGGTAGCGGGGGGCTGCGGGGGCCGGGAGGGTAGCGGGGGGCTGCGGGGGCCGGGAGGGTAGCGGGGGCTGCGGGGGCCCGGAGGGTAGCGGGGGGCCGCGGGGGCCGGGAGGGTAGCGGGGGGCCGCGGGGGCCCGGAGGGTAGCGGGGGGCCGCGGGGGCCGGGAGGGTAGCGGGGGCCGCGCGCAGCCGCAGCTCGGGGCGCCCCGGAACCCGGCCGGCGGCCCGGGCAGAGCCCGCCCGTCGCCGGGGAGGCCCAGCGCAGGGCGGCGGCAGCAGAGGGGCCCGGGAGCGCCGGAGCCGCGTGCTTCCCCGCCGCCGCCCCGCTCCGAGTCTCCACCGTCCCACCCCAGCTCCGCCCCGAGCCCGCGGCGGGAGGCTCGGTTCCCGGCCTGGCCTCCCCGGCAGGGTCCGCAGGTCCCGCCCTGTCCGCCCTCCGGGGCAGCGCCGCGTCGAAGAGGCCCGGGGAGGATGGCCCAGGGGCCGGGAGCCGGGGTGCGGGGGTGCAGGGGTGCGGGGCGCCGGGGTGCGGGGCGGGGGCGGGCGGCGGCGGGGGCGGGGGCGGAGGGGCGGGGCGGGGAGGGCGGCGGGGGCGCGGCCGCGGAGGGCGAGGCCCGCGGCCATTGGTCGGGGCAGGCGGGACGGGGGTGGGAGCGGGCGGAGGGTCGAGTCCCGGGGAGCGCGCCGGGGCCCGCAGTCGCCGCCCGGGTCCGAAGAGCCAGAGCCCCGAGCGCAGAGCCGGCGCCCGCCATGAGGGAGATCGTGCACATCCAGGCGGGCCAGTGCGGGAACCAGATCGGCACCAAGGTGGGCCGGGCACTGGGCTCCTGCGGGTGGGCGGCCGGCAGCCCCGGGGCGTCGGGGCTCCGCGGGGTCCTCCGAGCCCGGGCGGCCCTGCGCGGCCCGGAAGGCGCTCGAGGAGTGGCGCGGCCGCGGAGGGCCCCGTTGCCCCATCCCCGGTCCCCACCCGGGCTGGGAGCGGCCGCGGAGGCGCAGGCGGAGGCGCAGGCGGAGGCGGAGGCGCAGGCGGAGGCGGAGGCGCAGGCGCGCCTGGAATTCGGCAGCCGAGCCCCGCGCGCCCCGCGCACCCCGCCCCCCGGGCCAGCCCTGGCGGCAGTCGCGGCGAACGACGCCCCAGGCTCCGCGTTCTGACCTGCTGTCCCCCCGCCTCCCTCTTCCCAAGTTTTGGGAAGTGATCAGCGATGAACACGGCATCGACCCAGCCGGAGGCTACGTGGGTGACTCGGCGCTGCAGCTGGAGAGAATCAACGTCTACTACAATGAGTCATCCTGTGAGTAGCGCGGTCGGGACCCCGCCCTTGCCCGTCGGACCCCGCCGCCCCCCCGCCCTCAGAGCCTGGCCACCCCACTCTGGGACCCTAGCCATCCCCGCCCGGCCTCGGCCACGGCCGCCGGGACCCCGCCGCCCCCTCCGGGACCCCGGCCTCCCAGCTCCGGGACCCCGCCGCCCCCCTCCGGGACCCCGGCCGCCCCCCTCCGGGACCCCGGCCTCCCCCCTCCGGGACCCCGGCCGCCCCCGTCTGGGACCCCGCCGCCCCCCTCCGGGACCCCGCCGCCCCCCTCCGGGACCCCGGCCGCCCCCCTCCGGGACCCCCGCCTCCCCGCTCCGGGACCCCGGCCGCCCCCCTCCGGGACCCCCGCCTCCCCGCTCCGGGACCCCGCCGCCCCCCTCCGGGACCCCGGCCTCCCCCCTCCGGGACCCCCGCCTCCCCCCTCCGGGACCCCGCCGCCCCCCTCCGGGACCCCGGCCGCCCCCCTCCGGGACCCCCGCCTCCCCCCTCCGGGACCCCGCCGCCCCCCTCCGGGACCCCCGCCGGGACCCCCGCCTCCCCCCTCCGGGACCCCGGCCGCCCCCCTCCGGGACCCCGGCCGCCCCCCTCCGGGACCCCGGCCTCCCCCCTCCGGGACCCCCGCCTCCCCCCTCCGGGACCCCGGCCGCCCCCCTCTGGGACCCCGCCGCCCCCCTCCGGGACCCCGCCGCCCCCCTCCGGGACCCCCGCCTCCCCCCTCCGGGACCCCCGCCTCCCCACTCCGGGGCCCGGGATTCCCGGGGCTTCGACGGATCCGAGGCTGGTGCTCAGGATGCCGCCCTCGCGCGACGGTAGTTTGTCCTTGAAAAATGGTCCCGGGATACAGCAGGATGCCCGACTGACTCCTTCCTCACCTCCCCCGGGGCGGGAAATCCGCCCTCAGTTTGTTTCAAACAGTCGAATTTGGCCTATCACAGAGCCTGAACTCTTGAACTAGACAACCCGTTAGTGTTGTGAAATCACTTACTGGGTCATGCCTGACTTTTTGTTTTGCATTGTTTTTCGGTTTAAAATGTATCTGTTAATGGGGTTTCTTGGCTAAAAATCTGAAAAGCGCCCCGTTAAATGATTTCTCTGATTTTTTTTTTTTTTTTTACCAACTTCCAAAAACATGTGCTCTCAGGAAGCTGAAACTACAGACAACTCTGGATAATTGGTGGAGTTCAGTAAAAATTCCGGGCTGTGGCTTATCCAAGTTTGGGAATAATATCAGCACCGCCCTGGATATCTGCCCTGTTATTGTGGCTACATGGATACATTATTTGTTGGAATTTTTCTTATAAATGTGATAAGTGCCCTTCATAAAACAACCAAAAATTAAGACTTTCAAAGAACATCCAGAAAATGACAGATGCTACCTTTCCACATACACATGTTCCCAGAATTACTCTGGTTTTTGGAGTCACTTGCTATTTGCTCAAAAGCTGTGAAGAGCAGGATACAGAAAGCACTGGGTTTTATTCGTTCAGCAGCTCTAAGAAAAGGTGTGGATCAGCAGGGCATAGAATATGAAATTTCTACATAGCACTAAAGAAAATTTTAGTTATACATTGTCCCTCCTGTTAACCCTTAGGTCCTGCTTGTTTATGTCCTTTCTTCAGTCTGGGTGTGTGCGCAGAAGGAGTTGTAGAGGCAAATCCTATGTACAAGCGCATTAGCCATGCCCAGTAGGCATCAAAATATGCTTGCTAGCAAAAAGGCTACACTACACTCATTCGTAAATGAAAGTGTGTCCCAGAACAGCCCATGGGGTCATACCTATAACTAGGTGCTACGACGATAGCTTGGATTCACGTGTGTGCACAAAGGAGGTGCCCCAAAGTGCAAAGAATGTCAGAGCAACACGGCAATTTGCTGCAACAGATAGTTTATTTCCATGGGGCTGAAAAAGTACAGTTTCCAACAGGAAAGAGGTGTTAGGGTGAGGTGGAAAATACAGGAGGCAGGAAGTCAGGAGACCTGATTTCTCATCCTGCTTATTCCTGGAACTTCCCCTGCCCATTCACACTTGGGCTGGTTTCCTCGCTGGGGCAATTTAAGGTGGGGTTGTGTTCCCACAGGCTCCTCCCTGTGCTAAGGCTCTGTGATTCTTAGAAAGCCAGGTCTGTCTCTGAAGAAACTTTGCTTTGTACCATCCGGGCAGCTCCACTGGGGGGACTTGCTGTGCAACAGTGCATCACTCTGGAAACCAGAAAGTGACCCTTGTGGGTGGGCTTTGTTCTCTTCCAGCTCAGAAATACGTGCCCAGGGCTGCCCTGGTGGACTTGGAGCCTGGGACCATGGACAGTGTGCGGTCTGGGCCTTTTGGGCAGCTTTTCCGGCCTGACAACTTCATCTTCGGTGGGTTCCATCTTTCCTGCTTTCTTTTTATTTTTTTTTTTAAGCATCAAACTTATTTATGGGCGAGACTGAAAGACAAAGAAAAGCTTAGAATGGAAATCAGCAGCCCCCAGTGTCATTACATTACAATATTTTTAATTCTTAGCTTTTCTTTAGGAAAGCAATCTCTGTGTCTCCAAATGAAATGTTTATATTGATAGTTATTGATTTAACAAATTTTTTAGACATGAACTTTTTTCTTCCCCTTATAAATGATCATAACATGATAATAATCATTTGTTTTGGTTCCTATTTTGCTCATCTTTTTTTTTCTATTTATTCATGAGAAACACAGAGAGAGAGAGAGAGAGAGAGAGAGGCAGAGAAACAGGCAGAGGGAGAAGCAGGCTCCATGCAAGGAGCCTAATGTGGGACTCGATTCCCAGTCTCCAGGATCACACCCTGGTCTGCAGGCGGCGCTAAACCACTGTGCCACCAGGGCTGCCCCCTATTTTGCTCATCTTTTAACTGCAGTGTGTTTATACCTATATTTCTCTTTCATGACCTATAGACAGTTACTCTGCTTTCTTCTTAAAAGCTGGCACCATATGAATTTTTGTTAGAATTGGGCAATTCCTTCCCTCCCTTCTTCTACCCAAGACATGGTCAAGCACCTGTCCCTCTGCACACTCCCAAAGAAAATTATGTAACATTAAACGAAGTGGCACCATTAGTACTACAAGCTTCTGTCACCCTGTAGCCATGGTTTTTAGAGCCAATGTTACTTGAAAAAAATACTTAAAGGAGAAAAATTCAAACTATGCAAGAAAAGCAGAATCCTGAAAGATTTCATTGGTACACAAACTGATGACTCTGTAGCAGAATCTGGCAGTGACCTGTTATAAAGGTGACTCAGCAAGATGAACATTCACGAATCCTTTGGGTATCATCCCCTTCCCTGTCACTCTGACAACAACACAACCAGTGGGACAGGCAGAGCTTCTGATAAGAACTAGTTCAAAGATTGGGCTGTATTTGGCCCCAAGCAAAGACCCTTCTCTACCCTGCTGCCCACATGTGGCTGTTTAAAGATAATAAAAATTACATAGAATCAATTCACTTCCTCAGTTGCACTAGCTACATTTTGAGTGCTCAATAATTAAATGTGGCCAGTGGTACCTCGTGGAACATATGGGACAGTTCCTCCAGGCCTCAGTAGAGGTACTGTATGGAATGACAGGGATAAAGAGAGAAAGTGCAAAGGCACTACACAAACACAAGGCCGTTCATAACCACTTCTACCCAAAGAGCCAAGATGAAACCTACAGGATGTGTGGCAGACGGGAAAGTGTTCCATCAACAATCATATTTTAATGTTGGAAACCACACATTCACTCATGTTCTTTCTGAAAAATTACCAGTGTAATTGAATAAGAACTGTGCCTAGAGAGAACAATACCACTTGGCAACAGAAGTACCTCAATCAACAACAAACACAGTTTTGGTGCCCATAAAAGGCAAAATGTCTTACAAGGAAATGAGAGACCCTTAAGGCTGATTCATGGCTTAAAGTTAACGGTGGTGGGATCCCTGGGTGGCGCAGCGGTTTGGCGCCTGCCTTTGGCCCAGGGCGCGATCCTGGAGACCCGGGATCGAATCCCATGTCGGGCTCCCGGTGCATGGAGCCTGCTTCTCTCTCTGCCTATGTCTCTGCCTCTTTCTCTCTCTCACTGTGTGCCTATCATGAATTTAAAAAAAAAAAAAAAAGTTAACGGTGGTATAGAAATTACATTTATCAAAGATCTTTTTTTTAAGATTTATTTATTTATTTATTTATTTATTCATTTATTCATGATAGACATATATATATATATATATATATATATATATATTTAGAGAGAGAGAGAGAGGCAGACTCCGGCAGAGGAGAAGCAGGCTCCATGCCGGGAACCCAACACGGCACTTGATCCCGGGACTCCAGGATCGTGCCCTGGGCCAAACCGCTGAGCCACCCAGGGATCCCCACATTTATCAAAGATCTACTTTCCAATCCCTTCCTCAAAAGGCACCAGATGGAGATGATTTCATTGAGGGTAACAGATAATCCTCTGCTATTTAAACCCTATGTATCTAGGGTATCTCCTACACAGTAAGTGCTTGATAAATATTAGCAACATCATAGGAATGCAAGGATGGTTCAACATTGAGAAGTCAGCTAATAGGTTAAGAGAGACAACATCTTCATAGGTGCCCAAAAATATTTGATAAAATTCAGGATGGGCCCCTGACTTGTAGAGGACAAAAGCCTTTACATGCAAGCTGGAAGGAGAAAGATACTCCCTCTATTTAAGAATTATCTACCAAATCCATAGCAATGTCACACTCACCAGTGAAGCATTAGAAGTATTCCCAGCAAAGTCACAAATGAGAAAAAGATGTCTATTGTGTCTTCTTCTATTCTTCTATTGTATTCCATGTTTTGAAGTTTCTAGCCAGTGCACAAAGACCAGAGAAAGAAAAGAGATACAGATCATTTAAAGGAAAAGACAAAATTATTATTTGAAGGTGGAATGATTCTCTTGGATTTTCCAGATAGGCTATCCAATGAATAGTTATTGGCACTTTTTAAGACCTCAGTGAGGCAGCCAGACACAAGATAAAGACTCGGGTGTTATTACTGTGGGGTGACCAGCTGTCCTGATCTGCCTGGAACTCAGGTTTTTCTCAGGACACTACCCTCTCAGTGCTGAAATTGGTAAACTCCCAGGCGCCCTGAGACAAACTGATCTCCTTAAAGGCAATAATCAGTTATAAAACATAATGGGAAAATATCCTATTCACAATAGCAGCAAAAGTTATAAATACCTAGGGACAAAATTTTCTAGTAACTGAGAATGAGGAGGAGTCCTTAAAACAAGATGCTCATCTCCCAACAGACTGGGTGGTACTTTAAAAACTAACTGCTAGTATTGGTGTGGTTGTTCCGGAGAGTAAGTTTTAAGCATTGTCAGAGAACCACTTAATGGATTCAGCAAATCAAGAATTTTGATTCAACAGTTTCTGTTCAAGGAATTTGTCCCGAAGAAATGCTGGCACATGCATTAGGGACATTGCGTATTGGTTTCTAGAAGAGCTGAACCTCTTTGCCGGCCTCTGCCCCCTTGCCCTTACCACCAGCTGGATGGGTCTCTGACAGTTCGGGGGACTACTTTCTCAGCACCTGTGATAGAGACTCAACTGGGAGAACCTTAGTACCCGTATGCCCAAAAGGAAAAAAGGACAACTCCCCCCATCCTCCTTTTTTTTTTTTTTTTAAGATTATTTATTTATTTATTTGAGAGAGAGGAGAGAGAGAGAGAGAGAACATGCCTGTGAGAGCAGAACCAGGGGAAGAGGCAGAGAAGGGGAGAAGCAGGCTCCTCGCTGAGCAGCCCCCCCCCCCCCATGAGGCTCCATCCCAGGACCCTGGGACCATGACCTGAGCTGAAGGCAGACACTCCACCGTCTGCCAGGTGCCCCCCAGGCACCCCCCTCTGCTTCCTGACACAGATCAGTGGCATCTTGAACTTTCTCTCACTGCGTGGGTATAGATCACTAGCAGCTATGGGACTCTTGCGCTGGGTCATTGAGTTAGGGTACCCAATAAGAGAGCACTGAACAGGGAGAGGGGGGCCTGGCAGCTGTTTTCAGCCTCTGGCGCCTCTGGTGCTACCAGTTTCCTTCTTGGGGCTCCTTCAGCCGCTAGTGTGAGGGATGAAGGGCCCCCACACATCCAGGCTCTGTAAGGATCCGAGCGAAGCGATAGCCTGTCTCCTCCACGTGCAAAAAGTCACTTCCACATAGAAATCTGCTTGGTCTCTTCCCTTGAAGGCTTAAGTGATTTTTGGTAAGAGTCTGAGAGGATTGCTAAGGTTTCTTGAATCTACCTCAGTCTCAGGAAACTCACAAAATTAATAGATTTCATCATTAAGCAAAGTATACAGTTGAGCCCTGAACAACACAGGGCTAAGTGGAGGGGTGCCAACCCCCTGCACAAACGTTTACTTATAATTTTTGCCTCCCCACAACCCAGCTACTAATAGCCTACTCTTACTGACAACATAAACAGTAGATCAACACCTAGTGTGAGGGTTACATATCCCACATTCTTTTTTTTTTTAATTTAATTTTATTATTTATTTATGATAGTCATACAGAGAGAGAGAGAGAGAGAGAGAGGCAGAGACACAGGCAGAGGGAGAAGCAGGCTCCATGCACCGGGAGCCTGACGTGGGATTCGATCCCAGGTCTCCAGGATCGCGCCCTGGGCCAAAGGCAGGCGCTAAACCGCTGCGCCACCCAGGGATCCCCATATCCCACATTCTTATAATAAAGTCAGCTGGAGAAAAGAAGGTATTAAGAAAATCATAAGAAAGAGAAAATACATTTACGGAACTGTGATTATTTATCAAACAAATCTGCTTAAGCAGCCCCGTGCAGTTTAAGCCCATGTGGTTCAAGGGTCAGCTGTACTTTTTGTTTGATACGCAGTACATGCTAGGAGATTCACAAGGACGAGGAGGGGGGCATATACAGTGGAAACCTGGGCTGTCCCCCTCTGTCCACACAGGGCCCTCCCAGAAAGCCGGCTCCTATGAGGTGCCCTTCTTGGGGCAGGTGCACATTAGAAGTGGATGCATGAGTTGTTGAGTTTGAATATATAAAAATATGGTAAAGCTTTATTTATGTAAAATGCCTGGCTTTCCTGCTCCTAGGAAGGACATAAGACAATGTAAAGACAGCCATAGATGTGGCCGTCTAAAACACCCAGTGAACTGAGAGAGTTATTTCAGTTGCAGCTGTGAATTCATTTAAGCTCTGGGTTTCTGGCAACTAAATTCAAAAAAGAAGCCCAGGACACAGTGGTCATCATCATAAAAGGGAGAGCCCACTTTCTTCTACATTATTTGTATTTATTTATCCTAATTTTTACTGTTTTTTTTTTCAACAAAAGCTAATATAGAACTGCATTATTAAAAATTAAGAACTAGAGTAAAAAACTTTATTTTATATGATCATCATTGTATAATGGTCATTGGCATTGAGGTATAGTTTTACCTTTTCTTCCTGTTTGCTGATTTTCATTATTTGCAAACACTGTATCCCTTGGATCTTTTTACCCACTGAATATTATATTTAAGCCATGTTTCATGTTTCTAAAAGTTTAATAGTTTCTAAAATCTCTGATTTTAATAGTTGCATAATGTGTAATTATTTATTTCATAATGGACAATAATCAGGGAGTGGTTTCTTACCAAGTTTTGCTCTAAGAAAGAAAAATCAGAATATAGGGGTGCCTGGTTGGCTCATTCGGCAGAGGATGAGACTTTTTTTCTTTTAAGATTTTATTTATTTATTCATGAGAGACAGAGAGAGAGGCAGAGACACAGGCAGAGGGAGAAGCAGGCTCCTCACAGGGAGCCTGATGTGGGACTCGATCCCGGGTCTCCAGGGTCATGCCCTGGGCTGAAGGCGGTGCTAAACCGCTGAGCCACCCGGGCTGCCCAGCATGAGACTTGATCTCAGGGTGGTGAGTTCAAGCCCTAGGCTGGGTGTAGAACTTACTTAATTAAAAAAGAAAAAAGAAAATATAGTAAATGGAATCTAGATGTTTGCATCTTGGTTCATATAAACTGATCTGTGTTTCTAACTCTGTCAACAGAATAGATCCTCAAGAGTAAAATTACTAAGTTAGAGCCTGTGAACATATTTAAGCCCATTATACATTTTGCTTTAGCCTTTCAACTGGGTTAATGCCACCAGCAGTGTTTGAGAATGCAGCTTTTGCTCTGCTTTTGCCTGAAATTTAACTTTTATTTTTTTATTTTTTAAATTTTTATTTATTTATGATAGGAACACAGTGAGAGAGAGAGGCAGAGACACAGGCAGAGGGAGAAGCAGGCTCCATGCACCAGGAGCCTGACGTGGGATTCGATCCTGGATCTCCAGGATCGCGCCCTGGGCCAAAGGCAGGCGCCAAACCGCTGCACCACCCAGGGATCCCTGAAATTTAACTTTTAAAGAAACGTATCAACTGAGGGACTCTGAGCAATATAACTAACAATGCTTTAAGAAACACTTTACAGGAAGTGGAAAAAGAACTTGGCAAGTCCATATAAACTATATAAGTTGTCAATATAAGAAAAAAGAAACTTGTACTCCCATAAACAAGACTTACACATAGAGAAACCTAAAGACCCAATATTAAATCCAAAATACAACTCAGTGAATCGTGTTCCCACAGGAAGGGGCTGTTAGCTGAAACACACACACAACCTTTTTTGCCTTTTTTTAAAAAGATTTTATTTATTTACTCATGAGAGACAGAGAGAGGCAGAGACACAGGCAGAGGGAGAAGCAGGCTCCCCACGGGGAGCGGGACTCGATCTCAGGAACCGGTGGTCACAACATGAACCGGAGGCAGAGGCTCCACCACTGAGCCACCCGGGTGCTCCCCTTCTTAAGAAAAAGTAGAAAAGCATTATCTAATAGTACATTGTTTAAATTTAAGATGTTCAAACTCATACTTGTTACATTGGGCTTCATGGAACTTTGTTATGTTTTATTTCTTAAAATGGGTGGTAGGCGTGTAGATATTAAGCATGTTTCAAAGCCTTTCACATGCAGTTAAGTCAGTCACGAGAAGTGTCGGCATTGATGAGGTGATGGTTCTTGTTGGCGCTTTCTAGAAGAGGTTTCTGGACCTTGGAGGCCATGTGCCTTCCCCGCCTTCCTTGTCTCTCATCCAGCCCATATGTCTGTTCAGGGTCAGGTGTCCCCTCAGCCATCACTCCTGTGAAGCCAAGACCTGTTAAGGTTTTAAAGAGGCTTTCTGAAACAAAAAAATATACATGGAAAAAAAAAGAGACTTAATGAAACTGGATCAAACTTCTGACGTACTAAGCTAGTTTCTCATGGCAGCAACTTCAGTGATGGTGGAAGTCTTCTTTGGTTTAATTTATTTGAACTAAAAACTGAGAGAGCCTAAGAAAGATCTTTCTCATCTTTCTAGCTGTCTGTAAGTGGGACAAAATAGTTGAAGAACAAATTCACATAGACCATTTAATTATCTAATCCACTCTCCTTGTAAACCTTCAAGAATGTTAGAAATGACATTGGCATTTAAACTGTCTCCAGGATTCTTTCTTGTATCTTTGCTTCTTTGTTAGAACATGCATCATTTTTTGATTCAGAATATTTAAAAATTTTAGCAGATTGTACTGATGTGAAATAGCTTTAAAGTAATTTTTCAAGCCAGTACTGGGGTGCTGGGCTGGCTCAGTAGGTAGAGTATGTGACTCTTGATCTCAGGGTCATGAGTTCAAGCCTGGTGTTGGGTGTGGAGCCTACTTGCAATAAAAAAAAAATTTTTAATGTAAAGCCAACAGGATTTTTATTTTTTATTTGTTTTTATTGAAGCTTGATTTGCCAACATATAGTGCAACACCCATTACTCATCCCATCAAGTGCCCCCCTCTGTGCCCGTCACCCAGTTACCTCAACCCCCCACCCTTCTCCCCTTCCTCAACCCTTTGTTCGTTTCCCAGAGTTAGGAGTCTCTTGTGGTTTGTCACCATCTCTATTTTTCCCATTCAGTTCCCCTCCTTTCCCTTATAATCCCTTTCACTTTTTCTTATATTCCTCATACAAGTGAAACTATATAATGTTTGTCCTCCAATTGACTTACCTCACTCCCTCCAGTGAAGTAATAATTATATACCCTCCAGTTCCATCCACGTTGAAGCAAATGGTAGGTATGCATCCTTTCTCATGGCTGAGTAATATTCCACTGTACATATAGACCACATCTTCTTTATCCATTCATCTGTCGATGGACACCGAGGCTCCTTCCACACAGTTTGGCTATTGTAGACATTGCTGCTATAAACATTAGGGTGCAGGTGTCCCGGTGTTTCATTGCATCTGTATCTTTGGGGTAAATCCCCAGCAGTTCAATTACTGGGTCGTAGTATAGCTCTAGTTTTAACTCTTTGAGGAACCTCCACACAGTTTTCCAGAGTGGCTGCACCAGTTCACATTCCCACCAACAGTGCAAGAGGGCTCCCCCTTCTCCACCTCCTCTCCAACAGCTGATGTTTCCTGTCTTGTTAATTTTCCCCATTCTCACTGGTGGGAGGTGGGATCTCATTGTGGTTTTGATTTGTATTTCCCTGATGGCAAGTGATGCGGAGCATTTTCTCATGTGCTAGGCCAACATTATTTTTAATTAAGAACTGTAAATTGTTTGAATGTGCTTATTTTGTTAAAATAGTAGCGTGCTTGTTATAAGGAATGGAGAGGTATCCAGAATATATAAACCGAGTATATTGTTTGAGGAGACAGTTATTTTTAAGTTATTCTCCATTTAATGAAAGAGGCAGCATTGTCTAGGAGATTGTCCATCCCCCAGTAGCTTCAGAGCTCACTGTTGGTCGATTACAGCGAACCAGTGTCATTCTATCACTAGGTGTGGTTTGAAGTGGTTTGGTTTTGTTTTTAAAGATTTTATTTATTCATGAGAGACAGAGAGAGAGAGAGAGAGAGAGAGTGGCAGAGACACAGGCAGAGGGAAAAGCAGGCTCCATGCAGGGAGCCCACTGTGGGACTTGATCCTGGGACTCTAGGATCACACCTTGAGCCGAAGGCAGACGCTCAACCGCTGAGCCACCCAGGCGTCCCTTGAAGTAGTTTTTAAAAAAACACTGACTTGAACTAATGTATAATTTTAAAAGTGAAAGTTATCTGTGCTTAAGTTTTGAACATGAATATACCTTAAAAAAGACTTTTTTCTTAACAAATTGCTGTTGTATTGCAGAGACAGTGGGAGTGAGTTTTACAGGAGAAAATGGGGCACCAGAAAGCCTCTTTCTGCACATGTAACTTTCCCTTCCAGATTTGGGGCTAGAGGGGGGTCAGAGAGTACTTAATCGTCACCCAGTGTGAGCAAGAGGTAAGCCAGAGGGTGGCCTCTGAGAAAGCCCTGGGGACCTGTTGCAACCCGCCTGCCGAAGCTTGAGATTGCAGCCTTGTGTTCTTCGGGCCTGAGCCGCCGATTACTGTCACAACAGCTCATTACAGAACATGTTCAACTTATGACCCCCAAATATTTAACTGGGAACATCTGTTGCTATGAGACAGTGGCAAAATATTTTCAGAAGTCACTATCTTCTTCCTTTTGTCGAGAGCAGAGGACATCTCACGGCTACTCATGCTGTAAATACTAAGGAAGCTGAGGCAGCCGTGTGAGCTGAAGGAAGAATCGAGCTCCTCGAGCTTCCCTTGCTGTGGCTGCAGGCCCGCCTGAAGCTCCCTACTTGTTGTCACTTGCTGTTTCCTACTCCGTTTTTATCATCTCTTAACCTCTTTCTTTTTTTAAAAAAAGATTTTATTTATTCATGGGAAACACAGAGGCAGAGACACAGGCAGAGGGAGAAGCAGGCTCCATGCAGGGAGCCCAACGCGGGACTCGATCCCGGGTCTCCAGGATCACGCCCTGGGCCGAAGGCGGCGCTAAACCGCTGCGCCACCCGGGCTGCCTCCTTAGCCTTTCTGACAATTGCCCTCGCCTACCTTCCTCTGGGAAGGTGTGCTCGTCCTGCCCCTGCTCCACGAGTGGGCTAGCCGCGCACCTTGTCCTCCTGGTGCACCTGGCCGGGCCGCAGCCTGCTGGATTGGTGGGGAGGTGTGGACAGGAGCCAGCGAGGGATAGGAGGGACAGTGGCCATCTGTGAGTCCTCAGGGCGGGACCAAAGAGACCCTCTGTTGGTCAGGGGGCACAGTCACCTCCTAGACGAGGAGATGGCCTCAGAGAAGGCTAAGGGGCCAGTGCCCTCGGGGTGGCAGGAAGCACGGAGGGGCTTGCTTCCTGCCCAGCCTGGGCCCTTGGGGAGCCCCGGGGCCGCCAGGCCCATCGACTAGGTGCCTCTGAGCAGGTGGGGCAAGGACAGCCAGAGTGAGAGGCTGAGCTCCCTTGTGACGTAAGGCTAAGACCAAGGAGCAAGGGGCCAGCTGTGTCTTATTCCCATGAGCAGTCTGCCCTCCTGGACATGTCACTCTTTAATATTTAATATTTAAATGTGTTTAATGTTTTCATCATGAAGTTAAAACTGTTTGCACATGTTTTCTTCAAATACACAAATCTGTAGTATCAAAATGGAACCTCCTCACCCCTTATACAGATGACCGTGAGATTTGATTCCCTGGGGATACCTGGTGCCTGACCTTATCCTATGGACACATGCACTTGTGCGTATGTCCCCCCACCACCCCCCAACTAGCAGTTGACTTGGTTTTTCAGAAAATGGGATCATGCTACACGTACCATTTTGCAGCTTCTTGAAAAGTTCATCAACATAACTGGGACACCCCCTATGACAGTCAGTGCCTTGCTGCTGAGTGAGTGTCCTCATGTAGTAATGCCTCTATTTACTGAGATTTTTAAAACTTCCCTTAAAGGCATGTTTTCATATTTTAATTTTCTCTTGATTATCAAGAGACATGTTGAGTTAAAATTTCATAAGCAATATGTAATGTTGTAACTTAACTATCCTCTTATCCCGTCCTTCAGAGCCAACCACGATTATTAGTTTACTGTGTATTTCTCCAGTTTATTTCTTAAATGCGTTTTATTTTTTTTTTAAGATTTTATTTATTTATTCATGAGAGACACAGAGAGAGGGGCAGAGACACAGGCAGAGGGAGAAGCAGGCTCCACAGAGGGAGCCTGATGTGGGACTCGATCCTGGGACTCCGGGATCATGCCCTGAGCCAAAGGCAGACGCTCAACCACTGAGCCACGCAGGGGTCCCTCTTAAATGCATTTTAAATCTTTTAATAAAGTTTAAAATATTCAGTTTGCTAGCTAGTAAAACATGTACTTGGCCCAGAACTCAAACGGAGCAAAAGGGTCTACAGTGAAAAGTTGGTCTCATTCCAACCCCAAGTTGGTGGCCGCCAAGACTCCCTCCCAGAGGTGGCATTGTGGGATTCCCGTGCTCATTCTGTGACACACATACGATCACAGCCAACAACATACACCATTTAGTATTTTGGGGTCCCTCCCTTAGCAATATACTTTGAAAATCTTGCCATCCCAGTACTAGGGCTGATGGCTGCTCTTGTTCCTTTGATAGAAACAAGCATTGATTTAACCAGTCCTCTGTTAAAAGACATTTAGACTGTTTGCTTTTTTCTTCACTATTATTACAAACTTCTCCTCAGTCTCAGCACGTATCCGTCTCAAAGGATACATGTCACTTTCCACACGTGCGCATAGACCTGTCTCAGCAAATTTGTACAAGTAAGATTGCTGAGCCTAAGGGAACTGATTTTGATCTGCCAAGTTGTTCTCCACAGAGGCTAGTCCCTGCCATGCACCCCCGCAGCCCCATGGATGGAGGGGCCTCCCCAGCCCCAGCCAGCGGTGTTCGCCAGCTTTTGGAGCTCGGTCGGTTTCACAGGGGAGAAATTGAATCTCCTTGTTTTGATGTGCATTTCTCTTGTAAGGAATGCATCTAATATTGAAGTTATTTGAATTTCCTTCCCTGTGGAGTGTTTATATCCTTTGCTCATTCTCCTAAAAGTTACTGTTTTCCTTACTGATTTGTAGGACTTCTTTAGATATTTAAGGAGGTTATCCCTTTGTATGTGTTACAAGTTGCTAGGAGTCAATATATTTTAAACTTACTGAGGAATCACAGGATTTTGGTTATTTTTCCTGTTTTACAGACTTCCACCTAACACCCACAGTGTTTAGCACAGATAAATCCTGTGGAAGACTCAAGCGACTTTGAGATAAGACCCATTCCTCCAAAGTAGACCCCTGTAAGGCCACACCCACAGTCCATGGCAAAATGTGGGGGCCCAGCACCAGACCTCAGTCAGAGGGCCCCCATCCGCTTGTCTTCCCTGATGTAGCACTGGGCTACTCCCGGAAGGCAGCCTGATGGGGTCACTGCTCTCTGGCTCAGCTTCCCACTGGTGTGCCCGGTGGCAGGTATGGACCTGCCTGCCTAGAGCAGAGAAGCTGGGTTCTGGATGGTGATTGTGGGTTGTTGCCACCAGCTGGGTATAGACAAAAATCGAGTGAACATCTTTGGAATAAGTGGAGAGAGGTCCATACAGTATGATTGCAGCACTGTCCTAGCTCCGAGCAGAAGGACAAACCGGCCTGGCATCTCTGTTTCCTTTCATTTTTATGTCCACTTGACACAGTCAGATCACCTGCCGGCTCCTGTGGTGCATCCTGGTCCTTTTGATTAAATACATAGGGAAAGTGTGATAGGGATGCTAACAAATTTATTTTTAAATTATTTGTACATTCTTTTTATTTTTAAAAAAATTTTAAAGGAATTTTTTAAAAAAGGTTTTATTTGACAGAAGAAGAGAGTGAAAGCATAAGCAGGAGGAGTGGCAGGCAGAGGCAGAGGCAGAGGGAGAAACAGGCTCTCCACCGAGGAAGGAGCCCAATGTGGGGCTTGATCCATTGATCCTGGGATCATGACCTGAGCTGAAGACAGATGCTTAACCCACTGAGCCTCCCAGGGGCCCCTATACATTCTTTTTAAAATGAGATTTGATATACCCTATTTACTAAATAAACACAATGCCTTTTAATCATCTTGCTTCTTAAATAACTTATAATTTTGGCTATATAGTGCATTGCCTTGATACCAGTTTAAAAAATGAGAAACAGCAGTGCCTTGTCTTTATAGTTTATTATTAAATAGAAATATTACCTCTCACCATCAGAGGGGCAAAGTCAGGCTTAGAGGTGGGGGAAGACGAAGGTTCATCATAAGCTTGAGGAGGTCAGCACTGAGCATTGACCTGACTGCTTTTCTTTTTTTTTTTTTAATTTATTTATTTATGATAGTCACAGAGAGAGAGAGAGAGAGGCAGAGACACAGGCAGAGGGAGAAACAGGCTCCACGCACCGGGAGCCCGACGTGGGACTCGATCCCGGGTCTCCAGGATCGCGCCCTGGGCCAAAGGCAGGCGCCAAACTGCTGTGCCACCCAGGGATCCCCGACCTGACTGCTTTTCATAATTTACCCTACACTGTGCTCTAGAATTTAGTTCTCAGTGTTTTTTTTTTTTTTTAAATAATCCTTGAAATGTGTATTAACCTATTGATTTGGATTGAAAAACTCATGTTTTTCTGACGGAATGTAAGTTCAGTTCAGAGGACTTCTCTGATAATTAGGACTGCCCTTGCCAACTAGAGTATATGGCTTGTATTTTTTATAACCCGGATAAGCTGAGCTTCATCCTAAAAATTGTTTCCGGTAAAAATATATTTAAAACATTTAATTAAAAGATCATATTGGCAAAAACATTTTTAAAAATCATATTGGCAAGGTTGTATTGGAATTAATATTTCCATTTCCCAACTCTTTCCAAGTATATTGGATTAAGAAAAGTGCCTTAAGTAAAAGGCAACATTTGGGACGTCCTGGTGGCAAAACCTTTTGATTTCGCCCAGACACAAGAGAAGGATGAGCCAACTCAGGTTGTTTCCGGTGCTGCTTTCCATGGAATTGAGTTTGGGGCTGAAAGATGTGTTTTTTCATCACCGTCGTAAAAGTGTACCTAACAGAGGGGCCTGGGTGGCTGAGCCGGTTAGGCGCCGCCTGAGCTCCGGCCCTGATGCCGCAGGGTCCTGGGTCGAGCTCCTCAGCGGGCTCCTTGCTGCGTGGGGAGCCTGCTGGTCTCCCCCTGCCTGTGGTCTCTCTCCCGGGTCAGATAGATAAACCGAAGCATGAATAGCGGTGAGCTGCGTCCCGGGGCCGACCCACTGAGGAGGCCCTCACTGTCGTGTGCTTTGTCGCAGGACAAACGGGCGCAGGCAACAACTGGGCCAAGGGCCACTACACGGAGGGCGCCGAGCTGGTGGACGCGGTGCTGGACGTGGTGCGGAAGGAGTGTGAGCACTGCGACTGCCTGCAGGGCTTCCAGCTGACGCACTCGCTGGGCGGCGGCACGGGCTCGGGCATGGGCACGCTGCTCATCAGCAAGATCCGCGAGGAGTACCCCGACCGCATCATGAACACCTTCAGCGTGATGCCGTCGCCCAAGGTGTCGGACACGGTGGTGGAGCCCTACAACGCCACGCTGTCGGTGCACCAGCTGGTGGAGAACACGGACGAGACCTACTGCATCGACAACGAGGCGCTGTACGACATCTGCTTCCGCACCCTGAAGCTGACCACGCCCACCTACGGCGACCTCAACCACCTGGTGTCGGCCACCATGAGCGGCGTCACCACGTCGCTGCGCTTCCCGGGCCAGCTCAACGCCGACCTGCGCAAGCTGGCGGTCAACATGGTGCCCTTCCCGCGCCTGCACTTCTTCATGCCCGGCTTCGCGCCGCTCACGGCCCGCGGCAGCCAGCAGTACCGCGCGCTCACGGTGCCCGAGCTCACGCAGCAGATGTTCGACGCCAAGAACATGATGGCCGCGTGCGACCCGCGCCACGGCCGCTACCTGACGGTGGCCGCCGTCTTCCGCGGCCCCATGTCCATGAAGGAGGTGGACGAGCAGATGCTGGCCATCCAGAACAAGAACAGCAGCTACTTCGTCGAGTGGATCCCCAACAACGTGAAGGTGGCCGTGTGCGACATCCCGCCGCGCGGCCTGAAGATGGCCGCCACCTTCATCGGCAACAGCACGGCCATCCAGGAGCTGTTCAAGCGCATCTCGGAGCAGTTCTCCGCCATGTTCCGGCGCAAGGCCTTCCTGCACTGGTTCACGGGTGAGGGCATGGACGAGATGGAGTTCACCGAGGCCGAGAGCAACATGAACGACCTGGTGTCCGAGTACCAGCAGTACCAGGACGCCACGGCCAACGATGGAGAAGAAGCCTTTGAAGACGATGAGGAGGAGATCAACGAGTAGAGGAGCGGCCCAGCGGCCCAGCGGCCCAGCCTCACAGACCACGACCCAGAGGCTTAACTCCGGAGCCTGTGAGCCCGAGGGCCCCTGCAAGGCGCTCTGCTCTCAACACCCGGTAGAGGCCCCTCACCAACGCAACGGAATTGCACTGTCGGTCCTCTGGAAGGAGGGAAGTACACGGAAAATCGGCAGCCCCACCCAATCAAAGCCTCAGAGGACAGACTTCCTGCTGGAGGACTCCAGACGACAATTGGGCCATCAGGGAAGGGCTAAATGGATTGACCTCTCGCCCTGTTAAGCGTTCAGCCTTGCTGAGAATTAGCCAGGAGGTTAGAAACAGTGTTTTTCATCCTTTGTGATGGGATCTGAAGCTGTGCAGTGTTGCCTTATTTTGAAAATGCAATATAGAACTTTAAGACAACCTATTCATAATAAAACACTGAAACTCCTCCTTTGCCTCTTCCAGCTGTTTCCATGATAGATTTGTTTGCGTGCTTACGATGGTTCCTTGGGTACCTGTGTCTTCCTGGGGTGAACTGCCGCTGCCACTCAGTGATGGAACTCAGAGGAAAGGCTTTCCTGGAACTGCAGGCCTTCAGGGTGGCACCAGAATTCTCCTGAGTATCAGAGTAGCGCACACACACAGATAAAAGCCCCTCGTCCCCATTTTGCAGCCAGCGCGTAGACCTCCCACAGAATCTTTGATCCTGGGCTACTTAGTCCCAGCCTTCCCTAACAGCTGCACTAAGATTTGCCAGAGGAGCTACAGAAAAAAAGCCTTTGCCAGAGGCTCCAGGCTTCCAGCCAAAGCAAGGGGGATGTGCAAGCTCCTGATGGGTAAGGGAGGACCTGGCAGGGCCAGCTCTGGGAGCTGTGTGCTCAGGCTCAGCACGGAGGTGGAGGGCTGTCTTCTATAAGATCACTTTTCAGATTCTATTAACTTGCCACAAACTCTGTAAGAGGTCTTATAAAGTCAAACTCCACAGGACATGACCAGGCTAGTCCTACTAGTAATTACACACGGCTGTTCTCCAGTGTTGCTGGTTTATTTCTCCCTTCTCCTTTGAAGTTAGCTGTGAACATGACTTTGGCCAAAAGAATGTCACTTCCAGGTGCCAAGTCTCTAAAGGCTAGTGCTTGACCTTCAACTCTGCCTCTCTCTGATGGCTTCCCCCATCTGGGTCCCAGTGACTGCAGAGCACAGCCCCCTCTGACCTTTGTTGGACAAGGATTGAGAAAGAAATGACTGTCATTTGGAACCATTTCCATCTGGGGTCATCACACAGGGTAACCGAGCTCCCCCACCTGACAGAAGGCCTGAGCTCAGTGATTCCATGGCTTACACCAAGTAATTATATATGCTGTGCTGAACCCCAAACTTGGGCAGACAGAAAGGGAATCATTAAACATGGCAGCGTGACTTGAATGTGAGCAAAGGCTTTATTTCCAGAAATCTTTGAGTGGATCCCTAACAATGGGGAACTACACTTGGTGCAACTACAGTAAAAGTAAGTATCTTACCATCGACATCCAACCTGGAAATATGCTAGGTTTGACTGACCTTGGAAGAAAGGACAAGTGCTGTGAGCACCCAGTGTGAGTTAGGCTCCGTGCAAGAGCCAACGTGAACAATGTTCACCACAGTGCTGTGGGCTTCCGGGTGCAGACCAGGAACCCTGCGGATGGCTGTGGTAGCTATTCCAGGCCATTGCCTTCCCAGGACTCCACAAGCTTGAACTAGGAATGCAGGTGAGTTACCATCTGACCATCTCATGTACAGCTCGTCCCTTTTTTTACTGCATCAAACCTGACCCATGTTTGGCACCATCCACTTCATTCGACTACACAGGCCTCACAGCCAAGGCCCATCAGAGCTCCGCACATGCTGGCACCTCTCCTTGCAGTGGTACCAGGAAGTAGTCTCTTTATTGTGTGGAGAACAGAACACTGAACACCCATGGCCAAGTGAATCATACAGCCTTCACACAATTCTTCACTGAACCACCTCCCACAGCATCCTGTGAGGAAGGGAGGCAGTAGATCTGTTACAACTGTACGTCACTGCACTGAGCAGTGGAGACTACAGCAGAAACTGAGGAAGGCCCCATGCCCGTCACACTGAGTTACCGGTGTCCTCACAGATGGTTCTGTAGTCCAGTGAGCTAGAGCTCAGCACCTCTGGGCCACCTGGAGGAGTGCTCCTGGGCCACAGCAGTCTCCCCATAACACCTCCCTCCCGGTCTGTTCAGTACTGTCTGTTCCAGGGATGCCACCTGAATCTGTGTCTGAAGTCTGTGTTGTTCCCACAACATACTTAACTGTATCAACACACAAGGCAAGCTGAAATAACTGAGATCCACGTGATGGATTGAGACAGCCTGCCAGACCTGCCGTGGTCCCACAAGGTCTTCTAGACCCAGATGCTAGGACCACATCTTGTCACCACCAGCCTAGTGAGGATGTAAACTGATGCCATTGTCACAGATTCTTGTAACTGACTTCCTATCAACGTTCTTTATATCCAGAGTTCATCATTCCAGAATGTACAATTAATTCTAGAAGTTACCAAGCCTTTTGTGGGTGCTGGTAAGAACCAGCAGGACTAGCTTTTGAAGGATTCTTCTCTCCACAGTTAGAATACTTAATTCCTTTCCATAATGCTTTCTAAAAGAAAAGACCCCAAGCATAAAACTGCGACCCTTTGTTGAATTCAGAAGGAAAAAAGTACAGTACACTTTATTTTTGATGTAAAGAAGCCATATTTACATAATACATTCATATTTTTAGATATGTTATAGCTCTCCGTAGAAAACCATTCCATTAAAACAGCAATATGTGATCTGGATTCGATCTTTAAAGTATTAAGTCAAAATATTCTTATCAGGACTCCAATTTAATTTCACAGCTCATCCACAGAGGGGAAACTCTGAAGGGAAACAGGAATGAAGAGTGGGTGATGGAAAGAGAAAAATACACCTCTCCCACACTGGCAAGCCTCCACACATGGTCGATCCCCGACACACATCAGCTGGCACCACGGATAGTGGAGGGAGCAGTGCTGGGTGCCCTCTCCTTGCTCCCAGCCACTGTCTGAGAGCCTGATGGGCTCGGGGACACATTCTCCTGGGCCTTCAGAAAGTCACCCTGCACCCAGGCTGTGACTTCAGAGGCTGAGGACTAAGGACTCCTCTTCCCACCATCTCAACCCGGTCAGCAGATGGTTATGATCAACTTCGCAGTGTCCTTATTCCTCTGAGAAAGCCAGAGTTGACCACGAAACCACGAACTAAAACGGTCTCCCATCTTGAATCTGGTTGGCCACTTTTTCATCCTGGGTCTCCTCTTTGTCCTTTTCCCGTTCTTTGTTCCAGTCCTTCAGGCCCTCTGGAAGTGAAGTATCCTCATCCAAGCTGCCAGTGCCTTCTACAAATTCTTCATAGGTAGATTTTTCCACAAAAGGTCTGGGGCCCAAAAGTTCAACCATATCATTCTTATCTAATACTTCTTTTTCTAATAACAGAAGAGCAACCTGGAACATGAACAATTCCCATTAAATGCAATTACTTAGCAAAAGTCTTTGCAAAGCTAATGATTTTTAAATTTATAGCTAACCCCATTCCAAAACAGGATTTAAGCCTACCGAGAAAGATATAGACAAGTCCCAGGATTTTAGAGTAAAATATACAAACTGTTGGAAAACCAAATGTCTACCAGTAAGGGCGGGGCTAACTACATTTCAATACATTGACACAATGAACAATTATGCACCTGTAATGAAGAATCTGTTCTATAAACATCTTGGAGAGACATATTCAGTGAGAAAAGCATACATCCTGTATGGTATACTATATTTACCTTTAAAAGGAGAGAAATATATATCTTTCTATGTGCTTATATAAAAAAGTCTGGAAGGAAACGTGACAAAGTTATAAAAGTGGCTGCAAGTGCAAGTTGGGAGAAAGGGTAGAAATAGGGTAAGCAGAACGTTTAAAAAGTTAGTTGGAAAAAACAGACACACAAGGGCAGAGACACAAAAGGAAGCCAGGAAGGTTTATATGAAAACATGTACCTTGAAGTTCTAGTCGTTTCTATGTTTGAACCACAAATTGGACAGTATACATCTTAACAGGACACCAGGAAAGGGACACCTGACCACCTATGTGTATGGAGGTGAGGGAGGGTGTCAGGGGAGCAGGAGCGTGGTTATTAGAGCATCAGACCATCACACAAAGACAGCAAAGCAGGGTAAAAGTATCAACTGACTTCACAAAATAGATTTATTAGTTCCTGAGGTAACTCCCTACTTAGAAATTTGACTTATCTGTACTTTAAACCAGATGGCATGTTTTTAAGAGATGCCAAATAATCAAGCAATTTTATTCTGTTTTATCAATTTTTAAAAGCCTTATTATGGAAAACTGCAAATATGCACAAAAGCAGAAAATGACTAACAAATCCCCATGTAGGCACTATTGACAGTCCTCAACTTAGAGTCATCTACTCCCTAGATTACTCTGAAGAAAATCTCAACTGTCATATTTTTATCCATATATATTTTTGTGTATATTTCTAAGAGGGAAGAACTTAAAAACGTAACCAGGTTTTCTTCTTAAACCACTATTACTTCTCAATTTGCCTATTTTACAAAGTTGTGGGTAACCACTTACAGTGCAATAATGTATTTTATTTAACCCAATATACCAAATGCAGCATCATTTTTAAAAAAGATTTTCTTTATTTTAGAGAGAGAGTGTGAGAAAGTGAAGGGAGAGGAAGAAGGAGAAAGAATGTGAAGGAGACCTCCCATGGAGCCTGATGTGGGGTTCAATCTCACGACCCTCAGAGATCATGACCTGAGCCAAAATCAAGAGATGGACGCTAAACCAACTGAGCCATCCAGGTGTCCCCAAACATAGTATCATGTACTGTATACACGTACATTTTAGCATATAACGATATAAATAATATTGAGATATTTTACATTCTTTATTTCATACATCTTTAAAACCCAGTGTGCTTAAGGCACCCTTCAATTAGGAGCAGCCACATGCAAAAGCACAGGCTTGGTCTGAGGTTAACAGCAAGGACTCTGCAGACACTGGGCCCATACCCTGGTCTTGCTGCTTACCAACTGCATGACCTTAAGTAAAGGGACTTAACCCCTCCGTGTACTGGTTTCTTCTGTAAGAAGAAGAACCTCTCCTGAGGCTGCAGGGAGTTGGACAGAAGTTCATGCATCTAGGCAGTGCCTGGTACACAGGAGACAATGGGTGAAGCTAGCCAGTTACCCTTATTCTCCTAAAGCTTAACCCTTACGTATTATCTTGTCCCCAGAGAGTAAACGGAGGCCCAGAATGGAGGACACTAGTCCTAACAGCGAAGCCTCCAGCCACCTCTCCTTTTGATGGCTCTGTATCTCCTGGCTGACTCAACATTACTCCTCACAGATTTAATTTTCTCGAATGGACCAGATGGTACTTCTGAAGTCTGCAGTATCTCAAGATCCTCACTCCAGTGAACCAATTTCCCTTTCCCAAACATGCTTTTGTTACCACTAGCAGTATGTGCATTGTACATGCAGAAGGACAGATAACTGTGTGAGACTCCCTGGACCTGTCTGGCATCTGTGGTGTGCACGTGGCATCCTCCTCTTGAATCTGCACATGCACACTGTGCTCCTGCAGCCAGGGTCCTGAGTGAGCTCCTCCACTGTCTTCCACAACTGGCTATGAGATGGACCACCAACAGATCTGATCTCCAGCCTGGACCTCCTGTCCAAATTTCACTGCAAATGTCCAATGCCCATGTTCTCTTGGGTTCAAGAATGATTCCCTCCACCCCCAGCCCCCGCCATGTTTGCCACTAGGAGTCATCTCAAGGGCTTTCTTCTCGTTCAGTCTATGCTTTAACCAATAAATCTTGGTTTCTCAGATCTGCCTTTGCCCTACTTCCACTGCCAGCCCTAGCACCGTGTCAGGAATGTGAGACCTGCAGCAGCCTCTGAGCAGTCTCTGCCACTCCCCTGGGCTGGCACACTGCTGCCATACTCCCCTTCAAATGATGAACGTTACCATTTCAACACTCTAGAGAAGGTCAATCTTATTTCTAAAACGGTGTTTCTAAACTTTCTAGCTAGCTATTGAGAACCTGGGTACTGAAGGTCCCTCCACGCTGCCATCTGCTATGTTCCTCCTCTCCATGTTCACTGTAACTTGACTATCCTTCTACATAAAATCTAAGTTCTATCTTCTATACAAAGCCTTCCCCGACCACTCTGATCTTCCTTCCTCAGAGCTTCTGTGCATGCTTTGCAGTGTGCCGGACACCAGCTCACTCCACCTGCACTGGGGCACTTTTGTGAAGAGACAGCATGGATGCTTTTGGATCGCCTTACTGATGGAATGGTGTATCTTGGACTATTCTTTTATCTGTGTCAATCCCTCATAATTAAAGAGTTTATTGGATGCAAAAAATCCACTGAATTCAGAAGGAAACTCTCCCTTTGGAAGGTGCTATCATATGGAGAAAACAGAGCATGTTTATTCGCAAAAAGCTCATAATTAAGCCAAAGGTAATTTTCATGTGCCAATTCCCAATCTAGTTGGGCTAGCTTTTATTTGCCCTTTCATCACTACCTGCTTATTCCAGAGGTAAAAAATAAATAAATAAATAAAAAATAAATGGTAAATTACTGTCAGTCCACTGTGCTCCTTCCTGAGGAGGACAAGTAAAACACAGGGTAGGGAGGAGGGCTGACTCGATTGTGTATTTTGTGGTTATTAGCAGATTCAATTAATCCTGCACTCACATTGCTAAAAGCCACAAGAGCCAGGGCTGTGTCCTACTTTTGTTCACTACTGCACTCCTACCTCCTCACAGAGAGCACACACAGAATCAGAAAGAAGAAAGGAATCCAAGAGTTAGCCAGTTACAGGGAATGCTAAGGTCTACAAACCAACCCAAATAGTCAATCCGTCACTTTAACCATGTAGAGAATTACTGATACAACTAGCACCTACCTTCTCCACATCAGCTTTCTTCTCTGTGAGGAGAGCCACTGTTCTTTTATAAGCATCATTAATAAGGATTCGTACTTCATCATCTATCAGTCTGGCAGTGGCTTCACTGTAAGGCTTCTCTAAAACCATATCGCCCTGACGTGGGAGATCAAAGGAGATTTGCCCGACCTTTTCATTCATGCCAAACTGAACAATCTGAAAAAGAATATATGATTAGCGGTGGGCATCTGGTTTTGCGGACAAGCCGCCTTATAAAATGGCAGTAAGTCTTTATAATGGCATTAACTCTGCATGCTTCGCTGTAATACTACTCTTTAACCAGGCAAAACATACCTGGCAGCCTTGGATTGGCTTAGACAAGGTGCTCTGTATAGACAGGGGTGGCAATGGAGATAGTATTTTAAACTGGACTAGGGATACAAGACACGAAGCCCATGGACAACATCTGTGAGACCTGCAAGACACTTCTCCCTGCATGAGGGAAAGTAGAGAAGCAGGAAGAACCTGAGAGACCCAAGAGGATAAAACTCAAGCCTTCCAGGCTCTTCCTGAATAGGTCAGAGTGCCAACCTGAGAACAAGTGACCCTGGAAGGGAGTTTTGCCGTTTTCCTGTTCCTGAACCCACAGCCTCTAGCCTGGACCTTATGAGCCCCACAATACTAACAAAGCCCCACATTCAGAAGTTTCTGGAAGTAAAATCCAAACTGACAAGAGAGGGCCCAGATGAAAGCGAGAAGCAGGAACAGAGCCAAGAGAACTCAGAAAGCCATGTTTTTAAAATCTTCATGGAAACAACAGAAAAGGGAATTCTAAAGCTATAAAACTAAAAAAGCTGTCTTAACCTCCTCCCTCTTAAGAGGTCAGGAAAGCACATTTCATGTAAAATGGGTAATAGAAAAATGTCTAAGAAGTCATTATAAGAAAAAAGTAAGGAACAGAATAACATCTTCCTAGATGATGACAGTGCGATGGGAAGAAATCTATAAAAAGATGGAGCCTGTAACCTACTACTTCAAAAAAGCTAAAGGAAATCAGGAAAATGATAGAAAAATAAAAGAACAACTTAAAAATAAAAAAACCTTAAGGAAAAAGTTACATATAAAAGAAAATGCTATTTAAAAATGAACATTAAGCTACAAAGAACCCAAGAGCATGCAACCACAACAAATAATGCCCTGAGAAACAGAAGGTAATTGTTAAAAAAAAAAAGAAAAAAAGTCATTTAAAAATTAAAAATTCAAAGACTTGAAAAAAGTAACAGACCAGGAGAAGAGCTGACATATGGGTAACAGGAGTTCCCAAAGAAAGTCATTTACATGAGGTGCCCAGACAGCAAAACTATACTGTTTGGGGATGTATGCACCAGAGATACCCAAAGTCTGTGCAGGACAGTAACCAGTCAGGAGAGTGGCTGGTCCAGCAGGGAGGGAGGGGATCAAGAAGGGATGCTCTTAGGGACAGGCCAGGGTACAGGCAGTGTTGCACCATGGGATCACACAGGCTTATGATGGAACTTTTAAATTCTGCATACATGCTTTACAGACTCTCAGTATTACAGATATCCCTTGCCTTTTGAAAGTTCATGCTACACCACTTTGCTTTTATGAAAGACCTACAGCAGTACCTCCTTTTTCTAAACACAAGAAATTGAAAGTGGACCTTCCCTTCTATGAAAAAAGGTGAAAAGAGCACTCAGCATTTATTCTGAAGTGAGCAGAGGCAGCACACAACCCAAGCAGTGACTGGCACTGCCAGGCTCCATTAGCAAGATGTGATCTAAGGTATAAGTCTACCACAGGTTATTTTTGGGAATTGGGAACATTCACAAATTTTTCCATGTAAATGAACAGTGCTTCTTTGCTTTGAGCCATTTCAACTTCCAAAAGGATTCACAGGAATGCTCTACTTTCAGATAGTGGAGAAATCTGTAAACTTTAAATACTATTCTACCAAGAAAAAAAAAAAAAAGATTTCTTTTAAGAATTCTTACTTGAAAAGCATAAGCCAGTTAAACACAACAGTACTCTTTTAGAGCCAACCACAAATATCCATTACTCGTGCAAATTGAGAAAGCAAGGAAGAAAAACACTCCATTTCTATACTTACTTGAGCATATGCACTTTGAGTTACTTTTCTTAAGTCATCTTGAGCGCCAGTTGTAATTCTTCCAAAGAAGATTTCTTCCGACACCCGGCCACCCAGAGTCATGCACATCCTGTCCAAGAGCTGCTCTTTGGTGTACAGGTATTGTTCTTTGGGTAAATACTGAGCATAACCTAGTCCTTTGCCTCGCGGGATGATGGAGACCTGCGAGTAGAAAACATACAAAACATTGAGGATTCCACCACCAAATGGTGACCCTAATGTTTACCTATACATAGATAAGCTCGCCGATGAAAAATAAGCACAACAGCCTGGCAACCCTCCAGCCTTGGCAAGAGGAGATCTAGCAGGAGTTGACTGTTCAGGGGGTATTTTCTCTTACAATAACTTAGTATTTTCTTTTAGAATAACTTTACTTTAGGGTTCTAGAAAGTATTTCTTATCCTTTTATAAAACACAATTGAGATCATTCAGTCTTGATAAAAGGACAGCTGGTGAGTGAGGACTCCTGATCAAACATGGCCTAGATGCCATTCAACTTCACGAGCCCCAGCCACATCCTCCTTCACAGGACGAAGGGAAAGGCAGACCTAGATGCTCAGGAGCCTTCATTTTCTTTCCTAGTGCTTTTTGCCACTGAATAAATTCCTTAAAATTTTAAAAAATCAACTTTATTGAGGCACAGCTTATATTCAGTAAAAATACACCAATTTTTAATTGAACAATCCCATGAGTTTTGACAAACACAACCTCCTACCACAAGGATAGAAAGTCTTTTCTTTGTCCTGCAAAGTTCTATTGTATCCCTTTTCCGGTGAGTCTTATCTCCCCTCCTTTAACCTCCCCACCTTCCAGCTCCAGGCAGCTAGACATACACTACCAGTCCCTATGGATTAGTCACAATTTCTGGAACTCCATATAAATGGAATCATATAGTTATGTACTTTGTGTCTGCTCTCTTAACTCTTTCTGAGATTCATCCACACTGCTATATGTATTAATAGTTCATTCATTTTGACTGGTGCATAGCATCAGGGTTGTCTCCAGTTTACTGCTATTATGAATCTAGCAGTGTAGACATGTTTTTATTTCTCTTGGGTGATTATATAGAAGTGAGATTGTTTGGTTGTATGGAAGCATTTGTTTACCTTTATAAGAAACTGCCAAACTGTTTTTCAAAATGGTTACACTAAAAAAAAAACAACAACAACAACAACAAAAAAAAAACAAAAAAAACAAAATGGTTACACTATTTCACATTCCCAACAGCAAAGGATGAGAGCTCCAGCTAGAGTGACATTTCACCAATACTTAGGACAGACTTTTTAACTTTAACCATTTCAATGGTTATGCTGTGGTATTTTATTGTGGTTTAATTAGCACTTTCCTGATGACTAATGAAATTGAGTATCTCCATGTACTTAATATCCATTTGTATACCTTCAGATCTTTTGCCCATGATTTCACCGGGTTGCTTATTTTCAAGTTTTAAGAGTTTTTTTTTTATATATTCTAGATACAAGTCCTTTGTCATATATATACTGCAAGTTTTTTCAGACTATGTAGTTTGCCTTTGATTTCCTTGACAGTGTCTTTCAAAGACAAAAACATCTTCAACTTTGATGATATCCCATTTATCAACTTTTTCTTCTGTGGTTCATGTTTTTTGTGTACTAAAATATTTTATAGCCTACCGAAGGTTACAAAGATTTTGACCTATGTTTTCCTCTAAATGTTCATTGTTTTAGCTTTTACAATCTATTTCAAATTAATTTTTTACACACAATTTGAGAGCCAGTGTTAGCTTTTCCCCCCAAATGAACACTGAGTTGCCAGATCTATTTGTTGCAAGACAATCCTCCTCACCTTGAATTACTTTGGTACCTCTGTTAAAAATCAATTAATCAATTACGTGTGAGCGTACTTCTGGGCTCTATTCCATCCCATTGATCTGTTTAGTTCCTTTCACAATATTAGTCTTCATTACTGTAGCTATATACAAAGTCTTAAAATTGGGGGTATAACCCCCTTCAAACTTGTTTTGGCTGTTCTAGTTGACCTGTATTTTCATACAAACTTTAGATCTGCTTATCAATTTCTACAAAAAAAGTCTGCTATATTTACAACAGAGATTGTGCTGAAACTTCACAGAAATCTCGGTGATCATAACATTTCAGGGACAAGGCATATTTCTGTTTTTATTTAGGTCTTGTTTCATTCAGTATACATATCCTACAAGTACTTCAAGAAATGTATCCCTATATATTTCATGTTTTTGGATGCTGTTGTAAATAAAATTGAGTTTTTAAAAGTTTAATTTTCCAATTGTTTATTGCTAATATACAGAAATACAACCGATCTTTGTATACTGATCCTGAATTCTGTAACCTTGCTTATTTCACTTATCGGTTCTAGTGGCTTCTCTGTAGATTATCTAGGGTGTTTGGTTGGGTATGTATATATATATTATGTATGTATGTATATGTATATTTTTAAGTAAGCTCTACCCTAACACGGAACCTGAATTCATGACCCCAAGGTCAACAAGAGTGGTACACTCTACCAGTTGAGCCAACCAGGCACCCCTGTCTAGGCTGTTTTACATACACTTCAATGTTCTCTTCTCTGTGGTTCCCTTGCTTCAGGGGATTCCCCTCCACTGCCAGTGGTCCCCTGACACCGCAAGTCAGACTGATCCTTCCTGTTGTGTGTGCTGCACCAGTTTGGGGACCGCACCCAGTTGAAAAAGCAAAAATTTAACAATCTCACTTGCTGCACCCATCTTTCAGATTTCCCTTTGGCCTCTGCTTTCTTTCTTGCCAGGCTCTCTGGGGTGTCTCTGTGCAGGCATAGTGTAGTGGTCAGCCGGGAGCTGGGCAGTTTCTCCTGGGACTTGGGTCTCACTCCTCTGTAGCCTTCTTGCTTCCAGGATTCTGTTAAATTTCCAATGTCCTTCAAAATCCTAAATTCTCTCCTCTGCCGCCTCAATATGAGACCAGCTTTTTCACCACTGTGGCCGTGGAAAAGACCCTCAGGCAAGAAAGCCATGGACTCCCAATTCCAACCCACTTGTACCTACTGCTTTTCAAAAGAAAATTCTCCTCCAGTATTCGTCTGCTTTGGACAGTGGTCAGTCCCCTTAAATAGTTTTCTTTCCAAACTTTGTAACTTCTCTGCATAAGCTCTTCATCTCACCATCATTACCAGACATCACAGTCAATTTTATATATCTATCTTCCATGGGAATACAATTTTCTCCCTCAAATAGTTGCTCATACGATCAGTTGGCCTACTCACTGTTTGACAGAAACTGCTTTACCTTCAAGAGTGGGTCTGCATGTTCCAGATACCACCCGGCAACTGCATGCCCTGCCTCATGGTAAGCCACGGTCTTCTTCTCCTCGGGCTGCAGAACCTGGGTTTTTTTCTCTAACCCTGACAAAATAATAACAGAAAACCAAAACCACTGCCTCAGTGGCACTGACATAAAAAGACAGTTATACAATCTACACACTACCTTATCTAAAATGTGACTTAGAGACTAAGCTGCCTATGATAATCCAGAAATTCCCAACCAAGGTTAAGAGTAAAAGCAAAGAACCAACTCCAAAATACCCCAGCTACTTGCAAAATGTATTCACTACCCCTAGACCCACTTTTCCCCTAACTCACCCACTCTTTTAAGCCATATATCTTGTTTTGGGAACCAAAAATGCAAAATAAAATTTGGCACGTAGGTCAATTTAAAACATAAAAGTCAGAGAAAGCAAAGAGGTCTGGAATGATCTGTTTGACACAGGTACTTGGAATAATGAAGTGCTGGGTAAACAAAGAGGCAGTCTGGTACACAGACAACAGGCAGTCTATTCCTGATAGAAGGCAAATGAGAGGAAGAATGGAGCTAGCTAAAGATCTGAAAGTACCCAGTCAGCGAGTCAGCTAGGCCAATGCTGCAGCACCCGGCATACTAATCAACTGGCCCTGGGGGTTCCAAGAGCCAGTAGTGAGGCAGACATGAGAAAACTAATCCAACAGACCACCTTGTGTGGGGCCTATGTGTTGACTACACAGCTGGGGGACCCCTCATCCAAGTACAAGTTTTCTGTAGCCTAGATCTAGGAGGATACTAAACCTCCTTCACATCTTTGTACCACAGAAACAAACTACAAAGTTTGTACTGATACAGATCATCACACTGTGACAAGTCATTAAGTTTTCAAGGTAAGGCATCTGAATTTCTCAAATGACAACATATTAATGAGCCTGAAAGATTGAAAAAGGAATGCTATGTTCCCAAAGACATAATCCAAGACAGTGATAACAGAGCTGCAAGGGTGGAGATTTAAGAAGGTGAATTATAAGGCAGCCCTCGTGGCTCAGCGGTTTAGTGCTGCCTTTGGCCCAGGGTGTGATCCTGGAGACCCAGGATCGAGTCCCACATCGGGCCCCCTGCATGGAGCCTGCTTCTCCCTCTGCCTGTGTCTCTGCCTCTCTCTCTGTGTCTCTCATGAATAAATAAATAAAATCTTAAAAAAAAAAAAAAAAAAAAAGGTGAGTTACAAGCAATAAGCAGTTCTTGCTTATGTGAGACAACAAGGACCCTGCCCCCCTCCGCCGGTTTATCCCTGGAATTTTTCATTTTCCCAGTAAGCTTACTACGGAACAAGTGCTCCTGACTGGTTTCCAGTAGCTGAGCTGTGAGCAGGTAATTATGGACCTCAGGAGGGCCCCTACTGGCCCTGCCACTCTGAGCTCTTTCATACTGAGAACGGACTCTTCCCCCACCTAAAGGGTACAGACACACAGCTTTCACCTCCCTCTACAGTGAACTGTTTTAACTCCACTTACAACTCTAAACTTAGATTTTTCTTTCAGTAACAAATTTCTAGAATAAGTAGTCTCTTCATTCACTCAGTGGTTATTTTTGTAGCCCCTAACCCAGGTTAAATACATCGTCATACTAGCCTCTAGATCCTCACTGAAATCTCCATTAATCTGGCTTTGTATTATCTACTCAATTGCAACTGTCATGTCAGAAGTCACCAAAAACAATCCCGTTGCCAAATCTAAAGTCCTCCTCCTCCATCCATGTCCTATATCACTTGATTCTGCTGACAAGGGCTTTATAAACGTAACTTTGCCCTTGTCTCTCATCTCTTGCAACCTCCTGGGTTTCCTTTAATGGCATCTATTTCTTGTCTTGCTGCTGCACCTTCTGGGCCTGTGGCACTCTGCTGGCTCACTCTTTTCCTCTCTGCTACCAAATGCAGGCAGTGTTTACTGTGTGGGCCCTTCCCTCTGAGCCCTCTCACCCACCTCCACACCATGGGAACCGGAGCCTGTGGCACCTTGCTGCTGCAGAGTTCCATGTGGACAGCCTGCCCCGCCTCAAATTCTGCACATCTTATCAGCCAAACCAGCTGCCTCTGGAAGCACCTCATTCTTCCCATGGTCTATAAGGCTGTCCTATTTTTGCCTATCACCACTGGAACTACTTATGCTAAAACCCAGTATCTCATTTAATGATTACAAGGTTCTCTGCCTTCAGATGCTTCCCTCTTCTTCAAAGTCAGATTCCTTTTATTAAAATATCACTGACTGGGCCACCTGGGTGGCTCAGTCGGTTAAGTGTCTGCCTAGGTGTCTGGCTCAGGTCATGATCCCAAGTCCTGGCATCAAGCCTCACATCAGGCTCTCTGCTCAGTGGGGAGCCTGCCCCTCCCTCCCACTTGTACTAAGTAAACAAAATCTTTTTAAAAATAATAAAATATCACTGATTATCATGCTACTCAATAGCTCAGGAAAAAACCCACGTTACTTCAATACCAGCCACAGTACAACAGTTTAAAAAGCCCTAGAGCTTAACATTCAAGGCTTTCTAAAATTTAGACTTAAAAAACAATTATTTCTAGCTTTGCCTTACTTCCCAAAGGAAATTCGAGTCTGACTGGTTTACTTTCCCTCCCTAAGACATAGGGTGTAACCAAACCACCTTCTGTTCCTGCCACTCTAATACCAACCTCCTCTTTCAACTGAACCTGGTTTAAATCCTGCCTCTTCTGTAGAGCCCTGCCTGACTACAGAGTCCTTTCTTTCTTTGAATGCACAAGTTCTGAAATTACTTATTATCTTTTTAATGGGTATTAAATTATAAAGTGCCTAGAAAGCAAGAAAAACATGTTATGTGTATTCCCGACTGTGCTTGTGAGGTGAGCATTTCCGGGCTAAAGAGTTGTTACACCTGTTTATCCATCACCTATACTTAGCAAGACAGCACATTTAACTCAGGCAATACGATTTTTTGGAAACAGGAAGGTTGTGAGAATTTTCAAAACACTAGACTGGTATAATTCAGAGGAAGATATCTTGCAGCTTGCTGCCCATGCAAGTGAGGCGTGGTGTGGGGTGCTGCCTCAGACTCACCCAAACCACTAGTATCCATCTCCACAAGACTCTGAGAATTTTCAAAACACTAGACTGGTATAATTCAGAGGAAGATATCTTGCAGCTTGCCACCCATGCAAGTGAGGCGTGGTGTGGGGTGCTGCCTCAGACTCACCCAAACCACTAGTATCCATCTCCACAAGACTCTGGGCAAGGGCAACAGGGGACTCGTAGCACTGAGGAAACACAGCAGGGGCATGGTAGCCCCAGGGCTGGGTGAATAGACTTCTCTGCTTCTAGATCTTACCAAAACAGAAAACCCATGGCTTAAAACTCACTTTATCAGCCTTCTCACTTCAGTTATGTTCAGTTTGCTTACCACCAATCACTCGCTCAATTGCTTGTTCAAAGTGTTTCTGGTTTATGGAATCTGAAAGGTGTCTTGCAGCAATGAGGGCCGCTTCATTACAGACATTAGCAACATCAGCTCCTACAAAATGAATGTACAAAACAGCTTACTCACCAAATATACTCGAACTGATTAGTCACACATCATGGATGACACAGTTTCTCAACTAGCAGTAGACTGAACAAGTGTCTAACATAATTTAGTTCGATTGATGATAACCCTAAGCTGTTCTAGCATTCAGTAATAACCTAGTACAATCCTTGCCCTTTGAATTAAGATGAAAGTATTAGTAGTAGGTAATTACGGGCAGCTACCTTTATAGGCAATACGGCTCATAACAGTCAACTAAGACAGTCTTTAAAAATGCCCATTAATTAACCTAGTTCTACAAGTTCTGCTGGGAGAGTGACTGATGTGGATATTAAGCAACACGCTGAACTATAATGAAAAACATAAGCATTAAAATAACTCAGGGAAAAAAATTAAAAAAAATAAAAAAAAATAAAATAAAATAACTCAGGGCATTCAGTTAAATAACAAAAGTTAAATACACGAAGCTTGCCAAATGCTTTCCAGATCCCTAAGTCTCTTTAAATTCACTTTTCAGATAAAGTATATGGTAACTTAAATAAGCTATAAGACATGTATGTACTCAATAAACAAATACTGCAATGTTATAAATTCCAAAATCCAAAGATAAAAAACAAGTAAAAAAGTTAGGACCCTGCGACATTTAAGAAGCCTAGCTTCTTCTGGTTAGAACCATACACTTACATATATAATCCTCTCGGACTTTCCAAATGTTGCTTTTTAAGAAAGACTTACATTTTACATTTAAAAACTCTTGGAAAAATAAAAAAAATAAAAATAAGCACTCTTGGAATAGGCACCTGCAAAGCTACTCAACATCACTAGTCATTAGAAAAATGCAAATCAAAACCATGAAATAAATACCACTAGGGTGGCCACAATACAAAAGATAGGCAATAACAAGTGCTGACAAGAATGTGGAAAATTGGAACTCTTCTTGTGACAATACATAATGGCATAGCCACTTTGGAAAACAGTTTGGTAGTTCCCCAAAAAGTGACTCAGTGGCACTACTCCTAGGTATATAACCTGAGGAATAAAATGTACATTTCGCACAAAAATCTACACATGGATGTTCATAGCAGCATTATCTCTAACAGCCAAAAGACGGAAACAAGCCAAATGACAGGTAAAGAAAATGTGGTCTATCCACATAATGGAACATTATCCAGCTAGAAAAAGGAATGAGGTGTTGATACATTCTGCAACACGCTTGAACTCTGAAAACACTATGCTAAGTGAAAGAGGCCAGGCATAAAAAGATCACATTTTGTGTAATTCTTTCTATACGAAATGTCCAGAATAGGAAAATCTATAGAAACAGAAAGTAGGTGAGGGGTTGCCTATGGCTGTGGGTAGAGGGAGTGGCTGCACTAATGGATTCTTCTGGGGTGATGAAAATTATCTAAAATTAGACTACAGCAGTTACAGCGTAACCCTGTAAATACACTGAAAACCACTGAATCATATACTTTACAATTCACCAATGAGTTTTATGGTATGTGAAATTATCTCATTAGAGTTGTTTAAAAAAAAACTTAACAGGGCACCTGGGTGACTCAGTTGGTTGAGCATCCATCTCTTGATTTCAGCTCAGGTCATGATCTCAGGGTCCTAGGAGCAAGCCTTGCATAGTACTCCTTGCTCAATGGGGAGCCTGCTTCTCTCTCTTTCTCAAATAAATAAATCTTAAAACAAAAACAAAACCCACATACAAGTAATCCAGAGGCAGCAGGAAGAGGCTGGAACATATAAGCTAGGTTCTAGATGAATTAATAATTATTCTTGAAGCTAAGTGATGGGTGCACAGAGGGGTTCATTATACTATCTTCTCAACTTCTATATATGTTTGAAATTTCCCACAGTAAAAAGGTAAAAATATACCCTGAAAAGGCCCCAGAGTGAGAGGTAAAAGTAAAATGGTACCTGGCAAATATCAATGACTTACAGGACTTCTAACACAGGAGAGCAGGTTCTGTTCCACTCACCTGAAAACCCTGGAGTTAAGGATGCAAGTTTTCTTGCCAGTTTCTCTTTTTCCAGGGCACTGTCCAGTTTCAATGGTCTGAGGTGAACTTTGAAAATAGAGGCTCTTCCTTTTATGTCCGGTGGTCCTTGAGAAATTATTTTTAAAGGGGAAAAAAAAAATCATGGTGAAAAAGTTACATCTCTCCTCAAAAGAACTGGACTGAACCCAATGAAGATCATCTCACCAATAAAGATCTGCCTATCAAAGCGCCCTGGACGCATTAGTGCTGGATCTAGGATATCTGGTCGATTGGTGCCTGCCAAAATGACGACGTTTGTTGTTGTGTTAAAACCTAAAGAGATAACAAAAATGCAAGACTTAAAGCTTTAAGCATAATTTTTCTAAAGAGAAATACCAAAGATTTTAGTTAAAAAAAAATTTTAAAGATTTTATTATTTATCTGAGGAGGGGGCTGAGGGGAAGTGGGAGGGAGGGAGGGAGGGAGGGAGGGGGAGGGAGAGAGGAGAGACAGAGAGAGAGAGAGAGAGAGTGTGTGTGTGTGTGTGTGTGTGTGTGTGTGTGTGTGTGTGAAAGGGAGCAAGAGTAGGGGGCAGAGAGAGAGAGGGAGATGCAGACTCTTCAATGTGCAGGGAGCCTGATCCCAGGACTTGAAGATCATGACCTGAGCCAAAGGCAGACAACTAACACCCAGGCATCCTCATTTTTTAAATGTTTTAAAATCAATGAGTTAGTGGCACCTGGGTGTCTCAGCTGGTTGAACGTCTGACTCCTAATTTCAGCTCAGGTCATGATTTCAGGGTCATGGGATCGAGCCCTATGTTGGCCCCGTGTTCAGTGGAGTCTGCTTGAGATTCTCTACCTCTGCCCCTTCTCCAGCTTGAGCTTGTACACTCACTCTCTCGCTCAAATAAATAAATAAAATCTGTAAAACACACACACACACAAAACCACATAAATAAAATCAATGCTATTAAATTTGCAAATTGTCTAACTAGCCTTCCTAGGTCACAGGACAACCCACTGAATATCTGAAGACAGGTATCAAACTCCACCTCCAACCTCTGCCAGGTTCAACTTCCTTGGTTCTATCGACCACTTCTCAAATGTCAAGCCTTGACCCTCGTCCCAAAAGAGCTCTGGGATAAAACATCAATGGATTGAGGAGCTGCTTCTTAGGGATGAATAAACAAAGTGGTTTCTTGAGATGGAATTTATTCCTGGTAAAGTTGCTGTGAAGACTATTGAAATTATCATAAAGTGGGGCACCTGGCTGGCTCAGCTGGTGAAGCATGTGACTCCTGATACCGGAGTTATGAGTTCAAGCCCCACACTGGGTGTAGAGATTAAAAATAAATTATTTTTTAAAAAATGGGAGAGGGAGTTCCTGGGGGCTCAGTTGGTTAAGCATCTGCCTTCAGCTCAGGTCATGACCCCAGGGTCCTGGGATCAAGCCCACATGGGGCTCTCTGCTCTGTAGGAAGTCTGCTTCTCCTGCTGCTCCTCCTCCTGCCCCACTCATGTTCTCTCTCTCAAATAAATGAAATCTTAAAAAACAATTGCAGTATTTAGAATATTATGTAAACTTAGTTGATAAAGCAGTAGCAGGGTTTGAGAGGGCTGACTCCAATCTGGACAGAAGTTCTACTATGGGTAAAGTGCCATCACACAACATTGTATGCTACAGAGAAATTGTGAAAGGGAAAGTCACTGTGGCAAACTTCGCTGTTGTCTTCTTTTAAAAAATTGCTACAGCCATCCAGCTTTCAGCAGTCCCCACCCTGATCAGTCAAGCAGTTGTCAACACTGAGGCCAGACCTTCCACAAGCAAGAAGATTAAAATCACTGAAAGTTCAGATGATGGCCAGTGTTTTTTCAGCTATAAAGCATTTTTTGATTAAAGCATGTACATTTTTTTAGACACATACTGCACTTAGTAGATAGTGTAAACCTAACTTTTATATGCACTGGGAAGCCAAAACATTCATTTCATTTGCTTTATTATGATATTCACTTTACAGCAGTGGTCTAGAATCGAACTCCTCCTATCTCTGAGGAGTGCCTGTATGATGCCCAGCTCCGTCATTTAAAGCTATTCAATACTCAGCACTGTACCACCCTCTCTGAGCACACAACAGCATCCATGCATCTTACAGCAGGAAGCATTCTTACATCCTACAAACTGGCTTTCCTGACAAAAGAAAAAAGCTGACTAATGTGGAACGATGGCTACTCTCTTAGTAGGAGTATTCAAACTCTGCCAAATTCACACTCAGTTATGCATGGTTTACCTGATGCTTGAGAATCCTAAATGGTTTCAAGAATGAGACTATTAGTGCACCTGGGTGGCTCAGACAGTTAAGCATCCGACTCTTGATTTCAGCTCAGGTCATGATCTCAGGGTTATGAGATGGAGCCCCACGGTGGGCTGTGGGCTCAGCTCAGAGTCTACTTGAGATTCTCTCTGCCCTTCCCCCTGCTCTCTCTCAAATAAACAAAATCTTTAAAAATAAAATAAAATAAAAAACGACTATAATTCTTTTGTGGATCATTTCACTAATTTTTCTCTTCTTCAATACCAGGTACAAACACTACCTTAACACCAATATTAAGTTATGGCAGGTTGCAAGGTAAGAATATTTTGCTATTATCTGCATTGGTACAGAAGAGCCTTTAAAAAAGGGCTGTTTTAGAGAATACTTTTTAAAAATTTGTACTCTTTATTAGCACAAGAATTCTCACATTAGATATATGGAAAACAATTAGAAAGTATAGTTTAAAATACAAAAGACTTGAATATTCACCATCCATTTCCACAAGCAGCTGATTGAGTGTGTTTTCCTGCTCACTCTGCCCTCCGAAGTTGCCTCTTCCTCTCTTCCTTCCCACAGCATCTATTTCATCAATGAAGAGGATGCACGGGGCATTCTTCCGAGCAAGGGCAAATAAGTCTCGGACCTGGATAAAAATATAACCCCTAAAGTCACTTGATGAGTGATTATTATTTTCCTACTAAAATAAGCATCACGCTTCCATCCAATAGGAAATCTTTTTGTTACATACTATACCATACAGTACATATTTTAAAAGTTGTAGGAAGCAAAGAGGTGGCAAATGAAGTTGGTGGGTAACTGATTTAAAGTGAGCAAATGCTATTTCTATAAATATTATAACTTACTGTATATATCAAAGGCACTATCTGCTATTTTTATAGCAACTTAATACTATACATTTTTGCCCTACAAAAAGATAACACTGTAGAACTAGAAACTTTATATTCAGTTTAAAAGTTCAAACTATTCCAGGGTTTGCATTTCATGCCCAAGGCAGCTGTTAACAAGCAGAGACTAACATATCTAGGCAGTACATATACACACAGCAAAGGCAGTGACCCACCATGTCCATATAGTGATCACTACAGAGAATAAGACAGATAGTGCCCTGCCACTACAGAAGCAGGTGTGAAGCCCCTACACCTACATTCTGTCCTATTAAACATATCCCCTCAGGCCACTAGTTCAAGTAGATTGAAGGAGTGAACATCCCCACACTTCACTACCAGCCAAGAATTCAGAGTCTCATCCTATCACCTGCCCCTTCTAAGAGATCCAGAAACAATCTCCTATGCCTCACATCCCTCTTCACTTGCCAAAGTCCAAGTCTCCTTGTCACCCTTTCCTGCCTAGAATTCCAGGTTTTCATTGCTATACTGCCCTGAACATATCCCCTAGGATAAATCACATCCCTCTAGGGCCTCTCCCTCTGAACTCCAGATCTGTGATCAGCAGAGAGGGTGGGCCCTCTCATGTTCTTCCCTAAATACCTACTTCATCCATTTGCCTAAACTCAAATTTGGCTGTCTCTGCAAAGCTCTCACCTGGAAAGAGTTTTTGTCTTTCCTTCCAGGCCTGTGGGAGTTGAAGTCTACTTCACATGCCATGACTATTGCCAAAATAATTCTGCTGGAAAACCTCTGCTCATGGAGGCTCTCATCATGGGGTGGACACATTACCCTCCTTGTTGCTGTACTCCCTGGGCCTAATTTCCCACTCTTCCACTCCACTCTGTACCCCCTAGGCATTATTTTCTTAGTAGTTCCTGGTTGATTAGTCCCTGACCCACCTATTTCAATCACCTTCTGTTCCATTCTGCCATGGCCAGCACTGCCAAGGTTTCCCTAAACAATGAGCTTCCCAGTCTACTCTGAACCCCTCCCATGGGTCTGGCCTGTTCATGTGCTCAAGCCTCTCTGACAGCAAGCTCCTCTTGGGTCTCCACCCCATTAGGCTCACTGCTTTACCATCACCCACAGCTCCTCTCCTGCCTTCAGTCACCCCCCATGGCTCCCACCTGTATTAGATTCCACACTCCAACAACATCAACACTTAACTCCCTCAGACTCTCCTAGCTGCCTGACAAGACTCACATGCATTCACCTACTCTATCATAGTTCATTTAACCTAAGATGCCATCAGTGGTAAGACTCATCATTAATATACTTGCTGTTGACAAAAAAAAAAAAAAATGCTGCCAGTACATGACAACACCTAGTTACTGATTATACGTAGTATCCTAATGTTTGGAAAAGCAACTGTGATAGCAGTTTACACTCTGTGGTGTTAAAAAAAAAAAAAAAAAAAAGTCAACATTTAATGAAATATTCAAGAGTTAAAAATTTAAGTGCTGCTTTAAAAATTAATCCATACTCACACTTCCTGATTTCAAAACTTACTACAAAGCAATAGTAATCAAGACTATAGTACTAGTAAAAAGGCAGATAGGATATCTATGGTCAAGACTGCCAAGACCATTCAATGGAAAAACCATCTTTTTAACAAATGATGCTGGGAAAACTGGATACACACATGTAAAAGAGTGAAGATGGACCCTTACCTCATGCCAAAATGGATCACAAACCTATATGAAGGAACTAAAACTATAAAACTCTTAGAAGAAAACATAGGTGTAAATACTTATAACCTTGGATTTGGTGATCTATTCTTAAATAGGATACCAAAGCCCAAGAAACGGCAAAAAAAAGATACGCTGATCTTTATCAAAATTGAATGCTTCTGGGCTTCACTATCCAGAAAGAGGACAGGGAAGCCAGAGAAGGGGATACATTATTTGTAAATAATGTATCTGACTAGTGTTTAATACAGAGAATTTACAAAGAACTCTTACAACTCAATGACAAAAGGACAATCCAATTAATAGACTGCACTGGTCTGGGTCAGGGCCATCTTTACCAACTCCATATTTGGGGGGAACCTCAAGGTGAGAAGGCGGGAGCTGTGCCATTATAACATAATAAAAGACTTACTCTAGCTGGACCCACACCAACAAACATCTCCAAAAACTCAGATCCACTAACGGTGATGAAAGGGACATTGGCTTCTCCAGCTGTGGCCTTAGCTAGCAGTGTCTTCCCGGTGCCTGGAGGACCAGTGAGAATGGCACCCTTCAGATATAAAAGAAGGAAAAGTACCTTTAACTAGAATTTCAGAAAATTAAATTACATATCCATCAGTAATTCTGAGATATAAATCTATTTATAAACTCTACTGATACTTACTAAATATTCCTTAAACATTTGAACTATGGCAAAAACACTCTTATATTAGTAAGAAAAGTATTAGAAACTGTTTTTTATTTATATAATTCAAGGAGACACAAACACTACATTCCCAAATTACATTTTATTTTCTTCCCTTTAAAATTTCACAAATGGAAGTAAAAATCTAATGACCAATTGTGACTATAGTTAAAAAGAGAAAATGTGCTTGCTCAAACACTATAAATTGTGGAGATGCTTAGGTATTTAGGTACCAAATAACAGCAAATTATCTAATATGACTTTTTATCCATTATATGCAGGATATGGAAATCAAGGAAAAGCTGATTTTCTTTATAAGGAATTCCTTTAATTTTTTTTATTTATTTATGATAGTCACAGAGAGAGAAAGAGAGAGGCAGAGACACAGGCAGAGGGAGAAGCAGGCTCCATGCACCAGGAGCCTGACGTGGGATTCGATCCCGGGTCTCCAAGATCACGCCCTGGGCCAAAGGCAGGCGCCAAACCGCTGCGCCACCCAGGGATCCCAAGGAATTCCTTTAAAGTAAACTTTATTAGTGAATTTTTTTTTAAAGATTTTATTCATTTATTCATGACAGAGAGAGAGAGAGAGAGAGAGAGAGAGAGAGAGGCAGAGACACAGGCAGAGGAAGAAGCAGGCTCCATGCAGGGAGCCCGACGCGGGACTCGATCCCGGATCAGGCCCTGGGCTGAAGACGGCGCTAAACTGCTGAGTCACCCAGACTGCCTTATTAGTGGATTTTTAAAATAAGTAAGCATTCTGGAATAATTTACTTAATGATTGAGCCTGGCCCTGGGAGTACAAAGATCGGTAAGTCCAGCCCATCGCCAGCAATGGGCATGGGGCCCTGCGGGGCCGGGGAGGCTAGAATTAGTTTTGTGTCTCTTCTCCACCAAAACCTGTGCCATGAATCTGAGTGCCAGGGAGAGGCAGACAGTCTGCTCAAACTTGCTCAGAAAGGGATAACTGAGTGACAGGAGGGGGCAATATGCTCATGTGCAAAGTTGCCAAGATGGGTTATCTAAATCAGACTGGAGGGAGAAGACAGGCAAATCAGGAAAGGCTTCTAAGGGAAAAGAACACAAATCTTTTTGGGAATATACACACTATATGCAAGTAGAAAATTTCCCATAGGATAACTGATCTGAAAAAAAAACAGAGTAAAACAGAGACTAATAAGACAGCTACTTTGTCATAAGTAATCAAACTTCATAAAATTATAACTTTAGAGATCAAGAAGTAATTCAAAAGATTTTTGGGTTAATAATTTGAAAATAATCTTGTGAAAGTTCACTTTACCTTTGGGATTTTTGCTCCTAGGTCTTGATATTGCTTTGGGTTTTTCAAGAAATTCACAAATTCCATTATTTCTAGCTTGGCCTCCTCGCAGCCAGCCACATCTTTGAACTTCACATCTATCTCATCCTTCAAGACCTTGGCAGTGGTTTCTCCAACACTGAAGAGTCCACCCATCCCCCGGCCTGTTCGGCCAATACCAGCAGGCCCTCTCCGTATGGTATACAGTAAGAAAGCGATGATGAGCACCGTGGGCAACATGCTCAGGAGAAATGAGCTAAAGGAAACCACACACAACAATGACATGTTTTTAAGTCTGTTAATCTTTGGCTTTTTAAATGTTTTACAAGATCTACTTTTCGGTAATTGCTTAGGATATAACTGTATAGATTCTTTATTTTTATAAAACCTGAATATTCTAATATTTTATCTGAGGAACAGAGAGTATCAGTGTCTCTGAATCACTAATGAATCACTTGTGTAGACTTAAAAGACTGACTCCCAGGACAGTGATCCTTCAAAACTTGTGCCAGTGCTCGCTTCGGCAGCACATATACAAAACTTGTGCCTGCTCTGAAGGACACTACTCAGATAGGACTTAAAGCCTGGGGATACATTTTGCCTGAGGTAATAATTTCAACACAACCCTGAGTATGGATATGTACTTATAATGCTTAATATAATGCAATTTAGCTGAACTTACCCTAAGTAATTTGGATCAAAACCTGTAGAAGGGTTAGCTCAAAAACAAAAACCAGGATCTACTAAGTTTTCATCTTTTACAGTATTTTAAATGCTCCTATAGCAGGCAGTAAGAACTGTGAAAATTTCACCTTTGGTTTATTTCTGGAGGGGAAAAAATATGTAATGACACTAAAATTTAAAGAATGATGCAACAAAGATTTCCAGAATGTTTTAGCAGCAAAGTTAAATGATTATAGGATAGCCCCAGGGGTTGATAGCTATCTGGATCTAAACTCTGAGGTACATTTTAGGTCTATACAAACTGAGATACAAAAAAGTCTAAAACAGAGTAACACTACCAGCTCCATTAGCACACTTAGTAATCTGTTTTTCTATTTCACATATTCAGAAAATTTAAGATTTATTTCTACTTTTGCTCTTGAGCTGGTAATCCCATAGCCCAGGTATACTTCAATGTGCATGGTGTGACTGCAAGGAAATCTAATCCGGTATAGGTATGCGGATGAATACCCAAAGACCATATAATCCCCACAGAACTCAAAGACAAGTGACTCTTGAAATCAATAGGCCCTTCTTGAAAGACTCAGACTTGTAAGTGGTCCTATGAAAGACAAATAGCCCCTAAGAGAAGCAACAAATTCTGATGAGAGGAAGAAGAGTTCCTTAAAATTCCTGGGAAACTCTGAAACACAAATGTAAATGATGGTTAAAAGATGGCAATGCCACTCCACTCTTTAACACAAAGGTGCTCTTTATGCTAGAATCCTACCGAACAATGTTTATACCTCAATTTATTGCTTAATCAGAGATAAATATAAACGTGTAGAAAATCAGTAACAAGCAAAAACCAGTAAATTGCCAATGATTTAAAATTTAAAATTCAAATTTAAAATGATTCTTGCTGAAACAAGAAAGACCTGTTTGAGAATGTCATATGTAACCTGCCACCTGGTGACAGAACAGTGAACCAGGCAGGGCACAGTGAACAGTCTTCTTACCCATCACTTTCAGCTATGTAGACAACAGGAACCCGATTCTCCCCTTCTATGCCCAATTCCTGCTGTAAGGTTTCCAGATTCCGCTCAAAGGTGTCCACACTGCCAATATTAAACCAGACGTATTGCTATAAAAACATAAAAACAAAATATCCTGAGAACAAAAAGGAATCAAAGTTTAATTTACTGGAAGGTTCAATTTTTAAAGAATTTCTCAGAAATACTGAAAATTTAGAAATTGGAAAAAAAAACAATAATAAAAGACTGGTTTAATGATGCAGTGATTAAGTTTCACTCAGTGAGAACACTTGAAAATCCTTACAAATAATCATTTAAGCTACATTCCTTAGTGGTTCTACAACTATAAACTCAAGGAAATGAAGAATCTATTTAAAAAGACAATCCCTTTCCCTCTTCATTTCCCACATATTTCTCGGCTGCCTATTTCCAAACTAAAAACTAATGTGACACAGTAATAACAACTAAAGAATACTGAACATTAAATGTCAGGCATTGATCTTGGTCCTTTATATACACAAACTCAATCTTCAGAACCACCCTAAGAAGTAGGCACTATCACCAGAAGTCATATTCAAAATCTGAACATTAGGAAGGCACCCCCACCAACCAATGAGAAGAGAAGCATACTTTGCCGGGCCAGAGGTTACTCTTTAGTAACTCACCAAATCAGGTGAGGGAAGACCAGCTGAAGGGTTTGAGGCAATGGCTACTTACCCACCAGCACAGAAGTATTCCCCACATTGTGCTAGTTGTTTACTGCCTGAAGATCAGCCCTCCTACTGTCCCCATTTTACAAATGAGAAAACTATAGAAGTGACTTCACTTGCCCATGGTTATGCATCTAGTAAGAGGCTGGATCCAAACCCAAGCAGTCTGGCTCCTGAGCCAGTGACCCTAACTGACATGTCACGCTGCCTCTCCTCTACAACCACAATCATATCATAACAACTCACATTTATGGAGTTTCTAATATACCAGAACCCATTCCAAGCACTCTGCTAGTTGTATTTTATAGCACAAAAAAACTCTACTCCTTCTTTAACCTGCAGTCACTTTAAAAAGGTTTTTTATATCAAAACAATAAATCTATGATATAAAACTCAGACAATTCAAAAGTGTACACAGAAGAGAGTAACATGCCATCACACATTCTTTTAACCAACCAGTGCTACTGAGTGGGGAATATCACTCTGGTATTTCTCTCCAAGTATCTAAAAACAAAAGTAAATTTTGCAATATATATATATATATTTAAGTCTTATAAAATTATATAACAGTGCTTGCTAAGTTGTTCACTGTCAAAGCTACAAAATTCCTGTGGTTACAAGCCCCCGAACAAGTCAGTAATTGGTTACCTACATGTAACTGAGCATTTCCTTACTTAGCACCTACTATCAGCTGGACACTGGGCTGAACAGATGACTTACATCAGAGAACTGGAGCAGATAAAGGACCAGCAGCAGCAGATTTGGGGACACGATCTAGATAAGAACCTCTGATGGTGGGTCCTAGCTCTCCAAATGATCTTACACATACTTTAGTTTGAAAACCCCCACTGATGTTCATGCTCTCATATAGCACTAAACCTTAGAGAGTTATTGCTGTTCTGATCTTAGCAATAAACCCAGGATTAGGGGAGTTAGGCCATAGAGCTTAGTAAAGAGTAGAGTGATCTGAAGCGGAGTCTGTCACACTCCAAAGCCTATGCTTATACAGCACAGCAACCAACACTGCTCCTCCAGGAGCAGAACACTGAAAATCTTCTGTTTCTGAAAGCTCAAAATAAAGTTTTATTAAACAGGTAACATATGCCCTGTAGAAAACTAAGGAAATACACACATAAAGAAAATAACAAGCATCTATAACTTCAACACCCAGGGACAAAAACTATTAGCAATTTTGATGCCATTCCTTCAAGACTTCATAATATTCCCTTTTATAATCTTGAAATACATGCAAAATTATGAAATTGATATAAAACCTTAACTGCAATATAACGGAGAAACAAAAGGAAAGTAATTTATAATAAAATGGTATGAATTTTAATACATAAATGTTTGTGCATGCCAATACTAGTCTAGGGAAGAACCAACGCTCCAGGGGCGAGATTAAAGCAAGAGAATTGAGGTGCCCCTAACATTAACCAGGTGCCTAACATTTATTGATTTCTAATTTCCTGCTCTATACACTATGTTTTGGAGAACATCCTCGTATAAACATCTTTAATTATTTCCCTAGGATACAGTCCTAGAAGCAACATGACTAAGTGTGTGAGTACTTTCAAAACTGCTGAAATGTACACTCAAATTGTTCTCTTGAAAGGGGGTGTCAATTTAATTCCCAGCACTAAACCTCTGAGGAATAGTTCTGAGAAGAAAAAAAAAAAAAGTAGTGTAGTTATTAATGAACATTTCACCATAAGGTAAAGAGAGTAGGGAGGGGGGCAGAAATGAAGGCAGGAAAATAACTTAATCCTACAAGTGACTGAAATAGCAGAGCCACACAGCTTTACAGATATTGCTCTATTTACTGATGTGCTTCAGACAGAGGGTGGTCACTATCAGTTTTACCTTTCCTTAAATGGTGCCCCATCCAGGCAGGATGACTAGGAAAACAGTTCAACAAAGCCATCTGGAAGGGAGGATGCAACCTAATAAAGATGTCTGGCCCTGGGGGAGGACAGTAAGACAGCAGGACACCAAGGGACTAGGGACAGCCCCACAGACAGGGCCCAGGGAAGGCTGGAAATCCCATGGGAACTTCATTTGTCTCTTTGCTGAACTCCCCTACAATCCCCTCAACTTGGTCTAGGGTGTCTGGAATAGACTTCATACTGGTTGAAGAGAATATACAAATTATTTTTCAAATGGGAAAAGAAATGTAAAGTAAAATAATCCAAGATCATATAACATTTGGGAAAGATATGATCAGAATGCTTCTTAAACCAATTTAAAAGCTGTCTCAAAAACATAAGCAATTCAGATATAACAGTTTTTCCCCAACCAATTGTTTTCTCAGTCTTGAAAAATCATAGACAATACTGAAATACTGAAAACTGGGATTTCATGGTTTCCTAAATGTACAAATGATTACCAAAACCAGACCAAAACAACTGACCCAGTCTTCATAACACAACCACATATACAGCATTCATATTCTCACCTATGTGGGTGAAATCTGCAAGTGCTGTGCAGCCTAGTTCTGTACATCCAGTGCACAGAGCTACTGCAATGTGAGTCATGTTTGCTTTTCAACTCTAAATCTGAAAAGTTAATTTATAGCTAATCCACATCAATTAAAAAAATCATTTACCCCATCAACGGGAGTTTTTCCTGGTGTGAAAGTCACTCGAACAAAACGCTTGTTGACGACTTCTAGTCTGTCTACCTGGAATTTTAAAAAGTTAAATATTCAAACATAAGTTTATAGAAAGGACTTGAGATATTCTTTTAAGTACATTAAAATTGCATATGGTATTTTAGACATACAAAGAAGAATGACAGCATAAGGAGGACCCATGTTCCCCACTCTGGTTGAAAAATACACATTGTTGAAGCCACCAGTCACATCCTCTTCCCAGAGGTAGCCATTCTCAGCATTAGGTGCTGACTGTCCCAAAGCATGTCCTGGTGCTTAACCCTAAACAGACACTCACTGTTGCCTGTTTTTAGGCTTTAAAAATGGTCCTGCTTGGTATACATTCTCCTACAACTTTTTTACCTTCCTATTTGTGAGGTTTAACCTTGCTGACATGTCAGTTCTGCATGGTATTCACTCTATGAGCTCACCCCAAGTTATTGATCCATTCTCCTGTTAGCAGACATGTAGAATGTTTCAAATGTTCACTACCACTAACAATGCTGTTATGAACAGTCCTGCATATACCTTCTTGGGCACATCTTCAAATTTCTCTGGACATGTACCTGTAGATAGATTCAGTAAGGCTGGGTTGCAAGATATACTTAATTTACTAGACACTGAGAAACTACTTTTCAAAGCGGCTCTCCAATTCACACTGCACAATATTCCTATTGGTCTATGTCCTCACTTGCTATTAGAAGACTTTAATTTTTGCCATTCTATGCATATAAAGTGACATAAATGTGTTTTTTTTTTCTATAACATCCTAACTATACAGGGTTCTTAAGAACATTTAAAAACCTCATCACAAAGTTCTGAGTTGACTTGGAGCATGCAGCCTTTAGAAGAGGCTTGCTCCCTGCTGTCATGAAGTCTGCTCTGGCAGGAAGTCTGATGGAAGGTGAGGGAGCTCTGGGTTGGGGGCTATCTGTTCCTAAGGCCACCTGGAAAGGAGTGACTAAAGTACTCGACTCCCTGTAAAACTGCTCGGACAACAGTAGACTGATTTTAAAGAACCAATGGGTCAAAAAGGAGATGCCTCTCTAGAGAATCTTCCCCAAAGCTCCTGTCATCACACTCGGAAGGACAAATACAGCCCATTCCATACAGGGACAGGAGTTACTTCTTAGAAAGCTGGCTTCCCACAACATCTGGGATTTATACATAAATATCTTGGCTTCTAAGAGAAACAACTGCCCCAAAATTCTGAGTAAATAATCATTTCCATTTTTTCCATCCTCATCTTACTGTATAACCTTTAAAAATAATTTTTGAGGGGCATCTGGCTGGTTCAGTCAATTAAGCCTCCAACTCTGGGTTTTGGCTCAAGTCATGATCTTGGGGTCCAGTGATTTACCCCTGAATTGGGCTCTCACTCTCACTCAGTGCAGAGTCTGCTTGTCCTTCTCCCTCTGTTCCTCTCCCTGACCGCCCCCTCCCCTCTCAAATAAAACTTTAAAAAATAAATTAAAAACAAATAAAAATAACTTTTGATTCTTCATGCTATCAGTATTACGATCTTACCTTTATTTTATCTGTATCATTGATGAAAAGCCCAGTACTGAGAGGTTATATAATTTCCCAATAGCGACACAGCAGCCCTAGCCCTCATTCTTTATCACTTCATTTCATCAACTCTAAGATGGACATTTTTCATATTTTAAGAAATTAGGGTACGTTTGACAACTGGTATTATTTTATAGTTTTGTTGGCAGCTTGCTAGATTTTTCTCAGAAATACATAAAATGTCTTACAGTCCACAGCATCTACAAGGTGCTGGAGTAGAGTCTCACTGGGTAAAGACCAGCTAGAAGTGACAAACGCTCCTGAGCAACCCTACATGGGCCCCACTAAGAGCCCTTCTGCTCTTACTTTCAACACCTGGAGTCACTTATTTACCCAATTCCAAGTCCATGGGAGATTAAGAGCCCTGAAGGCATAAAGGAGCAAGGGAGAGGCTGGCAAACTACAACGGGGGAAAGAGGTGACTGAGGAGCACACAGGAAAATGATAAAATGATGAAAGTAGATGGAGGATGACTCCATCTTTAGAGCAAATCAAAAGCTAGATTCTAGATGAAGTGAAAGAAAAGGATTTTGTGGTAAATGTGGGGACTGCTGAGCCAAAACAAACAGGGTGTTTAGTTGCAGTACTTTTTCCAGCACTTAAAAAAATCAAGATGAAAATAGTAACTTTACAATGAAGAAGCTGGGTAACTAGTTGCCTGTTGTACTTTACCGGTCCAATCCATTGAATTTCACCTTTGGAACCACTATAAACCACCAATCTCCTAAAATACTTACTACTCCTTTGGAAAGATAGTTATTGACAAAGTCCTTCCATGTGATTTCTCTCCCAGAGCTCTTGAACAGGAAGTAAAACATGACTCCACCCCAAAATAGAGCAGTCCAGAGAAAGTACATCCTGAATTCCTTGTCATCCCATGGAAAGTCACCCTGGGCAAAGGAGACAGTCTCTGTCAAGAATGAAATGTCACCATTTGATCTATGGTATATTGGACACAATTTCCTCCCAACCTCTCCTGGGGCCACCCCAAACCCTCCAAATTAATACACAGTTTGGAATCAAACCTTCTGGAATCTGGACCACCAGTGAGAATCATCTTTCTTGCCACCTCGTTTTCCACTGCCACCAGTTCCTCCTCCAGAAGGGCTCGGGGTAGCAGCTGGCTTTGATTCTGTTCATAAACAGAGGGCACATACAGCAGCACAGCAGCATTTTATATCTCTCAACAAAGTTTTCATTAATATGGCTTAATAAAACACTACAAAAGTTCTCAAAATAATTTGTTAATCTTTTTTCGTTAAGATATATCTAGAGCCAACTATTAACAGCTGGGACCTCTCTGTTGTATTATATGCTTAGAAATAAACATAAGCCTTTTATTTCTAGGAATCAGGGATAGGAAACCCTTCGGCGTCCTTTGTCACAGCTACTCATCAACCAGCAATCCTGGAATCAGCCTGTGTTATAGTGACATGACAACACTCAGCATTCAAAATTTAGATGAGTTTGAAGGAAATACTGTTTCACTCTGCTATACATCACATACATGTCTTTGATGTTACTATAAAATAAGAAGGCAGAGTTTCATCAGGCACAGCAATAAATGTTAACTTTGTTATTTGATAGTTACATTGGGTCTTTGTAATGAAATCCAATCCTGTACCTTGTCTAGATTTAAACCAAGTATAAAAGTTATTGAGCACAGAATAGCTATACTCCAAGGAGACAGGAGCATCAATTTTGTTGTTATTGTGGTTTTAGAACGAGTTTTGACCTTGACTGGGGAATCAGAAGTATATTTAGGATTGGAATCCAGGCTTTTTTTTTTCAAATTACTTTGACACCTTGAGATTTAACTTAGTATCTCTTTGTACTCTCATCAAGGAGGAACAATAACATGTGAATGATGCCATCTTCCCTATTTGAGAGAGAGATTCCATTTAAAAAAAATCAAAACAAAAAAAAAACAAAACAAAAAAAAATCAAAACAAAAAAAAATCAAAACATACAAATCTAAAAAAAAGGGGGGCTTCTAGTAAAATAGCTTATGGCAACTGATAAGTCTGCTGAAAGGAGAGTAATACAGAGTTAGCATTCAAGGAGGCATGCCAGCACTTTACACACACCATCCTGTGATACTTGCTCAATACACCAATAACGTGGCAAATATGCTACTTACACCCATTTTATAGGTAAAAAAGTGTAGCTTAAGGAACTTAGTAATAACTGGTTGCAGTGTTAAGTAACACTGAGTGAGTGACAGAGCTGTGTTTGAGGTGAAGGTAAATGAATTCCTGAGTTCCCACTTGAAGGTAGAAAGTAGGTGCTCCCCTTTCCCACTCTCATGAAGTGAACACTGTTAACAGTTTCTTCTGTAAGCAAGGCATGATTTTGATAATCAACGACAGAAAAACAAAAACGAAAACAAAACACCTTACCCACATAAATTAGTTTGCAAGAATCTGAAATTAGTCACTGTTATGGGCTGAGTCATGTCCTCCACCAAATTCATGTGTTGGGAGTCCTAGCCCTCTGTGATCTTATTTGGAAATAGAATCTTTAGAGGAAAAATAATCAAGTTTGAAATGAAGTCATATGGGTGGATCCTAATCCAATATAATTGGCATTCTTATAAAAAAAAAAAAGTAAATTTGGACACAGGAATGCACAAGGCATTCCTTGTGCAGCAGGCAGCAAGGGAGAATAGTCACCTATAAGCCAAGGAGGAAGATCTGAAACAGATCCTTCCCTTGTGACCCTCAAAAGAAACCAACCCTGCCAACACACTGATCTTGGACCTCCAGCCTCCAAAACTGTGAGACATAAAATTTGTGCTGCTTAGGACACCCAATTGTAATGCTTTGTTACAGAAGCCTTGGGAAACTAATATGTCATTAACATCTCTCCCCCCACCCTTTTCTATCCTCAAAGAATCACAAATCCTACTCTAACATCTTCAACTACTGTGAAGTGACCCCTCTGCTTTGCAGGATAGGAGGTTCCTGACATGTTTACCCTACCATGATGCACACAAGGAGCTTCTGCACCCGAGTTTGGTGAGGCAGGGTCTGAGAGAGGTAAGTCCTACCTGTCATGAAGCACAGGGCTGAGAAACTGTAAAGCGCATTTCTAACGTTGTTCAGTAAGATTCCCTACTACTCTGGGACAAAGTAACACATATGGAAAAGGTACAAAACAGGCTATATTTTAAAAATGGACCTTTCCTAATCTGCCCCCAAACCAAGATAAAAAGACAAGCTACCATACCTCTGGGAAACACCACACAAATTGCCTATGACTCTGGCCAGGTCACTCTAGTGCCTCTCCTTTCTCTTATCCCTTGGCCTTGCTTTCACTCCCTGCATTTTTTGAGCATGTATTTGTCTCTCCAACTAGATTCAAGTGCATCTAAAAACAAAGGCTGTTTTATATTTTTCCCTACATTTCCCTAAAAACAAAGATGAAATGTGCTAGGCATTGTGCTAAATGCTATCATATGTGTGAAGTGGGGACAGGAGACTCAGGACCTACCCACCACAGCTCCCCCAGCCACCAAGCTCTAAGACACCCTACCTGAAACCCAAGGTAAGACAGACTCTGAGGAACAATGTATTGAAAACAATTTGAAAACAAAAAAATATGTGCCACATAAATTGCATGTATTAGGTTTCTAAGATTTGTCTCAACGATTTAGATTATGTGTAAAACATATTTTCCAGTTAAATATGATGGATATTGACCAGTCAATACTCTAAGGTGAACTCAAATTAATTCAGTTTGAAAAAAATGACAAGAAAATATGAACAGAAAATAAAGGTGAAATGAAACACAGGGTCTGTGGAATTTTGCGTGCACTTGTAACCTTCCACTTCAGAACTGTCTCAAGAGAACACTTCCTTCATTCAGTGAAAACCATCAGTAACAGCATATCCTAGAGGAAAGAAGTTAGTTCAAACATTATCTTTTTAAAAAGTACCTTTTTTTTCTCCTGTAACTTCTTTAGGTTGACTAGCTTTTTTCCCATTTTTTCCACTAGGAAAGTATTTTTCAAATCCTGTTAGAAAAAAAAAAAATACCCTCAAACTAAAATTCTTTAGGTTTTATGTATGTATGGTCATTTTTAAAGCTGATACATCATTAAAATGCTTAAGCTAAAAGTACAGCATTTCTTGTGTAGGAATAATTCAACACCTAAATAACCAGAGGTGTTGAAGAAAAAAAGCCTCATTTGCATGCCAATTTCATTTCCTTCAACTGTTATAATTGAAGGGGATACATTTTCATCACTGCAATCAGATAGAAGGAGGTAGGAGGTGATTTACAGAAGACAGAAGAGTCAACCTGAAACAACAGCTATGCATCTATTTAGTAAGCACCTGCACCTGGCACATCTTTAACAAATATAGAACATTATGATCATGCCTGAGTGTGTTTACCTTTTGGAGGTCGAGAACAGAATCTCTGATAAGCAGCAATTACATCTGTCAAAAGAGAATTTCTGCTGGTCGTTGCTTGAGTTGTAGCGTATCGATAAAGCTGCAACATGACACATACAGGCATAAAAGATTTACAAGGACTTGATACAGGCATATCAAGATAAAAGATTTAAAAGGACTTCTTTTCCTAATATGGCAAAGTGAATGAAATGTTTCTCCCTTCAGCAGGTGGTTACAGATTAGCAGAGGGTATGCCCGCCCCTCCCCCCAACCCTTTAAAAGGGAGAAGTAGGGTTGCCTGGGACTGTGCCACTCTATTCCAGCAACCAAACCAGAAGACATAAATTATGATCCAGAAAACAAGAATACTTCAAAATCATGCTTAAGTTAGAACTGTGGCCCAATTACTATTCTCTACCAACCATTCACATTGGCACTATTTACTCAATTTGTAGCATTCAAAAGACAAACTGACACAGAAAATCTGCTCCTGCTTGCTGTTTTGTGTGCAGGGTCCATGAAACTGCACAAGACTATTCACCTGAAATTGTAACAGTACTGCTTGTAAATATAACACTAAATTCATCTTAGTTCCACAATAAGGAAGACATGGTCTCACACTGCTGATAATCCTTACACTAGTAACATTTGCTAAAGATATTAAATATATTGCCATCCTGGTGAGAATGCTGGTTATACAAGTCCATTACAGATACATCTCTGCTTTAAATAACATGTTTTGGGGGATCTCTGGGTGGCTCAGCAGTTTGGCACCCGCCTTCGGACCAGGGCCCGATCCTGGAGTCCTGAGATCGAGTCCCGCATCGGGCTCCCAGCATGGAGCCTGCTTCTCCCTCTGCCTGTGTCTCTGCCTCTCTCTCTCACACACTCTCATAAATAAATAAAAATAAAATCTTAAAATAAATAAATAAATAAATAAATAAATAAATAAATAAAATGTTTTGCTATATTTTTAAAATACAGTCTAGGTAAATCGCAATATAACATAAACTGAACAAGCTCCCTACTAAATTTTTAGGTTCACAATTAAAAGCAAGGTGCATTGGGGGAGATACATCCAAATTTGTAGATGAAAAAGGTCAAGTAATCCTATCTTTTGGCAAAGTGAAAATTCATCACCATTTTTGGGGAGAACAAACTTTTAAATACAGATGAGAACATTTAAAGAGAAGTTCATCTGTATTAGTACCCACCAGCATTGTCTCTATGGTCTGATGAGGAAAATATAACATCACAAAACCACATGTGCTGGGTGACTATAATCAAAAAGACAATAATGGTGGGAATGTGGAAAATGTGCACAAAGGGGAGCCCTCATGCACTGTTGGTGGGAATGGGAATCAGTTCAGCCACTTTGAAAAAGTTCAGCATTCTCAAAATGTTAAAGGCAGAGTTACTACGTGATCCAGTCTGCTCCCCCCTCCAAAAAAAATGGAAAACTGTCCACACAAAACCTTGTACATGAATGTTCATAGCAGCATTATTCACAAGAGCCAAGAAGTAGAAACAACCCAAATGTCTACCAAGTGACGATGAAGACATAAATGTGGTATATGCGAACAATGGAATATTACTCAGTCATAAAAAATAATTAAGCACTGATAAATACTACCACATGAATAAACTTGAAAATTTATGCTGTTAAAGGAACCAGATACAAATGGCCACATATTACATGATTTCACCCATATGAAATGTCCAAAATAGGCAAATCCATAAAGACTGTAGATTGATTAGTTGTTGCCTAGGGCTAAAGGACTGGTTGGGGAGTGACTCTAATTGGTGTTCACAGGGCTTCTTTCCGGGGTGATGAAATGTTCTGGAATTAGACAGTGGTGATGATTTTAGAACCATGAGAATATACCAAAAACCACTGTACACTTTAAAATGATTAATTTTATGGGATGTGAATAAAAAAATTTCAACAAAAATACAAAGAATGAGCTGATTTAACTTCAAGTTAATATATAACTCTACACAGCAAAATAGGACAGAAACACTGACATTGATCTTGTTTGACAGCAATGCTAGTCTGACAGAATTTGGAGCTTCTGTTACATTAGGCCCTCCTTGACCCCTGGGAACACTTGGCCTATGAAATAACCACTAATAATAAATAAGAATGTGTCATAAGGGAATGAAGCTTTCTGATACCAAATCCATTAAGAGTTTAGATTAAAATGACCTGTTAGTCAAGATGGACAAATCAAGTCACATAGGCCCATTGAACCATCTACTCCAGGTCATGCACTGCTAAGTGGTGGAGGTCAGGAGGTCAGCACCAAGCTCTACCTCTGAGAAACTCTGGAGTGTAAGGGAGAGTACGGAGGACATCTATTACAGGATAGTATAACACATCCAACAATACAAAACCTCTACGTATATGTAACAGAGGTAGCACAGAGAAGAGAGTTCAAGGGACCTAAGGGCGTTACAAGTCACATCTAGGCCTGGGATTTGAAGGATCTATAGTCACCAGGCAGTGTCAGAACTTTTAATTTTGTTAAAGCTAGAAATCTGAATTTTTAAAACAATGATCTTTAACACATCTCGTATTAGGAACTTCAGATACACATTTGTAATGGGAGAACCAACTAGTTCCCAGGGATGCCACCTTCAGGACTGAATGGATTAGTGTATGGAAAAGCACTGTTAAAATCCTATGATGATACCTACATTTAAATTATTATTTCCAATTTTTTTAAAGATTTGAAAGAGAGAGACAGAGAGGGAGAGAGAAAGAGAGAAAGCATGAGCACCAACAGAGGGCAGAGGAAGAGGGAGAAACAGACTCTACTGAGTAGGGAGCCTGATGCAGGTCTTGATCTCAGGAACCCTAAGATCATAACCTGAGCCCAAGGCAGACGCTTAACTGACTGAGCCACCCAGGTGTCCCCCAGTTATTCTGAAAGCTATTTGAGAGTAAGGGTTGTTTACATCACTATATAAAGTAAGTCTTTATGTCACCATAAAGTACAAAGTCAGGCACAAACTAAGTACTTTATAGATATTTATTGACCAATAAACCTTCTATTTTCCTAATTGTATTGACCTGGAATACTTCTAGCAATAATCCTGTAACTGCTTTTAATGCTGAGGTTATTTTCTCTAAGGGCACCATCAATAAAACTTTTCTCTGCTTATCTAATCCAAGCCCATTTAAAGGATAACATAAAAAATATCAACTTACAAAATTTAAGTTTAGAGGACCTCATTTTAGCAAGTTAGCTTTTATGTTTGACAGTATGAACATTTTTTAGATGCTTTTTCATCAGTCTTATTCTTCTGAGCGTAAAACCTGAGAATGGACATGTCATATCAAAATCTTTTCCTTGGGATGTCCAGGTGGCTCAGCGGTTGAGCGTCTGCCTTTAGCCAGGGCATGATCCTGGAGTCCTGGGATTGAGTCCCGCGTCGGGCTCCCTGCATGGAGCGTGCTTCTCCCTCTCTGTGTTTCTCATGAATAAACAAATAAAATCTTTAAAAAAAAAATCTTTTTCCCAGAAAAACCGTGAGAATTATACTCTGTGCCTGACCTTTAAGAGCAGCACAGACCTAAAGGCAAATCTGTTCTTTCAGACTCTCTTGCAGGCAGCACAGTAATGCCCTAATGTCCCCAGACAGATCTTCAAAGCAACACCACGGAATGTGTCACAGATCACCAATCAGGTATTCCCATCAGCACAGGGTGCTTCCTTATACCTCAGCATCAAAGCATCACAGAACAATAGTACCACTCAAAAAAGAAAGGGCTTTAAGATAAGATTCCTGACATAAAAACTGCAAACTCACAGGGCAGATAGATCTCTACCAGCTTACTACCTGAATCCAATATTCTCTAGGGTTTAAAGGAGAGGGCAAGAAGGTAAGATGGCAACATGGATTGCAATGCACAAAACGTTAGGCCTAGTGCAAGGCAGTTGAGTAAGAAGGGGATGAAGACATTCCAAGACTGGCAAGAAAGCTTTGAAAAAAATCTTGAATGCCAGGACTATTAATACCCCCTTGTGAGGACGCCTGGGTGGCTCAGTGGTTGAACATCTACCTCCAGCTCAGGTTATCCCGGGGTCCTGAGATGGAGTCCCACATCCGGCTTCCTGCAGGGAGCCTGCTTCTCCCTCTGCCTGTGTCTTTCATGAATAAGTAAATCTTTAAAAATAATAATAACAATACCCCTTTTAAGTGGAGAGGCTGAGATAATTTCCTCAAGGGCATCTTGCTAGTAAGTGACAGCTTCCCGTGACTGACTCCAGGCCTTAACCACTATGCTCTTTTGCCCCATGCCTCTAAGTAAACCACCGCAAGGCTGGTCTCTAAAAAACCGGTAGAATGCAGGAGAGACTGTGTTGCTGAAATAGCCGATACCGACTACCCATTACACGAACTTGACAGATTATGGCCGCGGTTCCGTAAGAGCACACTATCATCACTTCAGGAAAGCGGACTAGCACAGCTCACACGGTGCAGCCCTGTATATGGTTACCACCAAAAGAGCCTCCTCCCGAGGACAGGCTTTCTTACGCAACAAAACACACATTCTCTAATCTGAGGAAGTGATGTCATTAATAGCCACAGTTCCTATGTATTACCTACTACATGCCAGACCCAGAATGCCCCATTCAACAGATGAGAAACGGAAGCTCAGAGAACTGGAGTAGCTTACCCTCAAATCCTGTGCTTTTCGTTAAATCATGCTCACGCTGTGACCCTTAAAACAAATGCACAACACCTGCTATCTTCCAACACCGTGAAAGCAGGTGAAAGAAAGCAACTTATGCTGGAGATATGATTGAGTTCCTTAACGTCGTGAGGTCTCGGCTGCTCTATCTCTAAAATGGGTTCGCCCTGAATGAAGTCGGAGGACTGTCCCAGAGGATCTTTTTGAAGCTCCCTTACGCACGAGTATCTGGTTCTGCTTTCAGAAATCCAATCCCACAGCCAGGGTTTGACATGCACCGCGTGCTTACGGGGACCACGGGGTAAACCAGCTGCAAGGCTGGGCGCCCCGGCACTGAAGGCGCGGCGCACGCGGCCCATCACCGCGGGGAACCGCCCTGGACGCCCGGACTGCCGCGAGCGCGCCCAGGGGCCGGTGACCTTGACGCCCTGCTCTCCCGGGCCGGAAGCAGGCCCAAGGGCCGGGTCGGGCCGGGCCGGGGGCGGAGGGCGCTGGGACTCACCGTCCGGAGGCAGGACCGCTCGCTGGGGCCCATGCGGACGCCAGCCAGGAGCAGCGGGGGCAGGCCGCGCTGCCAGCAGCCTCCCCGGCCCCACAGCCGCAGGCAGCGGTGCGCCATGGCCGCCGGCGTCACCCGCTCGGGCCCGGGCGCTGCGCAGGCGCGGCTCTGCGGCCCGCGGCCGGCGGGCGGGCAGCGACGGGTAGCCCGGGACGGCGGGAGGCAGCTCAGAGCAGAGTCAGCAAACGGCGCGGCGGGTCCCCAGATCACAGGTGAGCCCACGTTCCGACGCGCGCGTCTTCTCCCGGCCCCGCCCCCCGGCGTGCTGACGTCAGCCGTAGAGCGGGCGCCCGGGTCGAGGGCGGCTCCTCCGTCTCCGGAAAGTCTGCGCTCCACGGGGCGGAGGCGGGGTCTGAGGAGGAGGAGCGTGGAAGCCGAGCGAGGGCGGTGGGCGAGGCAGACGGGGCGGGGCGTAGGGGTGGAGGCGGGGCCTAAGGGGAGGAGCGCGAGGGTGCTGGGCGTGGCAGAGGTGGAGCGCGGGGCGGGGCTGAGACGGGGCGGAAAGGAAGGGGGGCGAGCGGGGGGCGGGGCTGGGAGCGGGCCCCGCCGGGAGCTGCGGGGAGAGAGCCGCGGAGGCTGCTGGGGCACACGTGGACCTTGCCTGTTGGGCTCTAGGCCGTTTTCGGCGCTTTAGGCATTCACACTCAGTGTGTCCCTCGCGAACTATTTTGTTGGGCGCCTAGTCTGTGGCGGCATCGCCCCAGGCTCTGCAGATGCTAAAGCCCCCGTAGCCAACCCAGCAATCCCACAGCGGTGCACTACATGCAGTGGTAAGGCGTGGAGCCTGTGTCATCCAGCCTGGGCCCTCGGGAGCCGCTTCAGAGAGAAATGATGCTCGGATGAACGCGGTGCATCTGCACGCTGTTTCGCACACCTCGGCTGTGGAGTACAGAGAGGACCTCAGAGCCGAGTTTTACATGTCAGGTTTCTATGAGCTCTGCCAGGAGTATGTATGATATGAATGGTGGTTGATGTTAGAGATGGGGAGGAAAAGGAAAGGCAGGAGGTGATGCTGAAAGGGTGAAAGCTGAAAGGTGGCATCAGAAATTTATTCTTATATGCACATATGCAAGCAGGGGAAAAAATCTGGAAGAACAGACACTAAAATGGTAAGGAATTTCTCACCTGCCACAGTGGCAATATCCAAAATATTGACAACTCACTCTGCAGGCAGGCATTCTCAGAAATAACTGGTGGCCACGCAGAGTGCTGAAAACCTATGGAAGGGTTTTGGCAATGTCTGCCTCAATGTCAAATGGATGTATTCTTTAACCCCGATACTGCATTTTTGGAAATGGGCTCTAAAGATGAGCCTGCACACATATAAAGTGCTGTGAGCACAAAATTAATAATTATAGCACTGCTTGTAGTCCTAATTATTGTCTTTCTCTGCCTTATTTCACTTACATAATACTAAGTCCATGCATGTTGTTGCAAATGGTGAAATTTCACTTTTTCACTCCTGAATAATATACCAGTGTGTGTATATACACACACATGCATCTTTATCATGTATATATATATACGATATATATATACACACATCTTTATCCATTCATCTATCAATGGACACTTGAGTTGCTAACGTCTTAGCTATTATAAATAATGCTGCAATGAATATAAGTGTGCATATATCTCTTCCAATTGATGTTTTGCTTTCTTTGACTAATGCCTAGAGGTAGAATTGCTGGATCACATGGTATTTCCATTTTTAATTTTTGAGGAACTCCACACCATTTTCCACAGTGGCTGCACCAGTTTACATTCCCACTAACAGTGTGCAAGGATTCCTTTTTCTGCACATCCTCACCAACACATATTATTTTTTGTTTTTTATTTTTGATAATAACCAATCTGACAGATATGAGATGATATCTCATTGAGGTTTTGATTTTCATTTCCCTGATAATTAGTGATTTTGAACATCTTTTCATGTACCTGTTGGCCATCTGTATGTCTTCTTTGAAGAAATGCCTATTCGAGTCTTCTGCCCATTTCTTAATCGGGTTATTTGGGTTTTTTTTTAAAATATTAGATTGGGTAACTTCCTCATATATTTTGGATATTAACTGCTAATCAGATGTATGACTTTCAAATATCTTCTCCCATTTACTAGTTACCTTTTCATTTTGTTGATGGTTTCCTTCACTGTGCAAAAGCTTTTTAGTTTCACGTAATCCCATTTATTTATTTATTTATTTTAGATTTTGTTGCCCTTTCGCCTACAGTTACAGGTCCAAACAAATATTGCTAAGGTTGATGTCAAAGAGCTTACTGCCTATAATTTCTTCTAGGAGTTTTATGGTTTTAGGTCTTGTATTCGAGTCTTTAATCCATTTTGAGTTTATTTTTGTACATAGTGTATAGTAATCCACTTTCATTCTTTTACATGTAGCTGTCCAGTTTTCCCACCACCATTTATTGAAGAGACTGTCTTTTCCCTTTCATATATTCTTGCCTCCTTTGTCATAGATTAATTGATGATACGTGTATGTTGTTTTTTTCTGGGCTCTATATTCTATTCCACTGATCTATGTCTGTTTTTGTGCCAGTACCAAGCTGTTTTGATTACCATAGTTTTGTAGTATAATTTGAAATCAGGAAGTGTGATACCTACACCTTTGTTCTTCTTTCTCAAGGTTGTTTTGGCTATTTGGGGTCTTCATGGTTCTATACAATTTTTAGAATTGGTTTTTCTCGGGCACCCCCGGTGGCGCAGCGGTGTAGCGCCGCCTGCAGCCCGGCGTCTGATCCTGGAGACCCAGGATCAAGTCCCGCGTCGGGTTCTCTGCATGGAGCCCGCTTCTCCCTCTGCCTGTGTCTCTGCCTCTCAGTCTCTCTCTCTAAATAAATAAATTAATTAAAAAAATACTTATAAAAACAAAAAAAGAATTGGTTTTTCTCTGTTCAAAATGCTATTGGTATTCTGATGGGATTACATTGAATCTGTAGATTGCTTTGGGTAGTATGAACATTTTTTCTTTTTAAAAAAATGTTAATTTCAAAAATAAATAAATAAAAATGTTAATTTCGGTATAGTTAACATGCAGTGTTACATTAGTTTCAAGGGTACAATATAGTGCTTAAACAATTCCATAAGTCACCCAGTACTCATCATAGCAAGTGCACTCCTTAATCCCCATCACCTACTTTGCCCATCCCCCCATGTAGTATGGACATTTAAAGAACATCAATTCTTCCAATCCATGAGCATGGAATATCTTTCCATTTGTGTCATCTTTAATTTCTTTCTTCAATGTATTATAATTTTCAAAGTACAAGTATTTTGTTTCACTTCCTTGGTTAAATTTATTCCTAGGTATTTTACTATTTTGGTGCAATTTTAAATGAGATTTTTTTCTTAAATTTTCTTTTTGATAGCTCATTAATAGTATGTTTAAATGCAACCAATTTCTTCCTGTTGTTTTTGTATCCTGAGCTTTACTGAAATCATTTATTAGTTCCAATAGTTTGTGTGTGTGTGTGTGTGTGTGTGTGTGGCATCTTTAGAGTTTTCTTTTTTTCTTAAGATTTTATTTATTTATTTGACAGAGAGAGAGAGAGAGAGAGAGAGAGAGAGAGAGAGAACAAGCAGGAGGGCGGCAGGCAGAGGGAGAGGGAGAAGCATGCTTGATCCCAGGACCCTGGGATCATGACCTGAGCTGAAGGCAGATGCCTAACCAACTGAGCCACCCAGGCGCCCCTGTCTTCTCTATGTATACTATCATGTAATCTACAGATAGTGATAATAGTTTTACTTCTTCCCTTCCAGTTTTGATGCCTTCTATTTCATTTTATTTCCTAATTCTTGTGGCTAAGACTTCCAATACTGTGTTGAGTAAAAGTGATGAGAGCAGGTATTCCTGTCTTGTTCCTCATCTTAGAGAAGAAGCTTTTTTAGCTTTTCCCCCATTGAATACAATGTTAGCTGTAGGTTTGTCATATATGGCCTTTATTATATTGAGATACATTTCTTTTTTGTTATATTGATATACCCACTTTGCTTCTCCCATACACATTATATTGAGGTGCATTCTTTTATACCCCCTTTATCACAAATGAATGTTTAATTTTATCAAATGCTGTTTTCTGCATCTATTGAGGTTTATTTCCTTCGTTTTTTTTAATGTAGTTTATCAAATTGATTGATTTGTAGATGTTGAACAATCCTTACATCCCTGGAATAAATCCTATTTGATCATGGTTTATGCTCCTTTTAATGTATTGTTGAATTCAGCGTGCTAGTATTTTGTTGAGGATTTTTGCACCTATGTTCAACAGGACTATTGGCCTGTAGTTCTCTTCTTTTGCATGGTGTCTTAGTATTTGGTATCAGGGTAATGCTGGCTTCATAAAGTGAGTTTGGAGTTCATAAAGTCTTCAATTTTTTGGAGTAATTTGAAAAGAACAACTACTAATGCTTTTCTTAATATTTAGCAGAATTCATCTGTGAAGCTTTCTGGTCCTGGACTTTTGTTTTTCAGGAGTTTTTAAATTACTGCTTTTATGTCATTACTTATAATTGTTATTACTATTCAGATTTTTAATTTCTTCATGATTCAGCCTTGGGAAATTGCATGTTTCTAGGAATTTACCATTTCTTCTTGATTGTCCAATTTGTTGGCATATAATTTTTCATCATAACTTCTTATAATTCTTTGTATTTCTGAGATATCCATTATAATTTCACCTCATTCATTTCTGATTTTATTTATTTCATTCCTCTCTTTTTTTTCTTGATGAGTCTGGCTAGAGTATTGTTGATTATATTTATCTTTTCAATGGATCAGGTTTCAGTTTCTTTGATCTTTTCTATTTTTTTTTAAATCTCTATTTATTTCTGCTCTGATCTTTATTATTTCCTTCCTTCCACTAATTATAGGCTTTGTTTGTCTTTTTATAATTCCTTTAAGATGTAAGCCTAGAGGGATGCCTGGGTGGCTCAGCGGTTTAGCACCTGCCTTTGGCCCAGGGTGTGATCCTGGAGTCCTAGGATCGGGTCCCACATTGGGCTCCCTGCATGACACCTGCTTCTCCCTCTTCCTGTGTGTCTCTGCTTCTCTCTGTGTGTGTGTCTCTCATGAATAAATAAAATCTTTAAAAAAAATAAGATGGAAGCTTAGATTGTTTACTTGGGATTTTTTTCTTCTTTCTTGTGGTAGGCATGTATCGCTATAAACTTCTCTCTTAGAACTGTTTTTGCTGCATCCCATAGATTTTACAAAGTTGTGTTCCATTTTTCTTTCTCAAGGTATTTTCTGGTTTCCTCTCAACCCATTTGTTGTTTGGTAACATGTTATTTAGTATTCATGTGTTTGTGGTTTTTCCAGTTTTCTTCTCGTAACTGACTTCTAGTTTCATACTGCTATAATGGGTAAAAAGATATTTGATATAGCACCAACTTTTTTAAATGAGAGAAACTTCTGCTCCCTTACAACAAGGAGCAATAGGGCCTGAAACAACTGGAAGGGAGGAAAGACAAAATACATGAAATACAATTTTTAAGACATTAGACCTCAGGCAATGAAAGACAGTAATTGCTGAGAGATAGGGGACAAACAAGGTGAGCCCTAGGATTACCCCACCCTATCATAGGAGACAGTCTCCAGGCAATGAAGTACAGAGGGAAAACCAGGCAGAGCCTAGTGGTTTTCCTGAGTTGAAGATATGGATCCAGGAACCTGTGAAGATCCATAATGTAGAGAAAAATGAGCAAAGAAAATTAACCCCAAAATGATACAAGTGATAGAATTAGTAGACAGGGACACATAACAGAGATATTATAACTATCTTCTGTTATAATTTTATGTCTCTTGCTGCATCTGCAAGAAACTAGAGGAAAGATTGAACATATTAAATAGATACTTGAAACTCAAAAATATAAAAATTAAATTGAACATCTAGGGATGAAAATTACAATGTCTGAGATGAAAAATACACTGAATGGGATTAATGGCAGATTATGTTGCAGAAGAAAAGATTAGTGAATTTAAAGACATAACAATAGGGGCACCTGAGTGGCTCAGTAGGTTAAGTGTCTGTCTTTGGTTTGGGTCCTAGTCCCGGAGCCTGGTGATTGAGCACTGTGTTGGGCTCCCCTGCTTCTTTCTCTGCTGCTCCCTCTGTTTGTGCTCTTTCTCTCTGTGAAATAAATAAATAAAATCTTTTTGGGGAAAAAAGACATAACCATAGAAACTCTCCAATATAAAACAGAGAAGAAAAGAGACTGAACAACAAAAATTAACAAAACATCAGTAAATTGTGGAATTACTGATTTAATATGTATGTAATTAGAGTTCCCAAAGGAAAAGACAGAAAAGGAGGGACAGAAAAAAATATTTGAAGAAATAATGACCAGAAACTTTTTAGACCTTATGAAAACTGTAAACCCATAGATCTAAGAAACCCAATGAATCATGAGCACAAGAGACATGGAGAAAGCTACAGCAAGGCACAACATAATTGCTCAATACTAGCAACTTAAAAGATCTTAAAATCATCCATAGAAGGAAAATATAGGTACAGAGGAACAAAGGTAAGGTTGATAGCTTGCGGGGAATAATAAAAGCCAAAAGATATCAAAGAACAATATGTTTGAAGAACAGTATCTTTGAAGTATGATTTTTTTGATTGTCAACTGAAAATTCTTTATCCAGTTAAAATAGCTTTAGAAACAAAGGCAAATTAAAGACTTTTCCAGGCAAACAATAGCTGAAAGAATTCATCACAAGATCTACTGAAACAAATGATAAAAGAAGTCCTTTCTGCAGAAGGAAAGGTGTTTCAGATGCAAATCTAGATCTACACAAAAGAATGAAGAGCACAGGAGAGGGTAACTACATACTTAAATAAAAAGAGGGTTTTTTCTTATTATTTTAATATTTTTAAAAGATATTCTATTGTTAAAGTAAAAATAATAAGAATGTATTCTGGATGACCAGAATGACCGGCAGCCTGGGTGGCTCAGCGGTTTAGCACCACCTTCAGCCCAGAGCGTGATCCTGGAGATCCGGGATGGAGTCCCACGTCAGGCTCCTTGTAAGGAGACTGCTTCTCCCTCTGCCTGTGTCTCGTCTCTGCCTCTCTCTCTCTCTCTCTCTGTGTGTGTGTGTGCCTATGAATAAATAAATAAAAATCTTAAAAAAAACCATACATAGATGTAAAACGTATGGTCACAAAAGGAGAATGGCCCAGAGGTGAAAAATGGGCATATAATGTTGCAATGTCTTTTTTGTTTGTTTGTTTTTAAGATTTTATTTATTTATTCATGAGAGGAAGAGAGAGAGAGAGAGAGAGAGAGAGAGAGAGAGAGAGAGAGGCAGAGACATAGGAAAAAGGAGAAGCAGGCTCCTTGCAATAAGCCCGATATGGGACTCAATCCCAGGACCCTGGGATCATGATCTGAGCTGAAGGAATACACTCAACCACTGAGCCACCCAGGCGTCCCAATGTTCTAATACTATGTGCAGAGAGGTATGTTATCATGATATTACATTGTGATAAGTTAAAGATGTATATTGTAAAACCTAAAATGACCACAAAAATAACATAACAAAGAGTTATAGCTAAAAAGTCAACAGAAGAGAATATTCTTTTAGAATAAAAGAGAATATTCTTTTAGAATAAAAGAATACTCAATCCAAAAGAAGGGGGAAGAAAGGCAAGAAAGAGAACAAAGAAGAGTTAAAACAAAGAGAAAGCAAATTGCAAGATGGGACATTTAAAATCAATGATATCATGATGCCTGGGTGGCTCAATACTTGAGCATCTGCCTTCAGCTCAGGTTGTAATCCCAGGGTCCCAGGATCCCCGCAGAGAGCCTGCTTCTAATTCTGCCTATGCCTCTGCCTCTCTCTATCTCTCATGACTAAATAAATAAAATCTTTTTTAAAAATCAATCATATCAATAATCATATTAAGTGTAAATTGTACAGCCTAATTTAGAGGCAGAGATTTTCAGAATAGCTAAAAAAAAAAAAAAAAAAATCAATCGTATCTGCATACAGAAAACCACTTTATTTATTTATTTTTTAAGATTTTATTTATTTAGGGGATCCCTGGGTGGCGCAGCGGTTTGGCGCCTGCCTTTGGCCCAGGGCGCGATCCTGGAGACCCGGGATCGAGTCCCACATCGGGCTCCCGGTGCATGGAGCCTGCTTCTCCCTCTGCCTGTGTCTCTGCCTCTCTCTCTCTCTCTCTGTGACTATCATAAATAAATAAAACTAAAAAAAAAAAAAAAAAAAGATTTTATTTATTTATTCATGAGAGACACAGAGAGGCAGAGACATAGGCTGAGGGATAAGCAGGCTCCCTGTGGGGAGTCTGATGCAAGACTCAATCCCAGGACTCCGGAATCACACCCTGAGCTGAAGGCAGAGGCTCAACCACTGAGCCACCCAGGTGCCCCAAGAAACCCACCTTAAATATAAAGGCAAATTGGGACACGTGGGTGGGTCAGCCGTTGAGCATCTGCTTTGGCATAGGGCATGATCCCAGAGTCCCTATTTTTGGAGAAAGAAGATGATAAAGGTTAAACTAATTCATAAGGGTGAAGCCCTAATCTAATAGGGCTGGTGCCCTTACAAGAAGAGGAAGAGACACCAAAATTTTCTTTTTCCATTATGTGAGGACACAGCAGGAAGGTGGCCATTTGCAAACCTAGAGAATTCTCATCAGGAATTTAATCTTCCAGATCCTTAATCTTAGACTTTCCAGCCTCCTGAACATTGAGAAAATTAATTTATTTAAGCCACACAGTCTGTGGTATTTTTTTAAAACAGCCCAATTTGACTAAAATCTGAACACTGAAAGCTGCTCAGATTTGCTAAGAAACATTAAAGACCTAAATAAATGGAGATATATGGCATGTTCATGGATTGGGAAATTCATTATTGTTAAGATGTCAATTGTCTCCCAAATTAATCTCTATGTTCAATGTATACCCAATCAAAATCCCTGCAGGATTAGAAATTCCCTGGAGGATTAGAAATTGACAAACTGACTCTAAAATTAATTAGAAATGCAAAAAGCCTGAATTAAAACAACTTTGAAAGAGAGCAAAATTGGGAGACCAATACTATTTAACTTCAAGATTTATATTAAAGGTACGTAGTCAAGATGGTGGGTAGTGGTATTGATATAGACAAATAGATCTATAGGATGGAACAGAGTTCAGAAATACACCGACATATGCATGGTAAATTGATTTTCAATAAAGTAATAAAGCTAATTCATTAGAAAAAGAACAGATTTTTCAATAAATGGTCCTGGAAAATTTGGATATCCACATGCAAAATGAATGGCATTTGAATCATAATTCACAGCATAATGAAAACTTGACTCAAAATGAATCATAAATCTAAAACCCCAAATTATAAAACTTCTGGCAGAAAAAATACTTTTAAATCTTCATAATGCTGGGACGCCTAGGTGGCTCAGCGGTTAGGCATCTGCCCTCAGCTCAGGGCATGATCCTGCTGTCCCGGGGTTTGAGTTCCCCATTGGGCTCCCTGCATTAAGCCTGCTTCTCCCTCTGCCTCTGTCTCTACCTCTCTCTCTGTGTGTGTCTTTCATGAATAAATAAATAAAATCTTTTAAAAAATCTTCATGATGTTGAGTTAGGCAAAGATTTCTTGGATATAACATCAAAAATATGGTCTATAAAAGAAAATTTAATAAATTGGTCTTCATCAAAATTGAGAACTTTGGATTTTTGAAAGAATGAACAGATCATTAAAAGAATGAGAAGACAAGGCATGTACCAGGAGAAAATATTAGCAAATCACTTAATAGAAACCATTCCTTAGGAAGCCCAGATATTGGGAGTGCCATTGGTTCAGTTGTTTGAATGTCTGACTCTTGATATCAGTTCCAGTCTTAATCTCAGGGTTGTGAGTTTGGGCCCCACATTGGACTCCACACTGGGTGTGGAACCTACTTTAAAAAGAAGAAGAAGCAGCCCAGACATTGGACTTATGGCAAAGACTTTATTTATTCTTTCATTTATGTATGTATGTGAGAGAGAGAAAGAGAGAAGTGGGAAAGGAGGAGGGGCACAAGGGAGAGGGAGAGAGAATCTCAAGCAGACTCTCCACTGAATGTGGAGCCTGATGCAGGGCTTGATCTCACAACACTAAGATCATGATCTGAGCTGAAATCAAGAGTAAGGCACCTAACCAACCAAGTCACCAAGCACCTGCTTTTTTTTTTATTTAAATTTTAGTGAATATACAGTGCAATATTGGTTTCTGGAGTAGAATTCAGTGGTTTATCATTTATATACAACTCCCAGTGCTCATCACAAGTGCCCTGTTTAATACCCATCACCCTGCCCACCTCCCACCATCAACCCTCAGTATGTTATATATTGTTAAAAGTCTCTTGTGGGGGGCACTGGGGTGGCTCAGTCAATAAGCATCTGACTGCAGATTTTGGTTCAGGTCATGATCTCGGGGTCCTGGGATGGACCTCTGTGTTAGGCTCTGTGCTCAGCAGGGAGTCTGCTTGAGGATCCTCTCTCCTAGTGCCTCTACTCTTCCCCTCAGCTTGTGCAAACACATACGTGCATGCGTGTGTGTGTGTGTGTGTGCGCGCTCTCTCTCTCTCTCCAATAAATAAATAAATCTTTTTGAAAAAGAGTCTCTTATGGTTGCTTCCCTCTCTCTTTTCTCTTTTCCCCCCTTCCCATATGTTCATCTGTTTTGTTTCTTAAGTTCCATATATGAGTGAGATCATGTGGTATTTGTCTTTTTCTGACTGATTTATTCTGCTTAGCACAATATACTATAACTCCATCCACATCATTGCAAAGGTTAAGATTTCTTTTTTTTTTTTTTTTTTTTGATGACTGGGTAAAATTCCACTGCAAATACATATACCATATCTTTTTATCCATTCATCAGTTGATAGGCATTCAAGCTCTTTCTATAGTTTTGCTATTGTTGATAATGGTGTTGTCAACATTGAAATGCATGTACCCCTTTGAATCTGTTTTTGTATCCTTCAGTTAAATACCCAGTAGTGTAATTTGCTAGGTCATAGGGTAGTCTAACTTTTTGAGGAAGCTCCATACTTTTCTGCAGAGTGGCTGCACCAGTTTGCATTCCTACCAAGAGTGCAGGAGGGTTTCCCCCTTCTCATCCTTGCCAACACCTTTGTTTCCCTTGTTAATCTTAGCCGTTCTGACAGGTGTGAGGTGTTATCTCATTGTGATTTTGATTTATAATTCCTTGATGATGAGTGGTGTTGAGAATCTTTTCATGTGTCTGTTGCCGTCTGGATATCTTGTTTGGAAAAGTGTCTAGTCACATCTTCTGCTCATTTCTTAGCTGGATTATTTGGGTTTTTTTGGGTTTTGAGTTTGATAAATTCTTTCTAGATTTTGGATATGTCACTTGCAAATATCTTCTCCCATTCTGTAGGCTGCCTTTTAGTTTTGTTGTTTCCTTTGCTGTGCAGAAGTTTTTATCTTGATAAAGTCCCAATAGTTCGTTTTTGCTTTAGTTTCCCTTGCCTCCAGTGTTATGTCTAGTAAGAAGTTGCTATGGCCTGAAGTCAAAGTGCTTTCTGCCTGATTCTCCTTTAGAATTTTGGTGGTTTCATGTCTCACATTTAGGCCTTTCATTCATTTTGAATTTATTTTTGTGTATGCTGTAAGAAAGCGGTCCAGTTTCAATCTTCTGAATGTCGCTGTCCCGTTTTCCCAACACCATTTGTTGAAGAGACTGTCTTTTTTCCATTGAATATTCTTTCCTGCTTTGTTAAAGACTTGTTGACCATATAATTATGGGTCCATTTCTTGGGTCTCTATTTTCTTCCATTGATCTATGTGTCTGTTTTTTTAAAGGTTTTATTTATTTATTCATGAGACAGAGAGAGAGAGAGAGAGAGATACAGGCAGAGGGAGAAGCAGGCTCCATGCTGGGAGCCCAAAGCGGGACTCGATCCCGGGTCTTCAGGATCATGCCCTGGGCTGAAAGTGGCACTAAACTGCTGAGCCACCCAGGTTACCCTATGTGTCTGTTTTTGCGTCAGTACCATACTGTCTTGATGACCGTAGCTTTGTAAAATAGCTTGAAATCTGGAATCATGATGCTTCTAGTTTTGTTCTTCTTCAGAATCACTTTGGTCTTTGGTCTTTCAAGGTTCCATACAAATTTTAGGATTGTTTGTTCTAGCTCTGTGAAAAAATGCTGGTGGTGTTCTGATAGGGATTTCATTAAATGTGTAGATAGCTTTGAGTACTATAGACATTTTAACAATATTTGTTCTTCCAATCTGTGAGCATGGAATGCTTTTCCATTTCTTTGTGTAGTCTTCAATAAAATGATCTATGGTTTTCAGAGTATGGATCTTTTACCTCCTTATGTTTATTCCTAGGTATCTTAGTGTTTTTGGTGCCATTATATATGGGATCAATTCCTTGGTTTCCTTTTCTGCTGCTTCATTATTGACGTATAGAAATAGAACAGATTCTGCACATTGATTTTATATCCTGCAACTTTGCTGAATTCATGTATTAGTTCTAGCATATTTTGGAGGAGTCTTCCAGGTTTTCTACACAGAATATCATGTCATCTGAAAATAGTGAAGTTTGACTTCTTCCTTGTCAATTTGGATGCCTTTTATTTCTTTTTGCTATCTGATTGCTAAAGCTAAGACTTCTAGAACTATGTTAAATAGTATGGTGACAGCTGATATCCTTGTTTTATTCCTGGTCATAGGGGAAGGGCTCTAAGTTTTTTCTCATTGAGGATGATATTAACTGTGGGTCTTTCATATATGGCCTTTATGATGTTGAGGTATATCCCATATATCTGCACTTTGTTGAGGGTTTTTTTATCAAGAAAGAATGCTATATTTTGTCAAATACCTTTTCTGCATCTATTGACAGGATCATATGATTCTTATTCTTTCTTTAATTAATGTGGTGTGTCACATTGGTTGATTTATGAATATTGAACAACTCCTACAGCCCAGGAATAAGTCTCACTTGATCACGGCAAATAATTATTTAATGTACTGGTTGAATTTGATTTGCTAGTATTTTCTTGAGAATTTTTGCATCCATGTTCATCAGGGATATTGGCCTGTAATTTTCCTTTTTAGTGAAGTCTTTATCTGGTTTTGGAATCATAGTAATGCTGGCTTCATAGAATGATTTTTGAAATTTTCCTTCCATTTCTATTTTTTGGAACAGTTTGAGATAGAATAGGTTTAGCTCTTCTTTAAATGTCTGATAGAATTCCCTCTTAACACCACCTTTGCTGCATCCCAAAAATTTTAGACTGTTATGTTTTCATTTTTGTTTGGTTCCATGTATCTTTTAAATTTCTTCTTTGATTTACTGGTTAACCCATTCATTCTTTAGTAGGATGGTCTGTAAGTGCATATATTTGAGATCTTTCCAATTTTTTTCTTGTGGTTGACTTCAAGTTTCATAGTGTTATGGTCTGAAAATATGCATGGTATAATCTCGACCTTTTTATATTTGTTAAGGGCTGACTTGTGACCCAGTATGTGTTCTATTCTGGAGAATGTTCCATGTGCACTTGAAAAGAATGTGTATTCTCCTTAGGATGAAATGTTATAAATATCTATGAAGTCCATTCAATCAGTGTGTCATTCAAAGTCATTGCTTCCCTGTTGATTTTCTGCTTAGGTTATCTGTCCATTGCTGTAAGTGGAGTGTTAAAGTCCCCTACTATTATTACATTATTATCAATGAATTTCTTTATGTTTATTATTAATTGATTTACATATTTGAGTGGGGCATAAATATTTACAACTAGCTAGATCTTCTTGATGGATAGACCCTTAATTATCTCACATTACAGTCTTTGTTTTAAAATCTAGTTAGTCTGATATAAGTATGGCTACTCTAGCTTTTTTTTTTTTAAGATTTCTTTATTCATGAGAGACACAAAAAGAGAGAGAGGCAGAGACACAGGCAGAGGGAGAAGCAGGCTCCATGAAGGGAGCCTGATATGGGACTTGATCCCGGGGTCCCAGAATCATGCCCTGGGCTGAAAGCAGGCGCTAAACCACTGAGCCACCCAGGGATGTCCTACTCTAGCTTTCTTTTGACATCCATTAGCATGATAGATTGTTCTCCATCCTCTCGCTTTAAATCTGTAGATCTCTATAGGTCTCAAATCTCTTGTAGGCATCGTAGAGATTGATCTTGTTTTTTAATCCATTCTGATACCCTATATATTTTGATTGAGCATTTAGTCTGCCTACATTCAGAGTAATTATTGAAAGATATGAATTTAGTGCCATTGTGTTAACTGTAGAGATGGTATTTCTGGTGGTGTTCTCTGGTATTTTCTAGTTTTTGTTGCTTTGGTCATTTTTTCTCCATGCAGAGAGTCCCCCTTAAAATTTATTGTAGGGGTGGTTTAATGATCACAAACTCCTTAGTTTTTGTCCAAGAAACTCTTTGTCTCTTCTATTCTGAATGATAGCCTTGCTGGATAAAAACCTCTTGCCTGCATACTTTTTCCATTCAGCACATTGAATATCTCCCACCATTTTCTTCTGGCCTTCCATGTTTCTGTGGACAGACCTGGTATGAACCTGATCTGTCTTCCATGTAGGTTAAGGACTTTTTTCTCTTGCTGATTTTAGGATTCTTTCCTTGTGTGTGGATCTTGTGAATTTGACTCTGATATGCCTTGTCGATGGTTGGCTTTTGTTGAATTTAATGGGAGTTCTCTGTGCTTCTTGGATTTTGATGTCTATGTCCTTCCCCAGATTAAAGAAGTTTTCAGCTATAATTTGTTTGAATAAACCTGCCCCTTTTTTGCTCTCTTCATCTTTTGGGATTCCTATGATACAAATGTTATTACATTTTAATAAGTTGCTGAATTCCCAAAGTCTACCATCATGGTCCATTACCTTCCTCCCCCTCTCCTTTCTATCTTTATTATTTTCCATAATTTTATCTTCTATATCACTGATCCACTCCTCTGGTTTGTCCACCCTCATTTTTATGGCCTCCATTTGGGATTACATCTCAGTTTATAGCATTTTTTATTTCTGCCTAACTAGACTTTAGTTCTTTTATCTCTGCAGCAACAGATTCTCTAGTGTCTTTTATGCTTTTTTTTCAAGGCTAACTAGTAATCCTTATAATTGTTGTTTTAAATTATAATTCAGACATCTTCCTTATAGCTGTATTGATTAAATCCCTGGACATGAGTTCTACTTCCTGTTCTTTCTTTTAGGGTGAATTTCTCCATCTCATCATTTTGTCCAGAAAAGAAAAGAAGAAGAAAAAACATAAAACAAGCAAAAACAACCCCCAAAACCTATCTATCTCCTGAGTACATTTTTGTCTCCTTGTTAAAAGAATCTAGATCCCAAAATTTAAAGAGAGAAAAAGAAAAAGAAAAAACTGAAAATAAACAAAAGCATATACAAAGAGTGTATGTAAAGCTAAAAGTTTTAAAAATAATAATAAATTTAAAAAGGAACTGAAAAAATAAGAAAATAAATTTTAAAATAAAGAATAAAAGTATTCTCCTTTCAGTGAGGATGGGCAGGATGAATATGGTGTGACTCACTCTCTAGCCTGGGAGTTGCAAGTTCACAGCCCCCACTCTTCAGTGAGCCCTCATAGAAAAGCAATCACCCCACTTGTGTCCCCAGCTTTCACCCAAACACTGCATTCACCCAGCCTGTGTCAAAGCTTTTTTATCTCAGGTGTGGAAGTGAGTTTCAAAACTCCAAATTTTAGGGTTGCCCACTGCATGGACCCATGCTTTCTTCCAGGGGAGGGTCTTGCTGCACTTCTGCAGTTTGCTGGCCAGTCTCAGGAAAGTGGTTGCATGACTGCGCAGCAGTTGGCAGTTCATGGCAAAATAGAGCTGAAAGCTGGCACCAAGACCCACTGCTCTCAGCCAGCTTCCCAGCTGCTCTGCCTGGAAACAGCACAGCAGGTTGATGCCACCAGTTCTTGCCACCCAGGGGATCCTCAGACCATGCTGTGACTCCTGAGATTCTGCCCCACTTTGCTAATAAGCACCTTTAAGCCAAGCATGTCTTCCATGGTAGCAGACTTCTAAAGTATCAGATTTTGTGCTCCACTGCCTATAATATTTTGTGGTAACCTCCATAAGGAGGCTCCCTCCCCACTACCATATCCACAGCTATATCTTGGCCAAGTCAATTCTCTGAACCTCCTACCTTCCAAAATGTGGTTACTTTTCTACTTTCAACTTTTGTTCTCTCAGACCTTGAATTGATTTCTTGGGTGTTCAGAATGATTTGATAATTATCTAGCTATGTTTGAGGGATGAGACAAGCTTAGGAGCCCCCTACTCTTCTGCCATCTTAACTCCTTTCCAGATAAAGACTTTAAATCAGCTGCCTTAAATACACTCAATACTAAAAGAAAGCATGTACTAAGAACTGAAAAAATCAGGAAAACAATGTATGAACAAATGTGGTATATCATTAAAGAGACAAATTATTAAAAGGAGCCATATAGAAATTATGGAGCTAAAAAGTACAATAACTGAAATAAAATTTTCACTGGGGCAGTTCAACATCACATTTGAGCAGGATGAAGACTTTGTGAACTTGAAGATGGGACAATTGAAATTCTGCAATCTGAAGACCCCAAAGGAAAAAAAAAATGGAGAAAAATGAATAGAGCCTAATGGACCTGTGGGACACCATAAAAGGATAAAATATGCATTATGGAAGTCATAGACAGAGGAAAGAAAAAGGTACAGAAAGAATATTTGGAGAAATAATGGCCCAAAAACTTTGAAATGTGGTGAAAGTCATGAATCTACAAATCCAAGAAACTCAACATTCTCTACACTGAGATACATTATAATCTAATCATTGAAGACAAAGACAAAGAGATAATCTTGATGGCAACAAGGGCAACTCATCACATACAAGAGATCATCAAAGATAAACAGCCAATTTCTCATCAGAAACCATGGAGCCTAGAAGAAAAGGGGATGATATATTTGAAGTACTGAAGGAACAAAAAAAGAAACGTCAACCAAGAATTCTATATCTAGTAAAACTGTCCTTCAAAAAATGTAGGAGAAATTAGTCATTCAAGATAAATAAAAGCTCTGGGAGTTCATTTCCATTAGATCTATCCTACAAAAAAAAAATGCTAAAGGAAATATTTTAAGTTAAAATGAAAGGGCACTAAACAGAAACTCAACTGTATGAAGAAATAAAGATGTAGAATATAGGTAAACACATAGATAAATATAAAAGCCAATATCATTGTATTTTTGTCTTTTAACTCCATCTTTTATTTCCTACATGTTTTAAAAGACAAGTACATAAAATTCATTATAAATTTAGGTTATTTAACACACATTAAATAAAGGTGCAATTTATGATAACATAAAGAGGAGGAGGATGGTGCTGTAGAGCAGCAGTGTTTTTTGGGTTTGGGGTTTTTAAAAACTATTTATTTATTTATTTATTTATTTATTTATTTATTTATTTGAGAGAGAGAGAGAGAGAGCAGGGGAGCCTGATGTGGGGCTTAATCCCAGGACCCTAAGATCATGACCTGAGCCAGAGCCAAGTGTTGGCTGCTTACTTGACCTAGCCACCCAGGCACCCCAAGCAGCAGTTTTTTGTGTTAATGAAAACACAAGATACCAAAACTTGGAAAGTAGTGAAGACATTGCTCAGAGAGAAATTTGTAGCTGTAAATGCCTATATTTTAAAAAGAAGAAAGATATCAAATCATCAACATAACTTTATACCTAAAGAACTGGAAAAAGAAGATCAAACTAAACCCAAGACTGGAAAAAAGTAAAGATTAGAAGAGAGATAAATAAAAAATAGAACAGAAAAACAGTAAAGAAACTCAATGAAACCAGGAGTTGGTTCTTTGAAGAGATCAAGAGAATTGATCCACCTTTAGCTAAACTGACAAAAAGGAGAGAAGACACAAATATCTAAAATTAGAAATGAAAGTGAGTCACTGCTATCAAACTCACACATAAAAATGATATAATAGTATGAGTAATTATATGCTGATAGCTAGATAACTTAGGAAAAATACCTAGAAACACAAAAATTACCCGAACTGATTCAAGAAAAAATAGAAAATTTGAACAAACCTATGCAAGTTAAGAGATTGAACCAGGAATAAAAAACCTTATAACAACAAAAGACCAGGATTAGATGGCTTTGCTGATGAATTCTACAAAACATTTAAAAAAGAATGAACCCTAATCCTTGACAAACTGTTCCAAAAATATAGGAGGAAAGAACACTTTTTAACTCATTCTATGAGGCCAGCATTACCCTGATACCAAAGACTGACATCAGAAGAAAAGGGAATTACAGACCAATATCCCTCATGAGTATTTATGTGCAAATTCTCAACAAAATACCAGCAAACCAAAGCCAATAACATATTTGAAAGATTATACATCATCACCAAGTGGTATTTATCTCAGAATGTGTTGGTTCAACATAAGAAAATCGATGTAACACATCACATTAAAATAATGGTAAAAATGATCATTTCTATTGATACAGGAAAGGCATTTGACAAAATCCAACACCATCTTATGATAGAAAATACTTAGAAAACAAGGAGTAAATGCGAACCCTCTCAGCATAGTAAAGGGCACTTGTGAAAAACCCACAGCTTGGGGCACCTGGGTGACTTAGTCTGTTAAACATCTCCCTTCAGCTCAGGTCATTGATCCTGGGGCCCTGGGATCAAGTCCCACATTGGGCTCCCTGCTCAGCAGGGAGTCTGCTTCTCCCGCTCTTCCCCACTGATGCTCTCTCTCACTATCTCTGTCTTTCCATCTCTCTCTCTCTCTCTCTCTCAAATAAATAAATAAGATCTTAAAAAAAAAAAAACCACAGCTAACTTCATACTTCATGGTGAAAGACTAAAAACTTTCTAAGAACAAGACAAGGGTGCTTACTTTCACCACTACTATTCAACATTTTACTGGAAGTTCTGGCCAGATCAAATAGACAAGAAAAAGAAATAGTTGGCATTCATATAGGAAAGGAAGAAGTAAAACTATCTGAATTCACAGATGACATAATTCTATTTTTAGAAAATAAGAATCCATAAAAGTCACTAGAAGCAATAAATAAATTCAGCAAAGTTGCTATGTACAAGATTAAAACACAAAAACCAATTGTGCTTCCTAGAAGTTGATTCTCAACTATAGAGAATAAACTGATGGTTACCAGAGGAGAGGTGGGTGGGGTCATGGGTGAAATAAGTGATAGGTATTAAAGAGGACACTTTTGATGAGCACAGGGTGTTGTATTGAAGTGTTTTATCACTATATTGTACACCTGAAACTAGTATTACACTGTATGTTAACTAACTATAATTTCATTTTAGCGCAAAAAAATGGGGAAAAAATCACGCATTCTACATATTTGCAATGAACAATCCAAAAAGGAAATTGAGAAAGCAAATCCAGGGCAGCCCCGTGGCGCAGCGGTTTAGCGCCGCCTGCAGCCCAGGGTGTCATCCTGGAGACCCTGGATCAAGTCGCGCGTCGGGCTCTCTGCATGGAGCCTGCTTCTCCCTCTGCCTGTGTCTCTGCCTCTCTCTCTCTCTCTCTCTCTCTCTCTCTGTGTCTCTATGAATAAATAAATTAAAAATCTTAAAAAAAATTAAAAAAAGAGAAAGCAATTCCATTCACAATAGCATCCAATAGAATAAAATATGTAGGAAGAGATTTAATCAAGGAGGTGAGAGACTAGCACACTGAAAGCTAAAAAACATCACTGAAAGAACCCCCCCCCCCCAAACTGGAAGGACATCTTAGGTTAATGGGATGGAAGCTTTAATATTATTTATTTTTTTTAAATATTATTTAAAAGGAAATACTGCCCAAGGCAATCTGCAGATTCAGTGTAATTAGTATCATAATTCTAGAGGTTTTTTTTTTTTTTTTTTTCAGAGAAGTAAAGACCAATCCTCAAAATTCATATGGAATTGCAGGAGGCCCCAAATAGTCAAAACAATCATGAAAAGGAATAAAATTGTTGGACTCACACTTCTCACCTATATAACAATCAAAATGGTGTGGTATTTGCATAAGGATTGACACACGAGACAGAATTGAGAATCCAGAAATAAACTTATACATCTATGGCCAACTGATTTTGGCAAAGGTGCCAAGCCCAATCAATTAAAGAAAAAATAATCTCTTCAATAAATGGTGTTAGGACAACTAGATATCCACATGCAAAAGAATGAGTTTGAACCATACTTCACACCATCTACAAAAATTAACTCAAATGGATCACTGACCTAAGTATAACAAGTAGAACCATAAAACTTTGAGAAGAAAACACAGAGGTAAATCTTTATAACTTTTGACTTGGAATGGATTCTTTTTTTTTTTTTTTTTTTTTTTTGGAATGGATTCTTAAATGTTGGGAAATATCAGGAAGGGAGACAGAACATAAAGACTCCTAACTCTGGGAAACGAACTAGGGGTGGTGGAAGGGGAGGAGGGCAGGGGGTGGAGGGGAATGGGTGACGGGCACTGAGGCGGACACTTGACGGGATGAGCACTGGGTGTTTTTCTGTATGTTGGTAAATTGAACACCAATAAAAATTAATTTAAAAAAAAGGAATGGATTCTTAGATATGATATCAAAAGCACAAGCAACGACAAAATAAGTTGAACTTTATCAACATTAAAAACTTTTGTATATCAAAGGCCATTCGTTATCAAGGAAGTGAAAGCATAACCTACAGAATGGTAGAAAAGATTTGTAAATCATATATCTGATGAGGGTTTAATATCCAGAATATATAACTAACTCTTACAACTTGGTAGCAAAAAGACATAACCCAACTTAAAAATGGGCAAAGGATTTGAATAGATATTCCTCAAAAGAAGATATACAAATGACCAATAAGCACATGAAAAGATGCTCAACATCACTAGTCATTGGGAAAATGCAAATTAAAACCACAAGGAAACACTACTTCACTTCTACTAGAATGGCTATAATAATTTTTTTTAAGTGAGAATGTGGAGAAATCAGAACCCTCCTTTATTGCTGATATGAGTGTAAAATGGTGCATTTGTTGTGGATAAGTTTGGCATTTGCTCCAAAAGCTAAACATAGGATTACCATTCAACCCAGCAGTTCCCTTCCTAGGTTTCTACCCAAAAGAATTGAAATAGGGATTCAAACATATTTGTACAGCAGTGTTAATTGAAGCATTATCACAACAGCCAAAAAGTGGAAATAACCCAAGCATTCATCAAGTGATGGATAGATAAACAAAGTATGGTAATGTACAGGTAATGGAATATTATTCAGCCTTAAAAAGTAACAGAATTCTGTTTGATATATGCCCCAACATGGATGAACTTTGAAAACATTATACTAAATGAAGGAAGCCAAACACAAAAGACCATATAGTGTACAAATCCATTTACATGAAATGTTCCAGATAGGCAAATCTATAAAAACAGAAGTAGATTAGTAGTTGCCGAAAGCTGATGGGAGGAGGGAAAGAGATTGGGAGGGTGACAGCTAAAGGATATGTGTTTCTTTTTGGGATGATAAAAATGTCTTAAGATTGGTTGTGGTGATGGTTGTTCTACACCCTGCAAATTAACTGAGATCATTGATTTATGCACTTTATTTTTTGCTGTTGTTTATACACTTTACATAGGTGAGTATGTTATGTGAATTATATCTCATTAAAGCTTTTTATGGGCAAAAGATTTAAATAGACATTCCTCCAAAGAAGACAGTTGAATGGCCAATAAGCACAGTAAAAGATGCTCAACATTATTAGCCTTTGGGGAAAGTCAAATCAGAACCACAGTGAGATTAATTCACATTGTAGGATGATTGATTGAAAAGAGATAGTGGGTATTGATGAGAGGGTGGAGAAATCAGAACCCTCATCTTGGCAGGATAGTAAAAGGATGAAATTGCTTTGGAAACGTCTGGCAGTCAGTGCCTCAAAAGGTTACATGTACAATTACCATATAGCCCAGCATGTCCACACTTACATGTATACCCAAGAGAAATGAAAACATATGTCCACATAGAAACTTTAACACAATTGTTCATAGTAATATTATTTATAATAGAAAAAACTGAAAACAACCTAAATGTCTATCAACTGATGAGTGGATAAATAGCATATCTTCACAATGGATTATTATTCAGCCATAAAAATGAATAAAGTACTGATTCATGGTCAAATCTTGAAAACATTATGTTTGGTGAAAAAAAGCCTATTACAAAAGACCACAAATGTATGAATCCGTTTAGATAGAATATCCATTTAGATAGAATATCCATTGAGATAAAATAGGCAAATCCATAGCAATGTAAGGGGTGGATCAGGGACTGCTGGGGGCTGGGGCTGGTCGATAGAGTACACATCCAAGAAACTAGTAAAAACACTTATTTACAGGTGGCAGGATGGCATGGATATTCTGAGACTTCTTTGTGTGTACTTCTTCATACTGCTGCTTGTTTTTGAGCCATAAAATTTCCAAATGAAATATAACAAAACTTAAAAACATGAAAGTACTATATTTTATATGTAACCTCAATGCTGAGGTTACAAGTAATTTTAAAAAATAATTAATGCTTCTATTTCCCAAATATCCTATAATAAATACATATTTGTTTTATAACCAAGAACAAATAAAACTGAGAAATATAATAAGTTCAGGATAAAATTTCTTTCAATCAGTATATGAAGTCACAAAATGGAGGGTAAAAGTCTCAATCTCTTATTCTTACTGCTTAAAGCTAACTCTCTAAAAGTTCTTTTTCTGTGTGTATCTATTTTATATGTATTTACAAGCATCTAAAATGTATTTTACATGAATAAAATCATACTTTATGCACCTTGCTTTTTTAACATGTATTTTTGTATGTTTATAACATATAGTGACACCCCATTCTTTAATCAGTTCCATTGTGGTAAGCATAGAACTGGCTTTAACCAAGGGCTGTTTGTTTGTTTGTTTGTTTTTATTTTTATTTTTGGATGTGCTGCTGCTTTATTACTGCATTTTCTTGAAGAACATTTTCAATATGCCACCAAGGTTACTTAAATTCAGCTATACCCCCGGTCTCCCTTCTTATTTGCATGGAGGTTCAGAAGGTGAGGGATTTACTCAAAGGAACAGAAAGGGACAAAAGAATCAGCAAAGGCTTAAATAAAGAGGTCAGGGAGGAGTTGAGGTTGAAAGCCTCTACCTCTCTGGCCCTTGGTTCTCATCCTTCAGCTCAAGAAAGGTAGACTTCGCAGGGTGGCTGGGGGAACACATGCCTTTTATTGGTCTAAGGAGCATAACTAGTTAATAGGCTTGGGCAGAACTCCCCTATCTGTATGGCTCCCATCTTTTTGTTTTTTTAATAATAAATTTATTTTTTATTGGTGTTCAATTTGCCAACATACAGAATAACACCCAGTGCTCATCCCGTCAAGTGCCCCCCTCAGTGCCCGTCACCCAGTCACCCCCACCCCCCGCCCTCCTCCCCTTCCACCACCCCTAGTTTGTTTCCCAAAGTTAGGAGTCTTCATGTTCTGTCTCCCTTTCTGATATTTCCTACCCATTTCTTCTCCCTTCCCTTCTATTCCCTTTCACTATTATTTATATTCCCCTAATGTATGGCTCCCATCTTACCTCTCCTGGGAGTGACTCACCCCCAAGGGAGAAGAGTGTTCTGGACAGGGGTGGCAGATAGAGCCAGGATAAAAAATACAGAACTGGGGTCCAAAGGGGTATCATGATGAAGTAGAAAACACAGGGTTATGAGATCATCCAAATAAAAAGTCCACCAGGGCAGAAGAGAAGTTTCTCCACGTGGGCCCCCCACCTGCCCTTGCCAGGAATGGGAGGGGGCAGGAAGCTTCGGCTGGAGATTTCCTACTGTGCCCTTCGTGCCATCAGCATCTCCCAGATGTTGTCCTCAGCTTCCTTCACACTCCGCTCCAGGTAGGATTTTTTCTGTTCCAGTTCTTTAATTTCTTCTGCTGCTATTTTCTGTTTCTCTAAGAGTTGATGGTGAATTACCTCCTTGGACTGAAGAATAAACATTCTTCCTACACCTTCATACATGTTAGTCTCATCTACCAAAGTCATAATCTCTGTATCTGTAAGATGTGCGTGCTTTTTTGTTCTGTTTAGCTGTTCAGTCTGTATGTCTGCAAGCTTCACCTTCTGCTGAATGTCAACAACTTTGGCTTGAAGTCCTGTGAAGGCCTTGCCTTGTTCAACTCCAGATCCACGGGAGCCACCATCTTGGTTCACTCGGTGCGCCTGCGCCACCAAGGGCTGTTTACACTGTTTCCAATTTATTTGTACATCAGACGTTACAATGAACATTCTTATTGATGTATCTATATTCATATCTATATTTATATACCTATATGCCAGTATCTATTCAGAGGATAATTTCCTAGCAGAGAGATTGGTAAACACTTGTTTTTTTGTTTTTAGGTTGAATATAGTTGTTTTTAAAATAGTTTTCTTTTTTTTAATTTAAATTCAATTTGCCACCCAGTGCTCATCCCATCAAGTGCCCTCCTTAGTGCCCATCACCCAGTCACTTCATCCCCCATCTCCTCCTCTTCCCAAACTCTTTGTTTGTTTCCCAGAGTTAGGAGTCTCTCATGGTTTACCTCCCTAATTATTTGCCACTCAGTTCCCCTCCTTTCCTTTATAACCCCTTTCACTATTTCTTATATTCCACGTATGAGTGAAACCATATGATTGTCCTTCTCTGATTGATTTACTTCACTCAGCATAATACCCTCCAGTTCCATCTACGACGAAGCAAACACTTTTTAAAAAATCATTTAGAATAGAACTTCAATAAAAAATATTTTAAAAGAAAAAATATAAATCAATCAATCAATCAATCAATCAATCAATCTTTTACAGATGTTTGGGACCAGGAACCAGAGACAGTTCAAGCAGAGCTGTGCCGCCGAATTTCCCCACTAGGTGGCAGGAAAGGTCTATCCATCTCTCAGACAAGCGTGCATTGTGCATTTCAAAAACTTGGTAAAGGAACCTAGAGACATAATATTAATATCTCCTAGATAATAATGAATAAAAGAAGGACATGACATCAATGCAAGTTGTAACAGTGCAAATTTCATGAATGACAACAGCAGAACATTTAGAATCTTTTTAATCACCATTTTACTTGGTAATGATGAAATTTTTTTCTTTTAAGTAGGTTCCATGCCCAAGATGAGGCTTGAACTCACAACCTCCAGATCAAGAGTCACATGTTCCACGAACTCAGCTAGTCGAGTGCCCCAACAATCAAATATTTTTCTAAAAGTGTTGGCCACAATACTGTACGCAAATCTAAAGCTCCTAGATTTTGCTCAGTCCTGTCTTCTTGTGAGAAAACTGATGATTGTTTTGGACACTGCCCCCTTAGTCATAAGCCATCGTTTGCAATGCCAGCAGGCATAATGGGAAGGGGGTTTGCAAGCTGGGTAGGAAATGGTATCTTCTGTTTCTAATGAAAAACTACCTAGGCTGTGTGGGATAAAGTACCCAGAAGAAGAAATAAGGAGCAAAATTTAAGCTGTGTATTGGAGGGACTTACTTCAGAAATTATATGTAGGGGTTGAGAAGAGGAATTAATTATGTAATGGAAACATATGCCATAGAAAGTAAAAGGTCACGGAGATATGCTCTATTTTAGTAATGTGCCAGAGGATCTTGGCTGTGTTAAGGTTCAGGATAGTTCTGAATTTAGCTTGAGAACATATCTGTGGATTCCAAAGGTATTATATATGTAGGATCTTAGAAGATCTAGATGCCAATGGACCTTTGCCATCTTGTTCTGACAGCACGGCAGTGTGAAATCTCTGTAAATCCAGTCTTTACCTGTATTTGAGGATCAATTACACATCAGAGTCTAAAGAGCAGCAGGTGCTGTGTGGAACCATTCGCCCACTATATTGTAGACCTGAAACTAATGTAACACCGTATGTTAACTAATTGGAATCAAAGTAAAAGGTTTTTTAAAAATCATGACCTAGGGAACCCTGGGTGGCGCAGCGGTTTAGTGCCTGCCTTTGGCCCAAGGCGCGATCCTCGAGACCCGGGATCGAGTCCCACATCGGGCTCCTGGTGCATGAAGCCTGCTTCTCCCTCTGCCTGTGTCTCTGCCTCTCTGTGTGTGACTATCATAAATAAAAATTTAAAAAAAAATCATGACCTAGGGCAGCCCCGGTGGCTCAGCGGTTTAGTGGCGCCTTCAGCCTGGGGTGTGATCCTGGAGACCTGGAATCGAGTCCCCCATCGGGTTCCCTGCATGGGGCCTGCTTTTCCCTCTGCCTGTGTCTTTGCCTCTCTCTGTGTATGTGTGTGTCTGTCATGAATAAATAAATAAAATCTTTGTTATAATCCTGGGATGAAGCAATATCCATGGCAAATGGGCAAGAAACAGTTCTTTTTTTTTTTTTAAGATTTATTTATTTATTCATTCAGAGAGAGCGAAGAGAGAGGCAGAGACACAGGCAGAGGGAGAAGCAGGCCCCACGCAGGAAGCCCGATGTGGGACTCGATCCAGGGTCTCCAGGATCACACCCTGGGCTGCAGGCAGCGCTAAACCACTGCGCCACCCGGGCTGGCAAGAAACAGTTCTAAAAGTTCTTTAAAACTTCTTACCTACTTGGAGGTTATTTTCTCTCTAAATTAAAAAAGCGTTCTGGCACAGCAGTTTTCCAACTTATTTTTTTAGCATCAGACTCTTGTAAAAATGAAATTTTGACACAAGATCTCAATATATCGAATCCAAACTGATAAAACGAAAAGTAGGTCTATCAGTTGAAAGACTTTCAGAAAGAGGCCACCCGGCTTCCTGGAGCACTTGACTGCATGGCTCTGCCACTGGTTACTGCAAGTGGAGACACACCTGCCCTGTAGCCAGGCCACTCCCAGGTTCATGACTGCCCTGAAGTCATCCCTGACTCACTGAACAAGCAATTATCAAATGCTTACTGTTTGCCAGGTCCTGGACAGTCCTGGATATACAAAACTGAGTAAGGCTCGGGCCTCATCCTTGAATTGCTCACAGTCGTGTGGAGGACTCCGTTCCCCACGTCAGGGAGCCTTACCACTGCCTAGGCTGCTCATGAAAAAAATTCCTATTTCTGGGTTTCCCCTCAAGGTGCCAATGTAAAAGGTAAGAGGTGGAACCCAGAAATCTGCCGCCTTAATAAGCATCAATCTGGTGGGAGAGGCAGAAACACAAACAAGGATGTCATCATGATAGAACAGTACACTGAGAGTCATGGTGGAAGCATGCAGGAGCAATCACAGGAGGGCCTGGGAGGGAGCAGCACCCAGAGGCAGTCAAACATAGCTTTAGAAGGGGGTGTGACATAGGCTGATGACACAAGAGTGATGTTTGGGCCTGGAGATGGCACCATTGTGTGGGGCTAGCTGAGCAGCAGTGAGACCAGGTAGGGGGCCAAGTAACGCAGAAGAGAGGTGGTGAAGGGCTGGGCTAGCTCAGCGGTGGCAGATGGTAATCCAATACCAACCATGAGAATGGCTGACACTTGTTAATGCCCACCAGTCACTGTGCTAAAGGACTTTCCCTGTACTCTCATTTAATTCTCACAAATCCTACAGAGTAGCTACTGCTAGTATTCCCATTTCATAGATCACGACATGGATGTTTGGAGAGGTCAAGCAATTTGCAGAAAGGAAGGCAGGACTGTTCATCTGCAAACCTATGCCTTTAACTACAACGACTAAATTACATTGGCTTGGGGGACCTTGATGGCTCAGTGGTTGAGCATCTGCCTTTGGCTCAAGTTGTGATCATGAGGTCCTGGGATCAAGTCCCGCATCAGGCTCCTTACAGGGAGCCTGCTTCTCCCCCTCCCTCTGCCTGTGTCTCTGCCTCTCTCTATATGTCTCTCATGAATTTAAAAAAAAAAAGTCTTTAAAAAAATAAATCACATTGGCTCTTAGAGTATATAGAAGAATGAATGGATTAAAACAATCCGTAAGAGGTAAATTCAAAAGACTTGATGATTTGTTGGATGTAGGATGTAGGGGGTAAGGAGCTACTTTAGCTTGGGGTGCCTGGGTGATACCAGAACCCTAGACAGTGAATTCTGGAAAGGAATTTGCTTATGGTAGAAGATTCTTGGGCCATGATGAGTTTGAGGTATGGACCTAGGGAAAATCCCGTGGGTAATTGGATAGATGGGTGTGAGGCTTGGGATTGAAATGAGATCAAGATATAAGTTTGGGAGTTAGTAGAAACCATGAAACTGGGTGAGTTCACTCAGGGAGAAGGTGTAGAGTGAGAAAAACAGAAGAAGGCAGAGGAAAAAGAGGAATCTGCAAAGGAGACCAAGAAGGAATATGACGGAGCAATGAGATGTCATTGGAGCCAAGGTAGCAGAGATTCAAGGAGTCAGAGCTCAGTAGTTCAAGTGCACTAGAGAGGTCTAGGAGGAACAGGGCCGAACAATGTCCACTGGATCAGAGAATGTGATGGTTTCTGGTGACCCTAACGAGACCCTTATGATCTCAGGAGCCCATGATAGCACATGGAATTTAATAAGCAATAACAAAGCGGGAAGAGCAAATGTGGACACTTCTGAGGTGAGAAGTGGGGAGAAAAATTTCATAATACTTACAGGGGAGTGTAGTAGCTAAAGAGAAGTTTCAAGCTTCACACACACAGCTTTGGCATTTCTCACCATAAACTTCTAGGATGGCATGTGTACTTCATCCTTTCCCTCATTGCTTCTGTAACCATGCAAGTGACCCTGGTTTTCAAGCCAAAAAATATGGAAGAGGAATTTCAGCCAAAGATCAAGGTGAGGAATGACTTTTGCTCCTAAGTCCTCCATTCCTTGGAAATCTTTCTTTTATTCCCACAGCTGCTATGACAACAACCAATCCAGATTTGCGCTGCTACGGGAGGTTCAGTCAACAGCAGAATCTGTTGTCACCTTTGCCTAATGATTACTGGGGAAACAACCGTATCCTGTGTTCAGCTTAACCAACTAACACATGGCCAGTTGTTCTTTTCACTGGCACCTTTCGAGTTCTACAGAAACCATAAAACTAAAAGAACAACAAAGAGCTGTTGGGTGGCACTGGATTAGACCTGTGTGTCACCTGGCCCTGAGCACACCCGCACACCTGCTGGAATCTGTCTTGGCTGCTGTGCAGAGCTCGCTACACCTCTGGCTAAGTGTTTAGGAACTGCCTAGGGGTGCAGTGAGTCTGCCCAGCAGCCTCTGAGCTAGCTCTATCTCTGCTCAAATAAATCTATGGAACAAGAACGTTGTTTCATTTCACATTTGTTTTATTTTTTAAAAGATTTTATTTATTAATTTGAGAGAGACAGCATGAGTGGTGGGGGGTGCAGAGGGAGAGGGAGAAGTAGACTCCCTGCTAAGAAGGGAGACTCACACGGGGCTAGATCCTAGGCTCCTGAGATCATGACCTGAGCCAAATGCAGATACTTAACCGATTAAGCCATCCAGATGCCCCTCATTTTACATTTAATAAAAAAAACCAAATCTTTGCCTATTTAAGTGGAGGGTGGTTAGTAATTGCTCCTCAGTTTTCTGCAAATCCCGAGCAAGGAAAAATCAACCCACCTGGTTTGTTTGGGATGAGTAGGTGAGTGAAAGAGCTCAGGTCCTGGGCTCCTCTAAGGATGCACAGACAGGTGCAGAGTCAAGGGGGAGATTTGAAGGGCTTTGTGGGGGGTGGGTTTCAAGTTGAAAGTTGGCTGTATCTATAATCCAGGGTGGATGTGGAGTGAAATGCTCCGTGTGTGGAAGAAATGGGTGCTACAGAAGAGATGACTTGTGGAGCAGGTGCCTAGGGGACAGGGGACCCAGAAGAAGAGCAGGGGTCACCTGAGACTGGAGGGTGGGAGGGGAGCTTGGCCTGGGTCTAGATAGTGATAAGAACCACTACATACTGGACACTTGGTATGTGTCTGGCACTGCCGGGCACTGACAGCCACGAGCCTGTTCAACCATTCTACGGTCAAAGAGACTGGGGCTCAGACAAGTTAATCAACTTGGTCAAGTTCATACAATTCGTAGGTGGTGATCCAGTGTTGAACCTGGGCAGCCTCCCTCTGGGGATGGCGCTGTTAACAACACAACACACTGTATGACCCAACCTGTCTTAAGCAAAGGGTCTGAAGTTGAAAGAGATCACACCTCCTAGTTTAATTGTCTCCCTTTAGCAAGAAGTAAAGTCATCTGGCCAGAGTGAGGGCACAGGAACTGAAGGGGAGGCATGGAGACAGTGGTCAAGGTTGGGAATCACTTGGGGGATGATGCTATCCAAAGACAAGGAAAAGTATCCTTAGAAGGTCTGGATGCAACAGAGCACCTGCTTGTTCCCTCTGCAGTTATTCGTAAGATTATGACTTCTCACAGTAGCACAGAGGTCTTTGGGCCCTGGCCAGAGATGGTAGATTGTAGTATCCATCCAACATGAAGAGGAGAGAACTGGGATCAGTTGTGTGTGAACTGTGGCCTAGGAGGAGTGGGGACAGCAGGAAGGTCAGGAGACACTGATGGAATGGGATGGAACAGAGTGTTCTGGAGATGAGAAAGACTGGAGGCTGTGGTCAGAGGGTGGGTGTATCAGCTGGGGGCTTTATGCTAGAATGTGAATTCAAGTGACATGAAGTAATGAGAATATTTATTATGGCATGGCTGTGAGTCCCTAGCTAAGGGCATTTCAGGCCAGCTGAGAAGGCGTTCAATACTGCCTTTTTCCTATAAATTTCCATTCTTGTGCTGATTTCATCTTCCTGCTGGTAGCAAGGTGGTCAGACCAGTTCCAGGAGTAAAGCAACAGAAATGATATTTTCTGATCTTTGGAGCAAGGAACTTTCTCCCCACAACCTCACAGCAGGCTCCCTCATGCTCAGTGACCAGCATTGGGTCACAAGCTGGCTCCTGAGCCAGTCTCAGACCCTCAGACCTCAGCCCAGCACTGAAGCAGGTGGGGTGGGATCTGCCTTCCCTGAACACTTACTGACGTGAGAGAGGTGCCACCTAAATACAGTCATTGTCCCATTAGGGAGGCAGAGAGTCCCCCATAGTGAGATATTGGAGCTTGAGATGCTTAAGGTGAAATTCAAAACATAAGCAAGACCCAGGCAGCAGGCCTGGTGGGGAGTGGGTGGCTGAAGTCAAGTGGGGATGAAGGTATCTAAAGTACGGAAGGCCCAGGAATCAGACGCTGGAGCTTCTGGATGGATGATCCACACAGGTATTGATAGTGCCAAGAATTAAGGCAATAGTGGTGCCTGGCTGGCTCAGTTGTTAGAGCCCACGACTCTTAATCTTGGGGTTGTGGGCTTGAGCCCCACATTGGTCATGGAGTCTACTTTAAAAAATAATAAAATTTGGAAAAAAAAAAAAGAATAAAGGCAATAGATGGCGAGGGTCAGGGAGCGGGGATGGAGAGAGGGACCCTATAAGACAAACTACCAACTCTTCAGTAAATGACAGGGATGAAGCACAAGAGGGAAGGAGGGTGAGTAATCCTTCCTTCCCTTCTCCTTTAAACCCAACTGATTATAAGGTCTTTAAGTGGGGTAGCCCGGGTGGCGCATGGGTTTAGTGCCGCCTGCAGCCCAGGGCGTGTCCTGGGGACCCTGGATTGAGTCCCACATGGGGCTCTCTGCATGGAGCCTGCTTCTCCCTCTGCCTGTGTCTCTGCCTCTCTCTCTCTCTCTGTCTCTATGAGTAAATAAATAAATAAAATCTTTAAAAAAAAAAAAAGGTCTTTAAGTGTTTCCAAGTCTTATCCCTACTGTGCCAGCCCAAGCACTCATTTCTCCTCTGTGCTAGCTAGGGCAGCAGCTTCTGGACCAGACCTCTGGTCTACTTCTTACCACTTTCCACATTAGCCATCCCTTTGAATCATCTAGGGGAGCTTTTCAAGCTCTTGAGTCTAGACCACATGACAATTCAATGAAATAAAAGCCCCTGGGTGGGTTCCAGGCATTAGTATTTTTCAAGGCTCCTCCCATTCCTCCAACACACAGCCACGGTTGGGACCACCACTCAACCTTTCACGATGTGGCCCCTTATCATCTCCAAAGGCAGTTGGAGCAGATCCTCCTATTCACTCAGCAGATCGAATGTGTTAAGCCCCTTTGTTCCAGGGACTGGGAATGGAAAAATGAAAAGCACATGGTTGCCTCTCCTCCAGACACCCACGACACCCACCTGGGGATATAAGCACACACACACTGCTGCAGTAGAGACTCGTAGGTGCCTCGGTGCAGGCAGGCTCCAGGGCGTCCAGGCAACTCTGAATACAGACCTGGGATAGGCAAGGCTCCTGGGGAAGATGTAATACAGCATCTTCATCTCCTTTTCACTAAGCACCACATAGCCAGCCAAGTGTACTTCCCTGATTTTGCTTGTATTTTGAACTGTTTTAGAGATCTCAAACTCTAAAATCTGTCAAAACTCCATGTCTTCAAAATAAAACCTAAACTTCTTGGAATGAAATATAAAGCCCTTTGTGATACGGCTTCTTGTCTACCTTTCTAGTTTCAACTCTTCCTGCTTCCCCCTGGGCCCTGCAATCCAGCCTCACAGGAGACTTACAGCCTCCTAAGAGCAGTGTACCCCCTCACACTTCTGAATTTTTGCATATACTTCTTTTTTAATCTGGAAGATGCTTCCAGAACAAGCATGGAGGAGCACATTCTGGCTGGAAGAAATAGTATGAGCGAGCATCTGATAATGACAAGCACCTTGCCCAATCCTGCTGGTGGATCAGGCCGGTGGATCACAGGCAGTAGTTGGTCTCCATTGGCATCAGAGTCCCTGGGAGAACTTATTAAACCACAAATGCCTGCCCCCTTGCCCACCCTGCCCACTGCGTGGTGGGGCTGAGGGGGTGCTCAGGGTCTCCATCTCTAAGAGGCTCCTAGGGGATGCAGCTGCTGCTGCTCCTGGAGCAGATTTGGTGTACCAGCACAAAGGAAAGTGTGGTCTTTGACCAAAAATGGAGGTATCAGGATAGGACTTCAAGCAGGGATATGACTTTCGTTTGTGGTTCAACAAATATCGATTCATTGTGTACCTACTATGTTTCAGACTCTGGAAATACCAAGAATAAGGATAACCTAGTTCCTGGTCTCCAAAGGTTTTTATCCAGAAAACTGCCGACGGTCCTAATACAGGGTGGTGAATCTCAGAGGGAGGTGTGTGGAGGCTGTGATGTGATCACAAGGGGGAGCCTCACAGACGGGGTGACACCTAAGTGGCTTCCTGAGAACCCACAGTTGTGTGGCAGACCTGAGGGTGGGGCATGGGCAAGTGGCTGTGCAGCTGTGTCGCAGGGTGCAGAGACAGAAGGTGGTCTTCGTTTCTTCCCCATTCTACTAGCTCCACCACCACACAGCAGGTCTCTGCACCAAGGCGCTACCTGGTCAGGTCTTACATGGTGACCTCACCATGTGCGAGGTCCTCACATGGTGCGAAGCAAACTCAGCAGCTCATTACTCTCAAACCTGCAACAACCTACAGGGGCTGTCTCCCCTATAGTGTGTTCTAACTCACTCACCATACAGTGCCATTCCTTAAGCCTCATGCTCCATTCGCATTTGTGGAAAATGCTGATTGTAAATGATGATGCTTTTTATTTTTATTTTTTAGATGTTTATTTTTTTTATTTATCTGAGAGAGAGTGAGAGAGCATGAGCAGGGAGGAGAGGTAGAAGGAGAGGGAGAAGTAAACTCCCTGCTGAGCAGGGAGCCTGACTCTCCGCTATATCCCCAGGACTCTGGGATCATGACCTGAGCGGAACGTAAACACTTAACCTACTGAGCCACCCAGGTGTCCTGATGATGCCTTTTAAAAACCAAAAGAGTAGTACCTAGCTTCCTAGTGCTGAGCACGTAGGAAGTGTTCCACACCGGCCAGATCATAATTGTGGGCTATGGTAGCAGAGGTGTGAGGCGGAATCGTGCAAACCCCACTGTCCCGGCCTATATGGCTAGCTGAGGTCTGTCAGCAGCTTAGCCCTCGATAAGGAAAGGCCCTCCCACAGGAAAGGACACCCCCACACACAGCCCTGCTTCAGCAGTTGCACCATGGGCCTTATCAGCCAGGTGGCTCTTCAATCTGCATTGCTCTGAGGACTCTCTACCTAACCCCCTCTAGAAAGCACAGAGCCTGTCTTGCTTTTCAGGTTGCCAAGGCAAGGCCTGGGAATGGCCAGTGCTTGTTTTCAGCTCCATCCCTTAATGTGTGAACACCAAGAGAGCTTTTATACCTCCTTGAATCCCAGTTTGCTCATCTATAAAACAGCTATAGTAACACCAACTTTAAAAGATTACTATAAGGTTAAAGCCATAGGCAGTAAAGGTCAATGTGAGTAGATGGCAGAGCCATCTTCTGGCTGGTTCTGTGTGCTCTTTCCACTTCACTAGCTCTTTGTACAAACAGGCTCTGGACGCCCACTCAGTGCCAGGTGCTGTGCTAAGTGCTGGGATTCAGTAGCAGGCTAGAGGTCCCCTGCCCTCACCCCCCATCTCATTCTGCACAGCTTTGTCTTCCTTACAAATCAAACACCTGGGGCAGCCTGGGTGGCTCAGCAGTTTAGCACTGCCTTTGGCCCAGGGCCTGATCCTGGAGACCCCGGATCGAGTCCCATGTCAGGCTCCCTGCATGGAGCCTGCTTCTCCCTCTGCCTGTGGCTCTGCCTCTCTCTCTCTCTCTCTCTCTCTCTCTCTCTCTGTGTGTGTGTCTCTCATGAATAAATTTAAAAAAAACAAAACAAGCACCTGCTTCTTTGTTTTTTTTTTTTATAAATGTATTTTTTATTGGTGTTCAATTTGCCAACATATAGAATAGCACCCAGTGCTCATCCCATCAAGTGCCCCCTCAGTGCCTGTCACCCAGTCACCCCCACCCCCCGTCCACCTCCCATTCCACCACCCCTAGTTCGTTTCCCAGAGTTAGGAGTCTCTCATGTTCTGTCTCCATTTCTGATATTTCCCACTCATTTTTTCTCCTTTCCTCTTTATTCCCTTTCACTGTTTCTTATATTCCCCAAATGAATGAGACCATATAATGTTTGTCCTTCCCCAATTGACTTATTTCACTCAGCATAATACCCTCCAGTTCCATCCACGTCGAAGCAAATGCACCTGCTTCTTTGTACCTGACTCTGATTGTGGCAGTGTGGAAAAAAATCTGAATTTTCCCTGGTGCAAAAGGAAAAAAAACCTCTTCTTTCCCTTCTTGAAGAGCATTTACTCTAGAAAACTTGTAAGTTCTTTGTCCTTTTAAGATGTGTGTGAATATTTTTGAAAAGCTTTGTAGGCCTTTTGCCAGTTTCAATCCAGCAACGTTTTTGCTCAAGGTCCTGGGAGCCACGTCTTTGAAATGTTAGCTCAATTTCCAGGAGCACCTGGCTTTAAATCTACCTTCCATGGTAACGACATGAGATTTTTATTGCTCCTTTGGATAAAGATAATTAGCAAACAAAAACAGCCACTCTAATTACCAGGAAAATTTAGGGTGAATTCTGTGTGACAAAAGCTGCTGTCGAGTCCTCTCACGTGAGAACACGGATGTCGGGGATTTCCTGCTGTCTTTGCAATCTCTGTAGGGGACCGCCTGTGATGCGCACTACATTCTGGTTTAATGCTGACTCAATACTAACTCTTTTCTGTCTCTTCCATTCCCTTGGAGAGTTTTTTGGGGGGCTGGCAGGAGATTTTTGTTTTTCTTTATATTTTCCAACAGTAGAAAGCAGCCTGGCTGGAAAAAGCTTTGGGCGAATTTGGACAACCTGACCAATGAGAATGAGTCCCTCACCTCCCATCCCTGCATTTGCAGGGAGTGCTGTCCGCGCACCACCCTGCCGCAGCGAAGGAGCCCCATCCGCGCCCACGGCCGAGGCCTGCATCGCTATTTTTAGCCGCCGCCACCACCCTCGTGGCCCAGGGACAGGCAAGCGGGCGGTGCCCGAGGGCGCCGGGCCGCGCCGAGCCCCGCCGAGCCCCGCCGAGCCCCGCCGAGCCCCGCCGAGCCCCGCCGAGCCCCGCCGAGCCCCGCCGAGCCCCGCCGAGCCCCGCCGGCCCCGCCCCCGCCGGCCCCGCCCCCGCCGCGCGCGCCCCCGCCCCCGGCCCCGCCCCCAGGCGCCGGGAGGGAGGAGCCGGGCGCGCAGAGTCGGGAGCGCGCAGCCGGAGTCGGGAGCCCGCGCCCGGTGCCGGCGGCCGGCGGCGATGAAGATCTGGAGCTCGGAGCACGTGTTCGGGTGAGGTCGGGCTGCGGGCCACGGTGGGGTCCGGACCTGCGCCTCCCCCCGCCCGCGAGCCGCGGGGGCGGCCGAGGAGAGGCTGGACCCCAGACCCGCCCTCGCCGAGCCCGCCCGGCCCCGCGCTGGCCGCTCGCAGACCGCGGCCCGAGCATCCTCCACGGCCCGGGCTCTGCCCTCCTAGGGCGTCGTCGGGTAGAGGACCGCGGAGCCGCGCGGCCTGTGTGAGGGAGGGGCTGGGCTGCCAGGCGCCGAGGCAGGGCTGGGACCGTGGGAGCCCGGGGCGGGGGCGGCGGCGGGGGCGGCCTTCCCGGCGGCCGCGGAGGGCGAGGCGCGGGGAAGGACCTCAGCCGGCGGGGGGTGGGGTACGGCGGGGACCGGCGAGGGCCTCCCGCGGCAGGGCGCCCTAGGGTGCACGGAGGCCCGGGGCGGGGGGAGCGGCGCAGGAGATCCGAGGCCTGCAGAGCGGTCCTCCGCGGAGATCGTGCAGTGCAGCCGAACACAGACGGGGAGCTGTGCGCTGGGAGGAAGCCAGATGTGGACGAGGCTTGTGGGGGACCTTCACCCCGAATGCACTTGTGGGCGTGGAAGGCTCCAAGCCAGCATGGAGAACAGAACTGTTTAAGAGTACAGTACCCTCGTGGCCTAAACGGTGTCTTCTCCTGAGTCCCTTGATGCGCGACACGGTGAAATCATCCTTTAATATTTTTTAAAGGAACAAAGATTTTTAAAGATTCCTTGGCCCCACTTAGAGAAGCATTTCGTTTTTGCAAAAGAAAATGCTGCATGAAATGGAATTGTCATCCTTTGGCCTATTTATGTAAAATTATTTTAATAAAAATTTATCAAGTGGTTTAAAACCTCTGAAATTATTTTTAATGAGATCTTTAGACTTTATGGGATTCAATTTTAGTGTTGATTTTTGCACAGCCTGCAGCCTTTCTCAACTGGGATTCCTTGAGAGATCCAGTGAAAGCCCCAGTGAGAATGACTCCAGAGACTCTTTGCTCAATTTGGGACATAACTGGCACCATCAGGATGCAGAGGGGAGAGATTAAGTCATTGCAAACGGTGTGCCCAGGCAGTGGGGCTCAGTTTTCTCATTGAACACCTGAGAAGGACTGCCCTAGGAGTTCATGAAATTGAAAGGTTGATTAACAAGCAGCGCTATTGATAAAATTCACCCCCTTAAAGTGTACAATTCAATGATTCTTAGCCCATTTACAGAGTTGAACAACCATCACCATAGTTGTTTTAGAATGTTTCTGTCATCCTACAAAGACTCCTCATTCCCATTCACAGGTACCCACTACTCGATCCCAGCTCCAGGCAACCACTGATCTGCTATTTCTATAGCTTTGCCTTTTCCAGACATTTCTTATAAATGTCATCATACAGTATAGGGTTATTTGTGCCTGGCTTCTTTTACTTGGAACATATCTTTTTGAGGTTCCTGGTATGGTAGCATGTATCAGTCCTTTATTCCTTACCTCATTCATTTTGTGTCCCTGATACTCTCTACTGGTGCCTGGCGCACGCATGCTCAGTGAGAGGCTGAGGAATCTCAAGGAAACCAGGTGCCTTTCCAGAATGAGGGAGGCTATCCACCCAAAGAATTCCAAGCTGCTGTGGACTAGGTGCTGATCCTCTGCTGGTGATTTTTGAGTTTAAAATTGGCAAATGTGGAATATGGAATGCAACTGGCTAAGGATGATGTTTGGTAGCCCCTGTGGCAGACAGGTGGCAAATGACAGGATACTTGTGATGGCAGACCATCATCTGTAGGACAGTACAAAATTGGAAGCCTGGGTTTCCAGCTAGGCTTATTAAGGAGTTTCCCTTTGCTTAGTCCCTTAAAATGACTGATTTCTTTTTCCTTTGGGGATTACAAACCTTTCTTTTTCTTTCTTTTTCTTCTTCTTTCTATACTTGTTTCCTTTTTATATATTTATTGCTGTCAGGTGAATTTTGATAGGAAGTTAATAAATTTACTCTTAAAAGGCAAGAAATAAGCACAAAAAATGTGGCGTTTATCAGGTTTTCCTCTTGTGTCCACGTTCTGAAGAAACCCCAGGGCTCAGGGGCACCTGGGTAGTGCAGTCAGCTAAGCTGATTTCAGCTCGGGTTGTGATCTCAGGATCATGAGATCAAGCCCCATATCTGGCTCTGTGCTTAGTGCAGAGTCTGCTTGGAAGTCTCTCTCCTTCTCCCTCTCATTCTCTCTCTCTCTCTCAAATAAATAAATAAATCTTAAAAAAAGAAAGAAGCAAACAAACAAACCCCAGGGCCTAGAGATGGGGAATAGTAGAGAGTAGCAGAGAACTATATGACACACTTACGGAAATGGAGAGCCCTTTGGGAAAGCCATCAGAATCAGCATGTGTGTTACCTGGAAAGGGTTCAGTATAGTTTAAATAGTAATAAAAGACACAGGACTGAAATACAAACGTATAAAAAGGGGCATTAAAAATTAACATGTTTATAAATTTCATCCTCACAGCATTGACTGAGGTTTCATATAGGCCTAGAACAGAATCTTTAGTAATAGCCAACACAAGTAGATTGCTGGCAGCATCAAGGTCATACACTCCTTGGACTCCAGCAGCTGCCAGAAAAGGTATCTAGTAGGCAGTAACCATCTCAGGGGAGTCCGGAGCTGTGGAGGGATGAGGCCCTACAGCAGGCTTGCTTTCCAGCCAGGAGCATGGAGAAGCACCCCCCCCACCACCACCTTTTCTCTTAAGTAAGAGAAATTGAACATTACAGTGCTCTTCCTTTCTCCCCACAGGCAGACAAGATTTTGAATTTGGTGGGTGTCAACCTTCTGAAGGTCTGTGTTGCAAAGGTCTGTTTGACTACATTTATGTGTGTGTGTGCATGTTTATCCATAAGCAATACACAATGTCACTTGTCTTAAAATGGAAATCAGTGCATCACATGGCACAGATCTTTTGACCATTTCCCTTTCTTCATGACACTGTGTTTTTGAAGTGTGTGTGTGTCTCATAGCTGAGTGATATGCCATTGTATGAATATGTCACAATTTATCCTTTCTCTTATTTGAAGGGACATTACATTTTCCCCCTTTATTCCATATCATACTGCAGTGACCACCCCTGTGTATATTACCGGTCCATTTAATTAAGGCCCCACTTAGGCCAGCGATTCTCAAACTCTTCAGCCTCAAGACCTCTTTACACCCTTGGAAAATATTGGGTACCCCAGACAGTTTTTATGTGGGTGTTATCTACCAATACATACATATTAGAACTTAAAATTGATGAATTCAAAAATATTTATCAATCCATTAAAATCAATAATGATAAACTCACTTCATTAATATGAGCAACATTTTAAAAATTTTATTTATTTATTCATGAGAGACACAGAGAGAGAGAGAGACAAAGAGACAGGCAGAGGGAGAAGCAGGCTCCCTGCAGGGGAGCCTGATGCAGAACTTGATTCCAGGACCCTGGGATCACATCCTGAGCCAAAGGCAGACATTCAACCACTGAGTCATCCAGGTGCCCCTAAGCATCATTTTTATTAAAAAACACACCTGTATTGTCCAGAAGCACAAAAATTAGTAAGAAGAGTGTCACTGTTTGTTTGTTTGTTTGTTTTTGCTAATTTCTGGTGTAATAGAAGATAGCTTGATACTCTGCCTGCTTCAGCACGCAGTGTTTTGTAGTGTGTTGTTTCAGTTCAAATAGGCGAATAAAACCCAGCCTCACACACTTTATGAATAAAACCCATGTGGTATTTTAATAGTCTTTTAAAGTGATTGTGGCTACTTTAAGTAATTTACTACTACAACAAGACAAGCGGTAGTTTCTGAAGTCCGTCACCGTGAAAATCTGAAACCATAATGACCAGAGTAATTGGCCTGCCTTATCCATGAGTGGTCTTTCACTCATGTATGATTTTGTGACATCTTGCACCAGTCACTTGGAACATGTGGGTTCATCAGGTTTACAGTATAGGGCAGTCATCAGGCTCATGGCAGAGGATACAAGTTTTCTAAAATCCTGGTTTGCATTCAAAAGCTCAAATTTTATCTTTGGCTGCAAACATAGGCAGTTGTTCTTGAAGTGATAGGCTCAGTTTATTAATTTTTAAGAAAATGTCTGCCAAATACCTAAGTCTGAATAACTAGAGTCTACCCATCTGTCGTTTCATGTGGAGGAGGTGGGTGGGAAAAGCAGCCCTTGGCTGGGCCCCCCACTGACAGCTGCCCAGCGCCTCCCCAGCCACTGATGAACTCTGAGTGTAGCTGCTCTGCCTCCTGCGCAGCCTGTCCTCTTGCTCAGAACATTAATAGTGGGGTACTTAGAGGTCTAATGTAAAATCAATCATCTTACTATCTTAATATCATGATGGATATTTGTAGGAGATGTGTTATTTTCCTGCGTGAACCACAGTGAGCACTGACCCCAGGTGTGGCTTGTGTGGCTTGGGTTCATAGTCTTAACTCATGGGGCGAGGCCAGCGGCTTTACCCTCTGCACTTTTGGAGCATCCGGGTAAAGGTCAATTTGGTGAAAAAGGCAAATCATGTCTCAGTAGCCCTGAGACAGCTTCAGCCTGGAAGAACTCTGCAAAGGGCCTGGAACTGCCGGGTGTGGCCTCCAGTTGCTTTGGGTGGGTGTAGGGGTGTGCTGTCTTGCTTGTGGCAGCCTTCATATATATTTTTTTTAAAGCTTGTTATTATGGACATCTTAAAAATATGCAAAAATAGAGAGCTGAGAATAGCAAGTGTGCACTGCCATCTTCCTCGTTGGCAGTCACCCTCTCACAGCCTGGCCGGCTTCACGTGTCCCTACCCACTGCTCCTTCCTCTGGGGATATTTTAGGCAAATCCCAGGCATCCTATCATTTCCTTCCCCTTCATCTCTTTGACACCCTGGCTGTGCATAGTCAGATTCCATTCCCCAGTGTGCCAGGTGGACTGAGGGGACCACCTTTCTGGCTGCCGGGCCAGGCGCTGCAGGGGTGATGTCTGGTGTTTCTGTAGCTACACTGCGCTCCAGGGCTGCCACCTCCCAGGGACGGGTTCACACTCCACTGTGGTCACTCTGAGCCACAGCCACTGCCAGGACAGCTCCTCCAAGGATGAACTTCAGCCGATTTCTGGCCTGCCTAACCCTGATAACCTGCTCACACATCTGAAAAAGAGCTAGAGGTGTTTTTTGTTTGTTTTGTTGTTGTTGTTTTAAAGAGCTAGAGCTTTGACCTTGGAGGAACTCGGGGCAGCAACTGTGTGAAGGATGGGGAGGCCTGGGTGCTGCATTTGCCACTCTTTATTTGATTATATGTCCCCCCCCCCCCCCAACCCTCCAAAACCTCTGCTTCCTACTCTGGAAAATGGAGATGCTAATTTCAGCTGGGTCCTCCTCCTGGTGGTACCTGCCAAGGCTCTGTAGCCTGGGATGGGCCTTCAGAATCCCAGCAGGAATAATAAGAATTACAGTCGCTATGATATCCTGATGGCTCACGTGTGTCAGGCACTCTTCGGAAGGAGTGAGAACAGGAAACATTTACTGGAGGCTGTTATGCCAGCACAGCTATAAATGCTTTCCACAGATTAACCCATTTAACCTTCAGGACAATGTATGGGATGGGGGCCGGGATGACCATCCCCCAACACAGACAGTGAAAGCTCAGAGAAGTTGAGGAACCTGCTCACAGTCACACAGCCAGGGAGTGCTTGGGCTGAATTTGAACCCCATGCTTGGAGTCACTTCAGTGCAGCTCTTCACAGAGGTGAGAACACAAGCCCTGACACCCAGGTGCCAGCCTTCTCAGTGTCTCTCGGGGCTTGGGTTGATTTACCACCCTCAGCTCAGCCTCCCCTTTTCTCCAACGCTTGATATTGCCAGACTTTGCTGTTTCTGCCAATCGAATGAACGTCAGGCTATCTCCTTTAACCAGGAAGTGTGTGATACCGACTTGCTGTACTTAATTAACCCTTGTAATTTAACAAAATGTTATTTCCTGCATCTGTTGATGTGTATATTAACTTGCTTGGTCCTCCTCCTATAATCAGTAGAATTATTTATCATGTGAGTGTTTTAAGCGGCTTGTATTTAGTTTAAATCATCAACTGGAAAGATGCAAGATTTCTTTCTTTCTTTTTTTAATATGCAAGATTTCTCTGTAAAAGAAAGATTACTGTGTAGGACATGATTACTACAAATATGTCAACTTCTTGATAGTTTTAAGTAATTTTGGGAAGCAAAGGGTATTCTTAGTGATTTTTAAGGGAACAACTCTTAGGACCTTGGCTCTTAGTGATTTTTAAGGGAATAACTCTTAGGACCTTGGCTTGCAGTGCTCACCCAGTATTTCATAGAAAGCCCCCATGTGACTCGATCCCTTGCTGCCCACACGTGTCCAGGTTCTCCCTCCTTCCCTCACCTTGGATCGACCATGTCCCTAACAGCTCTTCCTCAGAGAAGAAGCTCGGCTCCCTGGGTCATCCACGGTGATCGGGTATAACTACGTCTTTGCTTCTTCATTGCTTTATGTTAAAGCTGGTGGATCCATTAACTCAGTGACATGACTCCATGGTTTGAAAAAGCATTTCTTTGCCGAAAAGAGGATATTTCGGACTAGTTCTGACGATTTAGAGGCCATGGAACATAATGGAAAGAACAGAGGGCGGAGGCTAGGGGACCCGGTTCTAGTGTGGGCCCTGCTGCAAACTTTATGACTCAGGACAGAGTTTTATGAGGATAAGGTAAATTAATGGTTGGTAACTGGTATTTTAAAGGGATGTCAAATATGGAACAGAAATGTTCAATTTGTTGGTAATCTTTGATATTTGACATGGTAGTTCCATTTCTAGGAATTAATCTTAAGGAAAAATTTGATACGTTAAAGATCAGTGTACATAGATGTTTGCTACTGTCTTTATTTTACAGAGCAAAATTAGAAGCAATCTAAATAACCTACCATAGGGAACTGGTTACATACAAGTATCTATAGGATGACCTATTGTGTAGCTCTTTATAATCAGATTTCTGAAAATAGATTCATGATATAGGAAGATGTTCATCAGTTAAATATAAAAAGCAGATGGTAAATCTGAGTATGGTTGGAGCATGATCCCAGTTTAGTTTTTGTAAGGCGTATGTGTGTGTGTGCACACGCACACACATATGCTTGTTCTAGGTCTTGACTCTGAGCTGTTCTATACATGCCATTTAAACTTGTCTGCGTACATCTGCAAAAACAATGGTGTTGTTGACATACTCATCTTCGCCCGGGGCTCAGATGCTTCCTGGGAGCACACACGGCTCGAGGAAGGAGGAATTAGGGAAATAAGCACTTACTGGGGAGGCCCGCCCTACATACCTGAAGGTAGCACCTCTGACTCCCTCTGGGCAGCTGCAGGGCTTGGAGCCTAAGTGAGCACTGAAGGAGCACTGCCCCAGTAGTGGGGCACAGTGAATATGGCTCTCCCATAGCAGGAAACAAAACAGGGACGAACATGACCACTCCCCACTGCAGTGGCTTAGGGCCAGAGAAAAAGTGGTGGCAAGGGAAGCTTCAGGGAGAGCTGGGGGGGTCCCCTTCGGAGATTCCTACAAGCTGGGCTCATCTTTGGATAGTGGATGGTGGGTGCTTTTGTATTTCATACTTTATTTTTCAGTATCTTGGATACTTTTTATGATCAGAAAAAATATGTTGGCCACTTCACACCATACACACATCACATGCGACTTAGAAATTGGGGACAAAGTAAAATTGACCCTTGAATAATGTGGGGGGTCTGGGGTGCTGCCCCCCTACACAGCTGAAAATTGTGTGTAACTTTTTTTAATTTTTTTTTTTAAATTTATTTATGATAGTCACAGAGAGAGAGAGAGAGAGAGGCAGAGACACAGGCAGAGGGAGAAGCAGGCTCCATGCACCGGGAGCCCGACGTGGGATTCGATCCCGGGTCTCCAGGATCGCGCCCTGGGCCAAAGGCAGGCGCCAAACCGCTGCGCCACCCAGGGATCCCTGTGTGTAACTTTTAAGAAAAATCCCCTTTCTTTTTTTTTTTTTAAGATTTTATTTATTTATTCATAGACACAGAGAGAGAGGCAGAGACACAGGCAGAGGAGAAGCCCAAAGTGGGACTCGATCCCGGGGTCTCCAGGATCACACCCCAGGCTGCAGGCAGCGCCAAACCGCTGTGCCACCGGGGTTGCCCCGAAAAATTCCCTTTCAATAAAAGGCCCAACTACCCACACAAAAACCTGGGCATCATTCTTGAATCCTCCTATCTCCTTATTTTCAAGATTAGTACATAATTTATCATCCAAATGGGATGCTTCTGAAAGTAAAAGGTGATGCTCTTAACATGTGCAATAAGACAAAACACAAAAACTGGAACCGTCCTGGGCAACTGGAATGTACAGTCACTTTACCTATCTTTCTCTTACAATTCATTACAAAGTACTACTACTTCCTAAATATCTGTTATTGTTAAAGTATAGTTGACACACAGTGTTACATTAGTTTTAGGTGTAGCAGCAGTGGTTCAGTATCTCCATATGTTATGCCGTGTTCACTACAGGATCCAGGATCCAGGATCCGGATGCCTCAGGTAGATTAGTTTGAATATACCTTTAATTAAAAGCAGAAGGAAAAAGTTTTGATGAGAGCATTAACATCGATTTTCCTTTCAGTCTGTGAGCCACATCTCTGGCTCCCTGGTGCCATTCTGGCACACTTCACAAATGCAGGGATTGCCTGCTTATTCTGGGTGATGATATTTTTCCTCCAGCCACCCTTGGGACACCGTCATCAAAGCTGCCATGAGGAAGTACCCGAATCCAATGAACCCCTGTGTCGTGGGAGTAGACGTGCTGGAGCGCAGTGTGGACGGCCGGGGCCGGCTGCACAGCCACCGCCTCCTCAGCACTGAGTGGGGGCTGCCCGGCTTCGTGAAAGCGGTGAGCCTACAGCTGCTTGGCCTGTGGCACCCCCACCTGCTCGGGCCTACGGTGGCCCACTTACCCATACGCCCTGGCTACACCTGCATCATTCTGCTGCACCTTCACCGCCGCTGCCCAGCCATCTGCAGGGGGTGACAGCCTTTCCCCTAGGGCACCCACTCAGGACTGCAGGGAGGCCTGCGACATGGCCAGTTTCTCCGTAAACTTCATTTGGTTTCCTGCCTGTGTGGTCCTGACATCTCCCCACCCTCAGCCCCGGCCCCACCGGCACAGAACCCTGCCCTGCAGCACCTCCCTGTCCCATGTCCCCTGGGGCTGCCCTAGCAGATACCACAGACTGGAGGCTCCAATAGATGTTTGCTTCCTCATGGCTCTGGAAGCTGAAGGTCGAGAATCAAGGCCCTCCAGGCTGATTTCCCGAGGGCTGTAGGGAAGGGTCAGCCACCTCTGTCCTTGGCCGCCATCCTCCTGCTGCCTCTGCAGGTGGTGGTCCCTGGGCCTCACACAGCCCTGGGGTCCCCTTCCCAGTGTCCTCATCTCTCTTCCATATAAGGACGTGGCTCAGACCAGCTGAGGGCCCACCCTCAGGACCCCCATTTAAACTGCATTACCCCTTGAAAGGCCCTGTTTCCAAGTACAGTCACATTCTGAGGGGCTGGAGTGCAGGACGTCAACAGACAAACTTTGAGGGACACATTCAGTTGATGACAAGTCTCTGAGGCAGAGCCATCAGCGAGGTCATGAAAGGTGTAAATCTGAGCACGACTTTCTCCTGCTCGTCTGGACCCCTGTTCTCGTCTCAACACACGGTCTAGGCCCTGACATGGCCTGACACCCCAGTGAGGCCGCCTTCTCCCTCTCTTGCCATGCTGGGCTCTCACTGTACCGGCCCAGGAGCCCATCTGCAGCTGACCCCTGGCTCCGCTGACCCCGCTGACCCCTGAGTGCTGCCTCTTCCTCCAGCCCTCCCACCCGCAGGGGGCCTGCCCCCTCGCTGGTTTCTTTTTGCCGAGGTGTTGATTGCTGTGTCACACGCCCCTCTCCCTGAATGCATTCCCTGGAGGTGGCCCCCCTGCGGGGATAGAGACCCCCTGAGGAGCTGTGCGGGAGGGGGGGCTGGAGGGGGGCTGGCTAGCTGCATCCCCACGTGCACCGCTTAATCAAGGGCTTAATCAGTAAATGAAATGGCATTTTCTGTTTGATGCTACGGTGCCATTCTTGACATGTTATGATGACAGTTTTGCTTTGTTTTTTTAGATTTTGGGAACCAGTAGGACTTTGACATACATCAAAGAACATTCTGTGGTGGATCCAGTAGAAAAGAAAATGGAACTGTGTTCCACCAATGTAAGCAATGGCCTGAGTGAGAAGGGTGCTTGGTATTTCCTGGTGATGGTGGGGAATGTTTTCATTTCATTTTATTTCCAGCTCACCTTTGGTCTGAGTGATCTTTTATTTCTAATAGAAAGGCTGAATTTATTCAGCAGTATGTTATTGTTTTATTCCAGTGAAATGTACAGAAAAATGCACATAATTTTCATAAAATGAACAAATGAACATACCTCTATAAGCAGCAGACAGATCAGAGACAGAATGTGACCATCCCTCAGGAGCCCCCCTTGTGCTCCTTCCTGGGGGGCACTCCCATCTTGCCCCCAAAATAACCACTCTCCTGACTTCCAACTGCAGATGTGATTTTAGCAATAATTTTAAAAGCACATTTCCACTTCACTCCTCTCTGGAAAAAATTTATACTGGCTCACTGCATATTCAAAAAATATGTTGGGGAAAATGCCTGGGCTAGAAACATGGTTTATTTTTATAAAATCATATTCTGTAAAAATGCTTAGCAGCAGCTTTGTGCTCATTCACCTGGATGCCAACCCAGAAGTTTTACGCTTTTGTATGAGGGCTGATGGTCTGGCAGTTTGGAAGTGCCTCGAAGGCCAAGCCAGACAGAGGGGTAGGTGTGGAGAAGAAGTGACCGTGATGGGAAGGGGTAGCCAGGACTAGGTTCCTCTGAGACCTGACGTGGTGCCCCCCCCCCCCATTCTGTCTTCAGTGAGTGCTGATTCTGGGATGGAAGTGTCCAGGCAGGTGGTTCAGGAAGAAATGCCAGAGAAATAGAACCTAAAGCCATTTTTTGTTTTAAGATCACACTCACAAACGTGGTGTCAGTGAACGAGAGGCTGGTGTACACACCCCACCCGGAGGACCCTGGAATGTAAGCAGTTGCGCCCTGGGACTGTGGCGGTGACTTCCCGGGTCAGGGCCCCCCCGCATCGGGGGTCCTCAGCCCCTTTGCCCCCTGCTCCTCCGCAGGACGGTGCTCACCCAAGAAGCCATCATCACCGTGAAGGGGATCAGCCTCGGCAGCTACCTGGAGAGTCTGATGGCCAGCACCATCTCCTCCAACGCCAAGAAGGTACGGCTGGGTCCCGGCCCCGTGTGCCGGGGGGGCGGGGTGCCCGACTGAGGGGTGAAGTGGCCCGTCCCGAAAGTCCTACCAAGGGCTGCAAGCTGGCGATGGCCCAGCACCTTCCACTGGCCGCCAGGAAGGCCAGGCGGGGGCGCGTGGAGGGATCCCCGGCGAGGCCGAGCCGCGCCTTGAAGCTGCAACTGCACAGGCTCCAGGTTCGGTGCCGGGGCTGAGCCGACGTGGCGACCTCAGGCGGGACCTCCAGCAGCCCTGCTTGCCCGCCGTCTGGCTTGCGCGGCTGCGCTGAGCCCCCATTTGCCCAGCCCCCCTGGACGCAGCTGCCTGTGGCAGGATGGGGGGGGTCAGCTTCACGGAGGTGGCAGGAGGCAGGCTGGACCACGGAGGCCGCCCTCCCCAGGCCTCTAGCTGGAGGGCAGCACAAGCTGGTGGACACCGGGGGTTGTGTGGGGGGGCAGGCCAGCCTCCTCTCCGGCGAAGCTGCTGGAAAGGGCTGGGAGGAGTGGCAGTTGCCCTGCGTTCAAGGTCTCTGTCACCTGCTAGAGCAGGGCCTCTGTTTGTCACCTTAGCTTGCCTCACAGGCTGATGTCTCCTTGGCTGTCCCCCCACCCCACCCCCCGCCCCCGCCGGTATGTTTGGGTTGGAAGTAAGTCTTCACCTTGGGGATCCATGGGACACCTCCCATGCTTGTCATCATTTAACGGGAAAAGTACTTGTGGCCTCGGTACTGATAGAAGAGCCAGTCTGCCCTGTTTCTGAGGACAGTCTACATCTGGGAAATGTTGGCAGGAGCTCAGCTCAGTTCAGAGAAGGCAGGGGAAGCAGGGTGCCTGGAGCCGCCTGCCTCGCGCCCACACAGCAGGCCTTTCTGGAAGGACAGGGAACCTTCCTTGCCTTTGTGTGTCCGAGGTCCGGCCTAGAGCAGGTACCCAAAATGTTCGCTGGAAAAATAAATGACGGGAGGAAGGGACCACTTGGTGAGGCAAAGCCACCTGAGACCTCTTGTGAGAAAAGTCAGGGGAAACTCAGTGAGGCCAAAGGAAAGTCTTCAATTTCGCTTTATGTCAGGGGTTGTTGTGCTGAAGGCCTGGCACAATCACTTCCTCCCCAGGGCGCTGCTACCCCTTGAGGGCAGTCCCAGCCAGGTGGGCAGAGGGGGCAGGGGAAGGGGAGCAGCCGTTCTGGCATTTGGGTGGGCCGAGTCCCTGAGGAGCCTGTGAAGCTGCCCCTCGCCCTGCATGCAGGACATGACAGTGTCCGCACTGCCCACGCCGTGGCGAGAATTTTGGGCAGAACACATACCACCACATTTCTGAGCTCGAGAAACTCCCCTCACAGGGAAGACCATTCCTGGACGGTTACTGCTGTGCCGCCCTTAAAACTGTGGTGCTGCGCTTGTACCGTTGAAAGTACAGGCTGTGGCCTGCTGTCTGCAGTGAGACGAGCAGAATTCTTACACCATGTTGAACTTTTCTGTGTTGTTCCAGGGGTGGGCGGCTATTGAGTGGATAATTGAAAATTCTGAGCGCGCCGTGAGCTAACGGGGTCTGCCCCTGGACCTAATGCTGAACAGTGGTAACTATAGTACTCTTTAACCCCATGAGAACTTAGCATCTTGCTAATAAGTGTGTGCATGGTGTGCCGTGCTGGGTATTTAAAGGTACAGCTGCATGCGTCTCCAGCCCTGGGCTCCTTAGTATCTTCTGGAATGGAAACAGCCATTTCCTCTTCATCCTCTTCCTAATTCATCTCCTTGTTTCATGGCAGGATTTATTTCCCAGGGAGACTTGGATATTTGTTACCTGGTCTCTAAGAGAGGCTGTGCAGCCCCCCCCGCCCCGGCCCAAGCTGTTCTCAGTACCTGCTTGCTTTAACATTTCCTAGAATTAGTGCATCATCAGGAAAGAGGCTTTCACTAGCAGTGCTGGACAGCATGGAGGACCCTATCAGATGGGAGGATTTTTTTCAGTTCAAGCAGGATCTGAATATTTGCATATCCTAGAGAATATCCTAGAGAATGCCCTGTGCCCTTGCATCAGTGTTGTGGGGGCGGGGGTGGAAGTCCTGCTCCTCACAGGCTGGCACCCAGCCATGTGACCACCACTGGCTCTTCTCTTTTAGTGGCAGAAGCCTTTTCTAGTGTCTTCTTGAACTTCACAAACATTCCTTGGTTTCCTAGGCCACCAGTGGCTGGACTATCAGAAAGGGGTTTGACAGTTAGTTGGCAGTCATCTTCATACCTCATAGGAAAGTCAGAGAGTTTCCTGCTTCCCCCTGTTTAGGGAATCCTTATACTCCTGCCTTGAAACCCTCACCCTGTTGACTTTCCATCCTGTACTGCTCTGGGCCCTGCTTCCCATGGTTGGTCTGTCTGTCTGTCTGCAGCATGTGTGTACACACTCGGTGCCTCAGTCAGCAAATGGGAGCCATGTAGTTCAGGCTCCTTTAAGAACTTCCCACTGCAGCTTAAGTTTGCCAGAGACCTTCACCTTGAATCCAAAGTCATGATAGGATGCCGGGGCTCTCTTCCTCCATGGATGCACCACTAGGGTGACCACACATAGATAGCCCGCCCATCTGGTGAACACAGTGTGTGTGGGCAGTGTGGCGTGTATGATGTGTCACTCTGAGCTGTGGACTCTGTCACCTTCTGTTTCCTCATAAACTGGAGCTAAACTGCCTCAATCTTTAATCAGATGCCTCACCCAAAAATCAAAGAAGAAAGAAAGAAAGAACAGAAGAAAAAAAAGGAAGGAAGAAATAAGTGAACCTTGAATATGGTTCACCCAGTCTGGGAGAGGTGTGGAATCTGCTGGAATCTGCCACTTGCCTGGTCACAGTGTCCACCGGGCTCTTCGGCCGAGACCACTCAAGACAGGAGGCCCATCTGTTGCAGAATGAGACCCAAAGAAGGGAAGAACCCCCCAGCAGGAGGAGGGCAAGGGCCGCAAAGCTGCCATTCTGCTGCTGCCCACGAGCCAGCCGCCCCCGGGCCGGTGTTGTCAGACTGCTGTGGGGCCTTGTCTGTCTTCCCAGGGGCAGCAGCTCCCAGCAATTTTCTGCTGACTCTTGGGATCTTACTAAACAAGTTTACTCTCTCCTGATGACTCCCCATTTCCTTCCTATGCCTCTTGGCCAACTGCTGGCACTGCCAGTCTCTTCACACGTATCTGGCCACTCTCTGTCACTTCAGATGCTGTCGCCATGCATCCTTCTTCCTGCGGTTAATGCGGGTCTGCACATGCTAGAATAGGGGCATTCACCCCCACGGTGACGTGTGTGGTGACAGCACCGTGAGCTGTCCCATCACACAGTTGGAACCGGCCAAGGGAGCAAAGTGCTCTGCCTTCAGGCTGTGGCTGGCTTGTCCTGGGCTCCTGGACCAGTGACCCCAGAGGCTGATGAAGGCTTGTTACTTGTCACCATTCAGACCTGTCCCTGAGGAGTCTCATGCACCTGGAGCCATTGTAAGGAGGTGGTCACAAAATGCTTGTGAGCTTGAGCTGTCCTATTAGCTTCTTAAGGTACTTCCCAGTGGGGAGTTTTAACTTCCCCCTTTTCAGAAGTAGACTATAAAATCTTTCAGTATGCTTCAAAATCTAAAAACTTTAGAGAAGGCCTCCTCCTTAAACGATGAGTAGAACTGTGTCTACCATTTTTTAGATAATGCATTTTTTTTGATAATAGTACTTCTAATCCAAAATGAAATACTCATTTATATTTTTAACAATATTTTATGCTTAAGGGTGTATGAGTGGCTCAGTTGGTTGAGCGTCTGCCTTTGGCTCAGGTTGTAATCCCAGGGTCCTGGGATCGGGCTCCCTCCTCATCTGGGAGTCTGCTTCTCCCTCTCCCTGCTCACACACTCTCTCTCTCTGACAAAAAAAATAATAAAAATTTTTTTTTTAAAAAAAAAGAATATATTATAGCTCATGGTAAAACAGAGTTAAAGGATTTAAAATATTTAAATAATTTAAAATAACCTGCCCTTACTCCTTCTGCAAAGCACATTTCTGCCCTTCTAAGGGGACGCTTGACACTTTTGGCAGTTTTTGGCTTTTACTGCTAGATTCCTAAGTAAGTATATCCTGCTATTTCTTCATTGCCAATTTTAGACATTATTGAGATATTATTTACCTGTTTGGTAAACTATTATTTTCTCTCTGTCATCTCTTCCTCTCCTCTCCCATTCCCTCAAAATAGCTATATTATTGAAAGCCCATTCAGAGTTTCCATAATTCTGAAAATACAAATACATAGCTATTGCTTGTCACCAGGCCATAACTGCATTTTCTTTTTTATACAGCTTTATTATACCCCTTGGGAATAATAATTTTCTTATTATTTTCACCTATTTTATTTTATTTTTTAAAGGTCTCTGGCTGAGCCCTTGCACACCTCCACTCACTCTGCAGTACCTCATGATGTCATTTTCCATAGGTCAGTCTTTTGGGGTAACCCCTTCACAGATTCCCAGGAACCATCCTTTCTGGAAGTCAGGTTTTACTCTTTGAGCAGCCATGTGGCTATCATCCCCTTTTTTGAGCATTTCTGGGCATTTACTTGACCCTCTTTCCTGGAGCCCCTTTTTTCCCTGCTTCCCTACTTCCTCTTTCCTCTTTCCTGTCACAGGATGGAGAACATCTCATCATGGCTTCTAATACTTCGCACATCTGAAAATGTCACTTCTATTCTCATGGTTCATTCATAGCATACCTGGACATATAATTCTAAAACAAAATACTTCCCCTCAGAGTTTTGAAGGCATTGTTCTGTTGCGTTCCACTCTGATTATTGATCCTCTGTATGTGACTTCTTTTTTCTCTCTGAAAACTTTTAGGACTGCTTTATCCTTGATGTGAAATTTCATGCACTTAAGCCTCATTTGAAGTGAACTTTTAAAATTCATTGTGTTGCACTGTGCATGTTAAATTCCTAATTTGATATTGTATTATAATTATGCAAAATGTTATTGGGGGAAGTGGGTAAAAGGTAAATGGGACATTTCTGTAATATCTTTGCAGCTTCTTGTGAATCTATAATTTCAATATTAAAAGTTAAAAAAATATAAATAGTAACATCATGGAAAATGGTAGAGGTAGTTGTTCCCAGGAATGGTCTCTCCACTGAAATAACCAATAAGCTGGCAAAAAATGACAGAATCAACTTTTGTAGGACTGTGAATTATAATAGAATACTTCAACCAAGAGAGTACTTAATGAATCTTGATTAATGCACTCTGAAGATTTTGGACTTGCCAGCCTCCATAATTATGTCAGCCAATTGCTTAAAATAATGTCTGTATATAGACACATATTCTATTGGTTCTGTTTCTCTGGAGAACCCTAATACATTATTAAAGCCAAATTTGTATCAATTCAAATTAGATTTTTCTGACTTTAAGACACTAATTATAATCACCAGCGTAATCAGTAAGAAAATAATTAAGACATATCCAGAAAAGAAGCAGGAGGAATCAAAATGTACACTAGAAAAAAAAGTCAAACACAACAGATGAGAATGGAAAGAATTCAGGAACAGAAAATTATGAAACTCACAGAAAACAATGAACAATGTAAGAAGTTAGTGCTTCTTTAGCATTAATTACTTTAAAAGTAAATAGATTAAACTCACCAATTAAAGGACAGAGATTGGCAGAATAGATGAAAAAACATGATCCTCCTATATATGATGTCTACCAGAGACTCACTTTAGATAAAAAGACATAAACAAATGGCTGAAATGTGAAAGGATTGAAAAAGATATTCCATGGAAATAATAACCAAGAGAGCTGGAATGACCATACTAATCTCAGACAACATCTACTTTGGGTCACAAATGATTACAAGAAAACGAGGACATTATATATCAGTGAAAGGGTCAGTTCATCAAGAAGACAAAAGTTTTAACCATTTACACACCAAGCTCCAAAGCCCCCAAATATATAAAGCAAACAATAGCAGAACAAAGGGAGAAAGACAATTCTACAATAATAGCTGGAGACTTCAATAATCCACTTTCAATAATGGATAAGACATCTAGACAGAAGATCAATAAGGAAATGGAGGACTTGAATACTAAAAAAAAAAACTTGACCTAACAGATATCCATATAATACTTCATCCCAGTAGCACAATACACATTTTTCTCAAGAGCCCATGGATTATTTTCTAGGACAAACCATATATTAGGCCAAACACCAAGTCTCAATAAATTTAAGAAGACTGAAATCATACAAAGTATCTTTTGTGATCCCAGTGAAGTGAAATTAGAAATCAGCAGTACAATAAGGTAAATAAAGAAATACGTGGAATTTTAAAACTATATTTCTAATAACTAGTGAATCAAAGAAGAAGTTACAAATGAAATTAAAACATTTTAAGATGAATGAAAATGAAAACACAACATATGAAAACTTACAGGATGCAGTGAGAGCAGTTATCAGAGGGAAATACACAGTTGCAAATACCTCCATTAAAAAAGAGGAAAGATCTCAAATCATTTTTTTTATAGGAGAGCAAATTTTATTTTTTATTTTTAAGATTTTATTTATTCGTGAGAGACACAGAGAGATAGAGAGGCAGAGACACAGCCAGAGGGAGAAGCAGGCACCATGCAGGGAGCCTGATGTGGGACTTGATCCCAGGACCCCAGGATCATGCCCTGAGCTGAAGGCAGATGCTCAACCTCTGAGCCACCCAGGCATCCCAAAATCTCAAATCATTAACCTGACTTTAAGGAGCTGGGAAATGAAGAACAAACTAAACCCATGGCTTCAAATGGAAAGAAATGATAAAGATTACAGAGGAGATAAACAGAGAATAGAAAAAGAATTATTGAAATCAAAAGTTGTTAGGTTGAAAAAAATCAACAAAGTTCACAAACTTTTAGACTGATCAAGAATAAAAAGGATTCAAAATAAAAATATCAGAAATGAAAGTGGGGCATTACTACACATCTTACAAAAAATAAAAGGATATAAGAGAATACTGTGAACAATTGTATACCAACAAATTAGATGACCTATATGTGACAAACTATTAGAACCACACAAATTACCAAAACTGATTTAAGAAGAAATAGGATCCCGACAGGCCTATGACAGTCAAAGATATTGAATCAGTAATTGAAAACCTTCCAACCAAAGCCTCTTAGGGGGCAGCAGAGGAAGAGCACCCTCCAGTTTGGTGTGACTGAAACTCAGGCAGGTGGGCTGAGGGCAGGCATGCAGCCTAACTGGTCCACTAACAACAGAGCCCAAACCCTGCCCAGTGAGCCCACAGCAGGCAAAGAGAGCCATTGCAAATAACTGAATTGAAGGCAAATGTGTCTCAGGCACAATAGTAGGACACACACAGCCCCCACAGGAGACATCCCTGAAGTGCCTGGTTCTGGTGAATGGGAAGCGTTGTGCTGGACATCACAGGTCCTCTTCTTCATGAGGCCACTACTTTTAAGATCAAGAGATGTAGCTGATTTTCCTACCCATAGAGACAAATGCAGTTAGACAAAATGAGGAGACAAAGGAATATGTCCCCAGTGCAAGAACACAAAATCACAGCACAAGAGCTAAAGATAAGCAGTATGCCTGATAAAGAATTGAAAAGGAATGATTATAAAAATTGTCACTGGACTTGAGAAAAGGGTAGTGGATCTCAGTGAGACCCTCAACAAGGAGATTGAAAATATAAGTATAACAAAAGAACCAACTAGAGATGAAGAACTCATTAACTGAAATAAGAAATACACCAGAGGGAATCAATAGCAGATTAGAAGAGGCAGAAGAACAAATTAGTGACTTGGAAGACAGGATAATGGAAAGCAACCAAGCTGAATAGCAAAAAGAAAAATGAAGAAGAAAAAGTGAGAATAGATTAAGGGAACTCAGTGACATCAAGTGTAATAACATTCACATTATAGGGATCCCATAAGGAAAACAGAGAAGGGGATAAATTTATTTGAAGAAATAATACCTGAAAATTTCCCTAATCTGGAGAAGGAAACAGACATCCAGATCCAAGAAGTGAAAGTACCCAAGAAAATTGACCCAAGGAGGCCCACACCAAGACACCTAGTAATTAAAATGGTAAAAAGTAATGATTGGGATTCCTGGGTGGCTCAGTGGTTTAGTGCCTGCCTTTGGCCCAGGGCATGATCCTGGAGTCTCAGGATCGAGTCCCACACTGGGCTTCCTGCATGGAGCCTGCTTCTCCCTCTGCCTCTCTCTCTATCTCTCTCTCTCATGAAAAATAAATTAAAAAAAATATTTTTTAAGTAGTGATAAAGAATGTTAAAAGCAGCAAGAAAAAAAACACAGTTACACACCAAGGAAACCCCATAAGGCTATCAGCTGATATTTTAGCAGAAACTTTGCAGGCCAGAAGGGAGTGGCGTGATATATTCAAGGTATAACCGTGAAACAAAGAACACTCTACCAAGCAAGGTTATCATTCAGAATAGAAGGAGCAATAAAGAGTTCCCAGACAAACAACAGAAGTTAAAAAGAATTCATCACTAAACCAGTCTTACAAGAAATGTTAAAGGGAATTCTTTGGGGGAAAAAGTCATAATTGGGAATAGGAAAATTATGAAAGGAAAACACTTCACACAAGTCAATGCAAACATGTAATAAAAGTAATAGATTAATCACTTGTAAAACTAGTATGGAGTTTAAAGCAGAAAAGCAATAAAGTCCATAATATCTACAAAAATCAATCAAGGAGTTCACAAAAGGATATGAAATATGACATTGTATATATAAAATGTGAGATTGGGGAGTAAAAATTTAGTGCTTTTAGAACCGAAGTGATCATCAACTTAATAATATGCACTGCTGTATGAGTACAATGCAATAGATGAGCCTAATGGTAATCACACATCAAAAACCTACAGTAGATGCACAAAAAATAAGAGAAAAGAATTCAAGCATAACCCTAAAGAAAGTCATCAAACCACAGGGAAGAGAATAAGAAAAGAAAGGAACAGAGAAAAACCAAGAAAGCAACTGTAAAACAAATAACAAAATGGCAACAGGTCAATGGATAAAAAGCAAGACCCATCTATATGCTGCCTACACCAGACTCACTTCAGACCTAAAGACACATGTAAATGGAAAGTGAAGTGATAGAAAAACATTTAACCATGCAAATGGAAGCAGAAAGAAGGCTGGAATAGCAATACTTGTATTGTACAGAATAGACTATAAAATAAAAACTGTAACAAAAGACAAAGAAGGACATTACATAATGATAAAGAGGACAGTCCAACCAGAGGATAACAGTTGTAAATATGGGTCTAACATAGGAGGAAACTGTTAGTGATACAATAATAGTAGGGGACTTTATTTATTTATTTATTTATTTATTTATTTATTTATTTTAAGGATTCAGTCAGGGATCCCCGGGTGGCTCAGTGGTTTAGCACCTGCCTTCGGCCGGGGGCATGATCCTGGGGTCCTGGGATCAAGTCCCACGTTGAGCTCCCTGCATGGAGCCTGCTTCTCCCTCTGCCTGTGTCTCTGCCTCTCTGTCTCTGTGTCTCTCATAAATAAATAAATAAAATATTTTTTAAAAATTAAAAAATAAATAAAGATTAAGTCAACCGAGGCATCAAAGAGGAAATAAAAAAGTACATGGAAACAAATGAAAATAACACAGTGGTCTGAAATCTTAGGGACACAGTAAAACTGCTCTAAAAGGGAATTATATAGCAATACAGGCTAACTCAAGAAACAAGGAAAATCTCAAATAAACAACCTAACCTTACACCTAAAGGAGACAGAAAAAGAATAAACAAAGCCCAAAGCCAGTAGAAGTAGAAGGAAGGAAATAATAAAGGTTAAAGCAGAAGTAAATGAAGTAGAGACTAAAAATACAATAGAACCAATTGGCGAGACCAGAGCTGGTTCTTTGGAAAGATAAAACTGATAAACCTTTAGCCAGACTTATCAAGAAAAAAAAGAGAGAGGACCCCAATAAATAAAATCAGTAATGAAGGACAAAACAAAACAAATCTCCAACGTAATGAAGGACAAAACAAAACAAATCTCCAACAACAACAAAAAAGATCAGGACCAGATGGCTTTATTGGTAAATTCTACCAAATATTAAAGGATTAACAATAAATAAATAAAATCTTTTAAAAAAGACAAAAAACATTTTACTAGAAGTTCTAGCTAGAGCAGTTATAGACAAGAAAAAGAAGTATTAGGCATCCAAACTGGCAAGGAAGAAGTAAAACTACCTACATTCACAGATGACGTGATTCTATAGATAGAAAATCCAATGAAGAAAGAATCCACAAGAAAGCTAATAAAGGAATTTGGCAAAATTACAGGGTACAAGATCACTATATAAAAATCAATTGTTTCTTTACCCATGAGCAACCTGATAAGAAAATTAAGAAAAGTACCTAATTTATAGTTGCATCCAAAAGAATAAAATACATAGAGATAAAAGAAGAAAGTGAAGGACTGGACACTGAAAATTATAAACATTGCAGAAAGAAGTGAAAAGGGTTGCCTAGGTAGCTCAGTCAATTGAATATCTGATTACTGCTTTTGACTCAGGTCAGGATCTCTGGGTCATGAGATTGAGTCCTATGTCCGGCTCTGCACACAGCAGGGAGTCCGCTTGGGATTCTGTCTCATTCTCTCCCACTGCACACACACTCTCTCTAAAAATCAATCAATCAATCTATCTATCTTCTAGAAAAAAAATTGAAAAAAGACATAAATAAATGAAAAGACATCCCTCATTCATGGACTGGAAAACTAATAATTGTTAAGATGGCAACACTACCCATAATGTTCTAAAGAATCAAGGCAGTTCTTACAAAAACTCCTATAGCTTTTTTTCCCTCCCAGAAATGGAAAAGCCCATCCTCAAATTCGTATGGAATTGTAAGGTATCCTGCATAGCCAAGATAATATTGAAATATAAGAACAAACTTGGAGTACTCATACTTCCCAATTTCAAAACTTCTTATAAAGCTACAGTACTCAAAACAATGTGAGACCAACATAAAGAGAGACAAATAGGCCAATGGACTCAAAGTGAGAGGTAAACCTATGTATCTGTGGTCAATTAATATTCAACTAGGGTACCAAAGCAATTCAATGAAGATTAGTCTCTTCAACAAATGGTGCTGGGACAACTGGATATCTACGTATAAGAGAATGAAGTTGGACCACTACCTCACACCATATACAAAAACTAACTCAAAATGGATCAAAGACCTGTGTACAAGAACAAAAACTATACAACTCTTAGAAGAAAACATAGGATATATATTCATGATCTTGGATTTGGCAATGGATTCCTAAATATGACAACAAAAGAGAAAGATAAATTTGGCTTCATCATTATTAAAAATTTTGTGCATTAAAGAACATTATCAAGAAAGCAGAAAGACAAAATACAGAATGGAAGAAAAAAATGGCAAATCATGTATCTGGTAAGGGTCTATTATCCAGAATATATAAAATACCTCTTAGAAGTCAACCACAAAAAGAAAACTCAATGTTAAAATGTGCAGGGACGCCTGGGTGGCACAGTTGGTTAAGGGTCATACCCTTGATTTCCACTCAGACTGTGATCTTGGGATCATGGGATTGAGCCCTGTGTCAGGATCCAAGCTCAGTGGGGAGTCTGTTTAAGATTCTCTTTCCCCCCTCTCCTGCTCCTCCCAATCAGGCATGCTCTCTCTAAAATAAAAACTTTTTCTAAAAAATGGGCAAAGAATCTGAATAGATATTTCTCCAAAGAAGACATACAAATGGCCAATAACTACAAGGAAAAAAATGCTCAACCTCATTATTCATTAGGGAAATGCAAATGGAACCCACAGAAACCACTCATAACCACTGGAATGGCTATAGTAAACTAAGTGGAAAGAAAGTAAGCATTTGCAAAGATATGGAGAACTTGGAACCTTTGTTCATATTGGTGTAAATGTAAAATGGCACAGCCACTCCACCCCTAGTTATATACCCAAAAGTATTGAAAACAAGTACACAGGGATGCCAGGGAGGTTCAGTCATTAAGCATCTGCCTTCAGCTGAAGTCGTGATCCCAGGGACCCGGGATCAAGTCCTGCATGGGGCTCCCTGCATGGGGACCTGCTCTCCCTCTGCCTGTGACTCTGCCTTTCTCTGTGTTTCTCATGAATAAATAAATAAAATCTGGGCAGCCCCCGTGGCGCAGCGGTTTAGCGCCGCCTGCAGCCCGGGGTGTGATCCTGGAGACCCCGGATCGGCCCGCATCGGGCTCCCTGCATGGTGCCTGCTTCTCTCTCTGCCTGTGTCTCTGCCTCTCTCTCTCTCTCTCTAGCTGTGTCTCTGAATAAATAAATAAAATCTTTAAAAATAAGTAAATAAATAAATAAATAAATAAATAAATAAAATAAATAAATTCTTAAAAAAGAAAGAAAAAGAAAACCAGTACACAAATACTTGTACGTAAATGTTCTCAGTAGCACTACTTACAGTAGCCAAAAGGTAGAAACTCAAATGTCCTTCAGCTAATAAATGGATAAACAAAAGGTGGTCCATATATTCACTGGAATATGATTCGGCTATAAAAAGGAATGAAGTATTGATCCACACTACAACATGGATGAATCTCTAAAGCATTATGCAAAATAAAAGAACCCAGACACACAAGGCCACGTACTATGTAGTTCCATTTATATGCAGTCTTGTAATCCATAGACGAAAGCAGATAGGTTGTTGCCAGGACGGGGAGGGAGGAGAGGAAAGTATGGATGGGGGAAGAGTCTGCTTTATGTGTTTGAGATTTCCTCTTGGGGTGATGACAATGTTTTGAAGTAGACGGAGGTGGTGGTTGCAAAACATTGTGAATGTACTAAATACCGTTGAATTGTACGCTTGACAATGGTTAACTTATGTGAATTTCATTTCATGAAAAAAGAAGAACATAGAAGTGTATAGCTGTAGACCGACGCGTACATACATGCATACCTGCATACATAAAGCTTAGCTCAGGCCAGCAAGGAGACATCAAAAACAAAAGCAACAAAAACCAAAACCCACAACAACCCGCGACTCATCGGGTCGGGAACTGGGTGGTCCATTTCGTTCTGATGATTTCTTCCATCATTTCCCCACTATTCTCCTTTCCTAGACGTCCTCTAGGAAGCTGTCAGCTTCCTCAATCTAGGGATTGACCTCACAATTTTCTTATATTTTCTCATCTGTGTTCTACCTTTGGGGAGATTTCCGGGACTTTGTCGTTCAACAACTTCACTAATTTTTATTTTGGCAGATTGTATTTTTAATTTGCCAACCTTTGCTGTTCCCTGTGGCCTCCCATTCTTGCTTCACAGAGGTGGTGTCTTCCCTCCTGTGTCTGCAGAAGCGGACGCGAAGCAAGCGTCCCGTCGTCCTGTGGCATCTGGGTGTCTCCCCTGCGCCCCTTGGTGGGGAGGCCACGCAGATGTCCTTCGCCGTCAGGTACCGACCGAGCCCAAGCGCGGGTGGCCCCGGGGCTCTGGGCTGGCAGCTGGGCTTCACTGAGGTGGCCCTGCGCCTTTTCTCTGAAGTGGTTCCGTTTCTCCCGACAAGACCCCTCAACCCCTGGGGGGCGGGGAGGGGTCTAGGAGCCGGGCTGTTAACACCTTGCAGGCCGTCACCTGCTGTCCTGCGTGTCCCCTCTCTCTGGATGGCCGCTGCTGCCAGCCGATGCCAGGGCTTTGCGACTCCTCGCGGGGGGCAGTGGGGACGCTGACTCCGCAGCTCCTGGATTTTGTCTCTCTCGGATTCCCGAGGGTTTTTCGGACAAAGGGCCAAAGGTTGTTGTCCCCACGATCTTCAAGTCAAAGTCAAAGTTCTGTTGGCTTTTTATAAATAACACTCTTTCAAAAAAGACATAAATGCAGTCCATTTTTATGGGAACAAAGAAACAACAACACAGGACTCTGTTGAAGAGTAAAAACCTCCCTTTAGAGGAAGAGTGCTTGGCCTCTGCCAGTTAACTCCTAATTTTTACCAAGGCTTCTAGAAGTGCTTTATGCAAATGCAAGTTATTAATGTTTTTTCATTTTCTTTCCTTCATTAAATACAGATGGAGCTATACTGTATATACTCCTTTGTGCTTGTCTTTTTTCTGTTTTTAAGCTACATTTTCTTTAAAAGTTCCCTCTTGAGGTTTAGTTGTGTAGCACTGAGGTCTTACTTCCTGAAGGATTTGAGGGCTCCTTGCAGGTAAACCCTGGTGTGCAGAGGCCATGGGTGCAGGGCACGACACCTGTCACTGCTGCAAACTGTACTCTGGCCTCATGAGCGTGTATCAGCCTCCGACACTGGTGACAGCCTCTGTTCCCCTCCTAGGTTAACTCTGGTCCACTGAGGGTAACTAGGTAACCTCGCAGGGGTGATGGTCTGAGAATTGTCGCGTAAGGGGTTCTGTTCTAGAGGGGAACGCGGAAATCTGTGCTTTGGGAAACCACATTTTGAAGCAGGGATGGGAGTGTCAGAACAGGTCAGTTGTCTTGACTCGGATCCTGGATCGGGTGTGTGTAGGGAACTCGGTATAGCTTCAGCCTGCATTCTTGGGGCGCGGTGTGTACATGGCACTTACTAGGTCCACTTCACATTTTGGGTGAGATGAAGTGTGGTCAAAATAAGCATATGCACCTGTGGGTTCTTAATTCTCCTCTGCTTTCAAAATTTATCAAAAAAAATTATAAATTTTTAAAATGTTAAGATAGTTCTTAAGAAAGTGGTAGTGATTATTTTCAGAATTTCTTTGGCATAAATAGTCGGGCTGGCGATGTTGTTTTGGGTCTGGGATGGATTCGGTATTTATTTGTGCGGCTCCGTTTGTAATTCACCATCAGTGCAACAACCAATGCCGCATGATAGCATCGCATGGCCGCTGGGGCGCAGAGCCGCGGGAAACTTTTTTTTTTTTTTTAAGATTTTATTTAATTAGTCATATGAGAGAGAGGGAGAGAGCGAGAGAGAGGCAGAGACACAGGCAGAGGGAGAAGCGGGCTCCGTGCACGGAGCCCGATGAGACTTGATCCCGGGACCCCGGGGTCACGCCCCGAGCCGAGGGCAGACGGCCCCCTGGCGGCCCTGAGTCACGCGCAAATTAAGCCTCGATCTCTAACTGGAGAACATACTCTAAGGCTAACTTTAGTCAGCCAGTGCTGCGTCCCAGCACTCGCCCCGGGGCGCTGCTGCTCAGTGGGGCCGCCGGGCTCCGCGGGCCGGTGCCGGCGCACAGAGGCGCTAGCGGGCGTCGTCCTCTCCCGGGGCGGCTGTAGGGCCGTGCGCCCCGGGACTCGCTCAGCGCTCTTCTCCCCGCAGGGGCGCGAGGCCTTGGAGTGGGTCATCGGCCGGCTCAACGCGGAGCTGGAGGGCCTGGCGACCCCCGCCTGCGCCGGAGCGTGAGCACCGCGGCGCCCAGACCCGGAGACCACCAGCGACTCGCAGGCGCAGCGGCAGGTGGCGGGCGTGCGCCCCGCGGCCCCACCCCCCACCCCCCACCCCTTCCCCCGCCGCCCCCTCCCAGCCTCCCCCGCCCCGCCCCCCCTCCCCCGCCCCGGCATTGCGCCCCTCCCGCAGGGCTCTGTGGGAGCGAGCCCTCGAGATCAGCGCCTCCCTAGTAGGGGGACGTTTAGGAAGGGGACTCTGGGGAAGGCAGGGGATTGGCCACATGCTGGCCCACAGCTTACCTTCGCCTTTTCTTTACTTTTTTTTTTTTTGGAAAGTTTTGTTAAACAAGAAGTTGAATCTCCGCTGTCCCTTCCCCAGAGGCCAAAATATCAGAGTGTAAAAGGGAATGGCTGTGTCCCAACCTTCAACTAGTAGTTTCTCGTGGGTTTGGGTGTTGGGGTCTGGCCGTCCCCGGCCGGGGATTCCCCCCGCCTGGCACCTGTGGGCCTGTGCTCCGGCCTGCCCGCCCTCTCTGGACCTCGGTGACACCCCACAAATATTACAGCCGCCCTGCATGCACACTTAATTTGCTGACCAGATTTTATCTTCCACTGGAGTATCAGGAGAAACTAGTTATTTTGATCATGTCATATTACTTGCCTAAGGCTTTTATTTCCCAAAGTATAGAAATAAATCCAGAATCCTGCTGCCTTTCCTTAGTTTCCAGTATTACATCCCTGTTACCGTGGCCCTTGAGTTTGGTAGGAATAAAGGTTGAATACACTAGCTACTGGTGTCAGCTCTGTCAAAGCAGAAGTTACTGGGATGCTCTTTCCTCTGGGAAGTTGGGCCTTCTAGAGCTGTGGGAGCACGCTAGGCCATCCTTTGGTCTTTGTATTGGTTCCCGCCTTCTGGTTAAGTAGCTCCTTCCAGAAGGTTCCTCTAGAAGCAGAGCCAGGTACTCTCTGGGAACAAGTTTTCCCTTTTTGTAGGAAAAGTGGTTGTACTAAATACTCTTTGTACTCTTTGAAGACTGTTCCACCCGTTTGGCATTAGAACCAACTATTCAGGCTGTATCTGATTTGAGCCCGTGGTTTTTTGGTTTTCCCAGATTCAGGACCACTTGCCTCCAGCGTTTCTGTCCTCACCTCAAGGAAGGGGACGGTGCGCTTTGATACAGGGGTTGATTGCTGTGTGTCTCTGTTGGGAACTTCATCTTTCCCCCAGCAGATCCCGGCCTGGAGGAGCCTCAGTGAATGCCTGCTGTATTCAGAGCAGGTGTGCTCTGGGGCTGTCACACTTCAGGGTCCAGGAGGAAGCAGGAGGGTTACTTATTTGGGTGGCTTGGGGGGCAGAGGAGCGTTGTCTCTGTGCTCCAGCCATCCGATTATAGGTATGCAGGGGTAATGGTGTGCACAGCCTGTGAACTTGGAGCTTCAGGAAACTGTATCCTTGTAAATTGCAGACTGATTTTCCCCTCAAAGGTCGGAAGGCGGGAGCTGATGGAAAGCGCCCCAGCACGGCCTGGTGGCTCCCTGGCCCCCTGTGCCCTGCCATCAGCTGCTGGCACTAGGCCCGCCATGGGCCTTGGGCCGCAGAGTCTCGGGGTGGGGGGCCGGGCACCACTGTGCGGGCTGGAATTGGGAATATTGGGCTTCATTGATGGAACATACTTGGAATATCTGGTCAAGCATGTATTTTAGCTTTTGTTTAAAAATTTTAAAAGATTTTTATTTGACAGAAGAGCCTGTGAGCATAGCGCACAGTAGGTAGCAAGGCAGAGGGCAAAGCAGGCTCCCCGCTGAGCAGAGGGCCCCAGCGAGGCTCAGTCCCAAACCCAGGATCGTGACCCGAGGCGAAGGCCGGTGCTTTACCGACAGAGCCCGCCCCAGCCGCCGCCCCCCCCCCCCCCCCCCCGACCCCTATTCTAACTTTTATAATCACTGCTGAGTCAGCCGTGGTTGATGGAAGAGGCAAGCCTGAGACCCGGAGGAGACTACCGGGCCGCTCAGCACGCTCCTCCCCGTCTTCAGCGGCCAGAGCACAGCTTGGGGGGGGGGGGGGGGTGCTAGAGCCTGGGAGCTGCGGCTGGTTCTGCACTTGTATAGGGTTGTAAATCCCCGCGCCCCCCCCCCCCCAGAAGCGTAGGCGGGGAGACCCCAGGAGGCTTACTGTTCACGCCCGGCCCTTGAAGCCGACCCCTTTCTTGGGGAGTCCGTGACCTCTCTCAGTCAACATGAATAAAACTAAATTTGTTCCCTTTCACCAAACCGCCTTCTGTTCCCCCATTTCTAAGTAGCCCTACTTCCATTTCCCAAATTCAAAACCTGAGTTATATGAGACTTCCTCCTGCTGCTTTCTCTCTGTAGCCTGTTGGAACCACACATTCCCGCGAAAGGCCTCGGGTCAGTCGGCCGCCCCCCCACTTCCACGCCGCGGTCGGCCTCGGCGCAGGGCAGCGCAGCGCGCCCCGCGACCTCCGCCTCGCAGGCCGGTTGTTAGAGGCACTGACTCGCGCCTGGCTCGTCGAGCCTCCCCTGCGCTGCGGCGACCCGCTCCGGTCCCCCTTCCCGTCCCGCCCCCGACCCGGTCCCCGTCCCCGCCTCCGTCCCGCTCCGGTCCCCGTCCCCGTCCCAGCTCCGGCCCCCGTCCCCGCCCCCGTCCCCGACCCCGCTCCCGCTCCGGTCCCCGTCCCCGCCTCCGTCCCGCTCCGGTCCCCGTCCCCGTCCCCGCCCCCGTCCCCGTCCCCGCCCCCGCTCCCGCTCCGGCCCCCGTCCCCGCCCCCGTCCCCGACCCCGCTCCCGCTCCGGTCCCCGTCCCCGCCCCCGCCCCCGCTCCCGCTCCGGTCCCCGTCCCCGTCCCCGCCCCCGTCCCCGCTCCGGCCCCCGTCCCTGTCCCCGCTCCGGCCCCCGGCCCCGCCCCCGTCCCGGCCCCCGTCCCCGCTCCGGTCCCCGTCCGGGTCCCGGTCCCGCCCCAGGAGCAGCCGCCGCCGGGCGGGCGTGGGGAGGCTCAGTCCTGGGAGCGGGGAAGCCTCGAGCCGACGCCGGACGCAGCTGACACCCCGCGGGGGTGGTAGGCAGAGCGGTCCCGCTCAGGCTCGTCGTTTTCTGAACCACGGCAACTCGTGACATGATGTTTGTTGTTTCAAGCCAGTGGCTTGGGGTAATGTTACATAACGATAGATAGCTAATACTTCATATTTTTAAAAAATTTTATTCATGAGAGACAGGGATACGGCCTCGACCCCAGGACCTGGGGATCATGATCATGACCCGAGTCAAAGGCAGATGCTTGGGCAGCCCCGGTGGCGCAGCGGTTTGGCGCCGTCTGCAGCCCGGGGTTTGATCCTGGGGACCCTGGATCGGGTCCCACGTCAGGCTCCCTGTGTGGAGCCTGCTTCGCCCTCTCCCTGTGCCTCTGCGTCTCTATGAATGGATAAATAAAATCTTAAAATAAAAAAATAACGGTAGACGCTTAACTAAGCCACCCAGGTACCTACTAATAATTCGTTTTATATTGTTTGTACAATCACTTTCTAAGTGGCCCCCTTTTCATCCTGTTCCACTTCTTGTCCGATTATTCAAGAATAATCTCATTATAACTCCCTTGAATAAGAGGTTTTTTTTTTTTTACTCCTTTTTGGAGAAAATCAAAACCAGACCTCAGCGTTGGCCCAGATGACTCGGACTCAGGTGGGCATCAGATTGCACTGTGGGAAATACCCTCCCTCCTCTGAAGCCATGGGAAAATAGACTTCTGTGAGGTGTCCTTGACTGATGCCATTCCTAGACATTTATGCTCCTTTGGGCTTTTTTTTTTTTTTTTTTTAATCTGTTCACGTAACTGGCCAGCCAGTTTACAGTTCCTCAGGAGCCAAGATCAGATGTTCTGCTTTGCACACACATTTGTGGGCATTTGTAAGTGCTTTGGTGATGTGAGAACTGGATTCAGAGTCATCACACCTAACATGAAACACAGCTGGAAATGTTGCAGGGCTACGCAGCACAGCTTTGGAATTGGAGACACCTCAGGCTGGACGCTGGGCAAATGACAACCTCGTTATTCCTGTTTCTGGTCTCTAAGAGAGGATATTAATAGTGCCTACTTCAGAGTTGAGGATAAAGGGAGATAATGTGGCTGAGGGTGCTTAGCACGGTATCTGATATAGGGTATGGTGCTCAATAACTGGTTAGTGAAAATCAAAAAATATTTTTAAAAATTATGTATTAATAGTACACAGCACAGATTATCTACGATCATAATGCTTATCTCCATAGCTTTCCTTATTTTCTTTTATTGACCAAATTGTTTTGCTATGACAAAGTTGAAATACAGTTGACCCTTGAACAATGCAGGTGTTAGGGGAACTGATGTCTCCCCAGTCAAAAAACCCCATATAACTTCTGACTCCCCAAAACTTTACTAATAGCTTACTATTGATCAGAAGCCTTACCAAGCACATAGTCAATTAACACATATTTTGTATATGTAACTTATACTGTATTCTCACAATATAATAAGCTAAAGAAAATACTCAGAAAATGAGAAATATGCTGATAGTACTTTACTGTATTTACTAAGAAAAAAAAACTAATCTGCATTGAGGACCCGCATAGCTCAAACCCATATTGTTCAAGGGGCAACTGTAGTTTACGATTTTTAAAGTATCAGTCCGGTGGCACATAAAATTTAATTAAAATGTTATGATTACCAGTAAGAGTGAACCCCCATAATGTCCAAGAGGCAAGTGGTAAAAAGTTGCATACAGACTCAGTACTGACAAATATGCCTTCTGCATGTGTCGTAGCTTCAGTTCTAGGTCTCCAAGATCTCTACACATCTACACATCAGTTTGTTAATAGGAAAAAGCTGGTCGGGGAGGCAGGCCTGTGCCCGCAACTCCACCCAGGAGCTCTGGGAGCAGGGCACCCAGAGAGAACGGTGCGGTGCGTGCCATTTATCAGGGTCAGGGAGGAGGCCCAGACGGCCCCCCGAGTTTCTGCAGCTCCAAGTCAACCATGTCAACGGCGTGAGCTACGGACTCAAGCTTCTCCATTCTAGTTAGCACCTTAGGACTGCGGTGGCTTACTGACCTCGAGGAACGGGGGCTGCTCGTGGCTGCTATCTGTTAGAGAGCACAGATGAAAATCACAAATGTGGGATCCCTGGGTGGCGCAGCAGTTCGGCGTGTGCCTTTGGCCCAGGGCGCGATCCTGGAGACCTGGGATCGAATCCCACATCAGGCTCCCGGTGCATGGAGCCTGCTTCTCCCTCCGCCTGTGTCTCTGCCTCTCTCTCTCTCTGTGACTATCATAAATAATAATAATAAAAAAGAAAATCACAAATGTTTTGGAGACATCTTGCTGGTTCCATCTTTGTATTTCTCACTTCTCATTTCCCGCTCATTCCATCATTAATTCACTGCACATTTATTGAGCACCTGTTACATGCTAGAGACGGGATACGGCAGTGAGGAAATCTTGTCTTCCTGGCACAATTTAGTAGCGTGTTAGGTGCTTGCTGAGTGCAATGGAATGAGAAATGGAGAAGGGAGGAGGGAGAAGGGAGGAAGGAGAAGGGAGACAGGAGAATTAGGAGACTACTTAAGGCAGCCGCTTGGGAAAGCAGGCACGTTCTGCAGAGCCACATGATACAGAACCAGGGGGTAAACAATGGGAGTAAATTACATGAGGGCAGGACTTCCCAAGCATCAGAACTGTGCAAAGATAGAACTTTGCAGAAATAAGTGTCTCCCTGGTCCTTGGACACATATCAAAAGAGTCCAGAGCTTGCCAGCGGCTGGGGTGAGGACTGAATGCCTTCTCGGATCACTTTGAGCTCTGAGAGTCACTAGCAGAGATACTTGGTGGAGAAGAGAGCCCGGCAGTGATGGGGTTTACAGCACCGAGAGGGCCAAAGAGACCAGCTTCTTGGCTGTGGGATCCCATTACTACACTGGGAGGTGGATATACTGGGGACTCCCGGTAGGTGGCTAACTGGTTCTTTGACCAAACTGGACAAGAATTGCCTGTTTGCTTCCTTTTAATGCAATGAAGATAGTCTGTCACATGTAGTCTCCCCTACGGCTACCTGCTTCTCTTTACATGTCGGACAGGAATACACATCACAGGGTGGGAGCAGACTTGCCAGGTCTGAGACGGTCTTCCCACTGCATAGGGTTGGGAGATGAACCATCAGTAACCAGATGTTCATGTAAAACGCTGGGGGTTTTGTGTTTGTTTTTAAATGAGGTATAGCTGACACACAAGGACTTGGATTCTTTACAATTAGTAAAGCTGAATTTTTGTCTTTGGCTCCTCAAGTTTCAAATAAATGCAGCATATTTTGCACTTTTTCTTCCTTTTTTTTTTTTTTTTTTAAGATTTTATTTATTTATGACAGATACACAGAGAGGCAGGGACACAGGCAGAGGGAGACGCAGGCTCCATGCAGGGAGCCCGACATGGGACTTGATCCCAGTCTCCAGGATCATACCCTGGGCCAAAGGCGGCGCTAAACCTCTGAGCCACCGGGGCTGCCCTATTTTGCACTTTTTCTTGTGTTTGTGTAGTACACATAATCAGGTTTGTCACCAAAAGAAATATTGCCGGGGATCCCTGGGTGGCTCAGCAGTTTAGCGCCTGCCTTTGGCTCAGGACATGATCCTGGAGTCCCGAGATCGAGTCCCACATTGGGCTCCCTGGATGGAGCCTGCTTCTCCCTCTCTCTGTGTCTCATGAATAAGTAAATAAAATCTTAAAAAAACAAAAACAAATATTGCCTGGAAAGTACCAGTCACCTCACACTTCATTTTAATGAAAGGGTTGGCTTGGATGCACAAAGATTTTCCTCAATTTCTTGTTAGGCCTGGCTCAGGCTCTCCGGTACTTACTGGTCGGCACCTGTGTAGTACTGGCTGTTTGCTCCAGTGTGTTGAATGCCTGCCTCTTCCTGGTTAAAACAGACTTAGAGATCACCTCATCTGCTAACCCCGTTGCTTTAAAATGGATGAAACTGAAATCCAGAAACGTTAAGGGACCTTCCCAATGTCGAACAGCTGTTCTGTTGTCTGGAGCATAGGTCAGTTGGAGCCATTTCCAATACTGGAAACCAGGTGCTGCAGAAAGGTCAGCTTCCCTGATTACAGACTCATTTCAGTCATCAGAATGAAAGCTCCCATCCTGGAAAACCCTTCTCGCTAGGGCTGGAGTGGAGGAAGGCCCAGTTCTTGTTGTGCAGCTGTGTCTACCACGGGCTACACGGGGGAAGATTTCAGGCGGTCACAGGAGTCGCTTGGGGCGGGAGCGCCCAGCCAGTTACACTCACGGTGCCAGTCCAAGTCTACATTCTCTGAATCCGACTTCTGAAATGGCCTTGAGAGTGTGCTGGGAGGACTCCTGGCTTTTTACCTCAAGTCACGTTCCCTTCCTTGGTGGGCAAGCTGGAATCTTCTTAGGCTTCTTTTCACTTTGGGATGTCCGAGATCGAAATTTCTTCCCTTTAGAAGTGGCAGGGATTCTGGTTCTGGTTTACACCTCGGGCTCCGTACAGCAGTAGCTGCATCGTGCAGACTGACCTGTGCAGAGCCTGGCTTGCTGTTCCTTCTCCCCCCACGTGCCTCCCTACGGCTTTCAAATCATGACTGCTTAGGAACCGGACATTCAGGGTAGCTCTGCAGAAACCCTTTCATCTCTGGCATTTCCACTCCTTAACACCGCTGCTCCTGCGAGGAGTTGGGATGTGATGTCCCCTGCTGTGTTGCTCTAGGGAAAAGGGGCTGATGATTCTTCAGTCACGAAGGAACACCAAAGCAAAGAACGTATAGAAGGGCAACCCTTTAAAAGTGAGCAAGCTTGCCAAATGCAGGCCCTCCTTGCCAGCCACATCCAAGACAAGGGAGGTCCCTCCTTTTATCAAGCCACAGATGATGAGACTCATGAGTGCAGCTTGCGAGAGCATTCCCAGCGCAGGACCCAAGGCTCAGACCCTCTGGGCAGCAGAAGAGATCTGAGCACTGAGTTGTGTTTAAACATCCAGACAATTCTTCACTTCCAAAGCCGCAGGACAGAAAGGAACTTCTGATGCCCCACTTTTTAAGAGCCATGTCTTGCCAGTTCTGAAGCTCTCTTCCTTCCACTGCTTCAATGATTCTGAAATGGCTCGGGTTTTTCTGCCAGCATAATTGACTTTGCATAGTAAGACCTATTCTAAATACACAAATGACACATCACATACATTTTGGAATGCACCAGAATAATGGTGCAAATTCAGTCTGCCAGGTAACTGCACCTGAACATTTAATTAGCGTGGGCAGAGTTTTATATTATGTAAGTTCTGAGCTCCTCAACTTTTTGGGTGGGTAAGGTTTCCAGACATGAACCTTTGACTGACAGGGGAGAAGGAGCATACCCTGTATGAACATTAGAATGAATTGGTGTGTACCTACACATTCTGCAAAGGGACAAGAACTGAAGTCTTTAAACACATCATATGTATAATCAAGCTCTTTTCTAAAAATAGATCTCTTTATGAAATGCTAGACTATGAGGATTTACTACTTTCCTTCACTGAACCTGGGAAGGAGAAAGACATATAGTTAGAAGGGTTACCCAAAGCTTTTCTTTGTGGTATCCAAATTTTCTGTCTCTAGAGTCCAGGAGACACAAGGCAAGGACTCTCGACTTGGACTGAGCAAGTCACACTGGACACTGGAGTGTGAGCTGGACACACGTCTGGTTATATATACCTCACAGAGAAGCTTCGGTGGAAGGAGATCCTCAAATATGCCTGACAAATAAGGGCACAGCTTGTGGAAATAAGATTCAAATTCAGTATCAGGTAATATCTATGGTATGTAAAGACCTTAAATGATGCTCTTTAGTTAACAGAAACATAAGAGCTTCCCTAAGCTCACTCTGGGTTGAATCTTTCTAGTTTTCTCCTCAAGCAATTTACATGCTACAATAGGAAATTTCCTAAGCATGGGGCATTTTAAGAATAGAGTAGAATGAGGAATTCTATTTAGAAAAAACACATAAAAGCTCTTGTCTCGGGATCCCTGGGTGGCGCAGCGGTTTGGCGCCTGCCTTTGGCCCAGGGCGCGATCCTGGAGACCTGGGATCGAGTCCCACGTCGGGCTCCCGGTGCATGGAGCCTGCTTCTCCCTCTGCCTATGTCTCTGCCTCTCTCTCTCACTGTGTTCCTATCATAAATAAATAAAAATTAAAAAAAAAAAAAGCTCTTGTCTCCATGCATGTGCTTTCTTATACGATGAAACATTATGTACTATTTACAGAATTTTAATTTCCTACACTGCTGAGGATAAAAAAAGAAGTCACGGCCTCTGGTTAACACAGAGTTATGGCAGTGGCTCCATTTCAAAGTGTTTTTTTTTTTTATTATAAATGAAAGTTTTCCTTTACCTTAAAAAGTTATTTCTTAAAAAGATTTTATTTATTTGACAGAGTGCAGGCATGAGCGCATAAGCAGGGGTAGAAGCAGATTGGAGAGGGAGAAGCAGGCTCTCCGCTAAGCAGGGAGCCCGATGAGGGGCTTGATCCCAGGACCCTGGGATCATGACCTGAGCCAAAGGCAGACATGTAACAGACTGAACCACCCAGGGGCCCCTTTGCCTTTTTCTTAAAAAAAAAAAAAAATTATTTTAATGTGTGCGCAGGAGTGAGGGGAGGGACAAAGGGAGAAGGAGGAAGAGAATCTCAAGCAGACTCCCCACTGAGCACAGAGCCCAATGAGGGCTTGATCCTATGACCCTGAGATCATGACCTGAGCCAAAACCAAGAGTCGGACACTTAACTCACTGAGCCACCTAGCTGCCCCTTTTCAAAATGTTTCTAGTGTGGTCCTTGTCAGACTGTATATCTCAACCCAATCTTAACTTACTGATGACACAAGTATCTTGCCTTCCTAACCTAGGTGGTTTCTTACAACTAGTTACCAAAAGACATCACCATTTTACAATAGGAACTCAACACAGAAGTTACGATAGAAAGCCATTTTATTTTTCCCTAAATTTTAAAAGACTTGAATGGAAAACGTTTAGTACTGTCATATCACCCTGAATGCCAGCAATACCCTGACTTTCATACACACAGGAAGCCAGGTCCAGTCAGTGTACACATTTCTCCATGGCCCCTCAAACAGTTTTTGCATAAACAAAATTTTCTGCCATTTTGCTTTAGCAAATAGCAACATAATTGAAAACTTTCATGTCTCCTATTTGACTCCTAAAATCCAATCCTATATTTATTAATACAGTTAGAAAAATAAAAGCCTTAAAAATTCATGGTATGAGTGCTAATCATATCATGTCTTCAAATGTAAGATCATTTTTAAAGCTTCTACATGACAAACTCCTGTTTTGAGAGGCTTAAGACTTGAAATCTAGTAAGACTGTTATGTCAATGTACATAGCAATTATTTCCATTTTACTTGTCCCTGAAGAGTTAATTCCCATTGTCTGCTGAATGAATGCCTTTCAAATATTAATAAATATATTAACAGTATTTACAAGTATTCTTATCTACTCTGACACTGGTAGAAAGTTAAGCCGTGGGGAAGGAATGATCTCCCAGCAGGGTGGGCTTGTGAGGTCTGGGACAAACGGAACAGGTGCTAGAGGATGTGCCAAAGGCTGCTCGGGTGTACACACGAGCTCTCAGACACATCTCCTTCCGACCAGCTAGCCAATGATTTGGTGGTGTTGGATCAGGTGCAAATGCCAGAAACCAAGAAAAAAGGAATACTGTGAAGGTATGTTCTTTTAGTAGTTAAGACAAGAAAGAGGACTAAGGTAACACTAGGTTAACAGGCATCAAACCACTCTGCACTAGCTGTTAGTGAATTTCTCTCTGGGAATTACTTAATTTAATTGAGGTACTGGGTTCATGTCATGGATATGGGAGAAACTGTCAAGAAATTGTTTTGGCAATAAAAAGTGATGCTAATTCAATTTCTACACTTTTAACTGTGTTGTGTGTCGTCTTCTCATACTGCAAACTGTCTCATGTAGATGCACCAACCACTTGACAAACCTCATTAATGCCACTGAAGGATTCACATTCTAACACTCTGGGAAGAGTGATCATAACGCCCAAATCAGCCAAGAGCATCATAAACCTGAAGGAGTGAAGCAAAAACTGAGATGGGCTAGGTATCTGCCTTGTAAATGTGAATGAAATTCTCATTTCAGGGGCTTAGTTTCCTATGTCTTAGTAACAGCAGTAAACTCATCATTATTTTAAAAAGCACATTACTGTGTGTCATGTCTATATACATACACAAATACCATTGTTTCCCAGTAGTCATATAGAGGCCCAAACCTGGGGCCCTCAGAGGGTGTGGCTTCCACCGAACCATCAAGGGTATAGAGTCCAAATAATGCCTTGGAAAATTTTATAAATGAGATTCACCCAATAAAATGTTTAAATCGCTAATACAAGAGTCTTTACAGTAATTTAAACATGTGCAAAATCAGTAAGGTTCTTTGGTGGCCCACTTTTTACATGCAAATACAGAGGAACTGTTAACATGCATTATTTTAGTCAATTGGTAGTTTATTTCATAAGTAATTTTAAGCCATTTACTAAAGTGTACATTTCAATCCATTACAAACTACTACCAGAGCAGTTCTGAGGTATTACTGTTAATCTAACATAGAAATGCTACTATACTTTGATGTGGTATGAAATGTGACTGCCATGCCTTTAATGGTGCTGTTGCAGTGCTGACTACAGATGTGTCCTATAGCTTTTAGGAAATTATTGTGCATGTGCATTAACTGATTTTCTAAACATCCATGGCAATTTGATTGGTTGGTCATTTTTTTTAATTAAAAAATGTATGTATTTATTTTTAATTTATTTTTTATTTAAATTCAATTTGCCAACAAAGCATACTAAAAATAAAGTACAGCTCCTAGTACGGGACAGACAGGCTGAGAAATTTCAGGTAAACAGTGCTACCTTCCAACCTACCTTCATCAAAAACTCACCTTACACACTCCAGTCATTTACAAGGAAAACTTGTGCAAAAAGCATCCAAAAAGTCTATTAGCAGGTTAATTTTCTTGTAATTTTAAAAGAACTAGACAATGTTTTTTCCCTTAAAATTCATTTATAAAAATAAATAAATTTCAGTTTGAGACCTCAGGTACCAAATTGTGGCTTAATTTAGTTGTGATGGCTAAGACTATAAAGTTATGAAAAATGTAGCTGAAGATGGATGAGCTCCAGCTCATTCCCTGTAGTGTGGCAGCTGGCACCCCAATGCTGTCACAATCGTTTTCAAAGTTAACCAAAATACACTCAACTTCTTGACAAACTTTTAGCTTTCCTTTGTCCTGAAACTCCCACAAAACTTTATTCTGAGACCTCTTTTACAAAACTACAAGTAACCATAATACATTCAAGATAGGGAATGAAGACCTGTCACCCACTCAGGAGACACTGATCCATTGCACCAGGGCAAACACAGCAGCTCAGAGGAAATGGTCACCCACTTGGGTGTACAGCTTATCCAGATGTTTTGCACTAGAATGCAGGAATGAAGTCCCTCCTGTAGTCTTTTTGTCTCCGAGCAACAATAATTTAAAATCAGTTTGATAGTATAAGCAAATCCTTCTGGGTTTTGTATCGTGACATGATACACAGCCGGTCCCCGACTCCAGGTGTCTGGTGTGTGGCAGGGCCCGGTCACTATGTACATTAGATAGGAACACTGTCAGGTGGAAGTGCCAATATGACTTACTGCTTAGAACTGTGCTAACATCGACAGCTTTGTGAGGCTGATTTCTCACATGAGAAGCTTTTTGCCTTAGTCAGGAAATTCTCTGAGGAACAGTAGGGAACTGAACTAAGGAAAAAGTCTCTGGCTTCCAAATCCACACACACACAAAACCAAGTTTCAAACTATTGTTCTCTCTTGGTGCAAATGAGCAATTGGCTGACCTGTCACGTATCATCAATCGATATGAACACAGCATTCAGTCTGTGGAACAACGTGATGCAGCAAAAACCTGATCTAATGCGAATTCAAGCCTAGTAACTAAGACCACGGCAAGGAGAGCCAGCCCAGCTCAGTGTTCTATACTAGTGCCGACTCTGAACACAAAGCAACTGAAAGGCACAGGCTCAGATTTCATTGATAGTCCTCTCTGAAGGGCAGTATTCCGAGGGGCCTGGTGAGGACATATAGAAAGACTGTGTTTTCCTTTTTAATCGGGCTCTTTTGTTGGCCAACACCAGGCTGCGCCGGCTTGAACTGATGATTTCCGAAATAAACTTTTTGCAGTCTACACACACCTCCATAGTACTCCAGTCCTCCATCAGCTCTTTGGGAAACTGTAGTTCTTCATCTGATTTGTCTACAGATTTAGATTTTGAGGAGAACCTGGAACAAAACAAGATGTTTAGAATATCCAGTAGTGTTACTTACAGTTCTACTGCAATACTAAGAAAATATGTGCAAAAAGTAAATTTGTTGCCAAGACATTATGGAATGAGCGAGTCACCTCATGTTCTTTCAAGGAAGAATTTCTAATTGGAAATAAAGCTCAAGGGATCCCTGGGTGGCGCAGCGGTTTGGCGCCTGCCTTTGGCCTGGGGCACGATCCTGGAGACCCGGGATCAAATCCCCCATCGGGCTCCTGGTGCATGGAGCCTGCTTCTCCCTCTGCCTGTGTCTCTGCCTCTCTCTCTCTCTCTCTCTCTGTGACTATCATAAATAAATAAAAATTAAAAAAAAAAAAGGAAAAAAGCTCAAAATGTTTTTAAAAAAAGAAACCAGGGAATGTATTTTATTAAGAAAGAATAATACTGAAAACTCTTGGTATCACTTTTGGAAAAAGGGATAGAGTATTCATCTGAATACCATACATGATATATAGTGGACTTCAACAACTAAAAGCAATCAAAATGTTGCTAACATCCTATCAGTAATTCAGAAGGGACTTCAAGTCCTTTTTTCCAGTGACCCTGGGTCAGGGTTGGTGAACGTGAGTCAACTGTAGGCAGACTATAGTAAGCTGAAGTCAATTGGTCTTAATCCTGAAAAGTTATCTTCAGACCAGCTTCCTTAGCATTTTAGCATTTATCAAATATACCTTCCCCTCTCCAACACTTCTACTTGGGTGACTAATTCTTTGGATTCAGAGAGCTGGAGTTAACTAGATCAACATAAAAATAAATGTTTTGGGTAATTTTTCGAAATAACTAGGAATCATCTATTCATGTACTCCTTCAATTAAACCAAACAAGAACAGAAGTTTAGAGTAAGTACAGAAAGGAACACCACCACGCCTTAGCTTGCAGGTGACGATCCCAAGTTGGAGGCCATCATGGAGGAGCCAGCAGGGTCTCTGGGCAGAGTGGACAGCCCGGGTGGTGGTGGTGGTGGGGGGGGCGGGCGGCAGCAGTCACCTGCTGGGGTCCTGGCTTCCCTGCCTCACTGCCCACAGCTGTGGTGTGCAGGAATCCCACCACCCAACACTCAAGCAGCAGTACCAGTGTCCCTCCTCGACAGGGGGCAGCTGGTATATAAAACTCCATTTTTTGGCCCCGTGTGTGTGTGTGTGTGTGTGTGTGTGTGTGTGTGTGTGTGTGTGTGAGGCAAGCTGGCCTGAATCCCTTTTGTCCTTTCTTGAAGATCAATACTAACTTTACTCTGCATTAAATGCAAAGGGACTGATATTCAGGCAATTTTTTTTTAAATTGCCATAAAGCTTTTGGCATAAAGCTTTATTTCTGTCCTATTTCCAAGAGGAAGACAAGCCAAAGTTATTGCAGACCATTGGAAACCCGGAACTACACAATTTGCTTTCTAAAATTAAAGAAGGAAAGAAAGATAAGACTGTTACATGCAAGTTTTCAACTCCACTGAAAACAAGGTCAATTTTAAAGATGACTTTTAAAGGACCCATAAAAGTGATTATTTCTAAAGTAGAAAAGAAATGATGACATTCAAGTATGCTTCAAGTAACCAGCCATTACCCCTTGACAAGTTACCTCTGGGAAGTTTTGGAGACTCGCATGCAAGTCAAAACTACATTAAAACCAAGCACCCAGCCACACACAGCCACCGGGCCAACCCAAACCACCTGGAGTCAAAACCCCACCTCGTCAGCAGTCCTCAAAAGGAGAAATCTTCTTTTACAGAGGATGCTCTGAGGTCCCAGGCCCCTTGCTCACCTGGCCATGCTCCGGAGTGGCCGATGGTGGCCAGTGGTGGGCTTTTCTGGCCTCATACAACTTTCCCCTCTTTGCAAGGCAGAAGGTCCCAATGAAAAGATGGGAAGAGTGGAGTATGGTTTGGAGGGCAGCCGCATCTATTATCCCAAATAAAACCAAGAATGAGCAGTACTGTTAAAGAGGTAGACTCCTTAAAATGAACATCATTTATAATTTTACCAAGCTTAGCTTACCTTTTTGCAACACTGTGAACACACCGGCCTGTATACAAAATCAGAAGTGTTACTCAGCATGATACCATAGATGTGACTGGAAAGTCAGAGAAGCCAATGACTGAGTGGTTGTGAATTTCTATAATAAACTGCAAAAACTCTGGTTTTTCCACCAAATTGATACAACTGTGGATCACCAAGAAGACAACCTGTAAAACTTAACTCTTACAGTATTTCCTGTAGAAGGATCAACTTACATCTATCTGTCTGGGATTTTCTTATTTGTCTATCAAGGGAATCATAAGACTAAGACAATCGCATCTAATTTTTTTCTGTTTAAACAGAAAATATGGTTATTAGAATGATTTTGGTCATATAAAGGAAATACATGCAGAGAAACATTATCTAGGTTTAATACCAAGTAACTGCTCTGCTCTTTTGAAGAAATCAGTATTATTTAACCCACGAGCATGGCACAATATGACAGTGGGCTAGGTAATCTCTAATGCTGTTCCTTGTGTAGAAAAATCATTAAAGTATAAATGTAATTGGTATTTGACTACTGTCATCAATTACAAAAACAAAACAAAACAAAACAAAAAACAAACAAAAACGTTACCTCTTACAGAACTGACAGGTGTAAGACCAGGTGAAGAAGGAAAATCTTCTGGTTCGGCAGCAAAAGCAGAGCTAGAAAGACAAATTGAAAGAGAGAAAAAAGCATTGCCAGCAGTTAATTCATAATTTATGTGTCTAAATATGCTTTACATTTATAGATTGGGGAAGTTTAGCAGACAAAAGGAAAAAGAGAATTCAGAAACTCTGTTTTCAAGTTTGGCTCTGTGATAATTATAATTTGGCTCTTTATTTACTTATAATTAAACTTTTAAAAGGTAGCAATAGGTCATAGCTCTCAGAGGCTTAGCATCATGGAATCAATCTGAAGAAATTCTGAGACAGTCTCTTTCTCAGATACATATTCTTTACAAGCCTTTAAAATGCACACATGGTTTTATGCAGGCATGCCGTTATTTATTATGGTTGTTTTAAATCTTCCACAGTTTTTGATTTCTCAGGGAGAAACAAAAATACCTTTTTTTTTTTTTTTTTTTGTAAGCAAGGCAGAACAGGAACTGTGTATTAGAGAATAAGCTTCTTATCTCCTAAAATCCCCTCTACCATCTGGCTGCCAGGAGACCACTCCCTCAGGAGACCAAGCCTGGCACTGACCATTCTTCTAATCCTACTTATCAATCAACTTGAAATAGCTCTACCTTTCCTTTTTTCAAGGCGGTGTAGACATCTTTATACTGTTGGTACTTTTCCAGTTCTGCCTTCACCAGGACCTGACGAATATGCATCACTTCCTCCACAGTAAGAGCTAGGCATTCCACTGGATAGCAAAATTCCTCCTGAAATTCAAAATTCCACATGAATAAGAAACTCCCACCCCCCCTTTTCTGGCACTGTGCAGTTTCCCTTCAGATCAGACACCTGGTTAGTAGCTTCAGAGAAGAAAGGAGGTTTCCCAATGAACTGTGGAACAGAGATGGCTCACTCTGGGGACCACATAATTTCTAATTACACAAGACAACAGATGGCAGAAAACTTCTGGGGACCTATAATGTCAAACATTATGGTTTACTGAAATTTCCAGGAAAGGAAAAGTTCCTCACATTTGGGTACATATTTGGCCTCAAGTTTCTATTCCGTTAAGCAGAGCCATGTATCTATGCATTGAAATCTTGAAGAAAATTTTCTTGTTCTAAACCAAATTGAAGTCTGTTTTCTCCTTGTGATTTTTCAAAGACATTATTGCTTCCTATTGTATTGTATAGTATATGCTAATAAATAGCAAATCTGCAACACTGGTACTATTTAGAAAACTGGTCTGTGGTACCCAGAATAGCCAAAAGAAGGTGGTTAGTAATTTATACTGAGAAGCATTATTTAGTGGTAAGTTACATCAGCATATCATTAAAAAATCCTAATGGTACGAGTGGAACTGGACTATGTAACTACTGGTGCAGTTTACAGCCAAGAGGCAACCTCTACAGACTACCCCACAGTTCTCTAAGATTTCTGTTATTAGTTTTAAATGACTGTTGAATGCACAGTCAGCACTGCAAAGACGTGGAGAAAATCTTAAGAATTTCACAATAAATATTTATGCTGGCTGTCTTATGTTAATGTTTTCCCTAAAAACAGCCAAGGAAGATGTTGATGTAACTGATCCCACTGAATAAAGAGCCTCACCCCCATTTACTTCCCATTCGGCTCTGCGTTTGATTGGTGGATCTAATAGAAAGACAGAATGGTCTTGTGCATTCTCACCCTGCCAGGCTTCACAGGGGCCATTGTGGTGTAGGGACACTGAAACTTAATGTTCTCAGTACAAACACATTATAATTCACTCCCACACACACACAATAGCATTGCTAACAGGCATTCTGGAATCAAACAAGCCAAATGAGAAAGCACATGACTATGAATGCAGTCAGTTTATGGAGTTTTTAACATTCAGTTCTGTCTTTCAATCAGAAAAACAAAAACAAATCTAGGTTGCAAACATTAGCATTTCAAAAGAAATAGTTTGAAGAACTGCTTCTTACTAACAATCAATACAAAATTATCTCTGTCCAGGCTGACTTAAAGAAGGTTAAATTTGCTTTAAAAAGTTTTGCAGAAAAATCCTGCAATTGAATTTTTAAGAGGAAGAGCATAGTATTTTGGAGGGTGGGAAGGTATTCTGTTCAGGAAGATTATATCATTTGCTCTAAGATGTCTAAAATATTTTTAAAAAAATCACCATCACATAATTTTGTCTTTCAATGGGAAAAGCTTTCAAAGATAACTGGATTATATTGGCTTGTCCAGTATCTACTCTGGTTTGCCCCACCCTGAGAAAACAGCCTAGTGTCAAGTGGGAACAATGCACTGCCTGTGTGAAGGTTAGGCCACTAAGATTGTGCATGAGATAAGCATTGTTGGCTGCACACATCTGAATGATAGCTTTTCTCAGTTTTTAACATATTTTAACATATTTCATAAGCAGCTTTCCTACGGTCATTTATTCATTAGTGATGAGTGTGACTATGGTGCATTTTCTGACAGCTAACTATGTGACAAAACCGCTGAGCTGGAACAATCTAATGTATGAATCTAGCAACTAACCAGACACTGACTACCTGAGATTTGTTGCTGTGAAGGTGGGAAGATGTCAAAATAGTGCCAGTTTAATAATTAACTTTACAACTAAGATGCCTGGGCTGGTAAACCTTTGTTTCCGGTAGATGGGAATCCTTTTTATTTGCAGGGATATCCTAGTACACACAATAGACCTGATAGGTTCTACTTCCCTCTTCTCAGTCTTAAGTCACAAATGGACTTAGTCAAGCATACTTTCAACTTGCTGCTTTGAACCATATGCAAATCAAGGACTTCATAGGACATAATAAGAAACTGTATTGGCGTATGTGTGTATTCTTGTTCTTTTTTTAACTTTCAAGCAAATTACTGTTGAGTAAAATAATTTCCATCGGGTCAAATGCTAATGTTTTAATTCTAGTGCTTTCCCAAGGACAACAAAACTTCAATGCAACATGAAAGAAAATAATAAATAGTTACTAGGATAGTTTTCATTATTTTTTCAATTGACAAAAGTACTAATTCAACATCCCCAAAGCCAAATTAAGCCTTAACTTCAACAGATATTGCTGAGATACTAATGCTCCAAAATGTGAGGAGCACTCAGGGCTTTTAACAGTGAGTGAGAGCTTTATACTGGGGTTAGTCACTCCTCCCATTGCCTGAACTCTGTCAAAGCCACACATGGACTCTAAAATCCCTTGGCTTCGCTGTGCTTTAATCGGACTCCTAAATTTAGAAAAGGGAAGCTAAATCTGAAAGAGTTTTTAATAAAGATTACAATATGCTATAGAACAGATGAGCCCTTAGAACTTATTTTTTATGTATGTCACTTGGCATCAGTGAGTTTTTGTTCAAAATATTCTGGTTACATTTACCCTCAGAGGGGTCAGAGTTAGGGAGCAGGGAAATTTCAGAGCATAATGTATACTCTGGTTACTGAGCCACAGAGAGAATGGGAATGTGCATATTTTATATAGTATTCTCAAGGAGCAAAGACTTTATATAAGTAGCAGGTATTTGAAAATTATCCAAAACCAGCATTATTTCCTTGAGTTTTTAATAAACCCAAAGTAGATTTAAATTAAAACAGCACCTTTTAAGTTTAATTTCTCTTTTTTTCAAGTTTAACTTTTAAACTCAAAGTGAACTCTGCCTACATCAAGTTTAGCCTTAGTATACAGAGATCTCTGGGGAGGTTTGAAAATAAAAATGAAAATGCCCACAGATCTTCAGTAACAGCAGTAACAGTGACAAGACTTAAAATGCCATCCCTGCACCTGACCACATACTGGCCAAAGGGCCAGATCTAAAATGGGAGAAAGAATAGAGATCTATCCTCTACTTCATGACAAGTAAAGAAGAGAAAGGAATTTGATATATTTCATCACATTCAGACTCTCTTTTCCAAACCAAGATGCATAATAAAGAATAATAAAGAAACCAGCTGCTGGTTCATTTGTCAAGGATATGTTTCGTAAATAAAGGACCTAGGAAAGACAGAATGCTATAGGAGGTGGAACAGAGCAGCTGCAAACGCTAGTCTGCAAGGCATGCTACTCTGGGGGCAGGGGAAGCTTTCAACAAATAGGGCATAGTTCAAGAACTTCTTTATTTCACTGGGGTTTGGCAAGTATTGTATTTTCTTTAAAAACTATATTCTGTATGAGAATCTAAAAAAATAATGAAATGCGTAATTATTTAAAATAACCACATCAATAAAAGAAAAGCTTAAAATTTCTACAGAGAAGTGAGTTGTCATAAAAACCACATAATACCCTGACCAACACAACACAGCTTTATGAAAGGTGCTGGGGAACAGAGACATTCTGAGCACAGGATGGGCACCTGCTGTGGGGGCACAGCCCCCTGGAGCTCATGGTGGGGTGTGTGAGAAACGGGGAAGGCTATAGTTCTATGGATGGCAGAGTTCCCATGGTTATGTGGGCTGGCCGGAGGCTGCTCTGACAGCCAAGGGAGGGAGTAAGCTCTGTCCTGATGGCGGGAAGACCCTGGGAGGACAGCACCCCATGGCTCTCAGGGAGTGCCTTGCACATGGAGAGGAGATGGCATTCCTCCTGGTATACAACTGGGTCACTCACAGGTCCCTCTAATCTGATGCTGCATTTTGAGTTTGTTGTCCTTTCAGGGTCATTTTCCTTTCAACTGAGATCATGGTGTAATCTATGCATCCTACAAAAGACTGGAATCAACGATCAGAAGCAAAGTGCCCATCTAAGCTGTTAATTGTTCAGAGCACAGGAGTTGCGGTATCACTGTCAAAGAGATAGAGAGTAAAATAATTCCCAGAACCAGCAGAAAGAGGCCAACCTTTGAGGATTTCCACCTGCTGGTAAAAGCTCTCTCACATAGATAATACATAGCCCCTGCTACCCCAAACATGGCTGCTTCAAAAGGATGAGAGCTGAGCAGAGAAGCTGTTTGTATGGTAGAAAAAAGTGGTCGGAAAGGCGTCCTTGGCCAAACACTGGTTATCCTAGGAACCTGAACAATAGATAAGGGAAAAAGAAAATGGCAGGGGGAAAAGAAAAGGAGAAAATAATGCTGAACATGAGTGACCTACAAATAGTGGTTACACAGCATGAAAGAAAAACAAAATGAAACCAAACCACCACTGAGGACATTAATGGTTGATCCCACATGTGTGTGCCCACACCACTGTCTGTTCCCGTACATATAAATCCGTAAACATCATGAAACCATACCTAGAGGATCTTGGAGTTCACACAGCAGAGACTTAAGATGTTGCTAACTTGGCTGTCCTGTGAGCAAATGCCCTTGTGCCTGTGAAGGCAGGGGTGAGGGGGTGGGACATGCCACCAAGCAGTGCTTGTCCCCCAGCCCCTGGGGAAGGTACTGAAAGACAAGTTGCCTTTCATTTAGATGGGCAATAATCCTTAATCATTGGAACAAATGATGAAAAAAAATTACATTTCAACATTCTAAGGAAAGAGAGGGAGATACAATAAAAATAAAAAAATGAATACCAATGAAGACATTTCTGCCATTTTCAGTGGAGGGATTGTAAATACAAAAGGATTCCTTGTTTTCTTAAAGATAGCTAAAGTTTCAAATTAATTGTCATACCTTTAAAAACAATACTTAACAGTCTAGAGGGTACTACCCCAAGATGAGTGTGGCTTTATGAATTTTTCAAGATAAGCTACTAGCAAGAATGGTCACTACTGTAACCTAGATGTTACCTTGTATCAGCTGGTGCCCTGGGCGCTCCCAGGGAACTTGGTTCCACATGGAACCTGAACACCAAGCAGTGCTTTCCCACTGCCTTTCACAGAGACTCTTCTCTGAAGTTGCAGATTGGTTTTATCTTGCTTTTCTCCACAAAAAATAACTCACAGCCTGACCCAGCACACACTAAGAGTTCCCCGTTGTCAGGAAATATACCTCTGGGCCCACGATGTGGGCTGATAGTCTTTCTTCTATTACTTCTATGGTATTTCTGTTCTAGCCGGAACTTGTCTTAGTAGCTGAAATTCCTTTTAACTGATCTGACAGTTCCTCCACATTGACAGTTTTTAAATTTAACATTAACAATGGTGTCCTATGATCAAAAGGCCAGGTGCAGAGCTGAATGATGATAAGCTGGCTTCTAAGAGAAAAGTTGGGTGAAGAGAAGAATCTCCTAATTACTGGGGACCTGTGGTCTCTTACACACTTTTAAGCTGTGGCAATAACTCTATTTTGCTAAAGAAGTAAGTTTTTCACATTAACAAAAGTCTTTGGATTTTGAACTTTGAAACCTGTCTGGTTAGAATTGTTTTTCTACTGGTAAACAACTGGTAAAGCTATATTTACTCAATGTTTCAGTGATTATTTAGCAGTTAGAGAAATTCTACCAGGAACTGACATAAAATCATTGGTTCTTTAATCGAACTGTTTGGGAACAGAGATTAAATTTCAACACCATAAATCTGTTCAAACTTGGTATCTTCACAGTAACCACACTAAATTCCTCTACTTTGAGGGAGGGACATCTATAACTGCTTCATTTGAACCATTGATGATTCAAGATAGCCTAAAAATATGAACGAAAATATGGAGTAAGCATATTCCAGGGCTTTTTATTCATGAATACCTGAGTAAACATTAGATATTAGTTTGCTGGTAGAATTACTGACTGAAGTCTTCATCTCCCCTGCAAATATCTGTGAAGTCAAGTGGGACTACAAAAGAATCTTTGCAGATGTCCTTTGGTTAGAGGATCTGTTACTTCTTTCTGGCAGGGTCTTACTGTCCTGGGAATCAAAAGCCACTACACCAACCTGGAAATCTTGGGAAAACAGCAAAACCATCATCTAGTGCAAACAGCAGCTTTGGCTCCAAGATCATGAAACACACTTGAAAACAATGGACAATGGTTTGTAACAGATCAAAATTCTCCCCTCACACTTCTGCCTTGATAAAATAGTGTGCAGTAGTCAGACTCTAACTTTTTGATAAGTTTTAATGATTTCTAAGTGCACTAATTCCCTTTGAAAAAAAAGAAAGCATTCCTTTAATAATAACACATATTTTCAACCACTGATAAATCTTCTGGAAAAAAAAGTACTTTAAAATGAATAAAGAATGGTCAAATGTCATTTTAAGTTACTGTGACAGCTGGTTTTCTTTAGATACTAAAAACAAAATAAAGCTATTTAAAGTTTGGAAGTTTTTTTTTCTTCCTAATCATCGTCTCAAGAAAGCTAATGATAACACGTCTCTAACTGATTCTCAAGTCACTATCAAGGCTTCCAGCTACTTACAAGAGATCGGGAGCTCTGCTTGGACGGTGGCAGAAACTGTCTTACATTAGTGGGTGTTTCCTTTTCAATGGAATGTCGTCTCTGGGGTGGCTGTCGTCTCTCTGGCTGGGGTGTTGATGATATGGGCAAGAATTTTGGAGGCTCTACAGAAATGAAATTAACCAAACTGGAATGAACTTTCTTACAAAATAAAAATCTTAGATTTTTTAATTTCTAACAGAAAACCCCTCGTCATTTGTGACAAACACAGCATTCAAAGATGAAATGTTTATTTCATTAGAGGCTTAATATTGGCGGTCCTTATGGGGATACTGTGAGGATTGTTACAGAAAAATCTTTGCAAGATAAACTTTCCTACAGAAATGGAGAGGAAAAAAGAAAGAATATTTCATAATATTCATTCAAAGTCATACATAAAAACACAACTATCATCTCAGCTTTGTATATATACATGCCCTCATGTTATATTCCACAGAATTTGGCAATTACAGTCTCAGGCATGTAAAATATGTGTGAAAATATGTATTCCGCATGTCCAAAAAGACTCCCATATCATACCAAAATTCTCAAGTGTACAGTCCTTTTGTTTCTCCCTTTTAAAGATGAAATATAAATTTTTTTTCTTCCTGATGTTTATCAAAACATTATTCCTTAGGTTTAAATCAAGCTCTATTTAAATTTTGAAAAATAAATTCCAGTTTTGATGTTAATATTGTACACTGCTCTCTTCTGCCTAGTAATATTTTGGGACAGGGTTTAAAAGGAGAATGTTTTAGGGTTTGAATGGTTCTGGATTCACACTGTGAAAACATAAGGAGAACATTAGAAATAAATTGTTGCTCACCAAGGTTTTTTTTTTTTTTTTTGGTACTTCTTCCTACTCTCTGCAAAGTAAGCCTGCTGCAATGTTGTGGATGAAGAATGAAAGTCAATACAAAGTTAAAAGTGATCTATTTGGACTGTCTCACCAAGAGAAATCTAGTGAGAATAAAAATAATACAATTTCCACAACCAAGAAAGATACAGAAATCCATTATGTGATTTAATTGGATCTCTATTATATTTAATGGGCCTGGCCAAACACCAATTATAGATAGTAACCAAGGTCAGCTCCTAATATTCTTGATATAATCTGATTAAGTAAATCAAAACACTAAAGAACTTTAATCACTACAAATTCTGTGTGTATAAGAAATCAAGTCAATGTTCTATTAATATCTTAATATGTAAGTATTTTTCTCATAGAAAGTTTTTTCCCATTGTAGTAAAACATACATAAAATATATTTAATGTCTTTATTTTTTTTAAAGATTTATTTATTGTAGAGCAAGAAAGTGCACACAAGCGAGGGGAGGGGCAAAGGGAGAGAATCTTCAAGCAGACTCCCCACTGAGCACAGAGTCCAACACAGGGCTCAACCCCATAACTTAAACTACTGAGCCATGTGTAGATGCCCTTAGTGTCTTTATTTTTAACTGTACAGTTTGGTGGTATTAGATATTTATATCGTTGTACAACCATTACCATCTTCCATTCCATAACTCTTCATATCTTGTAAAACTGAAACTCTGTAACCATTACAGTAATTTCCCATTCTCCCCTACCTATAGCCCCTAGTAACTACCATTCTACTTTCCGTCTCTAAGACTTTGACTACTCTAAGAATCCCATGTAAATAGAGTCATAGTTTTTGATTTTTTTTTTAAGTTTTTGCCTTTTATGTGTAACTGTTGTTTTCCCTTAGCAAAATGTCCTAAAGGTTCGTCAGTGTTGTAGCCTATTGCAAAATTTCCCCGTTTTTAAGGCTAAGTAATATTCCACTGTATGGATATTTTATATTTTGCTTAGTCATTCATCCATTGATGGACACTTGGGGTTGCTTCTACATTTTAGCTATTATGAATACTGCTGCTATGAACATGGATGTGTAGCTCTTTGCAACTCTGATTTCTTTTTTTTTTCTGCTTTCAATTCTTTTCCTTATATAATCAGAATTAAAATTGCTGGATCACATGTAATTTTATTTTTAAATTTCTGAGGAGTTACACCATACTGTTTTCCACAGCAACCTGTATCATTTTATATTCCAAAAAGTGCACAGGGTTCCAATTTCTCCACGTTCTAGCCAATATTTGTTGTCTTCTAGTTTTTGTTTTGATTGTAGCCACTTTAAGGTGTGGGAGGTGGTATCTCACTGTTATTTTGATTTGCATTTCCCTAATGATTAATGATGCAGAGAACCTTTCCATGTGCTTGTTGGTCATTGGTATATCTTCCTTGGAGAAATGACCATTTGAGTCCTTTGCTCACTTTTTAATTAGGTCGTCTTTTCTGTTGTTGAGTTTCAGGATTTTCTCTACATATTCTGATATTAATCCTTTATTATATATGTAATTTGCAAATATTTTCTCCTCTTCTGTAGGTTGCCTTTTCATTCTCTTGATAAAATCTTTCAATGAACACAAGTTATTATATTCATAAACTCCAATTTGTTCACTTTTAAAAATCAGTGCCTTTGGTGTCATATCCAAGAAGTCATTCCCAAATCTAATGTCATGAAACTTTTGTCCTGTGTTTTAAGAATTTTATTATTTTAGGTCTTACATTTAGGTCTTTAATCCATTTTGAGTTACTTTTTGTATATGGTGTTAGGTAGGAGTCTAACTTCGTTCTTTTTTTTTTTTAATTCTTAAAATTAAAAAAAAATTCCTTTAAAGATTTTTGCTAATTTGAGGAAGAGAGAGAGAGCAAGCACAAGCAGTGGGGATGGGCAGAGGGAGAAGCGAGTCCCTGCTGAGCAGAGGGTTGACTCAGGGTTCCATCCCAGGACCCTGAGATCCTGACCCAAGCCAAATGCAGATAGATGCTTAACTGACTGAGCCACCCAAGTGCCTTTAACTTCATTACTTTGCATGTGGATATCCAGTTTTCCCAGCATCATTTGTTTAAAGACTATTTGCCCATTGAATGGTCTTGGCACACTTGTCAAAAATCTTTTGACCATATAGGTAAGGTTTATTCTGAGCTCTCTATTCTATTCCATTCATTGATGATACATCTGTCTCTATGCTAATACCAGAGTGTTTTGATTACTGTAGCTTCTAATAAGTTCTGAAATCAGGAAGCATGAATTCTCCAGTTCTATTCTTTTTCAATATTGTTTTGGCTACTTGGGTCCCCTGAGATTCCATATGAATTTTAGAACGAGTTGTCTTCTATTTCTGCAAAAATGTCATTGTTATTTTGATAGGGATTACATTGAATCTGTAGGTCACTTTGGGCAGTGTAAACATTTTAACAATATTAAGTCTTCCAATCCATGAATACAGGATGTATTTCCCTTTATTTATGTCTTAATTTCTTTCAGCAATGTTTTGTGGTTTTTAGTGAGCAAGACTTTCACTTCCTTGGTTAATTCCTAAGTATTTTATTCTTTTTGATACTATTATAAATGGAATTGCTTTTGTAATTTTCTTTTCTGATTGTGTATAGAAATGCAACTGTTTTTTTGTGGTTTTATATTTTGCTACTTTACTGAATTCATTTATTCTAAGAGGTTTTGTGTGTGTGTGTGTGTGTGTGTGTGTGTGTGTGTAATATTTCAGGGTTTCTTTACATATAACATCCTATCATCAGAGATGATTTTCTCTCTCTCTTTTTTTTTTCCCAGTCTGGCTGCCCCTTACTTCTTTTTCTTGCCAAATTGCTCTTACTAGCATTAGCAGTACTATATTGAAGAGAAGTGAGGAAAGCAGGCATCCTTGCCTTGTTCCTGTTTCTTAGAGGAAATCCTTTCAGTGTTTACTCACCATGGAGTATGATGTTTGAGGTGGGTTTTTCAATATGGCTTTTATTATGTTGAGGTAGTTTCCTTCTATTCCTAGTTTGTGAAGTTTTTATCATGAAAGGTGTTCAATTTTGTGTTAAATGCTAATTTAGCATCGACTGAAATAATCCTGGGGTTGTTTTTCTTTACCCCATTTATGTGGCAAATTATACTAATCATTTTTTATATGTTGAACCATCCTTGAAGTCAGGAAAAAAATCCCACTTGGTCAGGATATACAATCCTTTTAATATACTGCTGCATTCTGATTGCTAGTATTTTGTTAAAGATCTTTTAAAAAATCAGTATTTGGGGCAGCCCAGTGGCTCAGCAGTTTAGTGCCGCCTTCAGCCTGGGGCCTGATCCTGGAGTCCTGGGATTGAGTCCCACGTTGGGCTCCCTGCATGGAGCCTGCTTCTCCTCTGCCCGTGTCTCTGCCTCTCTCTCTCTGTCTCTCATGAATAAATAAATAAAATAAATATTAAAAAAAATAATTAAAAAAATAAAAGATCAGTATTTGTAAAGGGTATTGGTTTGTAGTTTTCTGTCCTAGTAGTGTCTTTGTTTAGCTTTTGTGTCAGGATATTGCTAGTCTCATAAAACAGGTTAGAAAGTATTCTCTCCTCTTCAATTTTTTTGGAATGTCTGAAAAGGATTGGTAGTTGTTTTAAATGTTTGGAAGAATTTACCAGTAAGGCATCAGAGTCAAGCCTTTTCTTTGTAGAGAGAGTTTGGGCATACTAATTCAATATCCCTACTACTGGGATGCCTAGGTGGCTCAGTGGTTGAGCGTCTGCCTTTGGCTCAGGGCGTGGTCCTGGAGTCCTGGGATCGAGTCCCACCGTTGACCGTTGACCTCCTAGCATGGATCCTGCTTTTCCCTCTACCTGTGTCTCTGCCTCTCTCTCTCTGCTTCTCTGTCTCTCATGAATAAATAAATAAAATCTTTAAAAGAAAACAACAACAATATCCTTACTAGCTATTGGTTTAGTCAGATTTTCTCTTGCTAGGTACAGCATTTCTAGGAATTTGCCCATCTTACTAAGGTTATCCAATTTGATGGTAATTGTTCATGATACTCATAACTCTCTTTATTTCTATAGAATCAGCAGTAATGTTTCCCCCTTCCATTTCTGATTTTAGTAATTTGAGTCTTTTTTCATAGTCCATCTAGCCAAAAGGTTGGTTAATTATGTTGATATTTTTAGTTTCATTGATTTTCTCCATTGTTTCTCTTTGTTTTTCTCTGGTTTAATCTTTATTATTTCCTTCCTTCTGTTAACTTTGTGTTTAGTTTGCTCTTCTTTTTCTAGTTCCTTAATTTGTAAAGTTTCATTGTTGGTTCATTCATTCACTCCTTCCTTTCTTTTTAAAAATCAGAACATTTATTGTCCAACTAATCACTGAAATTTCTTGTTTTTAATGTTAAGAGTTTACAGTAACAGATTTCACCTTAGCACTATTTCCACTGTGTCCCATAGTTTTGGTACATTGTGTTTTCACTTTCATTCATTTCTAAGTATTTTCTAATCTCTCTGATGGTTTCTTTTTTGATCCACTGATTTTTAAAAAGTGTGTTAATTTCCACAGTTTTGTGAATTCTTTAGTTTTCCTTTTGTTATTGTTTTCTAATTTTCTCCCATCATGGTCAGGGAAGATACTCTGTATGATAAGTATCCTTTAAAATCTATTAAGACTTAAACTGTAACATATGGTATATCCTTAAAAACATCCCACGTGCCCTGGAGAAATGTATTGTTGTTGCGGGGAGTGTTCTGTGTCTCTCAGATCTAGCTAGTTTATCATACTGTCCAAGTCCTCTATTTCCTTAACCTCTGCCTTGTTGTTCTTATCCATTATTGTGAGAAGGGTACTGAGGTCTCTATTATTGTGGAATTGCCTATTTCTCTTTCATTTCTGATAGTTTTTGCTTTATATATTTCAATGGTCATTAGGTGCATAAATGTTAAAATTGTTCTATCTTCTTACTACATTGAACCTTTTATTAACATTGTGTCCTTAATTTGTCTCTTGTAACCTTTTTTTTTTTTAACTTAAAATCTATTTTGCCTGATATGAGTATAGTTTCCCTAAGCTTTCTTTTGGTTATTATTTGCATGGAATATCTTTTCCATCCTTTCACTTTCAATCTGTTTGTGGTTTTGAATCTCAAGGGAGTCTCTTCCAGCTAGCATACAGTTAGATCATGTGTTTTTATCCATCTTGCCAATCTCTAGCTTTTGATTAGAGAGTTTAATTCATTTACATTTAAAGTAATTACTGCTTAGGAGGGACTTTCTCATTGTGCTATTTGTTTTCTATATGCCTTATAAGAGCTTTTGTCCCTCATTTCCTTCATTCTTGTCTTTCAGGTTAAAAGATTTTTTTATAATGAGAAGTTTAAATTCCTTTCCCATTTCTTTTCATGCATATCCTGTAGCTATTTTCTTGGTGGTTACCATGGAGACTACATTTAACATCCTAAAATTATAACACTTTGATTTGGATTTATAGCAGCTTAATTTCAGTAATGCACAAAAACTGTCTTGCACAGCTCTGTCCCTTTTGGCTGTTGGTGTCACAAAATTACATTTTTATACACGGTCTTCCACAAAAAATGGATTAATAATTCTTTCAAATATATTAGTCTCTCAAATTATGTAGCAAACAGAAAGTGCAGTTACAAACCACTGTTACACTACTATTAGCTTTTCTAATTGTCCATGTATTTTTATTGAGATCTTTATTTCTCTCATGGCTTTGAATTATTGTCTAGTGTCCTTTCATTTCCCCCTGTAGGACTACTGAGCATTTCTTACAGGGAAGGTCAAGTGGTTATAAACTCCCTCAGCTCTTGTTTATCTGGGAATGTTTAAATTTCTTCCTTCCTTTGGTAAATAGTTTTGCTGGATATAAGATTGTTGGTGGACTTTTTTTTTTTTTAAGCACTTTGAATATACAGATTTCCTCCACTATCTGAGAGTAGAGGATTTCTGTGAAACCTTCTGTAAGCTGAAATGGCATAAACCAAAGAAGCAACTGAAACACTTTGTAAAAGTGAAAATCTTTGGATTTCGATGAATTAGCTAGAACAGGTATTAATGTTGGTCTTTCATAAAGAGTGAAGTGATGGAAAGCAAACTTTCAGATAGTGGGATGGAGAGCTGTATTGGACCCAGTCTCCTGGCTTCCAAAGTTTCTGATGAGAAATATGCTGAAAATCTCCTTGAGGATCTCTTGTATGTAGGGACTCACTTCTCTTTTGTTGCTCGGTTTTTGGCTTTTGGGATTACAATGTGTCTCAGTGTGGGTCTCTTATAGTAGTTGAGCTGCCTGAATGTTTATATTCATGTCATTCCTCAATCTGGTAAGTCTCAGCCATTATTTCTGCCATGAATCTTTCTGCCCTTCTTTCTCTCCTCTCCTTCAGGGACTCCCACAGAGCAAATGTCAGTCCACTTGTTGTTGTCCCACAGGTCTCTCAGTCTCTGCTTTTTTCCAATCGTTTTTCTTTCTGTTCCTCGGACCTGATACCCTCCACTGTCCTATCTCCAAGTTTGCTGATTCTTTCTTCTGCCTGCCCAAATCCGCCTCTGAATATTCTAATGAATATTCAATATTTATTTATTTATTTATTTATTTATTTATTTATTTTTAAAAAATTTTTATTTATTTATGATAGTCACAGAGAGCGAGAGAGGCAGAGACACAGGCAGAGGGAGAAGCAGGCTCCATGCACCGGGAGCCTGATGTGGGATTCGATCCTGGGTCTCTAGGATCGCGCCCTGAGCCAAAGGCAGGCGCTAAGCCGCTGCGCCACCCAGGGATCCCCTCAATATTCATTTAAGTCACTGGAATTTTTGGCTCTAGAATTTTTGTTTCATTTTAGGTTTTCTAGCTCTTTATTGATCTTTCCATTTTGCTCGCACATTGTGTTCTTGACTTTCTCCACATCTTCTTTTAGTTCTTTGAACATTTTTATAAAAATATTTTATTTATTTATCTGACAGTGAGAACTAGCACAAGCCGGGAAGCAGCAGGCAGAGGGAGAGGGAGAAGCAGGCTCTCCCCTAAGCAGGGAGCCTGACGTGGGGCTCCAGGACCCTGGGATCACGACCTGAGCCAAATCAACTGACTGAGTCACCCAGGCGACCTCTCATTGAGTATCTTAAGACAGTTTTTAAAAAGTCTGTTTGGCATATCCCCCTCATTTTCTGGGACAGTTTCTGTTGATTTCTTTATTCTGAATGGGCCATACCTTCCTATTTCTTAGTATGCCTTATGTTTTTTTGTTGTTGTTGAACACTGGACATTTGAATCTAATAATGTGGTAACTCTGGAAATCAGATTCTATCCCTTTCCCGGGATCTGCTGTTTTTTTTTTTTTTTGTTATGGTTTTTGCTTATTGTCTTCTTGATTGCTATAGGCTGTCAATATGCTGAGGATCACCCTGAGATGTAAACTTAGGATCTTCTCAGGCTTCTATGAGCCATTCCCTGGGCATGCATAATCACTTTATAATTTCCCCTATTTATGTAGTTTCTGAATATCCTAGTTTTTAATATCTGGCTCCCAAAAGGGAAAAAGCTAAAAATGAAGGGAGTGGGGGGAGAAGGAGGCCAGCCCTTACAATCCCTGGAAGTCACTTTAGCATGCAGGGAGCTTGCAACAAAGCAACAATAATCATTGTCTGCCTCTTTGTCTACATCTTTGGAATCAGATGTAGCAATCAGTAACCAGAGGAGAGATGCCCAATATTTGGAGGACAGGGTCCTTTTTGCCCACCCTAGCTCCTGTAAGCTATGTGCAAGCTGCTTTAGGAACAGTACATTGCTGCCTGCCATGTGGCTGGGGGTGAGGCATGAGTAATTGCTATTGTACAATTTTTCATCTAAATCTTCCCCTGTGGGTGCCTAGGTCAGTTAAGCATCCGTCTTTGGCTCAGGTCATGATCCCAGGGTCCTGGGATGGAGGTCTACATGGGGCTCCCTGCTATGTGGGGAGTCTGCTTCTCCCTCTCCCTCTGCCCCTCCTCTCTGCTTGTTCTTTTTCTCTCTCAAATAAATAAAAATCTTTAAAAAAATAAAATAATCTTTCCCTCAAAGTTGCAAGTCTTCAGCAGACTCAGAGTTCCAAAGGACTTATGTCAGACTCTGCCAGTACAACTGTTGTCTAGGTGGGAGACAGATTCCTGATGCTTCCTACTCCACCATCTTCCCAGAATCCTCTCCTTTAATGTGTAGTTTTTAAAGCTTTTATAATAATCTTATACATGAAAAAGATTATTAAAAACATTTAGAAATGGGGTGCCTGGTTGGTTCAGTTGGCTGGGCATCCAACTCCTGATTTCAGCTAAGGTTGTGATCTGGGGATTGTGGGATCAAGCCCTGCATCAGGCTCCATACTCGGTGTGAGGTCTGCTTGAGATTCTTTCCCTCTGTCCCTCCCCTCACTTGCACTCTCTCTCTCTGATAAATAAATAAATCTTTTTAAAAAAAATATTTATAAATCACTTAACTTTAGATTCTGCATTCAGAACCTATGAAGAGTTATTTTTTTAAGGTTTTATTTATTTATTTGACAGTGAGAGCGAGCAAGTGTGTGGGAGAGAACACAAGAAGGGGGGCAACAAGCAGAGAGAGAGAGAAAAGCAGGTTCCCCACTGAGCAAGGAGCCTGATGCGGGGCTCAATCTCAGGACCGTGCATCATGACCTGAGCTGAAGGCAGACACTCAACCAACAGAGCTACCCAGGCACCCCCTTAGGAAGAGTTATAAAGGCATTTTTAATATCTATATATGTATGTGGGTATGGATATGTATGGGAATGATAACAAGTATGATTATTTAGGGCTCCCAGCTTCAATTCAGACAAGTAGGTAAATTAATCTAAAAAATACATATAGACAGTTGACTTACTCCTTACAACTAGTATCTGTAAACCCAAAGGTGATTGATCTAAGAACCTGAGGCCCAGTTATCAGTTTAGCCCTACTTTACCATATCACTTTAGGAATGTAACAGTATTTTTGATCCTGACTAGTGAAATGTCAGGGTTAGTTCTTTCTACCCCCAACGATCACAAAGCACTTTGGAATTCCCTATTCCAGGTTCAGTGTATTTTGGGTGGAATCTGATGCTAGCTCTTTTGTACCAAAGATACTCACTCTTCCTTGTGGACACAGCCTCTGCTAAGGGATCTTCAAGGAAGGAGGGAGATACACTGCTGCTGCTGGTAGACTTGTGCAGAGTTTCTTCCTGAGAAAGGTATGGGCAGAGAAATAGAAGACTCCTAAGACATTAGTGCTCTCATGCTGATAACATTTTACTATTAAAGATTTATTTTAATGTGAGGCCCTGAATTATGTCAACAGTTCAAGGCAAACAACACAAACTAGGAGAGATCTAAGATTAGACAGATCTGGATTTGTGTCTTGGCTTTGTCCCTCATTAGAGGGACATGATACATAAAGCTTCTTGCCTCAGTTTCGTCATTTGGTATTTAATGCCATTTTTACACTGTGCTATTGGATCAGATGAGATAATACACTCAAAATGCTTAATACATTATGAGGCACACAGTAAATGGTAGTTAATATTATTATTAGGGGAATAGTTAACACATTTATAAAAGTAGTATATTGGTAGCTGCATGAAGGTGGATGCTATGTGTCTCATTCATTGTTGTTAGTAACAAATCCATTGTTAATCCATTGTAAGTAATGAATAAATCCATTGAATTTGGATTATGGAGTAATGAATAATAATCCATTGTTAATCCATTGTAAGTAATGAATAAATATTAATATTTATTGAATGGATGAAAATAATTCAAAGAATGTCATATGAATCTAGAAAAATATCTACATTATGCAAAATAACATTTAAATTCCTATTACCAGTGAGAACAGACCTTCTTAATAATTTGTTTCAGATTATATCAAGATAAAGTACAATATTTATTCATGAAAAATTTACTACCTTCTATGTGATTGAGGATGTACATAAACTACCTGACAATGTATTTCTATAATATCTACAGAAAACTGCTAAATATTTTTAAATGTGGAAGAAAGAAAATTAGATTAAAATATTCACCTATGATTATGTGAGACAAATAGTGAAAATTCTCTCTGATCTACTTAGTTAAGGTGACTTTAAGAATTAATTTTGCCATTCACAAAAAAGTGTCCTCACCTAAAACCTACTTCTGAAAGCACTGGTTTCAAACAAGCTACAATACAAAGGATCTATTCAAAGAAAAGGAGATGAAAAAAGGCAATGTAAACCATACAGTCCAAACAAAGGAGATCTGAACAGTGACCTCCTCACTCTTGGTACATACCATGAAAAACAAATCAAGCAATGTAACCAAAGCCTCAACTCCAGACACAGTGTAGAGGTCACACAAATCTACGGAAAAGCTAGCAGGCAACCAGAATGACCTCCTTCTGCTTATGGATGGCCAAAAGAAATAAAAGCTAAGAGTATCTCTTACGAAAAGAGAAAGGAGCCATACACAATACTCCCAAATGATTATGAGGTGAGGTGGGTGTCACCCTGATTTCAACAGCAGAAACTATGCCCCCACCTCACATAACTTAGCCCATCTTTCTCAGAAACGCTTCTAAAGCCCAATTTTACAGAATTCTGAGCATGTCCTTACCTTCCACACCACTCCTCTTTACTGCTTTGACCTGCTCCCACTGTGAACAACTAAGAGCCCATCCTAGGGCACCCAGGTAAGTACAAGTTGGTCAGTAAGAAACAGAAAAGTGATGAGGATATTGTCATGGTTCAAGGCCTTTTGGGATTTGTGCCTAGAAGTTATTGATGGTCCTCTGCCCCTGTATGTCCACCACAGGCAGCTGCACCCAATTTCTCACTACTTGAAAACTAATCTTCATTAGGATTAGGTGCTGGCCCAGAGGAATCACAAAGACCCTCAGAAAGTGCCAGGAGATCTGGGAAGTCAGATTTCCTGAGGGGGGGTGGGAGAGGGGGAGGGAGAGGGAGAGGGAGAAAGAATGTGGGTGTACATGCCTGTTTGGCTTGCCCTGTCATGTCCACTCCCTTGACCAAACACTTTCTCCTGGCTGGGGGATCCTGATGGGCTCTGATCTCTGAAACTACTGCCAGGCCTGCTTTCTGAAACTTGCTTGTTTGTACTGTCTGGTCCGGTTACTGGTCTCTGACACTCATTAAACGAGGCCTTTTCTAGTTCTACATCCTGACCAGTGACTCTTAACCAGGTTCTGGTTGGAACAAGGTCACTTCCAGAACTCCTTCTGCTCCTTCAGTGCTGCTTTGCTCCAAGGGTGGTACTGAAGGCTGCCAGAGTCATCAGAAATCAGTCTGGGTAATTAAAGAATAATTCCTTAATTCTACCTTGGATGAATGTGGAACGGATGAAGCCAGCAACCACAACAGCAAACAGAAGTTGAGAGTCTGGCTATGTGTGTGTATTATCTGTCTGGCAGGGGCTGGGAAGGAGGAGGCAAGAATATAATTTCATTTTACACAGGGGGAGATGTGACCTTACTGATGCTGAGGACAAAGGGATTGAGAGAAATTTGGGAAGCACCAGCATTCTAATTGTTCCTGGAAAACAGGGAGGACATCAACTCTTCCTCCAAAGGGCAGCAGGAGAAAGATGAAATCTGGAGAACCCTAGCAGAGTTTTCTTTTACAGACCGGTCTATTGATATTACTATCACAGAAAGAACAAGCTTCACCATGGGTAGGTATGTGTGTGAGAGAGAAAAATCCATGGAAATAGATTTTTCTTTTTCCTTCCCCCAAAACAAAGGGAAACATGTGGGAAGATATGTTTCCTTCCCCCCAAAAAAGGGATTTCCTTCCCCCAAAACAAAGGGATTTCCCTCCCCCAAAACAAAGGGAAACAAAGGGAAGATGTTTACATTTTTTTAAAGTTATATTAATACCACTATAATCTAAGATCATACAAATATTTCAAAACCTATTCTATAAACTATGGCCACTATACTGGTCTTTCATGGAAAACACAAAATCCATTGTTTCATTTCCTGCTAAACAAATGAATTTCAATTCCAACTTTATTGACTGAAAGATGGGAAGAGATTAAGCACCAACTTATGCAACATGATTAGTAAACTAGGTCAGAGAGGGCTTGCCTTCTGAACATGGAGTCAAGATGTGTGTAACAGGCTCTCATGGGACTTACCTCGGAGTCAGAGCTGTCCAGTTCAGCCAGAGTTGGGGCTTTGAGGAGCTTCTTCCGCTGCACAGGCACCTGCTGTGCAGCACTCAATCCATTTTCTTTTGTTTGTGATGGGAAACCTCCATTCACCATTGAAGATTCCACAGTGTTCTTTGGAGATTCAGGAGTATTTACATCTGGTGAAAGACAGGAAAAAGCTTACCTTTTTCAAGCTAAGAAAGGTAATCAATCAGTAGGCCAAATACACGTTCCCAAGTACCTGGACTGGGTAGCACAAACCACAAACCAGGGGACATGGCATTTCCAGGTCACACAAATATAACACAGAGGCATCTATGTATAAAACATTGTTTGATATTAACTGTCAGATTAAAGAAAACCTTTAAATGAATCATAATAAATTTACATTTATACATTAGAATTTAGAGCTGGATGGAATCCTATAGATAACTAACTCTAACTTCTGAATCTTGCAGAGACTCAGAGAGGCTAGTTTTACTTCATAGTCTCCAAAGAGCTAGTGGTAAATGGACCAAAGTGCTGGTATACACAAAGCCATAGCAGGCATATGGCTTTAAGATTTGAAAATGGTTTAATTTAAAAAACAAAATAGTGAATAGTCTATATTCATATAAACATGAACACAAAGAATCTGCGATACATTCTCTCTGATAAGGGTGACTTAGATTATTCAGAGGTCAAATCTGGGCGGGAAGGGAATACAAGAGGTTAAAGAAATGTGGCAGCAGAGTACAGAGTACACAGTACAGGGCACAGAGTACGTAATATATGAGTATAGAGCATGGAGTATACAGTATAAAGTATGGACTACAGAACACAGAGTAGTATAGAGAGTACCCAGTACAGACTACAAAATATAAAGGATATAGTATATAGTTCATAGTACAGAGTACATTTTTTTAAAGTTTAAGAGACTTTAGTTTGAATATGCCTATCATTCATTAAATTTAATTTTTCATAGTGCATAGCTATGTACCGAAGTATACAGGGAAAAATAAACATTAGAAATACCTAAGGATGCAAGTATACAGGCAAAGAAGACATTCAGTACATACCATGAACAGGCTTAGAAGCATCCTAGGACAGTATCCATTAGAAAAGAATGAAAATCATGCAAAAAAATCTATCCAAATCATGGAAGGCAAATGAAATCAGTAAAAGTTATAGTTTCTTGTATGGGATAAAGTATACATGTTCTTTGGATTGAAAACACAATACAAATAAATATGGCTTGGCTTCTATGTCCAAGCCAAAAATTATCTACAGAAGTAACAAGTGTAGATGCTGCATGTGACAATAAAAATATTAAAGGCCCCAGTATATAGTATAGAGTATGTAGTATAGAGGAGAGTACAGAATATATAGTAGTACACAGTAGAGAATACATATAGAGTGTATATTGTATAGAATACAGAGTACAGATCAGAGCGCAGAGTACAGATCATAGAATGTATACAGTTTATGGTATGGAGTACAGAGTATATGCAGCATATAGTATATAGAGTATACAGAGCACAAAATATATAGTATAGAGCATGGGGCATAGAGTATATAGAGCAATGTACATACTACATATAAAGTACAGAGTACAGAGAATATGAAGCATACAGTAGTGTATGGAGTAGAGTACAGAGTACAGACTAGAGAGTACAAAGCACAGACTATAGAATACAGAGTAAGAGTATTGAGTACATAGTATAGAGGACAGGTTATATAATATAGAGTTCACAGCACAGACTATGAAGTACAGAGCATACATTATAGTAAGATGCAGATGATTTGGGTTCAAAGGCTAGCTCTGGTGGTAGTTGTCTGACGGTGAGCAAGTTACCTAGCCTCTTATTTCATCACCTGTAAAATGGGCCTAACAACAGACATGGGCTCTTTTTGAAGATTAAGTTAACAATTGCATATAAAATACTCAATACTGTGTGTAATAAAGGCAACACACAATAAATGTTGGCAATTATTAACACTGATTTTTATCTCCATTTGTAACTAACTTAAGGCTCAGGGTGACTTAGCCAGTCACACAGCTAGTGTGTGGAACAGCTGATACTTGATTCCTTGTTAGTAGTGACTCAAAAGACCAACTTTTTGCCCCTGTACTCTGTATTCACTCTTACAGTGTAAGTGGAACTAATTTTCCTCAGTATTTCAAATGATGTTTTAAACACAGACAACATGGAATTGCACATGGAATAGTCTATGAAACTCCTGCGGTTGAAGGTAAAGGGCACACTAAGCTCCGTTAGGAGGGAAAGCACTATAACTGCAGTTACTGTAAAATATTATAGTTTCCTTCACAACATACAACTTTTATATCCTTGGAGCTTAAGAGGTGGATTTCCAAAAAACATTCAGTGAATAAACATGTTCCAGTCCCGCCTTCCTTAACATTATTAAAAGAATAATAATATAAATAAAAGAATAATATAAATTATTACAAGTGATGTGTATATCTAGTTTCATATTTACAATTTTTGCTACTTTTAGAGATCAAGGTCAGAGCACATGCCCTTTTGAATGAGAAGAAAGAGTCTGAGTAAGCAAGGAAGGACACAGGAAAGTAAGAAAAGGAAGATGGATCCATCAATCATTTATTTATTTAACATAAACATTTTATAATTGAAAACACATGCACTAATTTTCTTATTTCCTTTCCAGATGTTAAGTAGCTCTAATAAAAAAAAAATAACTGGAAGAGGGGCTGCGCTTGAGAGGCAAAAGGGCAAAAACTGCAAGTTTTTACACAAATTTATACGTTAAAATCTTCAAATAAATCTTTCCTGAGAGGATGTAGAGAGTAGTAGACTGCCACACTTTGGATAGTAGTTTTAAAGTTTTCCAGAAAGCAAAGGAGGAAATGATTAGGCTAACTGATTAATTTCTATTCAAGAAAAAAGGTAGGGTTCAAATACAGTCTTGAAGCATATTTTAAAATACCTTATTCTATAGTTTATATTCTTTTATCCACTTCCTATAGAATTACTCACATAAGTTGTAGTAGTTAGGCTTTCCAGAGAAAGCATAAAGTTCAAATACACACATCTTTATACCCTCTCAGCTGCCCAGATTCCAATCCAGGTGCCCACACTGCAGGTACTGTGAGAAGAGAAACAGCTTTCTGAGGTGGGTCACATTTCCAATCCTCCAAATCAGAGCTTTCCTAAGGGTGAAACTACTAGTAGTGCATGGAGGAACACTGGAGGTTTTAATGGTTATATATTCATTTAATGCTTCAGAAAAATATATCAGATACATGGCTTTATGAATGTTTTTCCTTAAGAAATTTTTAAGAAGTCATTGATGGTAGATTAAAATAATTTAAATAATACTGGTGGTACTGAAAGCCTGGCAAAAATCATGAGGGTGGCATTTGACCTAAAGTTTAGGGAATATTGGCTGCCATGAGTTCATTTCATTCTCAGTGCAGAAGATCTGAGAAACTACCTAACAGCTCTCTACTTGCGTGAACTGTATCTACTATGAGATCGATAATTGACCAAAACTACTGAAATAACCACCTTGTGCTGAATTCAAAGCTTTGAGATAAATAGAATTGATGAAAAAAAACAAAAAACAAAAAAACATAACCAGTTTCAGGCTATCCACATATAGACCTAAATACTGTGTGTGACTTTACCTTATACTGTATATTTATAAAAGACCTAGTTGAACATATTTTTAAGAGAAATTTTTAAGTAGTTTGATTACTTGTAACTTTCTGTTCAAATAAAGAAATCCTTATTATTACTTCAATGTAGCAAAGTGAGAAAACCAGGGACTTGCATAAGACTTCTATATAAGACAGAAATTCCTGAGAAAAAACTGGTGATATTTATAAGCAAGCAAAATATTTAACATGCTAGCTATGGCATTAGAAGTCACATACCTCAGGTATAGAATCTAAAATGCATAACCATGATATTAAATGCTTTATGTAATAACTTTATATGTGTTAAGAAACACCCAACTGTTGTCTTACTTGGGGGAAAAATGACTGTGATATAGATTATATATTTAGTGTTTGCATTGCAAAAATAAATTACACTTACCTTAATTAATGTTGAATGGATTAAGATTTTCCACTAAGTATTAATATTTTTAAGACATATCTAAGCAGCAGAATATACTTCATTATGTCTCATTCTGTACTTAAGTTCAGAGGCTTTAACTATACTCTATATTTAAATATTTATTACTTAGTGTGTTAATTTCCCAACTTAGAGAAGAACTGTATCCTATTCTTTGTATTTGGTTAAAAGAATGGATTATTTTTTCCATTTATTATTTGAGACATTTAAATTGACTAGTCAAAATGCAACAATGAAAACACAGAAGTAGCTAGCACAAGAAATTGAGAATGAAGCACATGGAAATCATGAAGTGCAATGAAGTAGCAAATGATAAGCAGTTAAAAGCAAATAAAAAATTTGGCTACTCTTTTACATCATGGAGGGTAAGAGCTTTCTTCCCAAATCAGAAGCCACCATATAACCTATATGAACACAAAATACACTAATATATATATATTGTGGGGGGGCATGCAAATTGTTCAGATCAGCCACCTGTGCTTAATTTATGTTAGCCAAGAGTCAGTGTGTTTAAATAGCCGCTACTCCATTATAGTTCAACAGATGGAAGCATCTCCAGAAAAGAGACAGTCTCTTTAATATATACTGCCAACTTTTGGAGAATATCAGTGACAAATATGTACCAAAACATTCCTGAATTTATTTTCCAGACCATTTTTATAAGTTTTTTTTTTCTTTTTTACATTTACTCCACAAATGTAGGTAAAATAAAAATTTCAAATGAGTAAAGAAAATAGAAAAAGTTCTTCAGTGGTCAGCCAAAAGTCGTAAGATTGTAAAATATTTATCTGAATTTTTTAAAAGCCCTAATAACAGTGATGCCTGAGACCTACGAATATAAACACAAATTTAAAAACAGTAGGAAATTAGTTTAGCAATTGGAGGATGCTCAGTAAATATTCATAAAAAGAGTAAGATACTAGAACTCTTTGGCTCTTTAAATATGAATTTGTATATAAGGTATGCCAACAATTCTAGAGCGTATGAACGAAAACTCTGGAGGAAAATATTAATGTCAACAACTCATTTCATTTTACATTCGAAAAACAGTTCCTAGGGGTACCTGGGTGGCTCAGTCAGTAAGCGACTGCCTTTAGCTCAGGTCATGATCTCAGGGTCCTGGGATTGAGCCCCACATCAGGCTCCCTGCTTGGCAGGGATTGAGCCTGCTTCTCCCTCTCTCTGCCTCTTCTTCTCATGCTTGCACTCTCTCTCAAATAAATAAAATCTTTTAAAAACAAACAAAAAAACAGTTTCCAAAGTAAAAAATTCTAATTTGCAAAAATATTTTATTTGGATTAAGTTTGTTTTGAAAATTCACTCATATATTGGGATCCCTGGGTGACTCAGTGGTTTAGCGCCTGCCTTTGGCCCAGGGCACGATCCTGGAGCCCCGGGATCGAGTCCCATGTCGGGCTCCTGGCATGGAGCCTGCCTCTCTCTCTGTCTGTGTCTCTGCCTCTCTCTCTCTATGTCTATCATAAATAAATAAAATCTTAAAAAAAAAAAAGAAAATTCACTCATATGTAAAAACTCAATTTAAAAAGGGGTTGATTTCAGAAATCAAATTTAGTTAATGGTTGTTTCACTATTAATCCCTGTCTATTTAACAGCAAGTATCTAAACTTGTTCTACAAGCCCAGAACACATTATACAGTTGACCCTTGAACAAGGCAAGAGAGATCTCCATTCCCAATCAAAAATCTGCAAATAACTTTTGTCTCCAAAAAACTTAACTGCTAATTAAGTCTACTGTTGACTGGGAAACTTACTGATAATATTAACAGTCAATGGACAAATATATATATATATATATATATATATATATATATATATATAAAGATTTTATTTATTTATTCATGAGAGACACAGAGACAGAGAGAGACACAGACACAGGCAGAGGGAGACGCAGGTTCCATGCAGGGAACCCGATGTGGGACTCGATCCCGGGTCTCCAGGATCAGGCCCTGGGCTGAAGGCGGCACTAAACCCCTGAGCCATCCGGGCTGCCCAACGGACATATATTTTGTATGTTATATTTATCATATATATGTGTGTGTGTACATATATACTGTATTCTTAAAGCTAGAATAATATATTTTTTAAGATTTTATTTATTTATTAGAGACACACACACACAGAGACAGAGAGAGAGAGAATGAGACAGGCAGAGGGAGAAGCAGGCTCCATGCGGGGAGCCCGACTGGGACTTGATCCCAGGTCTCCAGGATCATGCCCTGGGCTGAAGGTGGCGCTAAACCGCCGAGCCACCTGGGCTGCCCTAGAATAATATTTTTTTTAAAGAAAAAAAAATAAGAAAATCATAAGGAAGAGAAAATGCCCTTTGCACAGAGGACTAGGGAGCAAGGGTGATGGGTGTGTCGGCTCCTCCTGTAGCACCATTCTGCTCTCTGGGCACATTCCTTGCTTCAGCTCAGCATCCTGTCCGCCAGCCCTGGGTGCAGACCCTAATCCTCCTGTCAGCATCAGGGGGCAACCTGCAACCCTGTTGTCTCTGGTCCCTAGAGGCTGCTGACAATCTCAGCAGGCCTCCCTGGGCCTTCGTGGGTTCCTGGAGGGCAGATTAGTTGCCTTCCATTTGGTCCTATGAAGACTGGGGTGGACAGTTATAAATAAATGACCTGTAGCTTTTGCTGTCAACTCTTAAATTAAAAAAAAAAATTCCTATTAGTGGATCTGAGCAGTTCAAACCCATGTTGTTTAGGGTCAGCTATATTCTACAACCAAAGCCATTATAACATAGCTGTATTTTTATACTCTCAAACAGCACTCAGAATCATTCATGACTAGCCTCTATCCACAGGAAGCCCCAGGACACCAAACACAGCACTTGCCTGACAACTAAGGAGCGGTGGTCCTCTGAAATAGCTGACAGCTCTAATTACTTAAATAACTGAATGTTTTAGAGAATAAGAAACATCAAAACTTTGTCTCTTGAAACTTCTATTCTCTTAAAGCAAAGTTCTGTTTTAGATTTTGACATCACTACTTTAGAAGAGTGTGGATAACTCTAAAAGAAGTGTGGGTAAGAGATAGTGAGTGTAAGGATGGGCAGTCACATTTCATAACCACAGGGATGGCATAATGGTTCTTCTATAATCTCTCATAGGCAACAGATTTATTAGTGGAGTTTTAATTTTTTTAAGTGTATGGTTTTCAAATAAGCAGAACATTTTATCTTACTGACCACAGTTTAGAAGAAGCCTTTCAATTTTCTCCTTTAACATGTACGGACAAGCAGATGAATGAAATGCATTTCACAGAAACCACAAAACCCATGTCAGGTGTGAAAGCGTTTGTTTTGTTTTGTTTTGTTTTGTTTTGTTTTACCTGACAAGTCAAAACTGTAAGACATGCTAAGTGGCCGCATTGCTGAAAAAAGAAAACAAACAATAAAAAAATAATTCAGCTGTTAGGAATATACAGGGAGGTCGAAAAAGGGAGGAAGCTTCAAGAAGACCTATAATGGCACATTTCAGATTTTATGGCAGAAGGCAGAGAATAAAAATCTGAAATACAACAAAACTATGAGTCTTAGTTTCAATTATATCACTAAGACTTGAAACGGAGTAACATTAAAAGAAAAAACATAATTTTTTAAACAACATGTTAAGAATGAAAGCATGAAAGATATAAAACATTTTAAAGAAACATAGGATTTTGGCTTAAATATAACATGATTTTAGGACACAAATTTTTGAAGTTAAAGAATAAATGTGTTCTTAAATGATTTATTTCAGGATGAGAATCTGATGCTACTAAAATAGGTGAAACATTTTATAAAAAGTCTCTTTCAGGAATTAGCATCACAATGCATCAATATGCTGCCCATTGCAGGCAGTGTAACCTAGCAGTTGAATAGAGGCCCCAGGAGCCAGAATGTCTGAATTTGCATCTCAGCTCTGCCACTTAGCACTGTGATTCTGGGAAAAGTTACTTAACCTCTCTCTGCTTCAGTTATTTAATCTGTAAAATGGGAAAAATGGTACTTATCTCATGAGATTGTTAATGAAGATTGAATGATCCTACCAAAATAAGGTGCTTGCATATAGCAAACTGCTTCACACACAGTAAAAGCTCAATAAATAGAATTTCTTAAGAATAAATTTATTTCCTGTTGAAATAATGTCTTAAAATTTTTATTATACATGCTAAAAATCATTGAATTGCATTTTATATGGGTGAATTTTATAGTAGATAAATTATGCCTCAATAAAGCTAGTTTTTAAAAAAGCTTACTACAAAGATTTGATTAATTTGGGTATTCATGACAGTAAGAATTAACTTTTTTCACTGCAGCTCAAAACTCTTAATAGTCAATCTATTCTATGACCTAGGCTCAGGGAGGACAGACAACTCTATGGTCAGAAGAGGACAGACCTTGGATCTATAGTAGGGATGGAAGTACAGGCATAATGGGGAGAATGTCTCCCCCATTCATGTCTTCCAGGTATACTGCCTATAGAGTTCTAACACCTAAATTTAATAGAAGTAAGTATCTCTCAATGTTTGTGGCAGATGTTTTTAAAGTAATAATTTATACTTACATCCAAAATCTTAACATAGTATTTTAAAAAATGATGTGAAAGTAAAGCCCTGAATTACATCCCAGACACAGGTAGGCAAGATGTCAGAATCACATGTAGATATTTTTAAAAGCACTTACGCTAACAAAGGAGATGTGTATCTTAAATGGGGCAAATAAAGCAAATTGACAATTGTATTTATTGTTTGATGACTAGGAAATAATATTTTAAGTATTTTATTCTACTATGTAAATTAAGATGTAACTTTTATTTTTTATTTTTTAAAGATTCTATTTATTCATGACAGACATAGAGAGAGAGAGAGAGAGGCAGAGACACAGGCAGAGGGAGAAGCAGGCTCCACGCAGGGAGCCCGATGCAGGACTCGATCCCAGGACCCCAGGACCACGCCCCGGGCCAAAGGCAGGCGCCAAACTGCTGAGCCACCCAGGGATCCCCTAAGATGTAACTTTTAAATAAACATTTTACTGTGTTTTAGTTATCTCAGAGAAAAGCAGGAATTTTATACTGAAATTATTCAAACTGCTATATTTCAATATAAAATTCCTCCACTCACCATTCAAAGAACCCTACATTTCTTGTACACTTTTCTTTTTTTTTTTAATTTTTATTTATTTATGATAGTCAGAGAGAGAGAGAGAGAGAGAGAGAGAGAGGCAGGCAGAGACATAGGCAGAGGGAGAAGCAGGCTCCATGCACCGGGAGCCCAATGTGGGATTCGATCCTGGGTCTCCAGGATTGCACCCTGGGCCAAAGGCAGGCGCTAAACCGCTGTGCCACCCAGGGATCCCTCTTGTACACTTTTCTACATGTCTCCTGAGGCAAGGGAAACAAGCAAAAACAAACTAATGGGACTACATCAAAATAAAAAGCTTTTGAACAGTGAAGGAAACCATCAACAAAACTAAAAGGCAACCCTACTGAATGGGAGAAGATATTTACAAATGATACAATTAATAGGGGGTTAATATCCAAAATATATAAAGAACTTACATAGCTCAATGCCCAAAACCCCAAATAATACAATTAAAAATGGGCAGAGGACATCAATAGACATTTTTCCAAAGAAGACATCCAGATGACCAAGAGCTATGTGAAAAGATGCTCAACATTACTCATTATTGGGGAAATACAAATCAAACTCACAATGAGATATCACCTCACACCTGTCAGAATGGCTAAAAACAAAAATATAAGAAACAGCAAGTGTTGGTGAGGACATGGAGAAAAAGGAACCCTTGTGCACTGGTGGTGGGAATGTATACTGTTGCAGCTACTGTGAAAAACTGTATGAAGTTTCCTCAGAAAGTTAAAAAAGAGAATTACTGTATGATCCAGTAATTCTATTACTGGGTATTTATCCAAAGAAAAGGAAAACAGTAATTCAACAAGATACATGTACCTCTATTTTATTGAAGCATTATTTACAATTGCCAAGAAATGGAAGAAGCTCAAATGTCCATTGATTGATGAATGGATAAAGAAGATGTGTGTGTGTGTGTGTATATATATATATATACACACACATTCACACAATGAAATATTGTTCAGCCATAAAAAAGAATGAAATCTTGCCATTTGCAACAACATGTATGGATCTAAACGATATGATGCTAAGTGAAATATGTCGGTTAGAGAAAGACAAGTACCATATGATTTCATTCATATCTGATATTTAAGAAACTAAACAAATGAACAAAGGAAAAAGAGACAAATAGGGACACCTGAGTGGCTCAGTGGTTGAATGTCTCCCTTTGGCTCAGGGCGTGATCCCAGAGTCCCAGGATTGAGTCCTGCATCAGGCTCCCCACAGAGAGCCTACCTCTCTCTCTGCCTCTGTTCTCTGCCTCTCTCTCTCTGTCTCTCATGAATAAATAAAGAAAATAATAAGAAAAGAAATAAAAAAAAAGACCCTAATGGTTACCAGAGGACAGACAGGTAGGAATGGGTGAAACAGGGGAAGGGGATTAAGAGTACCTTTAACCCGATGAACACTGAGAAATGTATAAAACTGCTGAATCATTATACCTGAAATTAATATAGCACTGTATGTTAATTCTACTTGAATAAAAAAACCCACCTATTTAAAAAAAGCCTAAATTTCTGTAAAAGGCATCTGAATCAGCAAATAAAAAGTCAAACTCTCACTCTTTGCACATGACGTGATACTCTATGTAGAAAGCCCAAAAAAGAGATGCCTGAGTGGCTCAGTGGTTGAGCATCTGCCTTCAGCTCAGGTCATGATCCTGGGGTCCTGGGATCGAGTCCCACATTGGGCTCCCTGCATGGAGCCTGCTTCTCCCTCTGCCTAAGTCTCTGCCTCTCTCTGTCTCTCATGAATAAATAAAATCTTAAAAAAAAAAAAAGAAAACTATAAAACTCTGCTGATAGAAATTTAAAAAGATAGGGATGCCTGGGTGGCTCAGTGGTTGAGCATCTGCCTTTGGCTCAGGGTGTGATCCTGGGGTCCTGGAATCGAGTTCTGCACTGGGCTCCCCACACGGAGCCTGCTTCTTCCTTTCCCTATGTCTCTGCCTCTCTCGCTCTCTGTGTCTCTCAAATAAATAAAATCTTAAAAAAAAAAATAAATAAAATAAATAAAATCTTAAAAAAAAAAATTAAGAAAGCCCAAAGACTCCAGAATCTTACAGGAATTCAGCCAACATGGCATGATATAAAAATCAATGCACAGAAATCAGTTGCATTTCTATACACTAATAATGAGACAGAAGAAAGAAAAATTAAGGATCCCATTTATAATTGCACCAAAATCATAAAGTACCTAAGAATAAACCTAACCAAAGAGGCAAAGGATCTGTACTCAGAACTATAGAACACTCATCCAAGAAAGTGAGGAAGACACAAAGAAATGGAAAAACATCCCATGTTCATGGGCTAGAAGAACAAATATTGTTAAAATGTCTATGCAACCTAGAGCAATCTATACATTCAATGCAATCCCTATCAAAATACCATCAACTTTCTTCACAGAGCTGGAACAAAAAATCCTAAAATTTGTATGGAATGAGAAAAGACCCCGAATAGCCAAATGAAGGTTGAAAAAGAAAACCAAAGCTGGAGGCATCACAATTCCAGACTTTGAGCTCTATTACAAAGCTGTGATCATCAAGACAGCCTGGTACTGGCACAAAAACAGACACATAGATCAATGGACCAGAATAGAGAACCCATAAATGGACTTTCAACTCTATGATTAACTACTCTTTGATGAAGCAACAAATGATATCCAATAGAAAAAAAGACAGTCTCTTTAACAAATGGTGTTGGGAAAATTGGACAGCCACATGTAGAAGAATGAAACTGGACCATTTTCTTACACTATACACAAAAACAGACTCAAACTAGATGAAAGACCTAAATGTGAGACAGGAATCCATCCAAATCCTAAAGGAGAACACAAGCAGCAACCTCTGTAGCCTTGACTGCAGCAACTTCTTGCTAGATACGTCTCCAAAGGCAAGGGAAACAAAGGCAAAAATGAACTGCTGGGACTTCATCAAGATAAAAAGCTTTTGCACAGCAAAGGAAACAATCAACATAACCAAAAGACAACTGACAGAATGGGAGAAGATATTTGCAAATGACACATCAGATAAAGGGCTAGTATCCAAAGATCTATAAAGAACTTATCAAACTCAATATCCAACAAATAATCCAGTCATGAAATGGGCAGAAGTCATGAGCAGACATTTCTCCAAAGACATACACATGGCCAACAGACACCTGAGAAAATGTTCAACATCATTCGGCATCAGGAAAGTACAAATCAAAACCACAATGAGATACTACCTCACATTGGCTAAAATTTAAGTCAGGAAATGACAGAGGTTGGTGAGGATGTGGAGAAAGGGGAATTCTCCTACACTGTTGGTGGGAATGCAAACTGGCGTAGCCACTCTGGAAAACAGGATGGAGGTTCCTCAAAAAGTTGAAATAGAGCTACCCTTCGACCCAGCAATTGCACTACTAGGTATTTACCCCAAAGATACAAATGTAGTGATCCTAAGGGGGCACCTACACCCCAATGTTTATGGCAGCAATGTCCACAGTAGCAAAACTATGGAAAGAGCCCAGATGTCCATCAACAGATGAATGGATAAAGAAGATGTGGTGTACACACACATGTATATACACACACACACAGGAATACTACTCAGCCATCAAAAAACCCCCAAATCTTGTCATTTGCAATGATGTGGATAGAGCTAGAGAGTATTTGCTGAGTGAAATAAGTCAATCATATGATCTCACTCATATGTGGAATCTAAGAAACAAAACAGAGGATCACAGGGGAAGAGAAGAAAAAAATAGAACAAGACAAAACCAGGGGGAGACAAACCATAAGAGACTCTTTTTTTTTATTTTTAGGTTTTATTCATCTGACACAGAGAGACAGAGAGACAGAGAGAGAGAGAGAGAGCACATGCACAAGTATGCATGCACACAAGCAGAGGCAGTGGCAGAAGGAGCGGGAGAAGCAGGCCCCCTGTGGAGCAGGGAGCCCAAACTGGGGCTCGATCCCAGGACCTTGGGATCATAACCTGAGCTGAAGGCAGGTGCTTAACCAGCTGAGCCACCCAGGTGTCTCCATAAGAGACTCTTAATCATAGGAAACAAATTGGGGGTTGCTGGGGGGAGAGGGTGGGGTAACTGGGGAATGAGCATTAAGGAGGGGACATGATATAATGAGCACTAGGTGTTACATAAGACTGATGGATCACCGAACTCTACCTTTGAAACTAATAATACACTATATGTCAATAAAAAAATTCATAGCAGAAACTTGAAGTTCAATAATCAAGATATTTTGGATGCAGAAATTATGTATTTCAAACAGAAAAGGATTTCATGATTTAGGTGATATTTATTTTGTTTTTAAAGATTTATTTATTTATTTATGATAGACATAAAGAGAGAGAGAGAGAGGCAGAGACACAGGAGGAGGGAGAAGCAGGCTCCATGCCGGGAGCCTGACGTGGGACTTGATCCTGGGACTCCAGGATCGCGCCCTGGGCCAAAGGCAGGCGCTAAACCGCTGCGCCACCCAGGGATCCCTAGGTGATATTTATTGAAGAAATAAATGTTCTACCTCAAAAAACACGGACTACAAAAGTGCTATATAAATTTAATTTTACTGCTTTTCTCAAGAAAATCTAAACATTTATTAATTATAATTATTTTAAAGATTTCTATTAAGGAATATTACAATATTACAATATTCCTTAATAGAAGCAAATATCCAGTTTCTGTGGTCCATAATCTGATTATAGTATTTATACGTACATTAGTGTGAGGTTTTCAAATAAATATCTGTGACTCATAAAAAAACCCTTGCATTTCTGAATTCAAATACCATTGACTCTAGATTTTCCTAATTATACACAGTAAATAAGATCCAACATATTCTCAAAGCATTTACCAACCTTCTCTAATATCTTCTCATTCTGTTCTTCCCTGATATGTGAATAATCTATCTTTTGAAATAAGACTATTGCAGTACAGAGGGCTGCTATTATTTCTTGGAAGATGAGGTTTGGATCTTTTTCCAAGCTTTTCCATTTTACAAAAAGGAGAGAAATCAAGCATAATAGCAATTAAGAAATTTACGGAAAAGATGCCTTTTAAAGGCACAATTTATATTTAAAACCAAAAGTCTCAATTCAGTATGAGATGTTAGGAAACAGAAAATGATGGGACATGAACAAAGACTGGTGCGCAAGAATAGTATTTTCAGGCTTGACAGTAAAAGAAAAAAAAAAAAAGGACATTCTGTCAAAAAATAGGGATATAAAACACAATTTAGCCATATTATCAGGATACAAGCGCCTTATGAGTCCTATTTAATGACACGGGAAGATGTTCACATCACATACAATGTTAAGTGAAGAGAACAGAGTATAGTTCTTTTTTTTTTTTTTCTTTTTAAACAGAGTATAGTTCTTATCTCCATACTGCACAAGTAGATTTACAGTGGATGCCTCTGGCTTTTGAAATTATGGGTAACATTTCTTTAAACATTTACACATGTCCCCAGTTTCTATAGTGGGATTCTACTCACAATTACATGGAGGGGAAAGGTTATAAAAATATTTAGGGAAACTTGTCCTAAGTGCATTCTGCCAACCTCATCCTAATCAAACTCCCCAAAGCAAAATTGTATAGTAAGAACCAATGTAGATCTGCAGAAATAACAAGCCCAAATACCTTACTTTCCAATAAGATACAAGATCAGTTTGAATGCAGAATTGTAGAAGACTCTCACTTTCTGTAACAGCTCGATCATGATTGTTGTGAATCACCAATTCATAAGGTTAAAATAAAAAATAGTAAGATATGCTCAAAACATAAAATTGGTATTATTTTTTTAAAGATTTATTTACTTGAGTATGAATGAGAAAGAGAGAATGTGCATGCTAGCATGCCAGTGGGGTAAGGTGCAGAGGAAGAGAATATCCAAGTAGACTCTAATGCTGAACTTGGAGCCTGAGATGGGGATCAATCACAGAGGCCATGAGATCAAGACCTGAGCTGAAACCAAGAGTTGGTTCCTTAACTGACTGAGCCACTGAGGGGCCCTTGATATTTAATTGTTCTAAAGTAGGTTTCCTGTTATTTAACATCTAACTTGTTTAAAATGAAAGAGAAGAACATATATGTGACAAAGGCTTGCAACGATCCTTCCAAGCAATGAAAGTGGCCCTCTGACACTCACAGGGACTGCTAGTCTCTCCCTCAAATGACCTCACCAATGTCTTGTGACTTGCTGTTAATGGTCTTGTAGTATGAACATGCATGACACTCCAGAGTCATTCTTTTGTAAGCATTCGTGGGCAGGCATTATGCCTTGTTCATCTCTATATCCCAGGAGATGGCATGGTTGTTTAATAGAAAGTAAAGGTTCAAAAAAACTATTAGAAAAGTGAAGGAACTATATGTCAAATACCATCCATGTCGTACAAGCACATTATGCCTATATTGCTCCTTTCTCTAGTCTTTTTGGTACTTCCACTGAGGTTGACAATCCCTTAGCCTAATTACTATGTGCTCCTGTAAATCATGAAGCTTGCTTTTCTCATGGTAATAGATTTGTTTTGCCTCATGGTTTTATTGAAATCTTTTCTATTATCTCCACTGTTTCTTCTCAAGGTATGCTAATTTAAAAAGAAATCCAGTCTTAAGCTAGCATCCCATAATACCACTTCCTTATTTTTCCACAGTGGTTCTTACTCTTTTGAGGCTGGGTACTGTTTCGGAAACTAAGGAAAAATATGGACCCTCTCTCCAGAAAAATGCACATTCATACATTTTATGAAGTAAAATTTTTTTACATTTTTACATTTTTTTTATATTTCGGGGACTCTCAGACTCTCGTCAGGCTTGTTCAAGGACTCTCAGGATAAGAACCCTTGGTGCACATGGCTTGTATGTTTTAGTTCATTATTTTATAAATGCTCACATGGATTTGTCACTTAGCATGCTTTCAACATTTTTATTTTTTAAAAAATGATTTGATTTATTTATCCATGAGACCCCAAAGAGAAGGCAGAGACATAGGCAGAGGGAGAAGCAGGCTCCTCGCAGGGAGCCCAATGTGGGACCTGGTCCCAGAATTCTGGGATCACACCCTGAGCCAAAGGCAGACTCCCAACTGCTGAGTCATCCAGGTGTCCCTCAACATTTTTAAAAGACAACACTTGCTGCCATAAAAATTGGACCCCTGTCCAACACTGACTCAACTTTCTCTCAGTAGCTTTGTAACTGGAAGGTACATTCAATTATTTCAGCACCTATGGGTGCACTTCTACAACAATGAACAAGACAGATGTGGGTCCTGCTGGCACGGAGGTCACAAGGTAAAAGAAGGGTCAAGAGTCTAACAAAAGAATATCAACATGACATGACTCAAGATTGTGAGGCTAGAAGCAGAGACAGCAGTCAAAGCTGATGTGATAAACTAGATAAGAGAAGATGTCAGGCTGGGTTAGGATGGTGTTGGGTTAAAAATGGGGAAAACTAGAAAGGTTCAGAATAAGAAATATCAACAGGGCTTAGCTGTTAGGTGGGAATCTGAGATGATGGTGAAGTTCTGCCTTGAGCACACTGAAATGAGGAAACAGGAGAAGATGGTTTGGGAGAAAACAAATGGCTTCCCCTGTCCTGCTGTAGGCCCTAGCTAGCAGACAGCTGGGGGAATGGGTGTGAGCTCAGAGAGACAGGTGCACAGATGAGGGCTGAAAGTAGCCAGAACAAAAATCACAGAGATCGGTGTGGTTGTTCAGAGAGACACAGTGAGCCCGGAACAGAAATCTGAAAGACCACGCAGGGTCTAACAGAGGCAGGAAAAGAGATTAGAGGAGAAGACTAGGAGAGTGTGGTTCTTTTCCTGTTCAGATGCCACTACTGTCTATTTTCCTACAGGAAGTTTCTCTGAATTCTTTGGGCAGCTTTAATCTTACAAATAAGAGGAAAGTTGTATAAACAAAAATGTTACAAACATTTTAAAATACGGTCTTGCTATAAATCAAAATCAATGTGTGTTTATAGTACACATAACATTAAATAAATATAAAGGAAGCTTGGGAATAAGTGATATCAGATAACAATCAATGCTTTCATCATATAATACTGTATCTTTAAATCCATAATTAAGACAACAGAAACGTGAAGTAAAACTATGTATCATATTTCTAAAACATAAGAGCTTTGTATATGTAATATAATTTATGGAGTATTTTGACCACAATCTTACTTAATTCTTATATAAAAGCCATAATTAAAATGTAGAGGAATTTTTCTCCTTCTGCCAATAAAGAAACCAACACTCAGAGAGGTAAAGGGACTCTCCTAAAACCACAGTCTAGAGAATGACAGAGCAATTCCTACTAAGCCATGACACTCTCATGTAGTTCAGTATCGTATGGGCAAAGGATTTCCTATTCTGTGAATTTCATGCATAAACTTCAAGTAAGAGTGTGCGTGTATGTGGGAGAGAGAGAGAGACAAAGAGAGAGACAGAAAGGAACAAACACTGCTTTTACTTTTCTCTGGGCTGGTTGTATAGAGACACTGCTTCAAGTGGCTGAGGCTAGACCAGCAGCGTAGTAAGCAGCTGACTCACCTAATCTGCTGCGTCTAATCTCCTCTGGTGAGACAGGCCGTAGCTTTCTTTCTGCTTTGATTTCTTCTAATATTCTTTCATGGAGGCTCCGTGGTCGGGGTGGAGTGGGTTTCAGTTTTCTGGCTGCAACCTTGGGGGGGAAAAAATGGAATGGCTATAGACTTGAATAGTTGTCCTTAAATAATTCTTACTGAAGTCCATTTCTATGGTAAAGTATTATGAAATTGTATTTCACTGATTGCAACACCATTTGATAAATGACTATTTTAAGCAATAGGGAGATTATTGGATTTCACAGTAATTTAGTCATATGTGCTCAATTTTAAGGAGTCAGTTTTGCTAGCATTATAATTATGTTCACAATATGCTACCATGATAGATAATCAATTGAAATGTAAGCTATACCTTATCTATTATTTAAAAAAAAAAACATTTTTGAAGTATCACAAAATTTTTAGATTATTAAGTAATCTTTCTACAATTGAAGAAATAAAGGCTCAGGGAGGCTGATTAATTTACTCAGAGACATGTGGCTACTAAGTAAACTGCATAACTCAGGTTGTTTGGAGTTAAAACATCCTAAGACAGTCTTGTATTGAATAATTTTAAGTATTCTTCTGTGACTAAAGAATACAACTTAGAGTTAGGCTTCATCATTCTGAGAAGAAAAGCTTGGTGTAAAAACTACTTCGAGAGCTGAGCTCCAGAGACCATGTCTTAGAGGAGAGTACCTTGTTACGTGACCTCCAACCAAGGGGAACACATCAGATCACATACCGGCTTTAAAGGGGGTCTTGATCTGATGAAGTCCAGGATGATTTCGTGAGCACTTTTTTTTAACCGAGGGGGAATATCACCATTGACCTGAAAGGAGACAAAAAGTACAAGATTCATGTGACTACAGGAAAATCATTACAAGTTTCTGGGTACAGCTATTACTTCAAAATTACTGAAGGTGTGTCCTGGTTCTTCTTTTTTTTAATTTTTATTTATTTATTATAGTCACACAGAGAGAGAGAAAGAGAGAGGCAGAGACACAGGCAGAGGGAGAAACAGGCTCCATGCACCGTGGGCCCGACGTGGGACTCGATCTCGGGTCTCCAGGATCGCGCCCTGGGCCAAAGGCAGGCGCTAAACCGCTGTGCCACCCAGGGATCCCGTGTGTCCTGGTTCTATCAAAGATGTGTTTCGAATTAATAAAATGGAGAGTAAATAGTTGAGTGATTCAGAGCACAAACAGCTATGTACAATTGGAGAAAAACAGTTCATAAAATGAATCATTAAGTTCTACCATTTAAGGAAATTATGTATTTGATTCACCTCTTTCTACAAAAAGTTTCTAAAATTATGAATGTGAATGGAATAAATAATACTATGCTAATTAATTACATTAATTTACAAAGCCTTTTACTTCTTATTTTCATCCTTGTACAAAACCTAAGTAACAGGAAGGGCTGGTGTCATGAGTCACATTCTGTAGATAAAACTCAGGCTCATGTCAAGGAGGGTGTCTGCTACATTCATACAATTAGTGAGTACAAGAGTTTTGGTAGAGCCCTCATCTGACTCTGACCCCTGCTCTAACGTACTCTCTTTTTATAGCAATGTGTTAAAAAAAGGAATTTTTAAAAGCAATTTAAGAAAACCCCCCAAACCCACCAAAAATAACATTCTAAACCTACTCTAACCACCCCAGAAGGCACATTTTGTCACATTTATTTCCCAATTTTAATATGAAAAAAATAGAACCTGTTAGGCATTTTCTGTCATGTTCCTCACAAAGGATGGATAAAAAAGAAATGTTAACAAATTATAAACTTAATGACAAATTACCTAATACTTCCCCAAATCCAGGAAATTGGTATACTATTTTTATTAATGCACTGTCTGAAAAATCTTCCTCCTCCCTACCTTGGAGACCGAGTCTTCGATTACCCCATCATATTCTAATAGCTTTATAATATCGATTTTGTTGGAGAGAAATAAAGATAATTTACTTATTCCTCTCACATCAATGGTTGATCTTTTTATTTTGATAGGTTAGATGTTTCCTTATGCTTCACAACTTGTCATTGGAAATGTCACTTAAATTTTGGAATTACTTTAAATTTGGTAAAACTTAAGTATTTTTTATAAGAATGCATTTCTTTATTTAAGAGAGAAAATGAGAGCGTACAAGGGGGATAAGGGGCAGAGGGAGAGGGAGAAGTAGAATCCCCACTGAGCGAGAAGCCCCACACAGGGCTTGATCCTAGGACCCTGGGATCATCACCTGAACCAAAGGCAGATACTTAACTGACTCAGTCACCCAGGTGCCCCTCAAGTATTTTTGTAAGACTATAAGATTTCAGGGCATGAACAGTTTTCTTGTGTACTCACCAACCTTAAATACTATTTTATTTGTTCACAAGTCATTAATCAGTTGGTTATTCCTCACTGCAACTGTATGAGTTTTTATTTTTTTTGTCCGTGTTGCTATTTTGTGTCCTCTGAGATATAATGTTAAATACATATTTTTAAAAAGGGACCTGAAATACTGCTCCCAAGGCCAATCTGCTCCTCAAATGCAACCCCTCCATCTGTGCGCAGGGTGGGTGGCAAGCCTGTTGCGGCCTTCACAGCATCCACTCTCTCTCCTCCCTGGGCCACACCTCCCAGCACTAAATGAGGCCTGGATGGCCCATGGAAAGATTTAAGAGTAAAAGCCGCCTGAACTGCTAGTACTTGGTTTAAGGAGGGCATGTCCACTAGCTATAGATCTGGAGGCCTAATGTGACATGATAACCTCCTATGAATTTCCTGCTATAGAAGATTTCTTTAAAACACCATATGGTGGGATGCCTAAGTGGCTCAGTGGTTAAAGTCTCTGCCTTCAGCTCAGGGCGTGATCCTGGGGTCTAGGATCGAGTCCCACATCGGGCTACCTGTGAGGAGCCTGCTTCTCCCTCTACTTATGTCTCTGCCTCTCTGTGGCTCTTATGAATAAATAAATCTTTAAAACAAAACAACTCCTTATTGTTATGGAACAACTTAATCAGACTTTCCTATTACCTTCAGCTCTACTCCTGGAGATTTTTCCCTAAGCTTTTACTTTACAGTTTACTTTCATCACTACAGTAGTTTAGGGAGTTGGTTTAAGTAAGGCCAGGGTTGTAAATTCTGTTCCCCAAACCAGCACACATTACCTTCAGTTTCCACACTAGTCAGAAACCATATCCTGAATCCCAATTACAAAATGTGCATCAGTGCCCCTGAGGTAGGATGGATATGAGTCAGTGAAAGTCCTTACCAGGAGGGGAAAAAAGTAACTTTGTGCTAATACCATTCTGCTGCTGACTCAGTGAAATCATTCTCCTATAAACAAACACATATATATTTTTAAAGATTTTACTTATTTATTCATGAGAGACACAGAGAGAAAAAGAGAGGCAGAGACACAGGCAGAGGGAAAAGCAGGCTCCATGCAGGGAACCGGACGCAGGACTTGATCCCGGGTCTCCAGGATCACGTCCTGGGCTGAAGGCGGCACTAAACTGCTGAGCCACCCAGGCTGCCCACAGAACATATATTGAAACAAGCTCTCTGAGCTGCAATGATAAATGATTCCTAGCTGAACACAAATATTAGAGCCACAAGTAAATAAGACATTTATACAACTTGATCTTATTTCTGAGCCACAATGCCTTAAATAACTTCTAAGTAAAAGATGTTGTTTCTACATCTTTTTATTTTTTAATTAAAAGAATTATTTATTTATTCATGAGAGACACAGAGAGAGGGAGATACATAGGTAGAGGGAGAAGTAAGCTTCCTGTGGGGAGCCCGATGTAGGACTCGATCCCAGGACCAGGATCACGCCCTGAGCCAAAGGCAGACACTCAACCATTGAGCCATCCAAATGCCCCTACATCTTCATTTTTAAAAGGTGAGTTATTTGAAGCTTTCTGTTAGAATTAAAGCATTTTACTCAAACATCTTGAAAAAAGCAAACTGAAATGTTTTACACTTCTATAACTTAATATTCTGAGTAATATCCAGTATGGCTAAGCCACCAATTCCCAACATCAGCATAAAGGTACCAGAACCAGTGGATTATTACAGTACAGTTATGTAGCTTAAACATGAGGATTAAATTAAAAACATTTCAGCATAGTGCTTCAGGTACAGATAGACCATGTTTGAAAACTCTTTGTGTTTACTCTTTATAAAAAACATTTGTTTTTAAAGAAATTAGCAAGTGTAATGCCACAATGTAAGTGCTCTTAATGGGCTTAGAGTTGCTGGGAGTGAATTGCAGTATAATAGAAATCTGTACAAAAATTACTTTAAGTAGGGTGTTTTCTGATCACTATTGCTTACCATATTGTAAAAAGTTTTATGTATTAATCAGTTAATGTTATTTTGTTTGGGAGTTTTATTTTATTTTTTTTTTGAGGGGTTGCTCATTAGTTGCTTCCCCCTCCATTAATTGCTTTTTGCTGAAACTATAAATCTCAGCAACAAACTGCTGTGTACAAATAATATAAAATTTCTTTACAGAGATGTATTCCCCATTTTTGTGGGAAAAAGAAGCCAGGTTTACTTGCATTTGGTTTTTAAAAAAATATTAATAAATGAGTTGTATGCAAAAAAATAATAAAAAAATTTTAATGCCCAGTTTTTAAAGATTAAATGAATAGTTGAATTTCCACTTTCATTTATCAGGTACAGTTATATAAAATAAGGAACTAACCAAAATTTTAGCTGTTTAGACTGAAAACTTTCCACATGAACTTGCTCACACTGGCACTCCCATCTGCCCAGTCCCTTGCACAGGAGCTCAGTACACACTTAAGTGAACTGCATGGATTTGGCCAGAGAAGGACATGAAAAGGAAAACAAGAGTGGCTACCATGAAGCAGAAACATCTATCCATTTGTCTTCACTTACTACCCACAACCTCCAAGTTCAAAAATGTATTATTTATACCTAAATAGACTAGATGCATCACTGATAATTATCATAAAGAACATATTTATAAAATTACCTGTCGTTCTGAAGCTCATGGAATTTTCAACAAACAAAAAGCTTAAATAACTTGAGCCTTGAAAAACTTTTTTTTCTACTTTTGTCTTAAGCAAAGCAGAACCACTGATGATGACATAAGATCAAAACTAAAGGGATCCCTGGGTGGCGCAGCGGTTTGGCGCCTGCCTTTGGCCCAGGGTGCGATCCTGGAGACCCGGGATCGAATCCCACGTCGGGCTCCCGGTGCATGGAGCCTGCTTCTCCCTCTGCCTGTGTCTCTGCCTCTCTCTCTCTGTGTGTGACTATCATAAATAAATAAAAATCTAAAAAAAAAAGATCACAACTAAAAATGTACAAAGTTATCTATCGTTCATGGATTAATATTGGGCCCATTCAGATTTCCTTTTTCCCCTCCTTCAGCCTTATTGAGGCTGAATTGACAAAGAAAATTATGCATATTTAAAGTATACAGCATGATTATCTGATATATGTACAGGCACTGTGAAATGTTTACCACAACCAAGCTAATTAACATATCCATCACCTCACACGGTTACTGGTTTGTGAAGAGAACATTTAAGCTGTATGCTCTTAGCATACTTCAAGGACATACTACAGCATTATTAACTATAGTCACCATGCTAAGTCCCCAGAACTCGTTTGTTTTCTACCTGAAACATGTGACCTTTGACCGACACTTAAGCAATATCTACTTCCCCTATCCCTGAACCCCTGTCAACCCACTGCCCTACTCTCAGTTTCCATGAGTTTGACTTCTTATAATTCAACACATAAGTGAGATCATATACTGTCTTGGTAGGCTCAGCTTACTTCACCTAGCATGAAGTCCTCCAGGTTCTTCTATGTTATTGCGAATGGCAGGATTTCCTTCTGTTTTATGACTAAATACTATTCCTGTAGATGTATATGCATTTTCTTTATCCATTCATCTGATGTTTAAGCTGCTTCCATAACGTGGCTATTGTGAATAATGCTGTAATACACATGGGCGTGCAGGATCTCTTTTGAGATCCTGATTTCATTTCCTTGAGTTGTTGACCTAGTCTGTGCCTAAATATTTAGCCTCTCCTCTTTCCATATTTAGTTACAGTACTGAGGTGGAAAGCACACTGTATCCAGTCTCCATCTTATTGGACTTTATTTTATAACCAGGTTATTCAGCACAGTGTTTTTCTGTGCTCTGAGCTTCTTAGAAAACTAAGTAAAAATCTGTTTTCCCCTGCTTCTTAAAATTTGATAGAAAATTGGTTGTCTCACTTTTCAAAACCAGTATCTCGCTATATGTATGTGTGTGTATATATAATATATATATATATATATATATATATATATATATATCATGCCCAAAATGCGACTGAGTTGATGGCAGAACTGAGATTCAAACATAGTTACCCTATTTCCAGAGTCACTGCTCTTAAGCACAATGTACACACCTGTCCTATTTAAAGAAATCTCTGCCTACCTCAAGGTCATAAAGATTTTCTCCTATGTTACCTTTCTGAAGTTTTATTGGTTTATGGTTGGAACAGGTCATTGAGAGGATGTGATGACTGGCTGGACTTGGACGACTGGAGGCTCCTTACCCCCCACACCCCATCCTTGGAGTATACATTCCATAACTCTTCCTGTACTACTATGAGCCACAGGCCACAGTTTTCTGTTTTGTTTGTTTGTTTTTCTATAATGTTCTGCTGTCAACTGGACATTTAAGAACATATATTAAGAACTCTGGATTTTGATCTGTCCTCAGAGGGGATAAATATTGTTGTTTATTTGTTAAATGGCTTCTCTACACTAATTCTGTTAAATCTACTTTCCCTGCCACGTGTAGGTTCTAAAGTCTCTGCTCAGTATATATATTTTTTTCTTTTTAAAATTCTTTTTATTTTTAAGCTCAGCTTCCTCAGGGTTGATCCTGGGTCAGCAAAGTACTTAGTGATCAGCCAATGATAGGCCAGAAGTAGTACATGAACACAGTGAGCTAGTAAGGCTCCCTTCCTCAGTCATGAGAGTTAAATGTCTGCCCAGTTTTTACTTTCTGGATTCACAAGACCTCTCTATTTGGCCAGGGACAAACAGCTCACCTCTCCAGTCTCTCCCAAGTGGGCCCACCATGAGCATAACCTTTGGGACTCCCAGGAGTAAGTGGGATCCTGGCCAATTTTGGCTCTTGTTTCTTGGGTTATTCTGTTCAATTTCTGCTTGGCCTCAGCCACTACTGAAGCCACATTTAGCCTCCTTAGCTCTCCCTGATTGTCACCAAACTCTCTACTGCTTTTGATAATGACTCTGGGTGTGGACTTTAACACCTACTGTTCCGAATAAAGCCATGTTCTATCGTGGTCAGCTGGGAAGAACTTCTACTATTGGAGCTGGCATCAAATGGGGGTAGCACTGCCTAAAATGCCAGACTCCCCTGTTCTGAGATTCAGAATATTTTCCTGAATAGAGGCTTTTCAATGTGTTATACACCCTTTAGTTAATTTATAGTCTTTAAATCACTGTTTTTGAAACTTTACCACTTTTATCGTAGCTTTTTAGGGTGAAGATTTGCTGAGCAACTCATTCAGGTGTTTGGGAAGTCATTCCTTCTGGTTTTAAATTTTATCAAATGCTTTTTCCTGTTATCTTTTAAGACGAAATTTTCTACTTTATTCTATTAATGTCATGAATTATATTCAGATTTCTCTTGTGTTAAACCCACTTTTACATTTCAAATATCAATTCAGCCATATTACAATATAATATCCATTTTATATATTGCTGGAGTTCACATTGGAATCCAAATATACAGCAAGCTGGAACATACATGCTTCCTCTAATCCAGCCAGCCTCCATTTAGCGCCAACAAATTCATGTCACAAGGAATAGAAGTTCAATGTACTGTTTTTAAAGATAACTCACAAATGCATATTTTATGTATAATTTTCTATTCTTTAATTCTGTGAACAAAACAAAATACATTTGTGTGTGTGGGGTGGCATGGGCGGTTCAGTTGGTTGAGTGGCTGACTCTTGTTTTGGCTCAGGTTATGATCTCAGGGTCCTGGGATCAAGCCCAGCGTGAGGCTCCATGGTCAGCAAGGAGTCTACTTCAGGATTCTCTCCCCCTCTGCCCCCCCTTTTGCTCGCTTGCACTCTAAAATAAATAAATCTTGGAAAAAAACAAAAAACAAAACACAAACCACATTTGTGAGCTAGATTCATCTCTTGAACCATGAGTTCTCAGTATCTGCAATAAGGTCCCCCAAGTCCTTCTTTTCTGATTCTTGCAGGTTATTTATGTAGCTCATATATGCTGGACAAGGGCATGATGTTCATCATTTTCAATTCTGGGCCTCTTCTCCTCTTATCACTGTGAAGTTCCCTTGCTCACAGGCATGAGATTGATGACCTAGTCTGGGTCTAGTATTTAGCCTCTCCTCTTTCCATGTTTCAGTAGTTACAGTACTGAAATGGAAAACATACTCTAGTCTTCACCTCATTTGGGCTTTACCTTATAACCAGGCTATTCAGCAGTGTTCCTCTGTGCTCTGAGCTTCTTAGGAAACTAAGTAAAAATCCTTTTTCTCCTCCTTCTTAAAATTTTATAGAAAACTGGTTGTCTCACTTTTCAAAATCAGTATCTGTATAAACTTAAATAATCAATGAACTTTTGGTTCTATGTAATCCTCTCAGATTCTTCATACCACACTTACTGAGTTCAACAGTTATGCATGCATTATCAGGCTACTCTTTTTCATGTGTGTAAAAGAAGATTCAAGTTTTAACCAAGTAGTTTCATCTTTGGATGGTGGTTTCCTTTGACAAAAAGCTAGATAAGTTTTTGGATTATAGTGGCTGTGAAGAACAAGATTTCATGGTATTTATAGATAGACGCTATCTCCTGAAAAAAGCCACTGGAGGCTTCAATGTTTCTATGCTTAATGGCAAGAATCCTTTCATTTACTTGAAATGTTAAAATGTTTCTTTTAGCAAGTAGCTGTCAATTTGGGGGGCAAAGGCGCTTGCTCAAGTATAACATACATATGGTAAGGTGCATAAATCTTAATTATGTAAAAATAAGCATAACCTTATTTGAACCACTGTCCAGCTCAAGATACGGAACACTAGTGTCCTCCTAGTGGCTACCCCACTCTCACCTGTCATAAATACCATTCTGACTTTGATCACCACAGATAAGTTTTGCTAGCTTTGAATCTGGCCCAGGTCACTCATTTACATTTACCTGCCTCATACATTAAACCACCTGAGTTTGCTGCTATATCTCAAGTTGAAGCTTGGAAAAACCAGATTACATTCATAATACACTAGGAGGATGTCAAAAAGAACCACATGCAACATTCTCAAATTCATATAAAATACAACCAAGAAACTTATTTCATTAGACTTGAGAGGTCTGGTCAATAGGAACAAAAATCATTCCTTATATTTACAGTCAAGTCACATTTTTGTTACTCAACCTTTATCCCAAATCTTTAAACCTAAAAATTATTTTTAGTATCCATGACAAGAACATAAAAATGTATAGTTTAAGATATTAAATCATACTAAAAATTACTTTTGTTGCTACCTACTACAGCTTCCCCTTTAGCAATGTTTTGGAAATGGGAAACATTCTTTAAAAAAAAAAAAAGATTTTATTTATTTATTTTAGAGAGACAGAAAGAATGTTATGTGCCTGGGGAAAAAGGCAGAGGGAGAGGCTCCACAATGAGTATGGAGCCTGACACAGGGCTCTCGATCCCATGACCCTGAGATCATGACCTCAGCCAAAATCAAGAGTTGGATGCTTAACCAAGTGAGCCACGCAGACATTCTTGCAAAAACATTCTTATAAACCAATTATGTTTGTACATTAAATATTTAAAGCAGAAATCCAATTTATGTCATTTACTGATTAATAGTTACATAACATAAATAGAGTTTCATAAGACATGTGGCCTGCCACATATTCCCTGCACCACCAACAAACACACTTTAAAAAAAGGGTAAGACAGTTTTCTTCAGAAACATGGGAAGCTACACTTTTATCATTTAGGACTTCAAATATATATCCAATTTTCACACCACAAGGTGGATAACAAGGGTTTTAGCAAACTGATCATATCTACCAAAGGCCTTAAAGACATGTATATTCACTGATCCAATAATTCCATGACTAGAATTTAGACTAAGGAATTTAATACAGATTTTTATATAATACTAAAAATGGCAAATCTACATACTTCTTCATATTTTTTAAGAATGGCTATTATCAAAAAGTCAAGACAACTGTTGTCAAGAAAGTGGAGAAAAAGGAACACTTGTGTACTGTTGGTGGGAATATAAATTGGTGCAGACAGTATGAAAAACAGTATGGTAGGGTTCCTGAAAAATATTAAAAAGAGAAATATACAATTTAGCAATTCCATTTCTGGATACTCATTTGAAGGTAATGAAAACACTAACTTGAAAGGGTATCACTGCAGCTTTGTTTACAATAGCCAAGACATAGAAACAGCCTAAATGTCCACTGACAGATGAATGGATAAAGAAAATGTGGTGTGCTCGTATGAGCACACACACACAAGCTCGTATGAGCACTCACACACAATGAGCTATTAAAAACAACATGGATGGACCTTCAGGGAATTATGCTAAGTGAAATAAGAGAAAGATAAATAGTACATGATCTCACTTATATGGATTTTTAAAAAAACAAAACAAAACAAAACCCACAACAACCCCCAATCTCAGAGAGAATGGACTGGTAGTTAGTTGCCAGAGATGGAGGATGGGCAAAATGGATAAAGGAAGTCAAAAGTTACAAACTTCTGGTTACAAAAATAATCAGACATAGTGTAGAGCAAAGTGACTATAGTTAATAATACCATATTGTATATTTCAAAGGTGCTAAGAGAGTAAATCTGAAAAGTTGTCATAAGAAAAAAAGAACTGTAGCTACATATGGTGATGTATCTTAACTAGACATATTGTGATCATTTTGCAATATTTGCAGATATCAAATCATTACAACACACATCTGGAACTAATATAATGTTATAATTCCATTACATCTCAGTAAAAAAAAAACCTGTAAATCCCAACACAGGAAATTAATTAAATAAATTTTGGTTTGTCTACTCAATAGGCTACTTTGAGTCATTAGAAATGATGTAGAATGGAAAAAAAATAAAAAAATAAAAAGATGTGAGTCAACCAGATGACTTTAAAAAAAAAAGAAATGATGTAGAATGGAATATAATAAAAACTGTAAAAACAATGAGAAGGCTTTTTATATGCTGATAAAATAACGATCACCAAGAATATGAACTGATAAAAAAAAGATATGTAACAGTGGGTATAATATGGTAACACTGTGAACATATTTGCACAAATAGGAGAGATATGTACTGGAAAGATGTTTAAAACACTGATAAACACTGGTTGCCTCTAAAGAAGGTAAATAGGTGGCTGGAGAGGGAAGACTTTTCACTGGACGTGCACCACAAATCCTTTTGAATTTAGCACCATGAAAATGTATTACATATTCAAAGTTAAATTATTAAAATATTTTAATGATGTAAGAATTGTATTTTGTGATATGAAACAAAGTCTATAAACTGTTAAGCAGGGGGAGAAGAGTTCCAATAAAATATGTATACTTTAACCCCATTTTGTATTTATAAATTACACAATTTCACAGAAAACTCTTGGAAGCAAATTACTAAAAAATTGTAGAAGTGGTCTTAGAGTGGAGGAATTATGTGATTTTTTTCCCTGTTATCTGTATTTTCTAATTTTTCTATAATGAGCATGTCTATCTTTAAAATAAAATAATAAAATAAAATAAAATAAAATAAAATAAAATAAAATAAAATAAAATAAAATAAAATAAAATAAAATAAAATAAGTTAGGGGGTCCTGGGTGGCTCAGTTGTCTGACTCTTGATTTCAGCTCAGGTCATGATCTCACAGTTGTGAGACTGAACCCTGAATTGGGATTCTTTCTCCCTCTCCCTCTGCCCCTCCCTCTGCTCGCACACACACATGCACTTTCTTTCTAAATAAGTACATAAATAAGTAAATAAACTAATACATACATAAAAAATTTAAAAACCAAAAAGTTAAAAAGAAACTTATAACAAAGTGGTGAGTGAAAATGACAGAGCAGGGAACTCTGGTGCTGTGTCCTCCACAAAAACAACTAATAAGATAGCAAAAACTGTTGAACTTTACGAAATTAGTTTAAAAAGGCATTAAATAAACAACACAGAACAAGCTGCAATAGTAAGCTTCCCGAAGGTGAGGAGAATCTGATTTTGAGATGCCACATTACAGGTATTCAAAATCCAGATTTCAATAAAAAAATTGATGGATGCAAAGTAACAAAAAATATGGCTTGTTCATAGAAAAAAAGAGGAAATTTACAAAAACTTCCTCGAAGAAGCACAGAATTGGACTTATTTGACAAAGTTTTTTTTTTTTTTAAAGATCTTATTTATTTATTCATGAGAGAGACACAGAGAGAGAGACAGAGGCAGAGACATAGGCAGAGGGAGAAGCAGGCTCCATGCAGGGAGCCTGATGTGGGACTCGATCCCAGGACTCCAGGATCATGCCCTGGGCCAAAGGCAGATGCTTAACCACTGAGCCACCCAGGCGTCCCTTGACAAAAACTTTATTTTATTTTTTTTAATTAATTTTTATTGGTGTTCAATTTACCAATATACAGAAAAACACCCAGTGCTCATCCCATCAAGTGTCCGCCTCGGTGCCCGTCACCCATTCCCCTCCAATACCCGCCCCTCCTCCCCTTCCACCACCCCTAGTTCATTTCCCAGAGTTAGGAGTCTTTATGTTCTGTCTCCCTTCCTGATATTTCCCAACATTTCTTTTCCCTTCCTTTCACTATTATTTATATTCCCCAAATGAATGAGAACATACACTGTTTGTCCTTCTCCGATTGACTTACTTCACTCAGCATAATACTCTCCAGTTCCATCCACGTTGAAGCAAATGGTGGGTGTTTGTCGTTTCTAATTGCTGAGGAATATTCCATTGTATACATAAACCACATCTTCTTTATCCATTCATCTCTTGATGGACACCGAGGCTCCTTCCACAGTTTGGCTATTGTGGCCATTGCTGCTAGAAACATCGGGGTGCAGGTGTCCCGACGTTTCATTGCATCTGAATCTTTGGGGTAAATCCCCAGCAGTGCAATTGCTGGGTCGTAGGGCAGGTCTATTTTTAACTCTTTGAGGAACCTCCACACAGTTTTCGAGTGGCTGCACCAGTTCACATTCCCACCAACAGTGTAAGAGGGTTCCCTTTTCTCTGCATCCTCTCAAACATTTGTGGTTTCCTGCCTTGTTAATTTTCCCCATTCTCACTGGTGTGAGCTGGTATCTCATTGTGGTTTTGATTTGTATTTCCCTGATGGCAAGTGATGCGGAGCATTTTCTCATGTGCATGTTGGCCATGTCCATGTCTTCCTCTGTGAGATTTCTCTTCATGTCTTTTGCCCATTTCATGATTGGATTGTTTGTTTCTTTGGTGTTGAGTTTAATAAGTTCTTTATAGATTTTGGAAACTAGCCCTTTATCTGATATGTCATTTGCAAATATCTTCTCCCATTCTGTAGGTTGTCTTTTAGTTTTGTTGACTGTATCCTTTGCTGTGCAAAAGCTTCTTATCTTGATGAAGTCCCAATAGTTCATTTTTGCTTTTGTGTGGATGTATCTTGCAAGAAGTTACTGTGGCCGAGTTCAAAAAGGGTGTTGCCTGTGTTCTCTTCTATGATTTTGATGGACTCTTGTCTCACATTTAGATCTCTCATCCATTTTGAGTTTATCTTTGTGTATGGTGAAAGAGAGTGGTCCAGTTTCATTCTTCTGCATGTGGATGTCCAATTTTCCCAACACCATTTATTGAAGAGACTGTCTTTCTTCCAATGGATAGTCTTTCCTCCTTTATCGAATATTAGATGACCATACATTTCAGGGTCCACTTCTGGGTTCTCTATTCTGTTCCATTGATCTATGTGTCTATTTTTGTGCCAGTACCACACTGTCTTGATGACCACAGCTTTGTAGTACAACCTGAAATCTGGCATTGTGATGCCCCCAGCTATGGTTTTCTTTTTCAAAATTTCCCTGGCTATTCGGGGTCTTTTCTGATTCCACACAAATCTCAGAATAATTTGTTCTAACTCTCTGAAGAAAGTCCATGGTATTTTGATAGGGATTGCATTAAACGTGTAAATTGCCCTGGGAAACACTGACATTTTTACAATATTAATTCTGCCAATCCATGAGCATGGAATATTTTTCCATCTCTTTGTGTCTTCCTCAATTTCTTTCAGAAGTGTTCTATAGTTTTTAGGGTATAGATCTTTTACCTCTTTGGTTAGGTTTATTCCTAGGTATCTTATGCTTTTGGGTGCAATTGTAAATGGGACTGACTCCTTAATTTCTCTTTCTTCAGTCTCATTGTTAGTGTATAGAAATGCCATTGATTTCTGGGCATTGATTTTGTATCCTGCCACACTACCAAATTGCTGTATGAGTTCTAGTAATCTTGGGGTGGAGTCTTTTGGGTTTTCTATGTAGAGTATCATGTCATCGGCGAAGAGGGAGAGTTTGACTTCTTCTTTGCCAATCTGAATGCCTTTAATGTCTTTTTGTTGTCTGATTGCTGAGGCGAGGACTTCCAGAACTATGTTGAACAGCAGTGGTGAGAGTGGACATCCCTGTCTTGTTCCTGATCTTAGGGGAAAGGCTCCCAGTGCTTCCCCACTGAGAATGATATTTGCTGTGGGCTTTTCGTAAATGGCTTTTAAGATGTCGAGGAAAGTTCCCTCTATCCCAACACTCTGAAGGGTTTTGATCAGGAATGGATGCTGTATTTTGTCAAATGCTTTCTCTGCATCTAATGAGAGGATCATATGGCTCTTGGTTTTTCTCTTGCTGATATGATGAATCACATTGATGGTTTTACGAGTGTTGAACCAGCCTTGTGTCCCGGGGATAAATCCTACTTGGTCATGGTGAATAATTTTCTTAATGTGTTGTTGGATCTTACTGGCTAGTATCTTGTTGAGAATTTTTGCATCCATGTTTATCAGGGATATTAGTCTGTAATTCTCCTTTTTGGTGCGATCTTTGTCTGGTTTCGGAATTAAGGTGATGCTGGCCTCATAGAACGAATCTGGAAGTACTCCATCTCTTTCTATCTTTCCAAACAGCTTTAGTAGAATAGGTATGATTTCTTCTTTAAACGTTTGATAGCATTCCCCTGGGAAGCCATCTGGCCCTGGACTCTTGTGTCTTGGGAGGTTTTGGATGACTGCTTCAATTTCCTCCCTGGTTATTGGCCTGTTCAGGTTTTCTATTTCTTCCTGCTCCAGTTTTGGTAGTTTGTGGCTTTCCAGGAATGCGTCCATTTCTTCTAGATTTCCTAATTTATTGGCATACAGCTGTTCATAATATGTTTTTAAAATCGTTTGTATTTCCTTGGTGTTGGTAGTGATCTCTCCTTTCTCATTCATGATTTTATTAATTTGAGTCTTCTCTCTCTTCTTTTTAATAAGGTTGGCTAATGGTTTATCTATCTTATTAATTCTTTCAAAGAACCAACTCCTGGTTCTGTTGATCTGTTCCACAGTTCTTTTGGTCTCGATTTCATTTAGTTCTGCTCGAATTTTAATTAACTGTCTTCTTCTGCTGGGGGTGGGGTCCATTTGTTGCTTTTTCTCTAGTTCCTTTATGTGTAAGGTGAGCTTTTGAATTTGAGTTCTTTCCAGTTTTTGAATGGATGCTTGTATTGTGATGTATTTCCCCCTTAGGACTGCTTTTCCTGCATCCCAAAGATTTTGAACAGTTGTATCTTCATTCTCATTAGTTTCCATGAATCTTTTTAATTCTTCCTTAATTTCCTGGTTGACCTTTTCATCTTTTAGCAGGATGGTCCTTAAACCTCCACGTGTTTGTGGTCCTTCCAAACTTCTTGTTGTGATTAAGTTCTAATTTCAAGGCATTATGGTCTGAGAATATACAGGGGACTATCCCGATCTTTTGGTATCGGTTCAGACCTGATTTGTGACCCAGTATGTGGTCTATTCTGGAGAAAGTTCCATGTGCACTTGAGAAGAATGTATATTCAGTTGAGTTTGGATGTAAAGTTCTGTAGATATCTGTGAAATCCATCTGGTCCAGTGTACCATTTAAAGCTCTCGTTTCTTTGGAGATGTTGTGCTTAGAAGATCTATCTAGTATAGAAAGAGCTAGATTGAAGTCACCAAGTATAAGTGTTATTATCAAAGTATTTCTTCAGTTTGGTTATTAATTGGTTTAAATATTTGGCAGCTCCCACATTCAGGGCCTATATACTGAGGATTGTTAAGTCCTCTTGTTGGATAGATCCTTTGAGTATGATATAGTGTCCCTCTTCATCTCTCACTATAGTCTTCGGGGTAAATTTTAATTTATCTGATATAAGGATGGCTACCCCTGCTTTCTTTTGAGGACCATTTGAATGGTAAATGGTTCTCCAACCTTTTATTTTCAGGTTGTAGGTGTCCTTCTGTCTAAAATGAGTCTCTTGTAGACAGCAAATAGATGGGTCCTGCTTTTTTATCCAGTCTGAAACCCTGCGCCACTTTTGATGGGGTCATTAAGCCCGTTCACATTCAGAGTTACTATGGAAAGATACGAGTTTAGTGTCATCATGATATCTATTCAGTCCTTGTTTTTGTGGATTGTTCCACTGAACTTCTTCTTAAAGGGGAATTTTAAGAGTCCCCCTTAAAATTTCTTGCAGAGCTGGTGTGGAGGTCACATATTCTTTCAGTTCCTGCTTGTCTTGGAAGGTCTTTATCTCTCCTTCCATTTTGAATGAGAGCCTTGCTGGATAAAGTATTCTTGGTTGCATGTTCTTCTCATTTAGGACCCTGAATATATCCTGCCAGCCCTTTCTGGCCTGCCAGGTCTCTGTGGAGAGGTCTGCTGTTACCCTAATATTCCTCCCCATAAAAGTCAGGGACGTTTTTTCTCTTGCTGCTTTAAGGATCTTCTCCTTATCTTTGGAATTTGCAAGCTTCACTATTAAATGTCGAGGTGTTGAACGGTTTTTGTTGATTTTAGGGGGGGATCTCTCTATTTCCTGGATCTGAAGGCCTGTTTCCCTTCCCAGATTCGGAAAGTTTTCAGCTAGGATTTGTTCAAATACATATTCTGGCCCTCTGGCCCTTTCAGCGCCCTCGGGATCCCCAATTAAACGTAGGTTTTTCTTCCTCAGGCTGTCATTTATTTCCCTTAATCTATCCTCATGGTCTTTTAATTGTCTGTCTCTTTTTTCCTCAGTTTCCCTCTTTGCCATCAACTTGTCTTCTATGTCACTCACTCGTTCTTCCACTTCGTTAAGCCTCGTCGTTAGGACTTCTAGCTTGGATTGCATCTCATTTAATTGATTTTTAATTTCTGCCTGATTGGATCTAAATTCTGCAGTCATGAAGCCTCTTGAGTCCTTTATGGTTCTTTCTAGTTGTATAATAGTGCTTCTGAATTGGCTTTCTGACATTGAATTGTAATCCAGATTTTGTAACTCTGTGGGAGAGAGGGCTGTTTCTGATTCTTTTTTTTGAGGTGAGGTTTTCCTTCTAGTCATTTTGCTCAGTGCAGAGTGGATAAAAACAAGTTGTATTGGGAAAAGGAGAAAAAGAGAGAGAAGGAAAGAAAAGAGAAAAAGAAAAAAGAGAGAAGAAAAAAGGGGGGAAAAGAGAAGAAAAAGAAAGGAGAAAAAAAGGGGGGGTGGGGTGGGGGAAGCAATCAGAAATCAAGAAGAAAGAAAAAAAAGCACAAAACAAAACAAAAACAACAACAAAAAAAAACAAAGACAAAAAAAAAAAAAAACACGGGGGAGTATCTTCCGATTCTGTATAGTTTAAGTCCCTTGACTTCGCCTGGAACTGGTCCGTGTCGCTGGTCTTCTGGGGGAGGGGCCTGCTGTGCTGATTCTCAGGTGTTAGCACTTGGGAGAGCTGCTCTGCCCCTGCCTGGTGCAGGGCTCAGTGGGGGGTGTTTACCCCGTGAGGCCCCGGGAGGAAGCCACAGTGGCGGGGGCAGCTCTGGGAACCTGGATTCAGCTCCCGCAGTAGCTCCGGGGCTCTCCGTCTGCAGGGCCTGGGGGCTCCCGGGTGGGGCCGCTGAGTTCCAGGCAGGAGCGTCCTCGCTGTCCTGGGCCCTCCCGGCCTCTGCCTGTCCCTGGGGGAGGCCGGATCCTGGGCTATGTCCCGGCGCCCTGTGCCCCGGGGCCTGCGATGTTGGATTCACGCTCCCGCCCCGCAGCCCCCTTCGCGGAGCTGCCGCCCGAGCTGCTCCCGGAGCTGCGCCGCCCCCTCCGCGTGGAGCTTCTTCCTCCGCCCGAGCTGCCACCGCTGAGCTGTTCCCGGAGCCCCGCAGCCCCCTCCGCGGAGCCGCCGCCGAGCCCCTCCGAGCTGCTCCCGGTCCCGCCGAGCGCTGCAGCCCTTAGGGAGCTCGGCGCACTCTCCGGGGCGCAGTTCCTCTGTTACTGTCCCAGGGAGCCCGAGGGCGTCCCCGCCCTCCTGGGTCCTGCTCCAATTCCCCGGGAGGCCTTTCCGCGGGAAGGTTGGTGCAGCTCCTGCTCCTCCGGGACGGGGCTCTCCTGTCCTGGGGACACTCGCCCCGGCCTCAGCCCGGCTCCTCGCAGGGCCCCTCCCCCTTGGAGGCCTTTTGTGTCTTTCTTTCTTTTTCCCCGTCTTCCTACCTTGATAGAAGCGCGAACTCGTCTCACTGTAGCATTCCAGCTGGTCTCTCTTTAAATCTCAGGCCGAATTCGTAGGTTTTCAGGATGATTTGAAGGTTTTCTAGGTAATTTGTTGGGGACAGGTGATTTGGGGACCCTACTCTGCCGCCATCTTGCCACTCCCCCCCTCGACAAAAACTTTAAATCAACTATCTTAAATATGCTCAAAGAGCATATTTAGAGGACAGAGGATATCAGTACAGTAACAAATTATAAAAACAAACCAAATTCTGGAGCTGAAAGTACAATAAATGAAATTTTAAAACCCACTAGATGGATTCAGCAGCAGATTTAAGCAGATAATAGAATTAATCGACAAACCTGAACACATATTAACTGAGATTTTTCTGTCTGGGGAGAAGAAAAAAGAAATTAACAGAAACTGAGAGATCTATAGAATACCATCAATTGTACAAACATATAGGAGTCCTAGAGGGACAGAAAAGGACACATAAAATATGCGAAGAATTAATGGCTGAAAACTTCTGAAATTTGATAAACACGTGAATCTATTCATCTAAGAAACTGAATAAACTCCAAGCAAAATAAACTCAGAGGTTTATTTTAAAAAAAAGAGCCACAACAGGACATATTATAGATTAACTGTTGGAAGACAAAGACAATCTTGAAAGCAGTTAAGAAAGCAGTGATTTTCATATATAAGTGATCTTAATATTAATGGGTAATTTCTCATCAGGAACCATGAAGGCCAAAAAGTAGTGGGATAACATTTAAAGTAATAAGCGGGGAGAGATGCCTGGGTGGCTTAACAGTTGAGTGTTTGCCTTTGGCTCAGGGAGTGATCCTGGATTCCCAGATCAAGTCCCGCCATCAGGCTTGTTGCATGGAGCCTGCTTCTCCTCCCTCTGCCTGTGTCTCTGCCTCTCTTCCTGTGTCTCTTGTGAATAAATAAAATCTTAAAAAAGGGGGGTGAGGGGAAGTGCTGTCAATCAAGAATTCTGTACCTAGCAAAACTATCCTTAAAAAAATGAAGGTAAACAAGCACTGTAGTAGTTCACCATAGCCCTAAATGTTAAAGGAAGTCAATCTGGCTTAAAAAGACACTAGATAGTAACTCGAAGCTATTCAGATACTTAAAAAAAGAAAGGTAAAGTTGGCTATATAAGTATAAAAATCAGTGTTCCTAACTTTCAATTGGCAACTACTTTTTCTCCAATACAATATAAAAAACAAATATAAAACAATCATAAATCTAAGTTCACAGACACAAAATGTATAAATTAGACATAATGTGTGCCAATACTAACATAAGGGGAGAAATGACTTGCAAAGGAGAAGAGTTTTTATACATTATTAAAACTAAGGTGATGTTAGTTCAAATCTGATTGTTATAAAATAGGTAAGAAAAAAGCTAAAAAATATCTTAAAAAAGGAAGAAAATAAAATTGTATATAGGAAAAAAATCACAAAAGAAGGCAGTAGTGAAAAAATTACACAACAAATAAGATTTAAAACATATAGAAAATAAGTATCAAAAGGCAGAAATAAGTTCTTCCTTGTCACTAGTTATGTTAAGCATTGAAGAAACTGACAGAATAAAGAATACATGATCTTGTGCTGTCTACAAGAGACTCAAATTTGGTCCAAAGACATAAATAAGTTGAAAGTGAAAGCATGAAAAAAGATATTTTATGCAACCAGTAATCAAAGGAGAGCTGGGCTGGCTGTGTCAGGATCAGACAAAATAAGCTTTCAGATAAAAACTGTCATAAAAGACAAAGAAAGACATTATATATTAATAAAGGGTCAATAAATCAAGGAAATATGATAATTATAAATATAAACACATCTAAATATATGGAGCAAACATAGAATTAAAAATAGAAATAATTCTACAATAATAGTTGGAGACTTCAATAATGAATAGAATTAGAGAGATCAGTAAGGAAAAGAGAGAACTCGAACAACATATAATCCAACTAGAACCAACCCATATAAGAACATTATACCTAACAGTCTGCTTTTTCTTTTTTTTTGGGTAACAGTCTGCTTTTTCTTAAACACAAAAATAACATTCTCCATCTTAGACCTCAAAACAAGTCTCAACATATTTAAAAAGACTGAAGTCATACAAGCCATCTTTTCTAATCCTTTCTTTCACTAGAAGATGAAAACATTCACAAATATGTGAAATTTAAAACACATACTTCCAATAACCAAAGAATAAATAAAGAATAAAGAAATTATGAGTGAAATAATAAAATACTTTGAAAGTAATGAAAATGAACACATAACATACAAAAACTTATGAAATGCAGTAAGAATAGTGCTCAGAGGAAAGTTCATAGTGGCAAAGAAAGATCTAGATTAGAGTTCCTATATTGAGAAGAAAGACCTCAATCAGTAACCTAACTCTGTATCTTAAGGGTCTAAAATACAAAACACCCAAGCTAAGCTCATCACTTGCACAAGGAAGGAAATGATAAAAATCAAAGAAGAAATAGAAAATAGAAAAATAGACAAAATTAACAAAGCCAAAAGTTGTTTCATAGAAAAGATCAACAAAATTGATAGACTGATCAAGAAAAAGGGAGGATTCAAAATACAAATATCAAAAGTGAAATCAAAGTAGGGACACTACCACAGACCTTACAGAAATACAAATCATTATAAGAGAATACTATGATAATTATACAGTAACAAGATAATCTAGGTGAGAGTGACATATGCCTAGAAGGATGCAAACTAACAAAACTGATTAAAAAGGAAGGAAGGAAAAAGTGATAGAGGGAAGGAGGAAGGAAAAGAGAAAGGAGAGGTATCTGGGTAGCTCAGTAAATTTAGCATCTGACTCTTGATTTCAAATTCAGTTCATGATTTTAGGGTCATGAGATTGTGCCTTGTGTTGGGCTTCCATGCTGGGCATGGAGCCTGCTTAAGATTTTCTCTCTCTCCCTCTCCCTCTGCCCCTCACAGCTGCTCATGCTTTCTCAAAAAAGAGAGAGAGGGAGGAGAGAGAACAGAAAAGTAAAGAAAAGAAAAAGGAAAAAGAAAGGAAATCTAAATAGACTTATAATAGGTAAAAAGATTGAGTCAGCAATCAAAAATCTCCCAACAAAGAGGGGCCCAAGACCAGAGCCTTCACTGGTGAATTCTACTCAAACATTTAAGAAAGAATTAACCTCAAAATCCTTCCCAAATTATTGCAAAAATTAGAAAAGGAGGTAACACTTCCTAATTTATTCTGTGACACCAACATTACCCTGATACCAAGCCAGACATGAATATCACAACACTATGAATTAAATCCCTTTCTGAATATGGATGCAACACTCCTAACCCAATAGTAATCTGACTCTAGGAGTATACTAAAAGGATTATACATCATGACCAACTGGGATTTATCCCATAAATGCAAGGATGGAAATATACATCACATTAAAGGTAATATACCACATTAATGGAATGAAACAAAAGAACCCATGATTATCTTAATTGATGCAGAAAAAGGATTTGACAAAATTCCCACACCCTTTCATGATAAGAACAAACTTGGAATGGAAAGAAACTTCCTCAGCATGATAAGTCATTTGTGAAAATCCATAGCTAATATACTTAATGATGAAAACCAAATGCTTTCCCCTAACATGAGAAGGAAGACATGCCTGTTTTTGCTGATTCCATTCAACACTGAAATTTCTAGGCAGGATAATTAAAAGGCAATCAGATTGGGAGAAAAAAAAGGCACTCAGATTGGAAAGGAAGAAGTAAAAGTATGTTTCTTCACAGATGAAGAGAGTGCTAATAAACTCAACAAAGTTGCAGGATATAGAAGCAACATACACAAATCAGTTGTATACGGAGATATATATATATATATATATATATATATATATATATATATAGTGGTAAAGAAATGTGTATATATATATATATATACACATTATGTGTGTGTGTGTATATATATATATAAAATAATGTATATGTATTAGAAATGAATGATCCAGAAAAAATCAAGAAAACAATCCCATTCACAGTAACATCAAAAAGAAAAAACTACTTTGGAACAAATTTATCCAATGAAATATAAGGCTTGTATACTGAAAACCATAAAACACTGCAAGTGAAGTAAGTTACAGAATGTACACACTTGATCTAATAAAAATAACACGGTAAAAAAAAACGAAAAAGAAAACCATAAAACATTGCTGAAAGAAATAAATGAATGGAAAGACATTCTATTTATGGATTAGGAGTTGTTAAGATGACAATCAAGGAGTTGTTAAGATGACAATAAAACCTAAAGTGATCTGGAGATTCAATAAAATCTCTATAAAATTCTCAATGGTATTTTTTTGCACAAAGTGAAAAACCTAAACCTCACAAGGAACCTCAAGGAACCCTGAATTACCAAAACATTCTTAAGAAAGAAAAACAGGGACACCTGAGTGGCTCAGTAGTTGAGCATCTACCTCCTGGAGGCCTGGGATCAAGTCCCACATCAGGCTCCCTGTGTGGAGCCTGCTTCTCCCTCTGCCTGTGTCTCTGCCAGTCTCTCTGAGTCTCTCTCATGAATAAATAAAATATTTTTTAAAAATTAAAAAAGAAAAAGAAAAACAGGGCGCCTGGGTAGCTCAGTTGGTTGGGCATCTGCCTTTGGCTCAGGTCATGGTCCCACATCCTGGGATCAAGCCCTATGTCGGGCCTTCCTGCTCAGCAGGGAGTCTGCTTCTCCCTCTCCCCACTGCTTATGCTCTCTCTCTTGCTATCTCTCTCAAATAAGTAAAAATCTTAAAAAAAAAAAAAAAAGAAAAACGAAGTTGATAAACACACTTTTAGATTTCAAAGTTTATCACAAAGCTACAATGATTAACTATTATATAATACATATACATATATAATTATATATGTATTATATTATACTTTCCACAATGTGGGATGGGCATAGGATAGTCATAACAGATCAATGAAATAGAATTCAGAGTTGAGAAATAAACTCATACATTCAACTGATTTTTCACAAGAGTCCCAACACCAGTAAATGGGGGTAAGAATAGTTTCTTCAACAAAGGATGCTGGGACCAAGAAGTATCAAAATGCAAAAGAATTATATTTGACCTTTACCTCAGGTCACATACAAAAATTATCCTAAAATAGATCAAAGAGCTAAATGTAAAGTAACTAAATGTAACTTCTAAAGTCTTAGAATAAAACATAGGGGTAAATCCCTATTACCTAGATTTGGTAATCTATTTTTAGATTACTGAAAACCTAAGCAATGGAAAAAACAAGAACAGAAAAATTGGACGTGGCAAAATTAAAACCTTTATACTTCAAAGCTCACTATTAGGAGAGTGAAAAGACAACCTACAGAATGGGAGAAAACATATGCAAATCATATATCCATCTAGAGTATATAAAGAATTTTGATAACTTAACAAGAAAGACAACACAATTAAAAAATGGGCACAGGATTTGAATTGACTTCTCTCCAAAGAAGATATACAAATGACCCACGACCCACAAGCACCTGAAAACACATATAACATCATTAATCATTACGGAAATGCAAATCAACACTGCAATGAGATTTCACCTTATACTCACTATGGCAGGTATGACTAAAAACAAAAATGGATTATAACAAGTGTTGACAAGAATGTGGAGAAATGGGGATCCCTGGGTGGCGCAGCGGTTTGGCGCCTGCCTTTGGCCCAGGGCGCGATCCTGGAGACCTGGGATCGAATCCCACGTCGGGCTCCCGGTGCATGGAGCCTGCTTCTCCCTCTGCCTGTGTCTCTGCCTCTCTCTCTCTCTCTCTCTGTGTGTGACTATCATAAATAAATAAATAATTAAAAAAAAAATGTGGAGAAATGGAAACTCTCATACACTGCTGGTGGAAACACAAAATGGTGCAAGTGGTGTGGAAAGCAGTTTGGTGGTTCCAAAACTTAGAATGATTATATGATCCTGCCATTTTGCTCTTAGGTATATACCCAAAAGAACTGAAAACAAGGACTCAAACAAAAACTTGTACATGATTGTTCATAGCAGCACTAGTCACAATAGTGAAAAGGTGGAAAGAACCCAAATATCTATCACGTAGACAAAATATGATATATATATGCACATAACAGAATGCTACTCCACCATAAGAAAGAATAAAACACTCCTATATGCTAAAAATGGATGAACCTAGAAAACATTATGCTAAATGAAAGAAGCCAGCCACAAAAGGTAATGTATTATAGGATTCCACTGATATGAAATACCCAGAACGGGTAAGTCCACTGAGACAGAAAGTAGAAAAGTGGTTGCTGAGGGCTTGGGGCAAAGGGAGGGGAGAGGTGGGGGAGAAGGGACTAGGAGTGATTACTTCATGGGTACAGCGTTTCCTTTGGATGATGAAATTATTTTGGAACTAGAAAGAGGTGGAGGTTGCACAACACTGTGGAGATATTAAATGCCACTGAACTGTATATACACTTTAAAATAGGTTATTTAGTGTGAATTTTACCTTAAAATGAATGAATGAAAGAAAAAAACAGACTCTTTAAAAGCCTTCCATTTACTACAGAAGAATATTTATGCTTGTAAATACCTTCCAACTGAGATGCAGTTCTTTGTCATCATGTCTATGTATAATCAATCACATACCATTATTTCCCAAATACATGAGACCTTTAAGCCTCACACAATGTTATATGTTTTATAATATATTACAACCCAGCTGAGACGTGTTAGATCAGCATCTACAAAAGGAATCTATCCCATGTAATTCTTAGTATCAGACAAGTTTAACTACTATTTAGCACAATTATTTTTTCTGATGAAAAAGAAAATGATTTAGCTATTTTGTAGGTGACTGGTAAAAGACATTAGTTAGAAATGTTAGTAATTTACTAAGCAGAAGCAATATTTACTTATTTTAATCAGTAATATGAATTTCTGAATAATTCCTTCCAGATAAGGAGGAAAATCACCTGTGATTTTAAGTGTTCCCATTCAGGATAAAGCTCAGATAAGTAGACATTTTTGAAAAAGACAGCACTGCCAGGTATTAGCTACAGAAATTATCTTGCATTGTTAGTAAAAGTGAAAACTGGTACAGTCCTTCTTGAGAAAAGTTTGGCGACATGTATTAAAATTTAAAATGTGCGTACTCCTTGATCTATCCATCTCACCACAGAAACTTAAACCAAGGAGATAATTAGATGAGATATTCATAATACTGATTAAAATAATGAAAACTGGAAACAATCTAAATGTCTATTAATTGAGTCTTGGGTAAACTATTTACAGTGCACCAGGAAATACTGTGAAGTCATTTAAAAAGAAACCATCTATGTTCATTCTTCACAGGAATTACTGAGTGAAAAGGGCTCCCATTACAGAGAACTTTTGTTGTTTTCTTGTGTCAAATCCCAGTATTTCTTAGTCTTTGAAGACTGTTTTTTGGCATATAGCCTCTTACACTTAAGCTTTTCACACTTGTTAATGCTTGTCTGATTACTAGAGGCTCCCACCATACTGTGAAATTCCCAAGAATAAGGACTGTATTATGCCCTTTCTCCAGAGTTTAGAAGAGTGCCTGGCACAATAAATATTTATTAAATAAAATAAAATTAAATTAGGGTGCCTGGGTGGCTAAAGTCAGTTAAGCATCTGCCTTTGACTCAGGTCATGATCTCATGGTCCTGGGATGCAGCCCAGCATCGGGCTCCCTGTTCAGCAGGGGGTCTGCTTCTCTCTCTCCCTCAACCTCTGCCCTTCCCCCTACCCTGCTTGTGCTCTCACTTCTCTCTCACTTTCTCTCTGTGAAATAAATAAAATATTTTAAAAATTTGTTAAGTTAGGGGCTCTTGGTGGCTCAGCAATTGAACGTCTGCCTTCGGCCCAAGGCATGATCCTGGCATCCCAGAATGGAGTCCTGCATCGGGCTCCCTGCATGGAGCCTGCTTCTCTCTCTGCTTATGTCTCTGCCTCTCTCTCTGTGTCTTTCATGAATAAATAAAATAAAAATTAATACAAAAAATGGTATATATCGTTTAAATGCTTAAATGCACTTATAATCAAAGATATACAGATTTTAAAAATGAAAGAGGATTTTCTCCCAGTCAAATTTGTCAACCCAAAAGATACCCACTTTGGTCAAGGATAGGAAGAAATGGAAAAAACTATTATGTTGTAAATAGTAACCATCACAATATAACTAGAAGGTATTTTGGCCACATGTGTAGCATACAGCACAGATTCTGAGGTCAGACAGAATGAAAATGAAGATAGGTTTTGCCTTATAACTAGTTACCTGAACTGGGGAAGTTATGCAGCACTTCTAAACTTCAGTTTCCTCATTTGTAAAGGAAATCAGATTTACTGAGAAATAAACCAACATGATACTTAGCTGCAATACTAAAGTTTATTAAAATTCAATAATAAGACCTCAAAGAGCTACTTATATCTGTTTGATTTTTTTAAAAAGTTTATTTAAGTAATCTCTACATCCACTTGGGGCTCAAACCCCTGACCCTAAGATCAAGAGTCACATGCTCTTTGGACTGAGCCAGTCAGGTGTCCCTACTTAAATCTATTTTAAAATTAAGTGATATCTTTCACAAGAATCTTCCACATAAAATAACTGACTACATTTTCTCCATAAGTTGGATATAATTCATTTATTCATCCCACAACTATTTGTTGGGCACAGTATTCAGCATCTGGCTGAATAAAAGATTGTGTCAGGTACATGGTCTAGTCGCAGGGGATGACTAATGAAAAACTAAGTCCCTATAACAGTGAGAGAGAGATAAATCTGAAAATACATGACAAAGTGAACCACTGAAACACGCGGGCAGAGAGGCAAGGATTTCTCTAATGAGAGGACATGTGAACAGAGACCCAAAAAGTGATGAGGCTAGTTATGTAAGAGTAACAAAGGTGCAGCTGCAGGAGCTTGTGACAGCAACAGAGACCAGCATGGCTAAAGAGAGGAAATCAACCAGGAAGGGTGGTAGGTGAGGTCTGAAAGGTAACCTATATCAGGCTCTGTGTGGCTTTGCAAGCCAAGGTAAGGATGTGGAGTTTGTTCTGAGTATGACAGAGAACAGTGGAAGGTTCTGAGCAGAGCAATGACATCATAACATTTTTACCTTAAGAGGTTTACTCTGGCTATTTGGGGGTTAAATTGATTAAAAGGGGCAAGAGTGAAATGAAAGCAGGAGGCCACTTAGAGGCCACCATCATAGTGTGAGTGAGAGACAGTGGCTTCATGGTGAGAAATAGTCACATTCAGGATACAGTTCAGATGTAGTGCTGTCAGGATTCCACTTCTAAGAACCTAACTCAAAGATTTCACTGTTGCTATTCAAAAAGGTTTAAATGCAAGGATGCACAAAATAAGCTGCTCACAACTTGATACAAGTTGATTGGTATAAAAGAGGTAGTCATTTAGAAATGATGATTTTGAACATATAATGACATGGAAAAATGTTCATATACTATGTTATGTGAAAATAGCTGGTTATAAAACAAAATGTTCAATATTAATCCAGTTTATCCCAATAAAACGTATAGAAAAAGATTGGGGGTGCCTGGGTGGGTCAGTTGGTCAAGCATCCAACTCTTGATTCCGGCTCAGGTCATGATTACAGGGTCATGAGATCAAGCCCTGTGTTGGGCTCTGTGCTCAGTAGGGAGTCTGCTTGAGATTCTCTCCCTCTGCCCCTCCCCGTTCGCTCTCTCTCCCCCCTACAATAAATAAATCTTAAAAAGAAAAAAGAAAAAACATTGAAGGTTATACACCAGCATGTTAGCAAAATATCTCTCTGGGTTGTGAAATTACCAATTTGTCACTTTTCTTCATTGAGCTTACTGTATTTTTCAAATTTTCTGTAATGACAATATATTACTTCTGTAGGAAGAAATGATCTAAAAATGTAATAATGAGAAGAACATTTCAACAAATATGATTACTGATGAATAGCCATTTGAGTCTATTAATAGTTTCATTACTTACCATTACTTTGCGCAAAGTGTATCTTTTGGATCGAATGTCATCCATCAGCATCTCATAAGGGGTGAGTTGATATTCGATGGGCAAAGGATTGTACTGCCGCTCTTGGACCTTTTTGAGTTTTACTCCATTCCGCAAATCCCTCATCACCTGTACCCAGAATCGAGCCTAAAAGAACCAGGGATGGGAGAGATGTCCATGAATAAGTTTGCTTATTTCCTCTAAACAGCTACAGTGATAAAGAAAAAGAGCAAAACACTGAGTAAACCAAACAAAACCAATTTTTAAAATTAGGTTTTAGGATATTAAAAAGTCGGTAGAAAGCCATTAGAGAATCACAAGCTCTAGGTGCTGAGTCACCTGAGTGTAAACCCTAACTTACCCACTGCAGAAGGTTGCACCAATGGCCTATTCTTCATACCTCTTGTGTCTACATCCTGTTATGTGATTTTGCTCACTAAAGAGGAGTATATGTCCTGTACCCTAACATTGGATTTGGCTATGTCATTTGCTTGGCCACTGAAATAGCAGTTGATATGATGTGACCAAATCCTGCAAAAGCAAATGCACAATGGGCTTGTCACTCATGCTTCTATTATTGCAATGAGAACCTCATGCCTAGATCAGTATGTTGCCCAGGAGAAGGATGAGACACACATAGACTGGAGTTACCACAACTGATCTGCATACTCATGAGCTAAATAAATGTACTGTTTTATGCAACTATGATTCTGTAGTAGTTGGTTATGCAGCATTATTGTGACCAGAGCTAATTAATATATCCACCTATTAGCTACCGGACATCCAGCAAGTTGCTTCACCTTTCTGAACCCTGGCTTCTTCATCAATAAAATAAAATAGTACTTCATAACTTACTGAGATGGTCAGAGATGATACACAGTGTTTTGTACATGAAAAATGCTCAAAAATGACAATTTTTATGTTATTACTATCTTTGTATAAATTACTTAATAACCATTTTCTTATCAACAAATAATAGTAAGTTGCCTTGCTGGCCCCTCAAGAAAATAAGATATATATGAAGCACTTATAATAATATAAGACACATTAAATATGCATATTATTATTAATATTTTAATCCTTTCATTTTCCTACCTTTAAGCTAAAGTATCATAGTCTCTGCTTCCATGAAAAGTAAATTATTATAATAATTAACTGAAACACTGTAGTTTGTTAAAATTAATAAGCAGCTCAAGTAGTTACTTAAATGTATTTACTAAAAAACAAGTGATAGGGGCATCTGGCTGGTTCAATCTGAAGAGCACTGGATTCTTGCCCAATTTGAGCCCCATGCCGGGTATAGAGATTACTTAAATAAAAAATTTTTAAAAAGCAACTGATGTATTTCCTAAGACTTATCTACATAAAATAACTATGGATTAAATGTCTTAAAAATGTTTTCGAAAACAATTTGATTTTAAAAACATGTATGTCATTTCTTATTCCAAAAAGGATATGAATATGAATACAATACTGTGGTATAGCCCTTAGGATACTTTCTAAAATATTCCTATTTTATTTTTTAAATTTATTTTACTTTTTTTGTTTTCTTTTATAAACCCTTGTGTCGAGGGCTGACTTTCAATAGATCGCAGCGAGGGAGCTGCTCTGCTTGGTATGAAACCGGACCCAGAAGCAGATCTCCTGCGAGTGGTTTAGCATCAGGCTCCCCAGGAACACACATTGCGTGAGGGGCGAGGGGGCGGCCCCCTTCCCGGAGTAGCCCATTTCCCAGGAGGAGGGGCTCTCCGCAGAGGACCCTGGTCCCCATCTGCGGCAGGGACGGCAGGTGACCAGCCATCCAAGGCTGAGGCCAACCAAGGCTCTGCGGCGCTGCCAAGTAGGTCCGCTTGGGTGGGATTCTGACTTAGAGGTGTTCAGTCATAATCTCACAGACGGTAGCTTCACCCCATTGGCTCCTCAGCCTAAAATATTCCTATTTTTAAACAGACTCTTGGATTCTGCCATTAAAGTTACTCTAATAGAATATTCCTAAAATATTTAGATTACTCTTTTGAGAATGTTCTTGTCCCAAATTCTCTTATACTCATTCCTTTAAGATCCAGTTCAAATATCATCTCATCCTTTAAAATCCTGTCTCTTCTCTTGACCTCCCCAGGCTTTAAGAAAACCTGACATGTGAAACCTCGAATTCTCAAAAACAGATAAACTAGAGGGGCAGAGGGTGGGGAAGAAGTAGACCCCCTCCCCCTCCAGCAGGAAACCTGACACCCAGGCTACATCCCAGGAGTCTGGGATGATGACCTGAGCCAAAGGCAGACACTCAACTAAATGAGCCGTCCAGGCACCCCTCATTTCATTCTAATATTTCTAAATAATTCATTTTAAGGTTCTTACAAGAAACAGACTGGTGATCTAGGCAAATGGAACTCCCTTTGGAATTAGTGCATCTCTTGTCAGTAATCTTGCTAGTTTTTAAAAGAGGCTGACTTAAGACAATAAATTAAATTTTTAGTTCAAGTTTTTATTAGCTGTTTGCTAAATTCGGACCACCTGGAGTTATTTATCTGGCTTCCATATAAAAAAAAAACACATTTAAAAATCTTTTAGGCAAGATGAAATACACCTGGAAAAAGACTACCAGACTTCTATACAAAGGAAATTTCATAATATTATTCTAAAATGACAGTACTCACTTATTAGATATTATAGGCGGTTTTTTAAATTTACTTTTAAATGTTCCAGATTTATATAATTCCAAATATCTCAGTAAAGATATCATCAATAATCATCAATAAACTAAGAATATTTACATTCATACATTAATATATGTAGATCCACACAACGGGAATGGACTACTACTAGTAATAAAAACATTAAACTATTCATACAGGCATTCATGTATGTGAATCGATGAACATTCATTCATCCATTCAACCTGGATGAAATCTCAAAAGAATTATGCTGAATGGAAGAAGTCAAGCAAAAAATAGTACATACTATAGGATTATATTCATATAAAATTTTAGAGAATACAAACTAATCTATAGTGAGAGAAAACAGATCATTGATTGCCTAGAAGTTGGGGAGAAAGGAAGCAGGAAAGAGGATTACAAATGGGTATGAGGAAATTTTGGAGGTGATGGATGGGCTCATTAATTTGATTATATGATGCTTTCATGGGTATGTATGTGTATATGTATATGCCAAAACTTATTGTGCTTTTTCAGTATGTGCAACTTGTTGTATGCTGATTATACTTTAATAAAGCTTTTAGAAAATAAAATTAAACAATTAAAATCTAATATGGTCAAAAACAACTTGTTTATGTCCCCCAAATCCACATCTACTGCTAGTCCCTCATTTAATGTCATTATTTAATCATTTTTCATTCTCAACCTGAAAAGTCAGGACACTGAAAGTGCCTTCCCACTGACACCTGAACATATCTCAATCTAATTTAATGACACTGACTCTCCTGTCCTCCATCCAGGCTGTCATGTTGACCCAACTCTAAGTCATATATGAGCACAGGGACTCTTGGTTTCACTAGGTTCTAGAACCATGCCAGAAAACAGTGGCTAGTCAAAGTTTGTTGCATAAATATAATGCAATCATCTGTGCTCAAAGTCTGTCTTCTATTTTGAGGTGAGAGATCTTGTATTATTCATTTTGTATCACCAGAACCTAATCCAGTAACTATTCATCAGATAAATGAATGTACTACATTTTAATTTCATACCTTATTATGAATAGAGCTTCAACTTTGACTTACAAGAGTATGCTAAGGTATTAATATAATTAGAAAGGTCAATATTTTATCTTTTTAAAAGATTTTATTTATTTGACAGTGAGAGCAGTAGGCAGAGTTAGAGGTTCCTGCTGAGTGGGAAGCCCAATGTGGGGCTCAATCGCAGGACCCTGGGATCATGACCTGAGCCAAAGGCAGACAGATGCTTAACTGAATGAGCCATCCAGGTGCCTGAAAGATCAATACTTCTTTTAAAACACCAAATTTCTTAGAAGACATTGGGGGTAGTTTTATCCATTTAGTTTAGTAAAATGGGGAATACACATTTCCTGAAATGTTAAGACTCGGCATTCAAATTCATACAATATCAATACATATTATAGCCCTTAATAGCCAGTATTTTTTTTAAAAAAATTACACCATGGGGTGCCTGGGTGGCTTGGTTGGTTTAGCATCGGACTGTTGGTTTCAGTGCAGGTTATGATCTCAGGGTCCTGAGACTGAGCCAGGCGTTGGGCTTCCCACTGAGCAAGAAGCCTGTTTCTCCATCTCTTTCCCTCTTCCCCTCCCCCCACTCACACTCTCTCCAAAATCAATAAATAGATCTTTAAAAAATAACAACAAACCCCCCCAAAACCACATTACACTATATCTTCAACATTAAATAGAACAGAGAATGCCCAACTCCCTTACCCAGTCAGCATTTTTCAGCTCTTCCAGGTCTGTGTTAGATTCATCAGTCTTTTCCATTTCTTGAATCTTCTTAAGATTCTACAAATTAAAATAAAAAAACATTTAGGTATAAACATTTCACTAAGTTACCTTTCAAATTAAAATTTCTAACAGATACCTTCAGACAAAGTACATTCAAAAGTGTTATTGAAGTAGATAGTACAGAATATATCCTCTGTAGATTTCAGTCATGGTAGACCAGAATAAATACACAACTACAGAGGGGTGAACTGAGATTGCTAACTGTACTTTCTTTCTAGGTCTCGTGGCTAAACCTTTGTCACCATATTAACTTGCACCCCCCTAAACTATATTGATACTGCCCTCTTCCTCAACCCCCATATTCAATCCAGCCTTAAATCTCATAGCTATTACTTCCTCCATATAACCTAACCCCTCTTCCTCTTATATCCACTGCAGATCTCTTAATACAAACACCTCTGAGGACAAAAACAATGACTTGAGGTATATATTATTCTGTTGACTAGAAGAGTGTTTTTCCCAGCTTCTTATAATTAAAATAGTGAAAGAAAAGAGATTTAAGGAGGGACACCTGGGTAGCTCAGTTGTTGAGCATCGGCCTTTGGCTCAGGGTGTGATCCTGGGGTTTGGGATCAAGTCCTGCATTGGGCTCCACGCAGGGAGCCTGCTTCTCCCTCATCCTATGTCTCTGCCCACCCCCTCTCTCTGTCTCACATGAATAAATAAAATCTTTAAAAGAGAGAGAGGGGGAGAGAGAGAGAGAGAGAGAGAGAGAGAGATTTAAGGAGGTGAACTGCCTCTGGGCACCTAGGGACTCTATGAGGCTATGACATCTATCAATAGCAGTGCTCTTTCCTCTCCAACCCAAAAAAATCAAGAGCAGAGAATAAGTACATCTCTTACTATTTCTTCCCACTCTGGCCTTAGGGCATTTGCACTAGGTGTTCCCTCTTGCCAGAATGCTTTACCCTACATATTCACATAACTAATTCTCACACATCCTTCTCATTTTTGCTCAAAATGTCACCTTCTCAATGGGATCTACCTTGACCATCCTATACAAATCCCAAGCTCCATACCCTGTCACTAGCAATTCCCCTAGTCTATGACTTTTTCCAAAAAGCATCCTACCTTCTAACAGTCTATATGATTTACTTTATATGTTTACTGGCTGCCTCTCATTGCTAGATTTTAAGCTTTATAAGGAAGTATTTTTGTGTATTTTGTTCACTAATGGGCTCCTCAAATCTCTAAAAATGCCTTGTATTTGGTAAATAAGACAATTAAGATATTTAAGCTAAGAAGTCATTTTTTTTAAAGATTTTATTTATTTATTCATGAGAGACAGAGAAGCAGAGAGAGAGAGAGAGACAGAGACAGAGACAGAGACACAGGCAGAGGGAGAAGCAGGCTCCATGCAGGGAGGCTGACATGGGACTCAATCCTGGGACTCCAGGATCAGGCCCTGGGCTGAAGGTGGCGCTAAACCACGGACCCACCCAGCCTACCCAAGAACAGTCAAATCTTAAATCTCAATAGCTCTTATCATGTCAACTTTAATAAGAAGCCCAATGAAAGGGAAAAATATTCAGAGGAAATTTCTGAATTTTCTTCTCTAAATTCAGAATTCACTGGCAGGGTGAGTAGAAAACTCTTATCTATGCCACACAAAAAAATATGCTCTCCAGGGAAATAAATATGTAACTCAAGCTCACATTACATTTAAGTGTCTCATTCAATCAACAGATGATAAGATAAATAATAAGCAAATTAAAAGGGAAAATTAATCTGCCTAACACCACACAGAAGAAATGAAGTAACAATAACACTAAACAGGTCAACAAGATTCAGTCTGCACCAAAATAAAATGGTTTGCAACCTTAATGCCTGAGATGATCGAGTGTGTCTACATGGGCCAACATTCTAACCTTTCAATCTGGAGCCATGAAAACAAAGAGCCCCATACTGCACTGAATTCTTTCTGTCCTATTTCCCCCATCACCTTAAGGCTGACTCCTCAAAAAGTACTATATTGCTTACCAATGATCTATAAACCAAAAGATAATGAAAAAAGCAGAAAACATGATGCAGAAGCTCACTTTTACAAGCCTATATTGTTTTAAAATTTTTTCAATGGTCTCTAGGTCATTCTAGGATCCAGACAACAGAAGGCAAGACAAACAGTATAGGGATAGTAGAAGATGGATGGTCTTTGGCAAGAGAAAATATTTATCTTTTTTTTCTTGATTCCTACCGTTACTACCAAAGTTCATTACAAGTCTCTTAGCTGTTCCTTCTGCTCCAGTTTCTTCCTCATTCGGTTAATCTTTTCACTTCTCTATGGTGGGTTCCTAGGCTCCCTGCTGTGGCCTTCAAACTGGGGTACCTGTACTTTTGAGGACCTCTAGTCAAACAGTACAGTGATATGCCAGGGAACATTTACAATAGCATATAAACATGACACATTTCCCTGGAGTGCATTTTACTCACAGATAATGTGATGGATGATGTGGTAAGCTGTCCAGCTCTACACCATGCACACCTCGCCCCCCCCCGCCCCCCCTTCCACCGGCTGCTGGAGGTATGGTCTGACAAACGCTTATGGCTTAATCCTGCTCCAGGAGCTGCACTCAGTGTTCGGAGCAAAGAGCTACCCTGCCACAGGTATGCCCCATCTCTGGGGTAGCCCATATCCAATCATGGGTCCATGTGGAAGTACACAGATCAGGCTTCCCTGCCTGATTTGGTACAACTCTGAAGGGCCATCTCAACTTCCAAGCTCCCTGTGGGATTGGCTGAGGCCTGCTGTATCTGCATCATAGTTCAGCTTTTCCTTCACCCACCCTCACAATTGTTCCCCAGTGCAATTCCTTTTTTTTTTTTTAAAGAGGAAATTTATTTTATTTTTTTATTCATTTATGACAGTCACAGAGAGAGAGAGGCAGAGACATAGGCAGAGGGAAAAGCAGGCTCCATGCACCAGGAGCCCGACGTGGGATTCGATCCCGGGTCTCTAGGATCGCGCCCTGGGCCAAAGGCAGGCGCCAAACCGCTGCGCCACCCAGGGATCCCCCCAGTGCAATTCCTAATAAAACCTCTTGAATTCAAATTTTGCCTCTCAGAATCCATTTCCTGGGGGAACTCAATCTACATATGGAATGTTTAAAATATTTTAACAGATACAGGTGTATAAAACAAAATTTATATGGATTTTAAAGACAAAATGCATGATTTCAAAAACATTTTTTTAAAAGATTTTATTTCTTTATTCATGATAGACACAGAGAGAGAGAGAGAGAGAGGCAGAGACACAGGCAGAGGGAGAAGCAGGCTCCATGCAGGGAGCCCGACGCAGGACTCGATCCTGGGACTCCAGGATCGCGCCCTGGACCAAAGGCAGGCACCAAACCACTGAGCCACCCAAGGATCCCCTCAAAAACATTTTTGACTTGCACTAAACAGTATATCCCTCAGTGGGCATCTGTTTTGTCTAGAAACCTTTTCTCCCTTCCTTCTTTCCATTGAAGAAAGCAGCCTGTACAGTTTGAGTGGAGCTAATAACCCCCTGCCCGGTACACCTCATCGCCAACTCACAAGGGTGAAGACATCCTCCATCAACGAGTGGGACCCATTTTCCTGACCACAGCAAATAGTTCTTAAACAGGTACATGACTGAATTTTCCTCTGAGATATTTCTGCCCCAATTAAGAGAAAAGATTTTCTGCTGGAGTTACTGAACTGAGAGAATGTGAGATATAGGTTATAGACTGTCATCTTACCTGCTTTTTAGTAAAAGCCCATCCTAGGGAGAGAAAGAAAGCCCCAATTACAGGTTTTGAGACACTAGATCAAGCTGTGCTTAAAGCTAGCCTACTCTTAGACTTCCCACTTATGTGAGCTAGAACATCTTCCCCCACTCTACCCAAGGTAATTTGAGTGGATTTCTGTTACTTGCAACTGAAAGAGTTATGATTTAGTATGCCCCCTTAATCCAGAAATATGAGTTCATGCATCTGTGTTTTAGGAGTATTCTGGTGGAGTAATATGAGAAGCATATGGTCCCTTTCCCACCCAACTTTAAATTTTACTGTTCTCCAACACATTCCTGACTAAATGTAGTCCAGATGGTCTCACTGTTACACCTTTATGCATCTCTACCTTTACCTCTGGGCTCTAATAAAATCCCTAACTCACTGCTACTAAGAAAAACTATCCACTCTTTATAATAGTAAAGATAGTTTAAATATATACTCCAAGAATTTGACGTTTGTCTGAATAGTAGCACAAATTGTAGTTCAGACACTTCCTAGTTGTGTGACTTTATACAAGTCATTTAACTGCTCTATTTAATCTACTGTCATGTTAAGTATTTAGTATTAGTTATTATAAGCCAATACATATTTTTGAGAATTTGACTGTGAACACTTTTATTCCATCAAAAAACATCTTATTCTTTTACCAAATGAAACCTTTCTCTAGTCTCTTCATGAAATCAACTTGACTCACCAATAAATCAAATAGTTGAGAATCTGTGAATACCATAATTGAACAAGCCTGCACAAATGTGCAACTAGAAATCTCAGATTTAGCAGAAAAAAATAAATGAGTTATTTGAAAGTAAATTACATATTTTTCTAGTTTTAGTGGCAAACTTCTGTCAATTACATTCTAGCTTCTAAATAGATATTTTGTATGTAAAAATGTAATAACGATGCCAACTTGTGCTTGAAATATGGTGAGAACATTCTACATTACAACACACATGGCAATCAACTCTGCATTTCTGATATAACCATTCTCACGCTAGCAATTAGAACTATCCCATGACAACACTTTGTTTCTGGCATCTTAAAAAATAAATAAAATCTACTCTGTGAATCACAAGTATATCAAATGCCCAAAGAGTAATTTTAATTCAATTGTGTAGGTTCAACGTCAGCTCACACATAAATGCCCATCCTTGTAAATATATTCACATATTTATATGTTAATAAAAGCATTCCGATAATGACAGTTTTCCTCCATACTGTTAACCATTTAAAACTATCATTTATTGATATCCTCTACGTACTGAGTACACGTTTTCAGTTAGAAACTTTTAAATATGTAAAAAGGAGTATGTTTTAATAATTCCTTAAACTTTTTCTTACTCAATATACGCTAATATACTTTCAAAGAAATTGCTAAATCCATTTCCCAAGTGACAAAATCACTTATACAAATGTTGCCTGTAAAAACAAAAAACAAAAAACAAAAAAAAATGTTGCCTGTAATAAATAGAACATGTATGTCAGCTACAAAGATTAAGAGCCATGATGTCCTGAGATATTTTTACCACAGAGAAAAGCAAGAAAAGGAATTTTATTTACCAGCCCCAAATTAGTATTTTGAAAATTAGGGTATAAAAAACTCCCAAGGAATTATAACAGTTCTTCTGATAACTGAAAGTCTCCTATGTAGATTATAGAGTTAATGGATAATTATTAAAGAATAGGATTTATATTTTCATTAAGTCTTATGGCACTTTCTTAAAGATATAACATACTCTTCTCCCTAAGGGGTATGACAGGGAGAAGATAACTACAATAAATTGAGAGAAAGTCAGAATTTTATTTAATGAGAAAATGTAAAATGTTAAGATACTAAACTGTAAGTTGATAATTTTTATAAGACTGAATTTCTGAAGAAATTAGAAGAACTACAGACAAAGTCATCAAAATGAAGGAAATTCATTTCCACATTCTAGGAAAAGAGTATCATTCCTATATTACAATATTTTTGCTAACATACACACACACATAGGCTGAGGGTTTAATGACCATCTGCTCCAAGTAGCTGTACCCATAGTATCTCCCTAGATACATAATCACCCTTTCAGTTTTCATACTCATCAACTCTTCATATTTAAAGAAATGCAGTGATAATCATAAAACAATCATTAAAATATCACGGATAATATCTGCAAATTATATCACAAAAAGTTATTTCTGTTAAGTGTCATGATCCCTGAAATTCAGCCCCACATCATAAGGGCACCCTGCTCAGCGGGGAGTCTGCTACCCCTCTCTTTGCCCCTCTCCCTGTTTGTGGCTCGCTTGCTCATTCTCTCACTCACTTTCTTTCAAATGAATAAATAAAATCTTCAAACAACAACAACAACAACAAACAAGTCAGGAACACCTGGGTGGCTCAGTGGTTGAGTGTCTGCCTTTGGCTCAAGGCCTGATCTCAATTCCAGGGATTGAGTCCCACACATCGGGCTCCCTGCAGGGAGCCTGCTTCTCCCTCTGCCTATGTCTCTGCCTCCCTCTCTGTGTCTCTCATGAATAAATAAAAATCTTTAAAAAAAATCAGTAAGTAAAGACTGATACTCCATTAGAAAAATGGGCACAGGATACGAACTGGGCAACTGATAAATACAAATGTCTCTTAAGCATATGAAATGTATCCAATCTCATTCATTCGTAATAAGGAAAATGTAAACTAAAACTATGGAATACAAATTTTCACCTATCACTTAGAAAACATATTGTGTAGGAAAACAGACACTCTTACACAATGCTAAGGAGAGTACCAACTGGTAAAACTCTACTGAAGACAATTTCATACTTTTTTTTCTTTAAAGATTTTATTTATTTATTTATTCATGACACACACACAGAGTGGGAGAGAGAGAGAGAAAGAGAGAGGGAGACAGAGACAGGGAGAGAGAAGCAGAGACACAGGCAGAGGGAGAAGCAGGCTCCATGCAGGGAGCCCGATGTGGGACTCGATCCCGGGTCTCCAGGATCACACCCCGGGCTGAAGGCAGCACCAAACCTCTGGGCCACCGGAGCTGCCCAATTTCATACTTTTTATAAAACTTTTAAATGCACACTTCCTTTGAACCAGCAATTAATTTTCCTACACATATGATTATACTCATGAAAAGTAGCTTTAAAACTATCTACTGCAACATTGTTTGTAATAGCAAAAGATTGGAAGTAATCTAGTAACTGTCAATAGGGGGTTAATTAAATCAATCAGAGTATATTCACACAACATATTACAAAGACATAAAAGATAAAAACACAAATGTACTGATATAAAATGATCTCCATGATATATTATTGAATGAAAAAAGGAAAGTTCAGAACAGCATAAAAAAGAAAAAATATATTTTTGTTAGTTATGGATAAAATGTCTCCATAAGGACAAAGAAGAAATTAATTAAATTTGTTGTCTGTGGGATAGGGACTGTATGGCTAGGAGATAGAAGCAGAAGGGTATAATTTACTGTAACACTTTTGAATTTTGGGGCGTTTGAACCATGTGAATTTTGTTAAAATGAAGTTAATTAAATTGAAGAAGTTACAAGACAAGTAAAGATTCTTCTGCAATATTAGGCAGGGAGAGTAGTGACAAGAGCAAAGATATCTAGGGCAGAGAGGGTAATTTAGTTATTTCTGATGAGGTGAGTGCTTTGAAAATTTATTAACATCCACAAAATAAGAAATCTATTGAAAAGAGACAGACATTGACAAGGGCCCTGAAAAGTTAATGATGAATGATCTAATTAAAATGAACAAATGGCAACCTTACAAACAGACATCTGGTGGTAATCCTTTCTTTCAAAACAGGGTATGTTCCCCACTTGGAAGAATATTCATCCATTTTAGCTGTAGAGGGGAATTTCCAGCTAACTTAAATGCTACCATTTTATTACTGGAGGTGTTGTGAGCAGGCATGAGGAGAATGAAAGGTGGGGAATATGAGAAAGCTGATTAAAATATACTTCAAGGGATCCCTGGGTGGCGCAGCGGTTTGGCGCCTGCCTTTGGCCCAGGGCGCGATCCTGGAGACCCAGGATCGAATCCCACGTCGGGCTCCTGGTGCATGGAGCCTGCTTCTCCCTCTGCCTGTGTCTCTGCCTCTCTCTCTCTCTCTCTCTCTCTCTCTGTGTGACTATCATAAATAAATAAAAATTTAAAAAAATAAAATAAAATATACTTCAATATGTGAATGAGACAAGTCTTATGGCTTTATCTGAGTACAGTCAAGCAGAATATAGTCAGAAGTCACGTCACACACAGATACCTTAGTGTAACTGATCATTGGCAATGGTATGACATAGGCGGATCTGGCTATTGGCTGATAAGAGGTGGTGGGTGGGAAATATTTAATTTGATTTTCTTCAACCAATTACAGATAATAAAATGCGGTTATTTGGTTTTCTAAAAAGATAAATATTTAATAACAGTGTAGTCAATTTCAAAAACATCGTTTTTCCCCTAACAAGATACTTTATACGTATGTGTGCATGATATTCTACTTTAGGTAAAATATTTTGGTAATAGTCTTCTCTAAGATAAACTGAACTCAAAGATTTCACCATGATATTCTGATTTCTTATACAGGACTAATGATAATAGGACACCTAATGAAGTATCACAGTAGTATTTGTTACGTAGTGTAGAAACATTCATATAATATTGTGAAGATTCATAATGAGCCATGCTCATTTCTAATTCATCTTCTTACCTCAGAATTCCAGTATCTGGTCCAATATTAGCAGCTAAAGATAAACTGGCTTCAATCTAGGCATGTAAAGATCATCCTCTCATCACAAGATTTTTATTAAATTTAGGGCAAGATTTAATCATTTGGAAGAATTTAAATGACAAGGTTTAAAATAAAGTCACATATAACTAAGGATAATTTAAACATTCAGAAAATCAAGACTCTGGCATGATGCTATTTTTTTTTTTTTTTTTTTTAAAGAATGAGGTCTTTCAGAACATGAGAGAATCCTAACTCTGGGAAACGAATTAGGGGTGGTAGAAAGGGAGGTGGGTGGGGGGTGGGGGTAACTGGGTGATGGGCACTGAGCGGGGGGCACTTGATGGGATGAGCACTGGGTGTTATTCTATATGTTGGCAAATTGAACACCAATAAAAAATAAATAAAAAAAAAGAATGAGGTCTTATTTAGACAGAAAAAAGGTGTGTGTGTGGGGGTGGGGGTGGGGGGGTGGGGCAGGCGTGGAGGGAGAGAGGGAATCTTAAGTAGGTTCCATGCCCAGCAGGGCTAAATCTCATCATCCTGAGATAATAACCTGAGCCAAAATCAAGAGTTAGCTGACTAAGCCACCGTGCCACTGTATTTTAATTTTTCTAAAAATTTTTATTTTTGAGTATACTTGACACACATTACTGAATGTATCATTTAGTAATTTTACAAGTTTACACATCATGCTGGGCCCACTACAAGTGTGGCTACCATATGTGCCATCACATCACTATTAAAACATCATTGACTGTATTCCTTATGTTGTGCCTTTTACTCTTGTGCCTTATTCATTTTATAACTGGAAGCCTGTGTCTCTTACAACCCTATACCCCTTTTTCTCAACCCCTCACCTTCTTCTCTCCCCTCTGGCAACCATCAGGCTGCTCTCTGTATAGATCCATTTATGTCGTTGCAAATGGCAAGATCTCATCCTTTATAATGGTTGCATAATACTCTACATCTTACCTATTGTAAATAATACTCCAATAAACACAGAGGTGCATATATCTTTTTGAATTAGTGTTTCCATTTTCTTTCAGTAAATACCCAGCAGTGGAATGACTAGATCATCTGGTAATTCTATTTTTAGTTGTTTGAGGAACCTCTATACTGTTTTCCACAGTAGCCGCAACAGTTTGCATTCCCAACAGTGCATGAGAGTTCCTTTTATTCTACATCCTTGCCAACATGTGTTATTTCTTCTTTTTAATGTTAGCCATTCTGACAGGCGTGAGGTGGTCTCTCATTGAGAGTTTGATTTGCATTTCCCTGATAAGTGATGCTGGGCTTTATATGTATATATGGCCAGGAGACATCTTTGGAAAAATATCTATTCAGGTCCTCTGTCCAGTTTTTAATTGGATTAGGTTTTTTTTTTTTTTTGAGGTATTGAGTTGTAAAAGTTCTTTATATTTTTTGGATATCAACCCTTTATTGGATACATCATTTGCAAATCTCTTCTCCCATTCAGTAGCTGTACAAAAACTTTATTTTGATGTAGTCCTAACAGTTTATTTCTGCTTTTGTTTCCCTTTCCTTAGGAAACATATCTAGAAAAACATAGCTATAACTGATGTGAGAGAAATTACTGCCTATATGCTCCTCTCAGATTTTTATGGTTTCAAGCCACATATTTAGTTTTTTTTTTTTTTTTTAGGTTGTATTTGTTTTAGAGTGGGGCAGGCAGAGGAAGAGGAAGATAGATAAGGAGACTCCTCACTGAGCACAGAGCCCAATGCGGGGCTTGATCCCAGAACCTGAGATCATGCCCTGAGCTGAAACTGGGAGTTGGGATGTTTAATTGAGTGACCCACCCAACTGCCCCTCATAATTAGTTCTTATGCATTTTGAGTTTATTTTTGTATATGGTGTTAGAAAGTGATCCAGTTTCATTCTTTTACATGTAGCCATCCAGTTTTCCCTACACCATTTGTTGAAGAGACTGTTTTCCCCATTGTGTACTCTTGTCTCCTTTGTCATAGATTGACCATATAATCATGGATTTATTTCTGGGCTCTCTATTGTGTTCCATTGAGCTATGTGTCTATTTTTGTACCAGTTACCAAACTGTTTTAATTACTACAGCTTTGTAGTACATCTTGAAATCTGGGATTGTGGTATCTCCAGCTTTGTTTTTCTCAGGATTGCTTTGGCTATTTGGGGTCTTTTGTGGATCGATACAAATTTAATATTATTTGTTCTAGTTTTGTGAAAAACACTGTGGGTATTTTGATAAGGATTGTACTGAATCTGTAGAATGTCCTGGGTTATATGGCTATCTTAACAATATTAATTCTTCCAATCCATGAGTATGGAATATCTTTCCATTTATTTGTGTCTTTAATTTCTTTCATAAGTGTTTTATACTTTTGGCAGTATAGGTCTTTTACCTCTTTGGTTAAGTTTATTCCTTGGTATTCTGTTCTTTTTGGGGGCAGTTGTAAATGGTGTTTTTTTAAAATTTCTGTTACTTCATTATTAATGTATAGAAATAATAACTATTTCTGGGTATTATGTATCTTGCTACTTTACTGAATTTCTTTTATTACTTCTAGTAATTTTCAGATGGAGCAATCAGGATTTTCTATGTATAGTATCATGATTTCAGCAAATAGTGAAGGTTTTACTTCTTCTTTACCAATATGGATGTTTATTTCCTTTTTTGTCATGGTTGTTGTAGCTATAAGGGCTTTTAGTACTATATTGAATAAAAGTGGCAAGAATAAACATTCTATGTTTATTTATATTCCTTCCTTTAAAGGAAACGCTGTCAGTTTTTCACCATTGAGGATGATGTTAGCTGTGAATTTTTCATATATGGTCTTAGTTATGTTGAGGTATGTTCCCTGTAATCTCACTTTGTTTAGAGTTTTTAATCATGAATGGATGTTGAATCTTGTCAAATAATTTTTTCGCATCTATTGAGATGACCATATCATTTTTATCCCTAGTTTTGTTTATGTGGTGTATAATGTTGATTTGCAAATATTGAATCATCCTTGCATCTCTGGAATAAATCTTACCTGACTGCAGTGAATGATCTTTTTATGTATTGTATGTAGTTTGCTAATATTTTATTGAGGATTTCTGCATCTATGTTCATCAGGAATATTGGCCTTAGTTTTCTTTTTTGTGGTGTCATTATCTGGCTTGGGGTTTTGGATAATGCTGGCCTCGTAGAATGTATATGGAAATTTTCCTTCCTTTTCTATTCTTTGGCATGGTTTGAAGAGAATAGGTATTAACTCTTCTTTATGAATTGGTAGAATTCACCTGTGAATTCATTTGGTCCTCGACTTATTTTTTTGATAGTTCGATTACTGACTCAATTGTGTTACTTAAAATTGACCAATTCATATTTTCTATTTCTTCCTGGTTCAGTTTTGAAAGACTATGTTTCTTAGAATCTGCCGACGTCTTCTAGGTTGTCCAGTTTGTTGGCATGTAATTTTTCAGTCTTGTCTTATAAATCCTCAGTATTTCTGTAGCATCAGTTGTTATTTCTTCTCACTTCTGATTTTATTTATTTGGGCTCTTTCTCTTTTTTTTTTCATGATGAGACTGATTAAAAGTCTGCCAATTTTGTTTATTTTTTCAAAGAACCAGCTCGATTTCATTTATTTTCTTCTGTTGTTCTTTTGTGTCTCTATGTCACTTACTTCTGCTCTGATCTTTATTATTTCCTTTTTCTTCTACTCACCTTGGGCTTTGTTCTATTTCTAGTTCCTTTAGGTGTAAGGTTAGATTATTTATTCAAGCTTTTTCTTGTTTCATGAAGCAGGCCTCTATTCCTGTTTATTTCCCTCTTTAAACTGCTTTTGCTGGGTCATCTGGGTGGCTCAGTGGTTGAACGTCTGCTTTTGGCTCAGGTCGTGATCCCAGTGGTCCTGGGATCAAGTCCTGCATCAGGCTCTCTACAGAGAGCCTGCTTCTCCCTCTGCCTCTGTCTTTCATGAATAAATAAAATCTTTTAAAAAATGAAAAAAAAAAATAAACTGCTTTTGCCTTGTCCCAAAGATTTTGGACAGTTATGTTTTCATTTTCATTTGTCCCTATGTATTTTTTTATCTCTTCTTTTATTGCTTCATTGGCCCACTGGTTGTTTAATATCATGCTGTTTAGTCTCCACATGTTTGTATTTTTCTAGTTCTTTTCCCCTTGTGATTTGTTTACAGTTTCATACCATTGTGGTTGGAAAAGACGCATGGTATGATTTCAATCTTCTTAAATTTATTGAGGCTTCATGGGGCACTTGGGTGGCTCAGTCAGTTAAGCACCAACACTTGATTCGGCTCAGGTCATGATCTCAGGGTCCTGGGATCAAGCCCCATACTGGGCTCCACACTCAGCAAGCAGTGTCGTCTTGAGGATGCTCTCCCTCTGCTCCCTGCCTCTGATCTGCTAATGTGCTCACTCTCATTCTCAAACAAATACATCTTTTTTTAAAAAAAATTACTGAGGCTCATTTTGTGGCCTAATATGTGATCTATTCAGGAGAATATTCTCTGTGGGTTTGAAAAGAATGTGTATTCTGTTGTTTTTGAATGGAATGTTCTGACGGATTTGTTATGTCCATCTGGTCCATAGTTTCCTTACTGAATTTCTGTGTGGACTATGTATCCATTAATATAAGTGGAGTGATAAAGTCCCCTACTACTATAGTATGACCATTAACTTCCCTCCTTATGTCTGTTAATATTTGCTTTATGTATTTAGGTGTTCCAGTGTTAGGTGCATAGATATTTACAATTATTATAACCTCTTGTTGGATTGATCCCTTTATCATTATGTACGTATCCCTTTGTCTCATTATCATCTTTGTTTTAAAGTCTGCTTTGTCTGATGTAGGTATTGCTACCCTGGCTTTTTCCCTTCCATTTGCGTAGTGAGTGATTTTCCTTCCCTTCACTTTCAGTCTGTACATGTCTTTAGGTCTGAGGTGAGTCTCTTGTAAGCAGCACATAGACGGGCCTTGTTTTTTCATCTATTCTGCTGCCCTATGTCTTTTGATTGGAGCATTTAGGCCATTTACATTTAATTACTTATATATAAATATTTATTGCCATTTTTAAATAGTTTCCTAGTTGTTTTTTGTAGTTCTTCTTGTTCCTTTCTCCCTCTCTTTTGCTCTCTTTGTAACCGATGAGTTTCCATAGTGTTATGTTTGGTTTTCCTTCTCTTTATTTTTTTGTGTATCTACCATAGGTCTTAGATTTATTGTTACCATGAAACTCATACACAACCACCTAAGGAAACAGTCATCCACGTTAATTTGATGATCATTTATGTTCAAACACATTCTTGAAAAAAAAGAGAAAAACATCATTTTCCCCTTTCTCTTCCCTTCTTACTCTCTTCTCCACATTTTCATATTTTACATCTTTTTATTCATAATTTTCTCATTATTCATAATTCTCATAATTTTCTAATTATGGCCATTTCCTTCACACTTCAAGAAGTTTAACATTTCTTGTAAGGCTGGTTTAGTGGTGATAAACTCTTTTATCTTCTGTTTCTTTGGGAAACTCTATGTCTCCTTCAAATTGAAATGATAACCTCACAGCATAGAGTACTCTTGGTTGTAGGACTCCCCTCTGGCCTGCAGTTTCTGCTGAAAAATCAGCTGATAGCTTTACCAGTTTTCCCTTGTAGGGAATTTTTTGTTTCTCTCTTGCTGCTTTTAATTTAACCTTTGATGTTTTAATTATGATGTGCTGTGGTGTGGACCTCCTTGGGTTGATCTTGTTTGGAACCCTCTGTGTTCTTAGACTTGGATGTCTAAGAAGCATAATGCCATTTTTATTTTTTTTAATTCTTTATTTAAATTTGATTTAGTTAACATATACTGTATGCTTAGTTTCAGGAGCAGAATATCAGTTTAGGCATAATACTACTTTTAAACAACTGTAGCTATTTTTATTGTCAGAGGAAATGAAATGTTTCATTCTCTAGGTTAAGTGCTCTTCTTAGGTGCTTCCACAGGGTCCCACATTCACTCACACTCACCCTCATCACACTGCTGGAATGGCTGCTCCTATGTTGTCATCCCTATTTGAATGCACATTCTGTGAGGACAGAAATTATGTTTATCTTGTTCACTATTGTGTCCCCAATAAAAATGGAAGTAATAATGGTGCTTAATGCATGGCTCATTGTGATAACTACATAAATTATAATGGACATATAAACCTTAGAACAGAACTTAACACAGAGTAATTATGAAATAATTATTAGCTATTAACTGTAGTGGCACCTATCACACAGGAGACACATTAAGTATCTGTTATTTGAATGAATGAATTTTGCCAACTGATCCTAGTTCTTAAATTGAGTGCTTCTTCGCTCACCAGCATTTGTAACAGCTAAGTATGGCTGTTATGTTCCCTCAAACTTTCACCAAACTGCCCAGTTCCCTCACTGGTTCTCTCCATGTTGAGGTTTACAGACACCTCTTTCACATCCTCCTCACCTCCTATCTCAAGATCCAACTTTGTAGTTTCTCATTTCTAAAATATTAAAAAGTAGCACTAATCCCAATTCTTGCCATTACAATAAGCAGTTTATTATAATTTATTGTAACAGTAACAATAATTACAATGTACTATGATAAGTGATAGCAGCAAAAGCAGACCTCTCTATGGATGAATACAGAGAATAAAGAAATTAAATCAGAAAAACCATTTCAGAGTAGTGGACATTTGAGTTAGGTTGTAAGAATAAGTAAGCATTTTCTAAGTGAGAGAAGAGGGGGAAAAGGCAATTTAGGTAGATATAGAGCCCCTGAGTGCTCAGGGACTGGAGGAGACACTGCATATAGAACAGTGAATGAAGAGCCCAGAGAGGTAAGATCAAGGCCTGATTGTGAATGGTCCCCTATGTCATGTCAAGGGTCTAAACTTTCTACCTACAAGAAGCCAACAAGATCTCTACACAGGAGAATAACACTGGTAAGTAGACTATACATGAAAAGGGAAATAACAATAGGAGGCTTTGCCATGGCCCAGGGAAGAGATGCCAGGCCACAGTGTGAGGAAGGCACAAACCAGTAGAAGGTGGAGGCTCTGCATTCTGGAGACAAGTCTAGAGTGTTAGGGGACCAAGGACCAAGATTCAAGATAGATGGTATGAAAGAAGATCTACAGTAGCTAAACCACAGATTCTCTAATTCATGCAACACTGATCAAATATTTACAGGGGCCCTATTACACTGGGATATATCAGTGAATTAGAGAAAAAAGGTCTCTGACCTTGGTGAGATAATTTTCCAGTTGGCAGACACCAAGGAGTAAGGGAAGAGACCAGCAAGACAATGTGATACATGTGAGGCAGCAAATAAACAGGATAACTGATTTTAAAGAAAAGGGCTGAGTGTGATAAATATATAAGGGTATTTAGAGGAGACCTGAGGATATGTTCATTCAGCTTAGGCCTGAAGGATGCAATTAAAAAACCATAATCAAAATGGTGAATGAAGACAGAATTTAGAAGAGGAGTTTAAGATGTCAATAAGAAACGAATTAATCACCAAACTTGAGAAGAGATCAAAGATCATTATAACTGGATAATCAGTAGTGACAATCCATACCTGTAGAGGCTGCCTCTGAAGAAATCCAAGATGGCTTAACTGTAGACATCTTATCCACTAAAGATCAAAACATTTGGAATATTCTACTTTAGTTCTCAGGTTGTTTATGTGTATGACATAAAAAATGCAAGGGAAGAGAAAATTTTCATCCCTGCGAGTACACAATCTCCTAGAAAATAGCAACTATGACTTTATTTTTAGTTTTTTGAAAGAGAGTACACATACATGGGAATGGGGGGAGGGGCAGGGAGGGAGAGAAAGAGAGGGGGAGAATCTTAAGCAGGCTCTATGCCCAGCAGAGCTCGGTATCACCACCCTGAGATCATGACCTGAGCCAAAATCAAAAGCTTGACAACTTAACCAACTGAGTCACCCAGGTATCTACAGAAATTTAAACTTTAATGTTGGGCAGCCCCGGTGGTGCAGCGGTTTGGCGCCGTCTGCAGCCCGGGGTGTGATCCTGGGGACCTGGGATCGAGTCCCGCATCAGGCTTCCTGCATGGAGCCTGCTTCTTCCTCTGCCTGTGTCTCTGCCTCTCTCTCTCTCCCCCTCTCTCTGAATAATAAATAAATCTTTAAAAAAAAATAAAACTTTAATGTCTATTTTACATGCTTTCTAATATAGAGTTCTCATTGCAATAAGAACATATAATGTTTCACAAATCTCAATTATTTTTATGGTACATTCATTTATGACTAATACTGTATAAGGAATTTCTTCTTTACTGGGAAGAAGTAAAAATTTTTTTACCATTAGTAAAATACAGAATTTTTAGTGGATACATCAATAGTAGTAATGTCAGTGTAACACTCAATATTGACATTGACCCTCCTCTGAAATCTGTAACACTCAATTGCTTCCCTACAGAATTCATCTCAAGTTTAATATATGATGTGAAATAGTATAAAATATATTATGCAATAGTATATAATAACTTCATAGTAAACTCTCCTGGACATACACTTAAAATGTTTATCTGTATACATTTTGCTTATACAATAAGACAGTTATAAAAATGAGAAGGTGGGCAGCCTGGGTGGCTTAGCAGTTTAGCACCGTTTTCAGCCCAGAGCGTGACCCCGGGGTTCTGGGATCAAGTCCCACGTCGGGCTCCCTGCATGGGGCCTGCTTCTCCCTCTGCCTGTGTCTCCGCTCACCACCCCCCTCTCTGTGTGTGTGTGTCTCTCATGAATAAATAAAATCTTTTAAAAAAATGAGAATGAATAAAAGATTTAGTACCATGAACTGTACTTTCTGCATTATGAGTGCAGGAACCTCAGCATATCTAAATGTCCTCTCCTCCCTTTCTAAAGATAACTGGCCAGGGCAACCCAGGTGGCTCAGCGGTTTAGCACCACATTCAGCCCAGGGTGTGATCCTGGGGACCTGGGATGGAGTCCCACGTCGGGCTCCAGGCATGGAGCCTGCTTCTCCCTCTGCCTGTGTCTTTGCCTCTCTCTCTCTCTCTCTGTCATGAATAAATAAAATCTTAAATTTTTTTTTTAAAGATAACTGGCCAGAAATCTAGCAAAGGCTATGTGATTTAAGAAGTCACATGGATAATGAGCGAAAGGAAATGGCTCACCAATCATAAAGGGGCTTAAAATTTTTTTTTCATTTATTTATTTGTAAGAAAGGGAGGGGGAAGGACACAAGCTGGGGGAAGGAGCAGAGGGAGAGGCAGCCTCCCCAGCTGAGCAGGGAGCCTAATGTGGGGCTTGATCCCAGGACCACAACCTGAGCTGAATGGAGACACTTAAAAGTGAGCCATCCAGGTGCCCCCATAAAGGGGCTTTTAAAAAATGGCATTTAAAGTGAGGTATTTGCTTGGGAAAAAAAAAGATTCTTCCCTCAAAAGAAAATTCTTTTCACACAGTGTACTTCTCTGATAAATCCAGTTTTTCTTTTTCTACTACAGTAAATATAATTATACCTCTACTGTGAAACAATGTATTTACTATAGAATTGGGGTGTGGGGTCAAGCACACTACACTCTCAACAAAGAGGCAATGATGTTTTAGAGCTTGCTAGGAACATATTAGACTAAAATCAACTGCTGTTTAATTTTAAAATTATTTTATCTCTGTCTTGACATTTCTATGATGCTCTTGTCTCTTCCCATCTCACATCTTCATATTATGTCATACCTAAACTTAACATGATACCTTCACCTCCTCCCACACCTTTCCCATTTGTGTGCATGTGTGAGACATACAGACAGACAAGACACACACAAACACACACATGTTCCCTCATGAACCTTCTCCCCCAGCTCCAAATTTTATTCTCTCTGGCTCCCACAAACTTCTTTCCAAACCCACTCAGAAGCCTGAAGTATACATCTACACTTTTCTTTAGGAATTCTCTTCAACTTTGTTCCAACACAGTCTATGGCATGTGTCTGTTCTCATGGGAAAATAGCAGTAACACATTATAGCACCTTTATAGGAATGAAGACAGAAATGCTGGTGTTAGAGGTGCTAAGAGTTTACTTCTGTGTTAGCCCCTAATCTCTCTAAGCCTCAGTTTGTCAAGCTGCAAAGAGTCACAGGATTATTCATGAGGATTAAATGGAGTAAGCAACAGAGGTCACTTTATAGCTGTAGGACTATATTACAGGAAACCAGTAGGGACTATAGTTTGAGGAACCGATAAATAATTTCCTTTAATAAAAACAACAGAGACTAATGATCAAATCTAGACAGCTATGGAGTAAAGGATGCTACCATTACTATAATTTCCTCCCCCCCCCAAAAAAAACCCTTACATTTGAATCTGTCAACATAAATTCTCCACTCTCCATAACACATGCTCACTAGCCACATTTGCTGGTTGGGTTTGGGTGGTGGTAAATTACTGGCAATAGGGCACAGGCTGTCTCTTCTTTCATACAACCTGATGCACTAAAAGGATTGCTTAGCCAATCCCTCCATCTATAATTACATACAAGGATATCAAATTGCTTATGAGACACAGTAATACGTACTTACTTTCAAGGATATCAAATTGCCGTTGAGACATAGTAACAGCAGGCCTATCCAAAACTTCTCTGTCATTCACAGAATAACTTTAATGGGTCTCATTCATCATTTAAGGAAATCATCACATCACGGAAAGATTAGAATGAAAATGAATTTGCTTTCTAAATAAATAGATTATGAACATGTACAAGGCCCTCTGCTTTGTGAAGTAAGCCAGGACTAATAAATAGAATTACTATGTCACAGAACAACTAACACTTGGGAATAGATTGTGGATTTTACTAATATTTTAATAAACTGCCAATTGAGCATATAAGAAACTTAACATGAAGTACCTGTAGTCTATGAAATCAGGAACATTATCAGCAACTGAGCTCAAATGTTTTGATATTAAGATTTTACCGTAATTTTACACAAACACACACACAGATACAAGATAGTGTGAAACATCGATGATCAGATAATCAACTTGGTTTTTTTAAAGATTTTATTTATTTATTCATAAGAGACACACAGAGGGAGAGGCAGAGACAGGCAGATAGAGAAGCAGGCTCCGTGCAGGGAGTCCTATGTAGGACTCAATCCCGGGACTCCAGGATCATACCATGGGCCAAAAGGCACTCAACTGCTGAGCCACCCAGGCATCCCAGATAATCAACTTGTTAAATCAGAGATTATCACTCTGAAAATTCCACTTGATTTTTACTAACTCACAGGTACAGAAGAAATGTCAGATTCTTAAAATGTCTAGACATACCTCAGAGAGATTGTGGGTTTGCTTCTAGGCCACCACAATAAAGCAATTATCATGTGAGTCACATGAATATTTTTGTTTTGTTTTCTTATAAAAGTTATGATACTATATTCCAGTCTATTAAGCATCCAACAGCACTATGTCTATTGAAACAATGTATATATCTAATTAAAAATTACTTTATTGCTAAAAGAATGCTAAACATCCTCTGAACTTTTGGAAAAGCATAATCTTTTTGCTGGTGGAGAGCCCTTCCCTCAATGTCAGTGGCTGCTAACTGATCAGAGTGGTGGCTGCTGAAGGTTGGGGTGGCTGTGGTAATTTCTTAAAATAAGACAACAGCGGAGTTTGCTGCATCAACTGATCCTTCCTTCCACAATTTCTCTACAGTATATGATGCTGTTTGATGGCATTTTACCCATAGAAAACTTCTTTCCAAATTGGAGTCAGTCCTCTCAAACCTCATCACTGCTCTATCAACTTAGTTTATGTAATATTCTAAATCCTTTGTTGTCACTTCCACAATACTCACAGCTTCTTCACCAGTAGTAGGTTCCATCACTAACAACCACTTTTTGATACTATAATAGCATTGTATGGGGACAGATGGTAGCTACACCTGTGGTAAGCAAAGCATAACACAGAGATACTGAATCACCTGAAACTAATGTAACATTGTATGCCAACTATCCTCAAATAAAACAATTTCTTAAAACCATTTCCTTTGCTCATCCATAAGCAGCAACTCCTTCCTCATCAAAGTTTTATTACAGTGAGATTACAGAAATTCAGTCTCATTTTCAGGGTTCCACTTGTAATTCTGGTTCTCTTGTTTTTCCCACCACATCTGTAGTTACTACCTCCACTGATGTTCTGAACCCCTCAAAGTCATCCACAAGGGTTGGAATCAACTTCTTCCAAACTCTGCTAATGTTGATGTTTTGATGTCTTCCCATGAATGCTTTTAATGGTATCTAGACCGGTGAATCCTTTCTAGAAGGTCTTCAATGGACTTTGTCCAGATCCATCATATGCATTACTATCTATTGTAGCTATAGCCTTACAAAATCTATTTCTCAATTAAGAAGACTTGAAAGTTAGAAATTATCCCTTGATCCATGACAAGCAGAATAGACGGTGTGTTAACAGGCATGAAAACAACATTAATCTCATTGGACATCTCCATCACAGCTCTTTAGCTACATTAGCACTTGCTGCTTCAACTTGTACTTTTATGTTATGGAGATAGCTTCTTTCCTTAAACCTCATGAACTAATCTCTGCTTGTTTCAAACTTGTCTTCTGCATCGTCTTCCCCTCTCTCAACTTCAAAGAACTGAAAAGAGTTAGGGCCTGGCTTGGGATTAGGCTTTGGCTTAAGGGAATGTTGTAACTGGTTTGATCTATCCAGACCACTAAAACTCTCTTCATATTAGCATTTGCTTCCTTAATTCATGTATCCACTGGAGTAGCATGCATTTCAATTTCCTTCAAGAACTTTCCCCTCTATATTCATAACATGGCTAACTGGTGCAGAAGGCCTACCTTTCAGCCTATCTCAGCTTTTGGTATGCCTTCCCCACTAAGCCTAATCACTTCTAGCTTTTGATTTAAAGGGAGACACGTGTGACTTTTGCTTTCACTTGAACACTTAGCGGCGTTTGAAGGGTTATTTACTGGCCTAATGTCAATATTGTGTGTCAGGGAACAGGGATGCCCAAGGAGAGGGAAAGAGATGGGAGCAGCCAGTCAGTGGAGCAGTCAGAGCACACATGTGTCAATTAAGTTCTGTCTTATTTGGGCAGTTTGTGGTGCCCCAAACCCACTACAATAACAACATTAAAGATCACTCATCACAGATCACCATAACAAATATGACAAGAATGAAAAAGTTTAAGATACTGCAAGAGTTACTAAATGTGACACAGAGACATGAACTGAGCAAATAATGTTGGAAAAATGTCACTGATAGACTTGCTTAATGCAGGGGTGCCACAAACCTTTTATTTATTTATTTTTTTAATAAAGACTTTATTTGAGAGAGAGAGAGAGAGAGAGAGAGCGCACAAGCAGGGAGAGGGAGACGCAGGATTCTGACTGAGGAGAAAGCCCTACGTGGGGCTCGACCTGGAATCATGACCTGAGCCGAAGGCAGATAATTAACAGATTGAGTCACCTAGGCACTCCCAAACCTTTAATTTCTTTAAAAAAAAAAAATCACACAGTATCTGTGAAACACAATGAAGTATGACTGTGTAAAGTATTTTAAGATCTTTAGAAAAAAATACCAAATTAACAGAGTACTTTAGTACTTGTGTGAATTTAGCACTCTTAAGGAAAAGTTAAAATGACCACCATACGTACATGAATGAGTGAAAATATTCTTAATTTCAAGAAAGCAGCATATACTGCAGAAGGAAAAAAAATCCATTTGGACCATGTTAAGACTTTACTTCTAAAACCTCAGTGTTGACATGCAATTTAGGTAACATAAAATCTGTAATTAAATGGCATAGAACGTTCATATGTTCTTAAGTGTCAGGAATTCCACATATTTTATAGCTTGCCTCATCAAGACTCACTATTAAATGAATTTTCATGTGAAATCTAAAGAATATCAAGAGCATTCAAAACCTTAACTATGTCCCCATAACAGTTCTCATTTTTACTAGAAATATTTTGGTCAAAATGTTTCTAATAGTCACAAAGTCAAAACTGACTTATTTCAACCAGACAAAAACCTCTGAAGTTCTGGCAAAACACAGATATAATGTATAAAATAATTTTAGTTCAACAAGTATTTCTGGACTATTTCCTACGTACATGTACTACATTAAAAGTCATACTATAAATATGATTTAAAACACAGTCATTTATCTCAAGAAGCATCTAGTCCAGCTGTGGAGGAAAAAAAGCACAAAGACGTAAGCAAGTAACTACCACAGAGTATGAGAAGTGCAAGACTGAAGGATGAATAAGATCCAGAGGAACTAGAGGATATAAAACTCTGTTGGCCTGGAGGGAGGTCATGAACATTTTACAGAGGAGGCAGTATGTGAGTTTGGTTTACCTGGATAAAAATAGGAGGTCACTAAGCAGACAATGGGAGAAGAGAATTCTCAGAAAGAAGAGGATGTCCAAGGGCCACAAACCTACAATAGCATGACATACTCAGAAACAAGAAATAATTTTGACTAGGCAGTGTAAAATGCAAAGAAGATAGCTTTGAAAAGGATAATAAAAACATAAGTAGGGGAAATACCATGAAGGGTCCTTTGTGCAACAGAATGGAGTTTCAATTTTACTCTAGAGTTGATGGGGAACCATATTAATCAGGGGAGCAATATGGTTCATTCGAATTGCCAGGTGTGTCGTGGTCAGGTAGAATGAGCCAAACTTGTAGTTCCTGCAAGAATGCAAACAAGAGGCCAAAAAAGAATGTTCTGCTTTCTTTGTTCCATTTTTTCGTCACAGAAGGATACCCCACATGTAGGCAGGTGGGGGAAATCCTCTCACTGCTGAGGAGTAGTAAATAAAATGTTCCTGCCATTTTATAGACCTGAGGGCTGGTGGGAGGGAAAAGAGGTACAGAAACAGAAAGCTCTGACTCAGAGGGGAGGAAAGCATGTCAGTCAAGGTCTTGGTGAAAGCGCTTGGACTAGGGATGCAGATGTGTGGATGAGCATGGCTGGCCCAGTGGGAATGGTGAGTGTCCTTGCCATCCCCTGCAGAAAACCAGGGTGTAGAACCCTGGCTGTACCAAGTCAAATGCAGGAGGGCAGCTTCCAATGGTGAGGGTTGCCAGGTCAAGCCTGAAAGATCACATATAGGTATGAGCCTGGGCTAGACTCCTCCTCAGGTCAGATCTGTGATCTCCAAGAATCATTCATGGACAATGTGAAAAACGAAATTAAGGAAGAGGATTCACAGTGACGAGGGGACTGGTAGGAGCTAGTATAACAATCTAGGTTCAACATGTGACCTGAACTGGTAAAGTGACTGACTGAACCTAGTCCACACGGGAAAGGAAGGGCTGATAAACTGGGAGAAAAATGGGGGAATCAAAAGACTGGAAGATGGGCTCAGATAGCAGGGAGGGATAGAGCTTGATGGGCAGAGGTTACAGCCAGGAAGTGAAGAATTGGGGCCCAGGATTTCTAAGGTGGAATAATCACAGGTGGTCATGAGGCAGGTAGGCAGAGTAGTGAAATAGAGGAGAAGTCAAAGATACAGAGCTATAGCTTCTTTTTATCAAAGAACTCACACAAGATGGTGGCAGATGATAGGGACAGTGGATTTAAGAATAATGAAGTAGTTAGCATGAGCTTTCTGTACAAGAAGAGCAGTTGTTTGGAAGCAGAAGAGAGAGAGAATATTATCAACTCACTGCAGTGCAGAGATATGAAGATATGCCAGAGAGAGCAGTTTCCTAGAGAAGGAAGCAGCAGGAAGTACTATTGTCAGGGAAAAGAGCAGTCTGAGAAGACCCTCAGGGCACTGAGGAGTCCTCTCTAAAAATAGAGCAGTTTTCAGAGAGAAGAGTGAAAAGTAAGGAAACAGAAGAGGATATGAGAAAACAGGACAGAATCAGTATCTACAAAGAGCTAAATCTGGGGTGGTGCCAAAGGATGACATGATGAGATGGGGCTGAAACCATCTCAGAGGCCCCAGCCTCAGTCAGAGCCTGGCTAGTCTCTGCGGGCACTGCCACACAGCTACCAGCCACTGTTGTTTTACTCTGCTTGTGAGATTTTTATTTAAATAAACTTCAATAACATTTAAATTTCTTTCTTAGAATGTGTTTGACAAAGTTCTCATCAAAGGCAAAAAATTTTTCAGCACACTGAAGTAGAGTAGAAAAAATACTTGTTAACACAATTCTTTAAGCTTAGGCATGATTCCTGAGAATGTGTGTGTTGGAAGGACTTCAATGGTGCATTTAATTTACTTTACTAACCCCACAGGACTACACTTATTCCCTAAAAATAATGCTTGTTTCTCTGGAGAAGGCAGTCTCAAGCTTAACAAGCAGGGGAAGACAATTACAAGCTTAAAAAGTAATCTTTTCTACTATTTACTAAACCTTAATTGAGGATGTACTTTCAGATGTTTACTCTGAAGCATTTAATCAGATCTTATATCCTCTGGTTCTGTCCAAGAGGGAAAGCTAGTCTATGATGTATTTATAATTATTCTTCAAATAACACATAGCTCATCCTTTTCCATTCTTTGAAGATTTTCTCCTAGGTCTAATTCTATAAAAATCCTAAAAAAAATAAACAGCTTTTCATTGGCCTGTAACAAAAAGACAGACTGAAAAAAAAAAAAAAAGACAGACTATGAGCAGTATCCAGGTTGGGACAGAAAAGGAATGCTTAGAGCTCTTATTCATACATATAAAATGGATTTATTTAAGGTGATTTATTAAGGGTGATCTGGATGACACATCTGTCACTTATTACCAGAGCTAGTCTTATTAGGCTAGTATAGGTTAGTATTTTCCTTCTGCCCTTACATAACCCATTGTATCCCTCCTCAAACTCTGGGTCATCATAAATTTTAAACTGGTGCTTCAGATAAACTTTGTACTTTAGTCATAAAAGAAATGATATCCATCACATATCATGTACGGAGTTCTTATTCTTACTGTGTGCTAGATGCTGTGCTGCTTTATATAGATCTCATGAATCTTCAAAACCATCTGTGTAATATACAATATGGTGATTCAACTTGTAAATAAATTAGAGTGATTCTCTTTGGATTCTACACATAACATTTTAACTCACAGACACTGATGAATAATAGTGAAATAAAATAGCTAAAATGAGATTCTCAACTATATGAATATAAATTCCAATCACCTTCACTAAGTATTTATCCAAATCCACATTAAACAGTTAAATTATCAAATGTGTAGCCTCCTTCCTGAGTTCCTATCCCTTCCCAAAAAAGGTGCTACATCTCTTAAAATCGGAAAAGAGTGGCAGAAAGACAGTAAAAAGCAAGTCACATGGGAAATTGATTGTACTAATTCAGTAGCATTTTATTTCTCATTTGTAAGGAAGCTTTACAAAAATCTTTGTTTTATAAAGTGGATTCACACACTTTAAACACAAGGGTAAAAAATAGGAACAAATTTAATTTTAAACAAAATCCAGAAATGAAAGAAGAGGAATAACAATTGAAACCAAAGAAATACAAAGGATAAGAGAATATGATAAAAAAAATTATAAACCAACAAATTGGACAATCTAGAAAAAATAAATTCCTAGGAACATATAACCTCCTAAAACTGAATTAGGAAGACATTGACAATTTGAGCAAATTATTAGCAATTAAACTAAGTTATTAAAAAAAACTTCCAACAAATAAAAGCCCAGGACCAGATAGCTTCATAGGTAAATTCTACCAAACCTGTAAAGAGTTAACATCTGTTCTTCTCAAACTATTCCAAAACATAGAAGTAAAGCTTCCAAATTCATCCTATTAGGCCAGAATTACCCTGATACCAAAACCAGATAAAGACACCACAAAAAAAAGAGAACTATAGATCAGTATCTCTGATGAACACAGATGTAAAAATCCTCAAAATACTAGTAAACATAATCCAAACACAATCCAATCCACAACCCAATCCATGAGACTAATTCACCACGATCAAGTGGGATTTATTCCTGGGAAGCAAAAGTGGTTCAATATTCACAAATCAATCAACATGATACATCACATCAACAACAACAAAAAGGATAAAAACCATAGGGTCATTTTAATAGATGCAGAAAAAGCATCTAACAAAACACAAGATCCATTCATGATAAAAACTTTCAACAAAGTAGGTTTAGAGGGAGCATCTCAACACCATAAAACCCCCAATGGTCCAATTTAAAAATGGCCAAAAGACATGAATATACATTTCTCCAAAGACATCCATATGGCCAACAGACACATAAAAAGATAGTCATCATCACTCATCATCAGGAAAATGCAAATCAAACTCACAATGAGATATCCTCTAACACTTGTCAGAATGGCTAAAATCAAAAACAAAGAAACAAGTGTTGGCAAGGATGTGGAGAGAAAGGAACCCCCGTACAGTATTGGTGGGAATGCAAAATGGTGCAGCCACTGTGGAAGACAGTATGGAGGTTCCTAAAAAAATTAAAAATAGAATTACCATATGATCTAGTAATTCCACTACTGGGTATAACACAAAAAAATATGAAAACACCAATTCAAAAAGATATATGTACCCCTATGTCTACTGGAGCACTGTACAATAGCCAAATTATGGAAGTAGCCCAAGTGTCCATCAGCAGATGAATGGATAAAAATGATGTGGTATAGATCTACAAGGGAGTATTACTCAGCTATACAAAAGAATGGGATCTTGCCATTTGCAACAACATGGATGGATCTAGAGGGCATAATGTCAAACTAAATAAGTCAGAGAAAGACAAATATGATTTGATTTCATTCTTATATGGAATTTAAGAAATGAAAGACAAAAAAAATAACATACTCTTAACTACACAGAACAAACTGATGATTGCCAGAAGGGATGTGGGTGGGACAATGGGTGATAGAGGTGAAAGAGATTAACAGTACACTTAGGAGAGCACTAAATAATATATAGATTTCTTCAATCACTATATTGTATATATGTCAACTATACTGCAATTTAAAAAAATAGATTCAATTTTGCCTATTGATTCTTTCCTAAATAATTTTCAATGCTCACCATAAGGATGACAATAAATATTTTAAATATTATGATGGACAGTGTTGAAAATTCAGGTTAATCTTTCACAATGCCAAGAAGTATGAAAGGAGTAGTACTCACCTCCTTTGCACTCTTAATCTTAGTCAGAAATGTATGCAGCTCCATTGTTTCTGCAAACAGTGCACGACATACTGCCTGATAATGATTTGGTGCCTCTGATTCAGTTGGAAGATGAGCAGCACATAACTACAGAAGTGGAAAATAAAATAATAATGCTCATTTATTATTTTGGGGTTTTGGTACCTTAAAAACAGACATACCTCATATATTCGCATTTTTATATCAGATAGCAAGGCAATTCCCATCATCCAAAACCCAATGCATCACAAAACCATCAGTAAAATCTAAACAATTATACAGAAAAAGTGCTCCACTTACAAACACTCAACAGCACAAATGAACTTAATAGAATTCATCAGTTTCTATTTGAAAATGATAGGGTTGCAAGTAGAAAAGGAGTTTACCATATACTGAGTATTAATCATAACACAGGTGTTTTAATAGCTATCATTTATTTTTTTACCATGTCAGGCACTGTATTTGACATGTCATATACACAGCATAGTAACACTCAGTCTTCAGTGTAACCCTGAATTATCTCCATTTTATAGCAAAGGAAACTGAGGCTAAGAGGACTTACGGGGTCCACAGTCAGAAAGTTGCCATGAGGGAGAATTAAACACAGTCTTACAGGATTTTAAAGCCTAGGCTCAACCCAATATATGCTGAATTGTGTTAGGTGGTAAAAAGACTGCCAGAATGGCACGTGGACCATTGGGAAGATGTCGCATCAGTAAATGGAAAGTGGAGCAGAGGGCAGGGGGCAGAGTAACTCCACTGGTGGTAGCTCCAGTCCTAATATCCTTTGCTGTACATAGTCCATAATGCCCAAAACTACTGGTAGGTAGGAGATGCAATTCAGCATCATGCACAACAACTTAGGAAAAAAAACCAAACACCATTTAATTTATTGATTGGAAATACACCCTATCAAGAGTCTAATGTATGGGAATTAATTTACCTTTTTGTAAAGTAATAATTTAGTATCCATGTACTATAGTTATGTTTTAAGGTACCTCATTTGCTTTAAAAAGCTGTTGAGTTCTCCCTTCTTTACTATATTTGGTAAAATTGACATTAATACAATTACTGAAAATATACACTTTATTTTTTTTTTAAGATTTTATTTATTTGAGAGAGAATGAGAGAGAGCACAAGCATGGAGGAGGGACAGAAGGAGAGGGAGAAGCAGACTCCCTGCTGAGCAGGAAGCCCCATGCGGGTGACTCTAGAATCATGACCTGAGTTGAAGGCAGATGCTTAACCAACAGAGCCACCCAGGTGACTCCAAAATATATATTTTAATGATTTCTATCCATTGGAGAGTGAAAGATGTCTTTGTGGATTGTATTATCCTTCATAATGTGGCCTTTGTTTTCATTTGCAATTAATATCATATGCAATTTACTAGATTACTATCTTTAATAAAGCATATTCTTCTCAAGAAAAATATCTTGGGTTTCAGCAAGAAATTTTCTCTGCAGTACCCAAAACAAGGCTAAGAACTGATATATGAGAAAGCATGAAAAGCAAAAATTTCACAAGCTATATAATGGAATATTACTCAACCATAAAAAGAATGGAACCTTGCATTAGCAATGACATGAATGGAGCTACAGAGTATTATGCTAAGTAAAGTTGGTCAAAGAAAGATGCCATATGATTTCATTTATACATGGAATTTAACAAAACAAAAAGAGCAAAGGGGAAAAAAAGAGAAGCAAACCAAGAAATAGACTTTTAACTATAGAGAATAAACTTATGAGAGGAGAGAGGGTGGGAGGATGAGTAAAACAGGTAATGGGGAGTAAGGGGTACACTTGTGAAAAGCAATGGGTGATGTATGGGAAGTACTGAATCACTATGTTGTACACCTGAAACTAACGTATGTTAACTGGAATTAAAAAACTTAGTCTCACAGAGTAACGATGAACAGAGAGTATACTTTTTGCTCAATTATTTTTGTATACAGAAGACAGCTTCCAATATATAATTATCATTTCCAAGATAATGAAAAACAACTACTAAGAGTTTCATCTTTCTCTAATGATCCCGTAATTTTAAATTCTAATTACATGATGTATAATATGGCAAAATACTTTTTTACTGTAATTTCTGGTAAATTCATTTTACACAAGGACTCATGTGCATGCAAACCTGTTTTACACAACAGTTTCACAAAACAAAACTTACACATTGAAGTGATTTCACGATCAAGAGGAAAACATAGGGATAAACTTTCTTGTTCGTGGATTTGGTAATGATTTTTTAGATAGGACACTAAAGCATAACCAACAACCACAAAATGGATAAATTAGACTTCATCGAAGTTAAAAGTTTTTACACATCAAAGGATACTTTCAAGAAAGTTAAAAGGCCCACATAATGGGGGAAAATACTTGCAAATCAGATATTTGATAAAGGTCTTTATATATTCAGAATATATAAAGAACTTTCTAAAATATTATTTATTTTACAGGGGGAGGGGTAAAAGGGGGGTACTCAAGCAGACTCCCCACTGAGCACAGAGCCTGACACTGGGCACCATCTCACAACCTTGAGATCATGACCTGGACCAAAACCAAGACACCACTATAAAGAACTCTTAATCGCAGCAAAAAGACAACCCAATTTAAAAATTGAGGAGACAGAACATGAGAGACTCCTAACTCTGGGAAACGAACCAGGGGTGGTGGAAGGAGAGGTGGGCAGGGGTTGGGGGTGACTGGGTGACAGGCACTGAGGGGGGCACTTGATGGGATGAGTACTGGGTGTTATTCTATATGTTGGCAAATTGAACACCAATAAAAATAAATTTATAAAAAAATAAAAAGTAATAAAAAAAAATAAAAATTGACTTAAACAGACATATTTCCAGAGAAAATATACAACAGATCAAAAAGTACATAAAAAAGATGCTCAGCACCATTAGTCACTAGAGAAATGCAGGTCAAAACCACAATGAGATACCACTCAGACCCAGTAGGGTGGCTACAAGACCAAAAACCCAAAATGGAAAATAAATGTTGATGAGAATGTGGAGATAATGGAACCCTTGTGTATTGCTGGTGGAAATGTAAAATGGTACAGCCACTATGAAAAACAGTTTGGTGGGACACCTGGGTAGCTCAGTGGTGGAGCATCTGCCTTTGGCTCAGGGTGTGATCCTGGAGTCCTGGGATTGAGTACTGCATCGGGTTCCCTGCAGGGAGCCTGCTTCTCCCTCTGCCTGTGTCTCTCTGCTTCTCTCTGTGTCTCTCATGAATAAATAAATAAAATCTTTAAAAACAAAAACAAAAAACAGTTTGGTGATTTGTCAAAAAGTTACCATGTGATCCAGCAGTTCCATTCTTAGGTGGAATATAATTAACCTTGACCAACACAGGTTTGAACTGCTCAGGTACACTTACATGCAGATTTTTAAAATATATAAACTATGTATTGTGTTTATGTTAAAGCTTCTGGTCAATAGCCAGCACGCTTAGCAGTTAAGATTTTGAGGAATCAAAAGCTGTATGCGAATTTTCAGCTGTGCTGGGGGTCAGTGTCCCTAACCTCTGCACTATTCAAGGGTCAACTGTTTATCAAAAAGAATAGAAAGCCAGTGTTCAAACAAAAGCTTGTATACGGATGTTCATACCAGCAACTCTCCATAGCAGCCAAAGGTGGAAACAATTTAAATGTTCTGAACTGGTATGTGGAAAAACAAATGTGGTATATACATAGAATGAAATCTTATTCATTGATAAGAAGGAATAAAGTACTGACACACACTATAACATGGATGAACCTTAACAACATTACACTAATAAGTAAAAGCAGCCAGATACAAAAGGTCATATATTGTATGATTCCACTTATATGAAATTCCCAGACTACACAAATCCACAAAGTCAGAAAGCTGATTAGTGTTTGCCAGGAGCTGAAAGACAAGGGATATAAGTGATGACTATGGGGTTTCCATTTGAGGTGAGAGAAAAGCTCTGGAATTAGATAGTGGTGATGGTTGAACAATATTGTGAATACACTTAATGCACCTAAATTGGACACTTTAAAATAATTTAAATGATAAGTTGTATGTGTATTTTACCACAATTTAAAATGTTTTAAAAGCTTAACAAAGAAAAACAAAATTCCACAGTCTCCACTGAGACAGAGGGAGAAATAGTCCCAAAAAGGAAAAATAAGTGGTTATTTCACTGTACATGAACTTTTTATTTTTGTTCTTTCTCCTAAATGCATCATTTCATTTAATCCTTACAACAGTTCAATTTAGATATGGAAGCAGATTTAGAACAGCTAAAATAATTTACCCAAATCACACAGCTAGGCAGCAGAACGGGAGTTGAACCCAAGCAGTCTACCTCTAGAAGCCAAGTTCCTATGAATGTATATCATATCACTCTTAACCTAGAATGAATGTGTATTACTTTTATATTAAAGAAAAACATGTTTTTAAAGTATATAAGCATACAGCATGGTATACAATAAAACTATCTTTTACAGTAACCAAAAAAGAGAACAATATGGGGGAAGGGGAACATAATTAGCAGGAGTAGGTTCTGTCCTATATTTATCAACATGAGGTTATATGACCTTAGACAATCTGACTTTGCTAGGTTTCAGTTTATTTCAAGGGAGGACTTGGACTATGTTCTCTCTTACTTAATCTACTGGTCTGTTCTATGACTAATTTTTTAAGTCCAGCTTTAAGTCCCACCTAAGGGCTAATGACTCCCCAACTCCTACTCTAGGCCACTCCTGATATCTGTTTATCAGTCAGAAAAAGAGCTATTTTACTTTTCTTCTTTTTAAAAATATTTTATTTTTTTATTTGAGAGAGAGAGTGAGCATACATGAGAGAGTGCACAAGTGGGGAGTGGGAGGGTAGAGGGAAAGGGAGAAGCAGACTCCCCGCTGAGCAGGGAGCCCAACTCAGGGTTTGGTCCAAGGGTTTTGAAATTATGACCTGAGCAGAAGGCAGACACTTAACTGAGCCAATCATGTGCCCTATTTTACCCTTATTCTTGAAAGATATTTTCCTAGGCAAAGAATGTTAGGTTCTATTTTAAAACTTTGAAGATATTATTCCATATGTCTTCCAGCTTCAACTGTTTCTATTGAGAAGTCATTGCAGTCTAATTTTTCCTCTAAGATTTTAGATTTTCTATTTGTGATTTTCAGCAGTTTATAAAGAAATTAAATTATTTTCATATTATTTTACTTGCTCTTGATTTGTAAAGCTTCTTGAGTTAGTGGCATAGTGTTTTCCACAGTTTTGGAAAATACTAATGTATTTACTATGTCAGTTATTACCTCAGTATGTATTAATTTTTAGTATTCAAATACTTCTTCTATCCTCCCTCTTCCTTGCTCTCCCCCCTCCCTTTTTTAAAGGATTTTATTTATTTATTTCACACACACACACACACACACAGAATACAAGCAGGGGGAGTGGCAGAAGAGAGGGAGACTCCTCACTGAGCAGGGAGCCCCATGTAGGACTCTATCCCAGGACCCTGGGATCCTGACCTAAGCCAAAGGCAGACACTTAACTGAGCCACCCAGGAGCCCCTTCCCTGCTCTCCTTTTAGGACTTTAATTAAATGTACTGCCTTTGTATCTGACCCTCTATTCTGTACTGTGTCTCTTTTCTTCACTCTGCGTATTTTCTACTGACAATATTTCATTTCATTCTTTCTCTTCAAAGGTCTGTCTATTAAAACCATTCACTAAACTTTTATTTCAGTTACTTTATTTGTTGATTCCAAATTTCCATTTGGTTCTATTTATATATTTTCCAGTTTTCTGCTTAAAGTTTCAAACCTGACTCTTGGAATCCTGAACAAAAATTAAGTCAATCTGACAACTCCATTATCTGGATTCCCTGTATAGAATCATTAATTCTGTTGCTAGAACCCATATAAATTTTCTTAAGTTTTCATTAAACACATAGGACCTTGTTATATATTTTCAACAAAACTTGAAAATACTTGCAAATCTTGTCTAGATAGATGTGATTAGAAAAAAAAACAAAAACAAAACAACCTACAATACTTTCTAACATTTTGAAACATTTTAAGTTTGTCAAGGAACGCCTGGGTGGCTCAGCGGCTGAGCGTCTGCCTCTGGCTCAGGGCATGATCCTGGGGTCCGGGGATCAAGTCTCACATCGGGCTCCCTGCATGGAGCCTGCTTCTCCCTCTGCCTGTGTGTCACTGCCTCTCTCTCTCTCTTTCTCATGCATAAATAAAATCTTTAAAAAAATAATTTTTTTGTCAAATAAGTTAGTCATATCTGTATTTTTGAATACACCAACTAGGAGAAAAAAAAATTCTTCTTTTTTTTTTTTTTTTTTTTTTTTAAAGTAGACTCCACACCCAGCAAGGAACTGGAACTCACAATCTGGAGATCAAAATCTGAGCTGAGCTCACTATTGGACGCTTAATTGACTGAGTCACCCAAGTGCCCTGAAAAAAAATTTTATTTGGTATCATATCAAAGATGTATGCCAATAACTCAGAAATTCTATATATTATCCACTGACTTTTTTTTACCCTATTTAGTTATCAAAACACTATACAGAACATCAAATTTTTCTTAAAACTTTGGCACAATTGAGAATAGAGTTTTTGCTTAAATTCTAAATTCCAAAGCATTTAGTAATCTATCACCCTTTGCTTAGAAACATGTAAATGCAAGGTTTGTAAGCTCTATCATCCCAGAAAAGAAAATGGCATAACCAAATGATATCTTCTGAGATCTTTAGAATTTATCACATTATAGTTCTTTGTTGATTATATTAGACTCCAAGATTTCCCCATATTTTATTGTCAACCGCTGAAATTCAAATGTTTTTAAAACTGTTCAGTGCACAAAGCTTAGCATTGTATTTGCAAAACCTAAGTAAATTATTTTAAACTATAACTAAAACATTTTGCCTAATGAATGTAATCATATATTTATCATAATAACTACACAAAGAAAATCCTGCACAAAGAACATCTTCACTAAATTTAGCATCATATAGTTAGGATAAGTTATTAAATTTTTGCCTAAATCAGTAAAAACAAATTAGTATGTTCCCAGCAAATTTCAAAACTTAAAGAATACAACATTCTGAAGTATAGAGTATTGAAGTTTCTTTCTCTGTAGTCTAATAGGACTGATGAACATTGGTCGCCTAACTAACCTAGGTTCACAGGGATCTTAATTCAGTAATGACAAGCTCAAACAAACATTTTGCCTTCCCTTGTATATCCTCCATTAAACCTAGGTCATATACATACATAAATAAAAATAATAGATTTATCCTGTATCAGTTATTTGTGTTTTTTTAGATTTATTTATTTATTTATTTATTTATTTATTTATTTATTTATTTATTTATTTATTTAAGAGAGAGAGAGAGAGAGAATGAATTCGAGCAAGAGTGAGTGCAGGGAGGGACAGAGGGAGAGGGAGAAAGAAACTTTAGCAGACTCCTCTTTGAGCGTGGGGCCCAACTTGGTGCTCCATCTCAGAGCTGAGATCATTACCTGACCTGAAACCAAGAGTGGGTTGTTCACCAACTACACCACCCAGGGGCTCCTGTATCAGCTATTTGTAATACATGTACATTTTGAAAATGAAGAAAAACTCTGCACTGGGCTAATCTACTTTGCTGTAATAAAATTAAATGCATAAAGCTTGTTTCTATTCGAAATCATTTTCTACAGTACTATTCTTAAACTTTTCCCACGAGTTTTCAAAATTGTATACAAATTTTGACATTACAAGGCAAACCAAAAAACCTACTAGCTTTTTATAAGCAGGGCTTATTGCGTTAAACTTATGCTTGTATTTGCAGAAACATGCATTTTGCCTTAAATTATGAATTAACACTGAAAGCATAGCTTATAATACTACTCACAGCCAATTCCATACTTAATTTACTAAAATTTTACAATCTTTTATGTATCATATAAATGGTAAACAATAAAAGGAATGGAATTTCTAAAGCTAAATGGTTCACCGTGAATCACACCACCACTAATACACTACTTCAAATTACCAGTTTCGTTCATTCATTATCCATATACCAGTATATGCAGAACATCATGGTCTCTTTCATTTATTAAAGCAGAAATTTTCCTATTGCTAAATAACTCACAGAATTATAATTTTAGAGAATATATAATAGTCCATCTAGTTGATGCATCATCTCTTTGCCATTTATTTCATTTTAGAATAGTATAAATAATGGTGCAAAACATACCTTCAGTGTATCCATGTAACATTTTCTTCTTTTAAAAATTATCTCTTTGAATAGATTCTTGACTATGGAGAACAAACTGATGGTTACCAAAGAGGTGGGTGGGGAGATGGGTGAAAATAGGTGATGGACATAAGGAGTGGACTTGTGATGAACAGCAGGTGTTGTATGGAAATGTTGAATCACTGTATTGTACTCCTGAAACTAATATTACACTGTATGTTAAGTAAATGGAATTTAAATAAAAAACTTTAAAATAATCTTTTGGTATAGAGAACAGATAGGCAGTTGGCAGAGATAGGGGTGGGAGGAGGAGCCTGGGAAATATGGGTGAAGGAGGTCAAAAAGCACAAACTTACCATTATAAAATAACTAAGTCCTAAGGATGTAACACACAGCATAGTGATCACAGTTAGAATACAGTATTGTATATATGAAAGTTGCTGAGAGAGTAAATTTTAAAACTATCATATGAAAAAATATGTGTAACTATGTGTGGATGTATGGATGGATACACAATATATACATAAGTCATTAAGCAGTATACCTAAAACTAACATAATATGTCAATTGTATCTCAATTTAAAATTTCTTCTTCTTTTAACTGGCTGCTTGGAGATTAATTTCCACTTGGTGCAAGGCACACAGTTATAAGGTGCTAGGAAAAGCTTATGGCTTGGATAGTGAAGAGTGGGGTTCTCTCAACTTCCTCTTTGGTGTTTTGCTCTTTTGATATAAAAAAGTCAAACTGCCTCTGCTTGCTGCAGCCTACCTAGTCTACAGGGAGGGAAGGATAGGGGTTCTGATGAACCTAGTACCTTCTGAAGCCTGGCAGTAGCCACTGAGGATTGGAGCCCAGGGTTGGCTTTGCCAGGCTGGCCACCAGGCTGTTTCCTCATGGCTTCCAGAACTCAGTCACAGGTCATTGTCCTGCTGGAGGCCTGGGAAGCTTCTGAGGGTTCTGGGGAACCCAACACTGTAGCCATGAATGAGAGTGTGGACTTCTTGATAAAGAAGTTTGTCCACCAGGGACTGCTTGGCCTTGGGGAGTGAGGGATGCCTTCCACAGGATACTCTGCACTTCTGCTGGAGCTGTTACTGGGTTGAATGTGGAACCCCAGCTGTGCTGGTAATAGTCATGGGTGGCCATGAGTGAGAGCCGCTGGAGGGGATGGCTGCCATGCTGTTGTGGACTGGTGGAAACCTTGGTGGCTACCCCTCCAGAGCCCTGGCATGTGATCACAGGTGGCAGGGATGGGGACACTAGGCCATAGAGCCCATGTGCATAGAACACTGAAGGCCGCTCCATGACCCAAATGTGTGAAGGGTGCATATGCGTAGATGTGTTTGCTTGTATCGGGGCACTGCACTACCAAAAACTTACCTCTCTGAAATATTTCTAACATTAGTATTACTATCATCAATGATTATTCTGGATATTTTTACATATTTTAATTTTTTATATGAAAAAAACTTCAAAACAAAACTAGGTCAACAATATATGAATCAGCATATACCGATCCCCTAACTTTAATGATCCATTCATGGCCAATCTTAATCTACCTTCCTCACCTGCTCAGCCCTACTCTCCAGGATAGCAAATCCCAAAAATCTGTGTCTCATACATTCTTTGAAAAATAACTATAATAGTACCATCATATTAAAAATATGAGTAATTTCTGGGGTGCTTAGTTGGCTTAGTCAGGGGAACATGCAACTCTTGATCCCGGGGTTATAAGTTCCAGCCCCATCTTCGGTGTAAAGATTACTTAAAAATAAATTTTTAAAAAAGATTTATTTACTTATTTTAATGGTGGAGGCAGAGGGAGAGAGAAACCCAAGCATACTCCACACTTTGCAATAGGGCTCCATCTCATGACCCTGAGATCAGATCTGAGCCAAAACCAAGAATCCAACACTTAACTGAATACTCCACCCAGGTGCCCCAAAATCTTATAAAAATATATGAGTAATTTCTAATATCATCAAGTATAACATAAGAGGTCAAACTTTCCTGATTACCTCAAATATGTACACAAATTTTTACAATTTATTTCTCTTAATTGGAATCTATTTGGGTCCACTTACTGCAACTGGATGCTACGTGTCAAGTTTCTTTTAATCTAAGTTTTTCCTTTCTCTCTTTCCATATATCTTGAGTTTATTTACTATCGAAATTACATGATTTGTCCTACAGAGTTTCCTACAATCTGAATTTCACTGATTGCATCCATATGGCGTTATTTAAAATGCTTCTACGTCCTCTGGATTTCCCGTAAACTCTACTTGGATCTAGAGGCTTGATTAGAGAGAAGATTGGGTTTTTTTTTTTCTGTCTGCTGATTTGGCAAGAATACTTCCTAAGTGGTGTTGCAAACTTCCATCAGGAGTACATAAAGTCTGCTGGTCTCTAGTGATTCCACAATCATTACTGCTATTCTTTCTCTGGAATTAGAAATCACCATTTTGCAACTCCTATCATGCTATTTTCACATATTAGCTGGAATACTTTTATAAAAAGAAACTTTACAAAACTAAGTGGATACCTAAGGTGCTGGTTTGTATGGAAAAGATAGGATGAATATGCTTTCCATCTATTTGCCAATTCTTGAAATAAGTTGGTTCCCTAACAAGCCTCTAAAGGTGCCCAATGAGGGTCTTACTATCATGTATGTGTTCACAGAAATCAGAATATTTGATGTGTTTTAATCCATCACAGCTGTTATTCTTCCTGATGATCAAATTCTTCCATCTTTGACAAATGGGAACCTCTTTGTGTTGGCTTCTGAGTCCTTTTTATACAATCTAGTAACCATGGATAGTCTGTTTTCTGGTATGACAAGTTGTTCCAGGCTATTTCAGACCTTGCCTTCGCAGATCCGGAATTAGCCATTTCTCTAAGGAATCCTGGGATTCTTTTAGTGGGGAGTGAGCCTTAGAGAACATAACCTGGTGGGAGCTGGGCTCATTGCTACTATATGGTTATTGCTCTGGAGGTCTTTGTATGTGGTTATGTCTCCAACAGGATAATAGCTATGTTCAATTTGCCTTGCATTCAGGGGGAATTTTATATATATAAATATATTTTTTTAATTTTATAATTGTGTGAAACATTTATATAATTTGTAATTAAATCTACATAATCAAGCAAAGTCATAAATGCTTAGCTTTAATCCCTGTCCCAGTTTTTGCTCTGTTCCTTTTCTCTATCTATAGCTAACTTCTTAAGTTTGGTTTATCTTTCCTCTTTTTAAAAAAATATAAACTGCCATTAAACATATTCTTATCCATATCTTTTCTTAAACAAATGCAAGCATACTATACATGCTTTTACAGACCTTCTCTTTTCACAAAAATATATCCCGGAGAGATCTTTCCTCAATACTTTTGGATACCTATATCCCTTCAGATACTCCACTAATTGGCTATACCATAGTTAATTCAACTATTCCTCTATTAACGAACATTTAGGATGTTCTTAGCCTTTTGTTATTATACATTTTTAACAGTTTCAGGCTTTTTAATATACTGCCAAATTATTTTATATAAGGGCTATGAACATTTACAGTGCAGCTCTCAATTAAGTAAAAAAAAATTTACCATGATTTCAGGTATCAAAAAATGAATTTTCTCCATTCTTTTTAAAATTTAAATTCAATTTGCCAACATAGAACACCCAGTGCTCATCCGATCAAATGCCCTCCTTAGTGCTCTTCAACCAGTAACCCCATCCCCCCACACTCCTCCCATTCTTCAACCCTTTGTTTCCCAGAGTTAGGAGTCGTTTGTCTTCCTCTCTAATTTGTCCCCAGTTTCCCTCCTTTCCCTTATAGTCTCTTTCACTATTTCTTATATTCTGCATATGAGTAAAACCTGATGAGGATTCTCCTTCTCCGAATGACTTATTTCATTCAGCATGATTCCCTCCATTCCATCCACGTCGAAGCAAATAATAGGTATTTGTCCTTTCTGATGGCTAATATTCCATTGTATATATAGACCACATCTTTACCCATTCATCTGTCGAAGGACATCAAGGCTACTTCCACAGTTTGGCTATTGTGGACATTGCTGCTGTGAACATTGGGGAGCAGGTATCCCAGTGTTTCATTACATCTGTATCTATGGAATAAATACCCAGTAGTGCAATTGCTGGGTCACAGGGCAGTTCTAGTTTTAACTCTTTGAGGAACCTCCACACTGTTTTCCAGAGTGGCTGTACCAATTCACATTCCCACCAACAGTGCAAGAGGGTTCCCCTTTCTCCATATCCTCTCCAACATTTGTTGTTTCCTGTCTTGTTCATTTTCGCCATTCTCACTGGTGTGAGGTGGTATCTCATCGTGGTTTTGATTTGTATTCCCCACCCCCCCCCCAAGAGATGTGGAGCATTTTCTGTTTTTGTTGGCCATGTGTAGATCTTCTTTGGAGAAATGTCTGTTTATGTCTTCTGCCCATTTCATGACTGGATTGTTTGTTTCTTAAGTGTTGAGTTTGATAAGTTCTTTATAGGTCTTGGATACCAACCCTGTATCTGATAGGTCATTTGTGAATATCTTCTCCCAATCTGTAGGTTGTCTTTTAGTTTTCTTGTTTCTTTTCCTGTGCAGATTTGTATCTTGATTAAGTCCCAATAGTTGATTTTTTGCTTTTGTTTCCTTTGCCTTCATAGATGTGTCTTGCAAGAAGCTGCTGTAGCCATGTTCAAAAAGGTTGTTGCCTGTGTTCTCCAATAGGATTTTGATGGAATCTTGTCTCAGATTTAGAGACAAGAGTCTTGGGAGGTTTTTAATGACTGCTTCAATTTCCTTGCTGGTTATTGGCCTGTTCAGGTTTTCTACTTCTTCCTGTTCCAGTTTTGGTAATTTGTAGGTTTCCAGAAATGCATCCATTTCTTCCAGATTGCCTAATTTGTTGGCATAAAGCTGCTCATAAAACGTTTTTAAAACCGTTTGTATTGGGCAGCCCTGGTGGCTCAGTGGTTTAGCACCACCTTTAGGCCTGGGGTGTGATCCTGGAGACCGGGGATCAAGTCCCACTCCCACGTCGGGCTCCCCGTGTGGAGCCTGCTTCTCCCTCTGCCTGTGTCTCTGCCTCTCTCTCTCTCTCTCTTTCTGTATCTGTCATGAATGAGTAAATAAAATCTTTTTTTTTAATCATTTGTATTTCCTTGGTATTGGCTGTGATCTCTCCTCTTTCATTTGTGATTTTTTTAAATTTGAGTCTTTTCTCTTCTTTTTAATAAGACTGGAGCTAGGAGCTTATCTATCTTATTCTTTCAAAGCACCAGCTCCTGGTCTCAATGATCTGTTCTATAGTTCTTCCGGTCTCTATTTCATGGACTTCTGCTTGAATCTTTATGATCTCTCTTCTGCTTGGTTTAGGCTTTATTTGCTGTTCTTTCTCCATTCCTTTAGGTGCAAGGTTAGGTTGTATATTTGAGTTCTTTTCCAATTTTTTGAAAGAGGCTTGTATTGTGATGTATTTCCCTTGTAGGACCGCTTCTGCTGTATCCCAAAGATTTTGAACAGTTGTATTTTCATTAGTCTCCATGAATTGTTTTCATTCTTCTCTAATTTCCTGGTTGACCCATTCATCTTTTAGTAGGATGCTCTTTAGCCTCCAAGTGTTTGAGTTTCTTCCAAATTTCTTGTGACTGAGTTCTAGTTTCAAAGCATTGTGGTCTGAAAATATGCAGGGGACAATCCTAAATTTTGGTATCAGTTGAGAACTGATTTGTGACCCAGTATGTGGTCTATTCTGGAGAAAGTTCCATGTGTACTTGAGAAGAATGTGTATTCAGGTGCGTTCGGATGGAATGTTCTGTATATATCTGTGAAATCCACCTGGTTCAGTGTATTATTCAAGGCCGTTGTTTTTTTTGGTGATGCTCTGCTTAGAAGATCTGTCTTTTGCTGAAAGTGCCATAATAGAAGTCTCCGACTATTAATGTATTATCTATATATCTCTCTATTTTGGCTATTAATTGATATACTTGGCTGGTCCCCTCATTAGGGGCATAAATATTCATGATTGTTAAGTCTTCTGGTTGGATAGACCCTTTAAGTATGATATAGTGTCCCTCTTCATCTCTTACTATACAGTCTTTGGTATAAAATCTAATTTATCTGATATGAGGATTGCTACTCCAGCTTTCCTTTGAGGACCATTTGAATGGTAAATGGTTCTCCACCCTTTCTTTTTCAGGCTGGAGGTGTCCTTAGGTCTCAAATCGGTCTCTTGTAGACAGCAAATGGATAGGTCTTCCTTTTTTATCCAGTCCAAGACCCTGCATCTTTTGATGGGATCATTTAGCCCATTCACATTCAGAGTAACTATTGAAAGGTATGAATTCAGTGTGTCGTAATACCTATTCAGTCCCTGTTTTTGTGGATTGTTTCTTTGGGCTTCCTCTTTCTTTTACAGGGTTCCCCTTAATATATCTTGCAGAGCCGGTTTGGTGGTCACATATTCTTTCCATTTCTGCCTGTCCTGGAAGCTCTTGATCTCTCCTTCTATTCTGAATGACAGCCTTGCTGGATAAAGTATTCTTGGCGGCATGTTCTTCTCATTTAGTACGCTGAATAGATCATGCCAGCCCTTTCTGGCCTGCCAGGTCTCTGTGGAGAGATCTGCTGTTAATCTGATATTTCTCCCCATATAAGAATCTCTTGTCTCAAGCTGCTTTTAGAGTTTTCTCTTTAAAATTTGCAGGCTTTACAATTATATGTTGGGCCGTTGATAGTTTTTTGTTGATTTTGGGTGGGTCCTCTCTTTCAGATCGGAATGCCTGTTTCCTTCCCAGATTAGGGAAGTTCTCAGCTATGATTTGTTCAAATATACTTTGTGGTCCTCTCTCTCTCTACCTCTTCTGGAATCCCAATAAGACAAATATTATTCCTTCTCAAGCTATCATTTATCTCCTGAAGGCTTTACTTGTGGGTTCTTAATTGTTTTTCTCATTTCCTCAGCTTCCCTCCTTTCCATCAACTTGCCTTCTATGTCACTCACTCTCCTCCACCTCATTAACCCTAGGAGTTAGGGCATCCAGTTTAGACTACATCTCAGTTCAAGTATTTTTAATTTTGGCCTGGTTAGATCTCAGTTCTGCAGTAACAGAATCTATGGAGTCCTTTATGCTTTTTTCAGAGCCACCAGTAATTTTATAATTGTCCTCCTGAATTGTATCTCTGACATGCTACTTAAATCCATTTCTAGCAGGTCTGTGGCAGAGAGTATTACTTCTGGTTCCTTCTTTTGTGGTGAATTCTTCCTTCTAGTCATTTTGTCCAGTGCAGAATGGTCTTCCTTTGTTCTTCCAGCTGATTTTCTGGGGGAGGAGCCTGCTGCGCTGATTCTCAGATGTCTATGCCTGGGCAGAGATGCTCTGCCCCTTGCTGGGTGGCATGCCTCAGTGTGAGCTGTTTGTCCTGTGAGGCCTTTATTCCCTAGAAGCCACACCTCTCCCAGGTGAAAGGGGAAAAGAAAACAATTAAAACAGTTGTGGCCAAATCTCCAGCCCCGGAGCTCCGCATGTACTGAACTGCAGTCTCTCAGTGCACACTGGCCTAGATCCTCCTGGGGGCAGGTGTGGAGGCCCTGATCTGCACAAATTGAAGGTCACCCAGTGGCAGGAGAGTTCTCGCTGTCCTGTGTCCTCCTAGCGTTTACCTCTTCTGAAGGGAACTGAGCATAGCTGGCTTTGTCCGCTGGGGGTGCCCTCCAATCGAGGGCCCTGTGCTGCTAGACCCGCACTTCTGGGGTTGCCTACCCCGGAGGGAACGGAGGATGGCACATCTCCATCCATTACCCTGGCGTTTACCAGGGTAAAGAGAGCTCAGGTGCCAGCCCATGAACCTGGCCAGCTTCTCCAAAAAAAGTAAATTCTTGCTTGCAAAAGAGTTGCATATGGTACTGCTTTACATGCATTCCCCAATTATTAGGGGGACTGGATTATATAAGAACACCAGAATCCACCAGGCTGAGTTCGGTGCCTTTCTCTGTGCTCCCTTAGCATCTCATGTACATGTTTTGGACCACCACTTTGGTAGGTCCCGAATGTTCACGAGAGTGCTATATCTACAAGGACATCCTCCACATCACAGACATTGCAAATTTCTACTTACAACAATTTTCTTACAGATGGATGTGAAGTATCTTCAAGAAGGAATTCCTATTGCTAATTTGCACAAACATAGTGCATGGGCTACTATGTTCCTACACACCTAGTCTATAATACCTCATAGGGGTGCACTTAATCCTAGTTATTCTCAGCAACATACTGCTGACAGAGCACTCAGCACAAAGAAGGCACACTAAATGCTTACTGAATACTTCAAAAGGTAAATAAGCATATAAATAAACTGAGAATTTTACATTCAGTTCAAATGAAGAACTTCATGTACTATTCTCATATTAATTTCAGTCATTTCTCAGGTACTTTTTCTAGATTCTATACCACTTTTTTTAACTTGCCCTTTCTATCCACCGTTTCAAGTCTTACTCTCCCATTATCCCTAATCCTGCTTCTTTGATCTTCCATTCCTGCACACTTCACACTCCATCATCACCACTTCTCCCTTCACATCTACCAATCTCTCTCTCTTTTTTTTTTTAAGATTTTATTTATTCATGAGAGACAGAGAGAGAGAGGCAGAGAAGCATACTCCATGCAGGGAGCCGGATGTGGGACTCATCCCGGGACTTCAGGACCACGCCCTGGGCCGAAGGCAGATGCTCAACTGCTGAGCCACCTAGGGATCCCCAATCTCTTCTTTTTGACTCATGTTAATTGAATGTTTTCCAGAATGTATTTACAGATAAGAAAGTAATTTTAAAAAAATGTTTATTAATTAAGAGAAAGAGAGCAAGAGCATGCACACGGGGGGTAGGGGCAGAGGGAGAGAGAATCTTCAGCAGATTTTCCACTGAGTACACTAAGCCCGATGCAGGAAGGTAGGGGGCTCAATCTCATGATTTGAGATTGTGATCTGAGCTGAAATCAAGAGTTGGACACTTAACCAACTGAGCCACCCAAGAGCACCAAGAACATATGTTTTATTTTAAGTTTTATTTATTTGTGAGAGACAGAGACAGAGAGAGACATAGAGAGAGAGAGAGAGAGGCAGAGACACAGGCAGAGGGAGAAGCAGGCTCCATGCCGGGAGCCCGACATGGGACTCGATCGCAGGTCTCCAGGATCACGCCCTGGACTGAAGGTGGCGTTAAACCGCTGGGCCACCCAGGCTGCCCGAACATAAGTTTTAATTTTTTTTTAAATTTTTAATTATTTATGATAGTCACACAGAGAGAGAGAGAGGCAGAGAGACACAGGCAGAGGGAGAAGCAGGCTCCATGCACCGGGAGCCCGACGTGGGATTCGATCCCGGATCTCCAGGATCGCGCCCTGGGCCAAAGGCAGGCGCTAAACCGCTGCGCCACCCAGGGATCCCCGAACATAAGTTTTAAAAATGAACTTTCCTTAATCCTTCTTGACATTATTAAACACTTGGTTATCTATGTTTCTCAAGAAATTATTAAATTGAAAGGAAAATGTTTTAGGTATTATAGTCTTAATTTAAGGGAAGAACATGTTCTATCTCTGACATAAATTTGTGACTGCAATTCACTCTGATTTATATGCAGGGGCAAAAAGCCCTGAAATGAGTCATAAAACATATGTGTTTATGCTTTATTTGTTTATATTCTGCTTTTCTCCATTACTATTAAGAGCCATAAAGGTAGGGATCATTTGCATGTTGTTTGCTGCTATGTCCCTAAAGCCCAGAAAAATGCCTGGCATATGGTAAGTGCTATTAAATTTTTATTCATGGCAAGGACTATACTAGATATTTGATATTGATTATATTATCTAATTTTACAAGAAAAAAATTCTATCAGGCAGATATTATTCTCACTTTATTAAAGGGTAAGGATCATAGGATTAAATAACCCAGGGCAACAACAGCTGGTACGAAGAAAATGGCATAATCAGGCCTACCAGAATGTAAGCCTCTGAATTTAACCACCAGGTACGCTTCTTCTCATTTTCTCAGTTCTATGAAGCTGGAGAAGTCACATATCTCTTTGAGCTTTAGTTCTTCTATGTGTAAAATGGGTATAAAAATGCCTTCTCAATCTACCTCAAAGTATTATCACAAGACTCAGAGAACAACAAATGTGAAAGCATTTTTCAACTAATATCATGTTAAAACATAAATTAAAATAGAATAAGAATGATTATGCAGGGAAAAGTTACATACTAAAGTGGTCTCATTCACTAAGAATTAAAAACAAGCTGTCTCCAAGTTACTAAACAGTCTATTATTTATATTATTCAAACATAGTTTCATATTTCTGCTTCAAACAAGGAGAAGGCAGCTCTATTCCTTCAGTTAATTCTTGTCTTCTATTCCAGCAAAGAAAACAAGAAGTCAGTTTGCTAACTGAAGATTTCAACCCACTTATCAAACCACAGACTCCAAGTATCACTATATGGCCATGAATAATGGATAGTTTTATGATATGTAAACACCCTTTTAATTATTTATTTTTCATATTATGATAGCAGTAAGATAGGTAGGCAGGAGGCCAAAGTAGCTCAAATTAAAAAATAATAAAATGAAATGAAAGTTACTGGTTCACATTGCTGAACGTCCCGAGAATTTTTGTTTTATAAATTAACATATTCAATGTTATTGAATAAGATCCCAATAAATCTCTAGCCCTTATCTTCTTAAATCTGCAGTATAAGAGAGCAATCCAGCTATGACATCTATCATTCTACTGGTCAAGTGGGTATTCTCCTCGATTCACCACTCCCAATATATTCTATACCAAAAAGCTTTTTAAAGGTGTTAGTAGTAGGTTTATGTCTCAATGGAAAAATCTTTTACTCTTCACTTTTTATCATTATCATTGGTCTACAATGGAACAAGTAGGTCATTTGTGAGTTACAAAAAGTTTTATCTGGCCTTTAAGTTTATATATTTCAAAATATACTTTAACATCTAGAAAATATAAAATGTATAAAATTTCAATTTGTACATATATAAGGATTTTGCCTGTGTGGCTACCAATTTAAAATGAAAAGCACTGCAAGTATTAAAAGTGCTAAAGAATACATCTGAATTTCATAAGCATCCTAACTGTAGAGTTTTATTCCAGAGTTCCCAGGGAGATTTATCATTTAAGAAGGAACAAGAAGTAGGATATGCTGTAATACACCTGAAAAGTACTGTCTTCAAGGTTCCTCTCTATTCCCATCCAATGCTTTAAAAAAAAACTTGGAAAATAGGCGCCAGATAACACTACTGCTTACAAAATCTAGTTAACATAATATACAGATGCTCTTTTAAGACTAAACTGACAAATCTTAATTTTGATCTCTGCACATTTAGCATTGTAGAAATTATGTCCTTCAAGTACACAGGAAGTTTAACTAAGGAGAAAATTTCAATTCCAACTATAAACTTGTTTCATTACATATAAACGTCACCAAGTAAGTCAAGAAAACAAAGTAAAACAATCAGCTGTGATACTTCAGATTCAGAATCTTAATATACATTAGTGGATCACAACTGCTATTTACTCTATAAAAAGGAAAATGCAGAAGTCAACTGAAGATACAATGTGCAGTTAAGTTGGTGTATTACATGTAATATTAAGTAGTATATTATATCTAAAAGTGGTTTTTTGAGCTATAATTCAATCATAAAAGGCCATATTGGGACTATGAACAAATCACAAAACCAAGAGTATTTTAGTTCCTTATTCCTTTCACTAGTAGCTGAAGATCTATGAACTATTATCAAATGCTGTATTCCCATTCACTTCTTTTTTTCCAGTTTACAACTTATTTTTTCTCATATGCTTTTTAAAAAAGTTCTATTTAAATTCTAGTTAACATACAGTGTAATATTAGTTTTAGGTGTATAATTTAGTGATTCAACACTTCATACAACACCCAGTGCTCATCTCAACACGTACCCTTTTTTAAAAAAAATATTTTATTTATTTGTTTATTCATGAAAGACACAGAGAGAGAGAGAGAGAGAGAGAGAGAGAGAGGCAGAGACACAGGCAGAGGAAGAAGCAAGGGTCCATGCAGGATCACGCCCCGGGCCGAAGGCAGTGCTAAACCGCTGAGCCACCTGGGCTGCCCACATGTGCCCTTCTTAATTCCCATCACCTATTACACCCCATCCCTCACCTACCTCCTCCTCAGGTAACCACCAGTTTTTCACTACAGTTACAAGTCTAAAGTGAAATAACAACTCTTAAAAAAACAAGTACTGTGTAAATTGTCCCTTTACCTTCATGACATCTCTGTATGATTGGACGGCTGAGACTTTTCTCTTTTCATCTTCTTCATCTTCCAGACCTTCATCGGCAGCCCCATAGCCTTCATCATTGCTCCCATCAGCTTCTACTGTATTGGCCATGTGATCAATTAGCTGCTCCAGTGGGGGGCTTAACTCCCTTTCTTCATTCTCCTTCAAACCATAGTCCAGTGCTTTATAAATAACAATTCCCAGAGATTCAATAACCTAGGGACAGTAAGGAAGGTTATTAATGGAGATAACAGCTTTACAGAACTAACTGTAAGGCATAAAATAGTTGATATGACATTTAAGCTAGGTTTGATCTATTCCATTTCAGAAACAGGTGACAAATTAGACTTGAGAAGATATTTAAAAGTCTCATCTACGCATTAAAAAAAGCAAATCCCAGATGGATATTTTGTGTGATTTCTTCAATCCAGGGTAAAACAATACACAAACTATTTTTGTTTTCTTATATTTATACTATACACCAAAACTGACATTATCCATTCACATAAAATACTAACCAGGTTGATTTTCCACATTTCCAAAAGATATTTCTGAGATAAGATAGAGCTATCAAAGAACGTATTCTTCCAGCACTCTTACACCAGTGTTTATAAAGTCTATTTCATAGAAATACTAGGGATCTGAGAGACTGAAAGCTCAAATATTAGTAGCAGTTAACGAAGCTTAAACAAACTAAAAAATCTATATACATCCATATACATATTGCTGAGTTCCAATTAATTATTATAACATATCTCTCATCTGAAGACTTTTTCAAACTCTGATTTCAATGTAGTCCACAAATAGTCAACCCTACCCCCACACCTCCATCAATATTACTTCTCGAAATATGAACCTGATTTAGGAATATTGGGTAGACTCCACTGTCTAATAGCACCCTCACAAAAGCTCTAGACTTTTGCCAGTATATGGAATTCTATTTTATTCCTCAGCAGAGCCTTTCTTTTCTTCTTAGAAAAAATCACATATAACCAACCCTTCTGTTTTATTTTGCAATGTTAATGGCTCATCTCACCTTAGCTATTTTGTGGGGAAGGACACAGGCAACGAAGCCAAATATTTAGGATTAAATGCTGACCTTTGGGGCACCTGAGTGATTCAGTTGTTTAAGTGTCTGCCTTCAGCTCAGGTCGTGATCCCTGGGGAAGCTGTTTCTCCCTCCCTCTTGGCACCTCCCTCCCGGCTCTCTTGCTATCTCTCTCTCAAATAAATAAATAAAATCTTAAAAAAAATAAATGCTGACTTTTACCAATAACCATTTAAGATTAAATCCCAACTTTTACCACTAACCATCTGACTTAGGGCAAATTTTTTATTTTAGTCTTGATTTCTCTTATCTGTAAAATGAGTATCAATGATTAGTGATTAGTTTATCCAGCTACCACCCCCCCTCCCGCCCCCCATGAACAAACAGATCTATCCTTTTCTGTATCCCACTGGTAGCCATCATCAATGCTGTCTTTTTTAAAAAGTTGTTTAGGTGGTATCAAAGAAAAGGAAAAGTCACAAGCTTTAAAGATGAGTTATAAACACAATACAGTCATTGTCATCATATATACTTCACTCCTTAAAAGCATTCAGGGCATTCACTCAATAAATCTCCACAAAATCTGAAATCTACCTATCAAGTGGAATAATATTTTCTCAGCAAAGTTTCAAAATGAATATAAGACTTAAAACTTAAACTAATTTAAATGTAAATTAATTCAAAATTTTCCCCAAGATTTATTTATTTATTCATGAGAGACACACAGAGAGAGGCAGAGACATTGGCAGAGGGAGAAGCAGGCTCCCAGCAGGGAACCTGATGCAGGGCTTGTTCCGGGGATTCCGGGATCATGCCTGGAGCCTAAGGCAGACACTCAAAACACTGAGCCACCCAGGTGTCCCCAATCTCTGGTTTTTAAACAATACAGGTTTTTACTACTTTTCACTGAACATACAGAATATTTTCATTGGTTTGTATGGTCTGACGTAGAACTCTGATTCCTATTTTCAAAGTTGAAGGCAAACAATCAGGACACTGTATCAAAATAAAAGCTTTTGCACAATGAAGGAAACAACAAAACAAAAAGACAACCTATTTAGATACTAGATATTTGCAAATATATATATTGGATATATATCCAATAAGGGGTTGAGGCTCAGACTTTTTTTTTTAAGATTGTATTTCTTTATTCATGAGGCACAGAGAAAGAAAGGGAGAGATATAGGCAGAGGGAGAAGCAGACTCCATGCAAGGAGCCCAATAAGGAACTTGCTCCCGGTATGCCAGGATCACGCCATGAGCCGAAGGCAGACACCCAAACCCTGAGCCACCCAGGCATCCCCAATAAGGGGTTAATATTCAAAATATATAAAGAACTTATACAACTCCACATCAAAAAAAGGGCAGAAGACCTGAATAAACATTTTTCCAAAGAAGACATACAGATGACCAACGGATACATGAAAAAAGTGCTCAGTATCACTAATCATCAGAGAAATGCAAATCAAACCCACAAGGAGGTATCACCTCACATCTGTCAGAATGGCTAAAATCAAAAAGACAAGAAATTATAAGTGTTGGCGAGGATATAGAGAAAAAGGAACTCTCATGCACTGTTGGTAGAGTGTAAACTGGTATACCCATTGCGGAGGCTCGTCAAAAAATTAAAAATAGAATTACCATACAATCCAGTTATACCACTACTGCATAGTTACCCAAAGAAAATAAAAACACTAATTTGAAAGGATATATGTACCACTTTGTTTATTACAGAGTTATGTACAATAGCCAAGATATGGAAGCAACCTAAGAGTCCAATGATAGAAAGGTGTGTTGAGATATAGAGAGACAGACATCCATCCATACACACACACACACATGCATACACACACACACACACACACACACACACACACACACACATATAACAGTCATAAAAAAGGATGACTTCTTGCCATTGCAACAACATGGATGGACCTAGAGGGTATTAATAAGCTAAGTGAAATAAATTAGACTGAGAAAGACAAATACGGTGTGAATGCACATATACGTGCACTCTAAAAAACAAAACAAATGAATACAGAGAACAAATTGGTGGTTGCCAGAGGAGAGAGGGATTGGGGGATAGACACAATGGGTGAAAGGGAATGAGGGATAAAGTCTTCCAGTTATGGAGTGAATAAGTTATATAAAGGGCACAGCACAGGGGCGTCTGGGGTGGGTCAGTCATTTAAGCATCGGCCTCCCTGCTCAGGGGGAAGTCTGCTTCTCCCCATGCTTCTGGGCTCCTGCCCTCAACTTAAGCTCTCTGAAATAAAATTTTTTTAAAGGCAGAGCATAATGTATATACTTGTGGAATCACTATGCTGTACACCTGAAACTAATGTAACATTGTGTGCCAACTATACTCAAAAAAATTATAAAAGATGGCACATATAATTAACAATCACAAGTTTACTGTGAATTTGGCACTCATACACATCTCCTTAGCCTCCTTAATGTCTACTATCCTATAAAGTCTTCTGCTTCAGGACAGTGGGAAACATAGAACAGTGAATTCCATGGGCACTGGCCCATTGCTATACTTTTTCCTACTGAGTTCCCTGATCAGAAGTAATGCTCTGTGGAATGCCATGATGGTGAATAAGGCATTCTGTAAATCCATGGATGGTAGTTTTGGCAGAAGTACTGCATGCAGTGAAGGCAAATCCATATCAAGGGTAAGTAACTCTTCTAGTAAGATCAAAATGCTGACCCTTCAATGATGAAAGCAGTCCAATATAATCAACCTGCCAATGGGTAACTAGCTGATCACCGAGGGAAACAATGCCATATTGGGGATTTAGTGTTAGTCTCTGCTTGATGGTAGACTGGATCCTCAGCAATGGCTAAAGCTAAGTCAACTTTGGTGAATGGAAATCTATGTTGATAAGCCCCTGCATTTAAAATCTCCACCCATGCTGCTGTAGCCATGTTCCTAAGCTCACTGTGTGATGACAAGGTAGCTGGGAAAGGAGGCTGACTGGTGTCCACAGAACAGGTCATCCCATTCACTTGAATATTAAAGTCCTTCTCCACTGAGGTCACTCCTTGGTGACCATTTACCTGAAACACAAATATCTTCACTCCCTCCCTCCCCGAGAAGTCTATTCACATATCTCTTCCCCAGATTTCCTTGTCACCAATGTTCCAATCATTCTCTCCAAACAAGTGCAACCAGGTGTATTCTTCAAAGTTCTGCCCACTGGGAAGATTTCTTCAGCACTCTCCTTCATCTCTGAAAGGTGCTACATGCTGCAGCTTGCCACTTTTAGATGGCACCTGCATATGCAGAACCATCTGTAAACAAGGCCCAAGTCTTCACTTCTGCCAACTGACTGTAGAACTCCCCACAAGGCAAATAGATACAGATTAGGAAAGAGAAGGGAGTGAGCAGAAGTGCATCTGGGCAGTGCTTTCAGGGTCTACTTGCACCCAATCACATATATACCATTCTAAATGATGCAGTGCTGTTATACCGACCCAAATTCATGGCTTAAAGGGTCAGATAATACCCAGTTTATGATGGGCAAATCAGGTCACATGGTAATTTGGTGGCCTATGATTAAGTGGCCTACGGTTAAGTGTTCAGTCTGTACTATGGCCCAGAAGCAGGCCAAGAATTGTTTCTCAAAAGAATGGGAGGGCTTTGCTTCAAAATCCTAAAGGCCTGCACTGTGCTTTGCCTACTGGACCTGCCAAAAGCTCCAAACAGCATCTCTATCCACCGCCAATTCAAACACTATTGGATTTAATGGATCACATGGCCCAAGTGACAGAGCAGTTTGCATAGCAACCTGGACTTGTTGCAGAGACTTCTTTTATTCTGGGTCCTACTCAAAACTATTAACTTTCTGGGTCATTCTGTATGGGCCAGAGTGATACAATATATTTGCAGGAATATGTTGCCTCCAAAATATAATGAAGCTACTAGTCACTGTGTCTTTTTTTTTTTTTTTTTTTTTTTTTTGTGGTGGGAGTGGAAACTGACGTAAAAACTTATCCTTCACCTTAGAAAGGATGTCTCCATATGAACCACACTACTGGACTGTAGAAATTACACTGAGGTGGAAGTCCCCTGAATTTTTGTCAGATTTATTTCCTACTTTCTAACACAAATGTTTTATCAATAAGTTTAGAGTAGTTGCTATTTCTCACTCACTAGGTCCAATAGCATAATGTCATCAATGTAATGGATGACTGTGATATCTTATGGAAGAAAAAGGCAATCAAGAGCTCTGTGAACTAAATTATGACACAGGTCTGGAAAGTCGACACACCCCTGAGGTAGGACAGTGAAGGTGTACTGTTGGCCTTGCCAGGTAATAGCAAACTGCTTCTGGTGATCTTACTGACAGGTATAGAGAAAAAGCATTTGTCAGGTAACAGCTGCATACTAGGTATCAGGGGATGTCTTAACTGACTCAAGCAATGAAGCCACATCTGGTAAGCAGCTGCAATTGAAGCCAGAATCTGGTTAAGCTCATAGTAATATAATGTCATTCTCCATGATCAACGTCTTCTGCACAAGCCAAAGAAGCAGGCTGATTAGAAATGTGGGATCAACTTTCCTACTTTTTTCAAGTCCTTGATGGTGGCACTAGTCTCTGTAACCCCTCTAGAAATGTGCTATTGCTTTTGATGTACTATTGTCCTAGGTAGAGGCAGTTCTAATAGCTTCTACCTGGTGTTCCCCACCAAAATAGCCTTTACCTCATTGGTCAGGGAATGAATGTGGGGATTCTGACAACTGCTGAGTATGCCTATTCCAATTATGTATTTCAGAATTAGAGAATAACTAGATTTGGGATGAGTTGATAAATGTACTGGCCTCTCTGTGAGATGGACCTGAACTACAATCCCACTGATCACCTGACCTCTGTAAGCTGGACCACTGTGATGTTTTGGGTCTGTCAGAATCAGTGTCAGTTCAAAGCCAACATCCAGTAGTTCCCAAATAATCTGATTAATTCCTTTCCGCAGTGCAGTGCATCCCCTTTGGGGGGGATGTTATACCCCCCCAAAACACCAGTGTTTCGTGTAAAGACTCAAGATTGATGTAAGCCCACTGAACCCACATGCAGTCTTCCCCTTGCCACACTAATTCACTTTATCTGGCCCCTCTTCAGGTTGACTTGTACTTCCCAAAAATATTTGAGTCTGTTTGTCTCCTTTACTAGAATGTAAACTTCTTTAAGACAGGGATGAGTTATGATTCTTTCTGGTATTTGCTACAATTTGGGGGATTTCTTTAATAAAGAAAAATTAACAATGTAAATTTTTGGCAGTGTAGAGGGGTCCTTCCTCAACAGGAAGGACATGGACTCTCCTTCCTTAAAGGGGTTCTGAGTCTGTATATGGCTCAAGTCTGAGAACTGACAGGGGTGTCATGACTGTGTTTTTATAATTCAAGTTAGACTTTTGCTTACTTAACCTAGAACTCTTCTGCTGATACATGTCAAGTAAGAATTTAGTGGGCTTTTTATCTATTTTCCATCTCCCTGCTCAGAGGAATCTCTCCCATAATGACTTGCTGACCCTGATTAACAGCTGCCAGCTGTTATATTACATTACAGTCTCTACCCACTATTCTTGAGGAAAACAATCATTTTTTTCCTTCAAAATGGCCATGACATTCACTTGTATCTTTATGTGGTACATTTCACTTTTTAACTTGGATTATAGTTAATAATATACATACGTTAATTCCTCAAAAAGATTAAGCTCCTTGAAAGCAAAATCCTCTATGATTCACCTTTGTTTTTATGTTATTTTAGAAACAGCAAAGACTTAACAGTTAATGAATATATGAATGAAACTATAAATGTCTTCCATTCATACTTGTATTGTTGAATGCTGGATATGGAATTTATGGCCATAGGCAAAAATACCTGTTCCTTCAATCCTTCTCATTCCAACAGTCCACTATAGTGGTGATCCAGCCCTGAAGAGCCTCTGAAATTGTCTTGAAGGTCTCCTAGCTCAAGGATAAACTATGTCTAACCTGGTTTAAATATTCTAAATCTCTTCACCTTTCCTAATTTAAAACTGAACCATAAAATAGTTCTATATTTAACCAAACCTTTTGGGAACACAACAAAACAAGGGTGGGCATTATTAGACTGACATGTACACCAGGTGACTCATTACCTCCATGGCCTGATGGAACTTCTAACCTTCCACTAAAACATAAACCTGGTTCTTCAGATAGTCTTGAGCTATGGAGTAGAACAATAATCAAAGCATAACTGCACCCAGACACACTAGCTTGCCTAGACATATACTTACTTATATTTATTTTAGAAATTCACTTGCCAAAACCTCTGGAAATGTTAAGAAAACCCATTGGAAATAGCAGTGTCAGATCTAAAATATTCATCTGAACTACCAGGCTCCAGGCAGCTGAAAAATCATCGTTCATGTCCTGTCACATTGGCACCACACCCCCTGCCCCAGACACTTCCAGAGACTCTAACATTCAATAAAGAGAATAGGAATTACAGCATAAAACCTTAAAGTTAAATGGAATAAGTGAAGCACACCAGAAGGCTGTGGTTCTTAAGCCTAACCAGCTGATAAAGAGTGGAGAAAAGAAGGTATTCAATAAAACCACACATTTCAGAATTAAAGATTACTACATCATGACCAATTACCGTCCCAGTTAGTGATAAGTGGCCCCAAAGCCCCACAGCTTTGGGGTACAGAGACAACATGAATGAAACTGAGTGTTCTCTGGCATTCAGGCCCAGCCATGCCATCACTGAGGGTAGCCTCACGAGAACAGCACACCCACCAACACCAGTGTTTCGTGTAAAGACTCAAGATTGATGTAAGCCCACTGAACCCACATGCAGTCTTCCCCTTGCCACACTAATTCACTTTATCTGGCCCCTCTTCATGTTGACTTGTACTTCCTAAAAATATTTGAGTCTGTTTGTCTCCTTTACTAGAATGTAAACTTCTTTAAGACAGGGATGAGTTATGATTCTTTCTGGTATTTGCTACAATACCTAGCATTTTGCTTTACACAGAGTATGTAATTTAAAATCTTTGCTAAACACAAATATAAAAGATTTAGTATGATTTCCTGCTGCAGTCTCTAAATACAAACTGTGGCAGCCTCACATCTAGTAAAATCTACCCAAATAAAGCACTTTTTCCATTAGTGAATCTAGCTAATGTCCACTGTACACAGTTCCCTTCCCTTCACTCATGAATTCAGTTAACAAGTATTTATCAAGAGCAGTGTATATAGCAATGGAAATGGAACAATGAAAAAACACCTCTAAGAGATCTCTGGCCTTCACAGAGATTTTCAGAGAAAACAGATAAATCAACAGATAAATCATACAAATAAATCCTACAGTTGTGCTAAACATTATAATAAAGAAGAGAGGGAGTTATAAGAGTGTATAATAGGGAGCCCTATTCTAGTTTGGAGATTTGGGAAGCCCTTGTTAAGGCTATAAATTTTAAATGGAGACCTGAAAGGCAAATAGAGCTAATCAGAAGAGGGAGTTAGAGTAGAATTCTAGAGAGGAAACAGTGAGTATAAAAGCCTGGAGGTCAAGAATAAAAAGGAATGATTGGGAAACAAAATCTTAATGACCAAAGGAAGGGCTAAGAAAAGTCTAAGAGATGGGGAGGGAGGCTTTACATGAGCTATCTGAAGGACCTGAATCTTCATCACATAAAAGCAAACGCAAGGCACTGAAGTGATTTGGAGAATAGGATGATATGATCATATTTTATTTTTAAAGGATATCATGACACAGTAATCAATACAATGTGGTATTGGCAAAAGAATACAAACAGATCAATGAAACAGAATAAAGCCTAGAAATAAACTCACAAAAAATACAGTCAACTGAACTTTGACAAAGGAGCAAAGGCAATTCAATGGAGAGAGGACAGTCTTTTCTTCAAATGGTGCTAGAATGTTGGACATCCACATGCAAAAATATAAATCTATATAGACCTTACAACTTTTCCAAAATTAACTCAAAAGGGATCATAAGCCTGAAAGTAAAGTGCACAATTACAAAACTAGAAGAAAACATAGGAGAAAAACCAGGTGATCTTGGGCTTGGCAATTTTAAAAATATAACACCAAAGCACAATCCATGAAAGAAAAAATCAATAAAATGAACTTCATTATAATTAAAAAGTTCTGCTCCATGAAAGGCACCATTCAGAGAATGACACAAACCCCAAGCTGGGAGAAAATGTCTGCTAAACACATATCTGGATAAAGGACTGGTATCCAAAATATACAAAGAACTCTTAAAATTCGATATAAAAATGAACCCAAGGAACAAATGATTAGAATAGACACCTCATCAAAGAAGATATATAGATAGCAAATAACATAAGAAAAGATGCCCAACATTAGGGAATTGCAAGTTAAAACAATAATAAGATCCCACTACACACCTACTAGAATAAATTTCAAAACACTGACATCATCAAATGCTGGTGAGGATGTGGAACAACAGGAACTCTGGTGAGAATGCAAAATGATTCAGCCACTGCAGAAGACATTTTGGCAGTTTCTCACACAACTGAATATATTCTTACCATAAAACCAAGCAATTGTGTTCCTTGGTATTTATCCAAATAAGTTGAAAACTTATGTCCACACAAAACCTGCACACAAACTTTTACAGTGACTTTATTGATAATTGCCAAAACTTGGAAACAAGCAAGATGTTCTTTAATAGGTGAATGGGTAAATAAATGGTGGTACATCCATACAATGGGATATTATTCACAGATAAAAATAAATGAGCTATCAAACTATGAAAAGATATGGAGGAACCTTAAAAGTATGTTGCTAAGTAAAAGAAACCAACCTGAAAAAGGTAAGGACTATATAATGCTATGATATTCTGGGGAAGGCAAAACTACAGAGAAAGTAAAAAGGTTGCCAGAGATTTGAGGAGCCAGGGAGGGGGCACATGTCATATAGGGGGGACTGACTAGAGGGAGTTTCTGGAGTGATAAAATGATTGGGGGGTGGTTATAGGAGGGTACAAATCTGTTAAAACTCATTAAACTGGACACTTATAATATCTGCTTTTGTTATATTTAAGTTACACCACAAAGTCAATTTTTAAAAAGAGTTGAACCAAGTTATTTTCATTGTGAAGAGAATATAGGAACAGTGGTCATGAGATGGAATTTGTTCATTATGTGATGTGTGACCCTAGGTTGGTCACTTAATCTCCATGGGCCTAAGCCTCTTCAAGAAAAACCAACTAAAGCCCTTTCCAATACTGACATCTACAAAAATAAGAAACTGTAGAATTGGAATACCAAAAGAGAATACAAAGGCTATAAATATAGCCTTTTGCTTAATGGAAATGTCATGGCTGAAGAATTACAGAGGTTAACTGCCCTTTTTTGTTAGGACATTCAATTTTGGAACCGGTTCCCAACTAAAAAAACAAAAATCTTAGACCCTAAGAACTTTCAGGAGAGGGGAAAAACCCATACACACACATATGCAAAATTACAAGTACAATCAAATCTAACCAGCTAGGAGTAAGACAGCGATTTTCTACTATGGAGAGGGAAAAACTTTATTCATACACATATGGAATAGTTAATAAAACTTACTCTAAATTGACTGAAGCTATACATTCAATGAAACTGTTTAGACTTTAAAAGGAGTGAGATTCTGATATACGCTGCAACATGGATAAACCATAAAAACATGCTAAATAAACCAGACACACAAACACAAATATTGTGATTTCCACTTACATGGAGTATCTACAAAAGGTAAATTCCTAGAGAAAGAAAGTAGGTTAGAGGTCAGCAGGAAACTGGGGAAGGGGGAATGGGAGCCATTACATAGTGAGTTCAGAGTTTCCATGTGGGCTGAGGAAAAAGGTCAAACAGTGGTGATGGCTGCACAACTTTGTGAATATAATGACACTGATCTGTCCAGTTAAAATGGTTAAAATTTTTCACTGTGTGTAGTTTACCACAGTAAAGTCTGATTGGGGTTGCTCAGTGTCTTAGGAAGTGCTATGACTCAGCAACATTCAGAAAGCCCTGATTTCTCTTCTCTGTAGGGGTTACTGAGGTTTCCAGAAAGAAAGAAAGGGATCAATTTATAGAATTCCTTTAGAACCACAACTCTCCTTCACATTACCACTCTGTTCAGAGCCCTGAGCACAGGAAATAGCTTGCTTGAATTATCAAAGCTTTGAATCCACTTGTCACAAGCATTTGACAGAGCTGATCATGTTTTGTTTTGTTTTTTAATCTTTTCTGGATTCCACATTGCTCTAATTTTCTTCCTGTTTGACTGATGACCTTGACAAGAGAAGCTCTGATGGAGTCTGTGGAAACATGACAAGAGGACATGGAGGTAGTGGTACAGGACAGAAATGTTTCTTCCTATTTCTGAAATAATACCCTTAATAGGTGTTTGGTACAGATGCAGGGAGGCAGACTGGATAGTGAGAGAATGTGGCAGTTCTATTCAGATTGCTTCTACTTTCTTGAGTGAAAAAAGCACAGGTGCAGCTGAGGAAGAAGTAGGTGTTGTAGGGATGAACAAAGAGGAAAGGTTTGACAGTTTCCCTGCCATCAAGAATGTGGTCCATTTAAAAACCTAAATTGTACTATGTCCCTCTCTTGCTAAAACCCTTCAGTACTTTTTAGGAACATGAGTACACTACATTAAGGACTTCCCCATAACTCCTGGGCACATGTAGAAATGCTTTCTTCAGTCAGAGAGAAAGTTACACCTGGTTTAACAGGGTGTGCACACCAACCCAGTCAAGCCCCTAGGACTAAGTGGCAGCCCACAGGGACTGTTACTGCTGCAGAAGTGACAGAGCTATCACAAATTTCCATTAACGATCATGAGCTTTAATTTCGTTTCACACACAAATTCATTTTTAACTAGAACTGGACAATAAGCAATGAGGACAGTGTGAATCCACAACTACACCACATGTGAGATGCTACAAATCTCTGTTGATTATGATATAAAAAGGTGATGTAAGCAAAATCTGTAGTAATATTCAAACAAAATCTAGGCATCATGATTTTTATAGGAGAATAAGGCTTATTTACATTTATTTTCCAATAGCATGTACTTGACTGCTTCATTTACATTAAATAGGAAGTGAAGGTCTAGAAAACAGATCAAGCCTTTATTTCTTCAATTAAAAATCAGAATAAACCTATTTATATTTTTCATTATAACATGGTAACTTCCTAAGCAATTTACAATACTAGTTTTATTATAAACAAGATAAAATACACTACTGGCCCAAATGTTCATCACCCGATGAACAGAAAAACAAAAATGGGATATAGCCATACAGAAGAATATGATTCAGCCACTAAGAGGAATGAAGCACTGACACAGCCTACAACATGAATGAACCTTGAAAGCACTATACCGAATGAAAGAAGCCAGACACAAAGGGTAATATACTATATAGTTCTATTTATATGAAATGTCCAGAACTGACACATTACAAAGACAGAAAGTAGCTTACTGGTTGCCAAGGGCCAGGGACATTGGGGGAAATGAGAAACAACTGCAAAGGGGTATAGGAATTCTTTCTGGAGTGAAATAAATATTCCAAAATTGATTGTGGTGACAATTGCACAATTCTGAAGATAATAAAAACCACTTCAAATGGACAACTTATATGTTATGTGAACTGTATCTCAATAAAGCTATAAAAATATTAACGAATATTATATTCAAATCTTTGTCTTCAAAAACAGCAATACTGTATGAGGGGGATTTAGTCAAATATGGGTAAACTGACAGGAACATGCTAGTGTACTTTCTTTTTTTTTTTTTTTTTTTTTTTATTTTTTAATGATAGTCACAGAGAGAGAGAGAGAGAGAGAGAGGCAGAGACACAGGCAGAGGGAGAAGCAGGCTCCATACACCCGGAGCCCGACGTGGGATTCGATCCCGGGTCTCCAGGATCGCGCCCTGGGCCAAAGGCAGGCGCCAAACCGCTGCGCCACCCAGGGATCCCGCTAGTGTACTTTCTATGTGCCCTGAGGCAGACTAAAATTTAGTGAGCCACCAGAAGATCTGCAAACTCCTCTGTGCACACAAGGTCCCTTATGACCTGGGCCACACACCTCTCTAGCTTCATCCTCTAAAATCCTGCCTTCCAGATGTGCTCTAACAACCTTACAGTGATTCACGCCTCGGGGTCTTGTCAGCCCTTTTAGGTAGACCACGCTGCAACCTATATAACCTTCTCTTTACAGTCACTTAAATGTGGTATATGGGAGTATCTAAAAGACACTGTTGAACACTTAAAATTTTAACAGTCTCATGTATGCTGTCCAATAAAGGGATCAAGCCCTATTGTAACCTTCGGCTGACACAGTTTATATGAGAGTACTATATAGTTTTAAGGTATTAACACTGTTACTATCAGGATAGATCTGGGGACAACCAGCTGACTCAGTCTAAGTTTTAGCCCCACAATGGGTGTAGAGATTACTTTAAAGAAAAAAAACTTTTAAAAAAGGGGACACCTGGGTGGCTCAGTCGGTTGAGCACCCAACTCTTGATTTCAGTGCAGGTCATCATCTCAGGGTTGTCGATTAAGTCCCATGATGGGCTCTGAGATCAGTGGGAAGTCTGCTTGAGATTCTCCCTCTCCCTCTTGCCCTGCCCCTCCCCCTACTCATTCTCTCTCTAAAATAAATAAATGTTTTTTAAAAAAGAGTAGATCTGGAAAAGATAAGAGAGCAAGGAAAATGGGAGAGTTTTCTGAAGGGAAAAACTTCATTTTTCTTATTTCCAGATGATTCTTCTATTTATCCTCTAGGATAAAGACTGTTTCATTAGGTCTCTCTCCTGTGCCTAGCATGATGTATTGCACATGGCAGGTAAACCATAAATGCCTGCTGAACTACGAATATTTCACTGGGTTTCCGAGCTAAGTAAGAAAGAGAGGGATTTGAGAATAACTCACAAGTGAGATCAGGAATCCCTGAGAATGGGAAACATGTCCCATGTCATCAAAAGAGCACAAAATAATCATGACATTTAAGTCATTGATCATTTCCACTGAAAGTTCTCAAACTACTTATTTAAAATATTATTACTATACTACTCTGAACTAAAGTAACTTTCATCTGAGTTGACTGGTAACCATTAATTAAGGTTCCATACTGTACAAAGTATAATTTCCATTTTGAAAACTGGAAAACCAAAGCACTGATGGTAAATAACCAAGATTAAAAGGTGAAAATAAAAAAAATTTAAAAACCACGCTTTTAAAAATTGTCCTGATCAAATCTGAGAATACCTTCCCCACTAACATTTTTCCTTAACTCTATCTACTGAATCAAAATTCATTATGAGAGACTAATGTTCTAAATGCTTAGTTTCAAATACAGACAAGGAACTTGATGAACTACTTTTTCAATCATAGGTTTCATTAACAGTTGTCTGCAACCCTAAAAGGTTCACATTCCCATGAAGTTTGCTCCTTGAAGGTAAATTAACTTCCTAATGCACAGATGAATCAATGCAAATAAAACAGCATCATGAGTAAAATACAATAAACCAAAGTCAAAATCAGGTCCTTGGTGTTCCAGTCAATATTATATAACATAAACCATGATAAATGTTGACTAAGAGAATTAATACCGTAAAAATAGAAAAAAAGGCTAATATAAGCTCTCTAGTCCAACCATTCATTCCATGTTTTAATCCTTTGGCTATATGTTTCCAGTGACTGATTTTATTGATGTAAAGGCACAGTTAAAAGATCTCCTGTAGAACACATGAAACAGATACAGGGAAGCTTAAAAATTATTTGAGAAAAAAGAAATTTACACTGCTCTTTGGGGTTACCCAAACAGTGAGGACCAGCTATCCTCTAGCTCAACTTCATGGATAAATAAATAGATGGGGTGCCTGGGTGGCTCAGTCAGTTAAGCATATGACTCTTGATTTTGGCTCAGGTCATGATCTCAGGGTAGTGAGTTTAAGCCCCACACCAGACTCTACACAGGGCATGGAACCAGCTTATGATTCTCTCTCCCTCTCCCTTTGGCTCTCCCCCTCCCCCAAAAATAAAAAGTAAAAATAAAGTAAATAAGTAGATAAATTAGGAGCTGAAATTGTGGTAGGTTTCTTTGTTTTAGGGGAAACTGTGGCCGCACCTCAACTGAGCAGATAAACAGATTACCCAATGATCAATGTTTCTCTTCACAATTATTAATTGTATCAGGAGAGCCACAAGTTGTTTAAAAGTAGAAAAGCTGTCTCAAAGAGGAAAAGTCTCAGTTCAAATTTTTGCAAATCTAGCTGATAATCTACATTATCTGGGGGAATTTTTTGTTTGTTTCTTAATATATGTAGCTAGGCTCCACATCAGACCTATTAAATCAAAATCTCCAAAGTATGGGGCCAAGTATCAGTATATTTGAAAGCTACCTAGGCGATTCTTAAAATCACCTATCACTCTTTGATTCATTCAATTAAGTGTTCATTGAGCACCTATATACCAGGTACCACACCTGGGGGTGCAGTGGTGAGAAAAACAGGCATGATCTAGACTCTGCCCTCATGGAGGGGAGGGGATCAGATAGAATGAATAGCCAGGTGAGGACTGCAACTGGAGAATGCAGCTCCTAAGAAAGGGGTAGGGTTTTTTACTATTTCAGTTGAATACTTCCATGTAGAAAATAGCAGGATGGTACTGCCCTATGTGATTTTTCAAAAAGGCAAAAAAAGGGCGGGAGGCACGAGGACCTAAAACAAAACATGACTAATAGATAACATAAAATAAGAAGAAATGAGTCCAAATATATCAGAAATTATAATAAATACCAACAGGTAAAGAATGCCTATTAAAAGACAGACTCTCAAATGAGATTAAGGAGAATAATCTAGCAACATGTTGTTTACCATAAATACACCTAAAACAACACAGAAAGCTTTAAAACAAAAGAATAGAAACATACATGTAGGAAAAATACAAGTCAGAAGAAAGCCAGAACAAAGCAAATAATGCTAGTATCCAAAGAAATGAGAATTTAAGGAAAGCAGCATTTAAAAGAGTAAAAAGGGACACTTCAAAAAATTATGAATTTGCATGCACCAAACAATACAGCCTCAAAATTATAATCAAATCAAAATCATTATTTTAAATTATAATCAAAATCAAATATTTTAAAATCAGATTTCACTTTGTAATTAAGACAAAGTGAAAATAATAAATCCTTAGTCACAATAGGAAATTTTTACATATCTTCAGAAACTTATTAAAACAAAATTACGATGAATGAAATATGAGCAACCCAAATGGAAAATATACACACACACATGCTGGTATGTGACATATGGAGTAGTAAAACATTTCACCCTTCAAAGAACATGCATAATTTTTAATTAGAAAAGGAAAACATAGAGAAACTAAACAACAAAGAAACTTCAAGAGAGGAACAGCAGAGAAATGAACAGCTAGGAACCATCATATAGATGGCTTTCAACAATGGCAGCAATTTAGATGTCATAGTAAAATATTCAGATAATTATGTCCTTTGCTGAAAGCTATTCATACCTTTCCCACATACACAAATAGAGGAAAGACCAAAAAAATTTTTTAAAACTTTATTTATTCATGAGAGACACAGAGAGAGGCAGAAATAACACAGGCAGAGGGAGAAGCAGGCTCCTCCAGGGGACCCCAATGTGGGACTTGATCCCAGGAGTCTGGGACCACGCCCTGAGCTGAAAGCAGACCCTCAACCACTGAGCCACCCAAGCATTCCAGGAAAGACCAAAAAAATGTACTAAAACACTTAACTCACCAAAAACATAAGAATCATTTTCACAAATCAGTTATTTTGCCACCATAATCCTAAAACATTAAACTATTATTCCCACAAATAATTTGGTTTGACTCATACCTATGTTCATACCTTTGCCCGTAAGGTTCACAAGAATCTTATGAAGTGGGTACAATTGTCCCCATTTTACAGATGAGCTACTAGGCACAGGTATGTAAAGCAACCTTCCCAAGATTATGCAACATATGAGTAATGGAGGCAAGATGTGAACCCAGGAAACGGAATTCAAAGACTGCCTCTTTAAGCCAACATGATATTACCTTTCCCCTTATGCACAAACATGACATTATATCCAGTTTTTCATTAAAATTTCTTAGAAATGGCAGCTAACATTTACTGAACATGTACTATATTTCAGTGACTGTGCCAAGTATTTAAAATGCATGGGTACCATTAAATTCTCAAAATAATTCTATCATTAGGTATTATTCTTACCCTACTTTCTTCTGATAAAGAAACTGAAGCACAGAGGGGTTAAGTAATTTGCTCCAAGTCACACAGCCTAAAAGTCACATGAATATGCAGAGACCCTAAAAAGTAGGCAGCACCTAAGTCTGTGGCAGTCATGGGAGAGGTCAGGATCATCACATATAAAATAAGACTCTGAGAGAGGATGTGTCCAAGTGGGAAAGAGTACTGGACTGGGCACAAGCAGACCTATATCTGGAATCCAATTCTCCCACATAGGAGCTGTGAGACTCTAAAGAAAAAACATAATCTCTCTGGCTTCAGCTACCCAGTCTGTATTAAGACAATGCTACGGTGGTTCAATGTGATTCTGAACTCAATAAATTACTAAATATTTATCTTAGAACTGATAAGGCAGCCAAAGCAACTGAATAAAAATAAAGTTGGATCAACAGGCCTAGGAAAGTATTCTAATAGAACTCTCTACCAGAGCAGTTCTCAATTTCTGATTCAAAGAGCACCTGCTTCATTAGGATGCCTTTTAAAAAGTCGAGAGCCCCAAGCCCTTTCTAGGGCTGCTGAATAAGAATTTACAAGGCAGGGTCTGAGACTCCACATTGTAACAAATCCTAAAGTGACCCTGTGCACTGCATTGGAGAAGAGCCACTCTAACATGCACTGGAATTGGTTTCTATGGACTTAGGGGGAATCCAGCTCTGTGTAAATGATCTACTTTCTCTCTTCTGCTTTTTGAAGTCAGGAATTCTTTAAATTGCTTCCTTTTTAAGAAAATTAACAGCTTTCTTAGAATATAATCACATACAATTCACCCATTTAACGTGCACAACTTGGTGGTTTTTAATATATTCCCAGAGTTATGCAGCCATGACCACAATTTTATTTATTTTATTTTTTAAAAGATTTTTTACTTATTTATTTATTCATAGAGACACAAAGAAAGAGAGAGGAGGCAGAGACACAGGCAGAGGAAGAAGCATGCTCCATGCAGGGAGCCTGACGTGGGACTTGATCCCGGGTCTCCAGGGTCACACCCTGGGCCGCAGGTGGTGCTAAACCGCTCAGCCACTGGGGCTGCCCTTTGACCACAATTTTAGAACATTTTCATCACCCCAAAAGAAACCCCATACCCATCAGTAGTCACTCCATTTTCCCCCAAACCTAGCCTCTCCCTCTCTTCTAAACAACCATTAACCTACTTTCTGTCTCTATAGATTTATCTATTCTGGATGTTTCAAATAAATGGAGTTATACAAGAAGTGATCTTTTGTGACTGGCTTCTAGCACTTAGCACGCCTTATTACAGGTGGCATCCATGCTGTAGCATGTACTGGTACTTCATTTCTCTGTATTCCCAAATAATGTTACATAGTATGAATACAGCACATTTTTTTCATCTATTCATCAGTTGATGCATGTTTGTTTCAAAAATTGCCTAATTTTAACAGAGAAAATAGAAAATTAAACTAAATATTTTCACATTAAGATTTTTCCAGGTAGAGGCATGTAGCTGGCTCAGTTGGAGAGGCATATGGCTCTCAGTCTTGGGTCATGGGTTCAAACCCCATGTTGGGTGTACAGATTAAAGAATAAATAAACTAAAAAAAAAAAAAAAAGATTTTTCCATGTAAATATATCAACATACTCAGCCTGTTCACTACAGTAAATCTTACTACAGTGTAAGAAATGTTATACTTCATTTAATAGCATACTTTCATGTATTATTTACTGATATCAAAACAAATATGCTACCAAAACATGAATATAATCATCACATTTAACAACAGACACTTTTATTTCTAAAACAAATCCTATTTCTTTCAAAACCAGTTGTTAAATCCTGACTCTGCCACCAGAGGTTATGGCTTCTGTACTGGAAAATCACCCACATCACTTTCCAGTTCACAATTGCTCTCCTTGTTTTACTTTCCTTTTTTTTTTTTTTTTTTTTTTTTGGAACCTCCATGGACTTGCTCCAGTCTACTTCACAGACCTTATTTCTTTTTACTCCCTTTCTTACTTGTCTGGTGCTGACCTACTAATTGTCTTTATAGGCAAATCTGTCAGTTTGTAGAAGCACATCTATTCAAAACTCTGGAAAACTACACTGATTCTCCTGAGTCTTTTTTCTTTTTTTTAAACTTCAGAGTTCTTTTATTAAGCTCTGAATTTAAAACTTAATCCCTGTTTCAATTTAAATTTCTTTTCCCAATTTTGATTGGATCAAACATTTCTTCTAATAATTGACAAGTTCCGAAGGCACAAACATCTTTCCCCCTGGACTCAGTATGGTCTGGGCCATATCTGCTTTGGTCACTGCTGTATTCTCAAAACCCAGCAGAGAGCATGGGTAATTATTCATACACTATTCATATTCTTGTTGAAAGACTGAATAAAGGAAAATACAGCTTAAAGTAGATTTTTATAGTAATAGTTAACATCTGTTGAACTTATTTATGTGTGCAAGGACTTAAGCTAATAAACATTTTCATACATTATTTAATTCCCATCACACAGTAGTATTAAATAGATATTGTGTATACTACCTTCTCTCAATTCTAGAAAAGAGACCAATATTAAGTAAAATGATTAGAGATTAAGTTAGCAATGGAGACAGAACTCAAACTCTGGTCTGCCTCAAAGGCCACGGACATAACCACTGAACAGCTCTATTCACAGAGTCAAAGGCCACACAGGGAAAGCTGGAAACAGGAAGTTTAGAAGCAGGGACACCTGCGACCACAGCCCACACCACCAGAGTGGTAGGCCAAGGGAGGAGGTCCAAAGGCAGCCTTATCCTCTGAGAGTTCGAGCAGAGAAGGCAAGGATACTCTTTCTACAGCCTTTCTTCAAAAAGGCTCATGGTGCAAAAGGCACCCAACCTTCCAGGAGACATAAAATGTTTCCCTCAGCCACCACCACCACCACCCCCACCCCCACCCCCACACCCCCCACCACCCCCACCGCTACTAAAGTTGCTCTTATATATAACTTAATTCTGAATAGTTCACAAATCATTATTTCTGAAGCAAAAAGCTTCTGTGCCAACCTGAAGAAAACAAACAAAGCACAACCTAAGAGGTCAAGGACAGCCCCTAATAACCAACTGCCGGTTTCTTCCGGTTCTAATTCAGTCCCAGCCACCTCAATGCTCATTTTTATCTATGTCAAAACAGGGAAGCAGAGAACAAATTCTTTTAAGGATTAGATTACCTTTTTGCTACAAAGTAAGCAGTGTAATGCAACAATAGTATTGTTATCAAAATACTTTCCCATTGTCCTTTGCAATTTATCTTCATAAAAGCAAAACATATCGATAACACAGATTTACAATTTTTAAAGGCTTAAATACATAATAAATATAACTCTCAAGATTAGCTGGGCTATGAGAATATGAGAATATTTTAATCTTGCCCACATAACAACTGAAATGTCATTCTAAAAGTTACCTCCTAATCTCTAAAGGGGTTACATTCTGAAGTTCCATTTCAATGCAGTCTGACAACTGGAAATTAATTTTTTCTAGGTTCCAATTGCAGGTCACAATAGAATTTCAATTCTATTCAAATTTAAAATAGTGTAAAAGTGGGGGATCCCTGGGTGCCTCAGTGGTTTGGCGCCTGCCTTTGGCCCAGGCCGTGATCCTGGAGTCCCGGGATCGAATCCCGCGTCGGGCTCCCGGCATGGAGCCTGCTTCTCCCTCCTCCTGTGTCTCTGCCTCTCTCTCTCTCTATGTCTATCATAAATAAATAAATAAATAAATAAATACATCTTTAAAAAAAAAATAGTGTAAAAGTGGTCTGAACCCTACGCTTACCCTGTAAACCTCTGAACCCCGAGCGGGAGTAGGACACACCAGTAAGGTGAAGGTTTAAAGCTAGATATAAAAAGTAGCAATGAGAAAAGGAGGAGGTGAGGATTCTGAAGGAAGCTATTGCCAACACAAGCAGGCAGGGGCAGGAAGGAGTGCCTTAGGTTCCTTGGCTAGACAAGGTAGAGGGGTACCCTTTCTTGAGTCAAAAACCTCTGATATGCATATGTTATTGCCTGTCATTTGTGAAATGGGCTATGTAACTCTAGTGATTTCATCTGCCTAAATATAAACTCACTGGAAAATATCTAGCTATCTAGCTAAAATAGTATCTGTAAACATATATAACCACTTAGTATCATCTTTAGAGATGGGAAAAGAGATTATAAGTTATTTGCCAAATATTACAAAGTCAGAGTGATGTAACAGCGAATCAGACAGACAGAAGTCCCTGTCCTGGAAGAGGGAGACAGACAATGAATAAGGTTATTAAGTAAATTACAATATATTAGAAGGTACTATGTACCATGTAGGAAAATGAAGTGTGAAGGGCTGAGGTGGTGGTGGTAGCAGTGTGCAAATTTTAAAACATTGCCAAAGTAGACCTTAAATCAGATGGTTTCATAGGAATAACTGGAAGGACGTAAGAGGTCAGGTATATGAGTATCTGTGGATAGTGTTTGAGACAGAAGGGAAAACAGTGCAAAGGCCCTGAGGAGGGAGTGTGCCTAAAATGTTCTGTCAACAGTAAGGGGGCCAATGAGTCTGAGGAAAAGTGAGTAAGAGAGATAATATGAAATGAGAAGTACTGGAGCACCAGATCACATTAGGACTCTGACTTTACTCTAAAAGAGATGAGGAGCCACTAAAGGTTACAAGTGGAGAGGTAACAATGACATGGCTTATGACTAAAAACGAATGCTCCACTCCAGGTCTTGACTGAGAATAGGTAATGGTGGGGTAAGGATAGCAGTAAAGAGCTGGTGAGGCGTGAGCAGTTTCCAATTATATTTTGAAAGCTAAACCAAAAGCATTTGTTAATAGACTGATGGTTAACTATTAGAAATCAAGAATGACTCTGAGGTTTCTGTCTTGATTAGATATGGGAGACCTTAAGAACAGCAGTATGGGGGGAGGATGCATCAGGAATTCAGTTTTAGGCAGATTAAGTTTGAGATACCCATTAGATATCTCAGAGGCCAGCTAATTGGCAGGTGATTTCAGGGGAGCAGCACAGGTTGCAGATATCAAGTTGTGAGGCGTCAGCACAGAGATGATATTTAAAACAATGAGGACACATGAGCTCACTGTCCTAGATTCAAAAGCTTGAGTACAGAAAAGAATTCATCAGGATTTCCTTTTTCTGAGATAATGAAGAACTGCCAGAATTCTCAAGTCACTTACTGAAGATTGAGATAAAGGGCTCTTTAAATGTATATTAACAATCTGTTAAATTAATATTTTAAACAAATAATCCCATTTTTCATTCATATATGTCTTCTTTCAAGAACAAGATTCTTTCTGATGTCTGATCATCAGAAAAATTAGAAGATTACTTTGAAAAGTGAGCTTACAGATCCTTTGATCCAATCACTGTGTTTCACAGAAAGGAAGATGAAGACGAAGAGAGGTTAAACTGCCTGCCTAAATCCACACAACTCATCAGTGGTAGACCACTATACTGGTCTGCACACTCCAAACCCAGCCTCCCCTCCACTCTACCACTATGGCTTTTTCTGATGGAGGAGTTCTAGCTGGTCTTTCTGCAGAACACTGGGCCCAGCCTGTGTCTACCTTCGCACACCTGGTCTTCAACCACTCTCACTTCTGGTGGAGGGGATTTGGTGCTACCAAATTTACACCATATTCTACAGTAAGGTCAGCTAAATTAAGCTATCGGGCCCATACCCCGAAAATGTTGGTTTATATCCTTCCCGTACTAATAAAACCTCCTATCCTCATTGCCATTCTAGCAACCGTCATAACTGGAACTATAATCGTAATATTAAGCTCCCACTGGTTACTAATCTGAATCGGATTCGAAATGAATATGTTAGCCATCATTCCTATTCTAATAAAAAAATTCAATCCACGAGCCATAGAGGCATCCACAAAGTATTTCCTCACACAAGCAACAGCCTCGATATTACTAATAATAGGAGTCACTATCAACCTTCTCTACTCCGGTCAGTGAATAATCTCAAAAGTCTCGAATCCTGCAGCATCAACTATAATAACTATTGCCCTAACAATAAAACTGGGTCTATCCCCATTTCACTTCTGAGTCCCTGAAGTAACCCAAGGCATTTCACTCTCATCAGGTATGATCCTACTGACATGACAAAAAATTGCACCAATATCCGTTCTCTACCAGATCTCACCATCAATCAATACTGACCTTATAACACTAGTGGCCCTCGCGTCTGTCCTAATTGGAGGATGAGGCGGACTTAATCAGACTCAACTACGAAAAATCATAGCATATTCCTCCATCGCACACATAGGCTGAATAGCGGCAATCATTATTTACAACCCCACAATAATATTTCTAAACCTGTCCCTGTACATTCTAATAACCCTATCAACATTCATACTATTCATACTGAGCGCATCTACCACAACCCTATCTCTCTCACACACATGAAACAAAATCCCCCTAATTGCTTCCACCATCCTAACTCTAATACTATCCCTGGGAGGGCTTCCACCACTGTCCGGCTTTATTCCTAAATGAATAATTATTCAAGAACTAACAAAAAATGATATAATTGTTGTCCCAACACTTATAGCCATCACTGCACTACTCAACCTATACTTCTACATACGACTCACATACAGTACCGCACTCACTATATTCCCATCCGCAAACAACATAAAAATAAAATGACAATTTGAGCACACAAAAAAGATAACCTTGCTACCCCCTCTGATTATTATCTCAACCATACTACTCCCCATCATACCCATAATATCAATTCTGGACTAGGGGTTTAGGTTAAACGAGACCGAGAGCCTTCAAAGCTCTAAGCAAGTGCTACACACTTAACCCCTGACCAAAACGCTTTAAGGACTGCAGGAATTTATCCTACATCAATTGAATGCAAATCAAACACTTTAATTAAGCTAAGTCCTTACTAGATTGGTGGGCTTCTACCCCACGAAGTTTTAGTTAACAGCTAAATACCCTATAACTGGCTTCAATCTAGCTTCTCCCGCCGTGTAGGAAAAAAAGGCGGGAGAAGCCCCGGCGGCGTCTAAGCTGCTTCTTTGAATTTGCAATTCAATATGAATAATTCACCACAAGGCTTGGCAAAAAGAGGACTTACACCCCTATCTTTAGATTTACAGTCTAACGCTTTTATCAGCCATTTTACCTATGTTCATTAATCGATGATTATTCTCTACTAACCACAAAGACATCGGTACTTTATATTTGCTATTCGGGGCATGAGCCGGTATAGTAGGCACTGCCCTAAGCCTCCTAATGCAGGGAGAGAGGGCAAAGCAGATGAAAAGGCTCCTCAAAAAAAAAAAAAAAGAAAAGAAAAGGCTCCTCAGAGGACTCCACCACAACCACTCTGACCCCCAAGTGTGTGCCATATCCTAGAGGGAATCAATGCTGTAAGGAGTTATCAATACCATTAAAGAAGAAAAAGAAAAGACAACTGTCACTTAAAAGCAATATTTTACATTTTCTTTGTCACTATTAGGTTCTCTGATCCCTGTCCAAAGATTTGTTGAATGGTTATTCTTCTTGTTACCTGACCAAAGCCCAATTATTAACTACACTCAAAAAAAGCTCAAGTCATTATCTTCATGTATAGTTTTAAATCAATTTAAACCATAATTTAAAAACTCTCATAAGAGTTAATGACTAGGGACTGGGAAGGAGACTTTTAAAAAAATAGTTAATGATTATTACTTAATACAGGCTTAAAATATAAATAGAAAACATCATCAATTAACTGAAATTTACTTAGCAAATTACCTACTTAGAAAATTTAAGACCACATAGACAGTAAGAATTATCACTTTAACTATCAATAAGGACTAATATAGTATTTAAAACACAGACTGATTCATTTGATAATGCAAAATACTAAAAATTAGTCAAAGTTTAACAATATGAAATAATATTTTTTCTTTTTTTTTAATTCCAGTATAGTTAACATACAGTGTTATATTAGTTTCAGGTATACAATCAAGTGATTCAACAATAACAGGAAATAGTAGTTTTGAAAGTATTTTGCATATTATAATAAGCACTTTACAAATAAAAGATTTATTATGCTTACCTGATAAATCAAAAACATATGATTGTTAAAGATCACCACTTAATGAAACACTGGAATGTGGGGCATGTTTCATGCATTCATCCATTCAAAACAATATTTACTAAGTTCCTGCTATATATCAAGCACTGCACTTAGGCCTGGAAAATACAAGAGAAAACAAGACACAATTCCCTTCCTGAAGGGGTTTATAGTCTACTGGGGGAGACACTTTAGAAAGCATGCAATTAGGGGATCCCTGGGTGGCTCAGCGATTGAGTGCCTGCCTTCAGCCCAGGGTGTGATCCTGGAGTCCCGGAATCAAGTTCCACATCGGGCTCCCCACATGGAGCCTGCTTCTCCCTCGCCTGTGCCTCTGTCTCTCTCTGTGTGTCTCTCATGAATAAATAAATAAAATCTTTAAAAAAAAAAAAAGCATCCAACTACAATACACCAGACTGAGTGCTTCTAGCAATAAGTACAAAATGCCACCTATGAAGCACACTGGAGGGGCAACTAATCCAGTCCTAGAAAACTTCTAAGAAGGAATGGCTAAGCCTAGGTCTAAAAAATGTATATTAGCTAGACAAAGAGGAAAGTGTGTTATAAGCAGAAGGAATGACATGACAAATGTCTGGAACTTAAAGAGAAGATGAAGTTTTCAAAGCCTTAAAAGTGAATCATAATACCAAAGTAAAGAATGGGAGGACAAAAAAGATGAAGCCAGAGAAGTATTTATAACCAAACTCACTCTATTAAATGAATGTAGATAGCCTAAATATGTATGAAGGATCAGTTAAATAAATTATAATAAAAATACTATTAATCCATAAAAAATGGTGCTTAAAAATATTTGATAACATGGTAACTACTTATGGTAAACATTGAGTAATGTACAGAATCACCAAATCAGTATGTTGTCCACTTCAAACTAGCATAAAATTATATGTCAAGTATATTTCAATAATAATTTTTTAAGTTAGGTTACAAACCAGTATGTTCACATGTAATATAATTCTTATGAAAAACATACATATCCATAGGGTAAAAATAAGACTGCAAAATGCCAACAGCTATTATTGTTGGGGAATGGGGTATGCAGGGGATTTTCCTTCTTTTTTTGTTTATTTCCTAACGTTACCTCCTTTTTTGTAAAAGTTAGTATAAATAATCCAAAGTAGATAAGAATCTTTCCAAAAGGCCAAGTGTTATTAAAAGAAAACTATACACATGACTCATTCTTCACAGGGTTTGGCAAATGGTAAACACCTAGAGTTGTATCTGTGTTTTTTAATCAATTATCTGACCAACCTTTATTGAGTGTCTGCTTTGTATCATATACAGAAATATGCATACAAAGATAAATAAGACACACTCCTTGCCCTGACAAGGCTCATAGTCAAGAGAAGTAAACACACATGCAAGCAGAAAAGTGTAAGTGTGGGAAATGCTAATAGAGACATATGAGAAAGTCCCATGAAGTATTAAGGACAGAGATTTGCATGGAAATGTCAGAAATGTGTGACAAGAGTACCACTTTAGGTATCGTTGAAGCTGCTCTTTAATATGTATATATGTCTTACGTACTCCAGTGAGTCACAATTATCCCACATCAGCTTGACCTATTTGCCATAAGAAAAAAAAAAGTGGGAGGGGTTGGAGGAGACACTGCACCAATTATACAAACTGAGCTCACAATGCAGGGTTGATGTACTAAACCTGCTCTACAAGGAACCAATTGCTGGAACTACACAATGACCCGCTGCGATATACTATCAGATAGTCCTTTCCCGTTCTTTAGCACTCTGGGTTGTCAAGGGCAGACATGCAGTCAGGTTTGACTGTATTTAACAGGGAGCTTTCAAGGAAAGCCACATAACTAGAAAAAGAGGAAGCCCTGTTAGCAATCTTGTAGAGAAAGAAAACATACAAGAAGGGCAAAATAAAAACCCAGAAAGAAAACTAGAATCTGCTTTCTCTTTAAAAACTCATCACCAACCTTTGAAACAGCTGGTTTAACTTCCTACACTTATTTTTTACTTCTTCATTTCATAGACATTTTAAGTTGCTTTTTAACCATACTACTTCCAACTTTTTTTTAAATACAGTGGGAACAATTAAATATAAAATATTAATCCGGCCATTCTCAGTATTTAAAGTTTTATTACATAGAAACTTAGGAAAAATCATTTTCCCTACAAAGTTAGCCCAGATAGTGTAAATCACATAAGCAACTGTCATTTGAGTTATCATGCATGTCAGATAATTCACTGTGAAATTTCATGAGAAAGAGAAATCCATGGCTCATATAAAATCCATATACTGTAACGACTAATGGCACTGGACCTAATTTCAAAACACTGTTTAGTTCACACATGGTTAATCTTGATTAAAATGATTGTGCAAATAACTCACAGATTATAGTTTGGAAACATGACTTTTGTCATTTACTTTCTAACAACGCATTACATGCTCCTTAAGAAGATGAGTATAACTCTGAGAACCTAATGCCACAGTTGCAGCAATGCCCTGCCCTGCTCCTCCTGTAAGGATGAGAGACCCACTCAAAAGCCTGCTCCAATCATCGCCACTCCATTACTTTATTCTAGCCAATAACAGATCTTCCTTCTTTTCTTCCCTTACATCTTTATACTACCAGAGTATCTCATTTTCTTCATCTCTTACCTCAAAACCTCTATACACTATTCCATTTTTGCAACTTTCCTTTAGCCTGTCTGCCTGTCTCTCACACACACAGTTATTCTCAACCACTTGGCTTATTTACAACTCCCAAGTTGAAAGAGAGCCCACCCACTGCAGCCATGCCTCTGCCTGGGCCTGTGCACTGGAGCATGCATGGAAGAGGGCTAAAGCTGACAGGCTTGAAATCCCAGGGAGCCAGCTATCACCCACAAACACAAAGAATCTGTGGTGGGAGAGCTGTGACCGGGTACTGCCATAAACCTGTGGATAGGCTTTGAAGACTTACACAAACAGGTAGGAGCCAGAATGCCTTTCCTAGGCTGAACTGATGCCAAAACCTAAGGGGAAAATGTACTGTTATCTCTGTATCTCTGTGCCTGGCACTTCTGAACATTTGCCAAATGAATGGTTTCATCCTAGGGCCTCCAAAATAGTTTAACTGCCAAAGGAGTGTTTAGAAAGAAGAAAAGGAAATTATGCATAGTAATAATTTACTGAGAATTAAATAGTAATGACCTCAACAGCTGGATTCTCTTGCACTAAAAGTATTTAAAAAATAGAGCAGATATGGTCTCTATTATTATTATTTAGATCTGCCCACCTGCCTGAAACAGCTGCTTAATTTCCTTGCTCTACATTCTAGAGGGCATAATTAAATATGCAAGCTGGAGGAAGAAGAGTGGAATCAAATGGCACAGATGCCCACATGACTGCATAGTTCAATGTGTAGGCCCCTTCTCTGCCCCCAGCTCAGTGCCATTCACTCATATCCAGATGGGTCTGAACAACACTTGAGAGGAGATGTGGGTGAGGACTTAGCTGGGGCTGTGTTGTCCAGCAGTGCATGTGCAGAGGCAGCAGAGATTCCACATACTTTGGATTTTTACACAAGAAACTAGCTTGAGTCACCAAACTACAGGGTATATTATCTTTGACATTTAAAAGTTGTGAAATATACTGTATAAGAAAACAAAGTATCATCTAAATCATTTACTCCTAACATATTTTTCTTATATTCATTTGGTATAATTATGCCTCCCTAAATATATATATTTATTTTTTTAAATTAGAATGGGGGGGCGTCTGGGTGGCATAGATCGTGATCGCAGGGTCATGAAATCAAGCCCCAAATCAGGCTCCACACCCAACATGGAGTCTGCATGAGACTCTGTCTTCCTCTCCCTTTGCCCCTCCCCATCCTGCTCTCTATCTAAAATAAGTCTTTAAAAATATATATAAGAATTTAACAATGTTTATAAGCTACCTCAAACCTAAAGTGCCTTTCAAATTATGTGGGAAGGAATAATTCCTTCTAGAATACCTCAAATTTTCAGTTCTTTATAAAAGCAGTATTGTGAATTCTGCTAAGGTATCCTTTAGAAAATATATAAAAGGTAAACTACATTTTAATGACCATGAAGAGGAAAAAAGTGTACTTCTTTTACCACTTGCTTCCAAGGATGTATTTGTCCCATATATCTTTAATATAAATCACTGTTGGGGCACCTGGGGTGGCTCAGTGGGTTAGGTGTCCAACTCTTGATCTCAGCTCAGCCACAATTTTAGGGTTGTGAGAGAGAGCCCTGCATCAGGCTCTGCGCTTTGTGTGGAGCCGGGTTAAGATTCTATCACTCTGTCCCCCACCTCCCGCTCACTCTCTTTCTCTAAAACAAAACAAAACAAAACAAAACAAACCCCAGGAACATAATAAATCACTGTTCACTTGGGGTTTTCCCCCTTAAATAACAATGACACTTCATGGAGCCAAATTAGCAATTTAACAAAAGTTTAAATAGTACAGGCTTTTTTAAAAAATTTTTTTCTAAAGATTTTATTTATTTATTCATGATAGACAGAGAGAGAGAGAGAGAGAGAGAGAGAGAGAGAGGCAGAGACACAAGCAGAGAGAGAAACAGGCTCCATGCAGGGAGCCCGACGCGGGACTCCATCCCAGGACTCCAGGATCACGCCCTGGGCCAAAGGCAGGCACTAAACCGCTGAGCCACCCAGGGATCCCAGTACAGGCTTTTTAAATGCAGTTATAGTACGTTATCAATAAAATCTGTTTAAATAAAAAGTTTTAAATTATCATAATTTACTGTAAATTGATGCCAGTAAGGTTAGTAATTTATAATCGACAAGGCAGTAACAAAAAAAGGCGCATAAATTAATTAAAAATTAAAGACTTAAAAATATCTATTTTTAAAAAGTACTAGGAAAATAATCTAACAGATAAATTTATCTGACAATAGTCTGGAAAGGATTTCTCTCATGTTTAAGAGCAAAGATGAATCCATTTTTTAAAATTCTACAGGGCCAAAAATACAATATATAAATGTAAAAGGCCAAGGAACTGCTTACAAACATTGCTAACATATTCAACAGAACAGAGAAAAGATAAACTAAATAATGAGCTCTTAACCAATATGAAGATGAATATCGCAAAGAAAAGTAAGCAAAGGACATGAATAGACAACTCACCAAAATAATACACATAATCAAAACTACAGTTTTTATTGTCATTAAAAGGTTCAACTGCACTAACAGATTAGTGTCATCTTTTGCCCATCCATTTGGAAAAATAGTTTTATTTATTTTTCAAAAGATTTTTTTTTTTTTAAGAGAGAGAAAGAATGAGAGTGCTAGCAGGGGGAGGGGGAAACAAAGAATCTCAGGTAGACTCCTTCCTGAGCCAGAACCCAACATAGGTTAGGGCTCGATCTCATAACCCTGAGACCATGACCTGAGCCCTAATCAAGATTTGGATGTTTAACCAACTGAGCCACCCAGGCACCCCTGGAAAAAGATTTTTAAATATTGACACTCCATATCACTGAATGTTCAGGAAAATGAACATTCTTTCCCATCACTGGTAAGATCATAAATTGGCACAATTGGTAGATAATTTGGAAATACGTCAAGTCTTTAAAAATGTGTATACCCTTTCATCTAGCTATTCCAATTCTCTGTATATTTCCTTAAGATAAATTCCTAATTTAAGATTTACTTTGTTTACCCAAGCATTACTTATAATATAAAAAAAAAAACTGGAATCCTAATCTTCTATTCCTAATTTACCAATCTTCTACTGGTAAATTATACAACTTAATGCCATATAATTACTGTATTACCAAATATTTAATGTCATGCAAAATATTCATAATGAATTAAGTGAAAAGATATGCACATAACCACATACCACTGGAATAATATACACTGTAATCTCATAGCCATTATCAGGTATTGGTCCAAGAACAGGCAAAAGTCACAATACATAAGTCATTTAGAGACAAAGATTTGCTTGGAAGACTTCTGGGAGTGATGGTCTCCCTGAATGGATAAAATCTGGGTTGGGGCACCTAGGTGGCTCAGGCCGTTGAGCATGAGACTCTTGATTTGAGCTCAGGTCATGATCTCAGGGTTGTGAGTTCAAGCCCTGTATCTGGCTCACTGAGGAGTCAGCCTTAGATTCTCTCCCCATCTCCTACTGCCCTGCTCCCTGTGTGTACACACACTCCCTTCTCTTTCTCATTCAAATAAATAAATGCTTAAAAAAGAAATCTGGGTAAAGGATATACAGGATTTTTTTTTTAATCATTGAGACTTTACTATATCCTTAAAATTATGTCAAAATGAAAACTTCCAAAAAACTTAAATTGACTTAAATAGCAAGGGTATTTATGGGCCCAATGAGAAGCATGCAGCCCTGACCCTTATGGGCAAGCATGTACAACTCAAGAAAAACCAGCTTTAGGATGATGCTCACTTTGTGGGCTGTTGACAGAATCTAGGTATTTTGTAAGATTGCTGAACTGCTACAAAAAGTCCATCCTGACGCCCACCACTCCGGACTTACAGCTTTTGAGACAATAAATATCCTTGAAATTGAAGTCAGTTTAAGTTTTTTGGAAATTTTCATTTCAATACAATTTTAAACCTACAGAAAATTCTCAAAAATAGTCTTAAGATTTCCTGTACAGTTAATATTCTGCCCCATTTCCTTTATGTTCTCTGTCTCACATACACAAACATACATACATATTTTTTGAAACCACCTGACTAAATTACATAGATCATACCCATCTCTCTCCAAATATTGTTTTCTAAAAATAAGGACATCTTATATGACCACCATACAATTATCAAAGTCAGAAAATTTACACTGATACAATCTAATTCAGAGTCTATATTGAATTTCACCAACTGTCCCCAAAGTATGTCTGTCCTTTGTAGCTATTTTTCCTAACCCAGAGCCATCTACTGCATCTATTATCATGTCTCTTCAGTCTCCTTTAATCTAGAAAGTTCTTCAGCCTTTGTCTTCCATGACAATGACACTTTTGAAGAACATAGGCCAGGTTTTTGGTCTCCCTCTTGTTTGCCAGGGTTCTACATACTTGGCAGGAATACCTTGGAAATGATACTGTGTCCTAACAGGAGGCACATGATGTTTGTTTGTGTATACTAATAATGTTAATTTTGATCACCACAGCAGACAGACTCTGAGGTGCCCCATGATCCCCATCTCCTGCTGATGTTTATACCCTGTTGACCCCCTCCACTGAGTGTGGGAAGAACCTGCGACTTGCCTCTACAGCAAAAGTGACAAGGTATTTTATTAAGTACATGATTACATTACCTAAGATGTAGCTTCTGCCTTGCTGGAGCCCCTTCTTCCTTGCTGGCTATGAAGAAGTAAGTAACCATGCTGGAGAGGCAAGGAACTGCACACAGCCTCTAAGAATTGAGGGCATCCTCCAGCCCTGGCCAGCAAGAAAATCAGGCTATCAGTCCTACAACCACAAGGACCTAAATGTGGCCAACAAGCACATATGCAGGAAGTGGGCCTTCTGTAAGTGGAGCCCCCAGGTAACCCAGCCTTGGCTAACACCTGGGTTAGAGTCTTACTGGGCCCCAAGCAGAGGACCCAACATGCCGAAATTTCGGACTCACAGAAGCTATGATATAATAAATGAAACTGTTTTAAATAGCTAAATTTAGGGAGACCTGAGTCGCTCAGTCGGTTAAACAACTGATTCTTGATTTTGGCTCAGATCATGATCTCAAGGCGCTAAGATCTAGTCTCATGTTGGGCTCGCACTGGGCGTGGAGCCTACCTAAGACTCTCTCTTTCCTTCTCCCTTTGCCCCTCCCTGACATGCATTCTCTCTCTTTCCCTCCAAAATAAATAAATAAATCTTTTAAAAATAAAAATAAAAAATGGCTAAATTTGTTATAATAATTTTTTGGATATTGTTGCAGAGTAAAAGAAAGTAGTCACTTACAGAGGCTCTGCCAAATTTCTCCAGATATTGTTTCTCCATTTGAAATCAACATGTTAACTGATAGGGAGCTCCTCTGAACTATGTCAACAGCATGGTCCTCAGCAAATTTTCATTGGCTAGTTTTAATAACGAGGATTCTTGCCTAACTCAAATATTGCCAGGACATTTAGAAAATGATGATGTTCACCATCATTTCTTCTACATTTATTAGTTAGCAATCTAGTGCAAAGAACTTTCCCCTCTCTGCCATTCATTTATTATTTATGTCAAAAAACTCATAGAATATTTTATACTGCAACAAAGTCTACCTGCTGTCAGTATTTTTTCTTATACTCAAATATTCCCAGATTTGACCAGTGGTAGCTTCTTCAAGCTAACTCCTGAGTCCTTATGACAAATCCCATAACTTTTTTTTTTAACCTGCCTTATTGAGGTATAATTCACTTAAAGTATACAATTCAGTGATTTTTAAAATTAAATTTACAAAATTGCAAAGCCATCAACACAATCAGATTTCCAAATGCCATTTTTTTTTTAACCAACTTCATGGCCGTTTGTACTCATTCCTCTTCCAACTCCCAACTTCAAGAAATCACTCATCTATTTTCTTTTTTTCTTTTTAAAGATTTTATTTATTTATTCATGAGACACACAGAGAGAGAGGCAGAGACACAGGCAGAAGGAGAAGCAGGCTCCATGCAGGGAGCCCAACGCAGGACTCGATCCCCAGACCCGGGATTACGCCCTGAGCCGAAGATAGATGCTTAACTGCTGAGCCACCAGGCATCCCTCTATTTTGTTTCTATAGATTTCCTTTTCTAGAAATAAAATCACATAAGATGCAGTTTTTTGGGTCTGGATCTTGTTCACATAGTGAACTATTCTTAGTGAAAGTAAATTCTCAGTAAGGTAGTTCTGTGACTTCACTCTTTAAGATTGTCATTCCATAAATACACTACAAATAAATGGAAGATAAAATTTTTAAATGTTTTTGAGACACAGCCATGTTCAAAAGAGGAGTATGTCCATGGACCCAAAACAGAACAGAAAACACAGCAATAAAGGTCTACAGATTTCTATGGTCTCCTGATTTTTTTTTTTTAATTTATTTTATTTTTTTATTTTTTATTTTTTTGGTCTCCTGATTTCTGTACCCAGAAGCAGCCAGGAGTTAGGGACTCTGCTAGAGACCTGAAATCAGGAGAGGCTGGGGAAAATGTCTTGCCATGAAATAAGGTTGATGAAAATGTTGAGTGCCATGTAGCCTACAATTTGTATAAGTGGCATTGCCTGCTCAGAGACTGAATCTATGATATCTCAAATATCACTGTAGGATGAGCACTCTAAGTCACCAATATAAGGCAAAGAATATAAAAACACTCACTGCCCTAGTTATATATAAAATCCTTCCATGGGACTCAGGAGTTCAAGAACTCATTGTCAGGGGCACCTGGGTGGCACAGTTAGTTGGGTGTCCTCGTGTTTTCGCCTCAGGTCGTGACCTCAGGGTCCTGAGATTAAGGACCCTGAGGTCCTTAATTGGGCTCCGTGCTCAGCACAGAGTCTGCTTGGCATTCTCTCTCCCTCTTCCTCTGCCCCTCCCGCTTGTGCACTCTCTCCATCTAAAATAAATAAATCTTAAAAACAAACAAAACTACTTACATTGTAGGTAAACATTTTTATTATATTTGTGTGCCTTCTTTTTGGGGAAGATGCCAAACTTTTTATCAGATTTTCTCTTTTTTTTGTTTGTTTTCCATCGTATTTTCAATGAGGCCTATGATCCCCACATAGTAAAGGACCATTGCTCTAATACATGTGTGAGTTAACACACTGTAAACCACATAATGGTCCCCAGAGTCTACAGCATGATATATTTAGTTCTGCCATTTATTTCTTCAAATGTTTGACTGCCAGTTTGTGTACATTAGGAACAGAGCAGAAACATGTCTATGCTTATCTATCAGTGTGAAAGGGATGAGCCAGAGTCAAGCATTTTCTGAACAAAGCCAGAGCAGATCACATTACTGCTCAAGTCTACGATGGCTGCACCCCCACGTTCATAGCAGTACTGTTCACAGGGGCCAAGGGGAAGAAGTAACCCACATGACTGCCAACAGATGAATGGATAAAAAAAATATACACACGTAACCAAGTACTATTCAACCTTAAAAAGGAAGGAAATTCTGACACATGGATGAATCTTGAGGTCGTCACGCTAAGCCGAACAAGCCAATCACAGAAAGATAAAATATGATCTCACTTAGGTGTGGGACATAGTGTAGTCAAATTCATAAAGACAGAAAACAGAATGGTGGATGCCAGGGGTTGGGGGAGGGGAAATGCGGAGTTGTTTAATGGGAACAGACTTTCAGTTTTGCAAGCTGAAAAGGTTCTAGAGATCCATTGGGAAACAACAACTTAACACTACTGAGCTGTACACTTAAAACTGGTTAAGATGGTAAATTTTATGTTTATGGAGCGGGTAGGGGGATGAAGAGGGGTGTTTATGTACCTATCCAGGCTACTCTCCTGGTCTAGCTTGTTTCCAGGGCTGCTTGCCTTATTAAAACCAGTAAAAAAAATTTTCCCTTTAATTACTTGATTTTTATAATTAACAATCTAATGTTCCCTTTTATTAGTACTATACACATAATTAAAACGCTGACTTACCCTCACACCTGCTGAATAATGGAATAAAAGATAATTTTGCTAGGACATGCAACTTGCTTTTTACTTAGCTCAAGGTAAACAAATTTCAGAAAATATTTCAATTATCTCAGCAGTCATCTGATATAAAAACAGCACTGGATCTGACAGCTCCGCTACCACACTTTAACTGTGACTCATGAAGAGTAAACTTCCTAGTTTCTAATTGCCTGAGTAACTTGTGACAATCACAAGGTCCTGTTTCTTGAAAATGGATTATGCTAATTCAACAATATTCATGGAAAAGCTTTAAAAGCAATAGCAATTTATCTTTTAAGAATGGCCTGTAACAGCTAACTTCCCCTTACATCCGATGTTTCTTTCAAGTTGCCTTCAATAGATGCTTCCTGGCTCAACTTGATTTCACTTTTCTCTCCTGGCTGAAAACTGAGATCCCGAAATTAAATTTTATGGGAATCAGCTAACTATCACTCTTGAATTATGGCCAGGCCCTTAAGGCAATGAGCCCGGCTCTGGCTCCCCCGGCCCCCATCTAGCTCAGTCATGGGACTGGACTTGGGTCTGGATGGAGGAATGGAACAGAGTGCTGCAGTCACTCATGACTACAAAAGCAAAATGTGTGTTTCCAGTTTTAGAGCTGTTCACCTCACAGCACCCTCTCCCACACAAATATGCCCATGATGTATCTTTGTTTTCTTATCACAAAAGCAAAACATACACATTAGAAATCTTAAAAAATACAAGCAATGTAAAAGAACATATATACATATGCCCCAGTGGCAATCACTGCTATCAGATTAATATATTTATCCTTTGCATATTTTTTAAATAAATATTGGATCATTAGGTACCTGTTTTATAATTTGCTTTATACTATAATGGACCATTTCCCCAATTCTGTATTCCTCTCTTCTAGGCCTGTGGTTCACCCCTCCCCAACTCCTGAATCCCTTCCATCGTGCTCTCCAGAACTAACAGTACCCTGTATCTTCATTTTCTCTGAATGATCCCCTTCACCTTCTTGCTCTAACCTAAACATGACTCTTCCTAGAGGGCAATGTTGTTCCTGGCTGTTCTTTCTGTGATAATCCTCAAATCACTGGGACTAAAATTGGGGATGTCCTCCTTGCTCTCCCTGATGCTTCCTCACACATTCTCCCTTCCTCCCTAAAGCCTCTTACATCACCAGACCATATACATATACCTACTCTCCTTCCCTGTTGCTGCCATCTATAAAGCCCCCAGTTATTTCATCATAGCTTGATAATTTTATCTTTTTTTAAAGATTTTATTTATTTGAGAGAGAGAGAAGTAGAAGGGACAGAAAGAGAGGGAGAAGCAGACTCTCCACTGAACAGGGAGCCTGCTGTGGGTCTTGGTCCCAGGACCCTGGAACCATGACCTGAGCCCAAGGTGGACACTTAAATCAACTGAACCACCCAGGCACCCCCTAGCTCAACAATTTTAGCTGCTGGTTTCCTGTCAGTCTCCCCTCTTAATTCTTGGTGATGTTAAATGACCCTCTCAACACCTCAGCCTCTTACTTCTGTGACCTCTCCTTTTATCTTTCTTCTGGAGGACATCAGGCATTCCCTGTCACAGCAATACCCCAGACCTCATTACCAGTTAACTGCAACTTTCCATTGCTTCAATTTCAGGGTCCCTCTCTTTGATAACCTCCCTTAACTTTCTAGCTCACTCCTTCTAGTATCTGACTCTAGTATCAACTCCACCAGAATCTACAATCCATTGATCCTATGTTCTTTTCACTCTCCCTCACCACTTACCCTCACATTTCAACTTCTTAAGCAGGTTAAATTCAGAGGTCCATAAACCTCTCTACCCCATGCCTACCTAGAATCTATGCAGTATCCTTGAGAATATGCATCTACTCCTTACTTTTACACAAGCCCCTCACTATGCTGTTATTTACTCCCCACTGAGCCTCATAGATTTTTTAAAGATGATTCAGGACTAAAACTTTTCTGATTCCTTCAAGTTCCTCATTTCTTAAACATTTCTAGTCCTCCTTCTCCCTACTCTTTTTAACCAAGTGTGACTAGGCCAAACTGAGAGAAGTGCTGAAGTAAAATACACACCAGATTTGAAAGACTTAAGTATCAAAAATATATGTTCATTAATAATTTTCATACTGATCACATGTTGACATGATAATGTTTTAGATATACTGGGTTAGATAAAATATGTTATGGAAATTAATTGCAGCTGTTTCTTTTTCCTTTTTAATGTGACTGCTAGAAACATTTAAATTACATATATTCCACTGTATTTTTTTAATTTTTTAAAATGTATTTATGATAGTCACACACACACACACAGAGAGAGAGAGAGAGAGAGAGAGAGAGAATGAGAGAAAGAGGGGCAGAGACACAGGCAGAGGGAGAAGCAGACTCCATGCATCGGGAGCCCGACGTGGGATTCGATCCCGGGTCTCCAGGATCGCGCCCTGGGCCAAAGGCATGCGCTAAACCGCTGCGCCACCCAGGGATCCCTATATCACTGTATTTCTATTGGGTGGCACTGCTCTAAACAGTTCTGAACAGAATGGCTCCTTCATCCCTAAATTTCTATCCTTAGTTTTTGTTTAAATAACAGGAAGGTGGGAAAGAAGATGGAATACAACATGCAATTAAAAGCAGAAACTAAATAAAATCTCTGTAATGCTTTGAAATTATCACTTTGATCTTCATGTGAAATTAAAATTTTTAAGATGACATTTTCCAAGTATAATAATAAATTACACTTAATTGGTAATTGGCACCAAAACACAACATTATCACTTCACTATCTGTGAAAGTTTACCAGCCATACGTTTCTCACTGCCCTGTACTTCAATAAAATATTTACAGCTTTAACATTAACAGAACATAAATTAATTTTATCCACACCAAATGATTTCTGTGTTTAAGGAAAGAGTCTTGCTTTACTTGCTTCCTAAAATGTTAAAGGAGTGAAATAAAGCACCCTCTGCCTTTCATTTTGGGCCTTTAGAAGGAGTTCAGGAACAAATCATTTAAATACTGCTCCTTCTCAAAGGGATCTCCTTAGCAACCTTTTATAGCTGGTCATGGGTTACAGAATTCTCTCCATCTCCCATTCTTAATCGAGCCTGTGTTCCTTCCAGAACAAAGAAATTTAAAACAGAAACATAACTAGCTCTTTGACTAGATATTTTAAGTAAGTTTCACAATCTCCTTCATTTCTTTGGCCAGCTCTTTCCCTCTAAGCATTCTGTTCTCCTCTTATCCCTTCACTGACCAAGGTAAAGTCAGGTCTGGTAACCACGGCCTCTGTAAAAACAGCAGCAGCCACCTCCAACACTTCCTGGCAGTCCCTATTCAAGGTCATATCTACTGGCCCATACTATGAAACCCCAGGCCCAAGTCACAAATACAGATTTTTGACCTGTTTTTAATTAATTTATTCAATCTTTCCTGTGTAAGCTACAGAGTAGTTACAAAATAGTATATTTGAAAATAATAAGAAAAGTATCAAATCATGCAAATGATGACTGTCTTGCTCCTTTTTATTACCTTGGTGGTATTAACCACCTAATTTTATTAACTATACAGAAGGAAAAAATAAAATCCCAAGTTTAATAAGGCAAAATTTATGTAAGTAACATTTTAAGGAAATAGGAAGTGTTGCCTCTAGATTAAAGGGAGAGTATTTGTGTCCAAAACAATGCCAAATTAGAGCCAGTGCCCACAGTCTTTTGTTTTCTGCCCTACTCAAAAAGGTATCACTTTCCCCTATGGACAGTGAAATTTAGGGGCAGCCACAGGAAAAAAAGGGAAGGAGCTCAACTCAGAGCAAAAAAAAAAAGGAAAAAAAAGAATTGAGACTCATATTCATATAATCAACACGATCAAAGCAAAATAGATGGGATGCCTGAGTGGCTCAGCGGTTGGGCATCTGCCTTTGGCTCAGGGCATGATCCTGCAGTCCCGGATTGAGTCTTGCATCAGGTTCCCTGCAGGGAGGCTGCTTCTCCCTCTGCCTATGTCTCTGCCTCTCTCTGTGACTCTCATGAATAAATCTTAAAAAAAAAAAAAAAGGCAAAATAGAGAGGCTGCACAGCATGGTCTTTTTAAGGCCATGTATCAGCTTCTCTCCCTTCCCCAGTATCCATGGAGAATTTTACTTTTGTCAGGCCAGTTTCTAAAATGTCCACAATACAGAACGGAGACTATCAAGAAGAAAGACATGAGATCAATGTCAGGAAAAAGAGGATAGGATCGGGGCAAGGAAAAGGACATCCCTCCGTGACTCAGGACTCTCTTTTGGAGTGGGGAATCTAGGTACCAGCTGAAATGGAAAGAATACAGGGGAGAGTGAAGATGACAGACACGATGGGCTCCAGGAAAAGGGCTCCAGGATGGGTGAGGTGGTTTTGTGTGAGGGTAGATGTAAGGGGAGAGCTCCAAAAAAGCTATAAGGAATGAAAAATTAAAGGAAATTTTGAAAATTTTATTAAGTGTTGTTATAACTTTTAAAACGGATCCACTACAAGATCCTTTGAGAGATACCTTTTAAATATTTTTGACTGCTACAACTGTGTTCATTTGCTACTCTGTGTGGCTAGTGGGCAAGTATTTTAATTCAACAACTATGGGAAGAAGAGAGTAAAACTAGAAAGAATGTGGTTTGATCAAACAAGCTCAGGTTCTGATCTCTTCCTCAGTTATGTAAAACCATGTGGTACTTTTTATTAAAATTACTAATAAACCAACTTTTTTTTATTTTATAAAGGCAGTACTCAAGCAACATAAAAATTCTTAAGGACAGCACTGCATTCCCTACATCTAGCATGGAGTCTATAAATGAAAGTACTTGACAAATAATGTCAGAATTAAGTATTTTACATTTTTACCCATAAATTTGACAATGTAAGAAGAAAACTTAAACTCTGAAAACTAAAAAGTCATTGAAAAAAACTGAGGAACTTCTAAGTAAATGGGTAGATATCCTGTGTTCATGGATTGGAATGCTTAGCACTGTTAAAAGGCAATACTACCTAAAGGCATCTACAGATTCAATGCTATTCGTATCAGAATCCCACCTAGCTTCTCTGTAGAATTTACAAGCTGATCTAAAACTCATACAGAAATACAAGGGACCGGGGATCCCTGGGTGGCTCAGCGGTTTAGCGCCTGCCTTTGGCCCAGGGCGCAATCCTGGAGTCCCGGGATCGAGTCCCACGTCGGGCTCCCGGCGTGGAGCCTGCTTCTCCCTCCTCCTGTGTCTCTGCCTCTCTCTCTCTCGTTCTCTATCATGAATAAATAAATAAATTTAAAAAAAATAAAATAAGAAATACAAGGGACCCAGGAGAGCCAAAATAGTCTTGAAAAAGAACTAGTCTAGGAGACTCATACTTTTGGATTTCAAAATTTACTATGAAGAAATGGAAATTGCTTAAGACAGCATGGCATTGGCATGACAGAACAGAACTGTGAGTCCAGAAATAAACCCAGAGATATATGGTCAACTGATTTCTGACAAGGGTGCCAGGACTATTTAATGAGGAAAAAATAGTCTCTTTAAGAAATGGTCCTAGGACAACTGGATATCCACGAGCAAAAGAATGATGTTGGTCACTTATTTACTTCAGATCCTATGCAAAAATTCATTGAAGATGGATCAAAGACCAGCAAAGTATAAGAGCCAAAACTATAAAACTCTTAAGAGGAAAACACAAAGTAAATGTTCATGATCTCCGTTTGGCAATAGATTCTTAAGATACCAAAACACAAACAACAAAAGAAAAAATAGATACCTTAAACTTCATCAATATTAAAACTTTTGTGCTTAAAAGTATACTATCAAGAAAATGAAAAGAAAGCCCACAGAATAGGAGAAAATACTTACAAATCACATATCTGATAAGGGACTTCAATCTAGAATACATAAAGAATTATCACAACTCAACTATAGAAAGATAAACAACCCAATTTAAAAATAGGCAAAGATGAACAGAAAGATGCACAAATGACCAATGAACACATGAAAACATGCTCAACAGCATTAATAATCAAGGAAATGCAAATCAGAACCAAATGAGATAGATGCCATTTTATACCCACCAGGATAGCCAGAATCAAAAAGTCACGTAACAGCAGGTATTGGTGAGGATGTGGAGAAATCAAAACCTTCAGATACTGCTGGGTAGGAATGTCAAATGATGGAGCTACTTTGGTAAACAGTTTGGCTGTTCCTCAAAAGTTAAAACACAGAATTACCAGTTGACCCAACAATTCTCCTCCTAGGCATATAACCAAGAGAAATCAAAACTCAGTCCACATAAAACCTTGTCAAAGAATGTTTATAGGAGCATTCTTCATAACGGCCAAGGTGGAAGTGACTCAAATGTCCATCAACTAATGAAAGGATACACAAAATACGGAATATCCTTATAGTTGGATATTCAGCAGTAAAAAGGAATGAAGTAGTGATACATGCTATTACATGGATGAACCTTGAAAACACTGTGCTAAAGTAAGTCAGGCACAAAAGACCACTTATTATATAATTCACTTATATGGAATATCCAGAATAGGCAAATCTATAGAGATAGAAATTAAATTAGTTGTTGTTTGGGGTGGTGGTACTGAGGAATGCTGGATGATAGCTGAAGGTACTGGATGTCTTTCAGAGGTGACAAAAATGTTTTAAAAGGGAGTGTGGTGATGGTTATATTAATTCTGTGAATATACCAAAAACATTAAATTACACACTTTAAATAGCTGACTTATATTCTGTGAATTAGACCTTGATAAAGCTGTCACAAAAAATTAAGAAAGCATTATCATCAAAAAAATTAGGGAATTATCAAAACACCAATTACCTAATTTTACTGATAGAGTTTTTTTAAACTGTATTTTACAATATCTGCCAAATGCAATAAAAAATCTCTATCAAATTGAGGGATGACAAGAGACACTGTACAAAACAGTGAAGCTCGCTTAGCCTTTCTCTAGCTAAGTATCCATCTCACACTCCCCAGTCCCTCTAGATTATGCTGACTGGTCTCCACGACAACTGCTAGCCATGAGTAGGCACCAGGTGAGCCATATGCTTACCTTAAACATGCTTATACTTTTTTTTTTTAATTTTGTCTGTAAGGTTTGTTCCCAAACCCATGCAATCAATAGCACTTATACGTACAATAACAATTTCATGAAATGATGCAATAAACTGATAAAATACATATATAAAAATACTTCTTGAAAGAAGAATACAGGCAAACGGCAAATGAAGAATGCACATTGAAAAAAGAATGACCTTAGGAAACAGAAGAAAATTTCAGACAGAAATGTTTCTTCTCTTAAAGAGAAACTGAATCTATGTCTTATCTTTAATATGACATGTAAGATCCAGCACCACATTGCCTTCCCTACATTTCCTACAACTCTCCCTCATATTTCTCTATGCTTCAGACATCCTGGTGTTCTGTCAGTTTCAAAAGCCGTTTGATCTCTTAAGAGTCCTAACTGTAGCTAACCCAGGTGGCTCAGTGGTTTAGCACTGCCTTCAGCCCAGGGTGTGATCCTGGGGACCAGAGATTGAGTCCCATGTCAGACTCCCTGCATGGGGCCTGCTTCTCCCTCTGCCTGTGTCTCTGCTTCTCTGTGTCTCATGAATAAATAAATAAAATCTTAAAAAAAAAAAAAAAAAGAGTCCTAACTGTGACTTTCTTCTGCTTGGAAATTTCCATTCACGTATCTAAACCTTCTCCCTCAGTCTGGCTAATTTCTTTTTTTTTTTTTTTTTTAATTTTTTATTTATTTATGATAGTCACAGAGAGAGAGAGAGGCAGAGACACAGGCGGAGGGAGAAGCAGGCTCCATGCACCGGGAGCCCGACGTGGGATTCGATCCCGGGTCTCCAGGATCGCGCCCTGGGCCAAAGGCAGGCGCCAAACCGCTGCGCCACCCAGGGATTTATGCAAAGACACATGTATCTCTGAGAGAAGCACACAACGGATGCTCAATGAATAAGTCAACTTCGTTATGTAAATATGGGAAGAAATGTCTAAAAGAATAAACGGCCATTACCACTAGATGGTAGGATATAAAGTGTTACTTTCTTCTTAGTATCGTTCTGTGATGTTCTAATTTTTACAACAAATACATATCATTTCTGCAAAGATTAAAGGTACTTTGAACAAGTACCTAGGCCCTTCCCACTTTGATCCTTCAGCACTGTAGTGTCTGTGCTGAAAGACACTATTTTATTAAATATTTAAACTTTTAACTAAGACAGATTGATATAGCTTCCTGATAAGGTGAATCATTAAGAAAACTTCCTACTCTATCATCAAAGTACATAGAGGTGCTTCAGATACCTGCAGGGTAAACTTTCTGCTCCTTCAAGAATACTATGTTTACTCCCAGATAATTTGGGTTATTCTAAAATCCTGTTATTGGTCCTTTAATATAGTAAAAACTATACAAAGGAGCACTACTTGTATAAATTCTGTACCCTATGGTCAAACCATGTTGTATTTAAGACATCTATCACTACAACACAGACACTTTGATAATAAATGTTATGAGAGAGAGGAGAAAAGAGGAAGGGAGAAAAGGGCAGGGAGAAGGAGAAAGGCAGGGAGCGAGAACTGAATCTCAAACATAACAAGTAATAACATAATGTGCTGGTCTCTATCTGATGACACATGGTAATCTAAGGATATTATCTATTTATCACACCATTAATAAGTCACTACCAACCTCTACTAACACTCACACTTAGAATCAGCAACTCAGAGGTAGACACAACTTACTCTGAGGACCATAAACTAATTTCCAACCACTTAAAGTCAACCAAAAAGCCATGTAAATTCAGGTATGTTTGGGGTTTTTAATCCAAAAGCACAGGAAGAAAAAAAAAAAACTAAAACACACACACACACACAAAACAAAAGCACAGGAAGCAGAATGTGAGCATCCTTCCCATTTCTTGGGCCTGCTGACCAAGGAGAAAAAGCTGTTCTTACCAGCAGTTAATGGAGCTTATTCTTCTAATCCTTTTATAGAACATACATCATTATTTTAACTTCTTGTCCTGCAATTCCATTTATAAAACCTTAAAGTAAGGCCTAAAATCAGAAAAGGCCTTCTGCTGAAAGAGCAGATCTGACAGTAATTGTCTTTTTGTTTCAGCTTTAAGATTTAGTTTGGTATTTAATACTAATTTCGCAGTCATTTAAATAGGCTCATTAAGCAGCTAAAATTATGCATAAATGCAAATATTTTAATAAAAATATTATAGCTGACCCTTGAATAAATGGGTTGGAACTGCATGGGTCCCTTTATACTATATTTTTTCAGTTAAATATAGTACAATACTATAAACATATTTTCTCCTATGACTTTAACATTTTCTATTACTTTATTATAATAATAATAATATAGTATATAATACATATAAAAGGTCTCTGTTAATTGACTGTTTATGGTATTGGTAAGGTTTCTGGCCAATAAACAGTAAGCTATCAGCAATTAACTTTCTGGGGAGTCAAAAGTTACACATGAATTTTCAACTAAGCCTCATGCTGTTCAAGAGTCAACTGTACATACTAATTCAAGTTACATTTTTGAGTTACTTTTAAAATCAACTAATGGCTATCAAATGTCAATTACAAAAGATCTTACTCACCCAACTGCCACAGAGTGCATGAGCCAGAGGTGAAATCAAAAGGGAAGTAGGCTGATTTAGCTAAACACAAAATGGGAATTTTTAAATACTGTGTTAGAGCAGCAAACTCCCACATACTACCTTTGGCAGTTTATTAGGCTGCTCAGGAAACAAAAAAATTTCATATAGTCCTGTTTGTGGCAAAAACTGTATATAATCAGAATGGAGTAAGTATAAGACACTGATATATTTCTTGGCTCATTCTCAAGATCTTTGGGTTCCCCTACAAGGCAGACTAATTCTAGGTCTAGTTTCCCAGAAGTTTCAAATATATAGAACAACTCTTGAGTCATCCTGATTAAGTTAGAATCAGATTACTTCACAAATTACTATATACTATAGTACAGAACTCGTTATGTTCATCTAACCTGTGGAGGGCCAAGAGGGGGTGGTTAGGGACTACAATCATTCCTTCACCCACTCTACCATTGAACAGGACAACAGTCCCCTGGCTACATAATGCCAGGAACTGTAGTCACAGGTAAGAGACACATACAGAATAATGAGACATCAGTCATTTCATTGCCCCACGTGGGGCACTAAACTAATTTTTAGCACTATGCAGATGCCTTACAATGCAGATAAACAAAGGCTGGATAAAGACAAACAAATGAAAGGTAAAGGGAAGTGGTTCTGCAACATGCTAGCTATATGGCCTTGGGCAAGTTACATAACCTCTCTATTCCTTCGCTTTCTAGAGTTTGTTTCTAAATTTGCTACGAGGATTAAATTAATGTTATATTCAGTATATGTAAAATCTATTCCTAAGATGTGAGGAAGAAAGTTTCCCTCATTAAAGATTACATTTTTCTGCTATGCTACAATTTTTATAAACAAGCTTTATCAAGATTAAAGTACTGACAAAAGTTAATTTAACTTTATATAATGCTTTAATCTATTCCACTTAAAACACAGCTCACCTACCACAGGAACAGGATTGTTCTAGTTATTCATTTAACCTTTCCTGCTAAAGGGAAAAGGCCTCAGTGCCTCATAATTAGTGGTGGTTAATAGAAAACAGGAACGTGATGAAATCTAAAAATTTACAACAATGAAAATGCTTCAATTAAAATACTTAAAAATTTAAATCCTTTATGTTGTGGCATTTTTAAGTGCTTTGCAACTTTCTTCAAATATAAAAGTGAAACAAAAATTATTTAAATAATGGCAGTAAGAAAAACTTGTAAAATGAGAGTAAAAAGCTCCCCTAAGCTCTGTGAAGCAGAACTGTCTCCTTGATGGACAAGTACCCACAGGTACAGGTCAGTGTACCCACAGGTACAGGTCAGTCTTTTGAGAGTTTATAAATGACCAGATCAGCAGTAGACAGGGCCCAAAGGAGGGGTGAAGGGTAAGGGAGTAACCACCAAGAGGCACCCGTGGAGTTTGGGTAATGACAGAACTTGATTATGGAGACGGTTAGCACAACTGAGTATCTGTCAAAATTTGAAAGACTGTAATTGAAAAGGGTAAATTTTACTGTATGTAAATTATACTTTCAAAAAATGGAAGAGATGTAGGAAAAAATTAAATTGCCTATTAAAGTAAAAATTTTTGTCTTTTGAACCAAATTATATGAAAAATTTTCCTTAATGAGTTCAAATGCTGGAAACTACTGGTATAATTGAGTACATTAAAAAAATTTTCCAGGGACACCTGGGTGGCTCAGCAGTTGAATGTCTGCCTTCAGCTCAGGGCGTGGTCCCTGGTCCAGGGATTGAGTCCCACGTCAGGCTCCCTGCATGGAGCCTGCTTCTCCCTCTGCCTAGGTCTCTGCTTCTCTGTGTCCCTCATAAATAAATAAAATAATAAATAAAATTAAAAACTAATAATAAAATCTTCACACAAAAAAAATTTTCCAAACAGGGGCACCTGGGTAGGGTAGCTCAGTCAGTTGAGCATGGGACTCTTGGTTTGGGCTCAGGTCATGATCTCTTAAGTCATGAGATGGAGCCCTGCATGGGGGACACTGCTCAACAGGGAGTCTGCTTTGGGCTCAGGTCATGATCTCTTAAGTCATGAGATGGAGCCCTGCATGGGGGACACTGCTCAACAGGGAGTCTGCTTGGGCATTCTCACCCTCTGCTCCTCCCCCGCCACTCCCACATGCTCATATGCTCTTTCTTTCTCTCTCAAATAAATCTTTAAAAAGATTTTTTACCAAACAGTGAGAAATAAGGTATAATATTTGATCTTTTAGAAACATTAAGCTACCTTGAGGTACCAAATCACATAAAAGTTGATTGAATGCCTAGGTATGGCCTCCCTTGCTTTCTCTAAACTCATAATTTTGTTTGGTTTTTCTGAATATAGGAAAAGTATTAAAAAGAGAATTAAAAGTAAAACTAGAAAATAATTCATAATATGATTTCTATGTACTACAAAAACCATTAAAATACACAGTTGAACAGTTAGTTATACGTCTTAATGAGGGTCCTGAAGGCCCAGAAAGATAAAGGGATTTTTGCTTTCCCTACCAGTCACCCTGAGGCTCCTAATGGTCTAGGCGTCTTGCTTAAGAAGATGACTTTCTCCAACCCAGAAAACTATATACCTCCCAACTAAGAAGAAGAGGCTACATTCATTAAGCCAGGCTTTATGCTAAACTCTGTGCATTCACAACAATCTGTCTTTCAGATAAAGAATCTTGAGGCCAAGAAGTGACGGAAGGGTAGAGCTGGGGTCCAGGCCAAAGCACACACAGCCACCGCACCCTGGTATAGGCCTGCACCCTGGTATAGCCCTGCACCACAGTGTGGAGTAAACGACATGCTACTCCACCTGTTCCAGGGCCCTTCACAGTTCTACACATCTACAGATTGGGGTCTGCATCTCAGATTATGGTCTATGGACCCTTTTACATGCTAAAAATTATTGAGGAATCCAAGGAGCTTTTATGTGTGTGAGTCATAATCTATCAACATCTCTTGTATTAAAATTTTAAACTGAGAAATTTTTAAATCAAGTCACTTAAATCATTTAAAAATATTAAACACGTTAATATAAGTAACACTTTTATGGGAAAAAAACACCCTCTATTTAAAAAAAGAAACAGGGTGGTATTATTAAAGGGTGGTATTGTTTTACATTTTTTGGAAAACTCTTAAAAGTCATGCTTAATAAAAGCCAGCTAGATCTTGTATTTGCTTCTGAGGTCTGGTATGACATTCATAGTTACACAGTCATGTAGCCAAGGAAAATACCACTGTCCCCTCAAGAGAATGAAAGCAGAAGAGCAGGTTACGTCTTAATATTACTTCAAAAACAGTCTGACCTTGAAAGGGTTTCAGGAATCCCCAAGAGCCCTACCACCACACTTGGAGAAATACCACTCTAGTCAAACCAGAGGAAGTCCTACATCTGATTTCAGCAGTTACCCACTCTCTAACTTGGATTCCAACTTTACTCTCTCTTGCTTCCCTAACTACCAACACCCCCCACCCCGCCAAATGTACCATCTTCCCTAAAAAATGAAACTTTCTACTTAAGTGGTCTCCTTTCTCTGAAGTCACCAAAATTCTTGAAAAAGTAGTTCCCACTTACTCTACTACCTCTCCTTTTTATTATTTTAATTAACAAATACAGAGACGTTCTCATTTTTTAAAAAAGTCCAAACAGAGATAAATCACCATCCATAATTCCAGTCTCTTCACCAGAGGTAACTATAATCACTCTTACCCCCTAGAAAATACTCTGAGCTGTTAACTAAGTAATAGGATTGAACTTTCTACATTCTTGTGATTTTCTCTCTTCAAATAGTTATTTTTAAAATATCCTGAAAGAGAGTTGTTTAGATTCCAATTCTTTTGGTTATCCAAGGTATAGGTCAAAGAATAAGGGCTACTAATTAGGAGATTACAGAGAGAAAATGAGTGGCATTCCTATACAAAGTGAGTACTAAACAAAATGCTACGACAATGCTGATTTTATCATGCTACAACATAATAAGACAATAATGAGACATAGTCATCCTGATATACATGTGTGTCTCTGTGTGTGTTTGTATAAAACAGTGTCTTCAGGGTTTGTATAACAGTTTCACATATACCTGCTCTTTAAAATTTCACACAACCCATGAGGTCAATAGAAATTATGATTAACATTTTATACATAAGAAAGCCAAAGTTGTAGGACAGCAGGAGAAAAAACAGCTCAAAATTACATAGCTAGAAAGACGCATATCGGAAACCAGACAGAAGTTATATTTTCTGACTCAAATCAAATCCCATTCCTTTATATTACATTGAACAGTACACCAAAAATTCTCACAATATAAAAATATTAAGTTCTACTTTAAAAATAATGAAGTTCTTTCTTATTTTTAGAACTACTTTGGAAAAAAAAAATTATCTCTACTTCCAAAGTTGAAAATATAAAGTTGTATAAGTTCTGAATGCAAAAAAGAAATTATTTTTGCTTCTTTATTACACAATACAATCCCTTAGGAAGCTTGCATTTTACTTAAAACAGTTGAAATTTACTAAAATCCACATCAACATGTAGACGCATTATGAAATTAGAAAAATAACTTCTTAAATCCTTTATTTAGGCATTGCCATCAACAAAGACCCAAGACTCCTAATGTAAAAATGATGCAACAGTATCTGAAAAGAACACCAGATATACATACTTCATGGATGCTACCACTGCATCTCAGTGCTACCCTTGAAACTCCTGCAAGGAATACAGAATCATGTGGAAATTCCTTAAGGTTCACTATCAGAATTTTGAACTAAATTATTAAAAAGTACTAACCTATTTATACAAATAACAAAGCATTTAATTCATTATTGAACTTACTGAAATATTGTTTCCAAGCCCCTATTTTTTTTTCCTACACCAAGGTAGCTCCAGAGGAGCTCAACACATCTAAATGATATATTTATTATGACACGTTAGATTATGAAAAAAACTGAACTTGAACTATTTCTTATTAAGGGCTCTGAATCTTAGTATCTCAATTTCACACATAATAACATGAGAAAATTTTAAAGCCATGATTAAGCTAATCTTTTTAACACATGCTGGCATTTTAAAAATATGGGCAAGAGGGGTGGCCTGGCTGGCTCATTCAGTGGGGCATGCAACTCTTAATATCAAGGTTGGGAGTTTGAACCCCACACCGGGTATGCAGATTACTTAAAAATAAAGTCCTAAAACACACACACACACACACACACACACACACACACACATATATATGGGGAAGATAACTGATTTTTTCACATTTTACTCTTCTTAAATGTAAAAGATGTATACCTGCTCTCAACACAACGTTTTCAGAAGACCAAAACCCATGAGATATAATTCAATACTTAAGTTAATCTAAAGAACTGTAAAGCTACTTTACTAATAAATATTTGAGTATTTCTCTTACCTCTGTTTCTGTACAATGTGAATATCCCAATTTACCTGTAATAAAAATACACAAAGTTACTTCCAAAGGATTTTAGCTTATCACTGATAAATACTTGAGCTACCTTGCCATAGATAGCTTCATTATATCTATGAAAATCTATGCAAATAGAAGGTGCTACAATGGCTGATATTCTAGAAGGTCCTGCTTAGAGATTTGTTTATACAGGTCCATAAGAAAATAATAAGCAGGAAGATAGGAAGAAAATACTCAACTGTAATAAGATTTAAAACACACATATTTTACTATGCATATATAAGTTAATGAAAGTAAAATAAAAATACTTTTATTAAAGTCTTACTTTTTAAAACATTAAAGGTATTTAAAAGGTACCTTTTAAAATACTCTAAAATACCTTCAAAAAATTTTAAGACTCTTGGGCTTTTTTCCAAATATATATTCTAGTTTAAAGGTACAGTGATCATTTCAATGAAAGTATAAATGCCTCAAACTACTATTTTCTTTAATATATAATGGTTGTTCTTTGGTAAGATTAGACAAAAGCACATTATTAAAGAATAACTATAATTGAACAATATATGGTTGTTCCAACATCAATATTTTCTGCTCACTGAGACATAATTGCAAGGAACATGTACAATTATATATTTCTGTCAATTTGGATGAATAAAACATATACTTTTAAAATAAAAACCAGCTATTTTAAAGATCACTTATTAATTAGTTTTAACAAAAAGAATAGGTTATGCATTTATATTGGGTACTAAAACATTTAATTTCCTCAGTTCACACTTCTCAAATTTCATTGTCCTCAGTTCAAACATACATTAACCTCTACCTCCTTCCAACAACACTCTTTCCCCCAAAGTGCTTCCTCTCTCCAGCCTCCGACTTCAATATCTAGCCCTAGCCCAGAATGGTTGTTTCAGCAGCCTGTTTTTTCTTTAATGCTTAATGAGAATTTATACACCTTACAGTTTATGATGATACCACCAAAAAACAAACAAACAAACAAAACAACGTTTTTTATGTGCCTCCCAACTCTTAAAATGGAAAAACTGAAATCCACAATTTCTGATGACCTAATGATCCTAAGTACTGGCAGAAACTGAGACCAGAAAACAAGGGACCGTGGGTTCTGTGGATTAAAAATGATATATGAGCAATAAATAAAAGTTAAAATTATATACGAGCAATAAATATAGAGATAAAATGAGTTTACTATATAATGGTTTTATATACTTTGGTTTGATGAATAACTACATATTTATTATTTTTAAGTGAAACTATATATTACAGACTTAAGTATCATATATATACTTTTTACGATTTTATTTATTTTACAGAAAAAGAGAGAGGACAAGCAGGGGGAGCTGCAGGCAGAGAATAAGAAGCAGATTACTCTCTGAGCAGGGAGCCTGATGTGGGGCTCCATTGAAGGACCCTGGGATCATGACCTGAGCCAAAGGCAACTCTTAACCAGGTGCCCCTACCATATATTTTATTTATATATACATATGACTGCTCAGAACATTAGTGCTTTGGGTAGAATAATTATCCTTGACCCCCAAAGGTGATTAGCTTAACCTAGGAAAACTGTGAACACAGGTTTGAAGAAGGGCACAGACTACCTCTCAACAAACTTTTAGAGTATCTACTCTATCGAAAGGAAGGAGGGAAAGAGGAAGCAGGGAGGGAGGGAGGAGAAATACGGCGTTAACCCAACAGAGAGTAACTCTTGGAGAGTACAAGGATGTATATCTCCAGTATGACAGATTCTTAAGATAAAAAGAATTGCAAAGAAAGTGGTAGGTTTGTTGTTGGTAGTAGTAAAGCTCAGAAAAAACAAATTTTCATTTGACAATTTTTGAGTTGAACCTGTTTTATATATATTGTAGCACTGAGAAACAAATATGCTGATGTTGCTGGGAATCATAAGCTGAGGGAGAAGGACCATACCAGCCTACCATGTTGGAAGGAGACAAAGAGCCCTATGGTGGTGAACCAGAATTAGGGGTACTAACAAATTAAAAAAAAAACATACTTCCTAGCTCTTCCTTCAAAAGAGGGAGAAGTAATAGCACCCCATTTTGCAAGAGCACACTCTCAAAGGAATCAGTACTCAGGGGACTGGCTGACTCCAAGGATGGGACAAGGAAATTACAAGATAAGCTGGAACACCTTTTTGCACCAGAAAGTAATGAAGTACTTAAAGGATGACAGACTGATGTCAAAATGGCACAAGTCTTATGAAATAGATTTTTATGATGACCTATATTATAAAAATGAAAATGCTTTTCTATAAAGAGTACCAAAAATTTTTGTGGGAGTGCACCACCACTTCTGGTTATTCAGTTTGAGCTGGTGATTAAATCATGCAACTATGGAAATGTGGTTAAGTATGAAGTGCTTGACCACCTACACCACTCTGCCACCCAAATCCCTGCCCAGACTCTGACCCAGGAATCAAAAAATCCCAATTATATGACAGCAGAGCTTTAAGGAACCTTGGAAATGATCCTGCCCAATCCATTCATATTATAGATGAGTAAGTCAAATTCCTTGCGCAAAATGACAGGGCTAAAGTAAACTCCAAGACTCCTGACCCTTGTCACGAGCATTGTTGTGGTTTTGTTATCCTGTCTTCCCATTCCCACTTACAGGGACCAGTGGGGTTCAGGAAGGGGACTAGAGATGTGCTATCGTAGCTACCTACCCATTATAATATTGTTTATGGAGAAATGGGGAATTGTATTCCTTGATTTAGCAGTTGGAAACTGCCAGTAGAGCAACAAAGAAATTTTCATTTGACAATTTTTGAGTCCTTCTTCAAAGGTGAACCATCCCTGTTTTCCAGAACCAAACCTAAAGAATCCCTCTAAAACCTATAATCTTAGGACTTCATTTACCACAGGTCAAGTAAACTATGCCGATGGTAGGCCTACCAAGGTTTCATATTGCTTTTTTAAGATATTATTTATTTATTCATGAGACACACAGAGGCAGAGACACAGGCAGAGGGAGAAGTAGGCTCCCTGCAGGGACTCAATCCCAGGACCCTGGGATCACAACCTGAGTTGAAAGCAGACAATCACTGAGCCAACTTTAGTTGCCCTGGGAAGGCAGTGGGTACAGAAGAGCAGGGGCAAGCCTTTAGAATTGGGGCAGTCCCAGATTCAAATCTCACTTCCATACTTAACTGTGTTATAGGATTTTAAAGTACTTTCCAGAGCTTTCCACTTTCTCATCTACAAAAAAAGAGAATAATATCTACCTCATGAGGCTTATGTGAAAATTAAACGAAAAAAAATGCTTTGAAGGGCTCTGCATGATGCCTATGGCAGAGGCTCAGCAAATGGTGGCTAAGCTTACCATTATTAACCCTGTGGAGAGACAAGAGTTGTAGATACACTAAAATAAAGTCCTAAGGAAAACTGGCATAGGAAAATATATTTACTAGGATTATAACCACGTAAAAGAGGTATCAATTTTGAAATTAAAAAGTAGCTAAATCATATGAAAAATTATCATAAAATTCAACTCATTTTTATACTCCATTAAGATGTTTAAAAGCCACCACCTTTTACTTTATACCTCTCTGCAGAACTTCCTAATACATCATACCTTCCCCCCAATTACTTATGTGACGGTGTCCAGGATGATGACACTCATTGGTCAAACAGCTGGAGCTCAGCAATGGCTCAGGCTGGGATAATGGGAATTCATCAATTATTACTCAAAACTGAAAATAAGAAAGCCTGAAATGGCAATCTCTATAATCAACCCATAAATTAAAAGACTATAAAGTCTACAGAACTTGTGAACACACTACTTTACAAAGCAAAGTGACTGCAACTGTGACTAAGTTAAGGCTTTAGAAATTAGGAGATTTTGGTACATTATCCAGGCAGGGCCAATGTAATCATGAGGAGCTTTTTATGAGAGAGAGGCAGGAGAGTCCAAGAAGGAACTGTGATGATGGAAGCAAAGACTGGAACCATGTGAATGCAAGGACATATGGCAAGGAATGTGGAAGTCTCTAGAAGCTGAAAGAGGCTGGGACCAGATTCTCCCCTGCAGCCTCCAGAAGGAATACAGCCCTGTAAATACCTCAATTTTAGCCCACAAGACCCATTTTCAGACTTCTAACCACCAGAACTAGCTAATAATTTTGTGTTGTTTTAAGCCACAACAGCAGTGATTTGTTACAGGATATGAAGACACGGTCCATGAAAAAGTCAAAGCAACGTGACATGCTCTCACCATCCCAAATACGACCCCCAAACGACCATGTGTATGGTCTAATCCCCATGCAGAATGTCCCAGAGTAAGAACTTACCCACTGGCACAAGGTAGTAGGACACAGTGTTTAACAGCAAGGGTTGAAGGTCAGACTCCCAAGGTTTGAATCCCAGGTAGGTTACTAGCTAAATTTAAGGCCTCTATACTTCAGTCTCCCATTTGTAAGTCAGAGGCTAAGAAGATTACCTATCTCAGGGTGCCTGGGTGGTTCAGTCAGTTAAGCATCTGCCTTCAGCTCAGGTCATGACCCCAGCTTCAGGGGTCTTCGGATTAAGCCCTGTTGTCAGGCTCCCTGCTCGCAAGGGAGTCTGCTTCTTGCCCCTCTGCCCCTCCCCACCCTCGTGCTCTGTCAAATAAATAAATAAAAAACTTTTAAAAAGAAGAGTACCTCTCACAGGATTGTTGTGAGGATCTAAAGTGATAATCCAAGAAAACTACTCAGTTCACTGCCTGCCACAGAGTCAGCATTCAATATTAGCTCTATTACCATTTTAGTCTTTGAGCGTTCTCCCCAAAGAGAAAGTAAGCCAAAAACTTGTCTTCCAAACTCAAAAAGCTCCAAGTCAATAGATCAGTTGGCCCCTTAAATACCTAGGTATCATTTAATAATAATATTAAATTATTTAATTTAATATTAATTAAATTAATTTAATTTAATTAATAAATTAATTTAATTTATTAAATTAAATATAATTAATATATAGGACTCACAGGGAGGCATTTGAGTCCTCACCCTTCCTGTTCTCCCCTCACACTCTCACCATCTCCCTCCTCCCTGTCTCCGCTAGAGTAACTTAGTGGTCACCTTTTACTGCCAGTGCACACCCTTGAGGGTCTTATCTTACTTCCTAAGTGCACCCTCCAAAACTGAGAGCACTCTGAGAATGATTCTAGTTCTTAGAAAAATTATTAATTTTTCATCTCCCTACCCTGAACATCTCTGATTGAAACTTCATTTCTATTTTTACAAGATACCAACCTTAAAGGAAAAGCTATGAGCAGTGGAACTATTCCAAAAACCTCTGCCAGAGATGTATTAAAGGAAAAAGCATCCATCCAAACTACCCTATTTCTAGAAACAACATGCCATTCAAACCAATCCCCACAATGCTTTTAAACCCCAAGAAAAACTGTTAATGAAATATCTCATTAATACTTACAATTAATCAAATACTTGCTCTATATAGAGCAAACATATTATACATGCTGGTGTAAAACCTTCATTTTTACAGCTGAGGAGTCTCAAGCTCTAGGGAATAAATTACTCACTGAAGGTCAAAGAACTGTGACCAGTTACCAAGGCTGCTTCTTACCCACCCAGCTGTCCTACATTCTCCCCTAGCTCACTAAGAGAGAGACTCCTAGGAGGCAATGGATGCCCAAAAATGAAGCACAGGATCAGCACTGGTGGGGAAAGTTTGGGAATATTAATAAACTTTATTTTATTTTTTTATTTGAGAGACAGCAAGAGAGCATGAGCAGGGTGAGGACAGAGGGAGAAGCAGGCTCCCCCTGAGCAGGGAATCCAAGGCAGAGCTCAATCCTAGGACCCTGGGAGCATGACCCGAGTAGAAGGCAGACACTTAACAACTGAGCCACCCGGGTGCTCCTAAAAAACTTTCTAAGTATCACTTTGGTTTACTTGCCCACTGCTCATAACTATAAAATGTGGGTAAAGAAAAAGATATGCTGTCTATGTGAGCTCTATGCCCTCTTAACAGGACAAAGAATTCCTGACTGATCAATATGAACAGTACATTTAATCACATTTTGTAGGATTTGGGCCATAATCTTATTATTTTAAAGAAGTGTAGAAGCATAAAGATATCATGTTTTTTTGGAAGAGCTGGTGCAAAATTGATTCAATTTTTTTGAGGGGGGCAGTGGAGAGGGAGAGGGAGAATCCTAAGTAGGCTCCAAGCCCAGCAGCACAGAGCTCAAAGCAGGGGCTCGATCGATTCCACAAGCTCAAGATCATGACCTGAGCCGAAATCAAGACTCAGACTCCTAACCAACTGAGCCACCCAGGCACCCCCCAAAATGTGGCTTATTATTGCCAGTCACTTTACTAGGGACTAGAATCTAGCCCTTAGACCTCATATCAGTGGCTAAAACTAACTACCAGACTTCCCCAGCATAGACCAATTACTGGCTCTTATCTATAGCTACAGTTTGCCCTTTCTGGCTCTGCTTGCTCTTCAGAGGACAAGTGGATTTCTGCAAATGGATTTTTGGGGGCCTGGATGCTGCACAGAATACTCCTGATTTCCAGCCCTCCATGAGGGTAGGCCTCACCACCATTGTGGCCACCCCCAACCTAGGAGTAAGTCTGGCCCAGACCCCAAACTCTCCCAACCTATTCCATGGTACTAGAGGGGCCAATTTATAGCTGATCTTGTAGTGAAATCAAAGTTTTAAAATTATGTTTTCTTGGGGTCCTGGCTGGCTCAGTCAGAGAAGCATGAAACTCTTGATCTTGGGATTATGAGTCTGAGCCCCATGTGGGATGTAGAGATTACTTAAATAAAACTTTAAAAATATGTGTTTTCTTAATTACTAGTGTTATTTTTCTCTTTCTATTCAGCAACCTTAATTAACTAAACTTTTTATCATCTCACAGAATATCATTAAATATCAAGTATTTTCCACTAAAAAATAATTTCAGCATAACTTTTTAATGAAACTCAACTATTATATTTGTCTCTTTTATGTAATTTGGCAACATTCAAAACTTGTATAGCAAAAAGGTTTCATCTCTTGTGCCAATTCAAACTGAATGGTAGTGACAGTCTAGAATCCTATCTTCAAAAGAGCTGTGAGGGTAAATATGGGGTGAGAGGCACCCATGACCATTTAGCAATGTTTGTCATGGGAACAGAAGGGAGTGACAACACAGAAGCCACATTCCTGACACTCCTGTGTTAGAGGATGGGATGATGGAAATTGTGGTTCCTTTTGTAAACAGTGTGGATTTGGATTAAAATTTCTCCCTACTGATATTAATTCAAACATTAATTGCTTAAATTCCATGAGACCTCAAAAATACACTGAGATCACAGCACTCTATCACTTTATCCAAGAATAAGGAGAATTTGGAGGGGATCTTCTCCAATCCAAATCATAAAAAAAGGTCTACTATCAAGTGCCAATCCCAAAAATTTTTCTATTTCCTATCAAATGCAGATTCTGGTTTTCATGCATTTCATAAGCACCACTGTGTTATTCTCCTTAGACTCTCCTCTCCCACTCTGGCACCTGATCACGTATGAGACCACCCTAGCCAAGAGTACCACTGCCAGAGAGGTATCTCAGGTTCTTCTATCTCTAAATACAAGCTCCTTTACTTGGTGTCATAACTGCTGCCCACATACACTTAGCCAAATGTTATGATAATAAGCATCAGACCTGAGAATTAAAACCACATCATTTGCTGTCTCCTCTTATATCCATGTTACCATGTGACATTAAATAGTTGATCTGCAACCTTCTGGAAGAGCAAACGAACTTAATAGGAATAAATATGACTCCACTGGAAAATTATTTTTTCCAGGCTGATTTAATTTCTAAGTATAAGTCATCATCTTCTCACCCTATGCTGCCTCTCCTGCCTTTGCAGCAGCCAGGCACACAGGTGGAAAGTCTGAGAGCCTTCTAAGATGCCTTCCTTTCTCACCCCCATATCAAAAACTAAAGGGCCATGTCCTGTACTATTTCCTAGATCATTTCCAATCTGACTCTTTCTCCCCATTTACTGCCCTCCTTCAAACCTCCATCACCTCCTATCTCAAGAGCCCTAACACTCCCAACTGGTTAAGCAACTTAAAAGCTACTAAGACCCAATGATAGTATGCCCACTGGTCTCTCTGCCCTTGTTTTTACTCAAGTCAATCCATTTTCTACAAATCTCCCACAGTCATCTTTCCAAAAAGAGTAATCTGCTTACATCATTTTTCTGCTTAAAATCCTTATATGACTCCCCATTGCCTATACAGGCTATAAATACAAACTCCACAGTGTGGCACACAAATGTTCTTCATAATCTGATCTCAGTCAACATACTTTTCTAGCCTGTCTCATTCTCCACCACGCCCTCACACATCCTATGCTCCAGGCACAGTGGACGCCCACTGCAAAGACGACAAACAGGTTGAACTTCACGTGCCAACTCCAAATAATTGGTAGTGGCTGCCTGAAGCTCAGCTGAGAACTCTGAAGCTGCTTATAAATTTAGCAGCAAAAATGCAATGACTGATTAAACAGTGTCTGCTTTTGGTATGGGGAAGTGGGCATTGGCACAAATGCCATTCTATCATCCATGTACTACTGTTCTTTGCAGTCAAATGCTCTACCACTGAGCTATACCCCCTAAGTACTACTGTTCTTTGAATAGTTCTTCCACATTTATAAACCTTTGTACTTTCTGTTGCTTCTACCTAAGTGTCCTCCTTTTATCCCACTACTCATCCTTCAAGGCCTCTCCAGAAAACTGGTTTCCTGTGACACCTGCCTCCTATTACACTAGCAATCAGTCACTCTAACCCTTGGGCTCACACAGGTTTCTGTGCATGTGTCTAGTACTTCAGATTGCTGTAACTATGCTGTAAGGGTTAGTTTATGCACCTGCGAGCTTCTTGAAGCTACAGGTGTACTTTATCCTTGTGTCTTCAAATCTAATACAGTGCACTTAGAAAGCACTCATGTACTGGTGAAATGAATAAATGAAATGGTGTAATGCCAGATTCCTCTAACATGATATTATCACTAAAATCCAGAAGGTATGGCCAAGCCTAGAACCAGACAACCTGTGATGACTGTTAGTGGCATTCTACTACTACTCAACACCTATATCTATATACATCTTTATCTCTCAAAAATACAAGATAGTAAAGGAGTATACTAGATAGAAATTTGGCTTCCAGTTATACTGGGCCATGAAGAAAATGGGAAATAGGAAGGAAAAAGAGACCCAAATCTTAAAAAAAAAAAAAATGCATTAACACAAGTAGCATTAAAAGATCTGAGAGTCAGTTTTCAGAAGCTAAATATGGACCAGCAAATCTCACTATAACTGGGGATATAGCCTTTCCATATACATGACACTACTCAAATACTTATTAAATTTATACCAATGTCCCAGATTGGTCTTAATTTTCTAAAGTTTGTAAGGTGCATCAGGGAAATGCAAATCAAAACTACAAGGAGGTACTACCTTACACATGTCAGAATGCCTAAAGTCAACCACACAAGAAACAACAGGTGTTGGCGAGGATGTGGAGAAAAAGAAACAATTGTATACTGTTGGTAGGAATGCAAACTGGAGCAGCCACTGAGAAAAACAGTGTGGAGGTTCCCCAAAAAGTTAAAAATAGAGCTACCCTACCACTATAATCACACTACTGTTACTTACCAAAAAAATACAAAAACATTAATTCAAAGGGATACACACCCCTATGTTTTTAGCAGCACTATTTACAATAGCCAAGATATGGAAGCAGCCCTGTGTCCATAAGTTGATGAATGGATGAAGAGGAAGTAGGGTGTGTGTGTACACACATATACAGTGGAATACTACTCATCCATGAAAAGGACTGAAATCTAGCCATTTGCAATGACATGGATGGAGCTAGAGGGTATAATACTAAGCGAAATAACTCAGAGAAAGACATATAATTTCACTCATATTTGGAATTTAAGAAACAAAACAAACAAGCAAAGGGGGCAAAAAGACACACACAAACCAAGAAACAGACTTAATTACAGAGAACAAATAGATGGTTATCAGAGGGGATATGGGTGGGGGAATGAGTTAAATAGGAGATGAGGGTTGAGGAGTACACTTGTCCTGATGACCACCAGGTAATGTAGTGAACTGCTGAATCACTATATTTATACACCTGAAACTAATATCACACTGTATGTTAACTGACCAGAATTAAAACAAAAACTTTTAAAAATTTTTAATGAAAAAATAAAGTTTGTGAGGTGCAATCATTTTGGAAAACTTTTGTCAGTCCCTACTAACAGTGAAAACACCCATACATTATGAACTAGCAATTCCACTTTCAGGTGTATATTCAACATAAATGCTACACTTGTCCACCAAAAAACATGCTTAATAATGTTCACAATAGCACTATCCATAATTGAATACCCAAATGTAAGATCTAAAAACCAAACATCCATGGATAAATTATCACATATTCATACAAGGGAATAGCATACTAAAATGTGAATGAACAAACTACAACTATATGCAACAAATATGGATCAATCTCACAAAGTTCAGAGAAAAAGTTAGACATTAGGTAATATAATACTATCTGATTCTATACACCTAAGTTCAAATATAGGCAAAACTTATGACGTTAGAAGTCATGAGAGTGGTGACCCTTGGGTGGCTGGTGACTGAGGGTTCACAGGCCTACTTGGGATGCTAATAATGTTCTGTTTCTTGATCTATATTCTGGTTACAAGACTGTATCCACATTGTGAAAATCCATCATTTACAATTTTTGCACTTTTCTATGGGTTACATCTTAATTAAAATTTGCTTTTAAAATGAGGATAAAATAGGGGTGCACCTGGGTGGCTCAACTGGTTAAGTGTCTAACTCTTGATTTCAGCTCAGGTCATAATATGGAGCACCATATTATATTAGGCTCTGTGCTGGGCAAGGAGCTTGCTTAAAATTCTCTCTCCCTCCCCTGCTCAGCCCTCCCTCCTAACTCTCTCTCCCTCTAAAAATAAATAGACAAATAATTGAATAAAATAAAGACTAAATAGAGATATTTGCAGATAACAAAAATTGAGTGAATTTTTTTAAATTTTATTTATTCATGAGAGAAACAGAGAGAGAAAGAGAGGCATAAACACAGATAGAGGGAGAAGCAAGCTCCTTGCAGGGAGCCCAATGTGGGACTCGATCCCCCAGACCCGGGGATCACACCCTGAGCCGAAGGCAAACACTCAACTGCTGAGCCACCCAGGCATTCCAAAACTTGAATGAATTTTACAGTGGGAGACCTGCACTAAAGTAGATACTAAAGGAGTTTTTCAGGCAGGAAGAAAATTATCCCAGAAGAAAGTATGATAATACAGGAAGAAACACAGAACATGGAAAGAATAAATATGTGGAAAATTCTAAATGAATGTTAAATTGTACAAAAATATTGTCTTATAGATAAAATCTATGATAAACTACAAACTAAAACACATGTCAATAACCATTAAACAACAGAAGGAGATATATTAAATTAGAATGTTCTAAGATCTTTGCACTCTCTGGAGATTAAAACAGTCATTTATATAGACTTTAATAAAAATTCAACAATGTATATTATAAAGTAACTACTAAAAAATAGTAAAGAAATGTACAATAAGCAAGCTAATGAAGGAGAAAATTTTAGCACTTAAAAAAATTCTTAACTGAAAAAAAGGGAGAGAAAATGAATACAGCCTGGTGGGACAAATAGAAAGCAGATGGTAAGACGGTGTTATTTTAAAATCCAAGCAATTATACTAAATGTAAACAGAATAAAAAATCCAATTTAAAATTAAGTATCATTATAATACACAAACAAATAATCCAAACCATATCCTGCTTGTAAAACATACACCTTACATGTAAGAATACTAAAAATTTGAAAGTAAAATTATGGGAAGGAATATACTATGCAAAGATTAATTAGGGAATGCTATTAAAGAAAAAAAGGAAAACTAGTGTAACGTGTCAACTATAGTTCTATCACTATCACTAACCATAGTGATAAAAGGGTAAAGCCACCATGAAGATATTATAACCTTAAATGGGCACGCATCTAATAACACAGTCTCTCTATATAAATAAAAGCTGACAGAATAATGCATGAATAAAAGAAGAAATCACAAAGAAAATTAGAAAATCATTTGAATTCAATGATAATAAAACTGATATGTCAAAACTTCTATTCATCGAAACATACCATAAAAGAAAAGCTACAGAGTTAGAAAAAATATCTATAATATAATAAATTACCAAAAACTTAAAATAAATTGATTAGAGGTTATCAGGGTCTAGGGGAAGCTGAGAATGAGCAGTTAGTTATTGCTTAATGCGTACAGAGTTTCTGTTTGTGTGATGAAAAATCTTATAAACAATATAAATAATAGTGAAAGGGAATATAAGGGAAGGGAGAAGAAATGTGTGGAAAATATCAGAAAGGGAGACAGAACATAAAGACTCCTAACTCTGGGAAACGAACCTGGGGTGGTAGAAGGGGAGGAGGGTGGGGGGTGGGGGTGAATGGGTGACGGGCACTGAGAGGGGCACTTAACGGGATGAGCACTGGGTGTTATTCTGTATGTTGGCAAATTGAACACCAATAAAAAATAAATTTATTTTAAAAAAAAGAAAAATCTTATAAACAGTGGTGATGGTTGTGTTACTCTGTATGTTGGCAAATTGAACACCAATAAAAAATAAATTTATTTAAAAAAAAAGAAAAATCTTATAAACAGTGGTGATGGTTGTGTAACATTGTGAATGTAAATTAATGCCTTTAAATGGTTAAAATAACATTTATGTTTTATATTTTTTACAAGGAAAAAAAAACTAGAGGTGCACCTGGATGGCTCAGTGGTTGAGCATCTGTCTTTGGCTCTGATGCTCATGATCCCCCATGATCCTGGGGTCCTAAGATCCAGTCCCACATCAGGCTCCCTGCAGGGAGCCTGCTTCTCCCTCTGCCTGTGTCTCTACCTCTCTCTGTGTCTCTCTCATGAATAAGTAAATAAAATCTTTAAGAAAAAAGAATACTCGACAAATAAATAGTCAAAAGACCTAAAGAGGAATTTCACAAAAGAGACATCAATATGGCTAATAGACATATGAAAAGGCACTCAACATGATTAGCCATGTGTTAAATGCAACTCAAAGCCATTATAAAATATGTACCATAACATACCTGCCAAAATTAGTAAACTTTTCTTTTCTTTTCTTTTTTATTTATTATAGTCACAGAGAGAGAGAGAGAGGCAGAGACACAGGCAGAGGGAGAGAAGCAGGCTCCGTGCACCGGGAGCCCGACGTGGGACTCGATCCCCGGTCTCCAGGATCGCGCCCTGGGCCAAAGGCAGGCGCCAAACCGCTGCGCCACCCAGGGATCCCAACTTTTCTTTTTTTAATGACATTCCCAAGAGGTACAGTGAATATGGTACAACAGACACATTGCTAACAAGGTAACCTGAAAAACCACTTTGGAAAACTACTTGGCAATATCGACTAAAACTTAAGAGACACATGTGCAACAACCAGCAATTCTACTAGATATATACCTAACAGAAGCATACATATATTCAAGAGTATTTATAGTAGTGTTATTTAAAATAGCTAAAACTCCAGACAATTCATATGACCATCCATAACAGCTGGGTAAATCAATTTTGGTATTTTCATACCAACTGAATACCATATAGCAATGAAAATAAACTAATGCTACATGCAGTATCAAGTAATTTGTCTCACAATGTTGAACAACAACAACAAAAAAAAGCCAGACACAAAAAACACATAATGTAAGATTCTATACAGTAAAGTTCACAAACAAGCAAGCCCTACCTATGGTGACAGAAACTAAGACAATAATTACATTTGGAAGACTTGTAGGCTACTTGTAACGCTCCTTTATCCGCAGGTTGGTGTTTACATGGTTGTGTTACTAATGATTCGTGCTCTTTTTCTCTATGTATGAACTTCCAAAAAAAAAAAAAAAAAAAAGGAAAAGTTGTGAAAAAATGGGAGAAAGTCCAAAAAAATAAGTTTTGAGAAGGAAATGTCAAAGGAAATTATTTTTTTAGAGAGAATAAAAGTGGCCAAAGATTGAATTAATGCAACATACCAAAAAAAAGTGTTTTAAGAGATTCTGACCAACATTTGATTACCAGGCTATCATCACTAAAACAAAGAAACCTACCAAACTCCCATACAACTTGATGAAATGTACTTACACAATTAAAAATACTACTGAACTCTTGCACAACTAGCTGAAATTTGCTTAAACTGCATAAAAATTTGATGTGACATTTTCTTAATGTGTTTTCTTTGTATGATGAGGGCAATACAAGTAGCAGAACAGAATGGTTCTGGAATGTTTATCCTTCATACATTTAAAAATCAATAGAATGCCATTGAGATACTGACCTGAGAACAGCAAAGGCTGAACCAATAAGCTCAATAAATTCAATGCATGAATAAACAAATCTTACCTTGTCTTGACCTTGTTATACCGTCACTCAAAAGTAACTACACAGAAGTTAGAATTAGGGAAAATATTACAAGCTTTTCCAATTATTTTGCATTGCTGCATATAAACCAGTATTTTTCTGGTCCCTACAATATCCATGATCCCATGAAATACTTATTAGCCAAAACCAAAAACTATTTGCCCAATATTTTGTTTTCATCTCCTTTGTTTGGTTAAGACATTCTATGAGCATATCACAAGAGTATATTTTACCCCACACTGTCCTGCAGAGCAGTAACGAAAATGTATGTTTATAAAATGGGGAACTATTTCAAATGTGGTTGATTGCCAACATTCTGCACGGTTCTCCTGCAGCTTCCATAAGTACTTACAAGAGGAAGGCCAATGATCACAAGATTTGTCTAAACCAGTTCTCAACCATCCACATACCTCAGTCAATCCATACTTGACCCTAAGCCACATTTCACTGACCTCTTCTCAGCTTCAGTATATCCAAACTGATATCCCAGTACAGGCTCCTCTGGCTTTAGTTCCCAGGTATCTCTCCCTTCTGATAAACGGTGTACACAGACTGTTCTCTCTTAACCTCTCTATTCAACTTGGCTCAATGGTATTCATTACTTAACTGTTGAAAGGATGAACAAATACACAGTGTGGCAAGCATGTCAACAAAAGCCAAGATACCAGAGAGACGACACTTCATAAATCTAACAAAGAAGTCTGAACACCAAAAATAATTAAACCTTTTATTCCAATGCTTCTCCATATTAAAAACAAAACCAGGGATCCCTGGGTGGCGCAGCGGTTTGGCGCCTGCCTTTGGCCCGGGGCGCGATCCTGGAGACCCGGGATCGAATCCCACGTCGGGCTCCCTGCATGGAGCCTGCTTCTCCCTCTGCCTGTATCTCTGCCTCTCTGTCTCTCCCTGTGTGACTATCATGAATAAATAAATAAAATTTAATAAAAAAAAAATAAAAAAAATAAAAAAATAAAAACAAAACCACCACAGTATCAACAAGCATAAATGGTGCTCAACTCCTTAAAGCTGTGTCTGACTGTAAGGCTGGGGCAAAAAAAATATATGTCATTAACCTTGGAGCATCTTGTAGTGTCAGAAAGTGATGATGTGCTCAAAAACACAAAAGGATGGCTACATGTCAAAGAGACACAGGAATCAACCTGAAGGAGCTTCCAATGACCACAGCTGGAACAATGCGAGCAACAAAATAACATGGTAATGAGGGCAACCATCTTCGGCCCCCTCCCTCTTTGGGAGCTTTGCACTGTCACTTTACTATCACCCAATTAACTCTGCATTGTCATCCATCATAAAAAAATTTTTTTAATTAACATAGTAATGAATAACAAAATATAAAATATATACAATTCCAGAATGATATAAATAAGTAAATGGCAGGAGAAGGGACAAATCTTCCTTACAGAATAATTCCAAATAATATTAAGCAAATATTATAAAATTATATTAAAACTAAGTAACATCAATTAAGTAGTAATAACAATATTAATTCTATAACAAGAACCAAAAACCAGTTGCCCAATGGTATTTAGTTTTCATCTACTTTAACAAAAGAGCAATTAATTAACAATACAATTAGTTCAATAACCATATTAATTAATCCCTCCAGGAGGAGGCCTCCTTCTCTAGTGCAGGCTGAATTTAGCGACTCCTTTCCAAAGAACAGAGTATAGAAAAAGGTAAGCAGAGTAACTCTTTAGTGGAGAAAGCTGGCAAACTAAAGTGCATTATCACCAGTGGTACTGTGTGGATATAATGTGCCCTAATCCTATGTGATGAGAGGTGCCTCCCCCTGGGTGGTTATTCTTTTGCCCAAACACATAACCCCAGTCTAGTAAGGAAAACATCAGGCAAACCTAAATGGAAAGACAGTCTACAAAACCCCTGACCAGTACTCCTCAAGACTGTCAAGTCAGGAAACAAGGAAAGTGTAAGAAATCACAACAGACTAGAAGAGACTAAGGAGATGTGAGAACTAAATGCAATATTGTATTCTGGATGGGATTCTGAAACAGAAAAAAAAAGACATTAATGAAAAACAAAACAAAACAAAACAAAAAAAACTAGAGAAATCCAAATTAAGCCTGGAGTTAATAGTAATGTGCCAATGCTGGCTTCTTAGTTGTGACAAAGATACCACAGTAGTATAAGATGTTACATAGGAGAACTGGATGAGGAGGAGTACATAGGAATTCTCTGTGCTATCTCTGCAACTTTCCTGTAAATCTAAAATGATATCAAAATAAAAATTTTTTCAAAAAAACTATATTTGGCAATATAGTGGCAACTATATTTGCCACTATATTTGGCAACAGGCAATATTTTCTTCATAGTTTTAAACAAATATCTGGAAGAGAATAATTTATTTTTTCTACTTAGCCAACAGGAAGCAAATGAAAAACATAAAATGGGTCCTATGACAGTGGGATGGGAACAGTTATCATTTTATAGAATTTATGATGCAGAAAAGGGATTTTGACCTTACAAGCGAAACAGGCAGAGCGTGACTCGTATCTCTTACCAACATACCACCTTTGGTAGATCAAAATTCTTGGTGAGACTAATGGCTTCCCAACAAAGTTACAACTTACTTAAGTACCTGTATCTGTACATGACTAAACTCCTCTGTTTTCCTTTGCATAGGGCAGAAAAACAGACACCACAATGCATTATTCCAAAATTTTTCCCAAAAATGTCTATGGCTACTCCCACACAACCCAAACACAACCAGAAGTATACTGGAGGGTAAATTGGAGTCAAAAGTGACAACAATGTTACTGATTATGGTGAAAATATCTTAATTTTGCAAATGACCACCCGCCCATATCATGTGCAGGGGCCTAGAAGAAGCCTGTGTAAAATGGGCTCACAGTTGAAGCTGCATTAACTTCACAGTGAACTTATCGCTGTTTTATTTTCTCTTCTTCAATGACTATATTCATCTTTATATCACTCATGGAAACGAACACTGTTTGGATGTGGCAGGAACTCAATGCTTTTTTTTAAGATAGATAGATTGATTGATTGATCATTCACTCATTCATTCATTCATTTGAAGGGGGGGAGCATGAGCCAGAAGGAGGGGTAGAAAAAAAGGGAGAAGCAGAGTCCTTGAGCAGGGAATGTAACAACACAAGGTTTGATCCCAGGACCCTGAGATGATGAACTGAGCTGAAGGAAGACCTTCAACATACTGAGCCACCTGGGCATCCCTCCATGTTTTTAAAACTGAATTTGCTTAACATACTAAAGATACTGTATAAATATCTTACCTATTACTGTACCTGATAAGACATTTCAGCAACCCCTAATACCATCATTCACTCCCAAACTCTACCCTGGACACATCGACATAAGTCTCAAATATTCCTGTCATTTAATGACCAGCATGTTAACACTTAAGAATTATACCAAGAATGGTGTGCCTGGGTGGCTCAGTGGGTTAAGCGACTACCTTTGGCTAAGGTCACGATCCTGGACTCCAGGATCTGGATCAAGCCCAGTACCAGGCTTTCTACTCAGTGGGGAGTCTGCTTCTCCCTCTGTCCCTCACCTCGCTTGTGCTCTCTAATAAATAAATAAAATCTTTTTTTAAAAAATTACACCAAGAACTAACAGGAATTAACGTTTTTAAACATGTTTTCACTATTTTAATCTTCTCAAGTATTTAGTCTCTCTTTAAAATCAAATATAATATTATTTCCAGACCATTTCTCCCACCAGCATGAAACTTGCTGAGAAGCTTGACTGATCATGTCCTCTTTTCAAATCCCAAACAAAGCCCAAATGTTCCCCATACCAAGGGATGCCTTTATTAGTACGCACACAGTCTTTCATTGTTCCTCCCAGGAAAACCTATTTCCACTCTATTATTATTTTAAATCAAGATGTAACCGTAATTTTTAAAATGTTCTTTATACATCTAACATTAAAGATACATCTAAGATTTTGAAATCAAAATCTGAAATAAGTTATTTTTGTCAGATGGGTATTAAGACCTAAAAGGCTGCTGAGACCATGCAATGGTGCTAAGCTCTAATATTACTGTCATTGATAATTCTCTGGGGCATCCCAGGGCAAAAGTTATCTTGCAAAGATCTGGAATCCCATCAATGGCAATTAATACACTACTTACTAAATAACATGTATAATAAAATGTGTTCTAAATGCCAGTAAGGCACAGTAGTGACAAAGAGTAGGCTGTATATGCAGAGCCTGTCTCTAACTTGTTAATTAAAGGTGTGAAAGCAAAAACTCTATCTGTACATAAAAAAAAAAACTTTATCAAACAGTAAGGTTTAGTGTAAGAACATAAACATTTAGAAAAATAAAAATGTAAAGTTAAGACACCTAAGATGAATCATAAGCCCTCTTGATTCTAACCAATGTTTCCTTCTGTCATCACAGAAATAGCTCATAAAATATGCTGCTTGTTTTAAGATCCTATTTCATAACGTAATCATTTTTACTCTTAAGATACCCTCTAGAAATGTGTGGGAAATATCAGAAAGGGAGACAGAACACAAAGACTCCTAACTCTGGGAAACGAACTAGGGGTGGTGGAAGGGGAGGGCGGGGGTTGGCAGTGAATGGGTGACAGGCACTGAGGGGGACACTTGACCGGATGAGCACCGGGTGTTATTCTGTATGTTGGCAAACTGAACACCAATAAAAAATAAATTATATAAATAAATAAATAAATAAATAATAAATAAAAAGATACCCTCTAGAGAACTAATTTTTCCTTTTTCTTTATCTCCTCCAGTCCTACATCACACTACTCTCATGGCCATGTTAGTCTTAGTACAGGGCACCAGACTACATCTGAATGGTAATAAAATTGCCTGTTCTTCATTGTCTTCTTCCCATATTGGTCTCATTTCCATGCCTCCCACATCTTCCATCATTTTCCTATTTCTCTTATAAGGTATTTCTAATTTTATTCAAAATGAATATAAACATTCTGGATGTATCAATACTGTTAAAAGTGAACAAGAACTAAAATCAATTACTATTACATTGAACCCCAAAACAAGTCAAGAAAACATGTGAGGGGTTATTTTTTTCTATGGGACTAAGACCAAGTGGAGCCATACCACTTGTTCATTCAACTTAACAGCAGAGGGAACAGTAGCCAGCTCAAAGATTCACTCACTCAAGGATTACAGCCAGGATCCAGTTCTCCGCACTGGACTGCATAACACCCATTATCTGCCAGACCAGTGGTTCTCAACAGGGAACGACTTTGCCCCCCAGGGGAAATTTGGCCATGTCCAGAAACTTTGAGTGTCATGACTTAGAGGAGGAGATGGGTAGTTACTGGCAACCAGCGGGTAGAGACCAGGGATGCTGCTGAACACCCTTTACAGGCACAGGGCAGCTCCATACTGAATTATTCAATCAAAAACGTCAATGGTGCCAAGACTGAGAAACCCTGACCCAAACATTTGTGTCCCAATTCTGAATAAAAATACAGAATAGCAGGACCACAGGCAGTGCAAAAGGGCAGACTTAGGGGAGAAAGGAAACTAAAACTTATTATACTATCATACCAAGCCTTGCTTCAGTCATTTTACAAGCATCATCTCACTTAAACCTTCTTCAATGAGAAAGTGATCTATTCTCCTTTTACAGATAAGAAAGCCGGACTCGGGGTGATTGTATAAGCAGAGCTAAAGTGTCTAACTCATTAATTAAGGGAAGTTAAGGAACTTATTCAAGGTCACTCAGCTAGGAAGGGGAGGAACAAGGACTCAAATTCAAACGAAATCTGTTTCTCAGCCTAGAGGTTAAAAGTCCTCAATTTGATTCAAATCAAAGTAAATTCAAACCAGTAAGAATTTAAGCAAGTCCTTTAACTTCCCTAAACCTCCATTTGGAAATAAGTCGATAGATAAACATGTGAAAATATAAATGCTGTCGACTGCTAACAATATACAGTCATGTTAAATGCCATACAATGAAAAAATACATCTTAGAATTGAAGTGTCATGATTACCATTTTTCCTTAAAAACAGAATTTATACACATGCACAGCACTAAATTATTCAGCATTTTTATGAATCAAGACTAAGCATTCAGAAAACACTGTGCCTTCTAAGCCAAGCAACTACTCTTAAATCCTAGGAGGAAATAAACTAATGTAAGCAACATTTTAGTATGAACTTCATAAAGATTTTTAATCAATCAACACTAAAATGCTCAAGGCTGCATCAACTGTCTCCACAACTAGTAGGAACAAGTTAGGAGCACACAGGGCTAGGTAAGGAAAGGCCCCAGAGTAAGGGGCCTACTCATGTCAAGAAAACAGAGATAAGACAGTAAAAAACAAAAAATAAACCTTAGCTCCAAAATGTTAGGGACCATCCCCCTTTAATGGCTACTAAGTAATCACAAACTCACAGACTACAAAGAAATAGGTCATCAAAGGTTGTTATCAATAGTCCCTGCTCAAACAGAAAGGGCACAAGAATCTCAAAGCCTTGGGCTACCTGACTAGGCTCACAGAAATCCTAGAGGTAGAGAAATGTTATGGAGGAGATACTAACCAGAGAGAAGGGAACACCTTGTTTGGGCTCATGATATTTATAAGAACTTCTTGTTATTATGATAGTTACAAATCCACCAGGTTTGTTCTAAATATAAACATATTTACAAACCCACCCTGATATTGACAAGAAATTGACCAAGTTTCCTGGTCAGTTTCCTATAAAAGGGAGATCCTAAAGGCCCTCAGTGGCAACCTTGTGGGGACCTCTCTAGCTTTATGCAAGCTTTCTCTGGGTCTCTGCTTAAACTTCTATCAGCTTTGCTCACTCTGTTGTCTGTGAGATTCATTCTTTGACTCTTGTGAGACAAGAACCAAGCTCTCCCACATAATTTTGGTGCCAAAACCCAGGACTACTATTCACTGAGAGGTGAGCAAAAGTAGAGGAATTGAGAGTAAAAGTTGTCTCTCCCAGGGATAACTCTTCTTGTAACAGCAAAACCAGGCACCTGTCAGCCAGTTAAAGGTGAATAGTAGGGCTGGAGGTCTTAAGACTCAAGTGACAGGCTTCTGGAGAAAGGTTTGGTCAATCCCCTTTCCCCAAAGGAAGGGAATGTTGACCTAACCCTAGTTCCACTTTCTGTTTTCTGGCTTTCTGAATGGGCTTTTCCCCACCCCACGGGCTTTGCTTATTGTGGGGCCGTGCCTGCAAATGGGACCTCAGGTATTGGAACAGAAAGGCAGCAAGCGTGAGGTGAGGAAAATTTAACTGAAATTGGCTATGATCAGCAGTCTGATCAGGCACCAAGGGGCTGGAACGCAAGCAAATCTATATAACCAAACAACGAAGGTTCATGCAAGAGCGCGCAGAAGAATAATTGGTCATTTATAGGATTCCCTGCTAGCCTAAGGTTCATCCGGAGGGCACACATAAGGACTGGCAATCCAGCACTCTGAACCTCCCCTTCGGTTACCACTGGTGGCCTTGGGGTCTCCAAGACCCGTAAAAGGATGGAGGCTGGCCCTGGGGGTCACACCCTGGGGGGGGGGGGGGGGCCCTCCACAAGCAGCACATGCCTCCCACTGAGAGACCCTTGGTGTTTCCACTTACTTCCTCAGCCTTCTAAAAGGAATATCACCGTTTAAATTATTAACCTCGCTAAACTCTATGATTAGACCAGGTTTTATAGTTGTTGTCGTGCCCCCGCCCCCCCACCAGAAGATCCAGAGGAGGCAGGAGGATTAGGTGACAGGTAAGAATGGCTACTCCCGCTGGCCTGATCCCTCCTCACCCCAAGATGTTAGGCCGCTCTTTCACTTGGGAGGGTGAACCAAACCAAGGGATGCCTTGATTTAGAGGAGAACGGAGATATTTGGATGCCTTTATAGTTAACCTCTATTTAACACGTATGGAGTAAGAGATTCCTACCAGGATTTCAAGATGGGAAAAAAACTCATCCTCAGCAGAAATGCCTCTGGATTGCAATCTGAAAAATTGGGAAACATTTGAACCACTGACGCTTCAAATGACAGGTATGGGGTAAGATCGAGAGATAAGAAACGAACTGTCCTCCGTGGGGACTTCTCTAGGTTGAGTACTGCACAATTGAGTACTTTCTCCTTGTAAACTTTTCTATTTTCCATGTGTTAAAACAGCAGGTTTTTCGAGTCAAGGTAAAATAAGATATGACCTTCGCAGCAAGGCATGGTCTCTTTAGTTTCCAAGGACTCCCCCTTGGGGTGCCCTTTAAAACACTGGAAACAATTTGGATTACAAAATTTAGGGAAGGACAGATTTCCTGTAGCACTGCATGGCCTCACTGGGATCTACAGTTAGATCTTCTGCAGAGAACAGGGCTCTAACATCAGGACCCCCACCTAAGGGCCTCTAGCAGAATGTGTTTACCTGAACATGTTGGCTTGTAAACCCCTCCTGACATGTTGGATAATTAATCTAAAAAGGCCTCCAAATAAACCCAGGTTGCTGGAGGAAACACAGGCCCTCCCTAGCAAAGAGGATGCTGACTCTCTCTCTTCCTCCCAATAGATACAGTCTACTCTAGCTGTACATGGGGAGCTTCTCCCTCATTCATTTCCCAGGTTAATGGTTATAATTGGAGCCAGCTGTGGTTAGTTTACCTCAGGACGGATTTTAAGGAATGTTCCCAAGCAGCTGCTGAGAATATTCTCTGTTTAGGGAAAATTCTGTGTCTTCTGAGGCCTGACATGGACTGCCTCCTTCCACTCATTGGTGGAATAACATGGCATTTGCTTGTCTGTCCAAGTGGATGAGCTTTAGAACTGGGAATCCCTTCTTCTCAGCCTTCTGGTTGCACTTTGCTTCTTCTGTCTCCCCTCCCTCTGCTCTGGTTTCTGCACCACCTTGAGTGTTGCCTGCATACACCACTCACTTCAGATTTCCCCTCCAGTGTGTCAGGTAAAAATTGAGAAATGGGGGGAGCAAAGTGGCTTTTAAAAAGTGGACCCAGGGATCCCTGGGTGGCGCAGCAGTTTGGTGCCTGCCTTTGGCCCAGGGCGCGATCCTAGAGACCCGGGATCGAATCCCATGTCGGGCTCCCGGTGCATGGAGCCTGCTTCTCTCTCTGCCTGTGTCTCTGTGCCTCTCTCTCTCTGACTATCATAAATAAATAAAAATTTTTAAAAAAATAGAGTTTGTGATCACAACACAAGCTAAAAATTTTTTTAAAAATAAAAATAAAAAGTGGACCCAAGTGAAACAATCAGTATTTAAACCTAAAGTGTGTTGGTTTTAGATGTGTAACTTTTATTCTGTCGAGGTTTGCTAAAAGTCAAATAGGTTTGGGTTACCTGTTGCAATTTGTTAGCAAAAGGATGACTTAAAATGGTTTATCTTCTCTCTCAAAGTTTTAATAGGTAATTGTTAAGATAGCTTTCAAAGTTTTTGATAACCTACAACTTTAAAGTTTTGCTTGGATGGTAACTGAGACTGAATTCACTGGACATTTAGATCTTTTCCAAATAGGACATAATGCTAATGCATTAATTATTAAACATAGGTTTGTATCTTTGACAACTTATTGCAGAGAAACTAAGGATATTTGACTCTGTTGGTAAACATGCTTTGTGCTTAATAGATCCATAAATTTGCCATATAAAGAGTTTTGGTATAACAGTTCACAATTGGCTACTACTTTGTTTTCACTGGAGACTAATATTTCTGCTAAATGTAATTAAGACAGAGGATAAGGAAAACTCTGTATGTAGAAAGGCTGGAAATATGTAAGAAAGATACAAGAATGGGAATGCATTTTGTTAAAGGTAAAAAAGGTAATTTTGTCCTAACTGAGGCAGGTTGGTTGAAAAGAAATGGCTTGGGACAAAATCTGCATGCAAAAGAACGTTGTAGGTTTGTGAAGGGAAGTCTTTGGAAAAGAATTTTAGATGTGGTCAGGACAGACTATGATTGAAAGGGATTTTAAAGGTACACAGGTATGAGGTTAAAAGTCTGCTTTCTCTCTGTTCGAAAATACAAGTTTTCCTGAATTGGTCTGCTCTGGATAAGACAATGTAAAACTGTTGTTTTCTCTTTGCCAACCCAGAAAAACCAGTTTCTATGTTCTGCCTTTATCAGGTCTTCTACATCCCTAATCCTATTTAGGATGTGCTTTAAAATTTTCTAAGGTTTTAACAAACTTCCCAAGATTTGAATTATAAATGGAGTCTTTTTGACTCATTAGGCCTTTTATTTGGTAAATTACTCTGAAAGTACTGTTCAGTAAATGATAAGCCTTAGGTTACATGTGGGTAAATGCTGTAACCATTCAAGAGATGATATGCAATTCCTAAAGTTTTAATATGTTTAAATATAAGGTCACCACATGGTATTTTGATCACTGAAAAGTTATTTGTCACAGAAGTAACTGACCAGATTCCATTTCTAAGTCGTCATTTTAATTGTTCTTATTTTTGCAAGATAAATTTCATCTTCAAGGAGGTTCATATAAAGGATCTTTAGGACAAATCTAGGTTTTAGTTTCTTTAAAATCAAAGCTGAAATGAGTAATAATTTCCAGAACTAAAATTGCATTCGAATTGAACAAGAATAGTAACAAGGGACTAAATAAACCAAAAGGATGATTAGAGTTTTGTGACTCCATGTTTGAACCACCACTACTAGTTCTGTTTGGTCTCCCAGGTTAAAACTTTCTCTTGGCGCTGGCACCACGGGGGCAGCTGGGGCATCTCTCCGGTCCCCCCCCCCCCCGCCCCGCCCCATAAAAAAAATAAAAAGAAAAAAAAAGAAAAACTTTCTCTTAAGATATATGATTTATTAGAAATAGGATAAAGTATTCATTTGTAAACAAATTAAAGCATTAACTTTTCTATTTAAACCCTCTGAAATTCAAAAGGTGTTTCAGTAAGCATTCTTCCATGGCAATCATAGTTATTTGCTGCATAAGTTCAAGAAGAATCTGTTCTTATAACAGGTCACCATTAAAAATATTGGTTATTTTACCAAGGCTTTGACTAGAATGTTATATTTGAGAGACCTGCATAGACTCGGATATGACCAAACAGCTTTAAGGAACTAAGGTTGACTTCATGAAACCTGGAGCAATAAAGCCACTTGGGAATGTTGGCCTGATACCTTGCTTGCTTTGGGAGTTCCCAGCAGCCTCACCAGGTGAGTAAAGAATGTCACTTCCTGGCAGGTGCATGAACCTCAGGATACTTTGGGAACCTCATGAAGAGGAATATGCCCAAATCCACAGGTATTGCAGGCATGTCTGATGGCAAGTACTTGCCTTGGCTTCTGGCCTGGAGAGACTACTAAAAGTTCAATCTAGATTCCTTATATGTGAAGTTTTCCAGCAAAGCAGATGCTAAAAGATCTATATGATCAATCATTATTCTTGCTGAGCTTATGTAAATAATTAGGCCAAGTTTGTTAAAACTGTACTTGTTTTGCAGACAGGTCAGTCCTGATTTGGCTACCTCTGATTAAGAAATGAAGGTTATAGAGAGGAACTATGTTTCAATTACACATCTTTGCAGATGTTAAATTATAGCTCTGATCATCTTTAAATGAATATTGTTGCCTAAGCTAGACTACTTGAAGTAAACTTCAGAGCAATAGCTTTCCTATCTCTACACAATAGCTCAAGTATACACAATCTTTATGCTTTTTATTCTATGGGGATAATAACAGGACCTCATGGTTGTATGATTATTCAAATAACAAAAAATGGAATTCCACAGCAATTGTATATACCACTAGTATTTTGACCAATTCTGTGTGGCTAGGACGACAAAATTGTTCCTTTAAAGCCAGAGCGTACTCCCACTGTATAGGGTCAACTACTGGCTTATGAAGATAACGCATGACCCCACTTTATGACTGGATTGGATGATGTACTTGGGGATGCCCTTATTTCTTGACCAGTCTTCTCCTACTTGCAAGTGATTCTTTGTAATCATAATACTGTTCAGGCTGGACCTCAAACCAAGAGGGCTTTTTGATGATTTTCTTAGTCATATTTATCCTAGAAGTCACCTCTACTAAGGTACGATTGCAAACAAAGGCTATAGCTGAGGATACAACAGCTCTTTCGGTAAAAAGAGCCTCAAAACTCACTACGGGACTTCCAGGATTTTAGACAGGACTGCAATATAAAATAAGCAAAACAGTATGCTTGCTCAGCAGGACTCTAAATACTTCCCAGGCATTGGATACACTCAATGAAGAATTAAGTCAGAGAGGGACTTTTCAAGAGCCACATAACTATTGACTGTCTACTACTGCTACACCATTTCTGGTGTGAGAAGCTTCCTCACGTGTTGTTTAAACATTACAGTTAACTCCCACAAGGTGGCCCTATTAATTAATACGGAACATTTGTGATCAATTAAAACGATAAAGATATCCACTGATCTAGTCAACAAAATTGGTAATTGAAGGTCTTATATAAGGAATGTAATCATGATTTAGGGCCTAATATTTGTTTTATGTTTATTCTTTTGCATTAACTCCCACAAAGTTTGCTTTTTAATAGTCTGATAGGTGTGGGGGCCATGCAGACCAAAATTTTACCACTCAACGAAAGCCTTACTATTCAGCTTCAACCTGCTTCTCCACAACACAGGCCCTCCCATACACAGAAAACATATAATTTAAGCAACTGTATTATGTAGAGCTTGCAATAAGCCTATTAATCAATGCAACTTTACACCTCCCATCCCCAACTAATGAAATTACATCTGCCAAGAGGATGGGCCATATTTTGCACTTTTTAATATGGCCTATTACACCATTCCTAAACAATTCTCGAAGTTCTGTACTGGGGGCAGGCTGGGATGGTTACTTTTCCCATTCTCAGCAGCCCCTTACTGAGAACTACCTCATCATCTACCCCATGTGGTTCTCATATCAGATGGGGAAAAGTGCTGGGAGAGCCATCAGATCCAACAAATTGTTTGCCTACTCAGAACTCTGAACGACAAGTCTCAAGTGTTAGATGGCCTAAATCAAGAACTAAGCGCAGTTAGGGCAGAACTTCTAAAGAACTGAGCCACTATTGATTACTACTTCAACATCACTTAAATTGTAAAGAGTTTTTACATATGTACTGTTTTAATATAACTAACAATTCTCATAAGGTCTCACAATCAATAAGTGACATTCAAGCTCAACTAGACAAAATCAGTCTCTCCAGGATTATTTTATTGGTTTGGAAACTGGGGTCAACATTTCAGAGTTGCTGTTTTACTCATAGAAATAACTTAGATTTTGTCTTTTTCTCTGGGTTTGCCGGGGCCTATGTCTCTTGATGCCTTCCAACATCTCCTGGGAGCCATACCGTGGACCTCGACTGACCCCTGAGAATGCTCTGCCTTTGTCCACCACCACCACCACCACCACCACCACCACCACCACCACCACCACCACCACCACCGCAGGCCGCCCCTTTCTGCCTGAAGCAGCCGGAGGAGTCATCCTCCCATTCCCTAACGGCAGTTAGGGTTACTATTCCAGGAGGAGGAATGATGTAAAAAATACTATTAGCTGATTATTCATTCTGAAAGGTGTAATTTTCCCGATAGCAGAATTAACTATCCTTGACGAGATCTCACGTGAACCTTTCTCAGCACCTATCACATCCCAAGTAAATAGCCCTGGCATCTAAGGATGTAGACACTGCTTATCATGAAAAGGACCCAGCACACCCCATTTCCCAAACAAGACAAGAGCAGCTGTCCTTTGACAGTCCAATCACCAGCACCCTGGGCAGGTCCGTGGCCCTACTGGGAGCGGAGGCGGCGTAGGCCGGACCCCCTCACACCCCTCTTTGTGCCGCTGTCCCCCCCCCACGCCCTGCTCCGACCTACGTGGGGCCCTGCTGGCAAAGCGCCAGCACCACCCCCTGCCCCCGCCCGCCCCAGGCCCGCTCCTCCCGGGGCTCCCTTGGGAGGTGGGCGTTCGCGGGGGGCGGGGGGGAGGGCAAGGCCCAAGGGCAGCCAGGAAAAAGGGGGCCGCGGGGCGGGAGGCAAGGCCCGGGGCTGCGCGGGCAGGGCGCCGCGGCGGGGGTCCTCCAGCCCGAGGAGGGGGCCGCGGGGCAGGAGGCGGGGCCCGGGGCTGCGCGGGCAGGGCGCCGCGGCGGGGGCTCCCCGTGGGGCGCAGGTCGTGGCCTTACCCGCCGAGGGGGGCGGCTCTCCCGCGCCGCCGGGCGCCAGGGTGACGGCGCCGTCCCTCCAGACGCGGATCTGCGCGGCGGAGCGCAGGCGGCCCCGGGGCTGGCGGCGGCCGGCGTCCGCGGCGCGCAGGGAGGCGCAGCACTGGTAGCACACGGCCCACGCCTGCTCCTCGTTGATGGGCTGGTTGTAGAGCCGCAGGATCTCCTCCAGGCTCAGCGCGTCCGGAGGCCCGCCGGCCGCCCCGGGGTCCGGCCGCCCCTCGCCGTCCGCCGGCTCCGCCCGGGGCTCCCCGCCGCCCGCCGGGCCCGCCGGCTGAGCCATCCCGCGGGTCGGCGCTGCGCACGGCCGCCGCGCCGGGTGCCGGCGTCTCCTCGGCTCGGGAGAATCGTCTGGGCGCGCCGCCGCCGCCTCATCCCCGGAGCCGCCCCGCCCGGCCGCGCGCGCCGCCGCCACGCCAGCCCGTAGCGTCGCGAGGGCGTCCGCCGGCCCCGCCCCGCGGCCGGGCGCGCTGCGCGCTCGGGGCCGGGTCCGCGCGGCTCGCAGCTGGCGCGTGCGCCGCGTTGCCCGCCGCGCGGATCCGGAGGCCCGGGAGGTGGATCCCGCCGCGTCCGAGCAGGAGCTCGACGTCAGCCTGAAGCAGATCCTAACGAAGGCCTGGGAACGGCTCGGCCCCGGCTCCGCGGCTGTCCGGGCCCAGCCGGGCCGCCCGCCGGGCGCGGGTCCTGCGCATCTCTCGAGCTCCGCGCCGGTGCTCCCGGTGCACGGACTTCGCGCTGCCCCCGCCTCGTTCCCTCGTCATCCTCCGGACCCTCCTCTGCTCTTTTGGGAGTAGCTGTCGCCGTCAATAGACTATATAATTCACCTAGGGGTATTGTTTATTGAACAGGTCCTCGCATCTTCATTGTAAACCCCGTGACCTTTTATGGGTTTTGGTCAATTCCCAGATCAGGGCCTGGGATAGAAACATGTAAATACTTTGCAGACACTCGTTTCAGCGTCTTTCCGGATTCGTTTCGTAACGTTTGTACAGCTCCTCGCTAAGATAATGTCTCCTATGATCACACTCATTCTAGTCCAGTTAACCCAGTATGTTCAGGCGATTTGGAATTAACGTCACAGTGGCAGCATTGAAATGAGGGCAATTAGCCACAGAATGAAAGAAATACTGTACTCCCCAGAGCCTCGCTGAATTCATGAAGTCATACAATATAACACGATTCTTAGATAAAATAATCACTTAACGAGCTTAATTGGTAACTTTCCACTTTGAGGCTAGTCCTGTGTAAGAACCTGATAGAGTTGAAAGCATCCCCCAAGTAAGAAATTTATAGTAACTACCAATAAAACTTTTAAGGCAGTTTTGTGTGTAATATTAGATCTTAGACTCTTCACAATTGCATCTTGCAGTAAAAAATTACAACGATCTATTATAAATGCTTGAGGTACTATAGTACATACAGCAGTAGGAGGGAGAAGAGAGAAAAGCAAGAGGATATTTTTAAACAAGTAAGGAGGGATCCCTGGGTGGTGCAGTGGTTTAGCACCTGCCTTGGGCCCAGGGTGCCATCCTGGAGACCCGGGATCGAATCCCACATCGAGCTCCCGGTGTAGGGAGCCTGCCTCTCTCTCTCTCTCTCTCTCTCTCTCTCTCTCTCTCTCTCTGTATGACTATCATAAATAAAAATTTAAAAAAATAAATAAGCAAGAAGGGAATTGAAAGGGAAGAAAAGTGTTTCTCCTTAGTCACCTTATTATAATTTTACTACAAGAGATAAAAAACATCCCCTTAACATCAATTATAGGTTCTAATCCCATCGTAAAAATGCATTGTGTGCCACAGCCCTAAGAAGAAAGGCATAATTCCTTATATGATATAGATAGGATGGATAGATATGGATGTATAGATACATAAATAATCTTGATTGAAAAACTGGGAAAACATACTCAAAATTTGCTATTTTAAAAGTTTAGATCCTGTGTGGATTTTGAAAATACAGAGGGCTTTAAAACAATTTGAACTCCGAAGAACAGCTAACTGATCGACTTTTATGGACAACACCACCATCTCCTGGCCTTACAGGATATTGCTGTCCTGTTGCACTTTGGCAGCTACAACCAAAATCAATTACATTTTTGTTCTTACCTTTACTCCCCCACACAAAAGACAAGTTAAATGAATTAGTCAACTAAGAATCCATTAGCCAGTCACTTGCTACTACAGGGCAATAAATAAATCTCCAAGTAAATATAACAATGAAGGAAAGAAGGAAAGGAGTGGAAGTGAAGAAAAATTTAAAAATATACGTCAAATGTTATCATTAAAAGGTGTACTATTTAAAACAAATTCAGAACAGAGAGTTTCTTCCTTCCCCAAATGGTAATTTTTAAACACATTTTAGGAAGAAAAACATTATGGCATTGAATCCCAGGAAGATTATATAAAATAGAAGGGGTTTTCCCCCCAGATACAAATTCATGACTGATATACTATATTTAAAATAAGTGTCTTGCCTTTGCGAGCTCTATGGAATTAAGTTGAGGCAATATTACAAGCAGAATGCAGAAAAAAATAAAAGATAAATCCTAAAAATCCTAGCCATCTTCTATTACAAACCTATTATATAACATGAACACTTGGTACATTTTTATACAAAGACAGTATGATTTTATATGATTTTCAGAACCCTTTGAAATTTTGATAAGCCCCATGGCCATCATTGTAAGACTGAGAAGGTGACTGCTGACAACTCAAGACTATCAGAGGTCCATCTTTTCTCAGGACTCAAGCAGGACTGTTGAATAATGTGGCACCTTACCATTTTTTCATTTTCAATTCAAATTCAAGAATTCAAATGTCTTTTTTGCATGGTATATTTGTTCCAATTTCTGTCATTCATTTTATTTTTTTATTCTTGGCTTCACCGCTTAAAAAAAATTGCTCTGTATACTTAAAATGTCTGAACAATGCAAGTCAACATGTAAATGTCTTTTACAAAGAGCTGTAAAATCTGTAAAAAATAGTGGCATGTGTTACTCTGAATATGATTTTAGTTTTCATTGATTTTATTGTTGCATTTATTAAAAATGGAATCCTTGAAATTTTTTATCTTATATTTACTTATCATTTTTGCAGAATATATGTACTTCATGCTTCATACTCTGGACATGCTGGCTGAGCTGCTCTGAGTCTTTCAGGGAGCACGGCCTTCAGGGAGCACAATCTGCCTGTGCAGCCCAAGCTTAATCCAGTCACTCCCAGACAATTGCTCCTAAGAGGCACATTCACCTAGAAAAGTGCACCAAAAAGGAAAAAATAGAACAGCATATTTTTTTCAGTGGCATAACCTAAATTTTCATTGCCCACAATTATAATACTTTATAATTTTAAAGTGATAATTTTATACTTTCAAAGTGCTTTCTTCAGTTATACAACTTGCAGGTCAGTTATTATTATCCCTGTCTTACAAATGACAAAATATAGGACTAGTAAATTAAAGTGGTGGGACTGGAATCCAGGCCTCCTGACCAGCTCAGCTCTTTCTGCTACTTATCTCTCTCTACATTTGCACAGAGCAAGAAAAACATCCTCACACTTCATTCCTCACTCCACCAAGCAGATGCTTTAAATTTGTACGTACCACTATGATCAACCAAATTTTTGGTATTTTAAATATTTTGAATGAACGATGCGATGCCCCACCTCCCTCCATTTGTCCTTGTGAGTTCATTGGCATTCAGTTTCACCATAGCAGTAACTTCTCCATAGTGATTATCTTCAAAAGGATCTATAATAAGTCCATCCCCATCAAAGAATTGCAAATTATCACTCCCCTAAGGAGGCTAATTCCATCAATAATCCTAAATGCAATTTGAAACTTATGTCTTGTAATTTCAGTAATCAAACTGAATATTAACCCCAAATTTTTAAAATTAGTCATGAAAACTTGCAAGTGACCTCGGACATAGAACCAGAAGTATATACACCAGATAAGAACACAAAATTGGATTCTTCTGGTCTAAATTTGTATAAGAATTAACTTTTGTATCCAACGGCGAAAATATTAAGAAACATTTAGAAAATACCCATGAATGTCCTTTTACTAAGTGGTACCCTAAACTAGTATTTTCCACAACACATTCATTCTGTAGCATTTAACATATTCAAAAATTACCTATCCTACCTTAATAAGATCAAGTTATGAACTCACTGATAAAAACTGAGGAAAAGTAGAGGAATGAGGCAAAATATATGAACAGTGGCATATTAGTATTTTCATGAAGGATTCTGGAAAATACTAGTTCAAAGAATAGTCATGTGTCACTTGATTAATGTGTGATTCTCCTTTGAAACAATTCTTTTCAAACAAACAAAGAGAGATGGTCTTCTGATTCTGAATGTAAGTGGAATTATTAGCTTCAATTAGTGAAGAAGATTCAATTTAGGAAAGACCTCACAGATCTAAATTTGTGGCCAAGCCACTATTTTACACTTATAAAAATTGGAGTCTGCACAAGTTAAGTGACTTAACTCAAATTACTAACAGTTGACCAAAATAATCTAAATATACTTGCTTTAACATAAACTTTCCAAATCCTGTTTTTTAGCCATATTACCTATCAAATTTCAAGTTAGGATAAGCAGTAGTTTCTTAATTCCAATTGAAAATAAAAAACAATACAAGGCACAAAAATATCATTCTTTGATAGCAAAATTTTGATGTTTGACAATACTTCTTGAAAATGTAGAATTCTCAATAAAACTTTTAAGAAAATAGAATTTTAGATTGTATAAATTAAAGGGAATCCATTTTCAGACTGAAGTCATACTTTGTTGATGAAACAAAGCTAGAATGTTTTTCCAAACCTCCATATTTAATTTTTGCTAAACTTTATACAAAAATGGATGGCCCTTGTTCAAAAGATTGTCTTTTTTTACCCAAATGTGACTGGGAGTATGGAGCTGCTCTGGGCTCTAATATTCTACTGTGACTCTGTGAAAGGCTCATTTCTCTTCCAAGGTCAATACATAACTAACAAAAAATATGGCTTACTTTAATTCAATTATGTAAGCAATGAATTAAGCCTTGCTTTGGTAATTTTTGTGGAAGGGTATAAGTAGGGCTGTACTCGTTATATTTTAGTAGTGCTTTTCCCTCAGGTTATTCCTTGAAGCTATTTTCTTAACCTGAATTCCTGTGTACAATTTTTAATTGTACTGATGTTGAAGGATTATAAATATTGGGCCGAATTTCCTCAGCTAAAGCAGAGCATTTAAAGCACATCCCGGGAATCCTGGATCACGCCCTGAGCCAAAGGCAGACATTCAACCGCTGAACCACCCAGGATGGCTCAGTACTTGGGGGAAAAAAAAAAAACACTTTAGTACCTCAAGGACACAAACATGAAAATGAAAACGACCCACAGAATGGAAGAATATATCTACAAATCATATATCTGATAGGGGGACTTGCATTTAAAATACATAAAGAACTCTTAGAACTAGATAATAAAACACAACCCAATTTAAAAATGGGCAATGGATCCAAATAGACATTTCTTCAAGAAGATATACAGATGGCCAATAAGCACATGGAAGAATATCATCAGCCACCAGGGAAATGTAAATGAAAACCACAAGGAGATAATTTCATACCCAACTAGAATGACTAGAATCAGAAGAAAGTCGGATAACAAGGTGTTGGCAAGATCGTGGAGAAATGAGAACCCTCATCCACTGCTAGTGGGATTAGAAAGTGATGCAGCGGGATCCCTGGGTGGCGCAGCGGTTTGGCGCCTGCCTTTGGCCCAGGGCGCGATCCTGGAGACCCGGGATTGAATCCCACGTTGGGTTCCCGGTGCATGGAGCCTGCTTCTCCCTCTGCCTGTGTCTCTGCCTCTCTCTATCTCTCTGTGACTATCATAAATAAATAAAAATTTAAAAAAAATTTAAAAAAAGAAAGTGATGCAGCTGCTTTGGAAATCTATTGGCATTTCACTAAAATGTTGGTTATCATATGACCCAGCAATTCCTTTCTTAGATACACACACAAGAGAAATGAAGACACATGCCCACATAAAACCTCATATACATGAAGTTTATAGCAGCATTATTTTTACTAGCCAAAAAGTGAAAACAACCAAAATGTTTATTGACTGTCAAATGGATAAATGATATATCCATACAATGGAATATTATTTGCCCATAAAAAAGGAATGGCATGATACATGCTACAACATGGATAAATCTTAAAGACATTAATTATGCTAAGTGAAAGAAGCCAGTCACAAAAGACCATATGTGATTCCATTTATATGAAAATCCAGAATAAGTAAATCTACATAGAAAGTAGATTAGTGGTTGTTTAGGGCTAGGGAGCAAGGAGGGAGGGAATGGGGAGATGGGAAAGTAATAGCTAAAGGCTACAGGGGTTCTTTTTGAGGTGATGAAATGTTCTAATATTGATGGATGATAGTTGTATCCCCAAATATAGTATAAAGCACTGAACTGTACACTTTGAAACACTGAATTGTTACATGTAAGTGATCACTAAGTTCTATTCCTGAAACCAATACTACACTATATGTTAACTTGAAATTTTTTTAATTTTTATTTTTTATTCACGAGAGACACACACAGAGAGAGAGAGAGAGAGAGAGAGAGAGAGGCAGAGACACAGGCAGAGGGAGAAGCAGGCTCCATAGGAGGAGCCTGATGCCAGACTTGACTCCAGGACCCTGGGATCACGCCCTGAGCCGAAGGCAGATGCTCAACCACTGAACCGCCCAGGTGCCCTTAACTTGAATTTAAATAAAAACTTGGAAGAAAAAAATGGTTAATTGTATGGTAGGCAAATTATGTCAATAAAGCTGAATTAATGATAAAATCTATTTGCTTATATTCAAATCAAATAGATCATCTAACTTCTGACAATCATCTTCTAGTTTCATGCTCCCATTGCTCCCATTCCTATGGTGTACAAGGAAAAGATTTTGTAAAAATTCGGTAACAACTGACCAGTTACATCTAATTTGTAAATAAATTCAGAATTTCAGAATAATGCTCTCAAAATACAGACAATAGGACTAAAATATTTTCTAGGTGCATGTTAGTTGGGACTATCCCTGGATCTGTTTACTGAATCTCTCTTAGGTATACAAATAGTCGAATTCTACACCACCAAGAATCTTAAGCAGCTCACTGCCCCTCTAAGGGCCTCAGCTTCCCTAGGCCATCTTCCCTAAAAAGTAATTCTGGCCTCATGTCAGTGACTTGATACCCTAAATGTTAACTGTAATTTTTGATAGGTTATATTATGAGTACCATTAAAGACAGGTGCCTTCCATATTTCTATGTCTTGGGTACAACCACTAAAATGAAAATTTTCCATTCTATGTTGGATGGTTACTTGGTCATACCCAATAATGCCCACAGAGAGAAAAACTCACATTATGCAGATATAGCAAAAGGAGTAAACTCAAAGCCAGAACTTGATTTTAGAGCAGATCTGCTATTTGAGTTATATGTGTTTGGACAGGGAACTTCACTTCTCTAGATCTCCATTTCATTACTATATATATATTATGTGGACTAGAAGACCTAAGACTCCTTTCAAGTCCAAAATCCTGTAATTTTAGGCCATGCAATATTAAATCATGTATAAAAACAGCCTATATATAAAGACAGTTAAAATTCTAGTTTCAGATACAAAACCAAAAAAACAAAAATGAAAACTAGTTATCTTCAAAAGCACTAGGAAATATCTGTTTTGGAGTATTAATATGAGTCTAAATTCAGTAGAATCAGAGACAAAAATCTTTTCTAAGAATATATGTGAACTGGGACACCTGGGTGGGTCAGTCACTGATTTCGGCTCAGTTCATGATTTCAGAGTCCTGAGATCAAGCCCCACATTGGGCTCTGTGCTCAGCATGGAGTCTGCTTAAGGATTCTCTCTCTCCCTTTCCCTCTACCTCTCCCCCCCACACTGCTCACTCTTTCTAAAATAAATCTTTAAGAGAAAGAATATATTGTGAACTAATGACCAGCTAATAACCTCCTCTATTTCCCTAATATCAATGACTACTTCAACACTGGTGTCATGTAGTTAATTCACAAACCAAATACAAGTCAAATGTAATTATGACTATGCCAACCAAATCTCAGAAGAAAACATTAAATAATACCCAACATTTATATGCATTAGTGATTATAAGTCAACTTGTTTTTTTTTTTTTTTAAGATTTTATTTATTCATGAGAGACAGAAAAAAAGAGAGAGGGGCAGAGACACAGGCAGAGGGAGAAGCAGGCTCCATGTAGGGAGCCTGATGTGGGACTTGATCCCGGGTCTCCAGGATCAGGCCCTGGGCTGACTGCAGCACTAAACTGCTGAGCCACCTGGGCTGCCCTCAACTTGTTTTAAATGTAGAATATGCTATAAACAATTTAGGTTCTTCAAAATTAGATGGCTTCTAGTTTATATGTTTGTCTATTTTGTTTTTTATATTTTATATAAGCTTTGGCTAATCTCAAATTATTTCTCCACTATCAACAGAAACAACAGCTAGAAAGCAATGCTACTTTTTCATTGACTTAAAAGAGCACGTTTAAAATTAGATCATTTAATTCCTGTACTTATCTCTTTGAGTAGAAAGGACAAAATTCTTATCTAATAGTCAAAAACAATTAAAAACCTGACAACTGTAGTCTAACCTAAATTATGTTCTTTTTTAGCACAGCATGAAATCAAAAGTGCTAAATCGGCAACTTAGAACTAATGCCTTCTGATGGTCAGTTATATAGCACAGAATACTACTTTAATAGCAAGTCTTTTCAAATATAAAGCCTACTTTTCATTTGGTTCAAATCTTGTCTTTTTTTTTAATTTTTATTTATGATAGTCACAGAGAGAGAGAAAGAGAGAGAGAGAGAGAGGCGGAGACACAGGCAGAGGGAGAAGCAGGCTCCATGCACCGGGAGCCCAACGTGGGATTCGATCCCGGGTCTCCAGGATGGCGCCCTGGGCCAAAGGCAGGCGCTAAACCGTTGCGCCACCCAGGGATCCCAAATCTTGTTTTTGTTAAGAAGTAGAAAAGTGGATTTCAAATATGTATTTTCCAGAACTGCCAGGTTTCAGGTGTTTTTGCAGATCATATCAAAAAATGTATACCTCAATAGTAGAAAAAAGTTCCAAGGCATTCGGAGTGTTCACTTAGTTGGAACTAAATTTAGTAAGTTTTATTCAACAGGCTCATGCTTGAGTAATGAAGTTTCTAGGTTTCTGATAATCTTCTACTAAATAAATACATCTATATATTATATATACATACATATAAATGTATAGAGGACTGTATTAGTGTACATATTGTCAAAAAGAATAAAGACATATAAAAATTATTTTACATTTTTAATAGGAAAACAACTTTTATGACAGCTAAACAGACAATGCAAATTCAATTTTTAAAAAGAAACATTAGTAATAAGAATTCTAATGATAAATTCACTAAAAGAATCTTTTGAAATAAACCACCTTTACAGAAAATTATTCATGTTGGAGTCTATTAAAGTGCATAAAAAGAAAATTTATTTTAGAATTTATACCAAAGATGCATTATGAATATACATGTGTTTTTCTGGTCCTCCCAGCCTCAAAGATAACATAGCCTTAATCTTAACATGTCTGCCTTCTAGTGCCCCATAAATAATTTGTTCCAAAGCTGAAAATTATAAGCAATTTTCCCTATTGATAACCTTATAAGTAATTCTGGTAACAAAGTAAAAAAGTCTCAATTCTTATTTCGCTAATTCTCTAAAGTTATGTCAGTCTCACAAGAATATCTGATTACTGTTTTCAATGAAAATTGAAAGTAGAGGGATATTTTCAGATTTTTAAAAATAAGTTAAATCATAAATATTCATCATATGTAAAAATAAACAAAAGGTAAATTTTAGGGTATCTCTAGATTTTCATTTTTTAAAAAACAATAAATCATTTTATTTACAATTAAGTGATGAAAAGAGTAATTTGCACAGCCAACTGGTACACACTGTTGCTTTTTTTGTTTTTTTTTTTAAGTTGGTTCCATGCTCAGTGTGGAACCCAATGTGGGGATCAAACTCACAACTCTGAGATCAAGGAGATTAAGAGTCAGACACTTAACCAACTGAGCCACCCAAGTGCCCCTCTTTTTAGAGAAAGTGTTTTCTTTTTTTTTTTAAGATTTTATTTACTTATTCATGAGAGACACACACACAGAGAGAGAGAGAGAGAGAGAGAGAGAGACAGAGGCAGAGGCAGAGGCAGAGGGAGAAGCAGGCTCCATGCAGAGAGCCCAATGTGGGACTCTATCCTGGGACCCCAGGGTCAGGCCCTGAGCCCAAGGCAGACATTCAACCACTGAACCACCCAGGCATCCCCCCACAGTGCTTTCTTAAAAAGACCAATAGAGAAGCAACTGAATCAAGATTTATGCACAGATGCTAAATGGGCAATCCAATCTATCAATTATGTCATGCAGCTTCTTACAAAAAGTCAAACTACTACTGCTTTTTTGATGCTCACTTTTAAAACTAACTTCTAAAACTTGCTCAGTTTTAAAGCAAATATCAGCATGGAGTCCCTCACATATGCTCATTTTTTCAGGGTCCTCACATAATGATTCTCCAATTTAGAGTAATTGCATATACTCTGGTGTTTTTATCACAATGAAAAAAAAAAAGGAAAAAAGAAAAACAAATGTGATTTCATAAGATGGAATCCATAAAGAGGCCAGTTAATGAATCCTCTGACTACCGAGAATCAGCAACAGACTGCCAATAATAATTACAGAAAACAGTATATCGGTGTCGTAACAAAAGGGTATGGTGAACTTCTTCTAAAATACTCAGTTCATTTTTATATAATGAATCCAACTAATGTATTTATAAATTATTCATTTATCTTTATGTGAGATTTGTTTTATTAATATTTGTGCTTTTCTGGTATCAGTTTTTCCTACTCTTCCATCAGAATCTTCCCATAAATCCCTGGAAAGTCACAAATATCCCTATGGCCAATGGGTAAGCCACAAAAGTGATAGTTCATCAAAATGTATTTTCACCTATTTAACAAATCTGTTGTGAGGTTAATTTCTAATTTATATAAAATAATCCCATTAATCATTAATCTATGAAAAATAATGATCATATTGATTTTTCTATGGCTCAAACCCTTAGACAAATAAACCTCTCTCTGATTACCTGTTAATGTAAAGAAAACTGAGTAAATTTTATTTTATTCATATTTAAACTACTGAATACCTGTAAACAATGTAGCATTTATTAAAATAGACACTTAATTTATACTAAATTCCACTCAGACTTTACAAGTTTTTTATCCTTAATTTTTAAATACACACATGATTTTTTTCAAACTATTATCAATCAGGTATATACAAAAGTGAAATATGACATCCAAGCCAAAATGTGATTTTTAAAATAATGAACCTCTAAACAGCTATAATGTACAATGTGTAAAATTCCAGTAAAACACAGGTAGATTCTTACAGAAATGTTAGTCCTATAATACCGAGCGATATTTACAAGCAAACATGATCCAAACAGCACATGCAGATTCGGGGTAAGTAAACACTCGGACACGAACTGCCAGTCGCACCTGGTCTCCACGGCAACAGATTATTTCTTCACAGAAAGGAGACCTACAAAAGAAAACTTATTTAATTAAGAAGTGAACACAGATTTTGCTTTATCTCCAAATAAGTCCATTCCATATTTAAAATAATTTTTAAAAATCTAGTCTCTGCAGAACATGAGAGACTCCTTACTCTGGGAAACAAACAAGAGGTGGTAGAAAGGGAGGTGGGGAGGGGGTGGGGGGACTGGGTGACGGGCACTGAGGGGGGCACTTGATGGGATGAACACTGGGTGTTATTCTATATGTTGGCAAATTGAACACCAATTTAAAAAAAAAACCAAACACACACACACACACACACACACAAATCTAGTCTCTGTTACCAATACCCCTATGATTTTGGTTTAGCTATTGAAATTACACAATATTTTCTCAGTCTATAAATTTAAAAAATTACACTAGGTAAAATTAGAAATCCTCAGCTGAGATTGCACCAAAACCAACAGGAAAATTATTCCAACTACCTAGAGCCACATTTCAGACCTAATGAATCACTATCTGTGGCAAGGAAAATAAATCATTATAAAAGTTCACGTGATTCTAAAGTCATTCCTAAACAGCCAGACTAACAGCCTGCTAAAAGTCTTAGGTTAATAGGGACACCTGGGTTGCTCAGTAGGTTGTGCGTCTCTCAACTTCAGTTCAGGTCATGAGATCCACCCCCACACTTGGGTCCATGCTTAGCACAGAGTCTGCTTATCCCCACTCTGCCCTCATCTCCTACTCTAATTAATTAATTAATTAATTTTTAAAAAATCTTTAAATTCCTAAGACAGTTAACATTTACAAATTCATAAATTCCACCTTACCGAAGACACGTAGCAAATGCACGCCTTGCATTTCTATAGACAAAATGTATTGGGAACCCTTTAAATGTGTGACCATCAGGTACAGCCCTCCTTATGGCATCTTGAAATTCTTCATTGCCTGCAGATATACTTGTCGTACGCTCAAATTCATAAGAAGCCAAAGCTGGTGATAAGAGATAGGAAAGCTGGTCTTCCCAAACAGTAGTGAGACCAAGATCCTACAGCAATCGAAAGATAAAAAGAAAAGGTGAAATATACTAGTATTTTAAAAGCCAATTATAAGTGTTGATGATTTTAATATATTTAAAATATAAAAAATATTTTAATATAAAGCCCATCATAACTTTTTAAACTTTCTATTATGATAAGGACACGTACAAATAAAGGAACTACAGGTACCTGGTTTTACTTAGAAGAAAAAAAAGAAAAAACTTTTTAAAGGCTCTAAAATCTGTACTTCCTTAATATTCACTAGAAAATACTACATGGAACAGTCCTACTATGGAAAACACAGTGCTGCTGAAATTTGAAATCACGTTTTATTTAAAGAGTAAGATTGAATCTGCTTAATTTAATTGTTCCAACACAAATTCAACTATAGTAGGAGAGAAAAATCAACAAATGAATTACATAATAATACTAACTTTTATACCGTAAAGGGATATAAAGGTGAAAAGATATGCTTTAGGCCTTCACGGAGCTTTAAACATGTTTCTATAGAATGTTGAAGGTATTTAAGATTTCACTTGTAGTATGAAATGAACTACATATATCTATACACGTGATATTTTAAAAACATTGTTACAAAAAAAATTTTCTCAAAAATTCTAAATATTTTGATTATCATAATAGATCTCTGCCATTTCCTGATTTTGTATTCAAGGTTTTAGCTGGTTCCAAGTAACCCCAAAGGTCTATGTTCATCTATCTTTTTTTCTGTGGCGAAAAGTAAATCTCACTTGCTGACTTACAGCCACCATTAACTTAGTGATCAACACTAGTATCTAGCTCAGTTTTTTGTTTTCTTTTTCTACATAAATTCCTATTACAATAAAATACTGGTCTTATTTGTAAACAAGACCTAGGAAAACTAAAAGGCAGTATAGTATGAGTGATGGAGGGAAAGATGCAGTAATGAGGGACTTTAATTCTCCTCAGTGTAAGTGAAGTAGGTCCTTGAACAACCTACTGCTGAGAACAAACTATAAGTGCCAGATTACTTTCCAAAATACACTTCTAAAAGCTTTGATGAGTTGGCAAGTGAGTACAGCAGATTTTATAAGCCAAACTAATAGTAATTGGAAGCCCAGAAAACATAGTTAATAAATCACTTTGCCTTTGATGCCCTCAAGGAACACAGTAAACAGGATTCACTGAAGGTGGGGAGTCTATTATGGAATCCCAAAAGATGAATTAGAAATAAATCTTCTGAGATTCTAGTCCTTTGATGGTTATGTGTTGCACCCACTCCAATCATGTTCTTTTCATTCATTCCCTGACTGGTTTCTTCCAATGAACAAAAATTCTTAAAAATATACTAATCTTTTTATATCTTTTTATGTTTGTTATGTCTAATGCACAAAAGAAATCTAAATGGCTAATAAGAGGACTGATCTCATTAATAATCAGGGTAATGCAAATTAAAGCTAGAATGAGAATATAATTTTACATCCAGCTAAATTCATGTGATAGGGTAAAATAAACAAAACCAACCTGGAAAAAAATGATTATGAAAAAAATATAACCCAGTATTTTCAGTAGGAATAATATGAATTAAGTACTCCACAGAAAAATAAATCCAAAGAGTGGTATTCAGCAAAAGTCTGAACTAGTTTATCACTCTTCATTTCTAGAAGTAATAAATTCTAAAAGTATTAGTGAGTTTGGAAACTTTTGGTCTCAGAACCTAACTCTAATGACTTTCAAAACTACAAGCTTAAAAGGAACTAAATTTGTTTTGTTCAGGGCTAGAACAGTGACTGGTACTATCCTAGCTGCCCTCCTCCCCTTATGTATTATTGTTAAATACATAAACAAATGGAAAAAAATGCATGAAACTACAAATATCAGTGTTAATTACCTTCCTGTGTTCTGACACTAGCAGTCTTAGCTGCATTTCTATTTCATTACTTGTTACTGAAGCATCAATTGTGGATGCACATAGAGGGGGAAAAGGAGGAAGGGATGTTGTAGCTCCTGGAGCACACACAGATCTGATTGCTTCTTCACTCATGGGTTTCCATTTGGATTCATCATTCAAATCAAATACACAGATTTCCACTGAGTCAGAGGGCTGACAATTTCCCAGGAACATCTGATGATTGAAAACACAACCAATTGTTCGATACGGGTACAGAGGTTTGGGCTGTTCTGCAACTGGAGATTCATCAGGATTGGCAGGTTTGTGGATGTACCTAAAAAAAGTAAAGTATAATTTTATACAGTAAAAACTTAAAAATTAAGAAGGTAACATTTATTAAGAAAGATATTTAGGGCTATAACTATTTCCCAGGACTAGAGTTTAATACTTGTTTTTTCTTATATTTCTACAATTTTATTACATAATTGTATGGCACATATCATATAAAAACCAACTTTATTCAACATGAGAATATATTCTATGTATAACCATTAAGATCAAAATCATTCATCTCAAATAACACAATTAAAATACTTTAGCTATACATTAATAGTTACAACTAACAAAAATGATTATCAACCAGGGGAAAATTAAGAAACCTAAGAAGATGGCCCAGGGCTATGCCTTTAGAAACTCCAACATTTATAGATCAGATAAAGGTGAAGTAAGAACAGCCAGATAGGAATAATATAAACTAAAAAAAAAAAAAAAAAAAAAAAGGAATAATGAAAACTGAAAGACAATGCTATGGTAGAAGCTAAGGAAAGAGATGGTTCCAGGAAAGAGGGAACACCGAACTCTTTCAAAATCTGATGGCAGTCCAAAGAACTAAGAAAAGCATACAGTGAATTTACCAATGTGGAGTTGGTGACATCAAATTTTCAAAAGAAATCATGATTTACAACCTCAATTTATTTTTAGGCTTGGGGAAAAACATTAGAAAAAGCATATGCCAATTACAAAATTTAAAATAAATTTATTTTTTAACCAATATTATATTGGTAAAGAATATTTTAGGTGTACAAATTTTCTTCAAATTAAGAGCTGTTTTAATTGAAGTAATCTTTTGCTTGGTCATAAAAAGGCTCTAATAATGAAAATTATCAATTTGTGCGTTTGAGTACCATCTAATATAAACAAAGAATCTTTAATTTAAAACATTTACATCTTGGGATCCCTGGGTGGCTCAGCGGTTTAGTGCCTGCCTTCAGCCCCGGGCGTGATCCTGGAGTTCTGGAATCAAGTCCCACATCAGGCTCCCTCTGAGGAGCCTGCTCCTCCCTCTGCCTATGTCTCTGCCTCTCTCTCTCTCTCATGAATGAATAAACAATCTTAAAAAAAAATTTTACATCTTTATTTTAATATCCTTGTAAACATGACTGACAAACCTGTGTCCTGTTAAACTCTCCCAAAAAGTGATGGTTCCATCAGTTCCACAGGTCATAACCCATGCATGAGGTACTCCTTTTGCCTTAGTCCCAACACAGACAAAGGCTTCTAATCCATATCCAAGAAGAAGGCTGCACAGAAGGTTAGCATGATCTTCACAGTCACCCTAGAAAATGAATTATTTATTCCTTCACAATTTTCTCATTAAATGTTCAATACAAAATTATAACTAAAAAGCAATATTAATATTCCATTTTTTAAAAGATTTTTTAAAGTAATTTATAAACTCAATATGGGACTCAAACTCACAACTCTGAGACCGAGGGTCACATGCTCCATTGACTGAGACAGCTAGCCACCCCTAATTTTTTTTTTAAGATTTTATTTATTTACTTGAGAGAGAATGAGTGAGAGAAACCAAGCACAGAGGGAGAGGGAGAAAGAAGCAGATCCCCACTGAACAGGGAACCTGATATGGAGCTTGATCTCAGGACCCTGAGATTATGACCTGAGTGGAGGCAGATGCTTAACTGGCTAAGCCACCCAGGTACCCCTAAATTTCACTTTTTTTTTTTTTTTTTTTTTATAATTTTTTTTTTTTAATTTTATTTATTTATGATAGGCACACAGTGAGAGAGAGAGAAGCAGAGACATAGGCAGAGGGAGAAGCAGGCTCCATGCACCGGGAGCCCGACGTGGGACTCGATCCCGGGTCTCCAGGATCGCGCCCCGGGCCAAAGGCAGGCGCCAAACCGCTGCGCCACCCAGGGATCCCCTAAATTTCACTTTTAATCATTAGTCTAGTGTTAAGCTGAAACAATTAAGGAGAGGGGTAAGAATACACTAATTTTAGAAGAACCTAAATTATTTTACAAAGTCAGTGCTCACAAATCTGATAATCATACTTGGAAAGGGGGCATTATTCTAAAGTTTATTTAAAAACTTAGAGGAAGAAAAGCAGCAGGATTTTAAAGATGAATAGCTAAAGAACATGAACAGACAAGATAACAAATGATACACCAAGAAATGCAAATACAGAAGAAAATACTCAAAACAATCAGTTATGGTATCTATATGTGATCATTTTAAGGCATTAACATACTAGAAAAAAAATGAGTGAAAGAACAGCAAAATTTCAACAATGGCTATAATTATGGGAGGTTTTCTATCACTTTCCCTTCTATTTTCTAAATTTTAACATTATGTTACTTTTACAACTTAAAAATATGAAAGCTACAAAAACAGAAAATATCTGATAATCTGTAAAAAAAAATCAAAATATTAAACAGTAAGGCTCCAATTATATAAAGGTATGTATTTAAGTGCAGGACTATAGGTAATATACAAAAGCAAAACTATTAAGTTCAATGATAGCAGGAAGGGTGATTTCGTATTAGTGGCTCTACACAGCTGCTTTTTGATCAACTATAACAGAACCAATACCATTTTAAAATCTCAATATGGGCAGCCCAGCGGTTGGCTAAACCTGGCTCAGCGGTTTAGCGCTGCCTTCAGCCCAGGGTGTGATCCCGTAGACTCGAGATAGAGTTCCACATCGGGCTCCCTGCATGGAGCCCGCTTCTCCCTCTGCCTGTGTCTCTGCTTCTCTTTCTGTCTCTCATAAATGAATAAATAAAATATTAAAAAAACAAATAGGGCAGCCCCAGTGGCTCAGCAGTTTAGCACCTGCCTTCAGCCCAGGGCGTGATCCTAGAGACCCAGGATTGAGTTCCACATCAGGCTCCCTCCATGGAGCCTGCTTCTCCCTCTGCCTGTGTCTCTGCCTCTCTCTCTCTCTCTCTGTGTCTGTCATGAATAAATAAATAAAATCTTAAAAATAAATAAATAAATAAATAAAATAAATAAGTTAAAATAGATAAAATCTCAATAGGACTTTCAAAAAATATAATATCCATTCTTTTAGATTCAGTAGTTTCTATAATACTGAGATTTTATACTAAAAAATTTCAAAAGAAACATAATAGTACTCCCAATATTCAGTGAAAACAAAAAATTCACTCACAAAGATATAAAAAAATTAGAAGCAAGCTACTGTAGCCAAAAGAAATAGTTACTACAATGGCAAAATAGTTATGTAGAGAATATCTTTTTTAATAATTTCAAGCTTCTGGGGCACCTCAGTGGCTCAGTTGTTTAAGTATCTGCCTTTGGCTCAGGTCATGATCCTGGTGTCCTGGGACTGAGCTGCACGTTGGGCTCCCTACTTAGTGGAGAGTCTGTCTCTCCTCCCTCTGATCCTCCCCTGCTCGTGCTCTCACTTGCTCTCTTTCTCTCTGAATAATTTTTTTTTAATTAAGAAAAAATAATTTCAAGCTTCTAATTTAAGATGTTTTCCATTTAAACAAACTCAGGTAAACAAAATAATAAATCAAAGGGGCAATTATTTGCTTTATGAATGAATTATTTACAGTGATTTTTTAAATTTATTTGAGATAGAGCAGAGTGTGAGAGAGGGCACAAGCAGGGAGAAGGACAAAGGGAGAGGAAAAGGGAGAAGCAGGCTCCCCACAGAGCAGGGAGCCTGACGTAGGGCTTGATCCCAGGATCATGACCAGAGCCAAAGACAGATACCCAACCAACCGAGCCACCAGGCACCTCTTTATATAATAATTTTAAGTATGTACCATTCCTGCTATATTTGAAATAAAAAAAGCTGAAATCCATACACACAATTTTTGAGAACCACAGCTTGAGAATAAATCAAAATAATTTTTTGATAATGTTTAACTATTTTTTTTCCTTTTTGGGGGAGGGGAGAGAGAAGTAGGGAAGGACAGAAGGAGAGAGAAAAGAATCTTAAGCAGACTCCATGCTGAGTGTGGAGCTGGACTCCAGGCTCGATTCCACAACACTGAGATCATGACCTAGGCCAAAATCAAGAGTCAGATGCTTAACGGTCAGAGCCACTCAGTTGCCCGTTTTTGATTGTTTTTTTTTACATAAAAATCTTCCTAACAAATCAATCTAAGTGAGTTAAATAGGTTCTTCCACTGTATAAGCTTTGCTTTGTGAATGAAGACTCATACTACATATACAATCTCAGACCAAAAAATATTATTTCAAAACAAATAATTTTTTTTCTATTTCAGCAGAACTGAAATGCTAAAGATAGTCTTGTTTTTATATTATCATTTTAGAACAGAGATTAAAAATATCAAATTATCTATAAAATTCATTTACTGAAATCAATTTATTTAACATCAATAAATGTACACAAATTCTTAAATATATACTTACACTTGAAACTAAACAAAATACCATGCAATCTAAGATTTTCTTCCATATTCCTTTTGTACTGCTATTTTCCCTTTTAAAAAAATGTATCATTGAAGTAGCTTTTAACACATGAATAGTACTAGAAAGACCATGATTATCCCAGCATTGTCTCTAATTCAGTTGAATTTACCTCTTTATTTTGATTTTCGACATTAAAATACTTATCTCCACCTCACAAAAATCATATTATGCTAAGAAACTATACAAGAAAATAAAAACTTTTTATGTACTAAAAACAAGAGATTGACTAGTTCAAACCAATCATTTATCCATTTTTCTAGGTTAATTTTTTTCAAATATGATAAACTCACAATAACTATGATGTATTGCTATTTATTTAATTCTATTACAAGTACAGAGTACCTTGTTTCTACAGAGAAAGGCCAGCAGAGTGCACCACTGTTCCTGTTTACCTCCTCCTCCAATAACAGGGGCTCTTTCATAACCAAGGACATTAACAAATCTCGCTGCTTGCCTTGGAGTATCCAGAAGCCTCCCAGCTCGAAGTGGTTTAATATAGGAACAAACTGGTCTGTTTATCCCATTTTCATCCTGAGGGAAGAGGGAAAAAATATTAACTGTAGGATAGATTACTCCCAATATTAACACCTTTTCTTAGAATATATTAACGTGGGATAAAATAATTCTGGATACCATTTATTGAGTGCTTACCCTGCATCCAGCAGTGAAGTGCTACGCATACAACGTCTCTTTTAATCCTCTTAATATCTCTTACTATTTTCATTGCATACATGAAGAAATTGAAGCTACAATATTATGCAACAGAGCCAGAATTCAAACCCTGAGCTATCTCCAAAACTTGTGACAGTTAAGGACCTGAACTACCATGATTCAGCAATGTCACTCTGAGATATCTGTAGCAACTGAAATCAGTATCTCAAAAAGACTTCTATCTTCACATCCATGTTCACTGCAGCATCAGTCATAATAGTCAAGATATGGAAACAAGTGAAATGTCCTTTAATGGATAAATAAGTGAAAAAATGTGGTATTACCCATACAACAGAATATTATTTAGCTATATAAAAAGGAGATCCTGCCATTTGTGACAACATGGATGAATCTGAAGGGTATTACGCAAAGTGAAATAAGCCAGATAGATAAAAACAAATCTTGTATGGTTTCCCTTACATGTGGAATCTTAAAAAAAAAAAAAAAAAAAAAAAAAAAAAAAAAGCTGATTTCATAGAAATAGAGAATAGAATGGTGATTGCCAAGGATTAGACAGAGGGAGGAACAGAGAGATATAGGCCAAAGGGTACAGATTTTCAGTTATAAGAAGATTAAGTTCTGAGGATCTAATGGAAAACATGAGGAGTAATTAATACAGTAAACTTGAAAGCTGCTAAGAGCAGATCTTAAGTCTCCTCACCACATAGGAAAGAGGTAACTATGTAAATTGATGGATGTGTTTATTATCTTGATCTTGATAGGCATTCCACGATGTATATGTATAGCAAATATACATATATATTGTACACTTCAAATATATACAATTATATTTGTCAATTACTCCTCAATAACTTAGAAAAACAAAAGAACTCTTCTGAAAACAGAACAGGCAGGTGGGTAGGGGATGGAGAGGGGATCTAAGTCACAGTATCCTTTCATATTATCATAAAGAACTTAATACTGTATATCCAAACAGAATAACTCTTCTGATTTACTAATATAACAACAAATTATCAGAGCTCATTTTCAGTTTGTTTCCATTACACCTGGAGATCCACAGGAAACAAGGATTTGTTAACCAAGTCAACTGCAAGCAGAGTTCTGAAAATCATTTAAGGAAAACATTTTACATTTTTAAATATAAATATATGATGTATCCTAGCATTTAAGGTAACTACAGTGCATACAAAAGTCTCTGGTGATGGTCCACCACTGTGCGTTTAGAGTTAATATTACCAAAGCCTGCATATCCCTTAACTTCATGATTACTGAGATGACAAAATCAAAACACTATTTTCTATTCAAAATTCAAAGACAATTTAATACATTGTGTCATGGCAAGGCTCCTCAGAAACAAAGTCTAACTCAGCTAACAGAAAAACAACTGTTGGGATCCCTGAGTGGCGCAGCGGTTTGGCGCCTGCCTTTGGCCCAGGGCGCGATCCTGGAGACCCGGGATTGAGTCCCACATCGGGCTCCCGGCGCATGGAGCCTGCTTCTCTCTCTGCCTGTGTCTCTGCCTCTCTCTCTTTCTCTCTGTATGACTATCATAAATAAATAAAATTAAAAAAAAAAAAAAACTGTTTTGATTATCAGAACCACTGATGTCTTTCTATACCACAAAAACATCACCTCTCCACTATAATCCCAAACCTTAGGAAGGAAAACAAAACAAAACACCCCTTTTTTTAATTATATTTTTTATAAATAATTTTTAATTATAGCAAGAAAGATAATTTTTTTGATGTAGAGCAAAGTATTATTATGATTTGACTTTTAACTATGGTTCTCAATTCTAAAAGGCACTGATTTTTTTTCCTTGTCTCTCCCACCCCACTGTTACCTCCATGGCTCAAACACATCCATGGTGATCTCTTTCTTACTCTCCATCTCCCCATGCAATCTTGGGAGTCAGAAATAGAACAAAGGAATCAGCTAGGAAAAAAACTCAAGTAGAATTAAGAATCAAAGACAATTAAGGAAACTAAGGAACAGAGGAAGACAAGAGATTTAAGCAAAGGGTGTTTCCTGGCATTTATTTTATTTCTTTTAAAGATTTTTATTTATTTATTTATGAGAGACACAGAGAGAGAGGCAGAGACACAGGCAGAGGGAGAAGCAGGCTCCCTGCAGGGAGCCCGATGTGGGACTTGATCCCAGGATCCTGGGATCACAACCTAAGCAGACACTCAACCACTGAGTCACCCAGGTGTCCCCATAGCATTCATTTTAAAAACAGAAAACCATGATTCTAATTTTGGAGGGAAGTAGAAAACTATTATTTGGATTTCTTTCATATTAACTCAGTGTTATTACTGATCTAGTATAGTGTTGGAATATTAAGCCTTGAAATCACAATCTGAATATTAGAAGGATAACCTCAGTCTTCAAGTGATTTATCACAGTTTTTTTATCTTTTAAAAAAGATTTTATTTACTTATTCATGAGAGACACACACACACAGAGAGAGAGAGAGAGAGACAGAGACAGAGACAGAGAGAGACAGAGACATAGGCAGAGGGAGAAGCAGGCTCCATGCAGGGAGCCTGATGTGGGACTCAATTCTGGAACTCCAGGATCATGCCCTGAGCCAAAGGCAGATGCTCAACTGCTGAACCACCCAGGCATCCCTATAACATTTTCTTAAATATTAATGGTCAATTTCTATAACTTATTTTAAAATTTCTTGTACTAGAAAATTTAAGTTATCGTTAGGTAAATTACTATTGTACTAGAGCAAAACAAGCAAGGGAGGAAAAATAAGTACAACAGATTATTATGTATAACAACTTGGAGGATTCTACAGCTGTTACAATAAAGGTAATTAACTGAGTTCCTGAGTGGGCCATTTAGTCCTATTCTTACAACTTCACTATCAGAAAGGAAAGGAATGAGTACCTAAAAAGTGGATGCATTTACCCTAAGACAATCATCAAAAGTAGCATCTTAGAATACAAGATATATCATTGTTTCATTACAGCAGTATTTCTCATATTATCCATAATACATCAAATGAAATGTCTTGAAAATTTCAATATTTCAGCTTCTAAACCTGCACTGTCCCATTAAGAATGCCACTAACCCTGTGTAGCTATTTAAATTTTAATTAAAATTAAAATAAAATGTAAAATTCAGTTCTTTATTGCAACATTTTGCACACTCAATAGGTCAATGGCTATCATACTGAACAGCACAGAGAACATTTCCCTCACTGCAGAGAGACAGTGTTGCTGTAAATTATTTTCTCTTATGCCTAGAAGCACTGGAAATTCATTTTCAGACCATGTATAATAATTTTTTGGTTTAAAAATTTTTTGTGCAGTTTTTTGTGCAGTTTTTGTGATTAGATTGACTGTCTTAAATAAATACTATTGTTTCTTAACTTCATATCTAGTCAAATATAGAAAGCAGCAGCAAAGATACTTTTGGGGAACTGAAGTAAGATAAACATTTATTTACTCTCTGTATGTCCAGAGGTGGTCCAGTCAAACCAAAAATGCTCTAGTCAAAACTGCAACTCAATGGAGTCTCCATGACTGAGCTGCTATTTGATCTTAGGAAAAAATCTTCACTCTTCTATTCTTTATACTGTTTATTTTTTATAAAATAGTAGAAACTCCTGGCCAACTGACAATCTTATATGGTTACCATGAGACTAAGTGACCTTATGTAGTTCCAATCTTCTTACAATGAATTCTAAGAGATGGAAACTTGTTTAAGTAGTATTTCCTTTAAAAAAAAAAAAAAAGAATTTGCATAACTGCATATCTCCTCCTATTCCTCCTCCTCTTTCCTTTGTCATTTTTCTGGTCTACTTGCTCATCCACCCATTCTTCTCTAGTCCCAGATTCCTTACATAACCTCACCTCAGACTAAACAGACAGCAGAGAGCCAGTTATATTTTGACTGGTTTCTCTTTGCCCCATCCTGGCATCAATGGTATCTTGTCTGCCCTGTTAAACAATGCATAGACAATGCTACTGAAAAGCAAGAAGCCATTTCCCACATTTCCATTCCTACTCAACTAGGCTCTCCCACTTCTAAGCTCCTCATCTACAAACTGACCTACTCTTAGTCCATCCTACTATGTAGGGTAAAACTAGATGAATGCACAGGATCTGAGAAAGATCAGTCAAAATAATACCACACTATAACTCTTATAAAAGCATCTACATAAGGCTAACTATATATAAAAAATTTGAATGGTTCCTCAAAAGTTACAAAAAACATGGATCTGATCATATATTTTATTCTGATTTGATAATGAGAGAAAATAAGCTTAGGCTGTAGGAAAAATAGAAGCATATCTATATATAACTGAAATGCTGCAGTTAAATATTGCTTGTCACAGGCTCAGAGATGGTGGCTATATAGAATTATTACATATAAGACTGTCTTTAAGAAAATAACCTAACAAAATATATTTCTAAACATATGTGCCCATAGCCCCGATTCTGCACATCAAAGCTCAATTTACATTATCAACTGCAAAGTATTCTAGTATTTAATCATTTAGTACTAAATATTACACTCCAACTTAAACAAAATGGGTTTTTATCTATTTTAAATCAAATATATTAAAAAAAGGTTTAAAAAAATTGAAATGAGGGACACCTAGGTAGCTCAGCAGTTGAGCATCTCCCTTCAGCTCAGGACATGATCTCAGAGTCCCAGGACTGTGTTACGTATCAGGCTCCCCACGGGGAGTCTGCTTCTCTCTCTCTCTGCCTGGTGTCTGCCTTTCTCATGAATAAACAAAATCTTTTTTTAAAAAATTGAAAATGAAAAGCAAAATAAAACATTGCATTACATCACCTACTCAGCGAAAGAGAATATTACAAAATCGTATTCAATTTTTACAAACTTTTATTTGTCAGGAATACATTTTAACAATTCACCTTAAATGAAACTTACATATACAACAGTAAATATTAAACACAAACCTGTGCAAAAATCTTGACCAGCCGTGAATTGTGTGAGGGTCGAATTTGCAAATATTCTCTCCACCACTGCTTTGCATATACAAGAAATAATCGCTCTTTCTCTGCAGTTTTCTGACGTTCCAAAGCAAGCTTGAAATTAAAAAAATATATATTTTTCCTCCTTAAATACTATAAAATAATTAACAATTCTACATACTTCTCTCCATCTCTATCACCACCCTAACCGTAAGCCATCATCTCCATCATCTGTAACAGCTTCCTGACGGACTTCCTTGTGTCTATACTCCCCCCTCCCCTTATAATCTAGTTTCCATATAATGGTCAGTAATCTTTTTTTCTCCCAAGACAAAATTTTTTTTTAAAGATCTTATTCATTTATTTCAGAGAGTGAGAAATATCACAGAGGGAGAGGGAGAAGCAGACCCCCTGCCCAGGAGAGAGCCTGACGTGGGGCTCAATCATGGGACACTTAGACCCTGAGCCGAGCCAAGCCAAAGGCAGATGCTTAAACAACTGAGGAACCCCAAGATAAAAATTTTTTAATAATAAATTGTATTGTCATTCTCTTGCTTAAAACCAGTAAGTGGTAATTTTCCAAAAAGAAATTACTTTCTAGGATCAGTAGATAAATATACTACTATGAAAACAAATACACAAAGAAGAGAAATTCAGAATCATTTACCTGTGTGTTCACTACTTCCTGAGACAATGTCTGATTGAGTGGTGGGTACATCTCAAGTTTTATATTTAAAATTCCAACAGAAACTTTTGATTCTGTGCCTATAAATATAAACAAGTATTTAGAACTTCAGAGGTTTCCAGACTATGTATATTTAGTCAACCAAAGTCTAACCAAAATAATCTAAGAATTTTGTGCTTTACCACTTACGTGAAATACAGATAATATTCAACATCTTTAATATTCATATTAAAAACAATTCAAATCAAATCAGTTTTTATTTTGCATAAAGACCTTGATCTAGTTGTAAGATTATCTATGTTTTGAGCTTGCTTCTTACATTTTTTTTTTTTAATTTTTTTTTTTTTTTAATTTTTTTATTTATTTATGACAGTCTCAGAGAGAGAGAGAGAGAGGCAGAGACACAGGCAGAGGGAGAAGCAGGCCCCATGCACCGGGAGCCTGATGTGGGATTCGATCCCGGGGCTCCAGGATCGCGCCCTGGGCCAAAGACAAGCGCCAAACCGCTGCGCCACCCAGGGATCCCTGCTTCTTACATTTTAAAGGGCTATCTGGATCTAAAGGATTTGGTATTCTTAATTTTTATCTTCATTAAACGTATACCAACCAGATTTACATTAAAAACAAAGTAAAGCAACTGTTAACATCTGGTTCTCAGGAAATAATTTATACTTTGTCACATATAATAATTCCTTCCCATTTTTCACATCACATGTGAACACAAATTTTCAATCCATACCTGGATTTAAACAATTTGAAAACAAATACACTTTTTACAAGAACTATTTACTGTTCCTCTGGTGAATCAGAATATACTTGTTTCTTGGTCACTACTATGATAATCATGTTAGGCCTATATTTGAAGACAAATAATGTGTATCTTTTGAAAATACATATATCCCACAAAAAACTTGTGCCCTTACTTTCTATTTAAGGAAAACCACATTCTGGGTATGACTTATCAAAATCTAAAGTACTAAAGCTATACCCTCCACCAACCAGGTTTGACTCTGTGACTTAGTTTCAATACCAAAGTAATTCCCTTATATGTTATGCATAAAATACTGGTAGGTTTTATTCTATTAGAAAATACATATCACACATCAGATAGTTCCCAAGAGTCCAAGGAAACAATGGTGAATAAAATAGGCACCATCTCTCTCCTCAAAGAGTATTATTCATAGATCCTGTCAATGAACAAGTCAGCACCTCTTTGAGTCCCATATTCCCACATGTAAAATGTTGGAGAAGTATCAACTCCATATTCTGTAAGAACCACTGCTGCCTGAAGGCACTGATACTAATGGGGGATGCACTGTACACTGGAGTGTGCTGGAGTAGAGTTTTTACATATGCATCTGTGTGAAGAATCCTACTGTTCTTTATAGCCTTATATACAATCAAATAAATTTGAAGAAAAAAAATAAGCCCCTGAAAAAAAAATTTTTCCTTACAAGATCAGTTTGACTGTATAGTTCTATACCCCCCCTTTTTTTTTTAAGACTTTATTTATTCATGAGGGACACACACACACAGACTGAGAGAGAGGAGGCAGAGACACAGACAGAGGGAGAAGCAGGCTCCATGCAGGGAGCCCGACATGGGACTCGATCCCAGGTCTCCAGGATCAGGCCCTAGGCCGAAGGCAGTGCTAAACCACTTAGCCACCCAGGCTGCCCTAGTTCTATACTCCTAACATGCTTCACGACATTTCCCAAGACCCCAATACTAGAGTCCAAATGTAATTTTAATGAAATTCTTTTTTTAAGTATTTTATTAAGTATTTATCTATTTGAGAGAGAGGACACACACAAGCACAGGAGGGAAGGGGGGAGGGGGGAGAGAGAGAGAGAGAAATTTTTTTTTTTTTCTTTTTTTTTGAGAGAAAGAAATCTTAAGCAGACTCCTCCACACTGAACCCAGAGCCTGATGCAGAGCTTGGATCTCATGACCCTAAGACCATGACCCTAAGATCACGAACTGAGACAAAATCAAGAGTGGAAACCTAGAGTCGGATGCTTAAGTGACTGCACCATGCAGGCACTCCCTAATGAAAGTTTTTTTACATGTTTCCTGTTTGGTTTACAAAGGCATTCAGAAAACATAAAATGCATTTATCAACAAGCTATGCCTATAAAAAGGTAACAGTGATGAATCATCATACCTACACCCATAAGCTCCACAGTAAGACTGGTCACTCCATTTTCTGAGCCCAAAACTGATCGCCATTCGAGAAAATAGGATGCTACTAAAGTAGTCTCACCAAATATGTCTGTTTTGATTAGCACCATATGAACTGGATCACTTATTGATAACATTGTTGTTGAATCAGCCATTCTAGTTCCATCACCTGGCAACATAAACCAAATGCATCACGTTACATATTCCATTAGACCAACATAGAAGAATATGTTTATTGCAAAGGATACTAATATACTTACATAAAACCAAATAAAATAATTTGGTAATGCCTCAGAAACCATGCAACAGCTTACTTAATTTAAAAAGTACAATCCTGGGGCGCCTGGGGAGCTCTGTCAGCTAAGTGTCTACCTTTGGCTCAGGTCATGATCAGGTCATGATCAGGTCCTGAGATGGATACCCAGGTCACACCCCCTGCTCAGCAGGGAGTCTGCTTCTCCTTCTCCCCAACACTCTCTGCTTGTGCTCACTTGCACTCTCTCAAATAAAATCTTTAAAAAAAAAATAAATAAACAGCCTTATTAGGGTAACCTTTTTCACCAAGGGCAAAAAAATTTTTTCATACTGTATTAGCCATCTTAGCAATCTAAATTTCTAAAGGTGTAATTTTTTAGCTTTGCTAAGCAAACACATTATTAAGATTTCTATATTGAAATAACATAAAATACAGTCACAGAAATAATATAAAAATTATAGGAATCAGGTATATAATTTTAAAAAATTACAGACTCCCATCCTACCTTTATTTCTCAAAGTTACATAACATGATAAACCTAGCTATCCTTCATAAATGAGAAGAATTATGTCTTGTTCTTCACTATATCCTCAGCACTTGCCTAGTATATAGTATAACGCATCTAGCAGGCATTTATTGATTGGTTGATTGACTGATTTTGGGGGGGGGGGAAGAAGAGGGGGAGAGGGAGAAAGAAATCTCAAGTAGACTCTGCTGAGCACAGAGCCCGATGCAGGGCTCAAACCCACAACACTAAGATCATGACCTGAGCCAAAATAAGGAGTCAGATACTTAACCGACTACAGCACCCAGGCAACCCCCTAACAGATATTTAAATGTTTACTACTTAAGAAGCAACCATTAAGACAGTAAAAATAAAAAATCTTAAGGGAAAATTATTTAGCAGAAAATAAAGCAAAAAGATAGAAGTAATTTATGTAAAAAAGAGCAGTGGAGAAAATAAAAGCAAAGTAGGAAGATTCAATCATCTAGCAAAAGTTATGTTACAATAAAACCTAACAAATATTTATTCAATTAAATGACAAGTTATTATTGCTCCTTACCTAAGCTTTCTCTGTGTACTTCAAGTAAAAAGCCATCATGAAAATCTGGTTCACAGGCACATGGAACAGGTTTAGAACGAAAACGTTGGTTTCGAAAATGTAAACATAGAGTAAAGGTTGAACAAACTTGTCCAGGTAAAGGCTCAGGTTCTTGTAGATGTTCCAAGAAAGCTTTTCCACCCAAAACCTGAAGGTAAAGATACCTCCGTGTTGGATCAATATTAGCTGTAAAGTGTAGCAATATATATGAGGAAACTGCCAAACAACTTAAGGAATGTGATCAAGACAATAGGAAATAATAACTTGACAGAAATAAAACCAAAGACTAAATTTAAAAAGTAACAAATTTACTGTATACCAGGACCATTTGAAACCGAGAAAGAAAACATACACAGTAAGATATATCTTTATCGGAGTTTTTATATTCTGGCTACTTTCTCCCAGCTAGAAAAGAGTCAGAGCCAAGGCTTAAGAACCTTTGCTCTTCAGGTGCTTATCTAATAACACGCCTTCACCGCCAAAGCCAAACCAAACAAATATAAACTCAGCAAGTGTACTTGTTAGGCAATTACCATTAAAAAAGCAAAGCTGTACAATGTTTATAAAACATATTATTAAAACATGAGAAAAAAAAAAAAAAAAAAAAAAAAACATGAGAAACAGGTAATTCTGTTTTTGCTTCCACTCTGTGATATACTAAAGCTTCTGACATACACAACTTGGTGCAAAACAGAATCTAAGTTTTTTGGATGATTAATTACAAAAATGGTTAAGAATCTCATTCGAGAAGGAAAAAAATGGTTTTCATCAAATACCAAACACTACAGCACATCAATATGTAGTACTGTGCAAAACGAAATCAATGTTAAAAGAAATATACATACTTTTTTTTAACAATGTTGATTGTCTATCAGTAAAACAAACAGGTTGTTTTGGAGAGGAAGGTAGTTCTTGATCAACACTGTCCTAGAAAGGTGGGAAAAAAGATGAAAACAAATTAGAAAACAAAAATTATAGCTAAGCAAAGAAACATCAACAATGGGTGGGACTAAGAACTAAACAGAAGTATACAGGATAAAGCCCCCCCCCTCAAGGAAACTCTTATTTTCCCAGCATAATTAAAATAATGAAAAGAGTTGATGAACTGGTCACTCCTAAACTCTAATAAGAAAATAAACTGTCTTCAGTGTCCACAGAATGCTATTAACAAATCCTTAATACCTTAAACAAGGTTAAACTTTTTCTAAGCCTAATATGACATTTGACTTATGATTCTACCATGAACTGATTTTAATAAGGAAATGACATTCACACAGCAGAAGCTGTTATTGGGTCAATTTTCAAACAAATGGGTTTATAAACCTCAAAAACCAAAAAAGGAGGCTGTATTAAAATACTTATTCCCTGATGTATTATGCACTCCATCCAATTTTTACATTATACTACCCATGTATTATTAGGTCACAGTTTCTCATTATTGCCTCATTTTCAAAAGAAGGCCCACTTACTATTTTGTGCACGGAGGCTTATCATCTCATTACCGACCTATTTGTATAAAGAGATTTGAAGGTTCTTACACAATTATTTTCTTTAAAAAACTGATAATCTGTTAATCACAGAGAATGAAGTTCTAAAACAATGTGTTTATTTAAAAAATATGCCTAATCTAAAAAAAGTTATAAAACACTACTTGCGAAAAAGAACTAGGTTATGGTGAACTAATTTCACTAAAATATGTATACTTACAGATACAGACCTAGGGAATAACAACAGAAAATTCTGTCATTGTAAAGAGAAATATGGTATGTAACTCCAATCTCATTGATACATAATCCCACTTGCTACATTCAAGGGTAGAGTGAGCTTATAGTAAGCATATTACCAGACAAAAATGGCCTTTTAAAGTGATTTTACTAAAAACAGGCCCCAAATATGGACCCAATAAGCAGCATTATGCCCAGGAACATATTCTCAAAATTCTTCCCCACCAAACTACTCACAGTAACAAAATTAAGTTCTTTCATCACATCATCAATGATTCCCCGACGTCTAAGGGCTTTGATCAAATCTTCTGTTGATAACTGTTGTTGATCAGGTGCCAATTCTTCCCGTATTGTCTCTGCAAGGATTTCTCTTATTCTGCCATGGACATCCATCTATGTCGAAAACACGCATTATAACTCACATTTATAAAGCTGACAAACATTGCCAATTAGCTAATTTCTTTCTAAAGCAACCAAAGAAAAAAAAAATAATGGGAGAGTACTAAGGGCACCCGGGTGGCTCAGCGGTTGAGCGTCTCCCTTCCGCTCAGGGCGTGACCCCAGGGTCCCGGGATCGAGTGCCACATCGGGCTCCCTGAGGCGGACCTGCTTCTCCCTCTGTGTGTCTCAGGAATAAGTAAATATTTAAAAAATAATAATGGGAGAGTGGACAAAATTCAAGACGGCTTTTCAAGCTAATAGTAAATGTAAAATTATTACTAGCATTCAATGAGAATAAAGCTAAAATTTTTCTTTATTTCATCCTAAATTTCTTTTAGTACAAATCCTAGAAATAATCTCTACTGGTTATCTACTACCTTTGTTACCATTTCCCCACAAATGACATTCAACGAAAACAGACCTATTGAAAGTGAGGTACACTCAAGAGAACACAGACCTGGACTAGGAGATCAGAGTACGACTTTCAACTTTCAGCTTATTAGACGTGACGCTGAGTTAATTCGTTTACCCTGTATGAATCTGAAAAAGATTACTGCGAGGCTTGGGTCAAAGATGCTTTACACTGGGCCCAGAACCTGGCATACAGGTGCACAGCAAACGGAAGCTTTCATCGCCTCAGCTCCCTGCGTGCGCGGCTCCGTTGGGCTCCGAAGGGCCGCAAGCACCCTCAGGACAGACCTTCAGGAACTGCTCCTGCGGCTCCACTTCAGAGACGCGAGGTGCACCTTCAAGTAACTCTAACTCCTACCCTGCGAGCATACACCTGCTGCAAACCGGCTGGTATTCGGCCTGGCATCTGAGGCCGCGGGGTGAGCGCCTCCTCCTCAGGCGCCGCGCCGCTCACCACGGCCGCCCTTCGCCGAGGCTGGAAGGCGGCCCGGGCTGCACACTCGGAGCCCCCCGCCCGCGCCCCCGCCAAACGGGCGCCGCCGTCGGCCTCGCCCGGGACGCCAGGCGGGGGCCGCTCAGGGCCAGACCCTCACCTTGCTCAGCTGCTGGTGGATGAGCTGCTTCAGCTCGGAGGCCTTCTCCGGAGGCAGCGACATGCTGCGGCCGCCGCTCACCGCGCTTCCCCCGCCTCGGGCGCGCCCGGCCGGCCCCGGGGTGCCGGTAGCCGCGGGGCGGAGGCGGCGACCGCTCGGGCTCGCGCGGCTCCCGGGGGGCGCGACGCCGCGTCAGGGCCGCGGCTGGGCGGGAGCCGAGGCGGCGGTGGCGGCGCTCAACTGTGGCTTTCAAACGGCGCGGACTGCCGGGGCGCGGGCTGCCCCCGTCCGTGCCTGACCACGTCCGCCTGCCGCTCCCGTCCCTGGCGACGCCCACCGCGCCAGCCCAACGCTCCCCGCCGCCCTGCCCCGCGGGGGTCTCCGCCCGCACTGCCCGCCCCCATCCCCCCGGCGCCCGGCCCCTCCCGCACCGCGGACCGGCGCCGAGCTGGACTGGCCCCGCAGGACCCCGCGCCGAGCGGAGGCCCGGGCCCCGCCCCCCCGCCCCGCCCCGCCCTGCCCTGGGGACTGCGGCGCCAGGCCTGGCGCGGCGCTCGCGGGCCCGCCTGCCCGCCCCCGCCCCCGCCCCCGCCCCCGCCCCCGGCCTCCTGGGCCCGCGCTCAGTCGCCCCCCGTCTTTTCGGGCCCGCGCTCAGCGGTCCTCCCGCCTCCTGCCGGGCCCGCGCTCGGCCTCGCCTGTCCTCCCGCCCTCTGTGCCACCATGTTTGTCCCCTGCGGAGACTCGGTCCCCGACCTCGCGGGCCACACCCTCCTCATGGTGAGTCCCCGTTCCGCGAGCTCCGCGTGCCCGCCGGGCCGCTGGCCGCGGGGGCGCCTGGGGGCCGCCGGCGCCGTAGGGCTAGTTCTCCGGTCCCGGGACGCGGGACGCAGCAGGCACCTGCGGGCTTCGGGGTTGCGGCCCGCGCGGAGGACGGGGGTCGCGGGGTGCGGCGCCCCGGTTACACTCGGCTGGCGCCGTCCCCAGACGTCTGAGGCTGGACCTCGTCTTCGCTGACACGCGCAGCGTGTTTGCTCGTTACGGGGAACGAGCGACATAGGTCGTGCGGGCCATTTTCTTTTCATTGTATCCTCGAAAATCTTTTTTTAGCTAAAATCAGAGCCATTCTTAAGCTGGCGAGACTTTAAGTCGTTAGTTATTTAGTCATTAACTAAAAACCTACGCATAAGGTAATAAAAGCAATGTTGGCCAGTCACTAACTCCTGCTTGGTTTTGGGTTTTGGGGTTGGTTTTTTTTTTTTAAAGACTTCACCTATTGATTCATGAGACACACAGGCAGAGACACAGGCAGAGGGAGAAGCAGGCTCCATGCGGGGAGCCCGACGCGGGACTCGATCCCGGGACCCCGGGATCACGCCCTGGCTGAAGGCGGCGCTAAACCGCGGAGCCACCAGGGCTGCCCTAGGACCGCACTTTGGGAAGGACACAGAAGAATCCTAGGACTTGCTGGGAGGGGAAGGACGCAAGGACCTGTTAAAGCTTTATATGTGGAATCTCGGGGCCTGGGGTGAAAAAAATCCTCAGGTAAAGACACAGAGAAGGGGTTGGCGGTAGCCAGAGGCAGGTGAGGATGAGAGTTGCTTGAGTGAGATAGATGAAGGCAGTCAAAAGGTACAAATCTCCAATTATAAAGAGGTCCTGAGGATGTCTTGTACGGTACAGTGACTATAATACAAAGTATTGCATAGTATATTCGAAACTTGCTAAGAGTAGATTTTTTGAAGATTTCATTCATTTATGAGAGAGCTAGAGAGCACAAGCAGGAGGAGGGGGGAGAGAGAGAGGGTGACGCAGACTCCCCGCTGAGCAGGGAGCTGTATGCTGCCTCCATCCCAGGACTCTTGGATAATGACCTCAGCCTAAGGCAGAGGCTTCACTAACTGAGCCACCCAGGCACCCTAAGAGAAGAAATCTTAAAAGTTCTCATTATGAGAGTTGTTTATAACTATGTGGTTGATTGATATTAAAGTAAGCTTATTGTGGTAATCATTTCACAGTATATACATAGGTATATACCTATATACATATGTACATATCTATCAAATTATATACCTAAGACTGATACAATGTCATATGTCCCTTATATCTCAATTTTTTAAATGATGGTAACACTTTTGGGCAATTCTTACCTTAATGATGCATGCAAGAGGGGATCCCTGGGTGGCGCAGCAGTTTGGCGCCTGCCTTTGGCCCAGGGCGCGATCCTGGAGACCCGGGATCGAATCCCCACATCGGGCTTCCGGTGCATGGAGCCTGCTTCTCCCTCTGCCTGTGTCTCTGCCTCTCTCTCTCTCTCTGTGACTATCATAAATAAATAAAAATTTAAAAAAAAAATGATGCATGCAAGAAATATCAACGAATTGCTAAAATTAGTCTGTGTTAATATACTGAAGGAGGAAATTTTATATAATTTCAAAGTATCTCCCTGAAAAATATTTATTAATATTTTCTAATAAAATGGAAAGATATCCTTATAGGAGATAACTGGCAGAAGAAAAAGCAGAAAAAGATCCGTAGGGAAAAGTAATGTCCAAAAGATTATTGGTGGTAACCTTGACAGTTACCAATAGTTAGGGGTGAAGGGAGGGAAGCCATATTGGTGTGGTTTGAGTAAATGGAAGAAGAGATAGAGACATGTATATGTATATATTTGTTCATCAATTCAGAGATAAAGTTCTTATATTTTAGTGGACAACTGGGGAATTTTGGCTATGGAGAAACATGAAGGAGGTGGTAGCTAGGGGAGTATGTGGGATCAAGGGAGAGTACAGCAGAGTGAAGGAGCTAAAAAAAGGAAGCGTGTTTTATTTTATTTTATTTTATTTATTTATTTATTTATTTTAAGGAAGGGTATTTTAGAAGGGAAGGTTAGAGCATGTGTATATGCTGATGGGAAGAATCCAGTAGTGAGGAAAAGGTGGATGATATAGGAAAGTGAGGGTCCAAATAAAGTAGCAAAATCCTTGAGAAGGGGAGAGAGAATCCGTAATCATTCACGAGATAGCACGAGATTAGTAGATGAGATCAAGGAGAAGTGGACCACCCTGAAGGATCCAGAAAAATAAGATGAAGGGGAGAAAAAAAGCAATTGCTAGAAGAATGCAAAGGAAGAGCTACGGTAAGAGGAAAGGAAGAAGTTTCTAGGGTTAAGTATTAGATGAATAATTGTTGCTCTTTTCTAAAATACAAAACATGAGGACAAGTTTAGGCAGAAGTTTAGTTTTGTACATGTTGAATATGCATTGCCTGTGATATAACCATATGGAGATATCCATTAGGATCTGAAGTTCAGATAAATGTTTTGAGGTATAGGTAGAGATTTAGCAGTTGGACTCTTTGAAGTCATGGTGATAAATATGTGTGTGTGTGTGTTTAATGTGAAAAGAAGCTGACTCTAACCTTTACACACTAACAAAGCAAGTAGAAAGATGACCCAAGAGGCCTTTATACTTGTTTTCCAGCACTTGCAGTGTTCTTTTCTTTGTGTGTCTTTAGGTGACCAGTTAATTACAGACCTGAAAGACATAAGGAAGACCACCACACAAAGTAATTCTTTTCTTGATCACCCTTTTTATTTTATTTTTATTAAAAAAAATTTTTTTTAATTTATTCATGAGAGACAGAGAGAGAGAGGGAGAGAGGGAGAGACACAGGCAGAGGGAGAAGCAGGCTCCATGCAGGGAGACCCATGTGGGACCCGACCCTGGGACTCCAGGATCACGCTTTGGGCCGAAGGCAGGCGCTAAACCACTGAGCCACCCAGGGATCCCTTGATCACCCTTTTTAAAATTGCAACCAGCCATTTCCATATACACACTCTTAATTTTTCTCCATAGCGCTTAGCACTATATGCAGGCATACCTCGAAGATTTTGAGGGTTTGGTTCCAAACCACAGCAATAAAGTGAATATCACAATAAAGCAAGTCAGATGAATTTTTTGGTTTCCCAGTGTATGTGAAAGTTATGTTTATACTGTAATCTATTAAGTTTGCTATAGCATTATGTCTAAAAAGACAGTGTGTATACCTTAATTTTAAGATACTTTTTTTTTTTAATATTTTATTTATTTATTCATGAGAGACACAGAGAGAGACAGAGGCAGAGACTACAGGCAGAGGGAGAAGCAGGCTCCATGCAGGGAGCCTGATGTGGGACTCATCCCGGGTCTCCAGGATCACGCCCTGGGCTGAAGGCAGCGCTAAACACTGAGCCACCCAGGCTGCCCCAAGATACTTTATTGATAAACAATACTGGCCATCATCTGAGCTTTCAGTGAGTCCTAATCACTGATTGCAGGTCAAATGATAACAAATATAATAATTATGAAAAAGTTTGAAATACTGAGAGATTTACCAAAATGTAACAGACACAAAGTGAGCAAATGCTATTAGAAAAATGGTACTTATAGACTTCCTTGAGGCAGGGTTGCCACAAACCTTCAATTTGTAAAACAAAAAATTATCTGTGAAGTGCAATAAAGTGAGGCATGCCTGTATTTTATTATATTAAACTACTCCCTCACCAGAATGGAAGCTCCACAAGGGAGGAACTTTTGTCAGTTTTTCTTACTGCATTCCTAGTGTCTAGAGCAATGATTGACATGTAGTAGGTGTTCAGTAAGTATTGAATCAGTAGTCTCAAAAGTAGAGGAAGCCTCTGTTGCAACGAAGGAAAGAGTTTCTATCCAGCTAGGACATATCTGAGCATAACCATTAAAAGTAGTCCTATGATTATTGTCTTCTGTCTAAACTTTTTAAAGTGCTGCTAATTTTGATGGCTTAATGAGCATATTTTTTTTTATTATTTCAGCCTGCAGTATCTGTTGGAAATGTTGGCCAGCTTGCAATAGATTTGATTATTTCTACACTAAATATGCATAAGATTGGTTACTTCTATACCGATTGTCTTGTGCCGATGGTTGGAAACAATCCATATGCAACTGCAGAAGAAAATTCAACAGAACTCTGCATAAACGCTGAAGGTAATTAAGACTTAAGTCTGTTTTATTTTGTTATAAGGAAGAATTTTAAATTAGAAATAGATTCTACGGATACTATTTTATAGCAGACATGTACTTATTGCCGGCTTTGTGCAGAATCATGTTGTCCTAGTCTCCTACATCCTGATTTTAGTTCTTAGCCTTTTCTAAATGGCAACTCCTATGATGACTGTACTTCTTTAACTAGAATTTGAGGTTTCCTTTTTTTTTTTTTTTAATAAGGGGTTTTTTTATCCTCAGTTTTAATTTCTGGCAAGTAATATGAGGAAAGCATCACTAATATGAGGGAAAGGAGTAAAGAGTTCTACTTGGTTCAGCCTTTTAGGTTTAACATGTCCTACCTTACCTAAGCCTCATAGTCATCGTCTCATACTGTAGAATCTATGATAATATAATATCAATAAGGCCCAGAGAGATTGAGTTCTCTAATACTGTTAGTAGGTGTAGGCTTTTCCCATACCATAAATCTCCATATAATTCCTCATTGGACTATCAAGCTTGATTAATTGGGAAACATAATTGACATTGCACTGATCACTGTGTTTATAATTTGGTACTACTCCAAGCTAATAAGGGAAAGCTATTGATCATGAAGCATAGGAGTATCTACTTGCTTTGTTTGATGGCAAGCTGCTCCTTTGACTGTTCAATTTTCTGTTTACTTTTTTTTTTTTTAAGATTTTATTTATTTATTCATGAGAGACACACACAGAGAGAGAGAGAGAGAGAGAGAGAGAGAGAGAGAGAGGCAGAGTTATAGGCAGAGGGAGAAGTAAGCTCCATGCAGGGAGCCTGATATGGGACTTGATCCCAGGACTCCAGGATCATGCCCCGTGCTGAAGGCAAGTGCTAAACTGCTGAGCCACCCAGGGATTCCCAATTTTCTGTTTACATTTTAAGGTGGAAGCCACAGGTGATAGAGTAGCATGGAAGACCATTGATGGGGCTAAAAGACAAATGAAGCTTTTTTTGTTGTTGTTCATCTTATTAATGGCACCACTAGCTTGTAATAATGAAACAAACTTTTAAAAAATAGCCTTAAGGGGGATCCCTGGGTGGCTCAGCAGTTTGGCACCTGCCTTTGGCCCAGGGCGCAATCCTGGAGTCCTGGGATCGAGTCCCACGTTGGGCTCTCTGCATGGAGCCTGCTTCTCCTTCTGCCTGTGTCTCTGCCTCTCTCTCTCTCTCTCTCTCTCTCTCTCTCTCTTTCTCTATCATGAATAAATAATAAATAAAATCTTAAAAAAAATAGCCTTAATATTAAAATTCCTGCAGGAAAGATGGCTTTGTTAACACAAGACTGAATTTCAGTTATTGCATTAAAGGATAAAGGACTGTAAATGATAGAACTAGAATTTATATACTTTCCACTAATGATAACAACTATCATTTATTATTTCCTGTGAGCTGAACACTGTGCATTTAAATGTATTCATTTAATCTTTGTAACTATTCAATGGGTAGTTTTATTGATAAGGAAACCACTGCAGAGAGAAGTTAATAATTGGTATAACTAAGTTTCTGATCAAGGCTCTGACCCCTGTGATCTGCCTCTTAAGTACCACACTGCCCTGCTACTGCACTTTCACTCTAGTAGAAGACTACTACTTTTGTCTTTTCTTTGACACAAACTTGCAGCAAGTCAGGTGGGTATAGTCCTTTAATCCACTTTATTTTTAAAATGAGGTATTTTAAAATGAATTGTAGGGGTGCCTGGGTGGCTTAGTTAATTAAGCATCTGTCTTTGGCTCTGGTCGTGATATCAGGGTCCTGGGATTGCACCCTGTATCAGGCTCTCTGCTTAGTGGGGAGCCTGCTTCTCCTTCTCCCTTTGCCCTTCCCCACCACTCATGTGTCTCTCTGTACTCTCTCTCAAAAAATAAATAAAATTTAAAAAAAACAAAAAAATAAATTGTAGACTTTGTGACTTTCTACCTTCAAGTATGCATCTTTTTTTTTTTTTTTAAGATTTTTTATTTATTTATTTTACAGAGACTGAGAGAGAGAGAGTGAGCACAAGCAGGGGTAGTAGCAGAGGGAGAGGGAGAAGTAGGGTCCTGCTGAGCAGGGAGCCCGATATGGGGCCCAGTACCAGGATCCCGAGATCATAATCTGAGCCAAAGGCAGATGCCTAACCGACTGAGCCACCCAGGTGCCCCCACCTATGCATCTTTTAGAAACATTTTCTTAAATAGCTAAATACCATCACATTTAACAAAGTTATCAATTTCTTAATGTCTTACTCTACCATATCATAATCAAATTGTTAGAGTTTCTCCAAATGTTCTTTAAAGTTAGTCTAAACCAAGACCCACAGTAATCCATCTGATTATTGTGCCTCTGAAATTTCTTTAACTCTAGAACAGTCTCTTTTTCTGCCCTCTTTTTCGTGAAACTTGTTTATTGAGGAAAAAACTGAACCCATTGTCCTATAGAACATCTCACCTGCTGCATTTGTCTGATAATTTGCAGTGTCAGCTGGCTTCGTCTTCTAGTCTCTGTATTTTCTGTAATAGTACTTAGATCTAAAGGCTTGATTAGGGATCTCTGGGTGGCGCAGCGGTTTAGCGCCTACCTTTGGCCCAGGGCGCGATCCTGGAGACCCGGGATCGAATCCCACGTCAGGCTCCCGGTGCGTGGAGCCTGCTTCTCCCTCTGCCTGTGTCTCTGTGCCTCTCTCTCTCTCTCTCTCTCTCTGTGTGTGTGACTAGCATAAAAAAAAAAAAAAGTTTATAAAAAAAAAAAAAATAAAGGCTTGATTAGATGAAAGCTAAATATTTTCCACCAGAATATGTGAAAGGGGATGTTGCTTTCATATTGTATCATATCAGAAAAGCAATGGGAAGCAGGATCTTAATAACAAAAAAAGATTTGCATGATACACTGTGGAGAACATGAGTGTTGCCATTATAGGAGGTGGTGTATCTTATATTTTGCTCACTCCATATGGATACATCCTCTTCCTACTAGGACTATACAATTGCATTGGGTATGTTTGTCAGAAATAGATTACAGGCCTGAGTGGCCCACATCTTAGTCCCTTCCCCCTAAATTTGTGCTCTTTTCCCTAATTCCTAAACATTCTGCTCTTGCCTTTGTTCTGAACATACCTGGTAGTTACTAGACTTGATGCTGGATACCCCCAATCACATCACACACAGGTCCAACAAGGTCCAACAAGACACTTACCAGAAGACTTCTAACTTGGGGACACCAGGGTTGCTCAGTGGTTGAGCACCTGCTTTTGGCCCAGGGCATGATCCTGGAGTCCCGGGATCGAGTCTCACATTGGGCTCCCTGCATGGAGCCTGCTTCTCTCTCTGTCTCTCTCTCTCTTATGAATAAATAAATAAAATCTCTAAAATATATAAATTAATTAGACCTATAAGAAGAAAAATTATTTTGGGGATTTTCTTAACAGTTAACTTGTCAGGGGCGCTTGTGTGGTTCAATCTGTTAAATGTCCAACTCTTGATTTCAGCTCAGGTCATGATCTCAGGGTTGTGAGGTCGAACCCTGCATTGGGCTCCTCACTGGGCATGGAGCCTACTTAAGATTCTCTCTCCCTCTGCCCTCCACCTCTAAAAAGAAATAAAATAAACTGTTAACTTACCAGAAATGAATCTGTTCCATAGAATAAAGCCCACAGGTGCATTTTAAGGTACTTCTAAAATGTTTAAATAAAACATGTAAATAAACTGAATGATATAGTTCATATGTTCTATATTTAATTATTGAAAATATTAGGTATAAAAGTTTTTACAATTCAGTTTGAAGTTTTTATATTAGTAATTTCACTTGTATAACCATCATTTTAACTATTATTATTATTATTTTGTCTTTATAGTATATTCATTGCCTTCAAAGAAGCTCGTGGCTCTTCAGTTAAGGTCCATTTTTATTAAGGTTAGTATATTTGTCTTTTTAAGTTGATCAAAAAAATCTTATAAAATTCAGAGCTGTTACTGTTATTTCATGATTATATTGAAAGGAATTGGGATTATATGATTATATTATATGATTAATTGATTAATATGATTATATTATAGCTTGGGTCTTACATATTCCCATCAGGTAGCATTGGTGAAAACATTTAAGCATAGGAATATTTTCTGTTTTTGTTACATTTGTATTACATTTCAACCAGTGGCATGTACATTTAAACCATGTATTTGTCAGAATAAATTCTAAAAATATCTTCTTTCCTCTTCTACCATGCTTTTTCAAACCCCTGCCTTCTCTCAATGCTCCTGATTCTGCTGTGGTTCCACCCACCCCTACAAACATTTAATAGTCTCTTTGCAAATAACACTACCAGTGATCCTTTAAACCTAAATCAAACCCTCTGGTGGCTTCCTGTTTTATTCCCAGTGAACTCACAGCCCTAACCTTGGCTTATCCTGGTTCTTCCTCTGTCCTGGTATGGTATCCACTAGCCACATGCCACTCCTTAAGTTTGATTCATAAACTAAAAGTAAATAAAATTAAAAATCCACTTCCTCCTTTGTACTAGCCATATTTGAAGTTCTCCGTAGTGGCAGACAGCTGCCATCAAGGCACTTCGTCATCACAGAGCGCTCTCTTGGGCAGCTGCTCTACACCTAATCTAACTTAGAGCCATTCCTGTGTGCTCTGTGTTTCGCTCTTTCACTTAGCCTGCTTCAGCCACACTGGCCTCCCTGTGTTGTTCCAACAGATTAAGCTCATTCCTGTCTCAGAGTCTTTACATTATTGTTTTTGCCTGGAATACTTTTCCCCTAGATACCTAAATGGCTTGCTTCCCTCAGTCCTTGCTTAAATGTTACTTGAAGAAAGGCCTTCTTGGCCACCCTTTCTATTGTATTATCCTGGGTGGCTTTCTACGCAACTCATCACTACTTGGCATATCATATATGTGTTTATCATCTACCTCTAATATAAAGCAAGTTTTCTGAGAGAAGTAACAATGTGTCATTCATTCTTATATCCCCAACTTCTAGAAGAGTGCCTAGCATGTAGAGAAGCATTTGGTAAATATTGGTAAAGTGGATTCAGTACCATCTGTTCAGGAGGTCAGAAATATGTTGACATTCCATAGGCTCTCCCTCATGCCCCATCCTAGTTATTATATTATGTAATGGAATCTTATGATATGTACTTATGTCTAGCTTCCTTTACTCAGCATCTATTTGTGAGGTCCGTCCATGTTGTTCCAAGGAGAGGTAGTTCGTTCATTTTCACCTCTGTGGGATTCTCTTGTATAAATAAACCATAATTTATCCATTGTACTATTAAGGGAACAAATACCCAAAATTTTGCAGGAGAATTGCTAATATTTTTACATTATGCCATGCATGTGGCTTTTTCTGTTCTCTTAATACCAGGGCGAGTTCAAGAATTAAGATAGACCAAAAAAAAAAAAAAAGAATTAAGATAAACATGTCTCAGTGAAATTTTTGGTAAGGTAGAAACAGTGATTTCAAAATAGCAAACGTTTATTGAACATGGATTCTTTGCACCAGTACTTATACATATATAAAGTACTCTACGTTGTCAACAATCTGATGAAGTAGGTGCTGATATTATCCTCATTTAACAAATGAGGAAAACTGAAACAGAGAGGTTAAACAATTTCCTGAGACATATGGTCTGTGGGAGGTAGAGCCAGCATTCCAGACCAGGCAGCTTGGTTTAGAGCCTGCCTCTCTTAGTCATACTATACCACCTTCCTTGTTTTAACAGTCTGTGAATAGTTTCCATAAAGAGAGTTTTTATCCCCCAAATTTCATAACCCACTTCTCAGATTAACCAGCTGTTAACATCTTGCTGTTACTGCTTGATCCGCTCTATTTGCGTATGTTTACACACAATTTCCTTCTGCCAGACAACCCAAAAGCAGTCTACTGATGTAATGATATTTTACCCGTAAATACTTCAGCATGCATCTTTCAAGAATAAGGACATTCTCCTTCACGACCACATCGGCATGACCGCCACATTAAGCAAATCAGCATTTAATGAATTATTCAGTAGCGTCATGACATTCAAATTTCCCCAGTTGTCCCTAAAATAGTCCTCAGTTCTGGATTCAGTCAAGTTTCACGCGTTACATTTGGCTGTAATATCTTTTTAGTTGATAACTGTTGAGATAGAAGTGGACTCCTCTTTCTGTTCTTCTCAATATTGACTACTTTGAGAATGAAAGTCAGATGTTTGGCCTCCTAGGTTCACCTAATTATTTCATCTTTCAGGTCAGAAATTTCTAGCAAGAACATCTCATAGATGTCCATTTGATAGTTTTTAAGTAATGGTAGATTACTTTAAGTAGAGAACTGGGAAATTTTGTCAGTCAAAATAGAAATTTTTTTGAAATCTAGATTTCTCATTATTTATTTCTGAATTGTAAAGATATAATAAAAAACTCATTGCTCTTCATCCCTTAGCTTCATTTTAAGGATAGGAAGTGGATCCAAAAGTAATTAGAATTTTATATATATGGATTTTTTATCATCACAAAAGGTCAATAAAATATTTTATAGAATACTCTTATTATATGCTAAGATCTAACTTTTAGACTTTCTTTTTATTCTTTCATTGATATACAAAGTATAAATCAAAGCCATTCTGTGAGAAACTGCTTTCCTGGGTGAAAAGTAGTAACTGTGCCAAAGTTATTGTTCTTTCAAGCAGCCATTCATATCACCGTAATGATCTACAACTTCGCAGGTATGTGTTTTTTACCTTTAAAAAATGTTATGATTTACACAGTATTATGATGGTATCTCTATTTAAAAAGCTAAAATAAGTTTTAAAAGCCATGTAAATCTTTACCTGCCCTTTCTGGAATTTAGAAAGAAATAAAAGAAAGTCAAGAGATTGGAGACAGTATGGTTAGGTAGTCCTATGTTTGGGGCACAAGGAAGTCTTTGGTGTAAAGATAGTGATGATTCTGGAACTGTGCTTTGATTCTTTGATATTGTGTATAGCAACATCACAGAGCTCAGCTGATGAAGAGAGAGAGGATACCTAAGATTCACTGGATGATAATTTTTTGGAAGACTGAATTCACATTTCTATTTATTTAGCCATTGCAGAAGTCCAGTTGCCTTTAAGTATAACTCCCAGGCATGTCAGACTGAATTCCTAAACAGAAGGCAAAGCATCCAAGAATTAAAAATATAAACTATTCTCATTATCATTTGTGCACCTATAAAAAATCCTGATGAAAAAAACATTTAGCCAAGACTAACCTTTCAAAATTGGAGCTAATTCTTAGTAATCTCACAGTAGGTATAACATGTCTAGCAATCTCACAAAGGCCTCAGGGCCAGAAGGGCACATGGCTGTGGGAAATAGGTTATCTTCGTAACCCTGCCTTAGTTTAAGTCGGCCTGTGTCTCTATACTCTCTCCTAAGTATGTAAATAGCAAACCAGAGCAATATTTTTACGTTATTCTTCCATAGGCTGCTGAATCTTGTGCTTTGTTTTAGTAACAGAATACAGAGAGAACAAACATTTGCTTAAAAAAAAAAACAACTGATACTTGCCTTAATGTTCACATTTATTATGGGTTTTTAGAAAATTAACTATATGATTGTTTCTAGCACTCCCTTCAGATACCTACTTACACCCATTGTGCCAAAAAGTGTTCAAAATAGAATACAGAGCCTTAATTGGGAAGAAATGGAAAAAAGCCCATGCATTCCTGAAATAGATGATTCTGAGTTTTGTATTCGTATTCCTGGAGGAGGTATCACAAAAACACTCTATGATGAAGGGTGAGTTTGTTCATCTATTTGTTCATTTGTTCCTTATATAAAAATAAAAGTAAAAAAATAATAATAAAAGTAAGGGGCACCTAGGTGGCTCAGTAGGTTAAGCATCTGCATTTGGCTGGAGTCATGATCTCTGAGTTCTGGGATTGAGCCCCATATCGGGCTTCTCAACAGGAAGTCTACTTCTTTCTCTCTCTCTCTCTCTCCCCCCCTCTGCCCTACCTACCTCTCATTCTCTCTCTCTAATAAATAAAAATATTTTTAAAAAATTAAAAATAGAGGTTAAGAGGTGTACCTGGCTGGCTCAGTCAGAAAAGTATGAAATTCTTGATCTCAGGGTTATGAGTTCAAGCACCATGTTGGGCATGGAGCCTACTTTAATAAAAAAAAAAAAAAATGGTAAGTAGGAGAGTGTTAGATTTGTATTACAACTTTGAAAATATATTTATAAAATACGTCCTGTATTCAGGGGAAAAACTGAAATTTAGTTTTAGGAAAATTCATTCCTAAGAAAACATATTTAATGCTTTGTAACGTGTGGCATGTTAAGGATCCTAATACTTCCTCTATGCAACCTCTACAATCAATCTTATTTTTTTTTAATTGTGGTAAAATATGCAAAACATTAATGTACCCATTTATAAGTGTACAGTTATGTGGCATTAATGAATTCATGGTGTTGTCTATCCATCACCAACTATTTTCATAACTTTGTTATTGTTCTAAACAGTCTGTACTTACTAAATAACTCCTATTTATTTCTGCAAAATGCATACTAATGTCCTCACCCTTATTTCTTATTTTAGTAATTTGAGTCTTTTTTTTTTTAAGATTTATTTATTTATTCATGAAAGAGAGAGGCAGAGAATAGGCAGAGAGAGAAGCAGGCTCCCCACAAGGAGCCCAATGTGGGACTCGATCCCCAGACCTGGGATCACGCCCTGAGCCAAAGGCAGACGCTCAACCGCTGAGCCACCCAGGCATCCCAAGTCTTTTTTTATTCTTAGTCAATTTTGTTGATCTTTTCAAATAACCAACTTTTGGTTTTATTGATTTTTCTCTATTGTTTTTCTGTTTGTTTATCTCACTTTTAATCTTCATTATTTCCTATTTTCTGCTAACTCCAGATTTAGTTTGTCTTTATTTTCTAGTTCCTAAGATGTAAACTTAGGTTATTAATCTGTAAAATTTCTTCTGTTTTAAAATATGCATTTGCAGCTATGACTTTCCCTCTTACACTGCTTTAGCTACATGTCTTAAGTTTAGCGTGTTGTATTTTCATTTTTATTCACCCCTAATATTTTCTGATTTCCCTTGTGATTTCTTCTTTGACCCATTAGTTGTCTGAAATTGTGTTAATTTCCACATTTTTGTGAATTTTCCAGTTTTCCTTCCATTGTTGATTTCTAGTATCATTCTTTTGTTTTTGTTTCTTTTTTTGTTTTGTTTTTTTAAGATTTTATTTATTTAATCATAAAATACAGAGAGAGAGAGAGGCAGAGAGGCATAGGCAGAGGGAGAAACAGGCTCCATGCAGGGAGCCCGATGTGGGACTCGATCCCGGGTACCCAGGATCAGGCCCTGGGCCAAAGGTGGCGCTATACCGCTGAGCCACCCGGGCTGCCCTAGTATCCTTCTTTTGTGATTGAAAAAGACACTTTGTATGATTTTAACCTTTTTCATTTATCAGGGCTTCTTTTGTACCCTACCAAAGGTCTGTCCTCGAGAATGTTCCCTGTGCACTTGAGAAAAATGTGTATTCTGCTTTTGTTGAGTGGAGTGTTCTGTAGATATCTGTTAGGTCTAACTGGTGTAGAAGGTTGTGTAAGTCTTCTATTTTTTTTATTTTTCTCAATCTGTTTATTCCATCAGTTATTTGAATGCAGGCTATTGAAGTCTCCAGCTATTATTGTAACACTGTGTCTAGTTCTCCCTTCAATTCTGTCAGTGTTTGCTTCATATATTTTGGGGCTCTTATTTTGTGAATATGTCTTTATATTAGTTGCATTTTCTTGATGAATTGGCCCTTTTATCGATATATAGTAGCTTTCTTAGTCTTTTATAACAGTATTTGACTTGAAGTCTATTTTCTCCAATATTTGTATTAGCCACCTTGCTCCCTTGGTTAGTATTTATATGGAATATCTTTTTCCATATTCTCACTTTCAAACTGTGTGTGTCCTTATATTCAAAGCAAGTCTCTTATAGACAGTATGTAGTTGGATCATGTTCCTTATTTGTAATTATTTTTGCCCCTGCTCCTTTCCAAAGCATTTAAGACTTCTTTAGTAGAAAGCATACAGGCATTTCACCTTGTTTTTCCAGTACACTTTGTTTTGTCTGTCTCTGGCCAAACTTGTGTACCATTCCAGCCTTCTCTTTTTCTCTGAAACCTACTCTATTCCTATTAAAATTGTCATTTCTTTCCTTTTTTTTTTTTTCTAGTTTGTCACCTATTCGTGTTTTTACTGCTTTTCCTAGAGGCTAGCTTATTCCTTGTAATATAAAACATCACTTCAGTTATTCTTTTACCACCGCCTGGAAGCCCCCAGCTGCCCCATCACACTCTGCCCATCCCTGCCCTGCATACTACCAGCCTTCAGTCCTCCTCTTGCTTCATTCAGGCCATGTCATTTGTAGCCTAGACCACTATAATGAAATACCATCATCAGGTGGCTTCAGCAGCAGCCATGTATTTGCTCACAGTTCTGGAGGCTAGAAATCTGAGATCAGGGAGCAACGTGGTTGGTTTCTGGTGAGACCTTTTCCTGGCTTGCAGATGGTTAGCTTCTGACCATATCCTCACATGACAGAGAGACCTGTGTTTTCTTCTCTCCTTACAAGGGCCCAGTCCTGTCAGATTAGGGCCCCTGCCTTATGACATGGTTTAATCTTAATTACCTGCACAGATTCTATCCCCACATATGGTCGCATTGGGGTTTAGGGCTTCAGTTTTGGAGGGGCATGCACAGGTTTGGTCAATAACAGCTGCCAAGAGCTTTTGATTGACTCCTCTACCACCTCCATTCTCTCTCTGCTCTGTCTTGAGTGTTGCTGGAATTAAAATTCAAAACCAATCACAGCATCCCCTGAGTAAAGTCCATCAGCACTTTCACTTGCTGTGTGCAGAATCTGGTTCATACTCTTAATGTGCCTTACAAGGCTCAGCAGGATTTCCTTGCCTGGCTCATTCCTTGATGCCTTGGACTCCAGCTAAACTACTGGCAGTCACAGTTTCCTAAAAACTGTCTCATTCTTCCTTCCCTTGTTCCATGTCCTTTTCTTCTCTTGTCTACCTTGCAAAAACCAACCCAGTTTCCAAGAGTCACCTCATAACAGCACTCCTTGTGTCCTCACTTACTTCTCCCTTCTGCACAAGTGATTTACTACTCTCTGTATCTTCACAGCTCTGCTCCTTCATACTGACTTCTTAGTTCTTTACAAATCAGTCTCATGCTTTTGCTTGGATTTTATTAGAGTAATGATGGCAGCCTTGCCATCTTGCCATCAGCAACTAGAAATTGGACAAAATGAATGAAACAACTTTTTCAGACATTAGATTGCCAAGAGCACACAGTTGTGATGCCTAAGAGAAGGCAAATAGGTCCTACAGTTGCCCCAGCATTCTGTCTGCAGATACTTTGTTGACTACAACACAGGGAGGGGAGGGAACCTGAGCAGAGCGGTCTTGCTGAGTTGAGAAGACAGACAGCATCACTGGAGAATGCTAGGACACCAGGAATGAACACAGCAGAGAACTAGAGAAGGAAGAGCTCTAGGGGGTCTTCCTGAGTCTTTGAATTCTGAGCCACACTTACATATTTTTTTGTTATATATATTTTGCCTTCGCATTATGAGAACAAATATATATTCTGATACATATACTTAGAAAAGATAATATTAATAGGTAGTGGCAGTGGTATGGCTGACCTGAAATCCCTTATACTTAATTGGAATAGAAGTACATTTATAATTTAATAATGGATGTATCTCATGTGCTAGATTTGAATGTCACAGAAGGTAATAAAATTAGCCATTTTCCACTTTCCATTTTTACAGAGAGGACCAGAGAATGGCATTAACACTGTTACACTACTCTTTATATTACAAACTAGTAGTAGAAGCACTGTAAATTCAAGATATACCCCTGCAATTTTTAACCCAGAGACTTGAAAATGAAGGCACAGCCAGGGAGGCTAGCCTCCTGTAGGCAGGAGATGTTTCTAAGGCTACCACAACATGAATGTGTAGGAACTAGAATCTTCTGAGTCATTATGACTCACAGTGCTACCATACAAAGCTTGAGAGCCCCTCATGACTCACAGTGCTACCATACAAAGCTTGAGAGCCCCTAAGATATTTGAGAATTACATAGTGAGATGATGTAATTAGTATTAACATCTTCCAATTTCATTCATTCATTCATTCATTCATTCATTCATTTATGAGAGGGACGGTGTGTGCAAGCAGGGGTACACCTGTTGTGCAAAAAAAGTGGAGGAAGAGTGAGAGAGGAGCAGAAGAAGAGGGAGAGAGAATCCCAAGCAGATTCCACCCTCAGCGTGGAGCCAGATGTGAAGCTCGATCTCACAACCCTGATATCATGACCTGAACTGAAATCAAGAGTTGGACACTTCCCCAACTGAGCCACCCAGGCACCCTGACCAGTTTCTGATATTTAGAGACTGAGGTGCTGTAGTAGGTTTCTCCTGACATCTGAGACTTCTAAACCTACCTGTCAGAGTCTCCACATCTGAAATCCCTGGCTTAGCAAGCCAGCACACCTGGATTTCTGTAGCTCTGTCAGTCACATGCTTTCAAGTTTTGGCATTACAGTATTCTCCTAGTTCTTGGTTTTAGAGCATTAGAAGTCTTTTTTGCTTTTGTTGACAAATGGAAGCTTTTTGCATTTATTTATCTCTGTCTCATCACTAGCTTGAGGCATTTACAGCCTACAGTTAAGAGACTTTTGGAGTCAGAAAGACCTGGGTTCAAGTTCCACCCCTGCCACTTCATAGATACAGAACTTTTAATATTTTAACTACATTTCAAATCCTTTAAACCTCAGTTACTTTGTCATAATAGCTAGCATGTATGTAGTATTGACTATGTTGGGCACTGTTTGTTTTTTTTTTGTTTGTTTGCTTTTAAAGATTTTATTTATTTATTCATGAGAGACAGAGAGGGGGCGGGGGGAGACAGAGACACAGGCAGAGGGAGAAGCAGGTTCCATGCAGGGAGCCCGGTGTGGGACTCAGTCCCAGGTCCCCAGGATCACGCCCTGGGCTGAAGGCAGCACCAAACCACTGAGTTACCCGGGCTGCCCATTTGGCACTGTTTTAAAACACTTTGCCTCTACTGCCTCCTTTACAGTACACAGCAACCTGTGAGGTAAGTTCTGTTATGTCCTCTTTTACAAATGAGACACACTGAAGCTCTGATTAAGTAACTTGCCCAACATGTCTGGTAAGTGGCAGAGCTAGAATTTGAATCCAGGCATTCTGTCCATTATTCCAAACTGATTCATTGATAAAATAGAGATAATTTTAACTTCCTCAAGAATTGTTGCTGGTATTGGGACGCCTGGGTTTGCTCTGTGGTTAAGCGTCTACCTTCAGTTCAGGGTGTGATCCTGGAAACCCAGGATCAAGTCCCACATCGGGCTTCCTGCAGGGAGCCTGCTTCTTTCTCCCTCTGCCTGTGTCTCTGCCTCTCTCTGTGTGTCTCCCATGAATAAATAAATTTTTTTTAAAAATTGTTGCAGGTATTGAATTAGAAAATATGTAGATAGTGCTTAGCACATAATAAATCAATCACTCAGTAGATCGAATCTGTAAGAAATAATAGTAAAGTTTTTTCCTTTTATTTCAGTTCCACAGTTTTCCTTCACTGCTTTAGGTTATTAGTAACGATGTTATTTCCTTTCAGTCTCTTTGCTATAGTGCTTCCAAAAATCACTATCTTCTACAGCAGATTTGGAAATATATCAAAATATATATCAATGGGGATGGTTTTTCATGCAGCCTTGTATGAGACACAAACTTGTATATGCCCGGAGTGAGCATTACAGCTTCTTGTCCTGTAATAGCAGATATCTGGGGCAAAGAGGGCTAAATAACTGATGTTATTTTTTTTTTAATATTTTATTTATTTATTCATGATAGTCACACAGAGAGAGAGAGAGGCAGAGACACAGGCAGAGGGAGAAGCAGGCTCCATGCACCGGGAGCCCGACGTGGGATTCGATCCCGGGTCTCCAGGATCGCGCCCCGGGCCAAAGGCAGGCGCCAAACCGCTGCGCCACCCAGGGATCCCAATAAGTGATGTTATTATGTGGCATCTTCTCCTTGCCTAAAACCTGGCAGATTGTTTTAGCTATAAAAACAGACACAGATGGAATCAGCATCTTATATCAATAGCAGAATACTTAATTATTCTCTGTATTTGTTGTAGCTGTTCTAAAGAAATCCCAGTGGTGGTTCTGCTGAAATTTGTTTCAGAAGGAGACAATATCCCAGATGCATTAGGTCTTGTTGAGTATCTTAATGAATGGCTTCAGATAATCAAACCATGTGTAAGTTTTACACTTTAAGCCTCTAATTTCTCTGGTTATGTATGTATACACTTGCATTTTATATTCTATATAAGTGGACCAAATAAGTGAAAGTTTGTTAATATATAAAATGAAGTTTATGTAAAATTTAGCTTAATTAAATTTTGAAAAGAAAAGGCATTTAACCAACAAGTTATCTATAGTTGTTTCATTAAGGCTGATTTTCCAGAAGGAAAACCTTAAGTACTTCATTGTATTGATTGTTCATGTTGCATTAATTATAGCAGACATTTCTTAGACGAATAAACAAATTTCTTTGCAATTTGGGACTTTTTTTCTTAAGGAAAGCAAAACCTCTTTATGTAATACTATAACTATTGAATATGTATTATAATTAAAATACTTTTCTGTATTACACCCAGGGAAATCAGTTAGCTTCTGGCATAATAGAAGTACCATAAGGATATGATAGGTATTGTCTTTTTAATTCATGCTTTTTCTAGGAACAAATTCATACAAATCATACAACATTGATATTATTATTATTATTATTATTATTATTATTTAACCCCTATTTCTTTCAAATATGGTTTTACTTGATGGACCTTTCTGGCATTTCTTTATGATTTAGAACCTAAGAAAATTTATCTTCAGTTAATGTAGAGACATAGAAATTTATTGCTTTGTTTTTCCTTACAGTAAAACTCAGCCAGAAGTATCAAAACCAAAAAGAGCAAAAACTAACAAAAAATTAGAGAAGGGAGAGTCTTATGCCACTTAAATGTTAAGAGGGGATTTGGTGGTAAAATTGAAGGATTAAAGTATTTTGTTCTTCATTTACAGTGTGATGACCCCACAGCATCTGCCTTGCAATGGAAAATGCCGAGTTCATGGAGATTACTCTTTGGCAGTGGTCTTCCCCCTGCACTTTTCTGATCTGTTTTCAGTTTTATACATTATGTCCCAAGACACTTACTACCAACACAACTTTTAAACAACTATATCAAAAGTTATATTATCTGAGAAGGTATTAGGAAATAAATCTTTACTTTTCACAGAAAATCTCAGAAAATGGATTAACAAAATGTTGTTTTGCCATGCTTTTCACTATATACAACAAATGTAAATTTTGTACAATAAAATACTTCCTGATTTTGTCTGAAATGTGTCCTTTGTTTTGTTTTTTGTTTTTTAAACTCAGACTTCTGTTTTAGTTTCCTGTGTCAGCTGTAATAAATTACCAAAAACTTAGTGGTTTAAAACAACACCAGGGATCCCTGGGTGGCACAGCGGTTTAGTGCCTGCCTTTGGCCCAGGGCGCGATCCTGGAGACCCGGGATCGAATCGCATGTCGGGCTCCCGGTGCATGGAGTCTGCTTCTCCCTCTGCCTATGTCTCTGCCTCTCTCTCTGTGTGTGTGACTATCATAAATAAATAAAAATTAAAAAAAAAAACTTTAAAACAACACCATTTATTATCCTGCAGTTTGGGAAGCCAGAAGTCCAAAAATAACAGAAGAATATTTAATTATTCTCTGTATTTCTTGTAGCTGTTCTAAAGAAATCCCAGTAATGGTTCTGAATTTTTTTTCAGAAGGAGATAGTACCCAAGATGCATTAGGTCTTGTTGAGGATTTTAAATATTTATTTGTTTTAGAGAGAGTGTTAGTTGGGGGAGGATATAGAAGAAGAAGGAAAGAGAATCCTCAAGCAGATTCCCTGCTGAGTGCAGAGCCCGGTGCAGGACTCAATCCCAGGACCCTGAGATAGTGACCGGAGTCAAAATTAAGAGCCAGCCGCTTAGCCAGCTGAGGCACCCAGTGTTGAGGATCTTAATTAATGTCTGTAGATAATCCACTGGGCTAAGATCAAATCTTCAGAAACCAATACCAAGGAAATGGAAAACTATGACAAAGAATTGAAATTGTCTTAAGAAAGCACAATGATCTACAAGAGAGCAACAACTAAACAAAATCAGGACAAGAATGAATGAATAAAACGAGACAATTTAAGTGAAGAGAAACTATAAGAACAAAATCAGAATTGTGAAAAATTTATTAGGTTCAAGAGCAGATTTGGTCAACCTGAAGAAAAAATCAGCAATTCTGATCATTGAAATTTTTAAGTCAGAGGAATAAAAAGAGAAAATAATGAAGGAAAATGGAGCAAGCCTAAGGGATCAATATATGCATTATGAGAGTCCTGGAAGGAGAAAGAGACAAAACTTATTTGAGGAAGTAATGACTGAAAATTTCCCTAATCTGGTGGAAGGAAATGGATATCCAAATTTTGAGAAGCTCAAAGGACTCTAAATAGAATGAAACCAAACAGCCCCACAAACAACTATAGCTTAAAAAAAAAAAAAACTTGTCACATTCAAGTGAGCCCCCACAAGATAATGAATGGATATCTCAGCAGAAACCATAGAGCCCAGAAGGAAGTGAGATACTATATTCAAAATGCTGAAACAAAAAACTGGTCAATCTAGAATACTATTCTTCAAAAGTATTCTTCACAAATGAAAAAGAGCTCGACTTTTCCAGATAAAAGCTGAGGCAGTTCATCACCACTGGATGTGCCCTATAAGAAATGCTAGAGGGAGTCCTACCAGTTGAAAGAAGATGTTAGACATCAACATGAAAGCATACAAAATAGAAAACTCTGTAGTAAAAGTAAGTAGGCAAATGCAGAGTCCTTTATCATTGTAATGGTGGTATGTAAAGTACTTTTAGTTCTGGTATAGATTTTAGGAGACAAAAGCATTAAAATTACTATAAAACTATGTTAATAGATTAATATAAAAAGACATACCTTGTGAATCAAAAAGCGGGGGAGAAGGTGGAGAAATGTAAAAGAGTAGAGTTTTTGTGGAGCACCTGGGTTGCTCAGTTAAGTGCCAAATCCTTGGCTTTGGCTCACAGTCCTGTGATGGAGCCCATGGCAGGCTCTGTGCTTAGGGCAGAGTGTGCTTGAGATTCTTTTTCCCTTCCTTTTACTTCCCCCTCTGCTCCTCCCCTCATTCATGCTCTCTCTCAAACAAATACAATCTTTAAAAAATAGAGTTTTTATATATGATTAAGATTAGGTTGTTACCAGCATTAAAATAAATTGTTATAACTATAAGCTGTATTAGGTAAGTCCTGTAGTAACCCCAAAGAAAATGTTACGAAACCCAAGTGTAGCTGCGGACTGCCTAAAAGATCATCACTCCAGACAATGTTTGATAGGAAAGGAATTTGAGCTTTATTCAAGAAACCAGAAACCTAGGGAGAAGGCGGATTCTTGCCCAAAAGCCAACTCTGGTTTCTGCCTGGCCTTGGAGTTTTAAAGGGGTTGGGTAGTTAATGAGTAAAGAAAGTGCAGCAGCAGCATTTCTTGATTACATGCAGACTTGATGATGCCAGCCACAAACATTTCAGTACTCGGGGTTGTGCAAGGGGATGCGGTTCTTTGTTTTGTGTTGTATAGGAATTCTCTGTTCTTTCTGCAAAGATGGACAAAATCTATAGCTACCCAAAGGGAGGTCAGTAAAATCATTTGTGTAACCTAAAAGAAAGAAAAACATTTTGCTAAAAAAAAATTTGGTGGGCTAATCGGAAAGCTGAGGTGGCTTCAAACAGACTTACTGGCTTCTGTGGCCTGGGAAAGTTCTGGTCTTCACTCCTGAAGGCCAGCGGTCTGCAAATTTCAAAGAAAGTAAATTAGTTCTATTACAGATCAAGTGTCTTAAGCCAGCAAGTGAGGGGTATGTTAACTTGAAGCAAGTTAACTCTTAAGACTGATGACTGGAGTGCTGTTACAGAAACACCTGTAGAAGACACACAAAAGAAAATGAGAGGGAAAAAATCCAAGCATGTCAACACAAAAACAATGAAACAAAGTCAACAAAAAGAAAAGAGAGAAAAGGAAAAAGAAACAACAGAATGGCAATAGTGAGTGGTACAGATGTTCTGGACTGCGCCTCCCACATTCTAACTCCTAATGCCTTTAGCTAGACAAAAGAGAGAGAAGACTTAACTAAAATCAGAGATGAAAGAGAAGTTACAACTGATGGCACAGAAATAAAATAGATTTTAAGAGACTGTTAGGAAAAATTATATGCCAACAAATTGGATAACCTAGAAGAAAAGGATAAATTCCTAGAAATACAATCTAGTAAGACTCAATCTGAAGCAATAGAAAATCCAAACAGATCTGTGACTAGTAAGGAGGTTAATAATCAATTACTAATCAATAATCAATTACCAATTCAGTCAAAAAGTTCCCAACCAAGAAAAGCCCAGGACCAGATGGGCTCGTTCAGTTTGGAGTATTTTACCAAATATTTAAAGAATTAACACCAATCCTTCTCAGACTCTTCCCAAAAATTGGAGAGCCTGGGTGGCCCAGTTGATTAGATGGCCAATTCTTGATTTTAGCTGAGGTTATGATCTCAGGGTCGTGGGATCAGGCTGGCATTGGGCTCCACTCCTGGTGCAGACTTTGCCTCTCCCTCTCTCTTGCTCCTCATATCTGTCTCTCTGTCTCTTTCTTCCCTCTCTCTCTCTTCCCCTGTCCCCCTCAAATAAATAAAATTTTAAAAAGAAAAAAACTCTTCCCAAAAATTGAAGAGGAGGGAACACATCCTAACACATTTATGAGTCCAGCATTACTCTGATACCAAAATGAAAGCTACAACAAAATGCAGATCAATATCCCTGATGAATGTCAATGTAAAACTCTTCAACAAAAAACTAGTAAGCCAAACCGATAGCACTTTCAAAGGACTATACACCATAAACAAATAAGATTTATCCTTGGAATTCAAGAAGAATGCCAAAAAAGAAAAGTAATAAATGTAACATTAACGAAAGGGACAAAAATCACATGATCATCTTAATTGATATAGAAAAAGCACTTGACAAAATTTAACATTCTTTCGTGATAAAAACACTGAAGAAACTAGGAATAAAAGGAAAGTACCTAAACATAATGAAGGTCATATGTAACAAGCCCAGAGCTACCATAATACTCAATGGGGGAAAACTGAAAGATTGTCCTCTAAGGAATAAGACAAGGATGCCCATTCTTTACACTTACTCAACATTGTCCTCAAGTCTTAGCCAGAGCAATTGGGAGAGGATGGAAGGGTGGGAGAGAGGAAAAAAATATCCAAATTGGAAAGAAGGAAGTAAAAGTATTTGTTAACGGATGGCATATTCTTACATGTAGGAAACCCAAAGATTCCACACAAAAACTGTTAGAGTTGCTAAATGGATTCAGCAAAGTTGCAGTTATAAAACTAACACTCAAAATATCAGCTGCATTTCTATACACTAACAATGGACAATCTGAAAAGGAAATTAAGAAAATCAATTCCATTTACATTAATATCAAAAAGAATAAAATACTAATAAACTTAATCAAAGAGGAAAAAGACTTTTTTCACTGAAAACTATGAAACAGGGATGCCTGGGGGGCTCAGTGGTTGAGTATCTGCCTGTGCTTCAAGGCGTGATCCCAAAGTTCTGGGATTGAGTCCCACAGCCGGCTCCCCGCAGGGAGCCTGCTTCTCCCTCTGCCTGTGTCTCTGCCTCTCTCTCTGTGTCTCTCTGAATAAATAAAACCTTTTTTTTTTAAGAAAACTATAAAACATTGCTGTTAGAAAAGACAGGGATGCCTGGGTGGCTCAGCTGTTAACTGTCTGCCTTTGGCTCCTGAGGCATGGTCCTGGAGTCCCAGAATCAAGTTCCACATCAGGCTTCCCACAGGGAGCCTGCTTCTCCCTCTGCCTGTGTCTCTGTCTCTCTCTCTGTGTGTCTCATGGATAAATAAATCAAGAAAAACTTTTTTTTTTTTTTAAGAAAAACTTTTTTAAAAAGAAATTTAAAAGATGCATATGTAAATGGAAAGGCATCTTGTGTTCATGGGTTGAAAGATTTAATATTATCAAAGTGTCCATACTATCCAATCCAATCTTGAGATTCAATGCAATCCCTATCAAAATCCAAATGGGTTGGGAGGATGGGGGGAATTCCAAAATTAGTATCAAATCTCAGAGGACCTCAAATAGCCAAAACAATCTTTTAGAAAGAACAAAGTCACGATCTGACACTTCATGATTTCAAAGCATACTACAAAGCTACAATAATCAAAAGAGCATGGTACTGTCATAAAGGCAGACATATAGACCAACAGAGAGCCCAGAAATAAGCACATACATTTGTGACTAAATGATCTTCAATGAGGGCACCAGCACTACACAGTGGGGAAAGAACAGTCTTTTCAACAAATGGTGTTGGGAAAAATTATATCCACATGCGAAAGAATAAGGATGGACTCTTACCTAGTACAATATACAAAAATTAACTCAAAATGGATTAAAGAAGTAAACCTAAGACCTGGAACTATAAAATTCCTAGAAAAAAATGTTGTGGAAAATGTTTAGGACATTGTAATTGGGAAACAATTTCTTGGGTATGACACAAAAGTCACAGGCAATAAAAGCAAAAATAGACAAATGTGACTTATAGCAAACTTAAAACTACTGTGCAACAAAAGAAATGAGTAAAAAGTCAATCTATGGGATAGGAGAAAAATATTTGCAAACTATATCAGATAAGAGGTTAATATCCAGAATTGCATAAAGAACTAATACAAATCAATATTCAAAAAACAAATAACTTAAAAATGACCAAAGGACTTGTCATAGACATGTCTCCAAAGAATATATACAAATAGCTAACAAGCTTATGAAAAGATACTCAATGTCTCTAAAAATCAGGGAAATACGTATCAAAACCACAATGAGATACCACCTCACATCCACTAGGATGGCCACAGTAAACACACACACACAAACACACACACACACACACATCAGAAAATAACAAGTTTTGGTGAGGATGTAGAGAAATTAGAATCCTTTTGCACTCTTGGTGGAATTCTAAAATGGTATAGCCACTATGGAAAACAATATGGAAGTCCCTAAAAATATTAAAAATAGAACCACCATATGATTCTGCAATTTCACTTCTGGGTATATATCTTTAAAAATTAAAAACAGGATCTCGAAGAGATATTTGCACACCCAGGTTCACTGCAGCATTATTCACAATATTGTGAACTTTTGAATAATTCACAAAATTTGGAAGGAACCTAAATGTCCATGGATGGAGGAATGGATAAAGAAAATGTGGACTACATATACAATGGAATATTATACAAACTTTGTTTTTTTAAAGATTTGTTTATTTATGATAGACAGAGAGAGAGAGAGAGGCAGAGACAGAGGAGGAGGGAGAAGCAGGCTACACGCCGGGAGCCTGACGTGGGACTCGATCCTGGGACTCCAGGATCGCGCCCTGGACCAAAGGCAGGTGCCAAACCACTGAGCCACCCAGGGATCCTCTTATACAAACTTTAAAAAGAAGGGACTCCTGTCATACGCTACAACATGGATAACCCTGAGTACATTATGCTAAGTGAAATAGGTCAATCACAAAAAAGACAAATACTGCGTGGTTCCACTTATATGAAAGTATCTAAAGTAATCAAACTCATACACACAGAAAGTAGAATGGTGGTTGCCATGGATGGGGAAAGGGACAGTCAAGGATTTGTCGTTCATTTGGGATAGAGTTTCATTCCCACTGGATGAAAAAGTTCTAGAAATCTGTTGTACAACCATGTGCATATAGTTAACAAGACTGTACTATCTACTTAGATATTAACAAGGTAAATTTGTATTGTGTGTTTTTTGCCACAATAAAATAAAGTTTATAGGAGGAATAAAGTTTTTAGGGAAAATTAAAAATAATAATTACAAAAAAAATATAGAGTATAACAAATGTATATACACATCCAAATTTTTAAAATAAAATACTAAGAATACCAGAAAAAAAAAGGTGGAGAACCACAGAAGTTTTGCAACTCTGATTAAAATGATTCTTTGGGGGGCACCACCTTTAGTCAGTTAAGCATCTGCCTTTGGTTCGGGTCATGATCCCAGGGTGTTGGGATCCAGTCCCCCTCCCCCTCAACCCGTGGGGCTCCTTGCTCAGCGGGGATTCAGCTTTTCACTCCCCCTCTGCCCCTCCCCATGGCTTGTGCACTCTGCTGTCTCAAATAAATAAAATCTTTTTAAAAATGCTTCTTTTTGGGGGCACCTGGATATCTCAGTCGGTTAAGTGCCTGACTCTTGATTTCAGCTCAGATCACAATCTCAAGGTCGTGGGATCAAGCCCCGTGTCAAGCTCTGCGCTGAGTGTGGAGCCTGCTTAAGATTCTCTCTCTCCTTCTCCCTCTGCCTCTGCCCCCCCCCCCCCCATAAGTCGCTCACTCTCTTGTTTCTCTCTCAAAAAAATGGGGCGAGGGTCTTGGGGTTGTTGTTGTTGTTTTTTTTTTTTTTTAACAAGGATTTCCCTTTCTAGTGTATTGATTTTGTCTTTCTTCTGACCTGTGTCAGAGAGATACTTAGATGACATCTCTGGTGATGAGTTTTTATGAGATCCCCTACAGAAATCAAGAGGCATAAGACAGTGGTGGAGATGGACTACCAGACTTCAGGGGGACCTCCAGCCACCTGCACGATCTCCTTAGTCCCGGCGACAACCCGAAGCACCCTCCACTGTGCACCACCTGCAAAATTCAGCCTGCTGGGACTCAGCCGGCTTGCTTCCACTCCTCCAGCTGACGGCCTGCCTTGGTCGGCTCTGTTTCTGCCTCACACTCCTCTCCGCTTCTGGTGACCCACACGTCGACCTCCCAAAAGGAGCAGCTCTGACTAGGTCCCTTCTGTCCAATCTGGCACAGGCCTGGAAGCCTCTCCCAGGCCTTTGGCCCCCGTGCCACCCCACAGGCCATCCATCGGCTGTGCAATGACTAGTGTACAAATGGTGACCCAGGGAGGCAGGCCTGTGGGGCCTCCCAGCCTTGTCAGGGTCACATCTAATGGGCAGTGCTCTGTGCTTATGCCAAAACTCACCATTATTTCCTTTTTAGAAGGTAAATTAGAAGTCAAGTCCTAGAAGCTCAAAGCTATACCAAAAACCATGTGATCGACTCTGAGTTCCCCCGCCCCCTTTTGGGAGTTATTTTCAGTTCCCTGTGGCAGATGTAAAGATAAAAATATGCATGTGTTACAGGAACGGGGAGGAGATGACCTGAGAACAGGCTGCTTGGGCTAGCCCGAGGAAGCGATGCCCGAGTTGAGTGGAAGCAAGCCACAGAGATGGGGGGGGGGGGGGGGGGGCGGCCGCAGGGACAGGCGCTCGCTGGGGCGGCGCAGCCGGGCACCGCGCGGGAGGTTAGAGCAGCCGGAGCTCCGCACCCACGCTCCGCGCCGCGGTCCCCTTGCGGGCCAGCGCCTGGCACCACCGTTCACGCCCTGAGTACATAGTCGTCCACGCGGGCCTTTCTATCTGGTAGGGGTCCGTGCAACCGCAGTGAGCGGAATATGCGCGGCATTCTGGGGACACGTGCGTGCGCCTAACCACCGCGGGGAAGGGACCCGAAGCTCTGCGCGTGCGGAGGACACGGCTGCGGCTGCGGGGAGAAGCTGGCAGCCAGGGCAGCCAGGGAGCCTCGGGGCTGGTGCTGAGGGGAGCCCAGGCCGAGGCGAGCGTAGGACAGAAGTACCCAGCCTAGGCCTTTTCTTCCAGGCTTGAACCCATGAACCCCTCTCCCTCTCCCCCTGGCCGCCTGTGTGGCTCAGCTAAGGAGCCTCAGGCGTCCCGTTTTCCAGTTCCAAATTGTAGCTGCGCTTGACACAGTCAGACCTTTCATTCTCAAACGACCCAACTATTTCTGAAAAGTCTAAATTTGCTACTGATGCTACCAAATCTCCCAGACCTGGATAAATTCTCATAGGAGTTTGGAAGTTAAGAATGAATGTGTGGAGATGATGCTATTAGAGATGAATTGGGGGTCCGGATGCGGGGGTGGGGGGCGGCTCAGGGCGTGGCCCTCGGTCCCGGGATCGAGTCCCACGTGGGGCTCCCTGCATGGAGCCTGCCTCTCCCTCTGCCTGTGTCTCTGCCTCTCTCTCTCTTGTATCTTTCAGAAATAAATAAATTTAAAAATCTTAAAAAGAAATGAATTGGGGCCCTAGAGGTGCTCCCCACCCCATTCCTACTTTGGGGTCACTACTGGTCATGGAGCGACAGCCACAGGACTTGTGCCACTTTCCCTGCTCGCCTGGGAAGCCCAGCGGGCGATGCCTTCTCACCGGTGCCAAGGCCCCGGGACGTGAGCGCAGCTCAGCGGGGACACTCACGGGCTCCACAGCACAGGAAACGTCCCCTCGGGGCCTCTCCAGCTCAGGAGGGAGCCGCTGCACACGGCCAAACAGATGCGATATAAGGAGAGCTGAATTTAATCCCTCCTCCTCAGACCAGGCTTATTAAAAATACATTTATTTCCGTTGTCCTGACTGTATATATGAGAGAATAAAGCTCCTGGCTGTCCGATAGACGCAAGGACGAGGTTAAAGAGGACACAAGCTGTTCCCTGGAGGTCACTGTCGCATAAAGCCTCAGTTTCTTAAACCTCTTGGGTTCAGACAACCAGAATATCTACACTTCGCTTTTAGGAGAAAGATAGAACCAACAGCTACCAGAGATGTAGCTAAACAAAAACCGCCAGGGTCTGTCCTGGAGTTTGTATAGGAATGACCCAGAGGCCAGACTTTCCACACCTGCTTCGTTCCCCCATGAAGAGAACTGAAGATTGCCCGATGCCCTCTCTAGGGCAGCACTGCGTTAAGACAGAATCTGGGCAGCCCGGGTGGCTCAGCGGTTTGGCGCTGCCTTCAGCCCAGGGCATGATCCTGGAGACCCCAGGTCCAGTCCCATGTCAGGCTCCCTGCATGGAGCCTGCTTCTTTTCTTCCTCTGCCTGTGTCTCTGCCTCTCTCTCTCTCTCTCTCTCCCTCTCTCTCTCTCTCTGTCTCTCATGAATAAATAAAGTCTTTTTTTAAAAAAAAGAATCTCATTACAGTTGGTATAGTCTATTTAACGATTCAGGAATGCTTTTCAAAAACTCTTAAAAACTAGAGTAATCTCAGGGGTAAGCCTTAGGGATACAAACACTAACCAAAATAGCTTATTCATCAAATCGATCATCTATTTGGTCTTTTATTATAGTTACCCAACACCATTAATTTCCTCCTAGTCTCCCCAAAAGACAAAAGGGATGATCGGGGTTCTAAACTATGCAGTCTATCTGTCTATCTCTTTAACTTTGTGTTTATAGTCATAAAATTTACCATTTAAAATACATAGTTCAGTGTTTTCCCGTATATTCAAAAAGTTGTGTCGCCATCAATTTCACAACCTGTGGTAACCCCCTAGGAAACCCCTTACTCATGCTTAATGAATTTTACAAGCAGTTAAAAAACATCTCTCCCCTTTCTCAACCTGTGGCAATGACTAGTCTACTTTCTGTTTCTATTCTGAACACTTCATATAAATGGAGTCATAGAATATGTGGCTGGTTTCTTTCATTTAGTGTAATGTTTTCAAGGTTCATACATGTTTTACCATGTATTAGCACTTCATTCCTTTTTTTTTTTTTTTAAGATTTTATTGATTTATTTATTCATGAGGGACAGAGAGAGAGGGGCAGAGACACAGGCAGAGGGAGAAGCGGGCTCAGGGAGCCCGATGTAGGACTTGATCCCAGGACCCTAGGATCATGCCCTAAGCCAAAGGCAGACAGATGCTCAACCACTGAGCCACTCAGGTGCCCTGAACTTCATTCCTTTTTTACTGCCAAATAATATTCCATTTATGGATTATACCATGATTTCTTTGTCCATTCAATAGCTGATGGACATTTGAGCTGTTCTACATGTCAGCTGTTACAAATAATGCTGTTATGAACACCTGTGTACAAAATCTTATACAGACGTATGCTTTCATGTGTTTTCTAGAAAAACAGAATTTATAGGATATATAGAATTGACTTACTATAAGGAATTGGTCATATAATTATGGAGGCTCTGAAAAGCCCCAGATCTGTAGTCTGCAGCTGGAATCTCGGGACAGCCAAGGGTTTAAGTTCCAGTTCAAGTCGGGTCTGAAGGCAGGAGAAGACTAACGTCCAGCTCCAAGACAGTCAGGCAAAGATAGTTCTCCCTTATTAATCTTTCTGTTCTATCAGGCCTTCAACTGACTGGATGAGGCCCATCCACATCATCCGGGAGGACAATCTGCTTTCCTCAGACTAACAATTTAAATGTTAATCTCGAGGCCCCTGGGTGGCTTGGTCATCACCCCAGGATCCCGGGATCGAGCTCCGCTCCCGTCATGAGGCCTGCTTCTCCTGCTCCCCCTGCTTATGCTCTTTCTCTCTGTCAAATAAATAAATAGTATCTTTTTTAAAATGTTAATCTCATCCAAATACACCTCCACAGACACACCTGAATGATGTTTAACCTAATATATGGGCATCTCAGGTCCCAGTCATATTGACACATAAAATTAATCCTTGCAGATAGACACCAAGCAGTGCGATTGCTGCATCATATGGTGACTCTTTTAACTTCTTTTAAAAAACTGCCAACCTGTTTTCCACAGTAGCTGCACCATTTAAGGTGATCTCCAGTGAAGGGTGAGGGTTCCAGTTTCTCCACATCCTTGCCAGAACCATCATAGTGGGTGTGAATTGGTACCTCACTGTGGTCTTGATTTGTATTTCCCTAATGACTGATAATGTTGAGCATCTTTGCATGTGCTTATTGGCCATTCGTATATCTTTGGAGAAATGTCTATTCAGATCCTGTGACACTTTTAATTTGGGTATTTATCTTTATTAGTAAATTTAAAAATTCGACATAATAGACCCTTATCAGATATTTGATTTGCGAGTAATTTCTCCCATTCTATTTTACTTTCTTGGTAGAGTCTTTTGATATACTAAAATTTTTCATCTAAAATGAATCTTTAATTTTTTTAAATATTTTTATTTTTATTTTTTTAACTATTTTTTTTATTACTTATTTATGATAGTCATACAGAGAGAGAGAGGCAGAGACAAGGCAGACACATAGGCAGAGGGAGAAGCTGGCCCCATGCACCGGGAGCCCGACGTGGGACTCGATCCCGGGTCTCCAGGATCGCGCCCTGGGCCAAAGGCAGGTGCCAAACCGCTGCGCCACCCAGAGATCCCTGAATCTTTAAATTGAGTGATGTAATCTCCCTCTTCTCCCCTACAAAATCTTTTTTAAAGACTTTATTTTAGAGAGAGAGAGAAATGAGAGAGAGTGTGGGTAAGTAGAGGGAGGGGCAGAGAGAGAGGGAGAGAGTCCTCAAGCAGACTCCTTGCTGGTACAGAGCCTGAGCTGGGGTTCAATCCCAGGACCTTGAGATCATGACCTGAATGGAAACCAAGAGTCAGCTACTTAACCAACTGAGCCACCCAGGCACCCCTCCCCTACAGAATCTTGAGTCATACTCACATTGCTGTAATGAGTACATTGTTTTGATCTTTACACCATAAGAAAATAAGTCCCTGTGGATTCACAGAAATCTAGAGGCTTGGGGTTTCTCCATATCTTGGTACTGAAGTTTGAGGAACTTTAAATCAGCTTACAGGTCAAGGGTCCCAACTCTTATTTGGGTTAAACCACTATTAAGGACATTTTGTTTACTATTCTTTGTTGCAAATGTTGTTTACTACTTCTATTATAATTAACACACTAAGTTAGCAATATTTTGGGTAAAATAGACTTGTGTGGCCCAACTTGAGAAGTGTATTTAGAGCACTATTCCTATGGCAGTGTTTTGAGTTCTAAACAATCACATGGTAGAAACACACAATCCACAAACAAATTGGGAACTACCTGCATATGATTCCATGACTTATTTCAGTCATACAACTTGGCATATTTGAGCATTAATTTTCATATCTTTCAATATGTATTTATTCTTAAGAAATAAACTGTTACCTAAACAACTGACAAAAGCAGAGATTGAATAAATTGACAATAAGAGTTGAAATGAGATCTTCCCATTGAAAGAAAACATTTTTATGTGCCTAATATCTATTAGGCATTTAAAACTTTTTATTGATAAACGGAATATTTTCCTAATTATAAAATCAATGCCTGATTATAAAACCTTTAGAAAATACAAAAGAGCATAAAGAAGAAAATAGGTATCATCCATAATCCTTATAGCCAAAATAAAAAGCCATTGACTTTCTGGTGTAATTCTACCTAAATTTTTTCAGTATCTATCTATAAACATTTTAAAAACAAAATTGACATATTGCATATAGAATTTTGTATATATATATTTAAAATTCTGTAATTGTATAAGTGATGAATACACATTCACCATAAAAAATTTAAAGGATAGGGCAGCCCAGGTGGCTCAGCGGTTTAGCACCGCCTTCAGCCCAGGGCGTGATCCTGGAGTCCTGGGATCGAGTCCCATGTCAGGCTCCCTGCATGGAGCCTGCTTCTCCCTGTGTCTGTGCTTCTCTCTCTCTCTGTCTCTCATGAATAAATAAATAGAATCTTTTTTTAAAAATTTAAAGGATACACACATAAAATGCTTCCTCAGCTCATCCTTCCCACCAGGTCCCCTCCTTCCTGGGGAGACCACCTTGCAAGTTTTTCCTGTATCCTCTCAGACTTGCCTGTGCATTCCCATTCTGTAGGAAGTCACTATGCCTAGCTTTCTATTAAAGCATCCAGTAGAGGGAACTGTTAGACTGTTTTCTCCTTTGAATGTAAGTTCTAGCTCTTTTTGATTTACAAAAATCCAAGAGTCTTGAACGTCTTTTTACACAACGTAGAATGATATGTCAATTTATTAATATAGTATTTCTACTGACTAGTTTCTAACCTAAATAAAAATTTTAAATCTTATTTTCTTCCTTCAATTTTCTTGTTGGTTTGTCTGTTTTTTGTTTCCTTTGACCTTGAAATTATGTGGTTTTTAAAGGATACTGCTCCCATGTATATTTATGGGAGAAAAAGTCCTTTCTGTTTGGCAGAAATATTGGTTTCTTTTCTTCCTTTGAGAAGAAGATAAATCAGATACAATTTAAAAAGAGATGGAGATGAAACTTTTATTTAATGTGGCAGTAATTCCATTTAAAATCCTAAATAGATTAGAATAATTGAATAGAGACTATTTATATTTAGATACTCTGAAAATGTTTTTTTCCAAGATGATAAATTCTGTGTATATATTTCAGTAATTCTTTATGTTAATGATATTTATATTTTTGATTTCACAGCAATTCTCGAGAGAACTTAACAGAACTTGGAAGCATATTCCATCTATTGTGCTGATGCTGTGGGGGTTTGTTTTCACAGCTGTTGTCGATTTGCATATTAACTAAAATACCCTGAAAATGGTGGTTAGGCAATGAATGTCCTAGTTATGAGGACTTTCCAAATACTGACTCTCCTTCAAATGCCAACACTTCTCATTTTTAGTCATTGGAAGGGAATGCTTCCAATGAGTATTATATGGTTTACTCAGCTTTCTAAATAAAGGATATTGAACCTAAGTTTTGTTATTGTTGACTATAATGTACACTTAATCCCTATGTAGCTGTTTCTGTGAATCTTGATTCACTTTTCTCTCTTAGCTAGCTAATAGTGCTGGTACACATCACATACTTCATAAATATTTGATGAAAAAAGAATGATCTGCATGTCCTCCTACTGTCATTTTGCATGTGACTAACAGCCCCCCGTCTTAGTCGTTCATCCTGTGCCTCCCACATGATTCACCCCTACCTGTCCCTTCAGCTTGCACATCTAATCTGCTTGTACAGAAACAAAATAGGCAAGCCTAAGTCTTGAAATTGTAGTAAGCAGTGGAGCTGAAAATGAAAGCATCAGGAACTTGGCTTTGGAGCTTTCTGTCAGCCACCGCCCTCTCTAAAACACAGATTCATCCTTCTGAAGTAATCGGCTAAGACTGGAGTGTTTTGTGAAATTCATGGGTAACTTACCTACAAAAGTACAAGACTTATTTATAATAATGAAAACTTGAAAACAAATGAAACTGGAGACTGGTTAAATTTAAAGTTGGGGACATCTATAAGATAAATATCATATACCCTTTAAAAATGGTCTTAGACAATAGTTCACAGTGATCTGATATGAAGAACAAAGGCAAAAGAAATTTAGGGAAAAAAATTAAATCTCCTGACAATTTACAGCCATTGACAAATCCCTGAGATAGGCAGAATGACTTTCCTCTAAGAACTCAACTGCCTCGATGTTAATCCTTTAGCTTAATATTAGCCTGCCCTCCAGGATCCTGTAAGTCTTCTTTAACATATAAAAATTCCTTTGGAAACTTCCGTTATCTCTACCTCCCCCCAAGATTTGTGTTAGCAATCATCCTCCCACCACATGGCTCATTGATAGACATCTGAAGGGTCCCCTGACTAAAATAGTAGTAAATTACCTTTTCCCAATAACAGCTAGGCCCTCAACGTCCTGGAAACCTTGATTCCAAATTCCATAGAGATTTTTGCTAACCTTATCCCCCTCCCAATTTAAAAGTATGGAATCAGTCACCTGTCACTACCTTAGTGTAGCTCTTTCTGCCCACAGGTCTTGGCTCTGTGCTTTAAAAAAAACATTGTATTTGCACCAAAGATACTCCAGGAATTCTTTCTTGACTCTTTGCTCCAAATCCCAACATTTTCACATCATAATTTTACATCACATGGAGAAATCCATGGAAATCCGTTGGAAATGATGTATCTATGAAATGAGTATCTATTTTATCATTTATGCAGGACCCAGGAAATTTAACAAAAATCCCCTACCCCTGGACAAGCAGAGCAGGACTAACTCCATTTTGTGCTGCACCCGCCACCTCCTGTAGGACCCCCACATGACCTGCTTATTGCTTAAGGCGCTGCCCCACCCTAGTCGAGCCTCTGGGCACACCCTAATCGGAAATAGGCTCAGTGATAGGCCAGCTCAAGTGGATACTATAGGGCAAGGTGTAACTCAATCGGCCACCTGCTTGTGGACCCACATGACTGTGCAACTCTCTGTGTATCCCATGGGCCACTGGCCCCTATAAAGCTGCTACGCCTCTTAGTCTCGGGGTCCAAGTCCCTGCTCCGGTGTGTCGGGTGCACTTGGACCCAAGCTTGAGCGTGTAATAAACTCTCGTGTGTTTGCATCGGTGTCGGCTCCTTGGTGGTTTCTCGGATTCGCAATCTTGGGCACAACAATTTACCTTGAATTTTGATGAACCCATATGAATTTCTTTAACCACAAAAAGTTATGGAAGAATAATGACTTGAAAATATGTTCACTTAACCATATGGCTAAAGAAATAAAACGGATTACAAAACACTTTTTATCATATAATCTCAATTTAGGGGGAGGAAAGATGTGTTCGCGCATAACAAAAAGATGGGGTCGCTATTTACCAAAATGTTAGCAGCAATTATTTATGGGTGATTTTTTTATTTTCTTGTTTGTTTACCCACATACCCTAAATTTTCTAGAGGTAACATATTGTTCTTTTGAAATAAAGTGGAGAAATGTCTCAATACTATGCCTGAGAGCACTTTAGAGCCTGGACCATTGTGGGGCGTCCTCAACGGCAGGCACACGAGTCCAGCCTCCACTCACAAAGGAGCCAGGTTCCTAAAGGTAGCCCGTGGCTGAAATCAACCTTGAGGTACTCATTGTTTCAATATTGTTCACTAAATAGCTAGAGTTACTTGTGCTTTCCATATTTCTTTTTTGAGTCGGGCTGTGTTATCCTCCTCATATCCAAAAGAAGGCAACATTTTCCAAATTAATCTAAGGGAATTGATATTTCAGGAGAACAAAGCAAGCCAATTCAATTAAAGTAATAATAATTTAGGGGAAAAATTTGGAGTTAAGTTGCCCAGGAAACAGGTTGTAATGTAATCATAAATTTACGTACTACCTTCTCTCCAAGAAGAGAGTACAAGACCAGAGGTACAGCAAATAGAACATGCTTTGTGTGTTTCTACTTATGAATAAATCATTTCAGATCGTTTGCATTGTGAATAGGGTTTAGAACAGTTGATATTTATCAATATATATTTAAAATGATAGAGATTTTTAAAATTTCAATATTTAATATCTTCACTCCCAAGGCTTAAAATTCCATCTACATGCTGCTGGTTCTCAAATTTATATTTCCAGGTCAGTTTCTCCCCTGAACTCTAGATGTAAATATCTAACTGCCTAGTCTGCATGCCAAATTCATGACATGTGGGAGATATCTTCACATCACTACATCTAAAACTCTAAAACCAAACTGCCACCATCCTGGTCAAGCCTGTTCCTTACCATTCTTCCCTACCTCCAGGAACATCACTGGCTTCTTCCAGTAGCTCAGGCAAAAAATTGAGTTCTCTTCGTGTCTTTTGCCTTTCACAAATGCACATCCTGTCAGCAATCCCCGTAGGCTCCTCTTTCACCGTCTGTAGAATTGACTATAGCTCACCATCTCCTACTGTAAGTCATCATCATCTCTTATCAGAAGAACTGTCTCTTTGTCCCAACTCATGCATGTGTCCTCCAGTCTCCTGCTTGGGATCCCCAAAGGCTAAATTCCAGTCAGAGTGGCCCCCCTGGGAGGGAGACAGGACAGAGAAGGATGGACAGTGGGTCTGAAGGCATTAATAGACACAGTAGGGCTCGCCGCTTCATACTGAAGAGGGTAACTTGATCCATTGAGAGTGATTTTCAACTTACAAAGTATTGTAGGGGAGGAAAAACAATTTTCCTTCTACCGTTCTAGGTTCCTGACTGAAGAACACTCCTCCCAATAATAAAAGCTAGATTAACAAAACCAAAATAAACAATTTAAATTATATATGAACATATGTGCATACAAGAGTGTCACCCGTATACCATTTAGACAAAGAAACAATAAATTTGTGAAGAACTGACAAGACAAAGGGGTTTGGAGTAGAGGTATTAATATAGTGAAGACAGGGACCTCCGGGTGGCTCCGTGGTTGAGCTCTGTCTTTGGCTCAGGTCGTGATCCCAGGGTCCTGGGATCAAGCCCCACAATGGGCTCCCTGATCTGCGGGGAGCCTGCCTCTCCCTCTCCAGCTCCCCCTGCTTGTGCTCTTTCTCTGTCAAGTAAGTGAATAAAATCTTTAACAAAAATAATATGGTGAAGATGTCACAAGTTTTGTTTATACAGTCTTCTTGGCCTGAAATTCTCTCTTTGGTGATTAGAATTCCTTCTACCCTCTTGCTACAGGAAGATTATCTTTCACATCAAAGATTTATCTTCTGCTTTCAGAGAGACAAGGGACGATCATAGTGTCCTTCTTGCACCAGCTTTTCCTAAAGCATGTTTAATTCAAAATAATCAATATGCCAAGGTGACATATGCCACATGCCAATATGTTGAAATGACATATTCTTTTTTTTTTAAGATTTTATTTACTTATTCATGAGAGACACACGGAGAGAGAGGCAGAGACATAGGCAGAGGGAGAAGCAGTTTCCCTGCAAGGAGCCCAATGCAGGGCTTGATCCTGGATCCTGGGATCAGGACCTGAGCCGAAGGCAGACTCTCAACCACTGAGCCACCCAGGCATCCCTGAAATGACATATGCTGAACTCCAACAGTATTATTGTTGGCCAGACTCTTATTGCATTAGTTATTCATAAATAAATAGTACTATACATTTGAGGGATACAATATCATTTCCCACTTAAAATGATGCTGGGCATTTAGTAATATTACTAGACACACCTGAGGTATTTAAATGTACCACCAGGGAAAGGGGAGAAGTTGGTGGAGAGAAGTGGGCTCAGTACCCGGTGATGACCAGGGAATGAATGGAGTCAGCTCTCTTACAAATTCATACTGTGGTGGCAAAAGGACCTGCTAAGGAAGGAGTCACGGCTGGCATTCATGATGTCCACTGCCAGGGCTAGAGAACCAAGCATGCGTCCCACATGGGTGGCAATGAACAGCAGCCTGTGCATGCAGATTGTTCTTATTTAAAATAAGTGATGTGTGCTTTCGTGTGATCCTGTGTGTGCACACATATAAGATGATCCACTTCTAGTATTTAGGCATAGTTTTTTTTCTCTTTTTTAAATTAAGTTTTTAATGTTAATTCCAGTTAGTTAACATACAGTGTTATATTAGTTTCAGGTGTACGATGTAGTGATTCAGCACTTTCATACAGCACCTGGTGCTCATCATGACAAGTGCGCTCAGTTTGCATCACCTATTTTCAGGCACCCTCCCCTCCCAGCTCCCCTCTGGTAACGATCAGTTTGTTCTCTATAGTTAAGAGTATATTTCTTGGTTTGTTTCTCTCTTTCTCTTTTCTTTCCCTTTGCTTGTTTGTTTTCTTTCTTAAATTCTACATATGAGTGAAATCACCTGGTATTTGTCTTTCTCTGATTTATTTTGCTTAGCATTATACTTTCTAGCTCCATCTATGTCATTACAAATAGCAAGCTTTCATTCATTTTTCTGGCTGAGTAATATTCCATTGTATATCTATACCACATCTTTATCCATTCATCTACTGATGGACACTTGGACTGCTTCCATAACTTGGCTGTTGTAAATAATGCCTCAATAAACATAGGGGTGCATGTACCCTTTGAGTTAGTGTTTTTGTACTTTTGGGCTCAAAATCCAATAGTGTTATAGGGTAGTTCTATTTTTAACATTTTGAGAAATCCCTATAGTGCTTGGCACAGTGGCTACACAGTTTGGATCTCCTCCAACAGTGCATGAGTGTTCCCAGTTCTCCACAGCTTTGTCAATACTTGTTTCTTGTGTTTTTGAGTTCAACCATTCTGACAGGTGTGAGATGATATCTCATTGTAGTTTTGATTTGTAATTCCACTCATCAGTGGTGGTGAGCATCTTTTTTCATCTATTGGCCATCTGGATGGCTCCTTTGGAGATATGTCTGTTCATGTCTTCTGCCCGTATTTTTAATGTAGATTATTTGTTTTGGAGTGTTGAGTTGTATTGGTTCTTTATATATTTTTGATACTAATGCTTTATTAGATATGTCATTTGCAAATATCTTCTCCCACTCTGTAGGTTGCCTTTAGTTTGGGTGATTGTTTCCTTTGCTGTGCAGAAGATTTTTATTTTGATGTAGTCCCAATGGCTTATTTTTGCTTTTATTCTCCTTGCCTCAAGAGACATAATAATATTGCTACAGCTAATGTCAGAAAAATTACTACCTGTGTTCTGTTCTAGGGTTTTTATGGCTTCAGGTCTCACATCTAGGTCTTTAATCCATTTTGATTTTATTCTTTGTGTATGGTGAAAGAAAGTGGTTCAGTTTCATTCTTTTGAATGTAGCTGACCAATTTTCCCAATGCCATTTGTTGAAGAAACTGTTTTTCCATTCTTTCCTTCCTCCTTTGTCAAAGATTAATTGACCATATAATCGTCGGTTTATTTCTGGATTTTCTATTCTGTTCCATTGATTTCTGTGTCTATTTTTATAGTACCATACTGTTTTGTTTACTACAGATTTCTAGTATAACTTGAAGTTTCTAGTAAAACTTTTTCTTTTTCAAGATTGCCTTGGCTATTTAGGGCCTTTTGTAGTTCTATATACATTTTGGAATTTTTGTTCCCCCAAAAATGCTGTTGGTATTTTGATAGGGCTGCATTAAGTCTGTAGATTGCTTTGCGTAGTATAGACATTTAAAAAATATTTGTTCTTCCAGCCCATGAGCATGAATGTCTTTCCATTTCTTTGTGTCTTCTTCAACTTCTTTCATCACTGTTTTATTGTTTTCAGAATACAGGTTTTTACCTCTTTGGTTAGGTTTATTCCTGGGTATTTTATTATTTTTGGTGCAATTATAAATGAGAAAGTTGTCTTAATTTCTTTCTGCTGCTTCATTAGTGTATAGAAATGCAACAAATTTCTGTATGTTGATTTTTATGTCCTGACACTTCACTGAATTCATTTATCAGTTCTAGCAGTTTTTTTGTTTGAATCTCTAGGGTTCTCTCTATATATAGTATCTTGTCATCTGCACAGTTTTACTTCTTTGCCACCTGGGAAGCCTTTTGCTTCTTTTTTGTTGTCTGATTGCTGTGGCTAGGACTTCCAGCCATATGTTGAGTAAAAGTGGTGAGAGGGGACATCCTTGATTTGTTCCTGACCTTAGAGGAAACCCTCTCAGTTTTTCCCCATTGAGAGTGATGTTTGCTGTTGGTTTTATTATGTTATGTTCCCTATAAACCTACTTTGTTGAGGATTTTTATTATGATTGGGTATTGTACTTTGTCAAATGCCTTTTCTGCAGCTACTAAAATAGTCATATGCAGGCATCCCCAGTGGTGCAGCGGTTTAGTGCTGCCTGCAGCCCAGGGTGTGATCCTGGGTACCTGGGATCAAGTCCCATGTCGGGCTCCCTGTGTGGAGCCTGCTTCTCCCTCTGCCTGTGTCTCTGCTTCTCTTTCTCTCTCTGTGTCTCTATGAATAAATAAAATATTTTAATAAAATAAAATAAAGTAGTCATATGCTTTTTATCCTTTTTCTTGTTGATGTGATGCATCATGTAGATTGATTTGTGAATATTGAACCACACTTGCTTCCTGGGAATAAATCCGACTTGATAGTGGTGAATGATTTTTTTTTAATGTGTTGTTAGATTGACTTTGGTAATATTTTGTTGAGGATTTTTACATCTATGTTCATTAAAGATACTGGTCTATAGTTCTCTTTTTCTGTGGTGTCTTTATCTGGTTTTGTTATCAGAGTAAGACTGGTCTCGTAAATGAATTTGGAAGTTTAGCTTCCGCTTCTATTTTTTGGAATTGTCTCAGAAGACTAGGTATTAACTGGTCTTTAAGTGTTTGATAGAATTTACCTATAAGACTCTGGTCCTGGACTTTTTGTTTGTTGAGAATTTTTTGATTACTGATTCAATTTCATTGTGGGCAATTGGTCTGTTCAAATATTCTATTTCTTCCTGTGTCTGTTTTGGTAGGTTATATGTTTCTAGGAATTTAGTATTTATGCATGTTTTAAGGCAATTTTATACAGTGCTGAATGACCAGTGTTCCCAACTAAATTCAATATGCTGAGTGACAATTCTTCATTGAATATTTATTTAGGGGAAGATAATTAGTGGCTCCTGAATTGAAGCCAACACTATGATCTCTTCCAACTCCTACTTCTTCCCACCCACAGCATGGTTTCCCACTTCCTTTCCAGTGTAAAATGATTCCTCCCAACATTGCTGTGACCAGCAGTTTCCCAACCAAACCACTGTTTTGTCTGTCACAGTCTTTTTTAAAAAAAAGTCAGGCATATGAGTTTCACAGACAGAAATTCACTATTTCTTTTCAATATCTGACTTTTAGGTGTTTGACATTTTGAACATTTTTGGTCTTGAGACAAATCTAAAAATAGTAATTACTCAGTAAATATTTATTAAGCACCTACTGTGTGCCAGGCACCGTTCTAGGCACTGTAGGCCCTTGCCTTCTTGGGAAACTAACATTCTAGATCAGCAATAAGTAAAAAGCATGGTAAAAATGTCCTCTGTATAATATGTTGAAAGGTGATGAGTACTATGAAAAAAGTAGATTAATCTGGGAGACAGTCACCACTGCCAGATGTCACTGTCTTGCTCAGAAATATCTGATGCTTCCCTCAGTGTGCCATGTAAGCCTTTCTGTCTGCTCCCAACCTACCTACCTCCCACCTCATTTGGTACTGGGCCATCTATAAAAACTCAGGCTTGAGCCCTCAATGTCTCCCACCACCCTCCCAGCTCCAAGCCATCGCTCAGACTGTCTCCTGACTCTTAGAATGTGTGTGGATGTGGCCTATGAAAAATGGCAGTCCATGCCCCAAAGTCTTTGGGACCACTGCAGCACACACCCTGAGCACATTGACCTTTGAATTTCCTGGTATTTGTTGTCTGTCCCTGGCATTCAGGCCCTTAATCAAATGCCTCCTTGAAACACTACTTAATGATTACTGAACCATGTAAATGGATTATCTCCCTGTGCAGATTATTATTTCCTGAGGTGCAGGCATCATCCTTAGGATTTAACTCAACTGCTTTCTACATACATAATAGGTCCTTAGAAAAATTCCTGTAGTTGAATGAAGGATACACTACTAAGTAGAAACATTTGTATATAGCTTCTAAGTTGATGGACCAGACCTCTTTCCCTGCTCTTGGAGGATGTAAACAAGGAAAGATGAGTGCTGATTTTGTCAATCTATCTCCCAAACACCAGTTTTTTAAAAAAAATTTATTTATTTATTCATGAGAGACAGAGAGAGAGAGACAGAAAAAGAGAGAGAGGCAGAGACACAGGCAGAGGGAGAAGCAGGCTCCATGCTGGGAGCCCAACGCGGGACTCGATCCCAGGACTCCAAGATCATGCCCTGGGCCGAAGGAGACACCAAACCGCTGAGCCAGCCAGGGATCCCCCCAAACACCAGTTTTTAATCTTTGCACAATTGTTTATAAAAAAAACTGATTTGAGATAAAACATGGGATTTTCAAGCCACTTATATTTTCTAAGATTACTCTCTGGAACCATTCTGTAAAGGATTTTTTGATTGCTTGCTTCTAAAATTCTAACCAATGTATGGCTTGCATGGTTGTTAAGTAATTAGAATCTCATTCATTCAAGTCCCTGTCATGGCTGTCAAACAAGTCTCGCTGAATTCAGTTTACCTTGCACAGCCATGCCCAGTGCCATAACAAGAAACTGAATGCTGTTTTGACAATTCACATCTTGAGAAGCTCTTTTTCAAGAATCAGTAGACATCAACATCTTTGAGGACTTTTCTTCCAGGAATTGCTTTTCAGTGACTGTGCGTGCAATGGATGGAGAGGAGAGATGACAAAAGGTGGCAGGTGTTTTGGCAAAGTCAGCAGCCTGCTTTGGGGAATCAAGGGGTTTGCACAAAGAAAACCCAGCCACAGCCATAGGTTTTATTGACAGCATCCTCTTGAAACTGCTCTGAGCTTGAATACACACAGCAAAAATAATTAAAGCACCAATCAATGAGTTGTTTTTATTTTTATTTTTTTTAAGATTTTTTTTTTATTTATTCATGAGAGATACAGAAAGAGAGATGCAGAGACATAGGCAGAGGGAGAAGCAGGCTCCCTGCAGGGAGCCCGATGGGGGACTCGATCCCAGGACTCCAGGCTCATCCCCTGAGCCGAAGGCAGACACTCAACCACCACGCAGGAATCCCAGTTGTTTTTTTTGTTTTTGTTTTTGTTTTTTAATTTTTTATTTATTTATGATAGTCACAGAAAGAGAGAGAGAGAGAGGCAGAGACATAGGCAGAGGGAGAAGCAGGCTCCATGCACCGGGAGCCCGATGTGGGATTCGATCCCGGGTCTCCAGGATCGCGCCCTGGGCCAAAGGCAGGCGCCAAACCGCTGCGCCACCCAGGGATCCCTCCCAGTTGTTTTTAAAAGACTAAAAATAATCATGGAAGCCCCTGGAACAAAGAGCGTATGACAGAGAAGTATGATGGTTAGCTCAATACTCTAAGTACAGACAAACTTGGGGTTGTAGCAAATGATGTATGGAATCTTTGAGACTTTAGATAGCCTACAAAAAAGGCCATGCACAGTGAAATCCAGAAGAGACACAGCTGTCCTTGGTGGCTTCTGTTTTCATATCTGATCTGTCAGCCTCCTTTTTCTCCTATCTTCTTCTAGATCTCAGGAAAATATGGGATATTAGCAGTGTTTGTAAAAGCCGTATGCTTTTACATAAGGTTGTTGCTTGTTGCAGGAGAATTTGGAGATAATAGGACTTTGGGGCAAAACATGAGCCTTGAACTTGGGAGTTCAGGCAAAGTCCTCATGCTGATGGCATGAGTGCTTCCCTTGTTAGACTTCCCAAAGTCTGGGAGCACTGGAATTGGGCCTCCAGCCACAACAGATTCTTCTCACTGCCTGAACTCTTCCAAATGCTTCCTTCCAGCAGGGAGTTCCCAGTAACAGTAGAGTCTGATGGAACAAAGAATCAGAACCCATACTCCTGTATAGGTGTGTAGGAGAATGAGTCTAATGGGATTGACCAATTGCCAGTTAAGACAAATATTCAATGCTGGTTAGCCGACTATGTAACATCTTACACCTTAAAAAAGTGAAGCTCCATTACTCTGCCTGTCCTCTCACTTAAAAAAAAAAATGTGTTTGGGGCAACCCGGGTGGGTCAGCGGTTGGGCGTCTGCCTTCAGCTCAGGGTATGATCCTGGAGTCCCGGGATCGAGTCCCATGTCGGGCTCCCTGCAAGGAGCCTGCTTCTCCCTCTGCCTGTGTCTCTGCCTCTCTCTCTCTCTCTCTAATAAATAAATAAAACCTTAAAAAATGTATTTGGCCCCATGTTGGGGACCCAAGATGGAACTCTGTAAGAGGAACAGCTTGCCCAACTTTGCCCACCCACTTTGCACTCTAGAACAACAGGAAAATAGAGACCAGGTGCCAAATCCACAAGGAGGAATTCTTTAACTTGGGAGTGAGTACATTCAACAAGGACATTTGTTAAGAATGACTGACTCCAAATTCAAGAATGATATTGCATGTAGTTTCCTGTATTTTAACTTTGGAATGTGTGTGTGTGTGTATGTGTGTGTAAAGTATGCTACAGCATAGCATAGTGTAGTATTTAAATATGACTCTCCAGTTGTGAATGACAGAGCCTCAAAATGGTTCAAACAGCATAAAAGCAACATTTTTTGGACTCAGTAATAGTGGAGAGAGGCCATTTTGCTTCAGGCATATTAATGCCTTCACCTGGGCTTGGTCCTTGTCCAATTTTTTTTAAGGATTTTATCTATTTATTCATGAAAGACAGAGAGAGAGAGAGAGGCAGAGACACAGGCAGAGGGAGGAGCAGGCTCCATGCAAGGAGCCCAACGTGGGACTCGATCCCAGGACCCCAGGATCACACCCCAGGCTGAAGGCAGGCACTGAACCGCTGAGCCACCCAGGGATCCCCGCCCCTGTCAATTTCTTTACTCTGTTTTCTGCTATCTTGAACCCGCTCATAGAGCGTCTCCAGGGGGCATCCTAGTAACTTCAGGCTTACATCCTCCAGGACTCACGTCCAGTGAACATGCTTCTCTTCTCTAAGGGCCTACATAACCTGGGAATTCATGCCATACCCTGCACCAATGACCATAACTAAGATTGGCCATGTAGTGCACTTGAGTGATGGGAAGTGGTGGCAATCGACCCCACCAAAATGCATGCACAGAGCACGCAGGAGGAAGATAGAGTCATACCAAGGGCACCTGGCTAGCACAATCTTTAGAGATGCAACTCTCGATCTTGGGGTTATGAGTTTGAGCCCATGTTGGGTATAGACATTACTTAAAAATAGTAAGATTCTTTTTTTTTTAAAGGGTCATACCAGAAAGAGGCGGTAAGGTGTTGAATTGGCAAAGATAGCGGGGCCACCACATAGTACAGCTAAGTGCCTCTAAGAGGGATTCTAGATCCCTTCCCAGGATTTTCCCTTCTCCTGGATGAGGACATATGCAGCATTGGCCATCTGCTAACCTCAGAGGACCATGGCCTCAAGGTGAGTCACGGCTGTGGAAAGGGACACAGAACCAATCTAGGGCCCCATGTATTAAGACAGAGTTATAATTAACTTGGATCCTACCCTACATATAGATCCTTCTATAAGATAAACACAGTTCTCTTATTATTTAAGCAAGTTTGTGTCAAGTTTGTTGCTCACAATCAAGAACATCCTAACTCAGAATCAGAAAGGTAAAAGACAAAGGCACATTAATTTTTAAAAAGTGATGTCTTTATTGTATTTTTGAACCTAATATTGAGCTGTGTCTCCTACATGACAGTCTATCATGGGATACTTTGCAAATTCTCCTGCTTGGCCTCAGTTCATTAATGGAAAATATTTAGAGCAATCTTATAGTCTGAAAACAACTTATGGATATCTGAAATAATTCAGTCAAAAGTTAAAAGCTATGTTAATACTTTTGCAATGGGGAGATCTGTTCACACCACCTTAAATGACTGATGTAGCATCAACTGTGACAACCAGGTATGGTGTGCAGTAACTAGAATGCAATATGAAGTATACAGTATGACTCATGAAGACTTGTCAAAAGTATTTAGCTCGAATTCAACACTTTAGATCTAAATTCTAATATATGGGGACAGGGAAACAAGTTAAACACCACCATGAGGAAACAAATGAATCTAAAAGGCAGAACATTTTATAGGACAGTAGTTGTGTTAGTCAACTCAGGTACCATAATGGTATACTACAGACTGGAGGGCCTAAACTACAGACACTTATTTTCTCCCAATTCTGGAGGCTGGAGCTCCAAGGTCAAAGTGCCAGCAGGGTGGGTTTCTGGTGAGGCCTCTCTTCTGACTCAAAGACAGTCACCTTCTTGCTATGTCCTCACATAGCCTTTCCTTGGTGTGTATAAGAGGAGAGAGAGAAAGGGGTTTCATGTCTCTTCCTCTTCTTCTAAGAACGTCAGTCCTATCAAATCAGGGCCCTACCCTTATGAGTTCATTTAACCTTAATTACTCCCTGAAAAGCCCTCACTCCAGGCATAACTAAGGATTAGGGCATCAACATATGAGTTTTGGGAATTCAGTCCACTCAACATTCATTGTTCGATGTCTCCAACAAGTCAACAACATTAACAAACAGAAAATATGAGGAGGCTGATGAAAGGTACCTAGAAACATAACAGCCAAATGCAATGTGTGGTCCTTGACTGGGTCCTTGTTTAAACAAACCAGTTATAAAAGATATTTTGGGGACAAAATGAAGAAATTTTAATGTGGATGGGGTGTTACATGGCATTAAGGAATTCTTAATCTTGTTAGGTATTATACTGGTTGGTGTGGCTATGTAGGATGTTTTCTGCATTCTTTCAGAATTGTATAATGAAGCATTTAGGAGTACAAGTATGATATATGTAATGTATTTCACAATGCTTTACAAACAACAGACATAGCAAATATGGGAAAAATAATTCCCATAAAATAATTTTTTGAAGTTTATTTTTTTAGTACTCTCTACACCCAATGTAGGGCTTGAACTCACAACCCCAAGATCAAGTCATATGCTCTTCTGACTGAGCCAGCCAGGTGCCCCAGGGGAAAAATAATTTTTAAATCTAGTTGATGGGTATATATTTATACAGTTCTCTTTACTTTTCTCTGCACTTGAAATTTCTAGAAGTTAAAAAAATACACACAATTCTTTTCAAAAAATTTTCCTATAAAATGCTACCATGTCATCTCCATATGAAATTCTGCTAAAATTATAAGGTATCGTCTATAAATTTATTAATACTTTTACAATTTAAAAAACAGACGTTGTACATTTGTTTTCTGATGGCTTAAAACAACACAAATGCATCTCCTCACACCTCTGAGGGTAGAAGTCCAAAAGGTATGAGTGGGGTCATGCTCACTCTGAAGGCTCTAGAAGAGGATCTCCCCCTTCCTCTTCCAGCCTAGGGTGGTGGCTTGCAGTTCTTGGTGTTTTTCAGTGCATAGTATCATCACTCCAACCTCTGTCTCTATCATCATATGGCCCTCTCCTTATGTGTCTATGTCTGTGTCTTTTCTTTTTTTATAAGGACACCAGTCATACTACGGGCCCAGCTACTCCAATATGACTTCAGCTTCACTTAACTAATAACGTCGGCAGTGACCCTGCTTCTTCTTCTTTTTTTTAAGATTTTTTATTTATTCATAGAGACACAGCTAGAGAGAGAGGCAGAGACACAGGCAGAGGGAGAAGCAGGCTCCATGCAGGGAGCCCAATGTGGGACTCGATCCCGGGTCTCCAGGATCACGCCCTGGGCTGCAGGCGGCACTAAACCACTGCGCCACCGGGGCTGCCCAGTGACCCTGCTTCTAATTAAGGTTCTAGTAAGACCATGATTTTTTTTAAGAACATAATTTTTGGTGGAAACTATTCCACCCAATACATATTACCTCAGGGGGTCTTGCACATCTTCCTGGACCTATTTGGCCAGCTTGTCCCAGAAGGTCATTCCTGGCTATATTTAAAATTCCTGAAGGGCAAAGTTATCCCCAGAAGTACTGAAATAAGATGTCAACTCATGGCTTGATATATGACCAGAGATGCAGTTTCCAGGTTTGCGTCAGGGGTACCATAAGAATAATCTCTGAATACATTTCTTTACCTCTTAATATCATATTATGTTTTAAAACAAGAAAGTTTAGAGATATCTATAGCTTTTAAATGCCAAGTATTTTGGTTTTAGAATTTATTTGCTTAGCTGCTTGGAAAGGAATTGACATCATGTCATTCATGGAACCAGGTAAAGGAGAGCAGATTACACATTACACAAATATTTGGTTTTAGGATTGGGAAAAATGTGCCCAATTGTGAAACTGAATATGAAATAGCTTGTTCTCAAATACACAAATGTCCTCTGTGAAATAAGACTGCCTGAGTCTATTCTTAAGTCGTGACAATTAGAAAATTCTTTCCCTGGATTTTGTATTTGTCACCAAGTTTCTCAGTTATTTATTTTATATCATATTTATAAGGTCCTGGAATTTTACTTAATGCAAAGGATTATCTCTGGTTCCATTTAAGCCAAAAAAGCTGAATGATAACCTGAACACCCTAGCAGAAGTGTATATAGTTATTAGCAAAAGTTCCTACCTCTCTTCACCTCACCCTCTCCAATGAGTTCCTCTCAATAGAAGAAACCACTGCTGACATTTTGAGGTCTTCCCTTGAAGACCTTTAACAGGAATATATAAAAACGACTTATATGTTTCTGTGTATGAGTGAATGTGTAAGTTGTTTATTTACATAAAAGTTGAATTATATATCATATATATTTTAGGACAATTTGTTATTCTTCTTTACCAAGTATATGTCACAAACACTGTTCCATATCAGTATATAATATTTCATCATGCATACATAAAAGTTTATTTAATCCAAGGCTCTCTTTTTTAAAATTTTTTATTTATTCATAAGAGACACATAGAGAGAGAGACACAGGCAGAGGGAGAAGCAGGCTCCATGCAGGGAGCCTGACATGGGACTCGATCCAAGGACCCCCGGATCACGCCCTGGGCTGAAGGCAGCGCTAAACCGCTGAGCCACCAGAGCTGCCCAATCCAAGGCTCTCTTGATGAACATTTAAGTTGTCTCCAATTTTGTAAAGCCTCATTTTAGCAGAGAGCTCTCAGTTGACAATATCCTTTCATTAGTCGTAGCTTTAGTTCAAACTCTTTAAAGGAATCTGGAGGGACTCAGATGGCTCAGTGGTTTAGCACTGCCTTCAGCCCAGGGCTTGATCCTGGAGACCTGGGATGGAGTCCCTTGTTGGGCTCCTTGCATGGAGCCTGCTTCTCCCTCTGCCTGTGTCCCTGCCTCTCTCTGTGTGTCTCTCATGAATAAATAAAATCTGAAAGAAGAAAGAAAGAAAGAAAGAAAGAAAGAAAGAAAGAAAGAAAGAAAGAAGAAAGAAAGGAATTTGGAAAAATAAGATTGGAATGTAGCAATCATGATTTAGCTAAAGGAATATTTAAAACTTTTAGTAGTTTTCCTTCTTCAGTTTTATTATTGGCACTAAAATTAACAAAATATTTTTTTTTAAATTTTTATTTATTTATGATAGTCACAGAGAGACAGAGAGAGAGGCAGAGACATAGGCAGAGGGAGAAGCAGGCTCCATGCACCGGGAGCCTGATGTGGGATTCGATCCCGGGTCTCCAGGATCGCGCCCTGGGCCAAAGGCAAGCGCCAAACCACTGCGCCACCCAGGGATCCCTAAAATTAACAAAATATTAAAGAGGAAAAAGCAAAGGGGAGTTACGATTTCTGGTCCAGCAAGTAAGAAGCTTGAAGGTTGTCACTGTGTCCTAACAAGTAAAAAGCCAGACAAACTGGAAAATTAACGACTCTTCCTAAATCTATCAGAGAAGTGGGGGTCATGGGGCAAACTTCCACAGATAATGAGAATCGAAGTTAGGCAGATAATGAGAATCACAAGTTATCAGAGCAGAATCCTACATATAATAACCCTTGGGGAAACCAGTGCCAGGATAGGAAAACATGAATTATCAGTGAAAAACTGTTGGAGTCTCATTGTGGACAAGTCTGAGAGTAAATACTTCAAGGACCCCCAGGCAGAGAGAGGGGAGGCACACCTCTGTGAGCTTTACCTCCACACTTTGACCAGTTCACAGTGAATACTGGAGAAAAATACCCAGCTGGTTTTGACAGAGGAAGGGGAAAGTAATAATTTTGAAATTCACTGGATCATTCCCTTGTCGTTCTTCGTAACAAGGTCTGTTCTCAGAAGAAATTATTTGCCAGAGCCAAATCTGGGATTTTATCAGAACCTAAACCACCTGGGAGAAGAGAAATATACAATTCCAGCCCACTCCATCTATCCTGTTCCAGGTAAGTTGGTGGAGGTAGGGATGGGGAAAGAGAAGTACTTGGAAAGTTCATTAAAAGACTGAGACACAATCTTAAATCTATAGAATGCTTTTACTTCCCCTCCCCCCCACCTTACTGCCACAATACTAAAGACCTATTGGGGGCAGCTTGGGCGGCTCAGCAGTTTAGCGCCACCTTCAGCCCAGGGCTTTATCCTGGAGACTTGGGATCGAGACCCACATCGGGCTCCCTGCATGGAGCCTGCTTCTCCCTCTGCCTGTGTCTCTGCCTCTCTCTCTCTCTCTCTTTCTGTGTGTGTCTCTTATGAATAAATAAATAAAATCTTTAAAAAAGTTCCTTTTACTTAGTACACCATATATGGCCACAAAGAAAAGATTGAAAGGCATACCAAAGGCAAAAGACAATCTGAAGAGACAAAGCAAGCATTAGAAGCAGACATGGCAGGCAGGTTTGAGTTATCAACTAGGAAATTTAAATAACTATAATTAATATGGTAAGGACCCTAATGAAAAAAGTAGACTGCATCTAAGAAGAGATAGGCAATGTAAGTAAAGAGTTGGAAATTCTAAGAAAGAAACAAAAAGAAATTCTAAAGATCAACAACACTGTAAGAGAAATGGAGAATGCTTTTGATGAGCTCATTAGTAGACTGGAAACAGATGAGGAAAGAATCTCTAAAGTCGAGAATATGTCAATGGAAACTTCCCAAACTGAAAAGCAAAGAGAAAAAATGACTGAAAAAACTCCTACAAAACAATAGAATATCCAATAATTGTGGGGCAGCTAAAAAATGTGCAACATAGGCATAATGGGAATACCAAAAAGAAAAAGAAATACATAAAGGAACAGAAAAGAGATTTAAGCAATAATAAATGAGAATTTCGTCCCAAATTAATGTTAGATATCAAACTACAGATCCAGGAATCTCAGAAAACACCAAGTTTGATAAATGTCAAAACAAACAAAACAACGAAACCCCCGATTATACCTAGGCATATCATTTTCAAATGACAGAAAATCAAAGATAAAGAGAAATCCTTAAAGAATCCAGAGGAGGAAAAACACCTTGCTTAAAAAGAAGCAAATACAAAAAATTACACATGATGTCTCCTTAGGAGGTACACAAGCAAGAAGAAGGTGGGATGAAATATTTAAAGTGTTGAGAGAAAAAAATCTGCCAATTAGAATTCTGTAACCTGTTAAATTATCCTTCAAAAGTGAAGGGGAAAAGGACTCTAGGAAGATGGTGAAGTAGGAAGACCCAGGAATCTGTCTCCCTATATAGACAACAATTGCACTGGCAAAATTTGTCTGGTGTAACTATTTTAGAACTCTAGATCGTATCTTTTTAAAGATTTTATTTATTTATTTGAGAGAGGGAGCACAAGTACAAGGAGGGGCAGAGGGAGAAGCAGACTCTCAGCTGATTAGGGAGCCTGATATGGGGCTCTATCCCAGGACTCTGGGATCATGACCTGAGAAGAAGGCAGACACTTAACCAACTGAGCCACTCATGTACCTTTGGAACTCTAGACTGTATTGAAGGCTTGAAATTTCCATTGAAGACTTGAATGGTAATTTGAGTTTAATTTCAGTCAATTTCAGCTCTTAGTACAATAACAGCTACTCAGCCCCAGCATGTAGCAAACATCTATGCACATGTTCCATGAGCAGCTTACATACAAACTTTGGGAGCTATGATAGTTAAAAAATAAAAATAAAAAAAATAAAAATAAAGAACCATCTCCTCCAAATATCAGTGCTCTGTGCTCTGATTTATTATTATTTTTTCCTATCAGAGGTACACTCAAAGTAGTGGGAAAAATTATTGTTGCAAGCGAAACCCCAAGGATTTAATAGGCCAGTGGATTTCCTCCCTTTAATTTTATTCTTTTCTCCCTTTTGGGAGCCAGACATTAAACACTGGGGCAATCAGAAACAACCGCATATATGGAGGGACTTGGAAAATCACTGTGAATGCCAAGAAAAAGGTGCAGGTTCAGAAAAGATCTGAAAATACACTAATTTACACTTCAGACCTGAGACCTGATCCTTGGTATAGAAACAGCTGACAATAGTAGAAGAGAAGAAGAAGGAGACAGACATGGAAAAGGAGGAGAGAAAGAGGAGAAGGAAGAAGATGGAGCAGAGGAAGGAGAAAGAAAGAAAGGAAGAAAGAAAGAAAGAAAGAAAGAAAGAAAGAAAGAAAGAAAGAAAGAAAGAAAAGGAGAAAAAAATAATAAAAAATGAGGAGGAGAGGGGGACGAGGGAGAATTGGAGGAGAAGGAAGAGGAAAGGGAAAGAAAATAAAGGGAAAAGATTAAAATGAAAACCCTGGGGAAAGGGGGATAATATAATGTTCAGAATTATCATTATTAGACTCAGATATCTAGTGTTCCACAAAATAATAATAAGGCATACAGAGAAACAGAGACTATGGCCCATTTAAACTAACAAACAAATAGAAAGGCCTGATGGCACATATACTACCCAAAGACTTTAAAACAAGTATCTTAAAAGGACAAAATGGAAATAATCAATGAGGAAATAAAAAGTCTAGAAAGGAAACAAATAAAATAAATTCTGGAGCTGAAAAGTACAACAAATTAAGAATGCACTAGAGGGATTCAAAGGCATATTTGAACAAGCAAAAGAAAGAATCAGAGACTTTGAAGATAGGACAATTAAAATTATGGTGTCTGAGTAATAGAAAGAAAAAAGATTGAAGAAAAGTGAATAGAGCTTAAAGGATCTGTGGGATGTCATCAGGTGGACCAACATATGCATTATGGGGGTCTCAGAAGAAGAGAGTAAAAGGCAGAGAATGTTTGAAGAAATAATTGTCAAAATTTTTCTTTTGTACTTTGAAGTTTGGCAAAACTGTCTCTCAACTTCATCTAAGGTGAAAGATAGTTTGTAATTCTCCTTTCTTTTTTGGTATGCTGATTTCCTCCTCAAATTTAGATGGGGCTAGCAATGTTAGTACTCGCCTTTTTAACATGGTACAAAAATTGTATTAAATTACAAAAGAACAGAAGGTACTAGATCAGCTGCTCATTCTTCTTTCTGCTAGCACTGCACCTGAGAATGTGTGTTGGTCAAACGAATCACACATGTCCTCTTGTGTCCCCCATCCCTGTGCGGACAGCTGGTTAAATAGCATGTGGCTGCCCTTCTCTGTCATCTATGCTGTCTCTGAAGATTAGAAGAGATGTCTCCTTGGTTGCAGCCCATAAATCTCTAGCCCAATGTCACCAAACAAAACCAATATTTTGATGTCACATCACCAAAACAATAAAAGATGACAGAAACCTATTAGTGCATATAATAAGATATGGCCTCCAAATGCACAACTATAGATTGATAGTAATGAGAAAATATAATGAAAAAAATAAAACCAGGAAATGTTAAAAAACAACCTCAGTGTTAATAATTCTGAGCCAAGGCATCAGAATAGATTTCTTTCTTTTTTTAAAAAAGATTTTATTTATTTATTAGAGAGAGAGAGAGAGAGAGAGAGAGAGAGAGAGCATGAGCAGGGGGGAAGTGGAGAGGGAGAGGGAGAAGCAGACTCCCCACTGAGCAGGGAGCCCGTGGTGCTCGATCCCAAGACCCTGGGATCATGACCAGAGCCTAAGGCAGATGCTTAACCGACCGAGCCACCCAGGCACCCAATTTTATCTTTTCTTTAAAAAATCTGCTTTATATCCACAGTTTTCCTTTAAAATGCCTGTGTGTTCCCACAGCCTAAACCTGGCATTAAAAAAATTTCTCTGAAATGAGTTTTCTGTGAAATGATACTTTAACATTATAATAAGAGTTACCAGTTTTCCCTTTTGGTCATTGTCTTTAAACACTAACCAAGTCTTCTTAAAGGATCTGCCCTAGAACTTCTATGGTTTCAAATTTCTTAAACATGAGGCAGGGAGGAAGGGCCCCCCACACTTTCTCCAACAAGGAAGGCTGAGCTGAAGTTCCCAGTTATGCTTCACCGGCGACCTCACTGAACAGAAGGCATGCTCTCTGTTGGCACATGTTTAGGCTTTTTTGGTATTACTTCCCTTGCATTAGTTCACAGCTGGAATTTCCCTGATTGTAAAGGGTTTGAATCAGCCACAAAGCTGTAGCTTAAGATTCTTAATGAAATTTCCCAAATTTAATAGGAAAAAGTCAAACCCAGAATTACACCCACTGGCAAAATATTTTTGTTAGGAAGAATTTTTAATCGTAAAAGTAACACATACTAGTTGCAAAGATTTCAAACAGAAAAGATGTGTAGAAACAAAAGGGATAAAGCCCCAATTCCATGTCATTCCCCAGGCTAACATTTTGGAATGATTCTTTCCAGCTGTGTATGTGAGCGAGCAAGAGCAATGTGATGCTCTTACTACAACCTGTATTACTTTTCTCTCTCTCTTTGATTTCTTTCCTTTTTTTTTTTTTTTAAAGATTTTATTTATTTCTTCATGACAGATACACAGAGAGAGGCAGAGACACAGGCAGAGGGAGAAGCAGGCTCCCTGCAGGGAACCTGAGGTGGGACTCAATCTCAGGACCTCGGATCACACCCTGGGCTGGAGGCAGACGCTCAACCCCTGAGCCACCCAGGCGTCCCACTTAATCTTCTCTTTTGAATTCACAATATGTCATGGACATCTTCCATGTCATTTTCAGCAGGTCTTTTGAAGTATTATTTAATGGTGTAGATGCTACTTTTTCTGTAATTCATGCTCATGGTAAAAAGAAAAAAATGTAAACAGTACAAAAGGCTGTTTTTCATCCCTACATTCCCAGGCTGCTAGTTCCCCCGCCCAGAAGCAGCCATGCTATTTGGGTTTTTCTTCTTGGTGGATCCACCCGAAGACACTGTGCTACTGGTATGTAGGCATTCAGCGAAGATCCTCCTGGTGCCTCTGCAAGGTCCTTGGTACCTGTCTTCCCTTTGGTCAGACATATCCAATGCTTCAGTATCAGGAAGGATTGTCCCAAGAGGAATACAATAAGAGAGAGCCCATGTTTTATTCTGGGCTTAAAATCTAGGTTTCTGAAACCCACAGTGTTGTCATGAAGGTGAATTTTTTTTGCTAATAATGGTTGGGCTTCTTTAAAAAAATAAAATTGAGTAATAACACAGATAGTGAGGCACTCAAATCTTAAGTTTACAGCTTGATTAAATTTTAAATTAACTTCCATGTAACTCCCTTCATAGTTAAGATATGAAACATTCCCAGACATCCAGGAAGAGTCAGGCTTTCGGAAAAGAAATAGAGATTTTGAGTACCAAAAAATTAAGAACAAGAAGAGATTAAAGCATAGAGTTCATACATTAAAATGTCTTCCAAAAGAGATGACATGTTCTAGGAGAAAAACATTTGTCTCTCAGAAGACGTCCTGCACCCTGCTTTCCATTAAAGCCAAGAATGAGGTGTTATGGACTGAATTGTGTCTTCCCACACAAATTCACATGCTGAAGCCTTAACCTCCAATGTGACTGTTTTTGGAGACAGGGCCTTTAAGGAGGTGATTAGGGTTAGATGAGTTCATGAGAATGGGGCCCTATTCCAAGGGCTGGTGCCTTTACAAGAAGAGGGAGACTCCAGAGCGTTTGCGCTCTCTATGCGCAGTCACCAAGGAAAGGCCATGTGAGGACACAGGGAGCAGGCAGAAGTCTGTAAGCCAGGAAGAGAGCTCTAGCCAGAAAGTGAATTTGCAGGCACCTTGATCATTGGCTTCTAGCCTCCAGAATTGTGAAAAAACGTCTGCTGTTCTAGCCACTGTCTGCTGTTTTGTAAAACCATGGACAAAGAACAACAGACTCCCCAGAGAGATGCTGGGGAGTCTGAGAGCAGAAGAGGCCTGGGCCCTCTTTTCAGGGTACAGCCCAAGGGGACTGCCAGCCTCCCAGATGTCCTGGTACCACAGGACATGGCAGCAGAGCAGAAGTAACAGGCGATGGTCCGAGACAGCCATCTGAGCCCCCCACCCCATGCTCAAGCCTCCTGGGATGACGAGAGAGGGCTGCAGGGGCCTCTGGGCCAGGCTCCAGCCAACCCAGCCCAGGCTGCACAAACCAGAGGCAGTGCAGGACCACAGAGTCCCGCAGAAGATGCCCCTGGACCACGATCCCACTCTTCCTCACCTTCTGTGCGATGATGCCCCTGCAGACAGGAGGAGGGGCACAACCTTCGTTTCACATCTTTACCTGCCTCGACTGACCACATTTACCTGGAAAAGATGGCCTTAATTTTCTGCTTATCAAGCAGATAGAATACCCAAGGCAAGAATTAAGCTCAATTATAGGAAAATATTAACAGTTTTCTATACCCAAGCTGTGGTCTGTGAAATTTGTACTAACAACAAAAACCACTTATGTGGATGTGGTTACCCATGCACGTGCTCGCATGCGTGCGTGTGTGTCCACCTGTGTCTATCCCCACCTACTGATCTTCAGTTTCCCTAGCTTACAAGTCATTTAGAGTTGGGCTCTGGGGAATCCAGGGCAGGGAGTTAGTAAACCCATAGCGGTTGGTTAGTAGACATTAAAAGCTGAAGTACTTCTTCCCCTGCAGATTGGAGCACCATCAGGGCAAAGACTAACAGGAAGGTCACTAAGACAAACTGCACTGCACACCAGAGCACTGTTGCTTCCCTCCGGAATCCTATTAGTTTAATTGAACGCAGCATGACTCGCAGATTCATAACACCAGCGTTAGCAGTTTGGGGAAGAGCTTGCCCAGTTACCGATACAATTGCTTGCACTAAATACCATTGCAAGGAAGGATTCGGAGGAAGTTATTTCCATTCTCTCTAGAGAGTGGTCCATTTCAGCAATTTCGTTGATCTGGTTACGGAAATCCTTTGTGATATCTAATCCTAATATACGAATAGTAGCAATGTGGTGGCTTTGGGACATGGCCAATTTTGCTGGCTGAACTCTATTTCCCAGAATTCACCTCCTTGTACATGGCTAGTTGAGGTGGCCATAAGAGACGGACGTATGGAAGGGTAGGCATGAAGCAGTAGGCCTGTACACATTGTCACCTACCCATGGGCTCACCTGTGAGTGTGGAAAAGCAGTGGGCTGCATTGTTCCACCTTCCCTGAGCCAAGACCTGGGTCAGGTATGGATGTCAGCTTTGTGACGAATTGTGCTAGCTTCTCCCGGAGGACACCTGTACCATTAGAAGCTGTCAGAGCTGTCACAGCTTGGAGTCCACTGTCATGGGTCCAGCTCATGCTTGTGGGTCCCAAATTGTCCTTCCTTCCCCATGTTATATCCCTTTACAACCACTGCCCAGCCCATGGATTTCAGGTTCTAGCTGCAGGTGCTAAGACAATAGCCTTAAAGAGGCTCCTTGTTCCCACAGTTACATGAGGCCAAATTCCTTAACATATAGTTTCACATATACCCATACCTCCAAGTGGTTCTGTTTCTCTGATTGATTCCTGACTGATAGCAGAATTTGGTACTGGAAGTGGAGTGGTTCCAGAGGAATGGAATCTTAAGGCTGAATTCTCTTAATTGATTCTGGGCTTTCTGAAATTGGTTGTCTGGTCTGATTAAAGATATTAATGACTCTATTTCCAGTGGTAACAGGGACACTGACAGTCTGTGACATGCTCTGGCAAAACCGTTTACTCAAATTATCTTCTTTTTTTTAAAAAAAAATATTTTATTTATTTGTTCATGAGAGACACACAGAGAGAGGCAGAGACACAGGCAGAGGGAGAAGCAGGCTCCCTGTGGGGAGCCCGATATGGGATTCGATCCCAGGACCCTGAGATCAGGACCTGAGCCAATGGCAGAGGCTCAATTCCTGAGCCACCCAGGCGTCCCTCAAATTATCTTCTATAGATACTTGTAATCAGATACCTAGAGAAGGCAAGGCTCTAGATGACCAAGCACTCGTGGCCACAGATGAGTTTAGTAAAAATAAAGACTACAATGGAACTAGTTGCTTGTTTCTAAGTGTGCTGGAGAACTTGAAAGAAAGAGAATGATAATCTCAAGGCTTTAAATTCCCAGCTCAAAGTCCACATAAGGAATCTGAACATTCCTGTGGCTGCCCAAAACAAAACCCTGATCTGTATACACAGAGAGGGCTAACATTTCTGAAAAGCACACCCCAAGTCTAACCTGAGTATGGCTGAATTACAAAGCAGATTGAATCGCCGCCCAGGGTCTCTTGTGTTACCATTAGGGCACTGCCTAGAAAGGAATGGGTTGCAGACAACTGGAATGGGGCCATATGGGCAGGTTCTAACGAAGCATGCCAAGAACAACATTTCCTAGAATCTTCCTCCCAGTAGAGCTTCAGTTTGGAGGTTACCAAGGACAGGACTGCCCACACAATTTTGAATGTGGATGTGAGTACCCCAAACAAGCAAAATAAGAATTATTCAGATACTTTTGTAACTTTAAAAAATTCAGTGGAAATCATTTCTTTTGATTCATATAACTTACAATGATGCCTGGATCCTACAAGAATTAATTCATAAAAGACACTGGCACATCTTTCAGTTACATTTTATGTTTATCATGTTTTATATCTGTTTATTACCCTCCACTAAAATCTTGGCTAGAGTAGTGATATCCTTTGAGTTTTTCTTCTTAGAGAAAGTACAAGTCATAGAAAACTCAATGTAAAAACATGAATCCTTACATGAGGAAATGCTGCTTGTTCATTCTTCCAATTTTGCATTCTATAATTATTGCTTGTGTACCACAAAAGTGAAATCTAAAGAAACTTTCTCCTGTGCTACATGGACCCAGAAACATACGAAGTGATTTCCCCCAAAACCAAACAGTTACCAGGCATTCAGCTTCCTGCTTGGATGTGAGCTCTTTTCTAGGGCAATGGATTTACTTATTCATTTAGTAAAGATTTATTTATCAAAGAGCAAGAGAGAGAGAGAACACAAGCTGGAGAGGCAGGGAGAGGGAGAGAGAATCTCAAGCAGATTCTAGGCTGAGTGCGGAGCCAGACGCAGGGCTCCATGTCTCAACCCTGAGATCAGGACCCTGAGCTGAAACTTAAGAGTTGGACACTTAACTCACTGTGCCATCCAGGCACGCTGGCAATGGACTTACTTTTAATGCCTACACTAGGTTGTGTGTGTGTGGCTGGACTCTATTTACACGGACTGGCAATATGCCCAACTGAAATATTGAGACTCCTTGCAACTTGGTGGATGCATGCAGCCAAATTCTGGCAAGTGAGGTCAGAGAGAGTAATGAATGCCAACTTCAGGGAAACCCGGTTAATGCGAGCTGATGGGGCCAGGAGGGCTACGGCTGGCTCTCCTGGAATGTGAATGTGATCACTGGAGCTCCAGCAGCTATCTGGGACCTTTAGCTAATATTGAGAATAAAAGCGATATGTGGTAGAGAGGAAAAATAGATAGCTTGTGGATCCCCAAGTTGCCCAACCCGTCCTGAACTATGTATCTGAATTTGTATCCTGTGTACACCATTCTTTTTTCTAATCTATTAGTAGGGGCCACAATATTTCCTAACTGGTATACTCTGTGATTCTAAGGTATTTCCACTTTCTAGGTGAACTCACCACTGCATTAGGACAGTCCAAGTCCATTCTACTGTCACCTCCACAAACAGCCACTGGTTTCCTGGGGTGCAAAGGTTATGGGAACTTGGCCTCCTCACAGGGAACAGCTAACATCTCCACCCGAAGGCTCGTTGTTCTGAGCAGCAGCACATCTAAACCTGACTCCCTTTCTCTTCACTTGGCAGCAGGGGGGTGCAGTTCCCCCTCACAACTCCTTTTATTTCCTGCCACCATGCCTCTTTCAGCCAGAGTCGTGCCTCGACAGGCGTGGTAAGCTGCTTCCAAGGATGGAAACGGCAGGACGGCTTGCCTGGGAGCTCCAGGGTGACGGTCAGCCAAGGCTAGGGAGCCTGCCGAGGCTCCACGCCTCTCCTTACACCTGCTTCTCTCTCCTGAGCTCTAAGAGGTGCTGTGGCCTCTCTATTTCCACTTCTTTCCGTGCTTCCATTTGGTCTCTTCACAAGGTACTCATTTTTCCAGATCATACCAACATTACACATTCTTACTAATGAACACCAGTTATTTTTCCTTCTCCAGGACAATGAATTTCCTCTTTGCTCATCAATGTCCATAACATTCTTCTTTCTGTAATAGTCTTCTAGTGTGTATGTCCACTCTTAGTATCTTTTAAAATTTCTACCTCCCTGTAGAAGAAGTCCATCTCTGCATTTTAAAGTTAGGTGACAGCTTAACCATAGAATTCACTTAATTTGAATAGATCAATATAGATTTTTAGAAAGTAGTAGAACCTCCTGACTCCAATACAACAATTTTTTTTTTAGGTTTTATTTATGTATTATTGAGAGACACACACAGAGAGAGGCAGAGACACAGGCAGAGGGAGAAGCAGGTTCCTTGCAGGGAGCCCGATGTGGGACTTGATCCTAGGACCCCGGGATCATGCCCTGAGCTGAAGGCAGACTCTCAGTTGCTGAGCCACCAGGTGCCCCACAATAATCTTTTGTGAAGAGTGGAGTAGCCTCTCTTCCTCTGATTAAAAGCCCTGGACTCAAGCAAAGTTTCCATAAAAATGCAAAATATGCATCTCCCCTGGCCACCCCCAACACTTCTAGTGTGTTATCAACCCTCTGTATCTCAGTTGTTATGGATAATAAACAATCGTGAAATATCAGTGGCTGAACACTACCACTGATTTCTCACTCTCCTTACACGTGTGCTGAAGGCTAGCAAGAAGGTCCATTTGTTATTACCACTTTTAGGGACTTAAGCCAGCAGACTCTGCCATTTTTAAACTAAACTTCAGTTGCCTGGGCAGAGAAAGTGCCAGAATTGTGTGTGGGCTTTCCCCACCTCACTGCTTCTCACGATTCCATCAGGCCTAGTCAGAGGCCCCATGCAGCTGCCGGGGTGAGGCTGGGAAACAGGGAACACAGAAGAGTCAACAGAGTATTTGGTAAGGAATAAAAGCTCCTGCCATAAGTCACACACACAACTGGACTGAAATCAGATTTAATACTTAAATCGAATCATTTTACAGTCATTTGGATTGAGAATTTTTAGTTTTCTACTTAGAAGCCATTATTTTCTAAGCATTAGTTTTTATTCCTTGCTTTAATATCAATTTGTTCGATTGTTTTTTGCCTCATTTACTGTGCAAAATTTACAGAGCTCTAGCACAGATCTATCCAATCTTACCTATAAGAACAGCAAGGCTAATACACACAGAGGCCAATATAATTACTACTTAGAGGAATTCTGATTTCTTTCCCCCTCCTTGCAATTTGCCTCTATACCCCATGGCACATTTTCCCCCTAAAGACATGAAAAGTTACAGAATTTCTCAGTCCCATTTTCTCCTCCACACCTAAAATGGTAGTTATTCAACTTCTTGGAATGCCACTGCATGGCAGCCAGAGAGGGTGTCCCTGGGATCCCCCTTATTTCCACTGGTCAACTTTTGGGGAGAGCCTTAAGTATTCCTACAGCCTTGATTAGAAGCTGGGAATTGTGCATTGGGCTACCTTGCTGTTACCTCGACTTACGCAATCTGAAGTACCTGGAACAGAGGGTGAATTTTGCTTTTGGTTTGCTCTTAGAGTCCCTCAACCACTCAGACGTCTCATGCCACATGCCGTCTGGTCTCTACCTGGAAAAGAGTCAGCTCACTTCCCATGTCTTGGGTTTCCTATTACTCTGTCCAAAGTACAATTGTAGTGGTGGGGCTTTCACATCAATCTCTTTTTGACAGTAGCTGCAGCATTTCAGATGGGTTAAGAACTGCTGAGAAGAGATCCATCCGAAGACCCCTGATTATATTTATATTAAACCCCTGATTCAATTAAGATAACATCAAAAGTAAGGCGATCACACAGGGCACTGGCAGATAGAGCTTATTTTAGAGGAGCTTCCCTTAGACCCCAGAGACCTCAGGAGTTACGTGCCCTCACATAACAGGAGTTATGTGAGTTATGAGTCTCAAAGACCACAGCATAAGGTCTTACCAGATCTGAAAATTGATTCTTGGCTTGCCACTGCCCTTTCAAACTGGAGGCTTCCAAAAGAACACAGTAGCAACCTATGCACTTTCCTTTAACTTAATGTCTTCAAATACTGGCTTCTCCTTTTCTTGAGCCAAACTTCTTGTCAGGCCCTATGCTTATCCAAGGAGAGCAGCAAAGTGCCCCAATATCCTTGAGTAATTAACTCTGCTTCTGACTTCCCAAATCTGGAAAGCCCACTTCTCCACATCTAAGTAAGTACTTCTGTTCATCATCACAGTACTTCATCACTAGTTTTATTTGCATATTTGCTTATTTACATGCTTATTGTTTAGCTCTCCCCGGCAAGACTAGCAGACCACAGTCGTGTTCTCCCCCCTCAATGAATATACAAGGCCTAGTGCTTAGCACATAAATGTTCAATAAATATTCATTCAACAAATTAATGAGCAAGGATTATTCCATTAATTCCAAATGGTCTGGTCTAGCTGCCCCTTAAGGTGCCCATTAAAGACAGGCAGTCACAACAAAAGCAAAAATAACCAAGTGGGACTACATCCAACTAAAAAGCTTCTGCACAAAGAAATCATCAACAAAGTGGGAAAAAATATTTGCAAACCATCTATTTGATAAAGGGTTAATATCCAAACTATACAACTCAATAGCTAGGGAATCCAAATAAAAAAAAATCCATTAAAAAATGGGCAAAGTACCTGAACATTTTTCCAAAGATATACAAATGGCCAACATGAAAAAATGTTCAGTATCACCAGTCATTAAGGAAATACAAATTAAAACTACCATGATATCACCTCATGCCTGATAAAATAGCCATAATCAAAAAAAGGATGGATATGGAGAGAGGGAACCCCTGTGCACTGTTTGTTGAAGTGTAAATTGGTGCACAGTGACTATGGGAAACAGTATGGAGGCTTCTCAAAAAATACTACTACTACTTGTCGTGAAACAATTCCATTTCTCGGAATATATCCAAAAATTTTAAAAAATTAACTCAAAAAGGTATCTGCACCCCCATGTTAATAGCAGCATTATTTACAATAGCCAAAACATGGAAATAACCTAGGTGTTCACTAATGGATGAATGGATAAGGGAGATGTGGTATGTGTGGTAGAATATTCAATCACAAAAAACAACAAACAAAACAAAAACCCCACAATAAAACAGGAACTCCTACCATTTGTGGCATAGATGGACCTTGAAGGCATTATGCTAAGTGGAAGAAGAGAAACACAAATACTGTATAATCTCACTTAATATATGTATTAAAGGTCTTCGGGATTTAAATTAAGGCAAGTTTTTCTAAGATGCCATTAGCTAATTTTGAGGTTAACACTGAGATCTGTATTTTAAATCACTTAGGAGGCTGTGCAGAGTGGATTGGTACAAAGAAGCACAGGAGGCAGGAGTCTACTGCTGTGCCCCTCATCTGTAATGAAAGTTTTAAGTAGGGTTAAGCAGAACTTTGTAACCAACTGGATGTGGAGCCCAGTAGAGGAATTTAGAATGAATCGCAGGTTTTTATTTTTATTTTTTTAAGCTTTTATTTATTCCTGAGAGACACAGAGAGAGAGGCAGAGACACAGGCAGAGGGAGAAGCAGGCTCCGTGCAGGGAGCCCAATGTGGGACTCAATCCCGGAACCCCAGGATCACGACCTGAGCCCAAGGCAGACGCTCAACTGCTGAGCTACCCAGGCGTCCCGTATCTCAGGTTTCTGATGAGTGCCACCAAATTAACTAGAAAAGACAGAAGGAAGGGGAGTTCAGGATGAGGGAGATAACACTCAATTTTGGAATGTAAGAAATTATGCCATTACCATTTACGGAATTGTGTATGTGGTTTATAACTCAGACCTAACACTAGGGCAGGAGTGGAGGAAGTTGCATTTAATCAGCACAGAGGAATTTGATAAAGACTTGGGCAAAGATCAGATCATTCAAGATAAGTGTGTAAAAATCAAAAGCTCAAAGATGGAGTTCTTAGGAACTCCAATATTCAACAGACAGAAGAGAAACCATCAAAGTGAAAAGGCAACCTACTAAATGGGAGAAAGTATTTACAAACTATGTACTCAATAAAATATTAGTCTCCAAAATATATATAAGGAACTCCTACAACTCAATGGCAGAAAACTCATAAACCAGTTTAAAAAGGCAAAGAATACACAGCCATCCAAAGACATATAAATGACCAACAGGTATATGAAAAAACGCTCTAATTGGGGAAATGTGTGCACACACAATCACCTTATACTGGCAAATGTTGAAGATGTGGAGAAGCTTTAACCCTTGTGCTCTGCTGGTGAGAATATAAAATGGTGCAGCTGCTATAAAGTATGGAGGTTCCCTCAAAAATTAAAAATACAACTACGAACATGACCCAGCAACCCTACTGTTGGGTATTTATCCAAAAGAATTAAAAATCAGGATTTTGAAGAAGTATTAGCAGTCCCATGTTCACTGTAGTACTGTTCATTATAGTTAAGATGTGGAAACAACCTAAGAGTCCACTGACAGATGAATGGATATAGAAAATGTGGTCCTTGAACAATACAGGCTTGAACTGTGTTCAACTGCAACTTATTTGCAGATGTTTTTTCACTATGTTAGACACATTTTTTGGAGATTTGCAACAATTTGAAAACACAGATGAGCCATGTTGCTTAGATTTACCAAGTGTTAATGTTTCCAATACTGTATTATGAACATAACTGTAATACTATATGCCATAAAAATTTTGTGATTCATTAATTTATGTAATGCTAGGCTACCTGGAAGCTACCATATTGTTTACAGTAGGCCACTGTGAAGCAATTGTATTGATTACATTAGGTTACCATAAAGCCATCATATTGCTGCCTGTTATCAATGCATGAATCATTATTCTAAAGAAATCTGAATTTCTTTTCCACATTACCTTTTCATTTTTGATGTCTAGTGTTAGTGATATGTATCACATCTCCAGTATTTTGTATAATACTGATACAGGTACTGGCAGATAATTCATTTTATAAACAGAACATAAACTTATGGCATCAACATAGTACAGTACTTTAAATGTATTTTCCTTGATTTTTTGAACATTTTTTCTTTAGCCAACTTTAAGAATATAGTATAGAATACATGTAACACATAAAATAGGTGTCAACTGTTTGTTATTGGTAAGCTTTCCAGTCAACAGTAGGCTTTTGGGGAAGTCAAAAGGTACACACAAACTTTTGAGTGCATGGGGGATCAGTGTCCTTAACCCCTGTGTTGTTAAGGGTCAACGGTATACATACAATGGAATGCTATTCAGCCTTAAAAAAGGAGATTCTGTAATATGTAGAAACATGGATAAACCTTGAGAGCATTATGTGAAGGTAAAACAAGCTAGTCACAGAAAGCCAAATACTAAATAAATAAAAATAAATTAAAAAAAAGAGAGCCAAATATTGGGTGATTCTATTTACATATCTAAAATAGTCTAATTCATTGAATCAGAGTGGAATGGTGGCTGCCAATGGCTGGGGAGAGGAAAACAGGAAGAAATGGGAATTATATTCAACAAACTTAAAATTTCTGCTAAGCAAGATGAAAAAACTCTAGAAATCTGCTATACAACACTGTAACTATAGTCAAGAATAATATATTACACACTTAAAGATTTGTTGAGGGTAGATCTCATGTTAAGTGTCCTTACCATAATAAATCAAGAGTCAGAAAAACTGAGGCAAAGAAAGCAGAGAAAGGTCTTACTGAGTCAAAGGAGAAAGCTTCAAAGAGCTCCTTTGAAGTCAAGAAGTCATGTAAGGTAAAAACTGAAGAGTAAACTATCTCTGGCTGTAGTACAAGTTAAGAGGACTATCCTGGGTCATTTCTGCAGTGATGCAGGAGAAAGTCAGACACTAGGTGGGTAAAGGGTAAATGGGAAATGGGAAATAGAAGCAGTTAGTTGAGTGTAGATGACCTTCAAGAACTTTCTTGACACAAAAAGATTATCTTGCTGTACTACTTTGTGGTATAATGGACCTTACATCTTTATGAAAGATTTACCAGGGACTGAAAGTTTGCTTACTCCTAAAATAAACCAAAAATGCGGAAAACAAGGCAAAAGGAACATAAGGTGAGTCATTACATTTTTAAAAGATGAAACAGATATATTCAATGAATGGTATTATCAAACTTTCACATTTGGCAAAACGAAAACAATTATGAGTTTGTTAGACTGTTAAGGTGATGCTCATGTGACAGAGGCTTGAGTGTCTTGTCTAGACAACAAGAATATATCACCAGTAACCTGACAACTGACTGGATATTTAGCCCAGACTCAACACTTGGTTGGGAAATTAGATGGTAAAGAAGCCAAAGCTTCACTCAGGAAGAACTCTGGTCTCTTTATAATAGAAAATGAGGAAAGCACAACATCCAACACAGAATAACACAGTGATTTTGAAAACCGCATTGAACTGCTGTACTCATTTGAAAATAATTTAATACCATTATTATTAATGGATAATATCATTATCCATAAATACTTTTCTAAGTAACAAAAGGAATACTCTTTCTTTTTTTTTTTCTAACTTTCTTTTGTGCTTTCACCTAACCAATTTTGATAGGAAGACTATTTGATAAGTAACTAAAAAAGATCTCAAAAAGCAAGTGACCAGCATTTTGAACCAATTTTCAATTTAAATGTCAATTTAAGTTATAAAAAAGTGAGAGTAAACCCTTAAAGAAACATTCATTATCTGAAGCAGAGCTGACCTAAGATAATGCACACAAACCAACATAGTCTATTTAATAAAAATATTTAATGCTGCCAAAAAGTATAAAAATACAGTAGGAATGGCAGTACAATACAAAGTAGTCTCTCCTAATTTATTTCTTTTACATCTTTCTACATTTCATACATGTATTAAAAAACTTAACAATACATCAAATTAGAGGGTTCTGCAAAGTCTTCTGCTGGTGATGCTCTTCGTTCCCTGGATGTAAAGTTTACTTTGTAAACAGACAAATGTGAGGCAATCTACAGGTTTATCAAGCCTCACTTTAGTTTCCGGAGTGGGCTTCAGGTCTTGCTTTGCACATCAATGGTTCAAAATTTATAGCTGCAGAATATTCTCAAGTCATGAATATTTAGGTGTCTGTCAATCTTGGCCTAAAACATAAAATAAGAAGTCATCTATTCAATTCATATTTACCAAACACACAGACATACACAGATACACACAAACATAAAAGGACTAACAGTGAAATAAAAAGTCAACTAAAAAACATTCCAACATGTCACATTCATCCACACTAAGTGCTTCACTGTTATCCTGGTAAATCTGCTTACATACTCAATTTTCAAACAGAATTGGTGGTGTGAGGTAGACTCATGTTAAAGCACCATAACTTACATGACTTTTTAAAGAATTACTAACTCTGAATTTCTCAGGTCATCCTGTATTACTCAAGAAATGACCTCCATGTGAGATACTGACAGATGGAAAGGTTTTAAAAAAAAATGTAGCCACAACAGTTTCACAAGATTTTATGGCATGTGCTAGACTTACCAATACTTTGGAATTCAATGCAAAAGTCTAATCCAATTTGAACCTCCACTGTATCATACTATTAAAAATATTATTAATGTAATGTCTTAACATAAAATTGGCTTAAATCTTTAAATCAGACTGTTAGCAGCATGCTTCTTTTGGTCCTGAAGGATAATACTAATGATTATAGCAGTACAGAACCAAAGTGACATGATTTAAGTTAAAGTATTAAAAAAAGAGACATAAAATAATTGAGACTTACTGTATTTTAATATTGAAAAGATTAAAGAGAACTTAAGCAACAGATGAAATAACTATTTTAAGTGCAGTTTTTGGTATGTGATGATATTTCACAATATTTGCAAATAACTGAACTTTTGAGGTAAATGGTATTTCTGTTCTTCCCCTGACTTCCCTCACCATAACAACAAAAAAACCCCAAACGTAAATACTTCTCATTGTGTCTCCACATATATAAATAGGAATATAAACCATGCCCACACATACCCCCCAGTCAAAAAACCCTCAAAATACTGCAAACTGGGCTTCTTCCTGACTACTGACTCTTCCTACTAAACAATAATACCAAGCACCTGGTGGTGTTCTGAACAGTCCTTTTCTTTTATTGTCCAACATTGACACAGAAATGTCAAGGTATCAAGAAAACCTTTTAAGGAGATGTCTGTAAGTCACAAAACCCACTACAGGTGCTTACTGCATGGTCCTAATGAACCCTGCACCACATTGGATGGAAGTAAGGAAAGGGACCTCTTACTGACTCTGCTGCAAAATATGTATTTACTTCCCACACATTCAGAAAATCAGCTCATCAAAGTAACTCCATTCAATCAATCAAGGTGAATGAAATAATCGTCTGGTTTAGAGAATATTCTGACGTTTCAGTATTTCTTTGGTTCAGTGGCAGTGCAGACTGTTTTCACAATTTTTTTTTGGAGGTAAAGTTTGACTTGGTTGACTTAAAAAAAAAAAGCACTACTTTGAATTTTAATAAGTTAAAGTAGCAGTCTAATTCTTTCTGTTTAAATATTTGAATATTCCATAAAAAACAGAGCCCACATGTCATAATGGAAGCAGCATGTGGTTTGGAGTTACTGGAATTCTACAGACGGGAGTGTGAATTTCAGCTCTCATGTAATAGCCGTGCAATCATGGGCAAGTTACTTATTCTCTGTCCTGGTTTTCTTACTTTAAAACAGGGTGATGCATCTAGATGAGGTATGAAGCAGATTCAATTTAGATTATGCAGGTCAGCTGACTGGCAGCACTGCAAGTGTCCAACATACACTGTTGTTTTCCCTAGCACGGTGACAGAGATTCACCTATGAAGGATAAACTATTGTTTGTAATAACTAAAAAAAATTAATAGTGTTTTTTAAAACTCACTTTTTTCTTTGTAAATATTATTCTGAAGGATAAGAAAATAAGGTAAAATCACTGGGAGTATTAACTTTTATAAAATGTATCTATTTGCAAAACTGAAGACAAATGGGCTTTATTTTAGGAAAAAAAAAATGTTCAATTGAATCATTTTTTTTTTTTGCTGACTTGTTCAATAAGTCAAAAGTAAACTGGGTTCAAAGAAATTAAGTGGAATAATTAGCCATGCTTGCCTCCTTCTTTGGAGAAAGCAGCCTGCACATACTGCCCACTGCCCTTATTCTGGAACTGGGCCAGGTTTACAAACAGAGAATGATCCTCCCAAGCTGGCTCTATATCCGAAGTAATAGAAAGTCAAACTGCATCCAAAGTATTCTTTGCCACCAGATATTCACACTTTTTTTTTTTTTTTTACTGAAAAGAATCAAAAAACCTTCTGTAAGGCGAGCAAAAGCATTACCTTACAGACAAAACAAACTTATCTAGTTTCCCTCTCCCGAATTCACCAAACTCAAAATAACTTCAATGATTTTATGGTAGTAATTTGAAATACCAACACCTTCGTGTCTATAAAATCTGTCAAATTAGAGCAACAATAAAGAATGGATGTTCTTTCAAAAATGGTCTCCATAAAGAAAAAAAATCCCCATGCAATTCTCCTTATAACTTCCCAAAATACACTATGTAATGAAAAACCAGACAGTACTGGACTCCGTAAGTATATTGTCACTATATCCTACAATTCCTTTATTCTGCTGTACATTATAAATCCAAAATAGAAAGAGTTCAAAAGATTCAACTTTTCAATCTCCCAGCAGACTTCAGATGGTCAGAGCTCTTTAAAACTTTTTCATTGTCAGGGGTTGTTACTGATGAAGACAAAGCCTTTCAAACCAAGTTCAAGCTTCTTGTCTGATACACTGCTTCCACTTAGCAATGCTCTGTGACAGAATAAAGGACAGTGAAGAAAAAACTCTCCCCAAAGAAGTTTCCAGAAATCAGTAGCCAAAGGAGATAACCATTTCTCTGAGGAGTGTTGAGGAAAAGCACCTGTGCAGAACTGGGTGTTCTTGGAGAAATCTGAATGTGGTAAATATTCAGAAAATTCCTGTTGCTAAGGAAAAAATGAGATGGCCAAACTCTACCATTCTCCTAGGAGTCTGTTCTTTCAAACACTACCCAAGAAAGTGAGTAACTTAAAATTCCTAAATTAAAAGTTTACATTGTCAGATCTGGATGAACAACAGAATAGCTATATTATGGTGAATACATGAAATATAGCCTAAAGTGTGCAGTATCTGGACTGGGGATTCCTGCCCAGGCAGAGCAGGTTTTGTGCAGCTTAAACAACCCGAGTTTCTTCCCATGAAGGCATGTCATTACTTATACGTAACGTATCCAATGGAACAAGAGAGCTGCAAGTTCTAAAATACTCATTCACTCTCATAGGAGCTGTTGGTGATACTGTTCTATAAATACTGCTTTGAAAATAAGTATAAGAAAAAATCAAATCCAAACAAATGAACTAGGGAAAAAGACCTAAGAAACAGGTCAATTTTGGAATAAATCATCCAGGGAAATTAACTCAGGAGAACTTAGTTTTGTCCTGTGGAATAGTATTACTTTCAAAATTTTATTTGTAAGCTTTTGTGCCTCTATCCTCTAAATAAGGCCAAATTAAAGATTTCTTAAAGTGAGAGAAACTTCATTATCTGCTGACACAGAAATGAGAACACAGAAACACCTTAGTTTCAGACCAGGATCACTGCACCAAGGTCTGACCTCAGCTCCCCGCACTACTGGGGTGCAGCAGACTAGAGATTCACACCCTTGCTCCTTCCTTACTCCCTAAGCCCGCAACAAATCCATGTGGACTGACCGCTGGACAAAAAAAAATCAATCGATGTTTACAGAAGGAGTGATTACTAGACTTCTGCCTAAACACAGAAGACATGGATAATATACCTAATGGCACCAGGCTTATAGTAGATTACATTAAAATAAAACCTCTGTAAGTTTTGTGTCTCAAAGTAAAAATCAAGGCAGACTAGATTTTAAAATCTGTACAATAACCAGGCAGGCACTTTGGGGATGTAGGTACTTGATGAAGTAGAGTATACAAAGGTTAATGACAGTATTTCTAATATAATCAGGTTCTGGCCTGTGTCTATTTACACAGAATCTAGTCAGATATATTTTTCTAAAAGGGAAATGACTTGCAAAAGCTAAGTTTGTCTTTGAGAATAACCTACTTCTAAAATATACTACATATAGGAGACTTTTCAACAATAGCAGCATAAAAGAATGTAGAACTGTCGAGTCTCAGGCTGATTATGGGTGAATAATAACAACACATACCTCAAAAGCTTGTTGTAAGGATTAAATGGGATAATCTGTTAAAGTGCTTATTAGCACAGTGCCTGGCACATAGTAAATGATCAATAAATGATTACAACCACCATTCTCAATTGACACTGAGAGCAAAGAAGGACTTGCTATAAAAAGTTACATATCATAAACTACTTTTCAAACCAATACATATTTGTTGATTCATACCATCAATTCTAGTTTATTAGAAACGAAGGGGACAAGCACAAATACACATAAAATTAAGAGTTACAGTTCCTTCTTGTGACATACCTGTTAAGCAGAGCTATTTAAAAAAAAAAGTCAATGTTTAATTTCCTTTCTCTTTTTGTTCATTTTTTGGTAAAAATATTAATACACAGTCAGTATTAATTTGAAGATAGAATAGGAAAAGGACAGAGCATATATTATAAAGTATTCCCTAAACATGAGGAAATATCTTTATATTGTTCTGAAGTTCTTTATACACTTTAAGACACTACATTTTTCTTAATCATCTAAGAATTCAAGAAAAGGTATTATTTTTATTTTATATATGGATAAACTAAAAAATGAAGAATTATATTTTTACATGTTCTATATATGCGAGCATAGATTAAAACTGCTAAGAGGCCAGCATAGAATACCTAGCTAAGCCTGGAGACAGATACATAACCAGCTGGTACATCCAGAGAAGATGGCATTAAGTCAGACTGCTGTCAGTTTATCAGTAGAGGCATATGAACACGAATGTACTATATATTAATGCAAATATCCTTTCTTAGAAATAATAAAGCCTCTGGTTTTCTAAAAATCTTTTTTTCTTCCTTGTTCAAAAAATAACACTACCTCATTAAAATCAAACTACACAACTGACTTTAAAAGTCTGTTATATCGAAAAAAAAAGTCTGTTATATTTAGAAAATATTAGGAAGACTTAAGGATGCACAAATTGTGTAAAATGTAAAATCTAACGTGGATTGCTAACTTTGTCCTCTGGCTGCTACCTGAGAAGGCAGGAGCCCTGTGTCTTTCCCACTTAATAAAGGGTCAAGATGATGGCCCCAAGCACTACATCACATTTTTAAATAATTAATACATGGACCCCAAAAATATTATTACTGGTATAAACTTAACACACTATCCTTCAGGATCTGCTTGAAAGGAGGAAAGATGAATAACCCTTGCAGAAGTTCATCAACAAATGTTTACTTCACTGAGTATCATGTTAAGATATATGACAACAAACACCAGTCAGAGAACAGAAAGAAGACAAACAGCAAAGCTAAAATCCTGAATCCAGTGAAGCACATTTACCCTGCAAAGGGGCAATGTGCATCATTAACAGCCTTTGTTTCCTGTAAGAAGTCTCTGCCTTTTTGTTTAAGGCAAGGCTATCTTCAGTTGGAAATTTAGTATGATTTATCCGTATTTGACTTACAGAGTAATATACTGTATTTTACAAATATAAACCAAGGCAAATTAGAAAAATTAGAAAAGTTTTAAACCAATAATGACGGGTCCTGGTACCTGAACACAGGTTTAGTGCAGATAGACATTAAAAAAAAAAAAAGCCCCTCTTACCTCCTCTCCATTTAAAGGTTACAGGACACAGTAATACTGAATTAGGACACAGGCACAAGTTATGTAAATCTGATTTAATATGTAGTACCACCTACATCCTGCTTTCAGATTTCAGCATAATTCAACACATTCAAGAAGGCTACTCAAATCAATTCAAAATACCTATCTATACAAATGGTTTTCAAACTGTTTTAAAAATTATAACTGTCCCCTTAAAATAATTACACCTCATACAGAGACTGTACGTAATGTATAAAATAGGAAAAATAGAGATGGTCTGGTTGAAAGTATAGGCTGGTAGCTTGGAATCCTTCCAACCACCTCTCAGAGACCCCTCAGAAATCCAATGAGCATGGCTTGAAAACCACTGAAATACTGTGATTTTATTATATTAGCAATTAAATCTATAACAACTATTTAAAGTTCAAATTAAGTTAAACACTGAATGGAATGTTGGGATCTGAAGAAGGCTAGCACTCAAATGAGCAGTTAAGTTCATCAAACAATATGCTTTAAAAATACCCATTAAGAAGTTAAAGGGACAAGGTCAGGTTTGTACATCATCATACTATTTATTGAATAGAAAGAACTTGAAAAAAATTTTACTTCAAAACTTCAGTCTAGTAAACTGAAATGATGTATAATAAAATGCTGCTCCTTATTTTTATTTTCTAAGTCATGATTTACCCTAATTATAAATTAGGGTAATTACATAGACATTTTCATGAAAATTAAACAGTATTCATCACGGGCTTTACAGAAACCAATTTCTTTACAAAGTCTCGACCAAATGTTACCTGACTATGCCAGTAAGGAGTTTTCCTTCAAAGAAATTTTTAGGGAAATTTTTGTTTCTTTATTTTTCTTTTTAAAATTGGGAAAACTGTAAAACATAAAAGAAATGCAAATATACAATAAAAACTGCTTAGAGTTAGTTTTAACTGCTCATATCAAATTTCTCTTTAGGAAAATGTATTCAGTACAATTGAATCAACACACAATTTATTTTTTATGTTAACAGATTTTTCAAATTGAGCTTTTAAAAAGTACATTTAACTACAAAAGATTAAATAGATACTTATAAAATATATTTACCCTGAAATGGTTAAGACTATAAAATGTTGATGCCCATGTCAACAGTACATTATACATTACACGCATTATTTAAAGGTCATTTTCTTTCCAGTAATAATGTAGATAAAACCACAATATTTATTGCTTGTATCAAGTGCAGGTTAAAATCCAGAGAGCCTCCATAAACAAATCCTTGTGATAAAGGATTTCTCAATCTGATCAGGAAATATTACACTTAACATGTATGAATACAGTTGCAAAATGTACCAGTTTTCAATAAGTATTCAAGTCTTTATTTCAGATAGCCGTTTACAGTTAGGGGACAGCGCCCTGAGATGTTGGGCTGGGGTCTGAATATATCATTTATCTGGTTGGTGTCTATTCTACTGCACTGTTTCTGGGGTGCAAGGAGTCTGCTAAGAAACAAACCCTTGGGACTAACGCAACACTGTCACCTACTAGTGCAGTGGCTTGCTGGGCAGAATTGTTTATTTATAGGACATTCTGCTGAAACAATAGTGTCCAGCCAACAAAAGCGCCCACCAAAATGAATGACACAAACCCCATCTTAGTGAGAATAGGTTGCCAATATAACCACCTTTTCCTTTTTCGTTCAGTCTCATTTAGCCTCTGTTTCATCTGCTGCACCTTCTGAGCTGTGTTAGCTTTTCTGTCCTCTCGAATACGTTTCCGTAGAATGCTAGGAAAAAAGAAAAACAAAAGGATGTTCATGGCAGGATTTAATTACTCTAATACAGAGCACCAAAGCCCAAATACCTGCCCCCTAAACCCCGTATTTTTAAACTTATTAAAACACTGGAATAAAAAAAGAGGGAGAGTTTCAATATTCCAAGTGGTCTAGAGATGTACTCTGATATTTCATCAACAATTTCTGGTACAATATTCAACTAATAAATACTTTTTGGAGGACCTGAAAATAAGCATGGTGCTTTCTTCGTTGAAATGGGAGCTGGTGGCTGTCAGCTTTCTTTCTTGCTAACCAGCTGGAAGAGGTGGGGGATAAGAGTCCCTGGCATCTAAGGCCCTTTAATGTTTACACATGATTTGTCAAAGGTCACTGGTAAAAGCTATCTATTTAATACTTTGTAAAGATTCTATCATGGGATGCCTATTGCTGTTTGTCCACACATATTTCTGGCTTCCATTTTCCTATTCACATCCACAGAATGTTTGTTCCAACGGAAGCTCTCAGGCTCCCAAGACACATGGTCCTAGAACACTAAAAAATGGCCAATGACTAACATGTAAATTATTATTTCTTCACTTTAAAAAACTTCCACAAAATCTATCTCTTCTTTTCACTTATTGCCTATAATATAGCAAAAACCTAACCTTTGCCTCTGAATTAAGTATTACCACCACAGTAATTTTTCTACAGTATAGCTCTCTGGTTCTGTAGCTTGATTAAAAATCTTGAATGCCTTTTCAGTGTACTACATTAAGAGCCAACTTTTTTCCCCACCAAAATGCTTAACCTGAATCTAATAATGAGAAACAATCAGAGGAATCCAGATTGTGGAGTGTTTTAAAAGGCAACTGGTATAGCAGTTGCAAAAATGTCAGGGTCAAAGCAAGGAAAACGAGAAAGTGGTAAACAATTTCAATTTAACAGAGACTAAGGAACCAAACCAACCAAATACAATGCATGATCCTTGACTATATCTTGGATTTTTTCTTTAAATAGCTAAAGAAATTTTGGGATCATGAAAATATTCTGAAATTAGATTATGATGATGGCTTCACAACTTCATAAATACACTAAATCTACTAAAGTATATGCTTTGAATGAGTGAACCTTATTTTTAATTTGTTTTTATCAGTTTGCCAATATATAGTATAACACCCAGTGCTCATTCCATCAAGCGAAATGAGTGAACTTTATATCTCAAAGTTACTTTTTAATAAAGCTATAGGGTAGATTTTTTAGACAACTAGAGAAATGTGAATAACGACTATATATTAGGTAATTTTATCAATGTTCAAATTCTCTGGACTACTGGGACCCTCAAACACTGCTGGTGGGAATGTACAAGGATGCAGATGCTACATAAAATGGGTAGGTCCTCAAAATGTGAAATCTAAGGTTACCTTATGACCCCACAACTGCACTCCTAGGTATATTCCCAAGAGAACTGGAAAACACCTGTGCACACAAAAACTAGCCAGTATTCACCGGCCTTGCACAACTTTGTTCCTGCTCAAGTGTTTTTTGTTTTTGTTTTTTGTTTTTTGTTTTTTTTGCTGTTCTCCAAATTTGTTCCCTTCTAAACTAGAAATCTCCTCTCTCTAGTCCTCTCATTTCAATTCTGTTCTTGAATTTCTCCCTCTAGGGCCCCTTTATTCTTATCTTACAGCATTTAACTTACAGTAAATTACTTATGTTGCTAATTTGGGATCCTATTTTACCCCCTAAATATGTTTGCAACTCAGGGGCTCTATTTTGCCTGTCTCTGTGTACCCTATGATTTCTAATGTCTTCTTCATTTTACCTATCATATAACCAGGTATCTTTGGCTGTCTGAACTTTGAAGATCTGCTATGATGGCTTGCAAAAATTATTACTCAGAATTCACTCTCTGAATTTAAAATTCACATGTACAAATACACGTGTATATCTATCAGTGAAAAAAATTTAAGTTGTATTTAAGCGAAAGCAAAGCATATATAAAATATGTAAAAGAATACAGAGTCCCATCCAAGGGGCCAGACTTCCATGGGTCCCTGTATTTGTTTCTGTCAGGAGCCTGAGGCCACCAAACAACCAGGTTCCAATTTAGATGGATTCTTGAATAGATTATTTCATTTAAAATTTTCATTGTGGGGATCCCTGGGTGGCTCAGCAGTTTAGCGCCTGCCTTTGGCCTGGGGCGTGATCCTGGAGTCCTGGGATTGAGTCCCATGTGGGGCTCCGTGCATGGAGCCTGCTTCTCTCCCTCTGCCTGTGGCTCTGCCTCTCTCTCTCTCTGGGTGTCTCTCATGAATAAATAAAATCTTTAAAAAAATTTTTTTCATTGCAATACAGAGGATAATTACAATTTTAATTCAGTGTTGATATTTACCATATAAACCCAATAGGAGTTCATGGAGTGTCACATGATTATGTAATTAGTGCTTCAAATAAACAGCAGTTTAAGAGGATTTTTAAAAGAGGATTTTTATGATATTTAGAGAAATTGGTTATGGTTTTGGTTGGGCTGAGAACACAATTTTTCCCATTTAAAATTATTAATGGAATAGAGATTCTTGTTTTCAAAAAATGTACTATACATATGTTTTCAGGAATGGAATGAAAGTACCAAGAGATGGCATCACTTAGTTTAAGACTGCAATTCCAGAGAAATAAAAACCACTCTCCATTTGTGATACAATAAAATCTTTATAACTACTTTGGCCTCAGGAAATTAGTCCACGTGATAAACTGCCCAAGTCTTCCTACACGGTTATGTAATCAAAACCCACAAATTAGCAGGAAAGGACTCCTGTGGACCCTTGCCTACAGAAGACCATGTAGAATTCTTCATTGTGGCACACATAGCAGGCTACTGCCCATACAGCTTTACTTCACACTATGCAAACACATAGGAGAAGGATCCAAATAACCTGACTTCTCATTTATCTGAATGGTTCTTCACTCAGCGATCTGGGCTTATGGGTTGCACTATAATTGAGAACATCAGCTTTTAAGCTTTGATGCTAAACCTTAACAGCAAGAAATACCCTACCATCACAACAAAGTAACTGTACACCAAGACATATTTATACACATACACAATATTTATGTTAATATGTAGAATTTATATATTATGTATACATAAAAATGTTAAAATACTCAGTTATTATCTATGATACTGATTTATTTTATTCTCTAACTTAAACTCTAATTTCTATTTTATTTTATCCTATTATTTTAAAAATGCTTTTTTTTATGACTCACTAAATTGGTTTCAAGATGGTGGAAATGTGACCTTCAATAGGAAAAAACTGCCTTGAAGGATATTTAATAATGAAAATGAAAGAAAATGATGAAGTATTGTGTTCTACTCTCTTGAAACTGAAATTCTTTCAGTAAGATTTTGATTTTATTAGCCTCCCTAATACAAAACTATAGATTAGTATTAAAGTTTATTAAGACTCAACAATACAATTTTTCACAGCAATCTTTATGCTTTTACTCTTCTACAACCTTGCTCCTTCAACTAGCTTTCTCTACTCAAAATCCTTACTTTCCTTCTGGGATTCTGTCTCTGTTTTCAAGCATGATGTGGTCTCCTCTCTCCTGTGGGTGGGGGGCATCAAACAGCATATACACACACCACCCCCTCACCCCTAATAAAACCACCTCTTCAATCACTCTATAATTCCTGAGTGGTTTTCCTGAGCTCGATACTATGGAACTTGGACAATGCATGATGTACCTTGTTGGGGTCTGTGTCCTTAAAAATTAAAACTCGACAACTAAGGACACTGACTCAATCATCAAGCCTGTTTTCCATTTAATTTTGCACATGGTACTAGCCAAAACAACATTAGGAACATGTGGATCTTATTACTGAAAAAGATAAGGTAACTAAAACATTTCTTGATTTAAAACTATTATATTTATGATGAAGGAAGGAATAGCATCTTAATGCTATAGTCTAAAACCACTAGAGCCATAAATAAGGAAAAATACTGCTAAGTCATAATGAACTCTTCAGTAGAATACTTAACAACACATTCATCTGTATTTATTGCAATGTTACCTTTCATAAGATTTCAGGTAATTTTTAAATTGGGGAAATAAGTGAAGCTACTATAATCTACAGGAGACCTCAACAATTTTCATGGTACCTCAACATTGCAACGTAACAAATAGGACTAAAACATAAAATGTGCCACAATAAAAAGCATATTTGACAAAAAGGAGAGAGAAAACATCTCTAAGAGGCACTGAAGAGGGGAAGTGAACACACTCATTCACTCACACCTTAGGATACCAGCTTCCTAATGGGTGGGAGAGTACTAGAGCCTTAGAAATGTAAACATTTTAATTTCAAAACTTAAATCGTTTACACATTCATATGGATTCAAAACTCTTGAAAAGTGTAAAAGGGCATTTTGGGTAATTTTTTTTAAAGACTTCTCCCCTTTCAATAATGGAATGAAGTTTAAATATTCATTTAAATATTTTATAATTTCATTAAAGGCACATTATCAATTACATTACAACTACAGTATGAACACTAATATTTGTACCACTTATTTTCTGTATCCTATTATACATTTTAGCATTTAATTGTATTAATTTAAGCACTCAAATTAGAATTGAGTTAAACCACTTTCCAACTGGTTCCTGTCTGTAAGTACTGGCTTCTTTAATAGGGCTGAAAGCTCTTTGAGATCGATGATGTCATCATATACTACTTAAATACCCTTAGGTAATAAATAAATTAATAGCTACATTAATTCAATAAACAAAGGGCCTAGATTAGTTCATATCCACTAACCTTATTGAAAGAAAAATGTTTCATCTTTTCAAGCATGTTATTACCATAAGCTTACCTCTCACTGTTCTCCTCCGTCGTATCCTGTATTTTAGAGGATAGTCCTGTATATCTGTCACCTGTCAGTTTTTCTTCTTCCAGGCCTATCCTATTCCCATTGTATTTTTCAGTCATTATTTTGGTTGGTGAATGATCAAAAGCAGGACATATGTCTTCCTTAGAAAGTTCTTTCCACCGTTTCTAGGTAGGGAAGAGAAGTGAAAAACCAATACAAACACTAAAATTTTACATTTCTTTAAATAAAAAGGATGTATCAATTGAGATGTTACCTATTTTAAGCTTTATTATTAAAAAATAATAAAGCATTTAATATTTATGTACATGGCTATATGCAGTTGAATTTAACAATCTTAATGAAAGTAAGTAGACTTTAACCTATTTGAGACAAACTATACTAGGACCTCATCAAAATATTCATGATAAGTGAGATTTTAGCTAGAGCCAGATTCTGCTGGATTCCTAATCCACAGGTATATTAACAATGGAAACAGTGACTCAGATGGCACTTGAATGTGATCTGGCATCTCCTTATTCCCTGCCAGTAGAACAACAGTGAGGAACAGAGAAACAGCAGTAAGATTTCCAGGCAGTTCTTTCTGATGCCAGGGGACCTTAATTTTGTTTTTTCCTATCAGGTATGCTAGCAGCTCCAGGTAGCCCACCACCAGGTTAGAAAAAAACTCTGCTTGCATGTCTAGACTTCAAGACACCTTGGGTGGGGTTCAGCCCAAGATGAAGAGAAATTCCATTTCCTTCATCTATTAAACAGGCCGTTATCACTTACCTTGGAAGCCTGCAGTGATTAATGACATAACATGCCTAGCACCATGTCTAGCAAATGTTAGATTCCTTTGCTCTCACTGCCAACATCCCTAGAAGAGTGGAAGTGGTGCAAAGTATATCTCAGCCCCTGGAAGATGAGGGGCAGTGACAAAGTGCTAGCCAGAGTGGGAGATGGCAGGTATAACTTCACCATGGGGGGACCTCTGGTTCCTCAAGTCCTTCAAGGGCTGGGAATACAACCACCTATCTCCCTGCCAATAGTAAGAGTAGGAAAGATGGCAGTGAGAGCCAATGGTTTGATTATCTAGGACTCTGACACTGGTGCAAAATGATCTGGTATGGACAGGGGTGGCCCTCTTTGAAGATCTTATCACAGAAGCAAGGAGTCTAGAATCTTATGAATAAGAAACTCTATAAACTTATTGCCTGAGGACTTTAATTATTTCGAACACAGATGGAACACTGCAATTTATACTTGTCTGGAACTTAACGAAACACTCTTTCCCTGGAGCTGCTTTGGTACAAAATGGCATTGTTAAAAACAGCACTTGTATATTTAGATTGTAGGGGGAAAAAATCTTTGGAAAATTTCATTGATACACTGATAAGTTAGTTCCTATCTTATTTCATTATCCTACAACAAAGAAATTTTAAAAAGAAAAAGGCATTTACCACACTCCACCTTTCCCATATATAGCTATTTTATTAAGATGCATAATTAACATATCTTTTTTATAGTAGCTGATTTACAAAAAGAGAATGTTAAATTCTGTAATTTGCTACATTTGGAGGACAGTGAGTAGGTCAGTTTGGTAGAAGATGAAGAATGTGTAGAGCTTTGGTAGAAATGAAGAACATGTAGAGCTTGACTCTGAGAGAGGAGGCCAGAAAGGAAGTAGACCTCAAGGAAAAGAATGGCTCTGAACTTAATTTAAGAAACAATGGGATGGAACCCACCTCTCCTGAGCAAGGACCTAAGAGGATGCAAACCATATCCAGAAAGAATATTTTACCAATACCTGAGAGACTGCTATAATGGAACTAGGAGTAGGTATTTTCACTTTAGAGGATTATGTCAGTTTTCTTTCTTCTCGTTTTACATTTTTGTTACTCAGTCTAGATTTGTACATTGAAGATGCACATGCAGAAATTTCTCAAACATTTACTATACCCACACTGACCTAATGCTTCAACTGCACCAGCTCTTAATCCTCAGAAGAATCTCAGGAGGTAGGTGCTACTACTCTTATTATTATCATCCCCTTTCTGCAGATGAGATGGGTTAACAGCATAGAAGTAACTTGCCCATGCCACGCAGCTAATTAACAGATGGGCCAAAACTTTAATGCTATAATTCTTCATGATTATCTGTATCTCTGAAAATTTCATCAATTTCACATACCAGATAAAGACCCCCCCCTCCCCAAAAAATGCAAACTGCCTCCAAAATTTAGGCTGTTCAATTTTTTAAAATTTCGATTCTTCACTGGGACCTAGTTATAACAACTTGGCCTTAGAGTTGGACAAAACTCAACAATGTCAATAAACAGGACAATGACAAAAGTCAAGTTTCACTGGACTACTTCCCAGAATATGCAACAAATTCAGAATCTGTCAACAATAAAAGGACTCAGCACAAGGGAATGGGGATAGAGAATAGGAGATATTTAATGGTGGTGAATTAAAAAAAAAAAAAAAAAAAAACACTGTCATTTTGCCGCATCTCTGGCCAGCAAACTCACTCAACTTTGCCTTCTCTGTAACCTACAAAGCAGCAAGCTGAACAATCCAGAGTCACCTGTCTTGGCTTGTCACTGCTGACTTGGGAAGTCAAGGAATCAATACTGCACTCAGCTACAACTTCATTCAAGCTCTCATCTTGAGCCCTGGAGTACAGCTTTCTGGACTGAGAGTTTTTTATCCTCCTAAATCTATACTCATGTTGAACCACACTCCCACATGTCACATGCTGCTATGAGCAATGCTCTCTGCATACCACCTGCAACCCCACTCATTTCTCACTGAAGAAAGTCCCTCAAAGAAGCAGTTAAAGTCCTGTCATTAAACTTGAAACACACTGTAATTACTTTATTAGTTGTTCCAAATTACCAGTTAGAGGTCTTACAACATCAACTCTGAATTATCAATCTAGATATGTTACTCTGTGAGGTTGTCTGTCATCATGGATACTGGGAGTGTGCTAATAAGTGATAATACCAGTAATTACAAGGTCTTTTTATGCCCAACCTTGGGCCAAGAAAAATGTAAGGTAAATGATATATTTTTAGAGACAACAAGAAATTACCTCTATTTATTTAGGTAGTTAAAGATCATTAGAAATTTCCAAAAGTAAATACATGCCGTGTGATTTTAAACACATGTATTTACTAATTTCAGAAACCATCACTTTAGATGTGAATATTAACAGCTCTCTTCTATCTCAACAGGTTCTAGATCACTTTATGTCTACATATGTCAGAAATCTTCACAGAAAAATTAACATAAAACCGTATCCAATGAAAATACCACTCACATAATATAAATCTAAATTAAGGGTGATGGTGAAGACATCAGCCCCTTTAGTTTTTCCCTTTAGGAAAAAGTACAAAAAACAAAGAAATATGGCTCAGGTGCTGTTGGATAGACAGTTTTCTGAAGATACAGAGGTTCAGGAAACATCACCCTCCCACACTCCTGGCCACAGAGCTCACACCAGAAAGAAGCTCCTTTCTTTCTTCTTACAAATATTAACTTTTCCCAAAATTCAGAGGTAAAGAGGAAGAGGTAGACATATGGAGAGAAAGAAGAGTCTTTTTATAAATTGGCTATCCTATCTTTACATGTCAAAGAAACATTTTTATGGGTCACCGTTATATTCATGCAATTTAAGGTTTCTACATTAACTTTAGACCTTATGATTTAGAATTTCAGAGAACTTTACTTCTCTTAGACTTTTATTCTATGCTAAGGTTCTAGAACAGTACTGCCCAATGAAATATAATGGTAGCCACACATACAATTTTCAAATGTCTAGTAGTTTTTTTTAAAAAAAGATGAATTGTAACAATGTTTTATTTAATTCAATATAAAAATATTCATTTGAACATATAATATTTTAAAAATTGAGATATTTTATACTACTTCTCCCTATATTTAATCTTCAAAATCTGGTGTGTGTTTTATACTTTAAGCAGATCTCAATTCAGATTTGCCATATTTCACGTACTCAATAACACATGTGGCTAATGGCTATAGTATTGGATAGCAAAGTTCCAGGCAGAGAAAAAGATCTATGTAAAATAAACAAATCCATATACATTTACTCATTAATATACATATACTCATTAAATTATCCTTATAATAAAAAATATTACAGCCCCACATAAATTACAGGAGGCTTAAGACTATTTCTATGGAAATCGACCCCTCCAAATGGGTAACAGATTTTTCTGATCCTGAGTACTGAAAAATAGAGACCTTTCCAACGTCCTACCTGATGAAAGGGCAGAGAATGCCTTGGGTTTACAAGGAGTGCTGGATAAAGCTACAAAGAGACTCTGATGGCTATAACTGTACCAGATAAACTGAAACAGAAAGAACTTTCCCAAGCCACAAACTACACCATCATAATAATAAAGACTGACATAAAACTCATCTCTGTAGATCCTCAAAGTGAGTAAGTATATATTCTAAAACTAAGGAAATTTGAAAAAATTTTAAAGTGGCAGAAGGAATACTATCCAAAGGACAGTATACTTTCCCTACAATTTGTCTGTAAGAACATCCAGGAAATAAGCAACAAACAACCAAGGAACCTACAAATGTGTGAAAAAGGTTTGGTGTACCCATTTAACTCTTTTTCAACTTGATTTAAACTGGAGAGAAGTTCACAGAGATTAGACAGAGAGAGAGAGAGAGAGAGATATTGTCCTAAACTTATACATTTGAGATAACTTTTACTTCTGAATCACATTGTTCACTGCCAAGCAAACCCAGGGTTCCCAAGGTCTAACTTCTGAAGAAGGATCTCATGTTTTGTGGGCCTAATCTACATGCTGAGTATTTTATGGACTGATGAAATATTTTTCTTCATTAAAGATTATTCTTATTGCTATTTAAAGATATGAAAAAAAAACCTTTTAAATGAAACTTGTTAAATTTCAATTCTAGCTAGTCAACATACAGTGTTATGTTAGTTTCAGGGGCACAATAATTCAGCTCTTCCATACATCATCCAGGGCTCATCACAAGTGCCCATCACCTATTTAAACCATCCCCCCACCCACTTCCTCTCTGGTAACCATCACATTGTTCTCTATAGTTAAGAGTCCATTTCTTGGTTTGCCTCTCTCTTATTTTTTTTCCCCTTTGCTTATTTGTTTTGTTTCTTAAATTCCATATGTGAGTGAAATCCTATGGTATTTATCTTTCAGACTGACTTACTTCGCTTCGCATTATACTTTCTAGCTCCATTCATGTTGTTGCAAATGGCAAGATTTTAACAAAACTTTAAAGCTTTACTGATAATAGTTTGTCTTGAATAGTTACAATACTAATGATCAGAACAAAAGTTATTTGAGAAACAGAACTGCTTAAGACTATTTTCATGTCTTTGAAATCTACACATTTAACTTATATTTAATTCCATTATCATTATCATAAAATGGTTTGAGTTAAAGAAGGCTTATTTAGAATACTATTTCACCTAGTAATTATAGAAATTAAAGAGGCAGTTATATGTGTTCATAAGAGAAATACAGACATTAGATCTACTATGAACAATACCATGTGACCAGATCAGACAAGAAATGGGGGTCTGTTACTTCTGTTTCCATTCTGTATCTTATATTAGTACATAACACAGATTTCTGATCATCAGTCTTTGAACTTAGTTTTGGCAAATGTGGAATAAAAATATCTTCAAGAGAGTATAGCCACCAACCACAGACAGAGAACTTTCTCTTTCTCTGGAATTTCATTATGTTGGCTGTAAGTACTGGAGTTGCTCACTGTTTTTTTTTTTTTCTTTAACTTTTTTAAAATTTTATTTATTTATGATAGGCACACAGTGAAGAGAGAGAGAGAGAGAGGCAGAGACACAGGCAGAGGGAGAAGCAGGCTCCATGCACCGGGAGCCCGACGTGGGATTCGATCCCGGGTCTCCAGGATCGCGCCCTGGGCCAAAGGCAGGCGCTAAACCACTGCGCCACCCAGGGATCCCCAGGAGTTGCTCACTGTTAAAAGAATTAATAAGAATCTATTACGTAAACTGAGTATTCTATAATTTTATGTAGAATTCCTTTTTAATGTGCCCAAATTACCAAAATGATCTGGTTTATTTTAATGATTAAATGCTTAAACCCTCCTTACATGAAAATTTCACTTTCTTTAATGAAATCTTGTTCCCACTAGGGCTTTTGAGTAAAAGGCATCTAAGATTTACCATGATGCTGAAACACACATGAGGAAGTGAGTTTATTTAAACTTTGCAATTTTAAGATGGCCAGCTGGGTTTTTCACATTAATTTAAATTTGCTTTTTTGAACAAAGGGAGAAAACAAGTGCTTAAATGGAGTGCAGTTATTTGATGCTAATCCTATATAATACACAGGTATTATTTATTTCCCTAAAAAAGTTTACCTGTATATTTGAATCTCCCTTTATAAATTTTGCTCCTTCTATTATAGTCATATATGAAAATCTGAGTTGATCTGGTGTCTGAATAAGTCCCATTCGATATTTTCTCATATTCAGTAATAGTTGTTTAATGTTAATATCATCTCCTTTTTCCATCTGTAAGAAAGGTAAAAATTATTCAAGCCTTTTGTTGTAGAGTCCAAGAAAGAGAAACAATACAGAACAGCTAGCTGCAAAGCATTTTGCAATGTGCAGTTTGCCCCTCCCCAAGAACATGAAGTTACCACAGTAGCTGTAACTCTTTCTGTACAAAACAGCTACCTCAATCCACCAACTTCCCCACATCTCAACTGTCTGAGCAGTATATGGAGGGCTTTAGCTGATATACAACTGATTCCAAACCAATCATGGTAATCTTATTTACTTTGGCCAGTGTTTGTCTTAAGGAAGGATTTATGACCCATTCTAGCTTAATGTAAAGATAAATCCATGGAGATTAGTGTTTTTTTTTTTTTTTTAAAGTCTTGGCAGAAGTCAAACCTTTTTGCCCAGTGCCCTTTCTGCCTTCACGTCTGTGTCCAGCAGCCATCTAAAGATGGTGGACAAGATAGTAAGACCCCAGATCCACAATGATACCGTTAAGTCACTGCATCAGCCCTAGACTATCAATTTGGTATTATAACTAACATAACCCTCACCCCAATTGAAAAAGAAAAAAGTGGAAGTTATGTCTGGCAGGAAAGAGGCACAAATACACAATTCAGTTTTTAATAGTCATTCACCATTAAGTGAACAGAGTTTTCTTTAAATGTGTTGAAGTTCACTTTAATGTAACTATCAGTTTTAAGATTTTATTTATTTACTTAAGAGAGAATGTGAGGGGGGGTGCAGAGGGAGTGGGAGAGAATCTCAAGCAGTCTCCCCACTGAACACAGAGCCCGACCTGGGTCTTGAACTTACGATCCCAAGATCATGACCTGAGCCAAAACCAAGAGTCAGACACCTACCTGACTGAAACACCCAGGTGCTCCAACCCAGTTTTCTTTTAAACATCTTTTAAAAAAAAATTATATTATTTTTAAATTAAATATGCTCTATGCCTGACATGGGGCTTCAACTCATGACTCCAGGATCAAGAGCTGCACATTCTACCAAATAAGCCATCCAGGTGCCCCAATACAATACAGTTTTTGATTTAAGTATATTACATATAGGCAGAGTTTAAAGTAATACATTCTGTAAAGAATACAGTATGATATATAATCATACAATACAGCTGTAAAGTAATACAATACAGTTGTAAGGGAATACAGACTCAACCATTCCTATACTCTAGAGATGCCCTAAATCCCAAGTAAGGAAAAACGGACCTTTTCTTCTAAAAGAAAAGGCACAGGCCTGTATCAAGGTGGAGCTGGGAATGGGTTGGTGGAGAAAGAATCCGGCCATCAGGGGCACAGATTGGAATCTCAAGGAAATAACAATACTAAGATTTTTTGAGTGCTTAGAAAACACTAGGGTCTCTTCTTAGTGTTCTAATGTACTAATTCACTTAATTCTCACAACGACCCTATGGGGAAAATAGTATCGTTATCCTTAGCTTGTAAATAAGGGAACTAAGGGCAAGAGAAATAAAGTGCTTGAGCTGGAAGGAATTCAATATTATACATCAATTTATATTTGAAAAACAAGGAAGAAGGGAAATCTATTATTCTTTAATATAAAGCTACCAGGAGAAAAAGCTTTCTCAGAGATCTCTAAGAATCCTCTCAGACAGAGCCCCACCGCTTCACAAATAAGAGGCAGTTATAAAGGGTATATAAGTAAATTTTGTTTAGGTTTTCTAAAGAAGGCAGAAGTTTAAGTTTAAAAATCACAGTTCTGGGATACTGACATTAGAGCTACTTCTGCTGATAAAAAATAATATAAAAAATTAAACAAGACTAAAATTAGATCATAAGAAGCACTTACCAGAACAAGACAGGTATCTACTAGAGAAAAGGTGCCTGACCGCCCAATGCCTGCACTACAGTGGATCACTGCAGGCCCATGCTCAGGATTCAAGGAACCAGACTCTCTCACTTTAAATAAGAAATTGAGAAATGAAGCTGGTGATTCAGGGACTCCAAAATCTGGCCAGGTAGTATAATGAAAGTGAGATATTGTTCTGGTTTCACCACTCTAAAAAGTGAAAATCAAGGGAAAAGTTAGTTTCTAATTTTTCTTAAAAAAAAAAAACAAAAAACAAAAAACTACCTCAGAGAGAATATGTGTTTTGTGTAATACTTTTAATCCTTATGGACTTTGTACCATAAAGTTTGTTTTGATAATCACTTACACAAGTTTGGAGTTCTTCAGAAGAATTTGGAATTTATTAATAATAGCTAACATTTCTAAAATATTATTTTGCAGGCATGTTCTAAGCTTATGTATTAACTCAATCCATACAACAATCCTAATAAAACTCATTCTCCAGATGAGATAACAAAGGCCAATGGTCAAATAATTTACCCAAGGTGACACATTTAAGAAAATGGCAAAGCCAGAATTTGAAGCAGCAGTCTGGGTTCTTAGCCACTGACCTATATACATTGCCAATATTTTAATTCATACATCATGATGAGTGTTCCTGTTTTCCCACCTCTATTTTAAAAAAATCCTACCAGTATAATTTTACATTCTTCAATGGCTTTTTTTTTTAAGAATGCCCAACATTTTTAGATATAATTTTTCTCATTATATGAGTTATCTTGTAGATTCTACTCATAGGCTCAGAAGAGCAACTCAAGAATTAATTTTAAAAAAAATCTATATTTTTTTATTGAAACTGTTCTTCTAATTGCTGCTTTTCCCCTGGTAATAATTTCCAATCCTAAAACTGTTTATAGGACTTTGCTGATGTGCTAAAATGGTTTACCAATATGCTAAATGCTTCCTGTCTCTTAAAGCCTGCCTGGCATTCGCTATCACTTCCTGGATATTCCTGATGAGCTTTATTTCTGACTAACTCATTATGAAAATGTTCCTGAGCTTTTGCCAGCTGCCTTTTGCCCCAAGAAGCACTTCGGTGCCTTCTAGTCTTCATTTCTGTAAACCAAAGCAGTAATCCTCTAACATATCTGCGTAATTTCTCAGTTTCATTGTAGGATGTTTTGGAGGGAGAAGCCATACAAGCAACATCAGAAAACAAAACAAAACATGATATCTGTAATGGTTAACAGCTAAAGATGATTATTACAGCATCCTGCTTTCAGTACAAGTTTTCAAAATTAAAGTTAACCTTCATTTTTTACAAAGTAAATTCCCCCCCCCCCCTTTTTTTAGTAGAAATTAAGACTCCTAAGCCCCAGACTTGGTTATATGAGATATAACACTGATAAGATACAGTGCAGAAATTATTTTCAAAATTTCAAATTATATACTTTTAGTGAGTAATTTTTCTTAACATTCAGCTTTCATAATTCCAAATACACTCTGATCCATAGGTTCTCAATATAATGAAGGTATTAGAAGATAAAAATTTATTACTAGGGTCATTGGGATTACTAAATATCAAAACATTTCCTTTTAAAATTACAGCTTATTATATGTAAAAAAGGTGGGGAATTAAATTTACTGTATTAAAAAAGGTATTTAGGGGATCCCTGGGTGGCTCAGCGGTTTCGAGCCTGTCTTTGGCCCAGGGCGCGATCCTAGGGTCCCGGGATCGGGTCCCGCGTCAGGCTCCGGTATGGAGCCTGCTTCAATCTCTGCCTGTGTCTCTACCTCTCTCTCTCTCTATGTCTATCATAAATAAATAAAAATAAATCTTAAAAAAAATAAATTAAAAAAATAAAAAAGGTATTTAAAATAGTCTAAATTATGAAGGCTAGCCATAAATAGATAACACAGTAACAGCAGAGAAATGGGCTACAGTGGTCGTTCCTTACGTAGCCCAGGGGCACGGAGAACTCAGTCATATCTTCCTTTAAATAGGGTCTAAGACTCCATTGGGAGTATTTATCCTCATTTTCCTCCTGACAATGGCTGTGCTGTGGTCATCTGCCACCATGAAGCACTGACCTCCCATAGCAGGGCTAGACTTCATCATGAATAAAACCAGATCCCATGTGGAGCTCCCAGGTCTGGGGGGCGGGGGGGCGCTTAGGGAAGGGGGACAGAACCCTGTTCACCTGTGAGCTGTGCTCTACAGGGTATGGCCCAGTCTTCCCATATGGTTGTAAACTCACTTATGCTCACTTACTGCATCACCTCCTGGCTTAAAACCTAGAGTTAACCCACAATCCTGAACAACTTGCCTTTTTTTTTTTTTTTTTTTTTTTTGGTGCTTGTATAATTCTGGTTCAAGACTAGCAGTCTCTTGATTTTTTTCAAATTCAGGTCACGCTGTCTGGGATACTCAAAGCCAATTCCCAGAAATGTTCACAACTGTTTCTATAATGCAGTCTTCCCCACTAATAGATATTTGAGAATCAGTGTTTTTCTTTCTCTATCAGGACCAGATTAAAGACCAGATTAAAGAACTTCTTAAGAAATTAATTTTTATTAATGTGTCCCTACAGAAACAAGATTCAAAATCATGGCCCACAAAAGTCATACAATTGCCAACGGACCACTTCTTCATGAAGCAATAAGATCCATATGTTTTACTACTAAGATAGAAAAGAAATGTTTATATGCTTGATTGGACCTCTTCTCCCTCTTTTTCCTGCTGGAAAAAAGGGGGGGAGGGGAAGGACTGCCAAAGGCTAGAGGGCTAAAACAAAATTCATCTTTATTCCAAACAAGCTATATATGTAGACTTTACAATTTTTGACAAATTCCTTATTTCAAAACTGGTGGAAACCCCCTTTCCTTTTCCCAGGTCATCAAGTCACATCAATCCTCCTGTGATGCCCAGTTAGCCTCTTCCATCCCCTTCTACTGCTGACCTCACACCCCGTGTGTGCAACACCTGGTTGCATCCACAATTACATGGCCATCTGGATGCATCCCCGTCTCCATCTGCATGTGTTTGCCAAATCTTCTTTGTAAAACACTGCATTATGTATACCACACACTGCACAAAATGTCAGTGGTTCGTTGTTCTTTTTAAGGCAAAATTTTATCTACTTTTCTTGAAGGAGAATTCTATCCTTGAGTAAGTATATCTAATTCATTGTATATGGAGGCCAGGAAGACAATCTAGGAACTCAGTAGGTACAATAAGACAACGGCCAATAGCCAGGTTTATGGCAATTTAAGTGTATGCCATCTAAAGCCATTCACATTCAAGTTAACTATTATTTTATATAGATAGACAAGATAATAAGTTTTCTAATTAATATAAAAAAATCTGTGCAGCTCTTTGGTCCTGGGCCCAATTATTAACACACTTTGGACATTTACAGAAGTACTAAGATTATGTTTCCAAAAGACTGTCATAAGCCCATTTTGGTCATCTGTAAATGGTTAAAAGCAGTACTTACCTTATAAGGCTATTGTGAGAGATAAATGAAAGACTGAATGTAAAGTACCTAATCTAGGCCTGCATATGGTAAAGGCTTAACAGATAACTTTCTGAAACAACCATACTAATTGTCTCTATTGTAGCCCCTAGTAAGCTCCAATCAATTGTAAATCTCTCCACATTTTCAATTGCCTCACTTAATATTTCCTATACATCAAGGAGTAGCAAAGTTTGTGAACCCTAGCTCCTAAATACAGATTTATATCAGATCTGTAGCTCATTGTAAGTGCCTTAGTTCAATCTCTCATCAACTTCTGCCAGGATCATTATATGGTCTGTATTAAATATTTAGTTACTGTAATTTCATTTTGAAAGGTGAACAGAACTCACCATCAGGAGGACAGGGGAGTGACAGAAGCAGGTAGGCATGGGGGTTGCATTCTAAGCAGAGAGAAAAGCAATACACAGAGATGTGGGAACAAGCTATTTGAGAAGTGTAGGACTGTTAGCAAGAAGAAACCCTGAGTGCCTGTGGAGATAAACAAGGAGGAAGGACCAGTCTGGGCTGATTCTGGATTTCTTCTGCACTGGCCATGGGAGGATTGTTTTAGAGCAAGGTAGAAGGGTCATGCCTATGTTTTAGAATAACCACTCACTTGGTGCAATGGTGGAGGGAAACACAAAGGCAACAGGTAAGGGCTCTACCCACGGGGAGCTGGAAACCTTGTTACAAAGTCAAAGTACATACATATACAAGTACTGAACAAGCCAGAAAAATGGTAAAATTTTAAATTACAGAGAGAAGTGTAAGATCATAGCTATTAAGAATGAGTGAGTCATAGATGAATTAAGAAAGATCTAAGTAAGAAACGGGCCACAAGGTGGTCCTGAAGGATGTGCAGGATATAAATAGGCAGAGAGGAGAAGAGGACCTTCCAGGTGGAATTAACTGTTTAAACTATTTTGTATCAAATCCCAGATGAGCATGATAATAATTAGGCACTCATCCGGTTTCCGGCAAATCCACAGGAACAGAGAAATAGAAGGCAGCCAGCATTACAATACCATTCCTGGAACTTGATAAACATAAAGCTAGCCAACAATATTATGGAAAACAGTGAAGGGCAACTAAAAAGAAAATCCTGAAAGACAAATAAGCACTCCAGATGACCTTATATTTTAAAAGCCCTGCAAAACCTTCTCAGTAGCTTAAGCCATGGGGCCACTTTAAAAGCAGAGATGGAATCTCCTCATTCAGGGGCAAAAGTTCAAACTCTTAGCTCTAATGAAGACACTGGAAAGGGCTGCTGGTGTGCAGAGCCCACACAGATCACAGCTTTGGCCCCAGACCTGTTAATACACACGTGTCAGACTCCTGTAGCAGCAAACTGGTTTTCGCAGCTCAGGGTGAGGATCATGACCACTCCCCTCCTGCAGCATCACCTTTCTCACTCCTTAATTTGTTCTTTTCAACTGCCCCTGCTCCTATAGTCCTTCCCAATTCATTTATATTACAAAGGAAACAGATGCACAACTAAAGCTAGTAATTGTGAATTCTGCAGAGTCTTAGGCCCGTTACAGCATTAATTCACTTAATCCTTACAGCACCCCTCTCAGGTATGTGTTTCCATATCCTCATTCTGTAGATGAGAAACTGAGGCATAGAGGGTAAATAGTGGGACCAATCACACAGCCGGAAATAGTAGATTTGGGATTTAAATTCAGTGGCCCAGCGGTTTAGCGCAACCTTTAGCCCAGGGTGTGATCCTGGAGACCCGGGATTGCGTCCCACGTCAGGCTCCCTGCATGGAGCCTGCTTCTTCCTCTGCCTGTGTTTCTGCCTCTCTCTCCCTCTGTGTTTCTTGCAAATAAATAAAATCTTTGAAAAAAAATAAAATAAATTCAGGTAGTCTAGCCAAATGCAATTCTGCTTTTCATACCGAAAAGCTACTTTGTTCTTCTAATATTCCTAGTTCTTACTAAAGATTGTAAGGTAGAATGTAAACATATTGTTGCTATTAATTATAGTGGACTCTGAACCCAGGCCAATAAGAAATCACAGAGTTGCTAGCAACTAAAACAGTGGTTGGCCAGTTCACATGCTGGCCTCAAATTCAGAAAGATCCTTCAGAACCAGACTCTTCCTTTACTAGGAAAATTAACACTTTTTTCAAAAGACTTAGCTGCATGTCATCAGAAGTCAGGAGATCTGGATTTGAATTCCAGCCTGTCACTTATTAGCTGAGTAATCTATTTACAGGAAAAAAATTTATAATCTAGTGGATTTTAGGTTTAAAAAAATACAGGAAATACAGAAATATTAAGAACATTTATCAAATTAGAGGAAGGCTGTGGGTCAAATGATGTATATATATAAAAGCGCTTTACAAAATGGTAAAATATAAAAGTCATTGCATTTTATTATTAAGGTACAATCCACTCTTAATTAGGATAGGTTTCAGAAACAGGGAAAAACATCTATGCCCTTCTCCATCCAAATCAGTCTTAATGCCAGAAGCAGATGAGGTACCTGGGATAAATACCATGAGAAGATGATTTGAAGAACTATGAGAAGTTTAAAGGAAAGCAGTTCTGTTTCTGGGAATAAGTACTGCACAATTTAGTACCACAAAGTTGTTGATGTAGGGACACCTGGGTGGCTCAGCGGTTGAGTGTCTGCCTTTGGCTCAGGGTGTGATCCCAGGATCCAGGATCTAGTCCCACACTGGGCTCCCTGAGAGGAGCCTGCTTCTCTGCTTCTCCCTTAGCTTATGTCTCTGTCTCTCTTCCTCTCATGAATAAATAAAATCTTAAAAAACAAAAATCAAAGTTGTTGATGTATCTCAGGGCAGCTTAAGAGATACGGAAATGTGGGACACCTGAGTGGCTCAGTGGCTGAGCATCTGCCTTGGGCTAAGGGCATGACCTGGTCCTGGGATCGAGTCCCACATCGGGCTCCCGACAGGGAGCCTGCTTCTGTCTCTGCCTATGTCTCTGCCTCTCTCTGTGTGTCTCTCGTGAATAAATAAAATCTTAAAAAAAAAAAAAAAAAAAAGACATAAGGAAATGGAATAGTTGGTGCAAAATAACTACAGTAAGGGAAACTTATAAATAAATCTGAAGTCTTGTAATACCCAACCAAGAGACTTCTTAGATAACCCAAGGGATCACATAAAAAGCTTAGTTATGGATATGATGAGAAGCTGGGCCTGGGCCTCCTGTGTGCATATATGCACCTGTACTGAAGAGTAGACGGGAACAACAGAAGCATTCCAAGAGATCAACCATAAAATGTACTTCTACATAGCTAAAAGTGTGTGTGTGTGTACACACTTTATATATCCCTCCTCTATAAAACTTGGTCAATGAGTCCATGTTAATCATTTAATTCAGTTAATGGTTAACTAAAAGTATCTCACTGTACAGACCAGATACATTGCTGAAATCATTTTTTGACAAATAAACATTTTCTTATTTCCTAAGAGCAACCCGGAATCACTGTCATTTGACATTTTCCAGTTATCCTGATTACAACACAAAGAAGACAAAACAGGGAGGTGCTGGAAGGGAAAGAAAGGTCTTCATCCCCAACTCGACAAGAGCAGGTTCACAATCCACCATGTACATGTATCTCAACAAAGAAATAAGGAACAATTCTTATATTTCTGGAAAGACCCAAGTAAGTATTCTTGAGACCATATGCTACATTAATTTCACCATTTCCCCCAATTCAGTAAGGACAAATTTCTCTGCGGTGAATCATCTGAATTAACAAGTTATTTCCTTGAACAGCCTGGCACTCTCCTAAGTACAATCAGGTACTCATAAGTACATCAGGTGCTTTGCATACATATCTTCATTTGATCTCCACAACAGTATTACAATCTCTGCTTTACAATGAGGGATGCTGAGGAACAAGTCCCAAGGACTTTTCTACTTAACAGCAGAGCTGGGATTTGAATCCAGGTTGACCTGCTTGTAAAGTTCTCTCCCTTAATCCCCAATTAATTTTAATAAATTATCTTCAATCCTTATATATCAACCTGAACTTTAAAATCCTTAGTTTCTAAGTTTTCTCAAGAGTCTTCAGAGAGCTACTACATATAAGAAACACAGTGTAAACACAATGGTTATGATTATATACTATTATAGATACTATGAAATGTGTATGCAACCCCAAACTTCAAATATAATGGCAAAAAATAATTCTGAAAATCAGTATATAAAGTCCAATCTTTTAGGCATGAAAGGTCTTACATTGATATTTTCTAATTGCAGTAGATGTACTGTATAATATGACTTCACATCTTCTGACAAGAACTTCACACTGAATCCTGTTTCTTTAAACAGCATCTCTGGATCGTCTTTTGTTGGCCAGTACTGTGCACATTTAACCTAAATTTAAGAATATATATATATATATATATATATTAGTTCATAGACATTATGAAACCCTAGAAAGCTGGGAAAGGAAGTCACACACACACGCGTTATAAATCTATGAACAATTACACTATATTTGATGCTTAATGTATTTTTTTGCTTAATGTATTTTAATAAGATTGACACTTATCAAAACAGGTTTATAAAATGTTCCTATTATTTATACTAAAAAAGCCATAAACTGGAAGATCCCTGGGTGGCTCAGCGGTTTGGCACCTGCCTTCAGCCCAGGGTGTGATCCTGAAGTCCCAGGATCGAGTCCCACATCAGGTTCCGTGCACGGAGCCTACTTCTCCCTCTGCCTGTGTCTCTGCCGATCTCTCTCTCTCTCTCTCTCTCATGACTAAATAAATAAAAATCTTTAAAAAATAAAATTAAAAAATTAAAAAAATAGAAAAACCATAAAGAGATACGTCCATAAAAGTAAATTTGTCATTTCTGAAGCATGATAACCTGTACCTCAACATCATACTGGTATTCACTTTATATTTCTAAAACTAACTCTTTTAAGAATCTTTTCTTCAAACAGTATTGAAAAGGCTTTATTTTACAAGTATTTTCTACAAATACTATGAATCTGCTACCAAATATTACTTATCCAGAAAAAACATTTTATATTCACTTACTAAAATTAAGTCAGGGAAGTGAAGAAAGCCCCCTTTGGGGCACCTGGGTAGCTCAGTCAGTTAAGCATCTGACTTCAGCTCAGGTCATGATCTCAGGGTCCTGGGATCGAGACCAGAATCAGGCTCCCCAATCAGCCTGCTTGTCTCTTTATCTTTTTCTCTCTGCCCTTCTCTCCTTAATAAATAAATAAATAACATCTTTTTTAAAAAAGAGGAGGAAGAAGAAAAGCCCTCTTTAACTAGATTTGGTACATTTTGGCAGAACTGATATGGAATTTCTATTTGTGACAAAAAGTATGTCAAAGTATGAGGCCAGTGAACTATGTCAAGGTAAGATAAAGAGCCACTTCATTAGGAAAAAAAAAAAAAACACCACAAAAATATCCTTATAAAATACGGTCATTTCTTCTTTTCCAAATCACAAACAGCAACAATATCTCCAACAAATAATTACTATGAGCTGATATTTCCAAACGTGCTAAAAGACATTTTAAATATGATACAAGAAGTGAAAGAGCATAAATGAGAATGAGAATAACTCAGAAAGGAGGTGATATGAGACAGAAAAAAAATTAGGAATCAAAGAATATGTCATTCAGAAATGAAGACTAAACTGAGAGGAAAAGAGACTGAATAATGCAGCAGATAATGTCTCGGGAAAAAAAGAAGAGGAAAAGAAACATTTTTAATAAAAAAAGAGAAGTAGAGAGACAGACAGAACTTAAAAGAAATAAGCAAAGAAAATCTAACACGTATAATAGGGACCCAAAGAGGAAGACCAAAGCAAGCAAACAGTAACCACTAACAAGTATAATCAATACATTTTTTCTTTAAAAAATCACAACTGAAAGCATACTACACACCTGGAAAAACTGACCCAGAATAACCAACACTAAGATATATTTTGGTAAAATTAGTGGGATTTGAAGGAAAAAAAAAAAAAAGCCTTTGGGTAACCTAAATAAAAAGAACATATGACTTATAAAGGAAATAAAATCAGATGTCCAATGGACTTTGTCAGTAATCTGTAATGCCAGAAGGAAATGGAGTAATGTATTTAAGTTGCTCAAAGAAAAGCAAATGTGAGCCAAGATTTTATATCCTGCCAAAATGATTTTTAAGCATTAAGAGAGGAGATTAAACTTTCATTGACAGGTAGGAAATCAGGAACTATAAGACCCATGAGTCCTTTCTTAGGATCCACTACAGAATGAGCTATACAGAACAACTGGAAGACATCAACAAGACTAGCAAGGAAAATTAAATATATGCTTACATGTAGAACTAAGATTTTTAAAGGGATATAAGAGAGAGATTATATAGTATTTTATATACTCTGACAATGCAGGTAAAATACAACATAAAAACAGAAAGAGATGAGAAAAAACTTAAAACTTTTTCAGTAATTGTTTTGGTGAGGAGTTCATACTCTTATTATGAGTATTATTTGTGTGTAATATGGGACAAAGTAAATGAGTCATTATAAGATATTCTTTATCCGTAGCATCTTTTAGAAGCAGGATTCATGATATGGAAAAAGGAGGCAAAAGATAGAAGGTAGAAAGGGTTAAGCAGTCCTAAATTTGAATCGGAAGTATCAGTATGAGCCCTTGAAATATGTTAAGTAACACACCATTTTTTCTTTCGCTCTGTTCACCAAAAAGCTCTAAATACCATGATCAACCCAGCAGCAGTAAACATCACTATTTTTATTGTCATTTGGAAATACCACTGCCCATTTTAACAACACTAAGGCTCCTTAGAGAAATGTCTGATTCTATGAAGAGATTAAGATGAGCCTGCAACAATTAGTCATTTCAGAGAGTAAGAAAATTATTAAAGACTCTTTGGTTTTTCTCTTAGGTTTCTGACTCAGAGCCCAACTTGAAGAGATTCCTGCTAGGCAACAGAGGAGTAATTGAACTACTAAGATGGATAATAACTGCACTGGAGTGCAGTGCATCAAATATGTTTAAACCTATGAGTTCAGGGCACTTGGGTGGCTCAGTAGGTTAAGCATCTGCCTTCGGCTCAGGTCATGACCCAAGAGTCCAGGGATCGAGCCCCACATCAGGCTCCCTGCTCAGTGGGGAGACTGCTTCTCCCTCTCCTGCTTCCCCTACTTGTGTGCTCTGTCAAATCAATCAATTCTTTAAAAAAATAAATAAATATCTATGAGTTCATAATAATTCATCTCCCCCTTCCCCTGCCTCACATCCCCCCCCCAAAAAAAATCTAATTGGTCACCTGTTGAGGACACTATGGAATCAACTTATTTTGAAAATTGCTTTTTCTCTATATAAAAGTGGCCAACTAACTAGAAGGGAAGTTTCGTTTCTTTTTTTTTTTTTAAGATTTATTTGAGAGAGAAAGAGAGAGTGTGTGTGCATACACCCTCACGGGGTGGGGAAGGACAGAAGGGAGAGGGAGAGAGAAACAGACTGAGTGTGGAGCTCAACGTGGGGCTAGATCTCACAACCCTGAGATCACAGTGCATGAGCCCAAACAAGAGTCAGATGCTTAACCAACTGTGCCTCCAGGTGCTCAAAGTTTCTTTCTATAGAAGTATTCCAACAAAAATTTAAGAAGGAATGATAAAATTGGAATACCACTATTTTGTAACCCTTAACTAATTGAGGAACTAAGACTAGCAAGGGCTGCTAACACCATAAAAAGAAAGATAATCAGACATTATGGGCCTCTTCATAAACAAAGCAATATCACCCATGTAGTAGCTTTCTGAAAATAATTAAATCTGAATCTTATTAAGCATCTAGAGCCAACCCACCATAAATATGATTTCTAATTTCCAGTGGCAGTCTTATCGTATTAATATAGTAATTATACTCCAGAAAGAGAGATGAATCTTCTAAATCATCTAGTTTGCAATACTGCTCAAACTGTTCAAATATCACTTAATTTTTAAGTCATATTGGAAGCCATAAAAAAGCCACTGTAAATAACTAAGCTAACACTGCTAGACATCCTGGTATGTGGGTGCCACTTCAGATTAGAAACAGAGTAGAATAACTTGCACCACCATCGAAAGCCACCAACTGTGAATTTAGAAAAAGTAAGAATCAGGAATCTGAAGAAGATCTTAGGCTGACAATACTTTCCAATTTGCTTCACTGACAGTAAAAGAATCTAAAGCTACAAAAGTTAAGACTTAACTAATTAGCACTGAGTTTAAATTGTACTTCAGGTTTCAATAAACTCATACATTTCCATACTTACTGTCTTATGACTAAGAGCCAATAAAACTTCATATAGGTTAACAAAAACCAGTCACTTTAATCTTTTACAAACTTTTTGAGATTTTGATAATAATAAATTATAAAAATTCTAATAAAGCCTAAGGATTCCAAAGATCTATGTCACTATTGGTCAATATTTGTTTCATTATATTTACATCTTGGAAGGGTAGTGGTATACAACTATTATTTAAATAGTTAAGGCAAGAAGGAAAATGATATACTACTACTTTTAGGAAAAAATGAGTATCCCAAAAGAAATATGAAAACATTTACAAGTGAAAGATACAGGCAGTACACTAAGTTGTAAATATTAAGTGTTACTCACCGATTCCTTCTCCACAACTCGGTTTAGCATGACAACTGCTTTGGTTTTTTGCTGCCAAACCATGAGCCAGAAATGGCAACCTGTATTAGGAAGTGGACCCTATAAGAACAGAGAAGAAAAAGTAGATAAGACAAAGGAGATTCAACAAAGCTCAAGGAAAATTCCTTCAAGTATGCTCTAGTTTAGGAACAATGTATTAAATCCTAGTAAGTAAATCATGACTTTAAATCCACTTGAGGGCAGCCCGGGTGGCTCAGCGGTTTAGCGCTGCCTTCAGCCTGGGGCGTGATCCTGGAGACCGGGGATCTAGTCCCATGTTGGGCTCTCTGCTTGGAGCCTGCTTCTCCCTCTGCCTGTGTCTCTGCCTCTGTGTGTGTGTTTCTCATGAATAAATCAATAAAATCTTTAAAAAAAAAAAAAAATGAATCCACTTGAGTGAGATGCCTGGGTGCCTTTGGCTCAGGGCGTGATCCCAGGAGTTCCAGGACTGAGTCCCACATCAGGCTCCATGCATGGAGCCTGCTTCTCCCTCTGTGTCTCTGCCTCTCTCTCTATCTCTCTGTGACTATCATAAATAAATAAAAATTAAAAAAAAAATAAATAAAATAAAAAAAAATAAAAAAATAGGTCTGTACTAGTTGCTTATAAGTAATCAAAACTTTTTTTTTTTTAAGATTTTATTTGTTTATTCATGAGAAAGAGAGAGAGGCACTGACACAGGCAGAAGGAGAAGCAGGCTCTCTGTAGAGAGCTTGATACTGGACTTGATCCCAGGATCCCAGGATCATGACCTGAGCCAAAGGCAGATGCTCAACCACTGAGCCACCCAGGCACCCCCAAAACTAATTTTTATTAACTTAGGGAGAAAATGAATTTTTCAGACTCTCAGATGACTTTCAGTTGAGGGCTGGGAAGCCAGGCTTCAGTGGAACCAATGTCAAAGCAAGATCCTGCTCAAAGGAGTCAGCCTGGGACAGTGTTCCTGATGCTGTCACTACTATCACCTTCCTTTGCTGGCATCACCATACTAAGGTGGCCATAGTAATCACGTATAACCTATAAACAAACCAGCCTCAAAATTGTGGGCAGAAATATCTGACTGGTTATGTTGTAGTTGCAAAGGAGGTATGCAAAGGAAATTTCTGTATCTTTCAGCTTACACAGCAAGAAGAGAGGTCCTATGTGCCATGGATCATGGAAGTCATACAAAAGAGGAAATTTGTGCCATCACTGGCCAACCAGCCACCCAAAGTTAACTAGAAAAGGATTTCCAGGGAACCCTGGGTGGCGCAGCGGTTTAGCGCCTGTCTTTGGCCCAGGGCGCGATCCTGGAGACCCGGGATCGAATCCCACGTCGGGCTCCCGGTGCATGGAGCCTGCTTCTCCCTCTGCCTGTGTCTCTGCCTCTCTCTCTCTCTCTGTGTGACTATCATAAATAAATAAAAATTAAAAAAAAAAGAAAGAAAAAAAAAAAAGATTTCCAGAAAAAGCGGAAATTTCAAAGTGCCTGAACCACTATGAAGCTGTTAATCTACAAACACCACAGCATTGTGTGACCTCAATAGCAGACTTAAATGGGGCAATGGTTCATATTACAATACTGCCATGGTGGGGAAAGAAATCAAATCCAATTACCTTCACATTTTGCTTAGTAGTAGCACAGGGCAGAAGAAAGGGCAAATAAAAGATGAAAAGGCCATGGTCAAATTATAACTAATTTTAAAGGTGCAAATGAATGAGGCTCTATTGCAGCTAACATAAGTCAGCAGGCATTCTCCTCACGGACAGAGCAAGAGGCAGCTTTGGGGGCTGCAGGCCAGGTATCCCACAACTTCAGCTTTCTTTCTTTTTATTTTTTAATTTTTATTTATTTATGATAGTCACACAGAGAGAGAGAGGCAGAGACATAGGCAGAGGGAGAAGCAGGCTCCATGCACCGGGAGCCCGACGTGGGATTTGATCCCGGGTCTCCAGGATCGCAACCCGGGCCAAAGGCAGGCGCTAAACCGCTGCGCCACCCAGGGATCCCCAACTTCAGCTTTCAATGTCAAACATGGTGATTCACATGGTGAATCAAGGCTGAAAGCATCTTTTGGACAGTTGTATTCCCTGGTGTGTAGCAGATGCTCCATTAATATTATTTGAATAACTTAGAAAGTTATAAAAAGGCTAGAAATCTACTCAGAATCCTGAGAAATGACAACCAAATATTTGAAGATACTGTTCTCCTCACTCTATATATCTATTATGTGATCTACTTTAAAACAAAACAAAGGGTAAATGTAAAACAGGGCAATGAGAAAATCCCCAGAAAAATGAATGCTTTTTATTTCGTCTAAAAACAAATGGATCTAACGATTCACCAGAGAAGTCACTTCTTAGTGTGTATATATACTGGAAACACAAAACACATTCTATCAGTGGTTCTGGGGTGGGGGTGGGGTCTCTCTCAACTCTTCCACCTACAAGCAATACTATCAATTTTTTTTCTACGAAATGGAGATTTATACCAAGGACTGATACATTTAAAAAAAAAATTCAGAGGAAAAATATGACAAAAATAAGTAACAAAAGACAATCAGAACAGCTAAGGTTATAATAAACATTCAGCATCTCTAGTTTTCTCTAGTAAAATGTTCTTGGCCTTCAAAGAGCTTGCTAAGAGGCAAGAAGTCCTTGTCCTACTAACTGAAACATATTAAGTGCTACAAGTCCTACTAACTAAAACATATGAAGTGCCACAAGAGTAAAGGGTAAGCCATCAGATCTTCATGCTATAGCGGAGCCTTAAAAATGAGGACGGCACTGATATAGGGAAGCATCATGGAAGGACAGGGATCAAGTCAGGGTCCATTCCAAGCTGGCTTGGTTTAAAAAAAAAAAAAGAAGAAGAAAGAAGGAAAAAGAGAGTAAGATGTAGAAAATGCAGAATTTGTGAGTAAATGAGTCATCTGCGTAAAAATATCCAGTGAGGACCTGAAAAATATAGGGAAAGAATAAAAAGCTGAAAACAGCCTTCTGGGTCCCCCAGTTCTAAATACATGCGGCTCTATCAGGACACACAGAGCAGCCCAACAGGGACAGGACGCTTAAACACAATTAGTAAGCATTTTCTGTTATGACGGGATTTACAATATTTTATAAAAGGATTACTATTACTACTATTACTACTACTACTACAAAGTAGTAACAAATGCCACAACCAATGATCTATGGAGGGCTTACCACAGTACCAGGCACTATAAGAGTTTCACTCAACACTGTTTCACAGATAATATAGGTATACAACTATAATAGACATAGATATGTATATATAGACTTGGGGAGTTAAGTAGCTTGCCCAAGATCACACAGCAGTTTTATGATAGCAGAGCTGAATAATTAGGGCATGACCAATGGAGCCAATGGGGCTTCAAATTCTGGCTTCAACTCATTTAAATGGATTTGGTAAAGTCATTTAATGTTCCTGGTCTCTTTAGATAATTCCTCATGCATAAAACCAGGGTGATGACAACGTTTACAAGAGAGTTATTCTGAGCCTTAAATTATACAAAACATATAAAGTATAGAATGTTACAAAATTGCTGTTATTAATTTTATTTCCCACTACAATGTGAAGTTCATAACAACAGCGTTTATTTAATGTCTAATTTTTAAAAAATTTTAAGGGAAGGAGGGGCAGCTGGAGAGGAAGAGAGAATCTCTAGCAGATTCCATGCCTAGTACGGAGTCTGACTTGGAGCTCGATCTCACAACTCTGAGATCATGACCTGAGCTGAAATCAAGATTTGAATACTTAACTGACTGAGCTACCCAGATGCTCCACTGTTTTATTTAAACAATGCCTACCAGACAGTAGGTAGTCAATAAATCTTCATCAGATGAATGAACATCCAATAAAGTAGTTGGACTGGAATTTGGGCATAGATACTGTGAATCCAACATCTATATTTCCTTAAGATATAAGGGTTGAACATACGGTGCCAGAGAGCTGAAGTCTCAAGGGTAGAATGAAAAAGGGGGAAAAAATTCCTAAATCAGAATCCTGAAAATCACCTACAAAATTTGGGACTACAATGAGAAAAAAGAACCAATAAACAAGACTGGGGAAAAAAGGAGAGAAAAAGAAGAAGAAAGAAGTATGGTAAGTGACTTAGAGTAATTATTCTTTTCTATTCTTGAACATTATAGTTTTTTCAGGTACAAAGTAAATTGAAATTCTATAAATGAGTTTATTAAAAATGTCATGAATGTAAGAAAACCTCCAAATATTACAAAAAAGGCAGAAAATGGCAAATTAAAGTCTACTTATTCCTAATTCTTAAAATAACCAATATTAATGGTATATGTAGAATTTATTTAGCCAGTCCCTCACAGATTATTTCTATACTATTATTTCTGGCCTTGTACTATTAAAATTAAGTTGCAATAAACACTCTCATATATCATTATATCTGTACATATTTTACCACTAAGTTTTATAAATTTTTAAATCTCCACTATTTTGACTGGTGAAAAGCTCTAATTGATCACTGGTTTAAATTTATATTCCTAGGGACTAGAAAAATTGAGTATCTTTTCATAGGTACACTATCTACCTTTATTTTTTGCAGATTTTATTTATTTATTCATGAGAGACACAGAGAGAGAGGCAAAGACATAGGCAGAGGGAGAAGCAGGCTCCCTGTGGGGAGTCCGATGTAGAACTCCATCCCAGGACCCTGGGATCATGCCCTGAGCCGAAGGCAGACGCTCAACCACTGGCCACCCAAGTGCCCCACAACTTATATTTTGAATTTAAAAATCATTCACCAGGGGATATAAAAGCACTGTTCACTAAGTCTCTGATTTGATAAAGGGTAGCTGGTGTGGACAAACCAAAATAATTTCTATTATCAAAAAACAAAAGAACAGTAGTGCTCAACTATGTGTGTAGCCAGTGTACCATGCAAGCAGAATTTCACAAGGAACCATCACACTTGATGGTCTCCCAGACAGTATTCTGGGCACCTGGTCTTACCACCCTTGTTCTGAACAAATGCCAGACACCACCATCAAAGGGATGTTCATACTCTCTGAAAATATATGCCAGAGAAGGGCTTTCAAAGAGCCTCTGATTATGATACAGATTATGTGAAGAGAACTTAACAAAGCAGTAACAAATGCCTTGTATCAATATAAAGAAGATAATTTGCCTTAAAAGAACTAGCCTATGCCATTCATTAAAAAATTTTCCTTCTTAAAAATAACTTTAATTTCATGTTCACATACAAACCTGCAAAACCATATAAAACATCAAAATGTCTACATTTTACCATGTAACAACAGAAAAAACTGAAATAGCATTTCATTTCCAAAAGAAGTAAAGACATACTTTAACTATGTTCAAAGCAGACCAACCATAATAATTGCACTGTCAAGGCATTTGCTTCACATCACATCACTTGCCTGTGTTAAGATGTAACTCCTCTGCGCCTCTTCTATGTCAACTAAACTGGCATTAATATAATCATTTTCAGCATTTTGCAGTTTAACACGACTGTGATCATCTGAAACAGAGGATGACAAACCATAATTGTCATTTAAAACTTCCCATTTCTTTTTTACTTTAATATTAATGTTCTAGGTATTTATAGACTGATAGAACAAAACAAAGAAAAATAAATTAGCACCATTAGAGAGTTAAGTCAAATCCTAAATTATTCCTTTTCTTTTTGAAGTAAGTATAAAAATGAAATCTTTTTGTTTGTTACTGTGGTATTAGAAATGCTTTTGTTTGTAATACGATAGCTACTATAACTAGAAAAATTGACCAAAGAAAAACATAGTAAAAGGAATAAAGCACCTATCTTCCTAAAAGTAAAAAGATCATTTAGAGTCTTGGTGCCTAAGAACTGATAAGTCTATCTACAAAAAAAAACTGGCCTCAAATAGATGAGACTAGATTCCCATGGTAACTACAGTTCATTTTCTTCATTCCTCAACCGATCTGCATTCAACTATATTTAAGTAATTTTTTTAATTAACTATATTTAAATTAAGACTTAAAAATATTTAAATGCAGATGGAATATTGTAATTCTTTTTCTTTATTTTTAACTAGGCTCCATGCCTAACATGGGGCTTGAACTCACAAACTCAAGATTAAGAGTTGTATGCTCTACTGATTCAAACAGCTATGCCCTGGAATATTCTAATTCTTTATAAGACAACTAAAGCTCCTTCTATTACTTAGATTGTATTATAACACAATATACAAATATGTCTATTTTAGATATATTTCTACCTTTTAATTTTTTAAAAAGATTTTATTTATTTATTTAAGACAGTGGAGGCTGGGGTTGGGGCAGAGAGAGAGGGAGAGAGAGAAGCAGACTCCTTACTGAGCAGAGAGCCCAATGTGGGGCTTGATCCAGGGACCTCTGGGATCATAACCTGAGCCAAAGGCATAGAGCAGACACTTAATGACTGAGCCATCGAGGTACCCCATATTTCTAGCTTTTAAAAGTAAAAATGTCACCATCTGCAACAACATGGATGACCTGGAGGGTACTATACCAATTAAAATAAATCAGGTTAAGAAAGAAAAAAAAAAAAAGACCATATGACTTCACTTATACATGGAATCTAAAAAAACAAAACAAATAAGAAACTGAAACAAACTCATAAACAGAGAACAAAACCAGTGGTTGTCAGAGAGGAGGAAGGTGGGGAGGTGAGGAAAATAGGTAAAGGGAATTAAGAGTTACAAACTTCCAGTTTTAAGTCAGCCAGCCCCTAGATGAAAAGTACAGCACAGGGAATATAGTCAATAACATTGTAGTAACTTTCTATGGTGACAGACCTAATTACACTTATTGTGGTGAGCATTTCAGAATGTATATAAATGTTGAGTCACTACTATTGCACACCTGAAACTAATATATGTCCAATATATATCAATTCAAAAAAGAGAAGCCTCAAAATTAAAACATATTTGCAGCATATACAACCAAAGCACTAAGATATGAAGAGTACCTACAAATCAGTAAGAAATGGCAGGGAACCCCATTTTAAAAAGTGAACAAAGAGAATACACAAAGGACTTACAAATGTGAAAAACATTTGTTTAATCTCACTATTAATCAAAGAATGCAAATTAAAATGAAAACTTTTTTTAGTTAAAAAATTTTTGGCAAAGATTTTTTTTTTTTAATAATGCCCAGTGCTGCCCAGGCCATGTCTAGCCCCTTAGCAAGCACTAGATGAAACTATAAGAATATTTTCATATGCCTGGTTTAGAATAACAGGTGTAAATCCTTTAAAATCCAAGGTTTCCATTTTTGTGAATGAAACCAACGCATACAGCCAGACATAGCACAGGGATTAACAGTAACAGACACAAGAGGAAATAACACAAATTTCCAATATGTCCAACAGAAGGCAAATTACAGTATATATGAAAGATGTATTACACCTTGATGGAGCTATTAAAAACCATGCTTTAGGGGGAAAAAAGTAAAAGTCTCATAGATTTGGAACTTATGCTGATTTAAATATGTAGACTACAAAACTTGACCTTATATCATTTTGGTGGAAAAGGAGGAGTTTTCTCAGGAAGAGAAGGTATGTGCATCATAACAGAGTTAACACTGGCTTAGTATCCTAAATATGGATACATCTTCAGATGGAAGAATGTAACTGAATTTTAAACCATCTGAAGAATGTAACTGAATTTTAAACCAAACATGTTTGATGTTTAATTTTGGAGGATACATTCAATCAAACTGCTCCCTGAAGGAAATTTACACTAAATATCCTTTCTCTCTCCACTTTTAAACTAAAACAAAAAACTGTTTACATTATCTCTGTATGAAAGAAAATGCTAAATGGCTATAGTTTCACACATCAATTTATCTGAGATGTATGTGCTGGCCTGAACTCAAGACCTCTGTAAATATTACATGTCATTTGCCAACAGGAAAAACTAAGATCTTGTTATAGTAAATCACTTATACTAGTGTTCTCGGAAAGATGATGTCAGCAAGCACTTTTTTTTTTAAGTCACTTTTTTTTTTTAACAGTTTAATCACCTTTTAACTGTTAAATTATGTGAGATGGTAAAAAGGTCAGCTACCCAATTAGCAAAACAAAGACCATATATCTCCTAGAAAACACTGATGTATCAGGAGAATGTATGCTTTTACTATCCATAAAATTCTAGTTTCACTAGAATATAATACCAAAGGGATGTGTTTCCTCATGTTGTAATCACAGAAAGAACACAAACCCCAAAGGTTAATCATATCTATTGCACAAGTGAAAAAAGCAATTTGGCCAAAAGAAGCAAGAATCCATAAAAATTGGGAAGGTTCCTCTCCAGGAACCTGGGAATTGAGTTATCTTGTATGCCATCCAGAGTTATGGAAAAATCAAGCCCAGAGAAAGACCTTCGGCAGTTTGTTTTTAAGAGTGTTTGACACATTGCCCTCAGGACCTTGAACTAGAATTCAGTTGTTTTCCCTAGCTTTAAAATCTACATCATCTGTCACTTTAATACATTGAAAATACCGAATTATACAATGGTAAAACAACAGATACATTTCCTGGAGCCCAGTGGTCTGACCAAAGGGGAACAGGGTGCTACCTGAAAGACATCCAGAGTTCTGCAGAGTCTGGCCTCTGCTTCCCTATAACATTTACTTACATAGTCAACAAAAGCAAAGGAACATGAATTTTTTCAGGAAAAAATAAATTTTTAAAAAAATTTTGCTAGCAGATTAAGACTAAAAAAAGAAGGTAATCCTTGGGAAAACTAACTATTTAGAACTGGCTACAAATGTTGGTTGAATCTATATTTTCTCATCAGGAGTAATTAAAAACAAAACTCTCAAATTCACCTACATTATTAGAAATTTATTTTAATTCATCTGCTCTATAATAGATTAAGAAAAACTTTAAAGTTATTTAACTGATTCTGAAGGAAAAGAAAAGTAAGAGTTTCTAGTGTTAAAACATATCACGTTCAAATTATCTACAAAGATAATAACTATACAGTACATTTCAGGAAGTGAAACTATCAAAGCCTTTTTATGAAAAATTACGACTATGATTTATATTCTCTAGCAAAGATAACAGACAATGCCTCTTCTCCAATTAAGAATCACTTCATGTATGGTTTAAAGTGTGAGAGTGGACACAGGTCCCCTCACAGGTCCCCTGGGAGTCAAATGTCCCCTTTCTCTGCCCTGTTACTATCAGTCAGCCCAAAATCTACTAACTGTTCATTCCAAACCACCTTCTGACTTCTGAATTAGTACAAAAAGCAAAAATGAAAACACGAGAAAAGTTAAATGCTTTCTCCTCTCCCAGAGTTTATTCTGCCCAGAAACCTCTGAAATGAGATTATCACATTGAGTCCTTTGGCTCTAAATAATAAAACTCAAAGCCCACAGTACCTTATCATCATTAAGTAATTATATAGTTATCTTCCTCTTTCTTATTTTTCAAAAAATCCAGCAAAGGGAGAAAAATGAAGACCGTTCAAACTACATTGCATGAGATAACAAAAAGCAATCAAACCATGCTTCACAGGAAATCTTATTTTTCAATGTCTAATAACATCCAATAACACCAAAACTCAGCTATCAAGAATATGTATCTATATATTTTTAATGTATCAAACTGCTCCCCTGAAGGAAATTTACACTAAATATCCTATCTGTTCTTAATTCTTGCCACCAAGTGAATGAAGAAATGCAATATCCAATAGAATTGTAGCTTATAAACTGGATAAAATTTGAGCAAACTTCTGATGAAGATTCCCTTCACCTCCCACCCTCAAACAGTATGTTTTCTGAGAAATGGTTTCATTTGTCAAGAAATGACGCTCTAGCTGTGGCCTGAGCTGACAATACAGATTAGCTTCCTCTTTCAACAATGTCATAGTAAGTCTTTTTTTTTTTTTAACATCCCTTACCCCCTTCATTGATTCACCTTTCATCATTATTGTAAAAAAGATCTCCTTTTGGAAGGTAAGTCAAACAGGAAAAAGGATTCACACTCATCATTAACTATCCTCCATAGGTTATACCACAATAGAGATAAACAATCATTATAATCAACTGGGGAAGAAGACTAGCTCCATTAGTAAGTAATACAGCACTGAAAGACTTTCCCCTTTCATTCTTCTGTCTCAACCAGGGGAAAACTGTAAGTTTTCAAATACTGATGCCTATATTTCCATGTTTCCTCCCTGCAAGAATGCAAAGCATTTCATAGATATGTTTATCCTCCTTGACTCTACAAATTAAATACTTGAGACATAAATATCATTATTTTTCTCTCTCGAATCAAGAAATAAGTCAAAAAGCAAAGCTAGAACTAAAATCCAAGTCACCGTAATAGCACTACCATATTAATGAAGAATCACATACTTTAGTATTTAGTACACACAGAGAATTAACATTTTAATTGTTTCTTCTGAAAATAAAACTTGATTTGATGAATAGTTTCTTTACTGATGACATAACCAACTACGACCACCACATAGGATTTAGCACCTATGATGTGTCAGGTACTATATGACACATCCTACTACATTTCTGCTCTCAAGCCTCACAACCTTATAAAGTTGACAGTATCATGCTCATTTTACTGACACTTGGGGAATCCAGTCATTACCATACACACACTAGAGAAGCACAAGAGGAGATTTAAACTAGGTTTGTACGATTGAGGAGATTATTTTCCATACTACATTATCTCTGATATGTCCAGGTTGGTTACTTTACTATCCTTTGCACACATCCTAAATTCTTTTTGGAAACACCTTTCACACCGTTCTTTCCATCAGGTATGACTACTGTCTTCATCTCTGCAATACAAAGCTCACTTCCATGAAGATCCAGACTAGGACTTAATCTGCTCTAAATAGCCTCTCTGAGGCTACCACCATGAAGATCCATTCTTTACATTTATATTCTTCAACAACTTTATATACAATTTTCATTCAAATAATATATTTTAGGAGCCAGGCAAGTGACATAAAGATAACACATAATTTGTTTAAAGCTTTTTAAAAGAAAACTTTCTAGGGGTGCCCAGGCAGCTCAGTTGGTGAGGTGACCAACTCTTGATCTTGGCTCAGGTCTTGATATCAGAGTCATGAGTTAAAGCCCTGCATTGGATTGGGCTGCATACTCTGTGGGGAGCCTATTTTTTTAAAAAATTGAAATTAAAAAAAAGGAAAAAGTTCTATTTTTAAAAAAGATGCTATTTATTTATTCATGAGAGGCACAGAGAGAGAGAGAGAGAAAGAGAGAGGCGGAGACATAGGTAGAGAGAGAAGCAGGCTCCTTGCAGGGAGCCCACCCGACGTGGGGCTGGATTCCCGGAAGTGGGATCACATCCTGAGCTGATGGCAGACACTCAACAGGTGAGCCACCCAGGTGTCCCAGGAAAAAGTTCTATTAAGTAATTCCTAGTGTCATCTTTATTAGACTATGTGCTGTAGGAAGAAAGCTGACCAACTGATACCTGAGGAAGCTGAGTGAGATAAGCAGGCTTCACTAAACAGATGAAGAAGGAGCATACACACAAAAAGGAGTAAAAAGGAATATCATGAAGGACTGGCAAATTCAAAAAGGCTGAAGAGTTCCCAAAACATGTTAAGGCTACCTCAATGAAGCTCTTTAAAGGACTGACAGAAGCACATCTGATTTCAAGAAAATAACTACCAGCTGGAGGAAGAAGGAAGACAATGCACTGATGCATTAACAGTTCAATCTAGAGATGAGTACAGAACCAAACAGTGGCAGGAATGGAGACAGTTACAGTGAAGCACATCGTGGGTGCACACCATCACCAACTTGCTAACCAAGTACGCATTGTTCAAGAAACACCGAGTAGGTTCTTCTTCAAACAATAGGTTGACCATCTGTGACTTCAATCTCTTTCAATCCACCAAGATTTCAAGTTCCTAAACTTGATACGACAATATTAATTAACTCTGTCTTCCACACATCTCCAAATTGAAAACAGATCTTTAGCCCAAAGAGTCTCTGCAAAGGAAAGAACACCTGGGAAGTATCTTAAAAAAGTATAAAATCTATTAATGTACTATGGAACATGGACATCTTCCTCTTTGATACTTTGTATAAAATAAGACATACTAAATTTAATTATCAGTAAGTGTCTCACTATATTCCTAGAAAGTCAGAATCTCTCCTTTAAGGAGAGATAGAGCCTAAAACGGGGGAGGGGGGGAGGGAGGTAGAGGGAGTTGGGGGAAAGTACTTTCCTTACATCCAAAAGTCCATGGGACACCATGGAAACAACATAGACCAAATATTTATTAAATTCCTTCTATATTCAAGGACGGCTCTAGGGGTTTAGGACCTAACCATACCCTTGTGAACCTTACAGAAAGGGAGATAGCAATAAGTAAAACAACTAAATAAATGTTACACAGTAACAAATGCTATGGGAAAAAAAGCCGAGTCATGTTAGGGAGTGAGGCAATTCTAAATAGGGTAGGCAGGATTCCCTAGGGTAGGCAGGATTCTCACTCTCACTGAGACAGTGACATTTAAGCAAAGACTTGGGGGTGGTCAATCATGTGAATATTTTGGTTAAGATCTTTCCAAGCACAGAGTAAATACCTTAAGGTGGGTATGCACCTAAGATATCTGAGGGACACAGATAATAGAGCTTGAGCCCAGTAAACAAAGGGAAGAGAAGCAGGCTGCAATTTAGGTTCAGAGAATCAAGAAAATCTGTACTGATTCATTTGTCTAACTTCATAAACTTGACTGAGAGAAAAAGTTTGTACTTTCACCTGAAGTGTTTACCTAGAAGAGTGTTCTAAACAACTTAGGTAAAAAAATAAAAATAAAAAATAAATAAACTTAGGCTGGCAACTGTTCAAGCATTGTTTAGACAACAAATTCCAGAAAATTTTCATATTCAAATTATCAAAATATGATAGAATTTTGTTAGAATGACAAATCACTATTAAACCATTCTGAGGGGATGCCTGGAGGGCTCAGTGGTTGAGTGTCTGCCTTCGGCTCAGGGGGTGATCTCAGGGTCCTGGGATCGAGTCCCACATCCAGCTCCTTGCAGGGCACCTGCTTCTCCCTCTGCCTGTGTCTCTGCCTCTCTCTGTCTCTCTCATGAATAAATAAAATCTTTAAAAAAATAAAATAAAATAAACCATTCTGAAACCAACAGAGGAGAGGAGATTATGTTAGCTGACTTGAAGAGTGACCTAATTCAGCAAAAAGAACAAGCTCAGACACCTCCAGAACTTCTCAGTAGACCTATCTGGAACTAATGAAAGAAAATGGGTGAGAAGGCTAAGGGGCCTAAAGATGTAGATTCTGATGTCTGTCCTGGCTCTACCAACTTATGTGACCACAGACACAGCTGTGATTTATACAGAAAAGAGCAACCTACTACTTGAGAAACATTATTAGCATCCAAGTAAGACTCCTTGAAAACTCCTGTTTCATCTTAAAAATTTATAGGAACTTGGGATGCCTGGGTGGCTCAGTGGCTCAGGTTGAGCACCCGCCTTCAGCTTGGGGTGTGATCCCGCGGTTTGGGATCGAGTCTCGTATTGGGCTCCCTGCATGGAGTCTGCTTCTCCTCCCTCTGCCTATGTCTCTGCCTCTCTCTCTCTGTCTCTCGTGAATAAATAAAATCTTTAAAAAAGAAAAAATGTATAGGAACTTAAAAATTCTACTTCATTATGCATCTGTATTTTAATATATAGGTAACCACACCTTCCCTCCCCACATTCTGAGTATAATCAATGGTCCTGGAAGATGTGCCACGTTTCCCTGGGACATTAAGTACCCTCCCTGCACACTGTGCTCCTCTCTCTAGTCCCCAGTGTAAGTAAGTACTCTACAGCAGAGCTGCCCAAGTGATGAAGTGTGGCTACAGCGGGGGCCATCTGTTAGAAGGCTACCGTTATGGCAAGATTTTGATCCACTCAGCCTTGGTGCACCTATGTTTTCAGCCATCTGCAGCCAGGGCCCTGTCATGCTCACTATGTATTCCCACTGCTTAGCACAGTACCTTTGCCCAGTACCTAAATCAAGGCATCAAATTCAGAAACCTGGAAAGATACTGGTATAACCTACACTGTACTCCAATTTCCTGTTTTACAGGCATCCATTTGTGTGGGTGTGTATAGTTCTATGCCATTTTATCACATGTGGGGACTGTGAAACCACCACCACAATCAAGATACAGTCCTGTTCCATTACCACAAAGATCATCTGTGCAACCCCTCTAGTCACACTCTCCCCTAACCCTGTTCCTAACCCATTAATCTATTCTTCATCTCTATAATTTTATCATTTCAAGAATGCTGTAAAAATGGAATCATACAATATGTAACCTTTGAGATTAGATTTTTTTGACTCAGCATGAGTCCTCTGAGATCCACCCAACTTGTTGCATTTATCAATAGCTCACTTCTTTTTACTGCGGAGTAGTATGCCAAGGTATGAATAAACCAGTTTGCTAACCACTTACCTGTTGATGGGCATTTAGGCTGTTGCCAATTTGGAGCTATTACAAACAAAGCTGCTATACACATTCAGAAAATGCACTTCTGTATGGACAGAAGGTTGCAATTCTGTGGAATAAATGCCCAGGAGCACAATGGCTGAGTTATATAAGATACGTTTAGTTTTTCAAGAAACTGTCAAACAATTTTCCACAGTGGCCACACATTTTATGTCCTCGCTAGCCTTATATGAGACCTAGTTTCTGTATCCTTGGAATATTGTAGCCTCATTATTTTTGCTGTTCCAGTGGGTATATAACATGGTTAAAACCAACATGGTTTTAATTTTCATTTCCCTAATGGTTAATGATAGTTCCCTAACAGTTAATGATGTCTTTCATATGCTTACATGGTTATCTGCCATCTGTGTTCATAATCTTTTGCCCATTTCCTAACTGTACTTTTTTTGGTTTTATAGTTTAGCCTTTTACTCTTGAATTTTAAGAGTCCTGTATATATTCTAGGTACAAATTCTTTGTGGTTTATAAATATCTTCCCCCAGTCTGTCCTTGTCTTTTCATCCTCAATATCCTAGCAAGGTCTTTAGCAGAGCAAAGGCTTTTAATTCTGGTTTACTCCAATTCATTGATTTTTTTCTTTCATAGACTATGCTTTTGGCATCACATTAAGAACTCTTATCTAACCTTAGGTCCTGAATCTTCTGTCTTAAATTTTTAAAAAAATTTTTGTTTTATTTTATATATTTATATTTCATATACTTTATATATTTAATTTCTGTATTAGGGATTTTTGTATAAGGAAGTTTAGGTTGAGCTTTTTTATTTTGGACTGTGAAGGTCCAATTGCTCCAGTACTGACTGTTGAAAAGATCATCCTTCTGCCATTAAATTGCTCTGCACCTCTATCAAAAATCAGTTCACCATATGTGCATGAGGCCATTTCTAGGTTCTCTGTTTTAGTTGTTTTTTTTTTTAAGGTTTATTTATTTATTCATGAGAAACAGAGAGAGAGAGAGAGAGAGAGAGAAAGAGAGAGGCAGAAACCTAGGAAGAGGGAGAAGCAGGCTCCTTTCAGGGAGTCCAATGCGGGCCTCAATCCCAGGACCTGGGATCACACCCTGAGCCGAAGGCAGACACTCAACCGCTGAACCACCCAGGCATTCTCTAGTTTTACCAATTTGTGTTTCTATTCATCTGCCGATACCACATCATCTTGATACCATAGTTATACAATAAGTCTTAAAAATCAGACAGAGTGATTCCTTCTCACCTTTTATGAAGTTATTTTATTTTAGTACATCACACATTTAAGAGGAAGCTTGTCTGTATCTACAAATAAATCTTTCTGAGATTATGATAGGAATTGTGTTAAACCTACAAAAATTTGGTGAGAATTGTACTATGATATGAGTACTATGTTAAGATTTCCAATCCATGAACATGGTATGTTTCCCCATTTATTTGGTTTCCCTTATCAGCGTTTTGTTGTTTTCAACATGTGGGTCCTATACATGTTTTATTAGACTTATTTCAAAATATTTCATTTTTTAAGAGAAACTGTAAATGACTTTTTTTTTTTTTTAATGAAAAAGAAAAAAAAGGACATGAGTGGGAAGGGCAGAGAGGAGAGAGAGAATTTCACCAGACTCCACACTGAGCATGGAGCCTGACACAGGGCTCCATCTCACAACCTTCAGATCATGGCCTGAGCTGACTGTGCCACCCAGATGCCCCTAAATGACTTTGTATTTTATTTTATTTTTTATTTTTTATTTATTTGTGTGTGTGTGTGTGACTTTGTATTTTAAATCTTGGTTTCCATGTGTCTATTGATAGTAATTAAAGTAAATAAAGATAATTAATTTTTGCATGGTGATCTTATATACAGAAACCTGGTTTAACTCACCTACTAGTTCCAGGAGATTTTTCTGGTAGATTCTTTAGGATTTTCTATGTAGACTATCATGCTTAGACTTTCTGCAAAGAGTTTTATTTCTTCCTTTCAATTCTGTTTACCTTTTATTTCCTTTTCTTACCTTCATGTATTTACTAGAATATCCCCCACCCTTTAAATAATCTTTTAAAAATTTTAAATTGAAATAATTTCAAAACTTGCAGAAAAATGCCAAGAAAAACACAAATATTTTTTTCCCCTAAATCATGAGAGCAAGTTACAAACATGATATAATACCCCTGAATATTTTTGTGTGTATTTTCTACAAAGGACTCAATCTACTTACCACAGTATAGCCATCAAAATCATAAAATTAACAGTGATACTTTACTAATTCAGACCCTATTCAAGTTTCCCCAAATGTCCTAATAATGCCTTTTAAATAAAAGGATCCAATACAGGATCACATGTTACATTTTTAAAAGATTTTATTTATTGAGAGAGAGCATGCATGAGAGCACACAAGTGTGCTCACATTGGGGGAGGGGCAGAGGAGGAAGGAGAAGAAAGAACCCAAGCAGACTCTGTGCAGAGTGCAGAGCCTGATCTGGCTTGATCTCACAATCCTGAGATCATGACCTGGGACAAAACCAAGGCTGAGCCACTCAGGTGCCCCGACCACATAATGGGTTTAGATGTCACATGTCTTTGGTCTCCAACCTAGAACCATTCCTCAGTCTTCCCTGGGAAGAGTTTTATAACTCTTTAAAGATTACAGAGTATCAATCCATTTGAATTGTCTGATATTCCTCAAGAAGGAGTACATATTGTATACTCTGGCAAGTTCAGCAGAGTGATGCTGTATACTCACCGCATTCTATGGGGCAGTTCAGGATTTCAATGTGATGTATTTCATTATTGGTCCTGATTATTCGTTTAAGGTTGGTATCTGCCAAACTTCTCTGCACAGCTACTATTCTCCTCTTGTATTAATAACTATTTTATGTAAGGGTTTTTTAAGACTATGTAAATCTTCTGTTCCTCATCAGCATTTTACCGAGTTTACCATCTATTTCAACATTTATTACTTGCCAACCTAAGGTAGATCTTTCCTTTCTCCCCATGTATTTATTCATATTTCTTTATACTAGTGCAAATTCATGGATTCCTATTTTATTCAGTAGGTTATAACTATTATTAATTTCAAATGTTCAAATCAACACCAGATTTGGAACATGAGCTTTCAAGATGGTTTCTGTGTCCTTTTTGACATTAGCCTCATCATTTCTTGATCAACCTTACCTTCTGGGACTACAAGATATTCCAGGCTACTCTTATACTCTCCCTGCCCCACCCCTGGAATCAGTAATTTCTTCAAGAAGCCCTGTTTCTTCTAAGTGGAGAATGAAATTTAGATATGAAAAGCTAGGCATGCCCAATACTAAGAAGGTGTCATTATTCCCAAGGCTTCTCAGGAGTCAGGGCTAGGAAATATAAGCACACATACATTTCTATGTATCTGTATATCCATATTCACTGAAAACCATGAGTTCATACACTGATACAGTAATTCTAGTCTAACATCACCGGGTTCACTCCGTCTTTCCTCCATTCTTCAAACATGCCCTCCTCTTATCTACATGCCTTCCACATGCTGGTCCCCAATTCCAAGGGTTTTTAGACTTAATTATTCAGAGGAGAGAGGAGAGGCTTAATGAAGTCTTAATACTTCCTTTACTATCCTACTATTAGAGGTAACAGGAAATATATATAATTTTTAAAATATCAATAATGCCCTAGCTGAAATATATAACAAAATAAATGGAAAGTAGTTTACAATAAGATAATATCTATTTTAATATATATAAATAGTTGAGTAGAAATACACTAGAAAAAAAAAGCCCCCACAAATTTCCAAAATGTCTCTTAGGGAATGGTAAATACCCTTGTTGAATGAAAGTCACTCCTCTACAGAGTATATGTAATAAATTAAATTATAAGGCAGTAAGATTAGTGCCTAAGTACAGAAATAAAGTGCTATAGAAACAAACTAGTAACTTCTAGCGAGTACCTCTCAGAGGAGTGATACCTATGTCTTGAAGACTCAACAAAACTTTACTGGGGGACAGGTAGTCCAGTTTAAAAAAAGGGGGGGCAGTCCCAGTGACCCAGCAGTTTTAGCACCACCTTTGGCCCAGGGCGTAATCCTGGAGACCTGGGATCAAGTCCCATGTCGGGCTCTGGGCACAGAGCCTGCTTCTCCCTCTGCCTCTCTCTCTCTCTCTCTCTGTCATGAATAAATAAAATCTTTATAATAAATAAATAAATAAATAAACAAACAAATAAATAAATAAATAAATAAAAATTAATTTAAAAAAAAGGCTGCACCTGTTAAGGAATCAACAGTGTAAGATGAGAAAAAGGTAAATGGATGAAGAAAGTGAGGAAGAGACAAGGAATGGGGCAAGAAGTAAAGCATACAAGAGGTATTTCAAAAATAATTAACCAACGTTCTATAGGTCAAAAAGCTGGTGACCTGAAATTCACCAACAGTGTTATCCATTCATGAACTGCAGTTCTATTGTTCAAGCTTAACAGAGGACAACACATCCCTTACCGTATGAATTTCAGATATCTGAAGTCAGCTATCATGTTGTTTAGTATAAGTTTTCTTTCCCCATCTAATCAATTCTAGCTTCTTCACTAAGAATTGTGTTTTTTAAAGATTTTATTTACTTATTCATGAGACACAGAGTGAGGCAGAGACACAGGCAGAGGAAGAAGTATGCTCCCTGAGGGGAGCCCAATGAGGGACTCAACCCCAGGGACCCCAACCTGAGCCAAAGGCAGATGCTCAACCACTGAGCCACCCAGGTGCTCCAAGAATTCTAATTCTTATTTCTTGGATCCACTCCAGTGCATCAATGATCTGTAGAAATAAACTATTAAAATATCTTTGATTTAGAATGGATAAAAATTGAAGATTAAAAACAACCAAATTAAAAAGAGAACCAAAGGTCAAAGTCCTAACATGTAATGAGAAAACCTTTAAGCAAAAAAGTTGACAATAGAATGGTTTGAAAATGTGAAGTGCATTTGGTCTTTATTTTTAAAGCTTAGATGGGATAAGGAAGAATGTTAGCAAATATTTACATAAGAGTTACTATAAAATTTAAGTTATATCTATACATGTTCTGATTACTATTATACAACAGCTTTTATCTAAATTTGATTACTAAGAAAGATGACAGAAGCCTGTCATGTATAAAGGTCTGTTTTAATAATTCAAAGGTCTTCTGTCTTATTATTCTGAGACTACCAAAATGTTTCTTCATAATTCTTTGACTTGTCCGTACATTTTCTGGATTATGACGAAAATAGTGATGGTTTTAAAACATGTCCACAATTCTTTGATAATTCTTCCATCTAATGGTGGAGCATCAATCTCTTCTCCTAGAACCTGAATGGCCACTAATGAAAAGAATGTGATGGAATGATGAGACTTCTAAATTTAGGTGGTACAAGGCATTTCAGTTCCCAGATGGCTCCTTCAGGACACTCACTCCTAAAACCCAGCTACTCTTTGCAAGAAGTCCAGGTCACATGGTCATGTAGGTGTTCCAGGTGTTCCAGCTGACAGCCCATAACCGAGCGAGAAGGCCTCGGCTATCATCTGAACTATAACTGCACGCAAGACCCTGAGCAAGAATCTCCTGAGTCCAATTAACCCCCAATTTTGCATTGATGAAAAATGACTGCTATGGTTTTAAGGCTGTTTTGGGGTGGTGTGTTATATAGCATCAAATAAAATGGTAGCTTTGTTTCTTTTTTTCCAATCTGTATGCCTTTTATTTCTTATTTTTTCTTTAGTGGCTAGGACCTAAAGCATGATGTTAAGTAGATGTAGTGAGAGTGGGCATCCTTTTCTTGTTCTTCATTTTGTTAAAAAAAAAAAAAAGTTTCTAACATGTTATCATTCAGACTTAAGTTATTATAGGTGTCTCTTAAGTAGCTTATATTAGGTTACAGAAGTTCCCCTCTCTTTCCAGTTTGCTATGTGTTTTGTTTTTAATCATGAGCAAGCACTGACTTTAAATAATCTTTCTGCATCTACTGAAATATTCATATGACTTTTTCTCCTTTACCTCATTACTGTGGTGAACCAACATCTTTAAGATTTTCTAATGTTAAAAAAAAAAAAGATCTACTAATGTTAAGCCACCCTTTTATTCCTAAAATAAACTTACAGACTGCTATATTCAGTCTGCTAATCTTTGCATCTATATTCACAGACTGCTATATTCAGTCTGCTAATCTTTGCATCTATATTCATGAGGGAAATACGCCTGTAACTTTTAGTGTTATTATTAAACTTTTCAGGTTTGGTTATTCAAGTTCTGTAACAAGTTCACAGAAAGAACTAGGCCCTTTTCTTAGCACTTTAATTTTTATCATTCTGTTTTAATATATTTAAGACAACTTTTTTTTTAAAGATTTCCTTATTTATTTTACAAAGAAACTGCATGTGAGTGAGCAAGGGGAGTGGCAGAGGGAGAGAGAATCCTGAAGCAGACTCCTCACTGAGTGCAGAGCCCGATGCAGGGTTTGATCCCAGGACCTAAGATTATGACCTGAGCCAAAATCAAGAGTCAGATAAGACACTTAACTGACTGAGCCACTCAGGCACCCCAAGACAACATATTTTCTTTGCATTACTGTTTTTGCTGCTTTACAAAAGTTTTGGTAAGTAGTATTTTACGTACTGCTCACTTTTAAGCATTTTAAAGTTTCCACTATGATTTCTTCTTGACCCATGAATTACTTAGAAATCTTTAAATCTCCAAATTTATGTGAACTTTTGCCTTTTTATTAATAATCTATAATTTAATTGCATTCTGGTCAAAGAACATGGCCTATAAGACAGCAATTCCTAAACTGTTAAGATTTACTTTACAGCCAATTCGATGGTCCATTTTTTATAAATATTCCAAAATCCTAGAAGAAAATGTATTCTCTAATTGTTGGACGTAAGGTTATATATATTTTTCTTATTAAAATAAGCTTGGGGATCCCTGGGTAGCTCAGCGGTTTAGGGCCTGCCTTTGGCCCAGGGCGTGATCCTGGAGTCCCAGGATCCAGTCCCGCGTCGGGCTCCCAACATGGAGCCTACTTCTCCCTCTGCCTGTGTCTCTGCCTCTCTCTCTCTCTCTCCCTCTGTCTATCATGAATAAATAAATAAATATTTTAAAAAATATAAAAAATTAATAAAAAATGAAATAAGCTTAATTATGTGGCTGATCTTCTAGTTCTTTACCAATATTCTGTCTTACCAAAAGGCCATAAACATAGAAGTGTTGATTTCTTCCTGTAATTCTATTGAGTTTTGGTTAACATACCTTGAGGCTATTTTATTGGAGTTCAATTTGCCAACATATAGCATAACACTCAGTGACCCTGAGGCTATCTTATTGTTATACAAATACATTTATTATACAATTCTTAAAGCTAATACTGAGATTTTCATTTAGAGTAGCTATGCCATTTGCTGAGATTTCTTTTTATAGGGAATGGTGAGGTGAAGGAGGTCTGGAATTCTTCCTCCCCACTTAGTAATTTTTTATTTTTTTAAATTTTTAAGTAAGACTTTATTTATTTGAGAGAGTGTGCATGTATATGGGGGGGGGGGGGCAGAAAGAGAATCTCATGCAGACCTCTCAATGAGCAGGGAACCAGCCAGACATGGGGCTTGATCTCATGACCCCGAGACCATGATCTGAGCCGAAATCGAGTCAGAGGTTTAACTGATGGTGCCACCCAGGCACCCCACAGCTGGTAACTTTTAAAAAAGTACGTTTATTGAAAATCTTGTTTTGCAGCAGTAAGGGACTATGGACTATCTAATCTGCCATACCACTAGAATCAAAAGTCTCTGTGTCACCTTCCTTTAAAAACTAACAGTTTGACATGAATGAACCTTGAGGATATTATGTTAAGTGAAATAAGCCTGTCATAAAAAGACAAATACTGCATGATTCTACTTACATGAAGTATCTGAAGTAATCAAACTCATAAACAGAAAGTAGAATAGTGGTTGCCAGGGGCTAGAGGGGAAATGTATGTTTGCTGTTGTTCAATAGGTAGTTTTAGTCATGCAGATGAAAAGATCAGTTGTACAATAACATGCATATAGTTAACACTATATCAATGTACATCTAAAAATTGTTAAGAGGGTAAAATTTATATCATGTGTTTTTTTAACCACAATTTAAAAAAAAAAAAAAGGCAACAAACTGTTTCAGGTTCAGTAAAAACAATGACAGTTCACTAAGTCTTGCTGACAATTCCTTTTAGACCAAACACAAGATTTATAGAATTTCTACCTGTCAGGCAAAAAGTAAGGAAAATTTCAAAATTAGCAGATTAGCAGTAGTCTCTAGTAGTATAAATTCAATTCTCGAAGTGATTATTAAGATCTTTTACTCTATTCTCAACCAACCAAGTTCTTGCCTATCTCTTTCACAATTGTCTCACAACTGAGACAATGGAGGTTATCTTTTGGTCAGGCAATTATAGGAACATTGTGGACTTCCTTAAGTTCTGTTTCAAAATATCCCCATTTGATTATGTTTCTCATATTCACTCCTCCAAATGTAGTTTCTATATGTCAATCTTAGGACTGGTGCTGAGCTGGGTACATAAGGATCATGTAAGGAAACTGTTTAAAAACAAAGATTTCCAGACATACTGAATCAAAATCAAGAAAAAAATCTGAGACTCATAAAAAATAATTGATGTCCAGTTTCCCTTTACCTAGCTGGTTATCATATATTTTCTTAAAAGCCATCCCTAACTCCCTAGACACAGATCCACCAATACATGGTCCTATTTCATGATACATATACAGCACAATGGGCCTGTATCTCCCTCACTACACTGTGAATTATCAGAGGGCAGGATACATATATTCACAGTATTCTCAGTGCACAGCATAGTGTCAGTCAGCTATACAGCTGGTTTTCAATACACATGTTCTGAACCAAACCAACAATGCTAAGTATTATGTATGGAAATACATTTTTAAATGATACAATGACTATCAATAACGAAAGGTGTATCTACATCATCTGGGGAGTGTTTAAAAAATATACATTCCTGGGCTTGTCTAGACTTAATGAGAGCTATCACCTCCATGACCTCCTCCACTGCATGAGAATAACACCCAAGGGGAAGTGGTCATGAAGATATTTGGAAGAGGATTTTCACTTACATGCTCCAAAAAGGGAATGATACATTTTTAGACACTGAGTTATTAGTAACTGGTCACATTTGGGGGTGCCTGGCTGGCTCAGACAAAGGAACATGTGATGCTTGATCTCACGGTTGTGAGTTCAATCGAGCCCCATAATAGAATGTAGAGATTACTTAAAAATAAAATTTTTAAGGGATCTGGGTGGCTCAGTGGTTGAGCATCTGTCTGTCTTCGGCTCAGGTTGTGATCCCGGGTCCAGGGATTGAGTCCTGCATCAGGCTCCCCACAGAGAAGCCTACTTCTCCCTCTATCTATGTCTCTGCCTCTCTGTGTGTCTCTCATGAATAGATAAATAAAATCTTTAAAAAAATAAAAAATAACAAAATAAAATCTTTAAAAAAAAAAATCTTAGAAACTGGTCACATTGGGAGAACTCTAAGTGATTCAGTTTTACCAAAATCAGTAATTTGTAAGAAAATGGGTAGAAAAAATCTGAGTATGTGAAGGATCAGTCCCCAAAAGATCTTGTGTGATAATGATACAGAACTAATTTCTCATAAAACTTATGGAATGCTACTGGAGGGGAGAGTGAATACAGACACGCTTTTTACAAAGATTATCCTGGATACCATATGGTGAACAGACTGAAGTAGGAACAGAATATAGACAAGGCAACTAGTTAAGAGGCTACTGTAAAAATCCAGAAGAGGAAGAGTGAGGGCCTGAACCAAGCCAGTACTAACAGAATGAAGAAGAGATTTAAAACACATTGTGGGGGGATCCCTGGCTGGCTCAGCGGTTTAGTCCCTGCCTTCAGCCCAGGGCGTGATCCTGGAGTCCTGGGATCGAGTCCCATATCAACTTCCTTGCATGGAGCCTGATTCTCCCTCACCTGTGTCTCTGCTTCTCTCTGTGTGTCTCTCATTAATAAATAAAATCTTTAAAAAAAATTAAAATTAAAAAAATAAAACACATTGTGGGGATGCCTGGGTGGCTCAGTCTGTTGAGTGTCTGACTCTTCACTTAAGCTCAGGTCATGATCTCAGGGTTGTGAGACGGAGCCTTATGTCAGAGGTTCTCTCTCCCTCTCCCTCTGCTCCTCCTCACCCTACCTCCCTCTCAGTGCACACACACTCTCTTCTTCTCAAGAAAAAAAAAAAAAGAAAAATTAATTTAAAAAATAAAATATTGTGGAAATGGAATTATAATTACTTAGTTATCAAGTAGATATGGGAGCTGAATAGGAGAGGAGTCTGAGTTTCTAGCTGCAGCAAATGTGTCAGTAATAGTACCATTTATGAACATTGGCAATAAAACAAAAAGCAGGTCTCAGGGCCAGGATCAATGGACTACGTTGGGAGCAATGCTAACTCAGTATCTAGACATACTAAGTCTGAGGCAGCTACAGAACATCCACACAGAGATGAGTGCTTTGCATAAATGGATCTATAGCTAAAAGGAGATCTAGGCTACAGATGAAATTTAGAGTGACAAGCAGATGATAACCAAACCCACAGAAGATGAGACCATTCACACAGGTGTTAGAGTAAGAAGGAAGGGGAGACAGAACCCTGAAGAACATAGTCAACTGAGGAACAAAAGTTCTGAAAATGCCTGACTAGCCAGAGAAATAATAGCAAAATTTTAAAAAATACAGTGTTAGGGAAGCAAGGCAGAGTCAACAATGTCAAAAGTCATAGAGGGATAAGAAAATAAACCAATGGAAAGTCCCTCACTGCATTTGAAAACTAGAAAGCTTGAAAATAGTACTTTAGAATAAAGGTTTCAGTGGGGAGGCTGGGGTAGAACCATGGGCTAAAGAATGTACATGTGTTGAGGCTGGAGAGACAAATAATATGGTGTCTTTTTTTTTTTTTTTTTTTTTTTTTTTGTAGACTGTGTGTGCACACAGGTATGCATGTGCTTGTGCCCACACAGGTAACAGAGTAAGTGGAGCTGAGATGGGATACAATGGTTGAGACGAGAAGAGGCTGAAGCACATTTACATAGTAAGGGAAAGGAGCTACAGGAAAGAGGTTGAAGACAGAGTAAGAGTGGTGTTGATGGTGAATGAGGTCTCTGAGGAAGAATGAGGCATCAGGATATAAACCTAAGACATGAGGGAGAAGGGTTTTTTTTTCCCCTGGGACTTCATGAAAAGAGGATTGAAAAGAGAAATAAGTTTCTGGGTGGTAGAACATGAAGTTGAAGAGTTATTTCTGAATTTTTAAAATGTTTCTCTGCAGAATTAAAGGCGGATCACATTCTACAAGTGGTGGGCATGGAGGTGGATTGAGAGCTGGTTTCCCGGGGGCCATGGGGCAGTGGGAGTGACAAGGGCATGTAGGAAGACAGCAAGACACCCCCAGGTCTAGTCAGTGCACAAGCCCACCCAAGGTACACTCATGAACCCCAAGGTTACAGAAACTGAACGACTATCTGACACTAGGTTTCATAGGCGAGGTAGAATTAAAGAGCCACAGAGATTATTTTCCTAACATATCAGAACAGCAAGAAAGTCATTAAGTAATAAGTAAAGTGGAGAAGGAAGTAATGTACTGTAATAAATGAAAAAGTCAACAAACTAAAGATCCTGATGAAGTCAAAGGGCTGGGAAAACAGAGAGTAGCCCTCAAGGTAGCAGCATTTAAGACTTCCGGTTGAGAGCTAAAGAGGTCCAGAACTGTAAGGCTAAGGCATCATATGGTCCCTTCTCAGAGACACAATCCCATCTAGAAACAAAGAAAGAGGTACTGAGAGAAGAGGGCAAAGAGGAAGATAATGAATGGCTCGTCAGCATTCAAGCCGTCAGCAAACCTGGGAGAGGTGGCTACCACGCAGGGACTATGAAGTCAGGTAAGGACAGATACAAGATTGGTAATGTGACATGTCTGGATGGCACAAGCCTCAGAGCAGATCGTTTTAATTTGCAAGTTGGAGAATAAGGGCCTAGTTTAGGAAACTCTGGTTACATGGGAAGCAAGAATAAGTAGCTTCTACCTCAGAGAGACAGAAAGGTATTTTACTCAGAGAAGAGCCAGGCTTCAAGGAGAAGGTGTAGGGGAGAGGGTTAGCTGAGTGGCATGCTCACAGCAGAAGGCAGCTCCAGGGGATGTCATAGATACAGTGGCCAGAAAGACAGCAGAGGGGCACTGAATCACATCTCTGAGGAAGAAACGTCTCTTCCTAATACTAGGTACCTACACAAAGCAAATGACTCCCTTCCTGAGAAGACACACAGAAAAAAAAGCTCAAGCTAGTGAGGATGGAGGTGAAGTTAGTAAGCACACCAGTAAGTAAATCAAGCTCTCCTTGCAGTCCAACAAGCAGTTGAGTACCTGAGTCTAACATTTAAGAGAAAAATCACAAGAGTTTCATTGACGTGTTTACATACTTGAGACAGATTTAAGTTGCAAATGTCTTACTTTTAAGTGTCTCAGTTCCAATTTTTAAAAATTCCACCATTTAGATCAATTCGATCAAACTAATGAGAGGGTTCAAACACAGTTTATCACATCCAAAGATTGCAATTACAACAGATGTATGTAAAAATCAAAGGCAACTCGTGACTTGGCACAGGAAGATGGGACGGATCTCGTGGCAGAGCTATTCCACTGGTCTGTATCCAAACTGTGGTGGAGACCCCAGACTCTACCATGTAACACAGCTGAGCAGAACTGAACGCAGCCACAAATGAGTGTAGGTGACACCAGGGAGATCTGGATGGATGGCATCCATGTCGATTTCCTGGTTGCAATTATGCAAGATGTTACAACCGGGGAAAACCAGGGGAAGGGTATGCAGGATCTTTGAGTGCTATTTCTCACAAATGCATAGTAATCTACAATTATCAAAATAAGAAGCTTGGGTTTTTTTAATTAGAGGCAACAAAGCAAGGAGTACCACTGGAACAGTCTTTAAAATTCATGGTAAACACTAGAGATTAGTGTTCTAGCTCAATGATACTCAACAGAAATTTGAGAGGGTGAAGGGGCACCTACACGTTAGAACCTCTGCCCACACCACCCCCATTCCCTGAACCCACCCCCAGAATTGTTGCCATGGTGAGCCAGGTTTCAGAGGAAGCTTGTCATATCTTCAAATGTGCTGCAAGTGAAGAAGAATAGAAAACCACTCTCCGCTGTGACTTATCTTTACAAACACCACTAACTGGTAAAGAAAACATGTCAGAGAAACATAATACTCAGTAAGTAATTTAAAATAAACATGAAATATTTTAAGAGATTACTTTTTTTTTAAATAAGCATTTTTTTTTTAAATTTATTTATTCAGAGAGAGAGAGAGACTGAGAGGCAGAGACACAGGCAGAGGGAGAAGCGGGCTCCATGGAGGGAGCCTGACACGGGACTCGATCCTGGGTCTCCAGGATCAGACCCTGGGCTGCAGGCGGCGCTAAACCGCTGCGCCAAACCGCTGCGCCACCAGGGGTGCCCAAGATATTACTTCTCAAAAGTAGTCTGAAATCTCTGATTTGCCCAAAATCAGCCAATACACTTTTCATGAAAATGTACTTGGGCAACAGAAAAACAAACATTTTGTTTCTTTAAGAAAGGAAGTACGGACCTTTTCCCCAGCAATTAGATTTTCAGTGGTATATCCATACCCTCCTAACAAGGAATACAACATAAATAAGGGTATATAATCTTTGGCCTTGAGTAGAGTGAGCTTATTCAGCCTACATAGGAGGCCTCAGCATACTAGCACCATACCTCATCAACTAGAGGAAAAGAGCTACACACAAGCAGGAACCAAAATTAGTACTTTTTTTAAACGTTCCTACTAACAAGCAGCCCCAAAGAAAACACCTAGGCCCACTAAAATCAAATATGGGATAACACTGTGGAATAGTAAGGCAGCCTAATTTAGTATTTGAACGAATGGTTATCAATCAGAACAAAAAATAAAATCACCTCAGGATAAACACATTTTTAAAACCACACTATGAAAATTATTCACAGAATTGTGTATATATATGAGTATTGGAACCCAAATGTCCAACCACTAAGGAACCATTACATAAAAGAATGGCATATTCAAAGACACTGAAAGACTTATGACAGGAAAAGGCTTACAACATATTGTGAGGTAGGAAAAGAGCCACAATTAATACGTGAAGGATTCTAATCTCAAATTTAAAGGAACGTGTGTGGGAACACCTGGGTGGCTCAGTCAGTTAAGCATCTGACTCTTGGTTTCAGTTCAGGTCATGATCTCAAGATCAAGAGACTGAGCCCCACGTCAGGCTCAGCGATCAGCATGGAGCCTGCCTGAAATTTTCTCCCTCTCCCACCCCTTCTGCTCACATGCACACTCACACTCTCTCTCAAATAAATAAATATTTTAAAAATAAAAATTAATAAAAGTATGTATATATGTTTATTCAGGAAAAAAATACAAAAAGAATATAAATCCAAAAGTTTTACATTTCTTTTTAAATCATGAAGCTTTTCCCTTTACACATTTCTGTTTTAAGTTTTCTACACTAAGCAAATATTACTCTTATAATTTGGGGGAAAAAAGCAAACTACACTAACATTTTAAGCAATATTTAAAAGGTTATGGAACAATAAGAAAATATACATATATGAATACACATACACACATGATAATTATTTTAAAGAAAGAAAATTATGCATAAGATTAAAAAGTTAGTAGGACATACACAAAAATAATGGTGACTGTGTTTGAAGGATGCAAAAATTATGAGCAATTTTCTTTCCTTTTTACTATGTAGTAGTTTTTCTTTAAAGAACATGTATTGGGACCCCCTGGGTGGCTCAGAGGTTGGGCGTCTGCCTTTGGCTCATGGTGTGATCCCGGGGTTCAGAGATTGAGTCCCGCATAGGGCTCCCTGCGAGGAACTTGCTTCTCCCTCTCCCTGTGTCTCTGCCTCCCTCACTCTGTGTCTCTCATGAATAAATAAAATATTTTTTAAAAAATAAAATAAAGAACATGTATTATGTTAATATGAAGAAAACCACTGTACTTAACCCTAATCCCAAACCTTCTTTTTCATTGTATCCTGCCTCCTAAAACAAACCAACAAACATACACATGCACACAAACCCACAAGTACTTACATGGGCTTACATCTCTGTATCTGTTTCGATTTCTGTTTTCTGGAAACTTGGCCACTCTATGAGGATAGTCATGGGACTCATTGCGAATTTCCTTAAAATAACAAAAATATATTTTAACATTCCTCTTAAATTGTATATAGCAAAACAGATATTTTCCCAGCCAGTATAAAGTAACATTTATCAAGCACTGATGATATGCCAAGTACAACACAGAACTCATTGTCAACATTATCTCATTCAGTTCTTACAACACCAACAGGAACAATTATCATCCCTGGTTTATATGGGAGGGATGACAGGCTTTGAGAGGTTAAACAACCTGCCAAAGTTCACAAAGCCAGGAAAGTGGCAGGACCCAGGACTCCACAGACATCCTTCAGGCACCAGAGTCCCTGCTCTTGAGGTATTTATATACTGACAAGCAATATTCAACCCCTACAAGCAACATTAAACACTATACGTAACACAAAACTAATGCAATGGAGGTGGAGGTGTATCTAAGGCTAACATCATACTCAGATTCTCACTAAACTCTCAGTAATATCTACCTCTATTTTGGAGTTTCCATCTTAAAACTTTCATCTATTTCTTCATGTTCGTGCCATTATTACTGTTACTTTGAGTCCAGAAATATCCTCAAATTTTATTTCTAGAGCCATAAACAGCAGCCATTACTAAGCCAGAAGCTCATTCTAGGACCCCTACAATTCTCTGCATTCCACTATATAAGAAATTCCATAAGTGCACTAAGCACTCAGCTATTTGGTGTATGTTTTTTTCACCCAAATAGAACATATTATTTTGAGAATTCAGGTAAAAACAGAAACATTAAAAAAAATTGCATTAACAGTAAAAATTAATTGGGTTTTGGCTCACACTATCACATATAAGAAAAAGCATTTCAAAAGTGAGGCACCACTCAATTGTATAAATTAAGCATAAATAAATCATTCAAATCACTTCTTGACAAATGCCCCTACTATTGGTTCCTCATGCTTGTATGTCACCAACTCAGAACAGGTTAACTTTCTAGCCTGTATTTTCGTCCACGGTTTTAAGATGCAAAGAGTAGGGAACACAACCTTTCAGGGGGAGGAATCTTAGTCACACTGTGCGTACAAAGAGCATGTGGAACATAACTTATTGTTGGTACAGCCACTTTGGAAAATGCAATCTGCCACACACACAAACAGAAACACATACTACATATTCGCTACAACTGTTGCTACTGACTTTTATTTTTAAGATTTATTTATTCATTTATGATAGACAGAGAGAGAGAGAGAGAGAGAGAGAGAGGCAGAGACACAGGAGGAGGGAGAAGCAGGCTGCATGCCGGGAGCCCGACGTGGGACTCGATCCCAGATCTACAGGATTGCGCCCTGGGCCAAAGGCAGGCGCTAAACCGCTGAGCCACCCAGGGATCCCCCTGCTACTGACTTTTTAATGCTTCCTTCTCATCCAGCAATCTCATTGAGCTCTCTAATATTTTGGAGTGGCTGTGAATTTCTCAATACTATCAAATAGTGGTAATTCTGTCTCTTCCCTATCCTTCAGATTTCTTATTTATTCATATCTCATTTCTTTTTCTTATCCAACTCCACTGGCTAAGATTGCCTATTCAACAGTAAGTAGATTATTTTTCCCCCTGATTTTAAAACAACTGTCCCTAAGCGTAATACCTGCTTTGGGTTTCTGGTTAATAGATACTCTTCAAGTTAAAAGGGTTCTCTTCAATCTCTAGTTGGGTAAACATTTTTTATGAGTGGGTGTTCAATTTTATTCAATGTTTCCCCTGCATTTATGGAAGTGATCATATAGCTGTTCACCTTTACTCTGGTAATGTGCTGAATTACAATTTACACATTTTCACTTAGTAATATGCCTTTAAGGCTCCTCCATGTCTTTTCATGGCTCGATAGCTCATTTCTTTTTAGTGCTGAATAACATCCCATTGTCTGGATGAACCACCATTATTTTACATAAGATGTACATCTATGTTTTTAAGGTAAACTGACCTTCAATTTTCTATTTTTATATGATTTATTCAGTTTTAGTATGAAACTTATATAGCCTCATAATAATCTGGACAGAAATACTATCTTTCAGTTTCAAATACTTTTCCACAAAAGCATATTATAACAAATAATTGTAATTAGCCGAAAACATGAAAAAGTGTTAACTATTAACTACACATTAATTAGGTAAGTTTTTAAACATTAAATAATAAATTTTATATGTAAAACTAAACACATTCAGTTCTAGGCTTAAAGTTATTTGCATAACCTCAAACACTTTATAGAGCTGAAACACTATAAATTTTATATTTCAAGTGAGTAACTGATAGAAAAATGTTACCTTAAAATAATACAAAAAGTTTTCTGTTAATGACTTTTCTGTATCAAGTGTAGGAAAAATACATTGGCCAAAATAAAAGATTCTGATAACACTATACAGATGAGAATAAAGTATTCTCATACATTACTGCAGAATGTAAACAGATACAATGGTTGAGAATGATTAAGATCATAAATCTGACCTACCAATTTTATCTACTAGGAATTTGTATCCCATAGCCACACACCTGCGTGCAAAGATTTATGCATAGTGAAAAAAGCACAAAAGAATATGCTCCCATGACAGGGAGGGAAAAATCCACTCAAACATAAATATGTCTAGCATACAGTGAGTAATTCTAGGAGATGAGAAACTAGTAACTTTTGGTGGAAGGCTGAACATCTAGGGAAGGGTACAGATTTATGTAACTAAAATGTGTTTTCATCATGAAATATTTCAAACAGAAAAATATACATATCACAACACGTTACCATCAGTGACATTAAACACTTATTGCCACTTTTGAATATCTGCTTCAGATCTTCTTTTTTTTTTTTTTTAATTTATTTTAGAGAGAGAGTGTGCACAGCGGAGTGGGGAAAGGGGAGAGGGAGAATCTTAAGCAGACTCCATCCACACTGAGCATGGAGTTGTCATGGGGCTCGATCCCATGACACTAAAATCGTGACCTGAGCAAAAATCAAGAGTCAGATGCTCAACCAACTGAGCCACCCCAGTGCCCCGAAATCTCTTTTTTAAGAAAAGGAATAAAACACATCATTGCAGCATTATTTATAAGAGCCAAGATGTGGACAACTTCAGTGCCCATTTATAGGGGAAAGAATAAAGATGATGTGACACACACACACGCACACAAATGTAAAAGGCGAAAGATTTATACGATCTGAAGAGAAACCAGAGTATTCAAATGTAAATAAAACAATGAACTACTCGGCCAAAAACAAGAATGAAATTTTGCCATTTGTTACAGCATGGATGGGCCTTGAAATATGCTAAATGAAATAAATCACAGTAGAAAGACAAACACTGCATGATTCACTCACATGTGAAATCCAAAAACTACAAACAAAATAAAAGCAAATTCATATATACAGAAAACAAACTAGTGGTTACCCTCTGGGGAAGGGGGCTTGAGAGTGGATGAAATGGGTGAAGGAGGACAAATGCATGGTAATGGATAGTCATTAGTCTTTAGTCTTGTGGTGGCCATCACTTTGTCATGTATAAAGATGTCAATTATAAAGCTGTACACCTGAAACTTACACAACTAAAAAAAAAAACCTCCACATATCAGATACAGCTAAATGCTCTCCCCTATCCTACCTCACTCTCTTTTTTTAAAAAAGATTTTATTTATTTATTTACTCACGAGAGACACACAGATAGGCAGAGACACAGGCAGAGGAAGAAGCAGGCTTGTCAGAGGGAGCCCGATGCGGGACTCGATCCCCCAGACCAGGATCACGCCCTGACCTGAAGGCAGAGGCTCACCCACTGAGCCACCCAGGTATCCCAGCCCCTCTCTCTTTCTAAAGTAACCTGCCCTTTTAACTCCTTTTATTGGACACTTTTTGTGCCATTTGGATTTCAAACCATATATTCATAGATTACTTTAAACTAGCTAAAATACTAATAAATACTAGTATTAATATCAGCTCTAATGCTATAGTTTTAAAAATCACATTGAAAAGTTGTTGCAACCCACAGAATGGGAGAAAATAGAAGTAAATCATTTATCTGATAAAGGACTGCTATCCAGATTATATACAACTCCAATTAAAAATTTTTTTAATGGGCAAAGAAGGTCCCTCTATTACACTAGCCCTTCTTCAATGCCTGTGTTATGCATAGACACCTATGTTCCACACTTAAGTGCATCTATCTCTCAGCTGCTGATTCCAATTTTTAAACTAAAGAAACACACTTATTTGTATATACCACAACAAGTCCTTACTGAGGTTAAAAAAAAAATTAAATAGGGTAGTCTCAACTAACAGAGGTATCGAAGAGATTTTAATTTCCCAAACACCATAAAACAGCCAAGTTTGGGGGGGTAAAGAAATACATTCATAACAAACACATTCTATTTTTTCACCAATAAAAAACCCCCCACAAAACTCTGTAAGAGTCCATTCTCTCAAATTTCCAATGTTTGTTCCTCTTTATCTTTAATTTCAGTGCATTTAAGAAGACCAGAACTCCCAATACATCTTTCCTTCACTGTGCAGGATTATAGTCAAGCTCAACAAAGAACCCCCAATACTTTAAAAAGTACCTCCAGAGGTCCACACTAGTTGCATATCCCAATATCCATTCTTTATTACTCAAATTTTCTAATTTTTACTTTCTAACTTTACTTTCTAACTTACAACCTGTTAGCCAAACTAACAACCTGTATTTTCCAGCCTCCCGTATAAGTAACAATGATCATGAGACAGTCCCAGGCAAGCAGAAATCCCTGGACTGGGCTGCAGGAAAGCTTTTATCCAAAGGGCTGGCTCTGCTGACCTGTTGCTTCTCAATTCTGCCTGCCTTGATGTTGGGGGTGAAGGGTGAGTGGGCACAATATATCCTGGGCTTACAAAAAGCACATTCTAAGGAAGGCTAAGCAGAAACAGAGGAAATGCAGTCTCATGGAGCCATAGTAACAACTCCGGACTCCTAGCTCCAGAATTTTCACTGTAGTAGAAAAATAAGCCTCTATCTGTTATGTCAGCTACTGCCTGATATTCCTCCTCATGCAGCTAAACATAGATCTCTAATACTCATGGTATGGCCAAATCTCAGTTAACTAGGTCTGACACTGAAGGAGTCATTTTCAAGAACACTCAATATACAAAAATAAATAATTTTATAAGTACTTTTTATAAACAATAAAACTCATGGTGTTTCTCAAAATGGGAATGGGAAAATCGGTGTTGAGTTATTCACTATGTTTGTATCGTATCTGGGAAAATCGGTCTCCACTGACGTTTGATGCTAAAACATTTCCCTCCTAAAGCAGAGACAACCCATAAACAGTGGCCCTAAAGACTAAAGATGTTTCCTGTCAGCACCAAAACCTGCAAATCCAAGATTTCTCAACCTCAGCACTACTGACATTTGAGGCTGGATAATTCTTCGTTGGGAGACTGTCTTGTGCACTGCAGGATGTTTAGCAGCAGCAACACTGGCCTCTCTACTCATGAGATGTTGTAGCATCCCTCCTCCTGTGACAAACCTCTGTAGACATTGTCAAATTCCCATGGACAGCAAGATCTACCACAAATGTCCTATCAATATTCAGTTGAAAACCACTGTTCTAATCTAATACCAACTCTTATCTAATTAATGCTAAATCTAAATGGGAAGGATCTTCTTTTAAAGAATAACAAAAAAATTTTTACATCCATTTTACAATTTTTGCTCAAAGAAGGTTTCAAATAATTGACTCGCTAGTTATTTCTCTTTTAGTGGCAATAATCCAAGATGTGGGTAACTCATTTACAAAGACCTCTTTCATGGAGTTATTAATAATGTTGAAAGCTAGAAATAACCTGAATGTCCAATGACAGGGGAAAGACTAATTGAAAAAATAATGTACATCCAACAGAATATCATGTAGCTGTTTAAAAGCCACAACTCTGAGATCATTACCCGAGAGGAAATCAAGAGTCAGATGCTTAGCTCATGTGCCTCAAATCCAACACATTTAAATTTATTCTTAAATATTTAAAAATTTTTATTTTAACTGATTTTAACATGACTACACTTTTCTTCTCCTTTAATCAACAAGGATGAATTACAAAGTATTACACACCCTCATACTGACCATCTTTATATTCCCAGAATTTGGGAATGGTGTTCTATATCTCTAGATACTGTCAATGGCACATTAGAACTTAAGGACTATAACATAGATAAAATTAAACGGTCTATTTGGAAGGGGAGATGCGAACTCATTTACTTTTACCTTTCCTTTTATTCAATCAATCCTTCTAAAGCTTTGTTTCATTTTACTGTTTTCAAGCTTGAATGAAATGCTTAGCCTATTAATATCCTTTTTTCCCCTTCTTGCTTTAAAGGCTGGCCAAATCCTGTTTAGGAAAGCATCATCTAGTTATTTTCTAGAGTCTCTAATGGCAGTACTGATTTATTCTTTCATCCAAAAATGATTTGTAACAGCTGCTGCTTTCCATATGTTATGCTTCTTTATTTCCTTTTCCCCGTTTTTTCTTATTATCAAGTTTTCTTTGTTCCTCTTTCCCTCTAGTAGTTTAAGGGGGAAAAAGTATCATTTCTATCCTAGTGGGGATTAGTCTTAAAATTTTGTAAAAGCATGTTTGAAGTTTTATTTTCTACTAGTGTGAAAGCATCTATTAATAAATTCCCATCTGGTAAAATATCTATGGTACAATTATCATAGGTTTCACTTACCTCTTCCTATAGACCAATCTCCCATATTTTCTTGAAATAATCTAGAACTTTGAATCCATATTTTTTTTTTACATTTTCAATTATTTCAAAACTATCATTTGTAGTAAGGTTCACAACAATAATTGTAATTATTTAGCATTAACTCTATATTTTACTTGGTTTCAATGCCCAAACCTACTTTCTATACTTATTTCATTTCTTTCAGCTCTTGGGTAATATTTTCTATTATTTTCTGGCATTCAATGTCAGAATGTGTTAAGTCTGATGCAAGTCTGACTGGTTCTTCTCTAAGATAACTTGTTTTTCTACCTTGCAAGGGCTTTTTCTTTTATTCTGAATATTTAGAAAATTCACCAGGATGCACCTAAATTTTTATTGTTTTTTAAAATATAGTCTTGGTGAGGACTTCGTGGTGCCTTTTAATCTTGAAATTAAAGGTGTTCTTCAGCTCAGAGACATTCTTCCATTATTTCTCTGGTCACTGCTTCATCTCAAAGTCCGCTGTTCTCTCAGAACCATGTAACACAGAGGTTTGAGACTTTTACGTGTTTTAAATGTTTTCTCATAATATTCACTTTAAATATCTTTTCCTGAATTCAGAGATTTTTCTCAAACTAACCTGGTATTTTCTGCACCATCTGTTTTGCTACTGAGTCTTAACTTTTTAAATAAATATGTTTTTATAAGTTTAAGAATCCTTTTGTTCTGTTTGTTTTTATAACCTCCTCTTGTTTTGGGAACTGAATTCCAGTTTTCCCTATTTCTTATACTATTTCACATGCTCTAAATGATCCAATTAGTCTCATCTTCTTGAGGTGCTGAATTTTTCAGCTGTAACATTTGTTCATCTTCACAGAAAAGTGCGGGCATCAAGTCTTAACCAAGTTTTTGTAGATGCTCCCACTGCTTAATATCAAAATCCCCTAAATCTTGGAACTGGAAGAAGCTGGTTAAAAGATACAAACTTCCAGTTATAAGATAAATAAGTACTATGGAGGTAATATACAACATGATGACTATAGCTGAACACTACTGTGTGATACAGAGAAAGGTTATTGAGAGTAAATCCTAAAGTTCTCATCATGTGTTGGGAGGCACAACATTCATATGAGTGTTCCTTCCTGTCTTTTTATTGTATTTATATGAGAAGATGGATGTTAGCAGAACGAACTGTGGTAATAATTTTATAATACATATAAATCAAGTCATCAAGCTGTATGCCTTAAATGTATACAGTGATGCATGTCAATCATTTATTAATAAAACTGAAAAAAAATCCTCTAAGTCTCAAACATATGGGGTCTTGTAAGACCCTTCTCTGATGCCAAGTAATAATGTAGATTTTTTTAATCACTGCATTTTACTCATTTCAATGATAAATAAGAACAAAAAAGCTTCTACTGCATGGGATTAAGGACCTGAAAAATTATATGCATTTCTCATTATTTATCATTATTCTTGTCAATGTTCACTGCTATTTGTACAACTGTATCTAACAACTGTTTTTGGCATCAGGCCTCAGAATTTTCCTTAAGACTATCAAGGAGCCAGTGCTGTAAGAAAAGTACACTCACATTTAAAATAAACACAGAAGGTGGATTTATTTTCACCTGGGGGAGTAAGGGGCACAGTACATTAACAGACCTAAAAGATAACCAGGAGGGGTGCCCAGCTGGTTCAGTTGGAGAAGCATGAGACTCTTGATCTTGGGGTTGCAAGTTCGAGCCCCACATTGGGTATAAAGATTACTTACAATAAGAAAAAGCTTTAAAAAAAAAAAAATGAATGACCAGGGCTATGCCATGTAAACAAGAATGACAGATCTAAGCAAAAAAACAGCTTATGCAAAGATGTGAAAGTACATTTAAAAAGACAAATGAAAAAATAAACATGAACAAATGGAAGAATGAATAACTGATGTCTTACAAGAAGTGTAAGCATCCCGATGTTTATAGCAGCAATGTTCACAATAGCCAAACTGTGGAAGGAGCCTCGGTGTCCATTGAAAGATGACTGGATAAAGAAGCTGTGGTCTATGTATACAATGGAATATTACTCAACCATTAGAAACGACAAATACCCACCATTTGCTGAGTGAAATAAGTCAATCTGAGAAGGACAAACATTATATGGTCTCATTCTTTGGGGAATATAAAAAATAGTGAAAAGGAATAAAGGGGAAAGGAGAAAAAATGAGTGGGAAATATCAGAAAGGGAGACAGAACATGAGAGACTCCTAACTCTGGGAAACGAACAAGGGGTGGTAGAAAGGGAAGTGGGCGGGGGGGTGGGGGTGACCGGGTGACAGGCACTGAGGGAGGCACTTGATGGGATGAGCACTGGGTGTTACTCTATGTGTTGGCAAATTGAACACCAAAAAAAAAAAAAAAAAAAAGAAGTGTAAGTAGCACAAAACTTATGGTGGACAAGAGAGGACAATCCAAGAAATGAGGATGAACAGGTGCAGAGAGGTCAGATTATATAGGCAATTATTCATGTTTCATTTACCCAATACACACACAGTAATTCTGCAAACTATAAAGATGGTACTCTATGGCCATACCACTGTGAACACACTCGATCTCATCTGATCTTGGAAGCTAAAGATGGTATTCTAAATAGCAGGAAGAGGGAGGAAAGAGGGATGAGATACTCAGCAAACAGACAAAAGCTGGTAGTTATTTAGAAAAAAGTTGGTCAGGAAAAAGACAAGGATTCCCAGTTTAATCACTCTTTTTTTTTTAAAGATTTTATTTATTTTAAAGATTTTATTTTTAAGTAATCTCCATACCCAACATGGGGCTCAAACTCACAACCCCAAGATCAAAAATCACACACTACCAACCAAGCCAGCCCGGCATCCCACACTTTTACCACTTCTATTCAACAGAGTCCTGAAATTTCAGCCAGAGCAGCTGGGCTATAATACATAAATAGGAATCCAAACTGGAAAGGAAGTTGTTAAACTATCTTTATTCACAAATGACATGATCTTGTATGTAGAAAATCCTAAAGAACCTACACACAAAAAACTGTTGGAGCTAATAAATTCAGCAAAGCCACAAAACACAAAATTAACACACAAAAATCAGTATTTCTATACATGAGCAATAACTCCAAAGAAGGAAATTAAGAAAATCCCACTTAAGGGGATGCCTGGGTGGCTCAGCGGTTTAGCGCCTGCCTTCGGCCCAAGGCATGATCCTGGAGTCCCAGGATCAAGTCCCACATTGGGCTCCCTGCATGAAGCCTGCTTCTCCCTCTGCCTGTGTCTCTGCCTTTCTCTCTGTGTCTCTCATGAATAAGCGGAAGGAAGGAAGGAAGGAAGGAAGGAAGGACGGACCCACTTACAACAGAATCAAGAAGAATGCTTCAGAATAAACTTAACCAAAAAGGTAAAAGATTTGTATACTGAAAACTACAAAACACAGCTGAAATTAAAGACAACCTAAAGAAATGCAAAGATACCCTGTATTCATGAATTAGATTTAAATACTAAAAATATAAACTACCTAAAGTGATATACTGATTCAGTATAATCTCTATCAAAATTCCAGTGACTATTTTTGCAGAAATATAAAAACCTCATCATAATATTTATATGGGGGACACCTGATGGCTCAGCAGTGAGCATCTGCTTTCAGCTCTGGGCATGATCCTGGGGTCTCAGGATCGAGTTCCACATTGGGCTCCCTGCATGGAGCCTGCTTCTCCCTCTGCCTGTGTCTCTGCCTCTCATGAATAAATAAATAAAATCTTTTTAAAAATAATAATATTTATATTGAATTTTATAGGACTCTAGCTGAAATAATCTTGAAAAAGAGTAACAAAGTTGGAAGACTCACACTTCCCAATTATAAAACTTATTGCAAAGTTATAGTTAATCATATCAGAGTGGTCTGGCAGAAAAACGTTCACAGAGATCAATGGAATAGAATATAGAGCTCAGAAATAAACTCTCAGATCTATGGTCATTTGACTTTCAACAAGCAGGTCAAATTCATTTAAGGTGGAAAGAAAAGTCAACAAATGGCGTTGGGAAAACTAGATATCTACATGCAAAAAAATGAAGCTTTCACCATATACAAAAATTAACTAAAATGGATCAAAGACCAAATGTAAGAGCTAAAACTAAAAAACTCTTAGAAGAAAGCATAGGAATTGAAAATCATCATGATCCTGGATTTGGTAATGGTTTCTTAAATTATGACACCAAAAGCACAGGTGACCAAAAAATACACTGGACTTAAAATTTAAAACTTTTGTGCATCAATGACAATATACAGTTAAAAGGAAACACTTGGATTGGGAGAAAACTTGGGTATCATATATTTGACAAGGGATCAATAGCCACAATATACAAAAAACTTCTACAATTTAATAATAAAAGGATAAACAACATAAAAAAAAGGAAGACATCTATTAGAATGGCCAAAATCTGGAACACTGATAACACCAAATGCCGACAAGGATATAAAGCACAAGAACTCTCATTCATTGTTGGTGAGAATACAAAATGGTACAGTCACTTTGGAAAACATTTTGGCAGTTTCTTACAAAATTAAACATATTCTTACCATATGATCCAGTAATTGCACTCCTTCCTGTTTACCCAAAGAAGTTGAAAACTTATGTCTACACAAAAACTGGACACAGATGTTTACAGCAGCTTAATGCACAACTGCCAAAACTTGGAAGAAACCAAGACGTCCTTCGGCAGATGAATGGATAAACAAACTATGGTACATCCAAAGGAGTATTATTCAGTGTTAAAAAGAAATGAACTCTCCAGCGTCAAAGACATGTAAGAACCTTAAATACATATTACTAAGTGAAAGAATTACTTACCATGTGATTCCAACTATAGAACATTTTGGAAAAGGTGAAACTATGTAGACAATAAAAAGATCAATGTGGTTGCTGGGGTTGCAGAAGGTAGGAATGAAAAGGGAGAGAACTGGATTTTTATATATGGTGCCATAATGATGGAACACCTGTACATATGCCCAAACCCTCAGAATGTACACCACAAGAAATGAACCCCAAGGTAAACTATGGACTTTGGGTCTTTGCAATATATCAATGTAGGTTCATCAACTTTTAACATACATAACCACTCTGGTGGGGGATTTGATAATGTGGAAGGTTATACATGTGTGGGGGCAGGCGGTATATGAGAAATTTCTGTATTTTCCCCTCAATTTTGCTGTGAACCTAAAACTGCTCTTATAAAATGATGTCTTAGGAAAAAAAATAGGTGAAGGGCTTGAAAAGATATTTCTTCAAAAACATACAAGTAGTCAATAAACACATGAAAAAGATACTCAACATCCTTAGTCATTACAGAAACGCGTATCTTTTTTTAAATTTTTTGTATTATTAATTTATGATAGTCATACAGAGAGAGAGAGAGAGAGAGAGAGAGAGAGAAGCAGAGACATAGGCAGAGGGAGAAGAAGGCTCCATGCACTAGGAGCCTGACATGGGATTCGATCCCGGGTCTCCAGGATCGCGCCCTGGGACAAAGGCAGGCGCCAAACCGCTGCGCCACCCAGGGATCCCCAGAAATGCATATCTAAACCACTTCATACCCACTGGTATGACTATAATTTTATTTTTGCATGACTATAACTTTATAAATGAAAAAAGTGTTTGGGAGGATATGAAGAAATTAGAAGCCTCAAAACACCGCTAGCTAGTGGGAATATAAAATGTTGCAGCCACTTCTATAGTTTTCTATAAATAGTTTAGCAGTTACTCAAAAAGTTAAACATAGAATTGCCGTATTATCCAGCAACTTCACTTCCAGGTCCAAATCCAAAAGAATTAAAAACAAGGACTCCAATGGCTATCTGCACAACAATGTTAACAGCAGCATTATACATAGTAGTAAAAAGGTAGAAACAAGTGTCTGTTAACAGATGAATGGAGAAACAAAATGTGGTAGGTACATACAAAAAAATTAGTTGGACATAAAAAGAAATGAAACTGATAACAGGCTACAACACATAGCTCAACCCTGACAACATTATGCTAAGTGAAATAAGCCAGATACAAGGGGGCAAACATTGTGTGATTCCACTTGTATGAGGTATCTAGATTAGGTAAATTCACAGATAGAAAGTAGAGGAGAAAAAAAGAAAAAGAAAGAGAAAAGTAAAGAAAAAGAAAAAAGAAAGAAGAGCAGAAGTTACCAGGGGGAGGGAAAAATAGGGAAGTATTGCTTAATGGGTACAGAGTTTCTATTCAGGGTGCTAAAAGGGTTTTGGAAACAGTGGTGATGGTTGCACAACATTACAAAGGGAATCGATGACATTAAAATATACACTTAAAAATGGCTAAAATGGAACATTTTGTTACATATATTTTATCACAAAAAATTAACTGGATGTCTACCTCATTCCTTTTATCAGAATAAAATCCTAGTTGAGCAATTATTTAAACATTAAAAAAAAATCATACAATAGTATAAGAAAACATTGGAGAGAGCAGCCCTGGTGGCTCAGCGGTTTAGCGCCACCTTCAGCCCAGGGTGGGATCCTGGAGACCCGGGATCGAGTCCCATGTCAGGCTCCCTGCATGGAGCCTGCTTCTCCCTCTGCCTGTCTCTGCCTTTCTCTCACTGTCTCTCATGAATAAATAAAATCTTAAAAAAAGAAAAGAAAAAGAAAACATTGGAGAAAATTTTTTGTAATCATAGAATAGACAAGAGCTTTCTAAGCTGTGGTATGAAAACCTAGAAAAGGCTGATAAATCTGATTTCATAAAAATTTAAATTTTCTACAGGAAAAAAATACTATCAACAAGGCCAAAGGTAATTGAGACATTAAAAAAATATTTACAATACATGATAAAGGCTTAACTTCCTTAATGTGTAAAGAACTCCTACATACTGGGATCCCTGGGTGGCGCAGCGGTTTGGTGCCTGCCTTTGGCCCAGGGCACGATCCTGGGGACCCGGGATCGAATCCCACATCGGGCTCCTGGTGCATGGAGCCTGCTTCTCCCTCTGCCTGTGTCTCTGCCTCTCTCTCTCTCTCTGTGTGACTATCATAAATAAATAAAAAAAATTAAAAAAAAAAAAAAGAACTCCTACATATCAAAAAGAGAAAGGCAATACAAATAGCTCCTAAAAAAGAGAAGTTGTTCAACTTCACTCACTGCAACAGAAATTGCAAATTATAACTACAGTAAGACCATTTTTCACCTATCAGGTAAAGATCAGAAAGTTTTAGAATATAACTGGGTAGGTGAAAGTATAAGGAAACAAGTACTTTCTTATACCATTGATGGAAGTGTACTTAATGCGAAAAAACTAAGGTGCAGAACAGAATGCTAATATTTGTTTCATAGGGGTGGGACAGACAGAGGGAGGTAGAAAGGGAAGCAGGCAATGATTAAAATATAAATCAATGCAGAAGCAGTTCTGTCATGGACTAACTGCAATTTTCTAAGGATACCTGAGCATACCAGCCCTTGACTAGGAACAGACTCTGGGAGCCATACCACCTTAACTCTAACCCATCTAAAGAATTCCTGGAAGCACCATTAAGTACAGTTGATCCTTGAACAAAATGGGTATTTTCTCTTCCTTATGATTTTCTTTATAACATTTTCATTCCTCTAGCTTACTTTATTGTAAGAATGCAGTACATAATATACATAACATACAAGATATGTGTTAATCGACTGTGTTATGGATAAGGCTTCCAATCAACAATAGGCTATTAGCAGCTAAGTTTAAGGAAGTCAAAAGTTATATGTAGATTTCTGACTGTGCAGGGGTTGGGGCCCCTAACCCTGATTGTCAAAGGGTCAACTAGAAACTGCAAAAAAGGAACTGATAGCTTTCAGAGTATAACACTGTCTAAATACAGTGAAAAAACAAAGTATGAGATTTTCTTTAGAGGAATGAAAGGAGTTTGAAAAAAAGTTACAAAAGATCAGTGACATAAGCCAAATTAAACTGACAGAACAAAGAGCATATTAAATCAAACATACTGGTTGCAAAAGGAATAAGATGCATACATTAAAACAAACATGAAAATACCACACTGAAAAGCACCAGAAATTCATAGATAGAAGTGTCTAATGTGTAATCAGTTTCTTGACGACCAGGACTTTTTTCCCAGAGGTCATCAACCCCAGCACTCTGAAATGACATGCTAAATTTTAGAGGATTTTATAGTATGCGGACATTTCTCTTGGTCATACATTTCACTTGAAAGGTGTCTAAAGTTGCTTAAGATCTTTAAAAGCAAGGATTTCACTGTTAAGCCAAAACCACTGCCTGAACCATCACTACTATACCATAAACAGAACATTAAATTAGCATTCACTAAAGACATTAATTTTTAACAGCTAGTTCAGACAATAGCCAGGCAAGCTAGAACATCATTCCAATTAAGACTGTAACAAGAAAAGTTTAAGTTTAGTATTCTACTCAGAACAGTAGAGTCAGAATTTACATACTTTAAAATTATCATGCTAAACCTTATTTCTTCCTCAATTATCAACTGCTATGTTTTAAATTTTACATGCTAGACTGATTTAGTACATAGCTAAAGCATGCTACCCAAAATAATAGAGAGTATTATAAAAGTTCTAATCTGCCAGTTAGTTTAAAGAAGCCCCAACAGGGTTGCAAGGGTGGCTCAGTTGCCTGAGTGTTCAGCTCTTGATTTCGGTTCAAGTTATGATCTCAGGGTCATGGAATCAAGCCCCACGTCCGGCTCTGTACTCAGCAGAGTCTGCTTCTCTCTCTCCCTCTGCTCCTCCCTGCTCATGCTCGCTCTCTCTTCTAAATAAATAAACAAACAAGCCCCAAAAGCTTACTACCAAGAAACAGCTACTTTAACGAGCACTAAGTGAAACTACCACATGCACCATGATGAGAAGAGAGAACACAGAGAATCTGGATAAGAATTTCCAAGGGAAAAAAAAAAAAGAATTTCCAAGGAAGACAAATCCTATGTATGCTCATTTGAGAATGTGAAAAGCACACCTGTGTTATTTTTAATCTTGCTTTCCTAGAGCTGATATGTCATCTCTGATTTAGTCTCTGGAAAGAGACTGTGAAGGATAAGAGAGGAGATCAAGCAGGGAGACAGAACAAGAGGCAAACAGGAGACTGGAAGAGCCATAACATATCTCTAACTGGCAAAAGGGAATTATGTGCGTCGTAGCAATCTGGGAGAAGCCAAAAAGAGTTCTTGGAGATTCTAGTTAAAATCAAGAAATTGAGGGGAGCCTGAGTAGCTGAGTTGGTTAAGCATCTGACTCTTCATCAGGTCATGATCTCAGGATTGTGAAATGGAGCCCCATATCAGGCAGGCTCTGTGCTGGGTGTGAAGCCTGCTTAAGATTCTCCTGCTCAAAAAAAAAAGATTCTCCTGCTCCTCTGCCCATTAAAAAAAAAAAAAAAAAAATTATCACGAAATTGAAAAAGGCAAGCTAGAAAGGCTAGAGGACAAACACTGACTGGATTTCCACAACTATAGGCAGTACCAGTAACTACAGAACGTATATCAAAGGCAAAACATAGTTATAATCCCTAGTTATATATTATCTATTGGGGCACCATTCCCAAGGCTGCTTTCCCTTAAAGCTGGGTCCTTTAAAAATAGGGTCCTTACCTATTTTTTTTAAAGATTTTATTTATTTATTCATAAGAGACACACAGAAAGAGGCAGGGACATAGGCAGAGGGAGAAGCAGGCTCCGCACAAGGAGCCCAATGCAGGACTCCATCCCAGGACCCTGGGATCATGCCCTGAGCGGAAGGCAGATGCTCAATCACTGAGCCACCCAGGCATCCCCTGGGGTCCTTATCTAATGAAGAGTCACAGAGATCTACATGAGAATGTGACAAAAATTATGGAATCTCTACAGACAAAAATACCCAAATACACTCACACATATACATGATTCAACATACAGTTTCAGGGGACTTGGAAATCACTTTCCAGTTTAATCCATGGATCTCATATACTGTCTTGAAGGCCTCCAATCCCAAAATGACCCCACCTATTTTAACACATTCCATTCTCTCCTTGCTATGAAAAATTTAAGTGATTCCCTCAGCATCATTATTCTCAGGTTCTTAAGGAGAAAGCAGTGTAAGCAGTCAGGTGGCAAAGTGGGATAGCACAGAAATGAGAATTATAAGGACTAAATTTAGGTCCCACCCATGTCACTGTTAGACACGGTGGTAACCTTACCTAAGTCCCAATCTCATGTTGGAGGGGCATCTCCTCAGCTGTGAATGAAGGGGCTGGGATAAACCAATATGCTGACATTTTATTTATTTTTAAGATTTGTAAGTAATCTTTACATCTAACATAGGGCTCAAACTCACAACCCTAAGATCAAGAGTCACATGCTCCACAAACTGAGCCAGCCAGGCACCCCAAGGTGCTGACATTTTAAAAGGGGAACAGCATTCTTTTTCTTTAGTGAATACTGGGCACCTAACATGTCTCAGAACTACAGGCAAATGATGGGGAAACAAAGAAAAACAAAGTACCCCTGAAAGAGCTAGACACAGACGTAGACAGTTATAAAACAATGTGATTCGTTCTCTAATAAGGAGTCAGAGAAGGAACATATAACTTTACCTAAAGAGACCAGAGACTAGTCTTGAAGAGGTTTTCTAGGTAGAAAAGGTAGGCACAGAATACATCCAACATGTGCAAAGACTCCAAAAGTGTGAGAAAGCAGGCTATTTTTAAGGAAACTTAAGGACTCTGTATAGCAAGAACACATGCAACCATGTAAAACTCCAAGCCCTAGGGTTAAACATTTGTAGGACAATGTGCAGTACACACTGCAAAGGAATTGTTTTAGAATAAGAAAGCTTTGATCTATCGTTTGGCTACCCGTTATAAATACTACAAAAACAGACTTCCCTTGATACCCTACTTCTAAAACTTAGCTGACTCACAAATGGCTCTTACTCTGACAATACTTGAACTGCAAATTTCTAATGAAGAAAAACAGCCAGTTAAGAGTTTCATGGTTCCTAAACTCTGATTAGTCAACTAAATTCTTTCTGAGCCACCATTTACTAGAAACATTATTCCATCCTGTCTTTGTTGTTTGTTTGTTTTTTTTCCATTTCCCTATAGTTTTATTCCCTTCCCTGAAATCTCATAAAAGCTCCATTCTTTTTTTGCCCTTCTCATACCCCAGCCTGATTCAGACAGCAATCAGCAGTGACTAAAGACAAAAAAGCAATCATGAACATTTCTCAAAAAGCCAGTTAACCTCAGACTACCTTAATGTCATTAGTTGGGGACGCCTGGGTGGCTCAGTGATTGAGCATATGCCTTCAGCTCAGGGCGTGATCCCGGGTCCTGGGATCGAGTTCCACATTGGGCTCCCTGCAGGGAGACTGCTTCTCCCTCTGCCTGTGTCTCTGCTTCTCTCTCTGCATCTCTCATGAATAAATAAATAAAATCTTAAAAAAAAAATGTCATTAGTTTGTCCGTCAAACCAAATTAGGCTTTTCCAGCAATCTCACCTCTGCCAGTTGTGCCCTTTCAAGACAGTTCTTCCATCTGTGTGCTCTTGCTCCCATCAGCACCTACTTTCCAAGGGTTTTTGATTCCAACAGTAATCCCTTCTATGTCTTCAACTTCCAATCTCTCTCTTTAGGCTTATCCTCTGTCACCTCCCCCACCCACCCACCCCTTACTTCATGTAAACATATCAAGTTACCCTTCCCTGGGAAGAAGTCATTACTCCACAAATATTTATCATGCATTTAAGTGCCTGATGCTATGTAAGACCTTGGTACTGCCTGCATGAAGCTCTGATGAGATAGTGCAGAAAATAAATTCATAGTCTGTTCTGCTCTGACCCCATAATCCATTCCCAAGAAACCTATTACCACAAGTTATGTCATAGGGGCACCTGGGTGCCTCAGTCAGTTAAGCGTCTGCCTTCCGCTCAGGTCATGATCCCAGGGTCCTGGAACTGAGCCCCATATAGGGTCCCTACTCAGCAGGGAGCCTGCTTCTCCTCCCTCTGCTGATATTCCTGCTTGTACTCTGGCTCTAGCAAATAAATTTTTAAAAATCTTAAAAAAAAAAAAAAAAAAAACTATGTTATAAAAGCAACTGTTCAAAACTGGGTAAAAAGGAGTAAGGGGCCACTCCCAGACTGAAAATAATCAATTCATTTTTCTCTTCCTGCAAGACTTTCAGTAAGGTTTAAAGTCAAAGTTCTCACACTACTAAGTTCAACTTTAGTTTTATATAGTTTTTGCCCAAGATCAAAGCCTTTTTCCTAATCCAATTAACATTGCCAAAAAAATGAACACAAATAGCACTCAGTATTGTGACAAAGCAGAGCCCACTTAAGCACTTTTTCCTTACTCAAGTAATAGTTGTTTGCTTAATGCAAATTTGTGTTCCTTAAATAATCTGCTGCATATGACATCCAACACACTGCTATGAAAGAGGAAGTCCTAGAACACTATAGAGTATGTAACAGAGGATCATATCCTGCATGAGAGGATCGGGAAGGACCCCACCAAGGAAGTGAGACTTCAGGGATGAGTAGGAGGTAGTTAAGCAAAAATGGAGGGGAAAGGAGGAGAAGTAGTGCTAATGCAAAGACAGCTACAATTACGAAGGCCTTCAGGACAGAATAGACACGTATCAAGGAACAGAATCCAGTGGAAAGAAGGAAGAAAGTCATACGGAGAGGCAGGCCATGTCGTCTGTGAGCCACAGAAGAATCTGAGGTCTACATTATGAGCAATGGGAAACCACTGAAGGTTTTCAGTAAGAAGGGACATAACTGCTTCATTTTAGCTACCTGCCCCACTCCATTGGTCAATATGGGCTTCTTAAAAGAATGGTCTACATTTACTTGGTTGTACTTCTTCCCATGTTCTCTTCTCAATGCCCAGCTTGTCTTCTGTACTCCACTGAAATTGTTCTTCTTAAAGGTATCTGAAGGGACCTGGGTGGCTCAGTTGGTTAAGCATCGACTTTTGATTTAGGCTCAGGTCATGATCTCATCAGGGTTGTGAGATTGAGACCCATGTCAGGTTCACACCAGGCACCAAGCCTGCTTAAGATTCGCTCTCTCCCCCTCTCCTTCTGCCCTCCCCTCCCTTCCTCCCTCTCTCTAAAAAAATAAATAAAAAATAAAGGTATCTGACCATCTGCTCCTTAAGTCAATGGGCCCTTTCAGTTTTGACTTTATTTGTCCCATTTGCTGCATGTGGCACTCCTGACCATCAACTCTGTTCACACCTACAATCGATTTTCTCCCTACTTCTGTGGTTATTTTCCTCCAGTCTTTTTTGCAAGCTCCTTTCTTTACCTATGCCTTTAATTGTAGATGGTGGTCAAGATTTCTGTCATTGGGCTTCAGCATTTCCAAACCTTCCATATTTTCCCTGGATGAGTTCATCAGCATCTAGGACCCCAAACACCACCTATGTGCTCATGATTTCCCAAACCCTATTTACAGCTCAGGCCTCCTCTGGACCTATTTCCATATTGGTATCTTATAGGTATCTCAAGTGAACTGAATAGTTTCCAAGCCAAACACATCTATCCCCTACCACTTCAAATCTGTATTTCCCCTTCCTTTCTTCTGCCACTGCCTCGTCAGGTTTATTCCAACAGACCACTTCCCTGCACTACCTTCCTATGGTTAGCCCCATCAATTATACTAGTAGAGTGATCTTACTAAAAAGTAAATATGGTATGATCATACCATGATCATGATCATGATCATACCATCAAGTACTTCCAGGCTTAAAATTTCTCAATGAATCCTATCAATTAGCCCACATGCCAGTCTGATCTATAGGTACCTAATAGACTCTGTCTTACTCTCCAGCCTTAACCCTCCAGCATCTCAATTTCATTCCATTATCCTCACGAGGCTAATTTATTGGTAGTCCTCTTGGCATTCTATGCTCTGTGCCTCTGCACACATTCCTCCCTTCTCTGGAACACTAATTCTTTCCACCCTCCCTTATTCTCTTCACCTGGCCAACCTGTCCTTCAAGGCTTAGGGAAGGCTATCCCTCCTGCAGGAAGCATCACCAGAACTCCCAGGTGCACCCTTTTGGGTGATTAGACAACATTCTGTGCTTAATACCAGTTTTGCCTTTCTCACTTTTATGTTTTCATCTTCTTACCCATTTACTACTCCCCACCAGGCTGGATCCTTGAGAGCTGGAACTCAGTCTAATGTGATACATAATAGGCACCTTGGGAGTCAATGAATGAAAATAGGGAACTGTGAAGAAATCATCAAAAGAAGTCCTAGAATTGTGAGCTCAAGAGAATAAACTTCACTGTATTTTCGAGATGCCAAATCTCAAAGGTCCAGAGAAGGGACTGGCATACCACTAGTGCTCAATACAAATTTATAGTATGGCTGAATGGATATTCTAGAGTCAAAGGAAAACCCTTTTCCTCGACTTGCTTTCCATTACTTTCTTGTTTTGTGACCTACTTTTACTATAACACCAGTATGTATTGCATGATTTCTAAAGACCAAACTAATACTCTTCTTCTTCCATTAGGAAAAAAAAAAAAAAGTATGCACATTGACCAACCCACTAAAGGATTCCTTGGCACAAGTCCATGGAAGGTTTTCCTGAATTCCTTGAAATTGAATGTGAAATTTTCAGATGATGCAAGTAAGTATACTTTTCTGGTCAAAGGGATTACAGTTTCCATTAAGTTTCCAAAGATACTGAGGCACCTGAGTGGCTCAGTTTGTTAAGCATCTGTCTTTGGCTCAGGTCATGATCTCAGGGTCCTGGAATCAAGCCTCACATCTGGCTCCCTGTTCAACGGGAAGCCTGCTTCTCCCTATGCTTCTGCCCCCTGCTCGGGCTCTCTCCCCCTCTCATTCAAATAAAACCTTAAAAAAATTTTTTTCAAAGATATTAATGCTACTGCCACCCCCCCCCCAACCAAAATGTTAAGCTCAATTAAATCATAGCATTCACCTTTCTCTTCTCAAATCTGTACTTTGATATACCACCAGCAACTTGGAGACAGTAGCTTCTATTTAAACAATTGTAACTGGAGAAGACACAGCTGGCAGGCTCTCACATAAAGATTCCTACTAGAATTTGCATTTAAAATTTTCTATATTTGGTAAGGCCTTTACCAGCATTCTTAAAGGTTAGTACTCTTATTTTAACATACTCTGTAGTCATGTGAGTCAGGGTATTTATTATACTTCCTGCTAATGTCTTCAAGAAGAAACTGATACATTCTGAACATAAAGACAAACAATTCCTACTGTCCTTTAAATGAATTTAAGTGGGGAGAAACCTAAGATCATCCAGATTTATAGGAAAACCTTTTTTTTTTTCCCCTTTCCTGTATAAAGAGTGAACCGAACAGCAGAAACAACTTGTAACTGAACAACCACTCAATTTAATCTTGGGAATAATATGCTAATAATTAAGCAGTACAGAACAGGCAACTAAATCATTTTCAAAGATATAAATTTCTATTTGAATTAAAAGGTTCCCTGATGTGAACAAACTAGTCTCCTAAGAATTCAACTACATGATTCCATTCACACGATTCCAATAATAGGCAAGATGATCGTATGGCGGCAAGAAATGAGAGCAGCGATGGTCTAAGGGATGGAAGAAGGTGCAGCAGCGCACCTTCGGGGGGAACGCACAGGTTCCTTACCGTGACCTGGCTGGTACTCACACAGGACTGTGTGTCCAGAAAACTCGCTTAACTCCATACATAAAACCTGTGAGTCCTGCTGTATGGTAAGTATTTCCCAGTAAAGACGTTTTTTTTTTTTTTTTTTTTAGTAAAGACGTTTAAAAGGGAACATCCTTATTCTTCTAACGAACACAACCAAAGCCAGATACTCTCGTTCCTGGAAGCTGTGGGGACGACCCAGGCGCTGAGACGCCGGGCTCCCAGCGAACACCAAGGCTGCGGGTTCGCAGGGAGCGCGGCGGTCCGCACGGTTCGGGGGCCCCGGGCCCACCCACGGCAGCAAGGCCAGAGCCGGTCGAGCCTTCGGGCGCGGACGCCGCGCCGGCCCCGCTCGGCCACAGGACACCCGGCCAGGGAACGAGGTATCGGCGGGCAGACGCAGGCACCAGGGCGCGCGAAGGGGAGAGTATAAACCAGCCTCGCGGACGCCCCCCGCCCCGGGTCTCCCGCGCACCCCCAGCCTCCCCCGACCCTCCCGGGCGGCGGAGCACGCCCCCGCCCGCCACCAGGCGCCGCTGTGGAGCCGCCTTCCAGAACTAGCTCCGCGCTTGCGCTCACGAGAAGTACCCCCACCGCACACACACACACACACACACCCCCGCCCGCCTGAGGTCTTTTTTTTTCAGAAGGGACCAGAGACTCGCTCGGCGCAGGCGCGCCCCTGACGCGGCCCGCGCGCCACCACTTCCGCCCCGAGCGGGAGGCGGGGGAGGCGGGAGGGAGCCGGCGGGCACGAGCCCGGGTCCTCGGTGAGGACTGTGGCTGCTGCACGAGCCCGCGACTCACCAAGTACAGCTGCTGCCAACGATTCTGAGCATCCAACTCCTCAAACTCCCGCTCGACGGTGGCAGACATGGCGGCGGGAGCGAGCTGGCGCTAGCGGAGCCTGCGCCGGCGGAGAGGCTCAGGCCCCGCACGATCCGGGGAGAGCGCTGGCGCTGCGGCGCATGCGCGCTCTGTGCCCTGCCCCGCCCCCACGCCGGCCCGGCCGGCCGCGGGGAAAGTACCTGAAGCGTCGAACGTCAGCGCGCCGACTCGCGCCGCCCGAAGTCGCACGGCGGCGGGGCGGGGCGCTCGGAGGAGGCGTGGTCCCGAGGGCACCCAGGTGGAGTGGGGCGGGGCCAGGGGCCTCCCGAGGCTGCGGGGCGAGGGCGCCGGGGACTCGGTGGCTGGCTGCGCTCGAGCGGCGTGGAGCAGCGTCGGAGGCGGGAGCTGTGTGCGCGGGTTCCAGGAACGGAGCTCCCTGGAGCGGACCTCCTGACCTCTTGCTGTCCCATTTCTGGTTTTCGCTCTAGTCTTGATTTTTTAATGCAGTGTTTTCGTTTCATTTTAAGCGTCATTTAGATCAGTGTAGCGACCATGTCCAATTTTGAGACAAATTTCTCAGCCCTCTGGGAGAGCATAAACCAGCCCGGGTGCCAGCTCCTGTATACCTATGGGTTTTGTGCCAGATAAGCCTCTCCAGCAAAGGGAGAGGCCAGCTCTCCGGCAGTTACGGAGGATACAGGTGGTTAAGTAAACGTCACACAACTCAAACATTAATGTTACTTATAAAAAGAACAAATAATCTTTTACAGCGCACAAACGTGCTGGTTATAGAAGTGATCTCGCTTCAGATTAAGGTAATTCATTGCTGGTAAACTGTATGCTTATGGTAGCTTGTTACATCATCATCCTAACAAATGTGAAGGATTAAGAAAACTTTTAGCGGTGCTATCCAATATTGACGTTTAAATTTTTTCCTTCTAAAGATCTTTTTAAATATTTATTAATTTATTAATTTTAGAGGGAGAGAGGGCACGGGAGGAGGAGGAGCAGAGGGAGAGGGGGAATATCTCCTGCAGACTCCTCACTGAGCACAGAGCCCAACCTGGGGCTTGATCCCAGGACCCTGAGATCCTGACCTAAGTGCAATCAAGAGTGGAGGCTTAATCGACTGAGGCACCCAGGCATCCCATCCTTTACATTTTAATTAAAATTAAGTGACATGACAAAGATTCACTCCTCAAACAAATTCTACTCAGGTTCCTCTGAGCACTTTTTCAACTAGCCATTGACTTTTGGACTTCCCTGTTTCTCTTTAGCAAAATCATGCTAAGTCAGTTTATCCAGGTCCCCCTTAATACCTGATCACCCTCAATATTTAATCAGGTTTCTCATCTTCCACTATCCTCCCAATCATACCTGATCACCCTTGCCTGCCTTCAGCAAGAATCCTAGTAAGTCAGTTTAGTCAGAATGCCCCTGATGTTTTTTGTGTTAAAAACAAAATAACAGGGCAGCCCGGGTGGCTCCGCGATTTAGTGCCTGCCTTCAGCCCAGGCCGTGATCCTGGAGTCCCAGGATCCAGTCCCACGTCGGGCTCCCCGCAGGGAGCCTGCTTCTCCCCCTGCCTGTGTCTCTGCCTCTCTCTCGTGCTCGCTCTCGCTCTCTCTCACTCATGAATAAATAAATAAAATCTTACACAAAAAAACAAAATAACATTCTTAAAATGGAGTTGCTTGCTAAGCGTCCTGTCACCAAACCTACACTTAATTTCTGTTTCAGCTCTCTCAGAAATGGGATCTTGAAGCACCTGGGTGGCTCAGCGGTTGAACATCTGCCTTTGGCTCAGGTCGTGATCCTCGGGTCCTGGGATCTAGTCCCTCGTGGGGCTCTCTGCAGGGAGCCTGCTTCGCCCTCCGCCTGTGTCCCTGCCTCACCTCTCTCTCTCTCTCATGAATAAATAAATATTTAAAAAAAGAAGAAGAAGAAAGAAAGAGAGAAATGGGATCTTAAATGAGTCAATTAGGAGTCACCTGATCAACACTAGTTAGGTAATCTGTTGATAGACCCCTGCCATCCTCTGAGAAAAAGTAATCTTGCAATAACCTCCTTTTTTTGCCTAGCATAAGTAACTTGTTCCTGCCCCCTTTGGCCTGTAAAAGTCTTTCAATTTGTACAGCTCCTCAGGTCATTTCCGTTTGCTAAATTTGATGATACCCGATTCATGGATCATTGAACAAAGCCAATATTATCATTATAATTTATTCAATTGAATTTTGTTTTGTAATACCTCTTAGTAATTTCCTATCTGCTGACCCCTCACCCTGGACCTTGGCTATAAACTCCCATTTGCCCAGTCTGTATTTAAAGTTGAGTAGTTAAACACTCGTAAAACAATCAATGTGATTCATCATATCAGCAAGAGAAAAACCAAGAACCATATGATCCTCTCATTAGATGCAGAGAAAGCATTTGACAAAATACAGCATCCATTCTTGATCAAAACTCTTCAGAGTGTAGGGATAGAGGGAACATTCCTCAACATCTTAAAAGCCATCTACGAAAAGCCCACAGCAAATATTCTCAATGGGGAAGCACTGGGAGCCTTTCCTCTAAGATCAGGAACAAGACAGGGATGTCCACTCTCACCACTGCTATTCAACATAGTACTGGAAGTCCTAGCCTCAGCAATTAGACAACAAAAAGACATTAAAGGCATTCAAATTGGCAAAGAAGAAGTCAAACTCTCCCTCTTCGCCGATGACATGATACTCTACATAGAAAACCCAAAAGCCTCCACCCCAAGATTGCTAGAACTCATACAGCATTTTGGTAGCATGGCAGGATACAAAATCAATGCCCAGAAATCAGTGGCATTTCTATACACTAACAGTGAGACTTAAGAAAGATAAATTAAGGAGTCAATCCCATTTACAATTGTACCCAAAAGCATAAGATACCTAGGAATAAACCTAACCAAAGAGGTAAAGGATCTATACCCTAAAAACTATAAAACACTTCTGAAAGAAATTGAGGAAGACACAAAGAGATGGAAAAATATTCCATGCTCATGGATTGGCAGAATTAATATTGTGAAAATGTCAATGTTACCCAGGGCAATTTACACGTTTAATGCAATCCCTATCAAAATACCATGGACTTTCTTCAGAGAGCTAGAACAAATTATTTTAAGATTTGTGTGGAATCAGAAAAGATCCCGAATAGCCAGGGGGATTTTAAAAAAGAAAACCATATCTGGGGGCATCACAATGCCAGATTGCAGGTTGTACTACAAAGCTGTGGTCATCAAGACAGTGTGGTACTGGCACAAAAACAGACACATAGATCAATGGAACAGAATAGAGAACCCAGAAGTGGACCCTCAACTTTATGGTCAACTAATATTCGATAAAGGAGGAAAGACTATCTATTGGAAGAAAGACAGTCTCTTCAATAAATGGTGCTGGGAAAATTGGACATCCACATGCAGAAGAATGAAACTAGACCACTCTCTTTCACCATACACAAAGATAAACTCAAAATGGATGAAAGATCTAAATGTGAGACAAGATTCCATCAAAATCCTAGAGGAGAACACAGGCAACACCCTTTTTGAACTCGGTCACAGTAACTTCTTGCAAGATACATCCACGAAGGCAAAAGAAACAAAAGCAAAAATGAACTATTGGGACTTCATCAAGGTAAGGAGCTTTTGCAAAGGATACAGTCAACAAAACTAAAAGACAACCTACAGAATGGGAGAAGATATTTGCAAATGACGTATCAGATAAAGGGCTAGTTTCCAAGATCTATAAAGAACTTATTAAACTCAACACCAAAAAACAAACAATCCAATCATGAAGTGGGCAAAAGACATGAAGAGAAATCTCACAGAGGAAGACATAGATATGGCCAACATGCACATGAGAAAATGCTCTGCATCACTTGCCATCAGGGAAATACAAATCAGAACCACAATGAGATACCAGCTCACACCAGTGAGAATGGGGAAAATTAACAAGGCAGGAAACCACAAATGTTGGAGAGGATGTGGAGAAAGGGGAACCCTCTTACACTGTTGGTGGGAATGTGAACTGGTGCCGCCACTCTGGAAAACTGTGTGGAGGTTCCTCAAAGAGTTAAAAATAGACCTGTCCTACAACCCAGCAATTGCACTGTTGGGGATTTACCCCAAAGATACAGATGCAATGAAATGCCGGGACACCTGCACCCCGATGTTTATAATCAATGTCCACAATAGCCCAATTGTGGAAGGAGCCTCGGTGTCCATCGAAAGATGAATGGAAAAAGAAGATGTGGTTTATGTATACAATGGAATATTACTCAGCCATTAGAAACGACAAATACTCACCATTTGCTTCAACGTGGATGGAACTGGAGGGTATTATGCTGAGTGAAGTAAGTCAATCGGAGAAGGACAAACATTATATGTTCTCATTCATTTGGGGAATATAAATAATAATGAAAGGGAATATAAGGGAAGGGAGAAGAAATGTGCGGGAAATATCAGAAAGGGAGACAGAACATAAAGACTCCTAACTCTGGGAAACGAACTAGGGGTTGTGGAAGGGGAGGAGGGCAGGGGGTGGGGGTGAATGGGTGATGGGCACTGAGGGGGGCACTTGACAGGATGAGCACTGGGTGTTATTCTGTATGTTGGTAAATTGAACACCAATAAAAAATAAATTTATTATTAAAAAAATAATAAAACAAAAAAAAATAAAGTTGAGTACTTAGTTCAATCCCAAGTGTCCATTGACTGATGAATTATATACATATATATATCATTATATATATAATTGATCATTATATATAATTCATATTATATATATTCAACATATATAATGGAATATTACTCAGCCATCAAAAAGAATGAAATCTTGCCATTTGCAGTGACATGGATGGAACTACAGTGTATTAGGTTAAGTGGAATAAGTCAGTCAGAAACAAATACCATATGATTTTACTCATATGTGGAATTTAGGAAATAAAATAGATGACTGTGAGGGAAGGGGGAAAAAAGAGGATGAGAGGGGGGAAGCAAACCATAAGAGACTCTTGATGATAGAGAACAAACAGAGTTGATGGAGAGAGGTGGGTGGGGGTGAGGCTAAAGGGTGGTGGGTATTAAGGAGGGTACTTGTTATTATGAGGACTGGGTGCTATATGTAAGTAATGAATTCTACTAATTCTACTCCTGAAACCAGTATTAGACTATATATTAACTAAGTAGAATTTAAATAAAAATTAGAGTTCTATGAGTCAGAGCTGCTTGAAAGGATTAAAATGCATAGAGGGAAAAAAAAGTCCTTATACGCATAGTGAAAATTTTTACCAGTAAAAACAGTAAACTATGCAAGGTAGAAGAAATCACAGTAACAGAAAATTAAGGGGATCCCTGGGTGGCTCAGCTGTTTGGCGTCTGCCTTTGGCCCAGGACTCGATCCTGGAGTCCCGGGATCGAGTCCCGCATCGGGCTCCCAAGATGGAGCCTGCTTGTCCCTCTGCCTGTGTCTCTGCCTCTCTCTCTCTCTCTCTCTCTCTCTCTCTATGTCTATGTCTATCATAAATAAATATTTTTTAAAAAATAAAATTAAGCAGCCAACTAGCCTTTCTCCTTATGTGGTGTAATTTACAAATACATGGCACCTCCTCCAGAAATACCCCACAATCTAATGGTCCTGGTTTCTAAAGTTCTGTCACTGTAACTGATTATTTCTATTAAAAGCATGATATCTCCTAAGATTGTTGGGAAGGAAAAAGTTCTCCTACCCCTTCAGATTCTTTGGGTGTTTCAAATAATTCAAAATAAATCATTAACAAGAGAAAAAAACAAAGTTGGTTGTATACATATGAGGGCCCCATAAGACTATGAGACTCAAGGTTGAGGCTGGCAATTGAGACTAATATGCCATCTTGAGCTAAGGAATCGGATAGGGGCCTAGGGTTTCTAGAGGAGGAGGGTAATTCACAGAACAGTAAGAAGAGCAGATATTTGGTAATTAGATATTTATTCTGCCGCACAGAAAAGAAAAAAAAATATCTCTTGGTAAAAGCTCTCTTCCTGGACCAAGACCTCTATCTAAATTTTTTTAGGTAGTTTAAGGAGAGGTAAAAGTTTTTCTTGAGTCTGCTGGGTCATGAGTGCCTTCAACTGAAAATAGGCCACATGTCAAAGTAGCACATTTGTGGGGACTTGTTCTGAACTCCTTACCTCATACATTTGAAACTTTCCCAAGAAGTTTCACAGTCCAGAATTTAAGCTCCAGCTCAATGAACCAGGGGTCTCAGTCCTGAGAATAGGCCAGTTCAGTTAAACAGTTGTGTCTCATTTCAAGAGACAGTGATGCAAGTGGGCTCCCAATGTTAGGCCTATCGTTCAAGCAATCAAGTGTTTTACTAAGAGGCATATCGATGAAGAAAAAAAAGAAAAACAAAGTTAATAATTGGAGCTGATTATAATCCCAGTTTCTGAATTCTGAAGGCAGCTGGTCAAGAAGATTTCTAAATGTCCAGCTTGAAGCATCTTTGGATGGAGTGAGGGCAGGCAGTAACAGTTTGATAGATTCTCCTGATTTGCAGTTTGAATGTCCCTGATGGTCTTTCTGAATGGCCTACACAGTAGCAGGCATGACAATTGTCTATACGGGAATGGTTGTGGTGATTTCTTTGAAGTTTATATCAAGTTGTCCAGTTTTAGTTTGCATGGCTTCAGAAAAAGGGTAGTTTTAGTTCTCAATGATTCCAAGTCAAAAGGTTGAGAGAAAATTGGAAACATTGAAGAGAAATAGGTGAATTTTTGAGTAAATTAGAATAATACAGGATCTAGTCCAATTGTTGAGAAAACAAAATCTCAAAGACTATTAATAGCACTAGAATTTTATACCCAAAAAGGTATATTACTGAAACACAATTTTTCCCTCTACAGTTTTGCTCGTTTGTATCAAAGATAATCACAGCAAGACTAATTCATCTGCAAATCAAATCTAATTTCAATAAACTCGGCCTGATTATTTACATAAGTGCATCAAGGATAGTGATTGATCACATAGGCTCTTTTATATGTCGTTGGTTGGAACTTTTCATAGGGAATCTAAGATTGAATTTTTAAAAGCCTCTTGAGACAAGACGCCCCAAGGACTCACATCAGACTGTGCCTGCGATACCCATAGAGTTGGGTGAGTTCCTCTTTTCTCTAGGTCCCCAAAATACCCTAAGATTCCTGTGCCTGCCAGTAAGCAACCTTTCTTACCTGCTGTTGGGAACCTTATAAGCAAGGTACCAGGCCAAATTTTCCAATGGACTTTATTGGCTCGGTAAAGTCAACTTTAGTTCCTTAAAGCTATCTTGTTGTATCTAAATTTATTTATGTCTCTCTCAAATATAATTAAGGCCTTAGTATTATAACCAATGTTTCTTTCTTTTTTAAAAAAGATTTTATTTATTTATTCATGAGAGACACACACACACAGAGAGGCAGAGACACAGGCAGAGGGAGAAGCAGGCTCCATGCAGGGAGCCTGATGTGGGACTCGATCCCGGGACTCCAGGATCACAACCTGAGCCTAAGGCAGATGCTCAACCCCCGAGCCACTCAGGTGCCCCATAACCAATGTTTCCAATTGGGTCCTGTTACAAGGAGGGCAGAGGGACAGGCAGGCTCCATGCCCAGAGGCCGACGCGGGACTTGATCCTGGGACTCCAGGATCGCGCCCTGGGCCGAAGGCAGGCACCAAACCGCTGAGCCACCCAGGGATCCCCAGGAGAACAGATTCTTACTGAACTTATGAAAAAACTATACTGCCATGAAAATAAGATTACTCAGTAAGGAGCACCTGGGTGGTGCAGTGGTTAAGCGTCTGCCTTTGGCTCAGGTCATGATACCAGGTGGAGGGATGGACCCCCACATCTGAGCTCCCTGCTCAGCGGGGAGCCTGCTTCTCCCTCTCTTTTTGATGTTCGACCTGTTTGTGCTCTCTGGCTCTCTCCCTCTCTGTCAAAGAAATTTTAAAAATCCAAAAATAAATAAATAAATAAAAGGAATACTCACTAATAGCTTCTGAATTCTGGAGAGATCCAGCAGGGAGAAAAAAACTATTTCACCTCTACTTATCAGGGAATAATTTACCAAATTTCTGTAAGTCATTGTTAGCTTGAGAGGAAAGACCTTATGTCTGGAAAGTAAAAACTTTTAAATCAGCAATTGTTTTTCTCTTTTTTTCTTAAAGTTTATTTATTTATTTGTTTGTTTGTTTTTAAGTAATATTGACACCCAATGTGGGGCTCAAACTCACAACCCTGAGATTAGGAATCACATGTTCTTCCGACTGAGCCAGGCAAGTGCCTCAGGAATCAGAAATATTTTAAATAAAAACTCATAAATAATTATAATTATCTTCCTTAGCTCATGTAGTCCCATGTAATTAACACTTGTTTTGCTTGAATCCAGATTTGTTTCCCATTTGTTCTAGAAATTCTTACCCAGTTCAGTTTCACAATCTTAAAGTTGCCAGAAACCTATCTTAGTCAAAATCCTTTCAACAAATCTTGAAGATGAAACACATTTGCAAAAGCATCAGAGTAAAACAATAACTGTCTATAAATAACAAAAACTTAAAAATGTGCATGGTTAAAGATCTGATGATAGTTCATTATAATGTAATTGACAAGGAAATTGGGTTGTTTTTGTGACATACAACATTTGAAGATCATATCTATAATTATTATACCAGGACACAAGAATTTTAGGATTTTTTAAAAAACATTTTATCTATGCATTTAAGAGAGAGAGAAAAAGAGCAGGAGCAGGGGGGAGGGACAGAAGAAGGAGGAGAAGGAGGTTTCCTGCAGGGAGCCTGATGCAGGACTCCATCCAAAGACCTCGGGATCATGACCTGAGCCAAAGGCAGGGGCTCAACCATTGAGCCACTCAGGTGCCCCAAATATCTAATTAAGACAAAAGGAAGGGTGCCTTGCTGACTCAGTTAGGAGGAACATAGGACTCTTGATCTTGGAGTTGTGAGTTTGAGCCCACTAAATAAATAAACTTCAAAAAAAAAAAAAGACAAAATGAAGCACAGGACATTTTTTTAAATAAATTTATTTATTTAATTTTTAATTTTTTTACTATTTATTTATTTGTTTATTTATTTATGAGAGGAAAAAAAAGTGTGAGTGGGTGTAGGGGCAGAGGGAGAGGGAAAGAGAGAATCCTAAGCAGACTCCATGCTGAGCATAAGACTTTATTTATTTATTTGAGAAAGACAAAGCACAAGCCTTGGGGAGGGGCCTCAATCTCACAACCCCAAGTCAGCTCATGACTTGAGCTGAAATCAAGAGTTGGAGGCTTAACCAAGTGAATCATCACCCAGGCTCTCCAGGCACAGGATATTTTGACAAAACACAGAATTTTTGTTTTCTAGGTAGATTATTTTAAGGGTAAGGAAAATCCTTTCACAATCTCTTATTATCAAGAGCAGACCAATACTCCAAGAAAGCTTTGTCTTTTTAACAGAGAGAAAACCAAATTTTAATTGTGTATCAGCTACTTTTGATATTAAAGCTCATTCACTTAATTAAATTTATTTCAGTCCCAAACACCTCTGAACATACCCCCCCAAAAAAAAATCCTTTCCAAAGATTCCTTTTCCACAAACCTTTTACAATTTTCTTTTTCCTCAATAAAACATACATTTGACTTTCCTTGCACATGAAGATGTTTCCCTTATTATTTCAGTAGCTCTAATCACATATATTAATTAGAATTCTTAACCTTTGGAAACCTTAATTCCTAGTGAAAACTAAAAAGTAAGCAATTGTGAACCATATCATACTAGCACTCTTTGCATTCACAAATTTACTAATACATTCATAATTTCTAGAAGCATGTGCTTATTCACAGTATAATATTTCAATATGACACATGTTTACCAACGGGTCCAAATATTTTTATTTTCCCTGTAATGGTGTTTTTAAAAACCCACAAAGCTCAGATGAGTATATTTGATGATGTAATTGGCAAAATGCATGAATCAAACAGAATCTTATGTAGCAAATGTTAAGGAGATCCATGGAGCTGAACAAAATTGAAGACTTTTGGCAGAAGGCCCAGTAATAAATGTTCAATATTTTCTTTTATTTGGAAGTTATCTAGATATTTAATAATTATCATCTAATTTAACTTAGTAAAACTTTAAGGTTTTAAGTTACCAAAATGGTTTGAGGTATTTAAAACATAAATATTGCTGACAAGTTCATTTACAAATTTTTATCTAACATCTACTTAATTCATTTTGCTTAACAACTGTGTCTGAATTAGTCATGACAATTTGATGTGATATTAAACAGCTAAGCCTCATCTTAAATGATCTTCTTGCTGATAAATTCTGTAACAGAGATAACATGAACTCATATGACTTTTAGTAAACCTAAGTGGACTAAAAGTATTATATTTAATACTAGAGACATGTCTGTATTAATTAAAACAACATACTTAAACTTGTTTTTATTTTATTTATTTTTAAGACTTTATTTATTTATTTGAGAAAGACAAAGCACAAGCCTTGGGGAGGGGCAGAGGGAGAGGGAGAAGCAGACTCCCCACTGAGCAAGGAGCCCCACGCAGGGCTTGATCCCAGGACCCTAAGATCATGACCTGAGCAGAAGGCAGACACTTAACTAAGCCACCCAGGCACCCCTAAACTAGATTTTATTTACTTATAATTATTCTAGATCACAAGAATTTGAGAAATATTTGGATTAATTTCTATTTTATTTCAAGTTTTAGAAATGCTTAATTTATAAGTGATTAATTTTAAGCCAATTAAATAGAGCTCCTTTACAAATTAATTTTAGCAATATCTTTCAGGGACAGAAAAATATCACACGTCTAAATATATCCACATAGAAATACATAAGACATACAGACTGATGCAGAGATCTTACAGTTAGTAATATTTGTAGATATTTTTCTATGCCCAATTTCCAATACTTCCCCTCTCCTCTTTTTTTTTTTTTTTTTTTTTTCTTCTTCTGTTGAGAAACTTCTCTCTAAATAATGCATTTCAAAGAATGGCTCTGGCAGTCCTGCAGCCTGGGTAGCTGAGCAGTTTAGAGCTGCCTTCCACCCAGGGCCTGATCCAGATGTCCCATGTCAGTCTCCCTGCATGGAGCCTGCTCCTCCCTCTGCCTGTGTCTCTGCCTCTCTCTCTCTGTGTCTCTCATGAATAAATAAATAAAATCTTAAAAAAAAAAAAAAAAAGAATGGCTCTTAGGTTCTAGAGAAAATGGGAGATAGAAAATCTTCCTCAAAAAGGCACCAAGAAAGTGCCCAAGTTCCTCCAATAAAAACGTTGGTTTCTTGAAGACAATGCTTACAAGTCTTTTGAGATAAAGAGTGGAGGTTTGAGAATTGGTTAAAAGGAAAGATTGACTTTGAATAGTTTCTGGGGCCATGTTTTTCCTTTTGCAAGGATTTGTAAAATCAGGACAGTTGCTTTTAATCCCTCAAGGAATTGGGTTACAACCTAAATGGCATCATAGATTGATCTACTCATCCAACTACATTATCCTCGATTTGTTTCTTTCCCTCTAGGTACATAGTTTTACTTTAGCTTAGCGGAAAAGACCTTAAAATTTTTTTTTTATCAGGCTGAATATCAGTTTCTAATCTGGCCAACTTTTGACTACAGAGCTACGTTTAAAAAAAAAAAAAATCAGGATCCCTGGGTGGTGCAGCGGTTTAGCGCCAGCCTTTGGCCCAGGGCGTGATCCTGGAGGCCCAGGATCGAATCCCACGTCAGGCTCCCGGTGCATGAAGCCTGCTTATGTCTCTGCCTCTCTCTTTCTCTCTCTGTGTGACTATCATAAACAAAAAAAAATTTTAAAAAAGGTCACTTAGCCATCTTGCCAGTTTTCAGCCAGGACAAACAGCTTTAGGGTTTATTTATTTTATTTTATTAAGATTTTATTCATTTATTCATGAGAGACACAGACGCAGAGAGAGACACACCCAGAGAGAGGCAGAGACACAGGCAGAGGGAGAAGCAGGCTCCATGCAGGGAGCCTGATGTGGGACTCCATCCCAGGACTCCAGGATCACGCCCTGGGCGGAAGATAGGCGCCAAACCCCTGAGCCACCCCCGGGATCCCCAGTTTCAGCGTTTAATGCAATGTCTCTGTAAAGTGCGCATAAAGTGTTCTAACAAAGGCTTTCCTTCTGAGTGTGGGATTCAACCTTGGATCGATTCACCGTAGGGGAAAGGCCTCTCTATCAGCCCCTGAATATTGACTCTCAGCTAATCATTTGCAGGAAGGCCTAGGAGAAATTCTGGTCATCTGTTTCCTCTGGAGGGGGGATGTTCCAGAGGGTTGTCTCCCTGTCTGATAGCTGCAATATAATCATGGACGCAAGGATTCCCCTCAGCAGCCAAACAAGTTCCTTTTAAATGGGTTTATAAATAGCCATTAATCCTTTTTAATTTCTTTTTAAAATCAAATTCAGTGGGGTCCTCTGAAAGTGGGGATAAGGGAGTTTTATAAGGATCTGCTGCTGCTCAGGGACATGAATTCTTTGAGTCAGAGTCTAGGATATATCTGGAAGGATACTGCACGGGAAGACCTGAAGCTGGTGGAGCCAAATTACAGAACCCAGCAAAGCAAGCGCTACTGCCAGCCCCAGGTGCTCCTGACTTTCAGCTTGTACACAAGTCACCTGTATACCTGGGCCTGGGAACATCAGGCCAGAGTGCTCTCTATAAAGCTTGTAGGGGAAAGGGGAGTTAAAATAGGCAGATAGATGGGAGTTAAAATAGGCAGACGGATGGAAGTTAATAGTCTGGATTTTGAGAAGGGACATTTACATTGCATTTAATTTTTGTTCTAAGTCTAACTTCTTTCATCTTATTAAGGGATTCTCTAAGGCTAGCCCTTATACTTTTGTGTGTCTCCTATTCGATTTGGTCCTCCCATAAAAACCAATAACAGGGGTGCCTGGGTGGCTCAGTGGTTGAGTGTCTGTCTTTGGCTCAGGGCATGACCTGAGGTCCTGGGATCAAGTCCCCATCGGGCTCCCAGCAGGGAGCCTGCTTCTCCCTCTGCCTGTGTCTCTGCCTCTTTCTCTCTCTGTGTCTCTCAGGAATAAATAAATAAAAATCTTTAAAACAAACAAACAAACAAACAAACAAACAATAATATAGTTGTTTAGATTGAGAGCTCTCTAAAAAGAAATTTTTGTTTCTTTCAGATATAGACAATTCAAAGAATCCATTGGCCACTGATGAGTAGGATCTCATTACCACAAAAGAATGCAAAAGATGCAGCCCTCACAAGATCTAAAGATCTAAAAAATTCACTCTCAGACCTAGACTGAGAAAGCAGTCTATCTTAGAGAGTAGCTATCCCCAAGCCCCTCCCAACTCCCAGGTATATAATTAGCTACCCCTCCCAGGCCTGGGGTAGCAGCTCTTCCTGCCCAGGGGTCCTGTCCTCAGGTTTAATAAAACCACCATTTTACACCAAAGACATCTCAAGAATTCTTTATTGGTCGTCAGCTACAGACCTCACCTATCTTGCAAAACTTCATCAGGAGCCACAGTAAAGTTTGTTTAAACAAATGCCAGTCTGGGATCCCTGGGTGGCGCAGCGGTTTAGCGCCTGCCTTTGGCCCAGGGCATGATCCTGGAGACCCGGGATCGAATCCCACGTCGGGCTCCCGGTACATGGAGCCTGCTTCTCCCTCTGCCTATGTCTCTGCTTCTCTGTGTGTGTGTGTGTGTGTGTGTGTGTGTGTGTGTGAGACTATCATAAATAAATAATAAAAAATAAATAAAATAAACAAATGTCAGTCCAGTGAAAACCATGAACTCACCAGTCTATGAGGCTGGCCTGAACAGCAGGTTAATAGGGCCTATGCCTGCATTCTGCACTATGGGTTTTCCTCCCTAAAACAAACAACACAATGGACACAGAAACAAAAACAGCAACCATCTCTGCGAGGAAAAGGATCAATAAAACCAAGAGTGTTCATGACAAATCTTTAACAGGGTCACTATACCCAAGGAAACAGTTCCACAATTTTCTCTTGTTAATCTAAATGTAGAAAAATAAAAAGGACTCTCACCACTCTCATTTCCACCTGACTCTACAGGTAGAGCTCCAGGAGATAAATGAAGTTAGAATTTTATCTTCTCTAGCCCTTCAGAGGCCCCAGGATCTCTCTGCTACAGCAGCGAGCAGTGTCCAGCCAGCAAGGTATCCTGCCAACTGTGCCCACTGTTGGGAAGGAAAATAATTGTATTATATACCCTTATAGGTTTTTTGGCTGGTCTAATAATCAAGTTAACATAAAACAATTTGACAGGAGAGAAACAAATTTGATTACATACATATGAGAGCCCCATAAGAATATGAGAGTCAGGGACAGACTGGCAATTGAGGCTTGCTAAGGAATGGGCTAGGAGTCTAGCCTTCAAAGGGGAGGAGGTGATTCATAGGACAATAAAAAGAGCAGATGTTTGGTAATTAGATGTTTGTCCTGCCATACAGTTTGAAAAGTTATCTCTTGGGAATAGCTTTCTTTCTGGGCCAGGCCCCCTATTTAAATTATTTTAGGGAATTTAAGGGAGAGGTTAAAGGTTTTCTTGAGTCTGCTGGGTCTTGAGTGCCATCAGCTGAAAATAGTCCACATGCCAAAGTGGCACATTTGGGGAGACTTGTTCTGAACTTCTTCAGCATCAATCAGCCTATCAGATTGCTTTCTAACCTGAAAATACATACTGTTCAATAAGGAAAGGTAATCCATTTGCCCATTTAGATGAACCAATTTTCTCCAAAGTTGGCATTAGTGGCGGTATTTTCCTAAAAGGAAGAGCATCTTGATCTAAAAGCAACAATCCAGGGATCCCGGGTGGCTCAGAGATTTAGAGCCTGCCTTCGGCACAGGGCGTGATCCTGGGGTCCTGGGATGGAGTCCTGGGATGGAGTCCCAGGATCCAGTCCCACATCGGGTTCCCTGCATGGAGCCTGCTTCTCCCTCTGCCTGTGTCTGCATCTCTCTCTCTCTCTCTCTCTCTCTCTCATAAATAAATAAAATCTTTAAAAGCAACAATCCAGATATTTACCATTCCTTTGGAACTCATTTGTCCACCTCCCTGGTTGGGGGAGTAGTGCTTGCTCCTCTAACAGTCTGCCTTAGTTTGCTGGGTGCAGCTAAGTTTCTAAGGCAGTGGTTCTCACCAGCATTATTTACATCAACTCTGAGCTTGTTAGAAATGCAAATTTCAGTCCCCAGCTTGGGGGACTGAATCAAAATATCTGGTGATGGGAGTCCAGGAAACTGCTTTTACAAGCTCTTCAGGAGATTCTTACACTATTGAAGTTTGAAACTATTGCTCTAGAAGAATAGGTGTACAAGCCTTTCCAAAAGCTCAGAGATGAAAAGAAAACAAAGTAACTTGCTTCCAGATATTCTATGTACACAGGATGGCTTGTTCTCTATGGTATAATGCCCAACCAACAAGGTCCTACCTTGCCAATTCCAAGGGCTGCAAACCTAGACCTTTGCCCAATCTGAAATTGAAATCAGAAGTTTTCAAGAGTTTTAAGTATCAGGTTCACCTTTTGCCTCTACATTGTTGAAGTCCCCTTGATAGTAGCTATACTCTTATGTACATGTATTTAAATATTTAAGGAAATACATAGCGAACAAATCTGTTAATTTAGAAATTCTTTTTAAAATACATTTTAATTTTAAAAAGCACCCATGTGTATTTTTTTTAAGATTTTATTTTTATTATTTATTCATGAGAGACACACAGAGAGAGTGAAGCAGAGACACAGGCAGAAAGAAAAGCAGGCTCCATGCAGGGAGCCTGATGTGGGACTCCATCCCAGGTCTCCAGGATCACGCCCTGGACCAAAGGCAGGTGCTTAACCGCTAAGCCACCCAGGTGTCCCCCCATGTGTATTTTTAAATGCATATATATATATGTATGTATATGAGATATTTATTCATTTTACAAATAACGCTTGATGGATCATAGTAATGTCTTGGCCCATTCAGCTTCTGCTGCCACAGATTGGGAACCACTAGCCAAGACCAAAAGAAATGAGGCATGGCAAGAATTTAGAGTCCCTTCTTTCACTAGCATAAGGCCTGCTTTCTGAATTTCCATTTCCTAAGAAGTTCCTCTTCCCCAAATTAACATCAGAAATTTATAACCCTTTCAGGGCAAACCTACTTACTGCCCTTAGGCCCCTTAGCTGGAACTTCAAAGGGACAAATATATCAAAATATAACTAAAAAGTGTACTGTCTGTACAGAAGATGTACATTTACAGAGCTGAGCATACTTTTGTTATGTTGCATAGTTTCCAGTGAGAATGGAACATCAATTAAGTACATATATTTTTTTGAAATAAAACTTTTATTGAAATTATTTTTTTAAAAAATGGGTGGTAGTCCCTGGGTGGCTTGGTTGAACATCTGCCTTTGGCTTGGGTTGTGATACGGGAGTCCTGGGATCAAGCTCCATGTGGAAAGCCTGCTTCTCCCTCCATCTGCTGCTCCCCCTGCTTGTGCTCTCTCTCTGTTAAATAAATAAATAAATAAATAAATAAATAAATAAATAAATAAGATTTTTTTTTTTCTTAAAGTCCAAAATGGAGTCACATGTGATAGGCCCTATGGCAGCAAACAAAGACCTCATATCTGAACTACTTGCAGTTTCAGCCTCTCCCAGGAATGTAACCTCTAACCAACCAATGTGAAGTCACTTGGTCAGCACTAGTGTAGTAGCCCACATGGTAGATCCCTACTGTCACCAGTAGGAAGGTGACCTTGTCTGAAACAATCCACTCTGTTACAATAACTTCTTTGCCCTGCCTTCTTCTGCCTATAAAATCTTCCATTCTATACAGCTCTCCAGAGCTCCTTTTTCCTTGCTATATGGGATGCTACCTAACTTATGAATTGTTGAATATAACCAATTAGGTCTTCAAATTTACTCAGTTGAGGGATCCCTGGGTTGCTCAGTGGTTTAGCACCTGCCTTTGGCGCAGGGCGCGATCCTGGAGTCCGGGGATCGAGTCCTGCGTCAGGCTCCTGGCATGGAGCTTGCTTCTCCCTCCTCCTGTGTCTCTGCCTCTCTCTCTCTCTATGTCTATCATAAATAATAAATAAATAAATATAAAAAAACAAATTTACTCAGTTGAATTTCATCTTTTAACAAAGTACACATACAGAAATATACACAAATCATAAATGTGTAACAGTGAGTGTTTACAAAGTGAACACAGCTGTACATCAATACTCTGGTTCTAGCTGACCTCCAGAAGCCCCCTCTAGCTCTAGCCTAGATACCATATTAACCCTGGGTAATCAGCACCCTGCCCTTTAATACCACTGATTGGTTTTGCTTTTATTGTACTTTATTTAATTATACAGTGAAAACTTTTTTGTGTCTGATTTATTTCGCTCAACACATTCGTGAGATTCGTCCATATTGTTGCATGTAGAAATAGTTCATTCATTCTCATTGCTAAATAATATTCAATTGTTTGATTATTCCACTATTTGTTTATTTATTTATTCTAAATTTGGTTATTTTCAGTTTGGGGGTGTATGTCTGTGTTCAGCTTTACCATACATTGCTGAACAGATTTATGAGTGGTTGTCAACTGGTAGTTGTCAAATGGTAGTAAACTACCATTTGACTTCATTTATATGTGTAATCTAAAAAACAAAACAAATGAGTAAAGAAACAGCAAAATCAGACCCACATATATAGAGAACAATCTCACTCCCCTGAGATTGGACACAGGACAATGATGTCCATCATTATCACTTATGTTCAACATTATATAGCTGAGAAAAATTAAGAAATGGCATAATGAATGTAAAAGATCAAACAAAATTGGTATTATCACAACCAATACAATATACAAACAGAAAATCCAAAGTAATCTACAACCAAACTATTAGATTAATAAGTGAATTTAGCAATGTCATTGAATACAAAGTCAATATTTATAAAGGTCAATTGTAATTTTATCTAACTACAAACAAATAGAAAATTAAAAATTTTATAATATAAATTGTTGTAGGAAATATTTAACAGAAGATTAACAAAACCTCTAGGCTGAAAACCACAAACTATTACTGAAAGAAACTAAAGAACTACATAAATGGAAGGATGATGCTCATGGCTTGAAAACTTTAGTGTTATAAAGTTACCAATACTTCCCAAAGTGAGTATGGATTCAATGCAATCTCAGTCAAAACCCTGCCAGATCTTATTTGGTGGCGTTAAAAGAAAACTTTCCACAGATGATTTACTGATCTAGTAGGCTTTTATTCAACAATTCATGACTTGAGTAGCCGCCACTCTGGCATGTAGAAAGGAGCTCTAAAGAGCTGTACAAGGTGAGAGATTTGTATAGACAAAAGTGAGCAAAAGACTTTTATGCTTAATTTTTAAAAATCTGTAAAAGGAAGTTATATTGGGCATTTGCTGACTGGTTAAAGCAGGGCTATTTTCCTTGTATGGGGCAAAGGGAAGTCTTGGCTCTGGGTCAGACAAGTTGTGCTGAGCAGGCAAGTACAGGCTGCTTGACTTAGGCTTTCCTTTTCTGGGAGAGCCAAGGGTAGAAAGTTAGGTGAGTTCTATGGGGCTTAGCAGGAGGTAACTCCATCTTGAATTTGGCCCAACACTTTAACAGTGGAAATTGACAAGCTGAATCTAACATTTATATAAAAATGCAAGGAGCCGAAAATAGCCAAAATAATCTTGAGGAAGAGGAAACTGGAGGTTTTGCTCTGCTAGATGTTAATACATATTCTAAAGCTAATTTAAAAAGTGCAAAAATAAACAAATAGAATGAAACAGGATAGAATCCAGAAACAAACTCAAGGTTCCAAGAGTAGAGAAGAAGAAGACTGGATCTGGAGGATTCATCTCTCCAGGTATTAGGGTCTACAATAGAGTGTGATATTAATGCAAGAGTTGACAAGTTGAACAGGAGAACTAAATAGAAAGTCAAAAAACAGGCTCATAAATATATGGGTGTGTGTGTGTGTGTGTGTGTGTGTGTGTGTGTGTGTATTTCACAGAGGCTGACTCGTACAATGAGGAAATGAAGGTGTCTTCAAATGGTGCTTGTTCCAAAAAAGTAGATACCATGTGTTTCTAATTATATCAAGTTCAAACATAGGCAGCAGACATTTAAACGAAGATTATACAACATTTGAGAAGAGGCAGCAGAATAGTACCTATATGGCAGCCAGGGGGATGGAGATGTTGACTGTGAAGGAGCATGAGAGAAATTTATGAGATTTTGGAAATACTCTGTATCTTAATCTGGGTTGTATATAATATATACATATTTGTGTATCTGTCTATAATGATTTATTGAGCTATACATTTAAGTTTTTTTAAGATTTTATTTATTTATTCATGAGAGATACAGAGAGAGAGAGAGAGAGGCAGAGACACAGGTAGAGGGATAAGCAGGATCCATGCAGGAAGCCCAATGTGGGACTTGATCCCAGCATTGCTAAACCGCTGAGCCACCCGGGCTGCCCTATTGCAGCATTACTTACAATAGCCAAGTTATGGAAGCAGCCCAATTATAGATGAATGGATAAAGAAAATGTGAGGTTATATTTATATTATATATATATAATGTTATATATATTATACATATATAATATTCGTGTTATATATATAATGAAATATTACTCAACCATAAAAAAGGATGATATCTTGCCATTCATGACAATATGGATGGATCTAGAAGGTTTTATGCTAAGTGCAATAAGCCAGACAGAGAAAGACAACTACCATTTGACTTCATTTATATGTGTAATCTAAAAAACAAAACAAATGAGTAAAGAAATAGCAGAATCAGACCAACATATACAGAGAACAAAGGAATCATTGCTAGAGGGGAGCAGGGTCGGGGGTGGGCAAAACAGGTGAAGGGGAATGGGAGATACAAACTTTCAGTTATGGAATGAATAAGTCTGGGGAATAAAAGGCATAATATAGGGAATATAGTGAATGGAATTATAATAGCATTGTATGGTGACAGGTGGTAGCTACACTTGTGGTGAACATAGCATAACTTATAGGGTTGTTGAATCACTATGTTGTATACCTGAAACTAATGTAACATCATTTGTATTGTAACTATACTCAAATTTTTATTTTATTTTTTAAAAAATATTTTATTTATTTATTCATAAGAGACACAGAGAGAGGCAGAGACAGCAGAGGGAGAAGCAGGCTCCCTGTGGGGAGCCCAATGTGGGACTCAATCCTAGGACCCCAGGATCACAACCAGAGCCAAAGGCAGACACACTCAACCACTAAGCCACCGAAGTGTCCCGATACTCAAATTTTTAAAAAGGTCAGTGGTACTATTATATTTATGAATATATTTAGAAATATGTCTCACATGATATTTAATAGGCTTATGTCATCTAGTGAATATATAAAAAAAAACTGTACACAGATTACAATGCACTTTGATTTTCTCGAATTGCCAGCAACAACAATGTATGGATATGAAGCTCAAGGGATTAAGATGAGTCCACATTTTGGAGCCATAAACTATATCTGCTGCCTAAGTTTATACCAAATGCAATTAATGTATCTAACAAAAATGCTAATACTTATTCAATTTCATGCATAGCCTCCAAAATAACTTTGGTAAAAGCCCAAATAAGTTGTAGCTTTAAAGAAATTTCCCCAGCAATACAAGAAACAATAGGTGTTGATAAGGATGTGGAGAAAGGAGAACCCTCTTGCACTATTGGTGAGAATGCAAACTGGTGCAGCCACTCTGGAAAACAGTACGGAGTTTTCTCAAGAATTTAAAATAGTGGGGGATACCTGGGTGGCTCAGCGATTTAGGGCCTGCCTTCGGCCCAGGACGTGATCCTGCAGTCCCGGGATCGAGTCCCGGGATGGAGTCCCACGTCAGGCTCCCTGCATGGAGCCTGATTCTCCCTCTGCCTGTGTCTCTGCCTCTCTCTCTCTGTGTGTCTCTCATGAATAAATAAATAAAATCTTTAAAAAAATTTTTTAATAGAGCTGTCCTATGATCCAGCAATCACACTACTGAGTATTTACTCCCAAGATATAAAAATACTAATTGAAAGGGATGCATCCACCCCAATGTTTATTGCAGTATTATTTACAATAGCCAAATTATGGAAACAACCCAAGTGTCCATCAATTGATGAATGGATAAGAAGATGCAGAATAGATATACAACAGAATATTAGTCATAAAAAAAGAATGAAATCTTACCATTGCAATGATGTGGTTGGGGGCTAGAGAGTATTATGTTGAGCAAAATAAGTCAGTCAAAGAAGCATAAATATCATCTGATTTCACTCATATGTAGAATTTAGGAAGCAAAACAAATAGCAAAGGAGAGAAAAGAGAGAGGCAAACCAAGAAACAGAATCTTCATCTCAGAGAACAAAGTGATGGTTACCAGAAGGGAAGGAGGCAGGGGGATGGGCTAAAAAAGTGATGGGAGTGTTTAATCACTACATTGTACACCTGAAGCTAATATTACTTACACTATATGTTAACTATACTGAAATTAAAATTAAAACCTTGAAAAATTTTCAAAACTAACTGCCTATCACAGCATATGTGATAGACTCTCAAAAGGACTTTCATGGTATCTGAGTATACTGGTTATCCATTTATTGCTTTAAAGCTCCAACATGTCATTTTCTTGTCTTTTCTGTGAAAAGAGATCTGGGCCCTTTAAGCATTTTCCCCCTGTGTTAGAAGGCAGCTCACACAATGTCAATCACTGTCAGTAGAGAGACTTTGCAAGAGCAAAGGGTTTGCTTCCTGACTCTAGTGTAGCTCAGCAGGCTCCTGTAGCTCAGCAGTCTTCTCCAACTCTAAGCTCCTGAAGCACCCTGTTCCTTGGGCAGTTTTGTAGCAGTCTACCTTCTCCCAGGGGCAGCTTTCCTGTGCACCCTAGACAGCTGATTCCCAGCAGCCTTCAGAAAACACTGTAGTGCATTGAATTTCAGCCTTCCAAATATATGTGTCTTCCAAACATGTGAGTGTGGCCCTATTTCAACCACAAAAGGATATTTGTGGTTGAAATAAGGTAAGGGCCTCAAGATGATATGATCATTCTAAGTTATCTGGGTAGTTCTTACATCCAATGACAGGTGTCCTTAGAAGAGCAGAGAGACATTTGAGACAGGAAATAGCAATGTGAGGATGGAGGTAGAGATTAGAGCAATGGAGCCACAGGAATACCTGCAGCCACCAGAAGCCAGCAGAGACAAGGCAAGATCTTTCCCTGTCTCCTCTATTGCCTTCAGAAGGAGAATAACCCTGCAGACCCCTTGATTTCTGACTTCCAGCCTCCAGAACTGGGAAAGAATGAATCGCTGTTCTTAAGCCACTAGATTTGTGGTGATTAATTTTGGCAGCCAGCTGTACAGGATTTCCAGCAAGTTCCAATGCTGCAGCGCCACGGGGACTTCTCTGCCATTCAGAATGTCAGGAGCATGACTTCTCAAGAAGGTCTGGCTCTCAGCCCCAAGGGGGTGTCTGTGGCAGGAGGTGAGCAGAGGGGGTGTTCTTGCTTGGGCACTATCTTCAGCTACAGGGGTGATGGCTGCTTCTTATACCTACTACTCTTTAAAATTTCATTTATTTATTTGAAAGAGAGAGCCTGAGCAGGGGTTGAGTGAGGGGGAGAGGCAGAGGGAGAAGCAGACTCCCTGTTGAGCAAGCAGCCCATTGTGGGTTTGATCCCAGGACCTCAAGATTATGACCTGAGCCAAAGGCAGATGCTTAACAGACTGAGCTACCCAGTTGCCCCTATACCCACTACTCATATTCTTTAGAGTTCCCTGTACTTTTTCTAGTAAATCCTTTGTTACTCCAGGATTCTGCTGTAGTTATTAAATCTTTACATTAAATTTTTTCTGTTCAGTTATTATGTGATTTCTCTCTTCTGATTAGACCCAGAGTGATACTCTGAGAAATAAAAAGACTTAAAAACTATGCTTTAAAAAAAACTATGCTTTTAAATTTTTAAATTTAACTTCTTGAATGAAGAAAAGTCCACACTTTTTTCTTGATAACTGGATATATTTAATTACTGAATAAATGAATGAATGATACACATTCTATGGAATTCACCTACCTTGCCTTATGCACTCCCTTCCCTAATAAATAATTATGTCAAAAAAGAAGGATAAAAACAAAATTAATGAGGCTGAGTCAATTGGATAAGCATATGGAAAAAAGAATCTTGACCCTCTATTGCAGACCATTCACAGTAAATAATTCTGAAGGACTAGAGAGCTAAACGTGGAAAGTAAATAATAAAGATTTGGGGAAAAGAAACATGAAAAAAGACATATTGCAACCTTAATGGGACACAAGAAAAAATATGTTAGGCTACTTTAAATTAAGAACTTCTGTTCAGCAAGAGACAGCATTAAAAAAGGGAAATGGTAAGCCACAGATTGGAGAAGTGTTCCAAAGGATAGATCTAACAGATGACTCAAGGGCAGAATGCATGAAGAATGGCAACAAATTGGTATATAAAAGATTACTGGATAGGAAAATGGACAAGAGAATAGGCATATTATGAAGAAGATATTCAGATGGCCATTAGACATTTCAAGAGGTCACTAGAGAATGCAAAATAAATCCACAGTGACATAATTTCTCATCCCCACCAGAATGGTGAGAACTGGAGCAACCACAATTTTTCCAGCAGGATGAATAAGTACATTTTGACTGGGGGAAGTAAAGCTCTAGTTAGTAGAGGCACTTTGAACCACCCCAGAGGACAAAAGTGGCATAAAAATCTGTTAAAGGAGAAGTTGCCTGAGACGGATAAATATGTAACTTGTGACATCTTTTTGCCTTGAACAATCTTAGAAGGAAGTATAAATAATGGATGAAGGAAGGCAAAAACAGGGTAATGGTGACCAGGATTTTAAAATAATTCATTTTTTAATACTTCATTACAACCATAATCTTTTGTAAGTGCCAGATGGTTCTTAAGTCTCCTTAATTCTTGAAATTCTGGATGTTTCCATCAATGTCCTATGAAGAAAAAGCTGGTACACTCAAAAAGAATAATTAAAGAGTGTTGACGGACAGGACCATTCACAAAGTCGTGAACAAGATTAAAGGAAATCAATAAAGCGGGATGACACACCTAACACCTTAGGTTAGCAATGGTGGAGAAATCCTACAGGTAGGGGTCTGAAGGCACAGGTAAGGGGACAGTTATCAAACCCAGATAGTGGGCAGGAGAGGGCTGCCAGATGGGCACAGTGGCTTTCTTTAGAGGAACACAGACACTGCAATCCCATGACTTCAGCGGGAAGGCACACTGTATTAGTTTCCTACTGCAGCTGTAACAAGTTACCACAAACTTTGTGGATTGAAACAAATTTATTATATTAAATTCTGGAGTTCTGAATCTGGAAATGTGTTTTACTTGACTAAAATCAAGGTGTTGGTGGAGCTGTGCTCCTTCTGGAGGCTCAAGAGGAAAATCTGATCTTTGTCTTTTCCAGCTCCTAAAGGCTTCCCACATTTTTTTGGCTCATGGACATTTCCAGCAATGGCATCACTCTGACCCCTGCACCCATTGTCATATCAATTCTTCTATTCTGACCTTTCATTTCCTTCTTTCATCTTTCAAAGGACCCTTGTAATTACATTGGACTCACCCAGGTAATCTCCCCATTTTAAGATCTTTAATTTAACCACATCTGCAAAGTCCCTTTTCCTAGGTGTTGGAGATTAGGACATGGACAGTCTGAGGGGCCATGGTTCTGTCTTCTACACATTACCTGCTTTCCCTCTCCTGTCCCTGATATCCTGCTAGTATCTCTCACTGCTGAGAAACAGGTAGCAGAGGCAAGAAAACCCTGAGGTCTATAGAAGTCAATCTCTGGGCACACGAGATGGAGAGAAGGGTAAAGTATGCATCTGCAGTTGCAAATGCAGGCTATCTGGCACAAAGGCAATTAAGGATTTTATACATATTGACAAATAATATCTTTGTTCTGATTTAAAAAGTAATACATGTGCAGCTGACTGGACTAGAGATGGATGCCAAACTCAAGCTGAACCAATTGGAACCTCTCTCTCTCTCAGGAATTTAGAATCAGGCCTATCAGTTTGTCTCTGGAGGTAAATAGAATGAAAATACTACACCTAATGGCCTAGTATTTAATAGCCTTACACCATTAAGGCCAGAGAAGCAGAGAAAGCATGTAGCTAGAAAAAAAGAATCACACACACACACACACACACACATAGAGGGAAGCAGGGATTTTCAAACTCTCAATTTCAGAGTTAGAATAAATATATTTTCAGACATGCTAAAACATATGCATATATATGTTATATATAAAAATTTAAAGATGATCCAGTTATAAACTACAGAAAAAATTAATGTCAAAAAAAAAAAAAGAAAAAATTAATGTCAAAGAAAGGAAATAGTTTATTTTCCTTCAGTCTCTGTCCCGATTAATGGCATCACTCACTTGCCCAAGCCACAAACCTGGAAGTTCTCTTCAACATTTTCCTTTATCGTAGGTTATTTGGTTCTGTTTATTCATGCCCTCTAAGAAATTTTCCAAATCTATACTATACTCTCTGTTTCCTCCTGCTACTATTTTAGTTCATTTTCATCATTTTCCTATTTGTCCCCATCTTATCCAATTACATGGCATTTCATTTGCATATCCTGACTGCAGCATAGTGCCTAGAATATAACAGATGCAGGATGATTGAATGAATCTTTGATGAACATTTAGATTGTTTGCAATTTTCCTATCATTTAAAAATCTTTTTTGGATATAACTTTTCCCTCCCTTTTTTTTTTAAGATTTTATTTATTTATTCATGAGAGACAGAGAGAGAGAGAGAGAGAGAGAGAGAGAGAGGCAGAGACACAGGCAGAGGGAGAAGCAGGCTCCATGCAAGGAGCCTGATGTGGGACTTGATCTGGAGTCTCCAGGATCACACTCTGGGCTGAAGGCAGCGATAAACCTCTGAGGCACCCGGGCTGCCCTCTCCCTCCTTTTTTAAGGATTATTTCACTTGGATAACTACCCAGAAGGAGAATAATTGGCAAAAAAGTGTCATGATTATTTCCATAAGATTTTCCTAGAAGCAAGCCCTGAAGTGGAGATTTGAGTGTAAGTCAGCCATGTGGGAGGTGATACCAGGAAACATTGGTAAGAGAGTTTGGAAGGGGGACAGGGCAAGGAAAGGAAGCTAATAAAGGGTTTGCTAACAACCAGTTACCACCATAAGCAACCAGACCTCAGTACCACTGGGGAACTCTGAGAGGAAGTATGGAGCATATTGTTGAGTTAGCCAAACTGAAGGGCAAGGAAACTGGGATATTATCCACCAACGCCCAGTCATGATTTGAAGAATGCTTCTAGAAGCTATTAGCCCTCTGGCACTTCCAGCTTGTTCTGTGTGTAAGCTGATATTCCTGGTATAAACCAAATGTATTCCCCAAAAATTTGAATGTTGAAATCCAAACCCCCAATGGTTTTAGGAGATGAGGACTTTGGTGTAATTAAATCATAATGGTGGAGCCCTCATGAATGGGAGTAGTGCCCTCATAAAAAAGACACCAGAGAGCCCTCTTGCTCCTTTTCCACCATGTAAGGTCTCATTGAGAAGACAGAAGATGGCCATTTGTGAACCAGAAAGCTATCTCCTCTCAAACACTAAAGCTGTTGGCACCATGACCTTGGATTTACCAGCCTCCAGAACTGTGAAAAATAAATGTTGTTTAAGCCATTCAGTCTATGATATTTTTGTTAAAGCAGCCCGTATGGACTATGACAGTGCCCATGGCCAGAACATCTTTAAGCAGATAACCTCTGAGAGAAGAAGTGAATGTTGCAGCCTATGGGCAAGGCACTTAGAGCATCTATTGAAGATGCTTCTATACCTTTTGAAATGCACTGCTAAACTGATTTATGAAAGAATAGAACCAAAGTATACTCCATGTAGAAGTATAAAATGATATGAGTTTATCCACATCCTTACTAACATTAGTAACTATAATCATTTTTTTTCTTAAGATTTTATTTATTTATTCATGAGAGATGCGCACAGAGAGAGAGAGAGAGAGAGGCAGAGACACAGGCAGAGGGAGAAGCAGGCTCCATGCAGGGAGCCTGATGTGGGACTCCATCCCGGGTCTCCAGGATCAGGCCTTGGGCTGAAGGTGGCGCTAAACCGCTGAGCCACCCAGGCTGCCCAACCATAATCATTTTAACAAATTTAGGATATTTGAAGGCACTATGTTGTTTTCCTTTTGCTTTCTTTTTGTCTGCAATTCTCCCCACTTCCTATTATTTTGTGTTCATGTGTAAGTTGAGCTGCTTCTAAAGTAAATTAAAATGAAATTAATATAAAATCAGAAAGAATTGGGAATCCCTGCGTGGCTCAGTGGTTTAGCACCTGCCTTCGGTGCGGGGCATGATCCTGGACTCCAGGATCACTCCCTGGGCCGAAGGCAGAGCTCAACCACTCAGCCACCCAGGTGTCCCTATTCTTGCTATGGAATACACATTCAAAAGCCCAAACCTTTTCGGTTACACCCAGCATCATAGCAATATGAATTCTGTTTCTGAGCACCTTTTACTTCCTGCCCTAGGGTCTCTCTGATGCTGTGCCATGGCAAAGCCTAAAGTACCCACTGTTCATCCAAACGTGCAAAACTCAGAAGTGCAGGGGTGCCTGGGTGGCTCAGTCAGTTGAGCGTCTGCCTTCAACTAGGGCCATGATCCTGGAACCCTGGGATCCAGCTCCACATCAGGCTTCCTGCTCAGTGGGGAGTCTGTTTCTCCCTCTTTCTCTGCCTGGCACTCCCCTGCTTGTGTTCTCTCTCTCTCAGTCTGTCAAACAAATAAATAAATACAATCTTAAAAAAAAAACAACTCAGAAGTGCAGGTAAAGTTAGCACAAGTGGGGTCACCCTTAACAAATGATGATTTCCTCTTTCATCCCTCAGGCACACAATTCTGAGATATGTTTCTTAAGGTTTCTTATAAGGTCTCAGGAAGAATAGGCACCATTTGTCCCTAGAGATGGCCAACATGGTATGGCATTCTCCTCCTATTAACTTTTTCTCCTTCTGTTCCACTCCCCAGTCCTACACCATTGCTCTCTAGAAGTGCCTTTGCAGGTATTGTACCTGCACATAAGCCCTGTCTCAGACTCTGCTTTCAGAGTATTCAAACTAACTCAGAAGTTGCCATAGATAGTAGATTCTGGATGGGATTTTGGAGCTGCATTATACAGCAATAAGGAACCCATTGTTGGAGGTAACTGCATGCAGTAACATCACAATTGCTAAGGATCTCACCTCTGGTGGCTTGGGTGAGGTACAGGTGGAAGGTGAAATGTTGGATTATGTGACAGTTTTAGCACCTAAATGGTATTGGGGCAAGAGTAATTATAAAGATTCTGGAGGTGGCAGGCCTTTGTCAAATGCTTTGGAAGACTTCAACAAAGTAAAAGCAAGTTTTGGTCAGTAATATCCAACTTGAGTCAGATTGTAGAAACAAGGGGGTCCAATGGCAGTGTTCAAAGTTACAGCTTCTTAGCCACTGATTGTGCTGAATGAAAATCAGGGACACACACACACACACACACATACACACAAAAAGATGTGGAGATGTGGAGGGGAATAAATGCATAGCCATAAAAAGATTTCTTCATCAAAGTCAAAGCCATCAGAATTATTGGGTAGAGAAGCCTGGGGATCTTGTAACTTCAATGTCTTTGGAACCTCCAGGCACCAGATGCACACCTTCATTCTTGCGAGGCTTACTAAAGATCTCACCTGAAGAGGTGTCCAAAATGATGCTTCTACTTCTCAAGATTTACCTCTGCCACTAATCAGGGTTCACTCTCAGCACATCTTGAGTGGGAGAAAACAGTCCATACTCCAAAAAGAAAGTATATACAATCAAAGATTTGTAAGATCTGGCTAATCTGCACAAATAGGAAGGAGAAGAAAATGGGTAACTGTAAAGGTGCTGGATAAAGGAGGAGGCAAATATAAGGATGGGTAGAAGAGAATTTTTTTAAAAAAGATTTTATTTATTTATTCATGAGAGACACAGAGAAAGGCAGAGGCAAAGGCCTTCCCCCCGTGGGGAGCCTGATGTGGGACTCGATCCCAGAACCCCAGGATCACGGCCTGAGCCCAAGGCAGACGCTTAACCACTGAGCCACCCAGTGCCTTGAGAATATATTGATATGGAAACACACTCCAGTGATTTGGGAGTCCTGGTGAGAGCACCAAATCCACTTCTACTTTATTGCTGAGATAGCTTCTTGAGGCATGGACAGAATTATGACCTACAAAGACTGAGGTTAAGATGTTTGAATTTCCTTGGCAGAGTTCTAGAAAAATTCAGGGAGGTTGGATGTTAGAATAGTCCACTATGTGAGAGCAGAGAACTCACCACCTGGCTGTGTTCCTTAGGAGAACTCAGAAGAGAAACCCTTCACAAAACATAAGAACTACCCTGGCAAGGGAGGAATGGTCATCTTTGAGAAGTTTGTAGGTCATGAGTTGACCAGTGGGAGATACTGTCAATAGGCGGCCAAGTGTCAATGTGGATGGTAGGATTCTGAAGTGGCAGAGCCGAGGTACAGCACAAGGAGAATGATATTACTGAAATGGGCAGCAAGGCCAGAATGGCAATTAGAGTGCAAAGATCTGCAGTGGAGACTGATAAATCATTGTGCTCTGTTCTAGTGGGTGAGCTAGGATGAATATGTCCGTCAACTACGGTGAGTTTTGACTTGGATTAAAAAAAAAAACAAAAAACAAAACTTGAGTATTGGAAAGCTGAAGTTTGAAATTTACCACAGCAATGGAAAATCACAATACTTTATTCAATGTCCAAAGCTAAATCAATTCACAGACCTAAAAGCACATTGATTGAAGGGAAGGCTGCCAGTTCTCCTTTATGAAGGACTCTGCAACACCACTAACAGTATAAATGATAAATATTACCTCAATCCTTCCCCCAAAGAAACCTACAGCCATGGGTAGAAAATTTGGATTGACACAGATACCACAGGACCTGAAATACCATCTCCAGTTAAGTTGGGGCTTATGAAGGGCAGATAATACATGCAGCTTGATCCAAGTACACCCTACACGGATCCACTGGGTCTATGGACCTGCCCTGTGGTTGTTTTCCCACCTCCCACATGCGTAATAAGAATAGAAACTTAGTAATTTGCAGAACCCTTACAATGATTTCCTGAAATGTAGAATAAGAGACAAAGGGAGAAGTCACTGAAACTGCACCCAACCAAGTTGATAAAAATTAGAAGCAATCCAGGGTGTGTGGGTGGCTCGGTTGGTTAAGCATCTGACTCTTTTTTTTTTTTTTTTTTACAATAGTCATACACACACACACACACACACACACAGAGGCAGAGACATAGAGGGAGAAGCAGGCTCCATGCACTGGGAGCCTGACGTGGGATTCCATCCCAGTTGTCCAGGATCACGCCCTGGGCCAAAGGCAGGCGCCAAACCGCCACGCCACCCAGGGATCCCGAGCATCTGACTCTTGATTTCAGCTCAGGTCATGATCTCAGGGTCGAGAGCTCAAGCCCCAAATAGGGCTCCACAGTGGGCATGGAGCCTGCATAAGATTCTCTGTCTCTGTCTCTGTCTCTCTCTGCCCCTCCCCCCCCTCACATGCACTCTAAAAAAAAAGAAAAAAATTAGAAGCGATCCTAGGAGGAATTGCAGAGATTAGCACCACTATTAAAGACTTCAAGGCTGGAGGGGTGGTGATCCTCAACACTTACCTGGCTGCCCCTTATAACTCAGACGAATCATGGCAGACAAGGGTGGCCTACTGCAAACTCAACTGATGGTAGCCCAAATCACAGGTGCCATGCTCCATGTACTATGGACTGAACAATCAATGTTCAGTCAACAGTTTGTAGAAACTGTACAACTTGTTATGTGGCTATTGAGCTATTAGTACTGTTCTTCTCAATATCCATCAATAAAAAGGATCAAAAGTAGCTAGCTTTTACTTGGAATGAACAGTAATACATACTTAGTCTTGCTCTAGGACTCTGCTTTGTGTCACAATATAGTCCTCTGGGATCTTGATCTGCTTGGCATCTACGAAATATCACACTGGCTCACTATTTCAGCAGTTCATTCCAAATAAAAGCTAACTACTTTTGGGACTCCTGGGTGGTTCGGCGGTTGAGGGTCTGCCTTCATCTCAGGGTGTGACTCTGGGGTCCTGGGATTGAGTCCTGCCTTGGACTCCCCACAGGGAGCCTGCTTTTCCCTTTGCCTGTGTCTCTGCCTCTCTCCAGGTCTTTCATGAATAAATAAATAAAATCTTTAAAAAAATAAGCTAACTACTTTTTTTTTAAGCTAACTACTTTTGATCTTCTTTATTGATGGCCTCCTCATTTGCATGGATGGTCTTACTTTGGAACATGGGAATCATTGGCATGTTTTCCTGAGGCCCCATTTGAAATTAGGACCTCAGCTTCAATTTTTAAGTTGGCAATATTTATTTTTAAAATTTAGATTAAATATAATATGACATAATATTGATATTTGTTTATTCCATTTGATAGCTATATGGGTATTTGTCTTATAATTTTTTTCCTTTTTGATATTTAAGGTTTTTTTTTTACTATGGTAAAATACACACAACACAAAATTTATTCTATTGTTTAAAAGATTTTATTTATTTATTTGAGAAAGAGTGAGAGAGAGAGAAGGAGCAGGGGGAGGGGTAGAGGGAGAAGGAGAAGCAGACTCCCTGCTGAGCAGGGATCCTGACACCGGGCTGATCCAAGGACCATGATCTGAGCATGACCAGGCACCCCCTTATCTTATTTTTAAAAATAAAAGATTATGGGATACCTGGGTGGCTCAGTCAGTTAAGCATTGACTCTTGATTTCCATTCAAATCAGTGTCCTGAGATCAAGTCCCACGTCAGCCTCTATGCTCAGCAGGGACTTTGAGTCTCTTTCTCCCTCTTCCTCTGCCCTTCCTCCAGCTTGTGCTCTCTCTCAACTGAATACATAAATCTTAAAAAATATATAACAATTTAAAAAGTATAATAGTAAATACATTTTTAAAAACTAGAAGCAGAGTTTCCCTTCAAGGATGTTAGCAGGTGTCAATCATGATCACGCAATGCTCAGCAGAGAAGTGCAGAGGGCAAGGACAGCACAGTGTGGACTTACAAGACCTTCACCATCTGACTCACACTGAGTGCCTGAAATCTGAGCCCCTGAGTGAATTCCCTCTTCTTCCCATCCCGTCCCTGGCTACTCTACCCATCCTCCAGGTCTTGGTTTACAGACTTGTTTCCTTTGGGACTTCTTTCCTGTACCTTAACACTTAGCTATTATTTCTCTCATTTGTTGTGAATCATGCAAGTGCTACCTTGTAACATCTATCATTCTATTATACATTCCTCCTTGTTCATCTCATATCCTAGACTGTCAGCTTCTTTTTCTTTAAAAAAAAAAAGATTTTATTTATTTATTCATGAGAGACATACAGAGAGAGACAAGAGACACAGACAGAGGAAGAAGCAGGCTCCACACAGGGAGCCCAATGTGGGACTTGATCCCCCGAACCAGGATCACACCCTGAGCCGAAGGCAGGCATTCAACTGCTGAGCCACCCAGGCATCGCAGACTGTCAGCTTCTTGAGGACAGGGGCTGTGTGGAATCCATTTTTATGGCTCCTACCCAGTGCCAGACCCTGAGCACATGCTTCTTACATTTCTGCTGCATCACATTGATTCTTGGCCCAGACAGGATGCTGCAGTGGGAATCTATGTTGGCAGAGGGTATAATGGAGATGCTAGTGGGAAATATTCAAGACAGCCACCTACTGGAAATTGTATTGCCTCATGCTGATTCTCAGGAAAGGAAAGTGAGCTCACTCAATTTTAATTAAAAATACAATAGCTGATCTTCAGGTGTCATTTTCATTTTAACAATTCCATTTAAATGTCCCATTACAATTTATTTAATCAGTCCTTTACTGTTGGACATTTAGATTGTTTCCAACTTTTCACTATTATAAATAACAGTAAAATAAAGAGCATTTTGATGCGTATTGCCAAATTTCCCTCTAGAGACACTATACTAATTCACTTCCCATCAGTAGTGTGCTCTGTGTGACTGAGGCACGTTAGTCTGGAAATATGAATATGCTGTGAAGAACCAGCAAAGCCCGTAGGTTGTGCAGTGTCCTAGACAAATGCATACAACTTGTTTTAAAACAAATATATACACAATTTAAGAATGTATTACAAAATTCATAGGACCATGTGATGTATATGCATTTATTGATACAGATTTAGAATAGTGAATTGAAAAGGGATCTTTCAAAAAAAAAAAGAAAAGGGATCTTTCCATATTCATTTATCACTTAGTTGGTACTTGTGAATATTCTTTGTGGTGTCCAGGCACCATCTCTTCCTGTTCTGTATTGTCAAGTCACCATTTGGCTAGTGTTAGAGTTGTCATTTTTGAGGAAAAAACAGCCATGTGGCCATTACTTGCAATGCCATGGCGCTGGCAACCTGTTTGGGTTGACACAATGGTGACTCTCCTGACTGTGGCTCCCTAGGACTTTATGCTAGAACTAATGCTGCACCATTGCTCAGGAGGCTGAGACATGCTGTCTGTCTGTGGGCATAAACACTAGCATCCACGGACTCTCTCCAGGTTGCTTTGTTGATGTGGCCACCAATGCCAGGATTACCCAGAGAGTGCAGGAAGATGCAAACAAAGGTTCATTTTCCAATGTTAGAAAGGATACTGTTTGGAGTTTTATAGCATAATGGTAAAACAACAACCTTCCAACCACCTTTTTTCTTGATTCCTTTAGGCTATTGTCATTGCACTCTTAGAATGTGATCTCTTTCATTGTTGGCCTCACTATGCTTTCCATACTACCCCTGGAGTGAGAGGGCAGGCAAGTAGCCCATGGACTGAGCAAGAAGTTTATTCTGAAAGATTTAAGACTGACCAGGTAAAACAAGGCATCATCACATTGACTGAGTATAAGAGAGGACATCAACTGCAAGCTCCTCCTGCGGTCTGAAAGCAAAGGTCACACAAACCCTCAGAGGAGATGACATATGTCATGGTACCTGCAGAGTGGCCAAAGTCACAACTTCGGGTACCAGAGGGGGCGCATAGGGTAAGGACACCTGCTGCCAGCCCTGCTGCCCTCAGGTGCTGTTGACCCCAGGCAACATCCAATCCAGATGGGCCATATGGATCCACACACACGGACTATTAGCAATTCAGAGCCCTGAACCTACCATATACCAAAGGTGACTGAGATTTACCAAAAGTGGTGTGTCAACACTACTGTGGTGATCCAATCTCTCAAGAGTCTGTGAAAGAGACACCATACCAGTAAAAGATTGTGATCTACTTGTGGTCCTCCAGGAACAGCCTTGGCCATAAGACCCTAGAACTACCCCATCAACAGAGAGTCCTCAGTCTCGTTGCCCTCCCTCCCCTTTACCCCTGGCTAGCTCATTGCTAAGGAGAATATAGAGTCAATGTGTGCACTAAAGAAGGTTCTGAGTTCCTGAAGGATCTGGTCTAGGACCACTGTGACCACCTATATGGTTCAGCCTCAGGGGGACATAAAGTGTTGAGAAAGGCAGTACAGGGTAGGCTTCTGACCTCAGCAAAGGGGTCACCCATTCCTGAGAATACCACCCACAGCAATGGCTGAATGATTCTTTTGCAGTACATTCATGGACAGTGAAGATTATTTTTGTTGCCACTGTTAGTGATGAGTCCAACACCAGTATCGAGCAAATGTGGGAAGTCTTATGCCCTCTAGCCAGGGGCACCCCAGTGCTGTGCTGTTTAGCTAGATTGTTGGCAAATGTACGGGAATGGTTTACAGAATAAAGGAGGGAAAGTATGGGAACACATAGTTCTCATCAAATAAAAATAACTTTTCATGTTTACTTTTTTTTTTTTTTTTAGTAATACTACATCAGCTATAAATTTGCTTTGTATACTATTGGATCCTTTACTCTCCTTAGCTAAGCTCTGAAACTAACTTTTGTTAAAGTGTTATTGCAAGGCAGGCTAATGTTTTCATAGAGCTTGCCAAAATAGATAGGAATTACTTAAAAAAAAAACAGTTCCAGGAAATATGTAATGATTTTTTTTAAACAAAGAACTCAGAATCTGGAATTGCGAAAAATGTTGTATTGATGCCTCCTATAACATTTTTGGGATCTTTTAAAGCAAAAGTAATAGTTTAATTAATTTTTAAAAATACATGATTTGAAGAACTGTGGAGTTGTTAAAATCTTTTAAAATGAATTTTTTATCTTTTATAGGCTGGTAAGGACTTTTCCTTGTATTACAAGAGTAAATGATCATTGTTTCTTCATTACACCAACTTTAAACTTGATATTTAGTCCTTAACCATCCTATGTTCTTTAGGGTCTAACATCAGCTTTCAAATAAAAACTTTATGTAAGCAGTTCTGCCCTTTTGTTTTCTTCCATGGAAAAAAGAGCAGAGGGAAGGGAGGGAGGCAGAAAGAAAGAGAGAGGTAAAATAGAACATTCTGGAATCACAGTTAATGGACCATCCATCTAATGACACCCATGTTATGCTGTATTTGGAGGTCATTATCAGCAGATGTCTCTTCAACCTGAATTCTCAGCAATGCCCCTTGCCAAGGCTGCTTGTATTTCTCTCTGGTCTACGCAATTGGCTTTTTTGGGGGGGGGGGGGGGCAGGCAGGAATTGATGAGAATTATTTTGGAAAACCGACTTCTCTCATTCAGACATAGCTTTTCCAGAGCAGAGTATTTTCAGAACATTTACTGGCAGCATAACATAGATGATATCACAGAAGTAATTCCCGCACTGCTGAGCTGCCTAATTCCCCAGTTAAACACTGCTCTGATGTCAACAGCCTCACAGCCAAGAGGACTGCCAAAGTCATGATGCACTTAAAAAGACATCTCACCACCCCAGGAATGCCACTTACCATTGATATTAATTTCAAATAATAAGTTATTCTTTTTCCTAATTAATATTTGATTTATTTTAGGTATATGGATTTGTAGAGATTTAAAATTTTTTAAAGATTTTATTTATTTATTTGAGAGAGAGAGAGAGTATGAATGGGGGGAAGGCCAGAGGGAAAGGAAGAAGCAGACTCCCCACTGAGCAGGGAGCCCTACACAGGGCTCTATCCCAGGACCCCAAGATCATGACCTGAGCTGAAGACAGATGCTTAACCAATTGGGGCACCCAGGTGCTCTTGAGATTTGAAATTTTAAACCAAATTTGAAAATCTCAAATGATTGAGCCTTATCCTATCACTATACCAACATCATGTGGAGTCAGGGATATGAAAAGACATGAAGTTGTGGGTTTCCATGTTTGCTACACCTTTGTCCCAGGTGTACAGCATGTAAAAATATGGAAGAATCAAGAATATTGGCATTTTGTAGGAATGCATATTCCTTGCCCCCAAAAAGACATCAAAAAAGTTATCTTAGGGGCACCTGGGTGGGGCAGCAGTTGAGGATTTGCCTTTGGCTCAGGGCGTGATCCTGAAGCCCCTGCTTCTCCCTCTACCTGTGTCTCTGCCTCTCTCTGTGTATTTCTCATGAATAAATAAATTAATAATCTTAAAAAAAGATATCTTATCCTTTCACATTTCTAGTCCTAAGTTTGAATGACTGTAAGATATAAAATGGCATTTTTATAGATTACCTCTATGGTCCTTATCATTCTAATAACTCACTGCTTCAGGAGAGCAGAGAAGAATTCATGCTTAGCAAAGGAGAGGATTTAGTGGCCAAGAAAGACTTTCACTACGAGTAACAGTCTTGTTCATATTACATTGTAAGACAATGCGGAGACTGGTGAGGAGCGGGCCTGAGAAGGCACTCTGCTATTACAAGGTTGAAGCTGGTACCAGTTCAGTTTCAGTTAATCAACTTCTAGAAAGCATCACATCTTTATCATAAAACAGAAGGTATCCGTGGCTGAAATTTTAAGGAGGAGTTAATGTGGGGACTATTTTCAGAGCTGTCGGCAGGGTTCGGGGCACCCACAAGGGATGTTGAGGCAGCCAGGACTAGACATAGCAGAAGGGTGTGTTTCAGGGGCCAGTGGGGGTTGGCCTCATCCCTGGCCACAGCCCACAATGCTGAGGCTGACACTTCTCACCCAGGCAGAGCCAACCCACAAGCTCAGCTAAGCCAGTCAGGTATTCTTTCTCAAGAAGTTGAACTTAACAGCCAGAGATCAAGCCAATCATATGATGTGAGACCCTACAGCTATAAGCTCTGGTGGAGCTGCAAGCAGTCAGGAAGAGCCACCTGAAGGCAGAAGTTAAGAGAATCACAGGAATCTGGCCTGGGGAGAGAAGACATGGTCTTTAACTTCCACATCCTCTGTATCTATTCAGGTCACAATCCTAGGGTCCTGGGATCCAGCTCCGCATCATCAGGCTCTCCCTGCTAGGCAGGGAGCCTATCTGAATAGATACAGAGGATGCGGAAATTAAAGACCATGTGGCCCCAGAAACATAGAGAGACATTATCTCTGGTATCTTTAAATCTCTAGTGTGGCCCAGCTAAGTTCATTTCAGTCCTTAGCTATCATTGACTCACAGCACTTACAGCATTTGGTTACACTGGCCTAAAACAACCCAAATTTTCCTGAGACACCATTAATATTCAACTAGCTTGTAATGGCTGCACCATAGTCCATTTTATGAAATAAACCATACTTTATTTGTAAACCTCTCATCATTTCCAATATTTTGCATTGTAAACATCCTTGTAATCTGAATGAATTTTTAAAAATATTTTATTTATTTATTCATGAGAGACACAGACAGAGAGAGAGGCAGAGACACAAGCAGAGGGAGAAGCAGGCTCCATGCAGGGAGCCTGGTGTGGGACTCCATCCCAGGTCTCCAGGATCACACCCTGGGCTGAAGGCGGCACTAAACCGCTGGGCCACCAGGGCTGCCCAATCTGAATGTATTTATCATTTTTTTCTAGAGGTAAATTCCAAGAAGTGGAATTGCTAGGCTATCTGGGTAGTTTGATGCGTATTGTTTATTACTTTTGGTTCAACTAACTTATACTTGGATAAGCAGTGCGTGAACCCCTATTTCAACCCATTCTCTAAATACTGTCATTCTTATTTTTTCATACATGCTGGTATGTTTGGTTGAAAATATTGATGGGCACTTATATTTGTATGTGTGTGTTCTGAGTTTATGACCTTTGCTAACTTTCTATTGCTGTAGTCAGTTTTTCTTATTGATTTGTAAGAGACTTGAATTAACCCATTGTCTGTTACTACAGTTAAAGTATTTTTCTGGTTTATTGTTTGATTTTAAATTTTTGTTTGTGGAATGCCTGGGTGGCTCAGTTAGTTAAGCGGCTGTGTTCACCTCAGGTCACGATTCTAGGGTCCTGGGATCCAGCTCCGCATCATCAGGCTCTCTGTGCTAGGCAGGGAGCTTACTTCTCCCTCTGTCTCTGCCCCTCCCCCTGCATGTTCTTTCTCTCTCTCTCTCTCTCTCTCTCTCTCTCTCTCTCTCATAAATAAAAATCCCTACACAGGAGGGATTTTGATACACAGAAGTCTTGCAATTTTTTTCCTGAAGAGATGTTCGTCACATCTGAATGTTATAGCCATCTTATGATTTTGAGAACATGTGAGGCCATGTGCTTGTCCTTTGAGGCTAACAGAATGGAGAGAAAGAAACCTCAGGCCTTGCTAACATTGCTGAGCCACTGGGTCAACAAGGTAGAAGCCAGTTACCTCTCGATTTTTTTTCTCTCTTGATTTTTTTGTCATGTGAAATACCACATTTCATTTCATCTAAAACACCATTGATTGATTATAAAATACAACATTATTTTATGTACCACTTAGAAAAGAAAATGCTGCCAATTAAACCACAGCATGCTATCAGTTAGAAGACTTGTCCTGATTTCAGGGATTTTAAAATGTAAAAGCCTGGATTTTAGAACCCATGAAATATTATCATACACTTCTTCATTGTTTAAATCAAATGACTCATGAGATTTCTGTTACTTGCAGTTTTAAGTATCATATCTAATATATTCAAAACTTATCTACTTCTCACAGGTATACTAACACATGTGTATAAAGACATGATAAGAACATTCATAGGAGCAAAATCCTGACAAAATTAAATGTTTATCATTGTGAATAGGTCAAATAAATTATAGAAAAGCACCCAATGAATATTGAACAGATATTTAAAAAGAGAAAGAAGAGGGACGAGTGAGGGGCTCTGCGGTTGAGCATCTGCCTTCGGCTCATGGGATCCAGGATCAAATCCCACATTGGGCTCCCTGTGGGAAGCCTGCTTCTCCCTCTGCCTGTGTCTCTGTCTCTCTCTGTGTGTCTCTCACGAATAAATAAATAAATATTTTAAAAAAGAGAACGAGAAAGAAAGAAGAAAAGAAAAGCCTAATACTGCTATAGAGAAAAATTTTCTAAGATTTCTTGTGAAGTAATAATAAAATCATGTTTTATATGTTTGGAGAAGTGTTATGGTAACACACAATTTGTGTAAGTATATGTGTCTGAATATACACATATACTTTTACATATACACATATATATATTTGTTAATCATATCTTTGCTTCAAATGGTACTGAAGAACTAGTAAACATGGTTTCTTCTTAGAAAAAAAAAACAAACAAACCCAGGAACTAGGAGGGATTAAGGAGAGAGAGACCTTTTTATTATACACACCTTTCTGCTATTAGATTTTTATTTTTTATTTTTTTAAAGATTTTATTTATTTGTTCATGAGAGACACAGAGAGAGAGAGAGGCAGAGACACAGGCAGAGGGAGAAGCAGGCTCCAGGCAGGGAGCCTGATGTGGGACTCCATCCCGGGTTTTCAGGATCACACACTGGACTGAAGGCGGCACTAAACCACTGAGCCACCCAGGCTGCCCTGCTATTTGATTTTTAAAATATAAGTATATATTATTTATATAAAATTGCATACATTTAAGAGAAAAGCTCTTCCTCATTCCAGGATTATCTAAGATTTTCGTTCTGTCATATTATACTCTCCTAGTTTTCTTCCAGTTTCAATACTATTCTTTTTCAATCTATAAGTGCCCCCAGGGCCAGTTTTGGGCCTTTTTTTATCTCTGGCTACACTTAACCCCTTAGTTATTTCATTTAAATCCTTGTCTATAAATACTATTTACATTACTAAAATACTATTAATCACTTAAGTGCTATTTATACTATACACGCAGGTTTCTGTCTCCTGCCACTGACTCTCCTTTGGACTCCAGACTCAAATATCCAACTGCCTGGTTGACATCTCCATTCAGTTAGCCAAAATGCATCTCAAACTGAACATGTCTGAATCAGATAGAATACTTTGAGCTCCATGTAACATAACTTGGATTCCAGGAGTTGTTGAAAAAGTCCTGTGGTAGATTGTCAACCAGCAGTAGTTCAATGAGCAGCATGACTTTTCACTCTTAGCACTGCCCTCCTGTGAGGCTGGCTTCATCCTCAAGCTGATTCAAGATGATTGCCACAGTTCCAGCCTCACTTCTCCCTACTACAGTGTCCAGAGGAAGAAGGGACATTGCTTTTTTTGATAGATCCCTCTTAAAAAAGAATAAACTTTGTTCTCATAAAACCCCAGAAAACTCCTCACCTGAACCCATTCCTAAACCTTCCCTCCAGCCAATGGAATGCCTTACAATTATTGGCTTAGGCCAGGACTCCTTAACTAGTTAATAACAGGAAGAGAGTGCAATTATCCTTAGACTAGTTGCCAAGTCTGGTGGAGAAGGTGAAGCCAGCTTTTCCTGAATCACTTGGGGTATATGAAAAATTGGTAAGTACATGAAAGAATCAGAATGCTATTAAGCACAGTGAGATGGACACTGACTAAGGCAGTTGACAGTGTCCAGATGAGGTTTATTTATTTATTTATTTATTATTATTTTTTTTTTTTACTTCTTCCCTCCCAGTCTATTTCTTCATAGATCTCTCAACCTTAGTAAATGGCACTGCCATAATCACAACTGTCTTGGACAAAACCCTAGGAATCATATTTTATTCTTTCAGTTACCCACCCTTATCATCTGTATTATTATTCACATACATTTTATTTCTATGTATCTCGTAAAAGCCATGACATGTTGTTATTATTTTTCTTAAGCAATAAATTGATTTTTTAATAAATTGAGGAAAGAGGAAAAATATATTTTATGTTTATGCATTTCTTCAGTATTTTTTAACACTCTTCATATCTTTGTACAGATCTGGATTTCCATCAGATAAAATTTCCCTTCTGCTTTCATTTAACTGAAAGTGTCTTTTTTTTTACCCGGTTTTTAGAGGATATCTCATTGGATGTAGAATTCTAAGTTGACAGGTTTTTTTTCCTTTCTGTGTTTTAAAAATGTCATCTCATTGTCTTTTGGCCTACCTTATTTCCAGTGAGAACTCAGCTATCATTCTTATCATTGTTCTCATGTAATCTGCCTTTTTTTGTTTGGCTACTCTTAAGATTTTCTGTTTATCTCTGGCTTTCAGCAATTAGACCATGATGTGTCTAAGTGTGGTTTTATTTATTTATTTATTTATCCTGCTGGGATTGTTTGTGTTTTTTAAATTATGGTTAATGTTTCTCACCAAACTTGAGAGATTCATGACCATTAATATTTCAAAATATTTTCTGTCCCTTCTTTTTTTTCCCTCTCTTTCTGGGACATCAGTTACATTAAGTCCATAGAAAAGTAATGTGGGATTACTTGATATTGTCCCACAGCTCACTGCTGTCTTTATTTACTTTTTTTTTTTCAATTATATTCCCTCTCTTGCTTCAGCCTGAATAATTTCTAATGAATTTAAGTACACTGAATCTTTCTTCTGTAGTGTCAGTCTGATGTTAAATGTGTCCAGTAAATTTAAAATTTTTATATGTTGTATATTTTTAAGAAATTTTTATTTATTTTTTTTTAAGAAATTTTAAAATAGAATTTCCATGTGCCTTTTGTAAAAAGATTTATTTATTTATTAGAGATAGAGAACACAAGCAGGAGGAGTAGCAGGCAGAGGGAGAGGGGAAGCAGGCTCCCCATTAAGCAAGGAGCCTGATGCAAGCCTCAATCCCAGGACTCCCAGGTCATGACCTGAGCCAAAGGCAGATGCCCAATGAACTGAGCCAACTAGGTGCTTCCCATTTGTCTTTTTACAAAGTTTCTATTTCTGTCTTGAAACATTTATTTTTTTTCAGCTATATATATATTTTTATAAATCTTTTAATATATTTATAATAGTTTTTTTTTTTTAAGTTCTTGTTTGCTAATTCCAGCAATGAGTTCTCTGTGGATCTGCTTTTATTGACTGTGTTTCCTCTTAATTATGGGTCATATTTTCTTTTTTCATGTGTGTCATATTTTTTTTGGTCTCATTCTTTACATAGTGCAAAAAAAGAATAGTGTAGATTAAAATATAGATTTTGTGCTTGTATTTTGTTTATTTCCAAAAAAATATAAGTCATTTCCTTTGTTTGATTGCTAGAATGGGGAGCTGATCATTTATAATTTTCATAGAGTTGGGCTGAGTTGGTATTGGACCACAACTTCAATTAGACTGAGTTTATTTCTGATTAGCTTTCTCCTAATATTCTATACAGCAGTTACCTTGTTGATCTTCTCAGACTTTGATATGGAAGGAAGTTGGACTATAACTATAAGTATTTTTGATTCACCTTTGGATTCAATTTCATCAGGATTTCAGAATCCAAAAGCTATGAGGGATGCATGGAACTATATGGTTACTCTCTGCTTACCAGCTCCTCCTCAGCTACTTCTTTTCAAAATGTAGAGACGGAATGGGGAATTATTCAGCCAAGTGGTTTGTATTTGTGTTTGGTTTGTACTTTTAGATTTTAGATTCTAATCAATCCTACTAGTTTTCACTTTCATCTAAGGCTTAGCCAATTTTTTGTCCTCAAGTCTTCATTGATGGCAGGCTTGTTACCCCTGCCCATATGTGGTTGCCTCCGTATATGAAAGCTGATGCAACTCTGTCCACCTACGAAGGTCTCCTTTCTCTCTAAATTCAGTTAATTGGACCTTATTTTCCCCACTATTCATTAGGCAAAGTATGATTGTTATCTTATTCTGTTTTTTCTTGCTGTTTCTATCAGGGAAGAATTTTCATATCCTTTTACATCCTAACTGGAATCAGACTTCAAAATGTCTTAAATTTCCTTGATTCTTTTTTTTTTCCTTCCTCACATCCAATTTCTCTGCAATTCCAGCAGCTACATCTACAGTATAAATTTTGAATCCATCCGCTGCTTTCTGTGTACCCCTCCAGTGATTCTACCAAAGTTACCAGCATAGCATCACTCATGTGGGTCACTGAAATAACATACTAACTCATATCCATGCTTCTATTCTTGACAACTTCTATATTCAATTCTCCATGGAGAAGCCAGAATGCTCACATAAATGAAAAATAAGATTCATTTTTGTAAAACCAACAATTGTTTCTTATTTTACTTGGACTAAAATCTAAATTCCTTATCACAGCCCACAGTGCACTACAACATGTGATTCCCACTCACTTCTTTAACTGCATCTCATACCAAACTTTTCTCACTGACCAAACTTTTTTTTAAAGATTTTATTTATTTATTCATGAGAGACACACAGAGAGAGGCAGAGACACAAGGCAGAGGGAGAAGCAGGCTCCATGCAGGGAGCCGGACATGGGACTCAATCCTGGGACTCCAGGATCACACGCTGGGCTGAAGGTGGTGCTAAACCATTGAGCCCCCCGGGCTGCCCACTGACCAAACTTCTGCCCACACTGATTTCCTTATTTTCATATCACATCCCAATATCTGCTTTTCTTTCTGCTTCCTACTTACTGGCCTTTGCATTGCTATTGCTTGCCAAGGAAGTTCTCCCAGATTATCACAATTTTGGGCAGTCAGACTGATCCTCTCTGCATTGCATGGTACCAAAATCTGCAAACACATTTCCTGAGATTCCCTTGCCTACTAGGGTTTTGTTTTGTTTTGTTTTAAGATTTTATTTATTTACTCATGAGAGACAACCGAGAGAGAGAGGCAGAGACATAGGCAGAGGGAGAAGCAGGCTCCCTGCGGGGACCCTGGGATCACACCCTGAGCCCCTGATCCAAAGGCAGACACACAACCCCTGAGCCACCCAGGTGTCCTTTGCCTACTAGGTTTTGCAAAAGCACCTACAAGAGATTAAACAGAGGGAGGGGAGAGATTATGGTATTCCCCTCACCTCTCTGTGAGGAACTATCTTTAGCAGTGATTGCATCTTCTCTGTGGTTCCAGCTCTAGCCTGGCAGCCCATGCCATAGTAATCCTATGTCTCATTTACATAGGACTGGGAGTGGATTTCTTTCCTGCTCATCTCTGGGTTGCCTTACCACACTCCGTTTGACTTAACAACTCTTCTGACATCCATATGAAACAACCTCTATTTAACCACCTGGTATAATTGTTTTGTGTTGGTTTTATTTCCCATATAATTCAGCTGAGGCATTTGGCTATATGTTATCATTCAATTCTGAGTTCAGCTAATATCTCTTCAGAAAAATATTCCTTGACCATCCTATGTACAGTAGTATCCTAGTAACTTTCATATCACTCTTTATTATTTTACTGCCTGTTTTCTCCCAATAGAATATAGGCTTTAAGAGAGTACAGACTTCATCCATCTTGTTTAGTGCTGTCTCCCTGTACCAAGATGGTATCTAGAACATAGTAACACCTCAATAAATATTTGTGGAATAAATGAAAGAAAATTTCTAGGACCTTTATGATTTTAAGTTTCATGTCTACATATTAATCCATCTAAAATTTATTTTTGTGTAGATGTAAAGTATAGATATAATTTTTGCATAACATAGCCACTAGCATAAATCCATTTATTGAAAAACTATTCCTTCTGCCCTGTTTCATACTGATCCCTTTATCATATACTGTATCTTTACATATATTGTGTTTATATTTGTTACTGGATATAAATATAAAGATATCTTATATCTTTATAATACGTTGTAATTACTGGTGGGCCAAAACCTCCCCTCTTTTTTAAAAAAACTTGTACCAAATTAAATATTTGGGTACAAATATTTGGGTAAAATGTTAAATACATTTTATGATCTAGATGTACTTGAGAATAAAATTTAAAGGCCCACAAAAATCTTATTGGTGTTTGGTTGAAACTGTTTTAAATACATGGATTATTTTGAGGGGAAAAATGACTTTACAATATTGAATCTTCTCATATAGAAAAACAGTGTTTCTTTCCATTTTTTCAATTCACTTGTGTAGAGTGCAGCACTTCAGTAAAGTTTTAGAACTCTTATTATGTAAATCCTGCATAATTTTTCTTCTTAATTAGCAGTGAATATTTATTGACTTCCTACTACTTTAAATGTATTCACATAATTTAATGCACACAGTCATATAGAGAGGTACATTTACTACCATTATTCCTAAATAATTTATATTTTACTGTATTTATTGTTATGCTGAATGAGATGATTTCCTTTTGCATTTTACAGCACCTTAAATATAGGAAAGCTATTAATTTTTATAAATATACTTTGTAACTGGGGCATGTCTGGTTTTTAAAAAATAAGTTAATTACCAGCCTGATTTAAGAATGCTGCTCTATGATAAATAACATGATTATGCACACCCACATTCACAGAACTTTAGTAAACTTTAAGTATTTATCATTAATCATATTTAACAATAAGAATTATAATTCTCAGGGCACCTGGGTGGTTCAGTTGGTTACATGTCTGCCTTTGGCTGAGGTCATGATCCTGTAGTCCTTGGATTGAGCCCTGATTCTTAGCAGGGAGTCTGCTCATGCTCTCTCTCTCTCTTGAATAAATAAAGTCCTAAAAAAAATAAACAAAAAACAATTACTACTATATAAGAAGATCCCACTATGTGACAAACACTATGCTTAATAATTTACATATGTGATCTCTTCTAATCCTTGGCTATTGTAAGAAGTATTATAATAAGTAATAGTAAGAAGTATTATACCCATTATACAGATGAGAAAACTGAGACTCAGAGAGATTAAGCAATTTCTCCTAGTTCACATATTTCTACTCTGCTGCTTTAAATTTAACTTATACGTATAACAACTGTTTTCATTTTTAAAAGTTAAATGTTTAAAACTGGGTCACTGGAGTGGCTTAGTTGGGTGAGTATCAGGCTCTTGGATGCAGCTTAGGTCATGATCTCCAGGTCCTGGGATTGAGCCCTATTTTGGGCTCCATGCCCAGTGGGAAGTCTGTTTGAGGTCCTCTCTCCCTCTGCTCCTATCCCCTGTTCATGCATGCATACTCTCTCTCTCAAATGAATAAATAAGTATATTTTAAGTTAATTATATAAAGCTATAATTAGATTTTGATAGTATAAGATAAATATAATGCGAAGAGTCAAATATGGTATGAATTTCTGCACTCTTAAAATTTTTATTTTGGGGATCCCTGGGTGGCTCAGTGGTTTAGTGCCTGCCTTTGGCCCAGAGTGCGATCCTGGAGTTCCTGGATCGAGTCCCGCATCGGGCTTCGGCATGGAGCCTGCTTCTCCCTCCTCCTGTGTCTCTGCCTCTCTCTCTCTCTCTCTCTCTCTCTCTCTCTCTCTCTATGTCTATCATGAATAAATAAATAAATCTTTAAAAAATTTTTTATTTTGGAGTAAAGGTGTTTATCTCTTTATGCAATTTTACTACACTTTGAGGCAGGGAGATGTGATGCTATCTGAAGGTAGCTTCTGATTTCATACTCCTATGAATGTTTTGTTTCTCAAAAAGCTTTATTTCTCAGAGTAGTGAGAAAAAAAACCTCAAAAGAAAATTATGTGTAATAAGATACCAAGGAATAAACGTAACCAAAGAGGTGAAAGACCTGTATACTGAAAACAATAAAACATTGATGAAAGAAATTAAAGAGGACATAAAGAAATGGAAAGACATTCCTTGCTCATGGATTGGAAGAACAAATAATGTTAAGATGTCTGTACTACCCAAAGCAATCTACAGATTTAATGCATTCGCTATCAAAATACCAAAAGAATTTTTCACAGACCTAGAACAAAAAATCCTAAAATTTATATATCCACAAAAGACCCTAAATAGCCAAAGCAATTTTGAAAAAGAAAAACAAAGCTGGAAGTATTACAATTCCAGACTTCAAGTTATATTACAAAGCTGTGTAATCAAAACAGTATGGGACTGGCATAAAAATAGACACATAGATAATGGAACAGAATAACCCAGAAATAAACTCACAATTATACGGTCAATTAATCTTTGACAAAGCAAGAAAGAATATCCCATGGAAAAGAGACTCATCAACAAATGGCAGTGGGAAAACGACTCAGCTACATGCAAAAGAATTAAATTGGACCACTTTCTTACATCATACACAATAAATAAATTCAAGATGGATGAAAGACCTAAATGTGAGAACTAAAACCATAAAAATCCTAGAAGAGAGCACAGGCAGTAATATTTCTGATGTGGGCTGTAGCAACATTTTTCTAGATATGTCTCATGAAGCAAGGAAAACAAAAGCAAAAATAAGCTATTGGGATCATCAAGATAAAAAGCTTCTGTACAGTGAAGGAAACAATGAACAAAACTAAAAGACATGATACAGAATAGGAGAAGATATTTGCAAATGACATATTGAATAAAGGGTTAGTAACCAAAATATATAAAGAACTTATAAAACTCAAGGCCCCTAAAACAAATACTCCAACTTAAAAAATGGGCAGAATACATAAACAGACATTTCTCCAAAGAAAACATACAGACACATGAAAAGATGCTCAATATCACTTATCATCAAGGAAACGCAGACCAAAAGTGCAGTGAGATTACCTAGTCACTCACATCTGTCAGAATGGCTAAAATAAAAAACACAAGAAAAAGAAATGTTAGCGAGGATATGGAGAAAAAAGAACCCTCTTGTACTCTGGGTGGGAATGCAAACTGGTGCAGCCGCTCTGGAAAACAGTGTGGAGGTTCCTCAAAAAGTTAAAAATAAAACTACCCTAAGATCCAGTAATTACACTACCGAGTGTAATTGCAAATACAAAAACACTAATTCAGCAGGATATATGTATCCCTATGTTTATGGCATCATTATTTACAATAAGGCAAATTGTGGATGCAGCCCATGTCCATCGATAGATGGATAAAGAAGATTATATAAAATATGTTTTATATATATATTTATATGTTTGTATATATATATACACACAAACACACACAAGGGAATATTATTCAGCCACGAAAAGACTGAAATCTTGCCATTTGCAACAACATGGATGGAGCTAGAAATATTATGCTAAGCAAAATAAGTCAGAGAAAGACAAATACCATATGATTTCAATCATATATGGAATTTAAGAAACAAAAACAAGCAAAGGGGGAAAAAGAAAGAGGCAAAGCAAGAAAGAGACTCAACTATACAGGACAAAAAAAATGGTTTAAATAGGTGATGGGAATTAAGGAGTGCACTTGTGATGAGCACCAGGTGATGTATGGAAGTGTTGAATCACTCTATTGTACACCTGAAAACAATATAACATTAATAACTATACTGGAATTTAAAATAAAATTTAATTTAATTTAAAAAAGAGAAAAGTCTGTGGCTAACTCCCCAGCCCCAGAAGTGTTTGCCTTTACTCTCAAAGTCTATTTTAAGCTATAGGAAGGCTTTATTTCAAGCTGTCTCATACACTTTACTTTTCTCCTCCATTTTACATTTTGCTCAATTTGAATTAATTCACTAAGACCATTATCACTGTCACTATTAAGTTCTTCCATTCTCTTGAACCTGCCAGCACTCAGGCAGAAATTATGACAAATCTGTAAGGTTGGGCTATTTCTGGTACATAATGCTTAGTGTTTCTTTTTCTCTCTATACAACACTTTTAGAAATTTTATCATATAGGAAATCTATCATTTTATAATTTTGCTTATAATGGAATACTCAACTCCCATTTTTCATAGCATGCCATGCATGGAACCAAAAAAAAAAATCTTTTTCTTCTGCTTAGAAACTATAATCTCTTTCTTTAAGAAAACTCTAGGGGCACCTAGGGTAGCTCAGTCAGTTAAATGTCCCACTCTTGGTTTTGGCTCAGGTCATAATTTCAGGGTTGTGGGATTGAGCCCCATGTCAGGCTCCCTGCTCAGCAAGAAATCTGCTTATCTCCCTCTCCCTGTGCCCCTCCTCCTACTCTCTCCCTCTCCTTCTCTAAAGTAAATAAATAAATCTTTAAAAAAAGAAAACTCCATGTCACAGGATTATTTTATAATTTACATATTTTCATGACAGTCTCAACGAAAAGCTGTCCTTACTGGCAAAATAGATGTAGAACCCTACTAATCACTAGGGAAATGCAAATTATAACTGTACTGAGACACTGCCTCACACCCATTAGGGTTATTACTATATTAAAAAACAGAAAACAAGTACTGGTAAGGATGTGGAGAAACTGTCTTTTGCACTATTGGTGGCAATGTAAAATGCTATAGCCACTGTGGGAAACAGTATAGAAGTTCCTCAAAAGACTAAAAATAATGTTACTATATGACCCAGAAATTCCACTTCTGGGTATATACCCAAAAGAATTGAAAGCAGGTCTTGATTAGATGCTTGTGCACCCATATTCGTAGCAGCGTTAATCACAATACTAAAACATGGTTGCAACCCGTGTCCATCGACTACTGAATGGATTACCAAAATGTACTGTATTCATACAACTCAATATTATTCAGTCCTAAAAAGGGAGGAAATTCTTCAATATGTTACAATATGAATGAATCTTGAGGACATAACACTGAGTGAAATAAACCAGTCACAAAAAGTCAAATACCATATGATTCTACTTACATGAAATATTTAAGTAGTCAAAATCATAAAGACAGAAGGTGTAATTTTGGTTGCCTGGTCTGGGGAGGAAGGGAGAATGAGGCATTATTGTTTAACCAACACAGAGTTTCAGATTTACAAGATGAAAAGAGTTACGGGGTTAGATAGTAGTGGTAGTTGCACAAGAATATAAATGTATTTAAAACCACTGAACTGGGGGCACCTGGGTGGTTCAGTCAGCTGAGTGGCTGACTCTTGGTTTCAGCTCAGGTCATGATCTCATGGGTCGCAGAGTTGAGTGCCACATGGAGCTCTGCACTCTATGGGGAGTCTGCTTGAAGATGCTCTCCATCCGCCCCTCCCTCTGCTCATGCATGCACACACACTCTCTCTCAATTAAACAAATAAATCTTAAAGACAACAGCACTGAACTATTAAAAATGGTTAAGATAAGCAAGCAGAGTGAGGCACTGGAAGCATGCTGGGCCCATAACCCAGAAGTCAATGGATTGAAAAATGGCTAAAATGGTAAGTGATGTTATGTATATTTTAAAATAATTTTAAAAATTAAAATTAAAAATTGAAATAAAGAATTAGAGTCCATCAGTCATCTACGTTGTTTGCCTTTATGTAGATAATTAGGAAAGGCTGATTTTACTGAACCCAGGCAGGCCGTTTTGTGTGGATAGAATGCCCAAATCTAGCCAATGATAACTTCCATTCCACCTTTGCTGAGAATTAGTTAATAGCCTTCAGCATGATTTATTTATATAGCTAAATAAATTTGACTCCTTGGTATTGGAAACTCACAGACACATTACTGGTATAGAGAAAAGAACAACGAGCTATGGTTTTGTAAAATGTCACATTAAAGAAGCATTATTTTATTAATTTAATGGCTTTTTGTGAAAGCTCCTGAGATCACTCAGACTCCTTCATAATGAAAGAGGTGTTGTGTCCCTCATTCCCATCTGCAAGCTTTGTGCCAAACTAAATGTTAAGAAGAACCGTAAAGGAAAGTTTCACTGCCAAACCACAACCTATGCTCTGAAAGTACAAAAGAGCAAAGAAGTAAAAAGTCAAACAAAAACAAACAAGCTTAGGGTCCTATGAAGCCAGAATAAACCGCAGAACATAGAAAAACACTTTCCCTTCCACGGCCTCACTATCATCATAGTAGAGGAGCGTAGTGAGCAGGGATTTTTGGGTCCAGCCAACCACCATCTTGGGACCTCAAACCTATCCATCATTTCCCCTCTCAATGGATGTTAAGTGAAGATAGAGTGTATTCATGGCTGTGAGTGGTCTTTGTTGCTTCTCCTTCCACGATGGCATCCAGAGAGTCTTCCTGTTGGCTATCGTGGTCTCTGAATTGTTCAGAAAGAGCATCAAAGGAACTACCTCCTCAAGCAACTCAAATGAATCACAAGTTTGCATAACAAGTTGGTTATTTTCCAGCTGGGTAGCATTGATTAGGAAAGGAGTAAAAGACTCCATTTGTACCATCAAGTTGCTCCTTTCAGAATAATCTCTTAAACATTTTAATAGCAAAATAGATAGCTATTTACCAAAAAGCTCCTATAAGCACATAAAATTCCACATTTTAGTGGCTTAAGAAAAAGACATTTATCCATGGGACACTTACATGAACAATAAATATTTTGTTTTAATTAATAGTTTCTATCATTGAAAGGAATAAAGTTTGGCATTAAGCAGCTCAGGATCATATTCAAAGATCTATAATAAATTTTCCTCTAATGATGAGACGCCTGGGTGGCTGAGCGGTTGAGTTTCTGCCTTCTGCTCAGGGCGTGATCCTGGGACCCGGGATCCTGTCCCACATTGGGCTCCTTGCAGGGAGCCTGCCTCTCTCTCTGCCTGTGTTTCTGCCTCTCTCTGTGTCTCTCATGAATAAATAAAATTTTTAAAAAAAATTTCCTCTAATGAGAAACAGTATGTCAGTAAGCTTAGTAAAGAAGCATGCATTGACAAAAAAAAATACACATCTAGAAAATAAATTTTTTTAAAAAAATTCTGACTCATTATTCAGGAAATATAAACTTTGTTCTTTTACCTAAAGTAGGGTGTAACTCAAAACATAATAGACCTAAAAATGAGATCTAAAGAAACACCACACAGTCCAGAAAACAGGTGGGATATTTCAACTGTAGTTGGGAACAAACTCCAGGTGTTTGGCAAAGTATTTGTCGAATATTTCAAACATATTTATCAACATTTGGCATGCCTCATTGGATGAAAGCACCTTACTTGATCAAATTTATTGGTTTACTCTCCTGGTGGGCCAATGTTCATATTCATATCTTCACTCATCTCTCTAAAGTGAGAAATGAGACAATGGTGAAGCCAGGTCAATGTAAACCCATTGCCAAGGGCAAAATAGTAAAACAGGGAGTTCCAGCTGTACACACAAGTGATCCATGTCATCACATTTGCATATGAACAGCAATATTGTTATTGAAAACTGCTAAATTGCTAGCATTCTACCCAGGTTTGTGGACAGGAGAGAAAGAAAAAGTCCCATCTTTCTCTTAAACTGTGGATAGTCTGGCATCAAGTAAATCAAATGCATGTGAAACAACATGAGGAGAAACTACAAATCAATGGATCAGCAACTGAAAAATGATAGAATGCAAATTTATGAGTATCATAAATCCCAAGAGTGATGGAATCTATGGTCCAGTGGTCCAGATACTTTATTTTCCAGCAAAGCCAACTGAGACCCAAAAAAGGCCAACATGTAATAGCCAGAACTCCAACTCATAGAGACACATAAACAGATGCAGGGGAGTAGGGGAAAAGGTTATTTTAACAGGTATTGTTACCAACTAGACCCCATGACCTGCTCTTTACTCCCTACCCGCTGTTCCCACTGATTTTTGTCCCACAATTATCCTTAAGCTCTTCTTTCTAGTTTATCTGAACTGAGGCAAAAGAACCAAGGGGCATACCGTCCCATGATGGAAACTGAAACTACTACTCAAGTAATACCACTGCCCGTATGAAGAGCTCAGATCAGTTTGAACTCAACCCCTGACTCACACCTGTGCACATGGGCCATGTAATGACTAACCTTTACCTCCTTGTAATACTAAAATCTCCACTCAAGGAGGAGCTTCAGCCTCATTTACATAACATACAATGTACATTTAGGCGTGTTCCCTTAAGGCACATGTGTGACCTTACGCCTACCTCTACATACCATGACAAGGCTTCCCTATCTAAATATTCATCCTGTTCCTAAATAAAAGGAACCCACTTACCCTCTTTCTGGGAATCATGGCTTTGGAGTTCTTCCCTGCAATCTCTTTATTTGCTGAAAATGAAGTTTCCTTTCTGTGAAAACTCTAGTTTCTATCTGTGATTCACCAAAGAGCAAACTTTTGTTAGTTTGACTACTGTGCACCAAAAAACCTTTGGGGTAAAGGTGATACCTAAATGCATGGTCTATAGGAGGGAGCAGAACAAAGTAGCTAGATGGTCTCTATAAGAAGTTAACAGGAGTTTCACAAACAAAACTTTAATTTTAGAATAGTTACAGATTTGCAAATAATTGGGAAGGTAATGCCAGAAGTTCCCACATGCCACATACCCAGCTTTCCCTCTATTATTAACATCTTACGTTTGTATTGTGCATTGGTCACAGCTAATGAGCCAATATTGACCCATTATTAAAGTTCATATTTTACTCGGATTTCCTCAGTTTTGTTTAAAAAAATAACAACAACACAAAATTCAACTGAGTAAACTGAAGATCTTAGTGGCTTTATTCAGTGATTTATAAATCAGGCAGCATCTTACCTTGTAGATAGAAAGGTCAGAAGACCTGAGCAAAATGGAGATTACTAGAGGCAGAAGGGGGCAAGGACAAGGAAGGAGAAATTTACCTTCTCTTCCTCTGGAGTCAGAAAGGGTCCATCAGGTGGGTTCCCTCACAAGTACTGACTAGGTGATTCCAGATTGACTGGTTAGAGGTAACATACCTGGGAAAATGCAAATAGGTTACTTATTAAGTCTTGGTTTGCTAATGTGGTGTTTAGCACAAGTGACTTCATTTTGGGCATGTTGTCTCTCTTTTTTCTAAAAACAGTTTTTTTCTAATATCATTTTTCTGCTTCAGGATCCCATCCAAGAAACTACATCACATTTGGTCATCATGTCTCCCTAGGTTCTTTGACTGGGACAATATCTCAGACTTTCTTTGCTTTTAATGAACCTACCAACCAGTTTTGAGGGATAAAAGGAGGTATTCTGTGGAATATCCTTCTCTTGGGGCTTATCTTTTTTTTTTTTTTTTTAAGATTCTATTTATTTATTCATGAGAGACCCAGAGAGAGAGAGGCAGAGACACAGGTAGAGGGAGAAGCAGGCCCCATGCAGGGAGCCTAACGTGGGATTCGATCCTGGGTCTCCAGGATCACGCCCTGGGCTTAAGGCAGCGTTAAACCGCCAAGCCACCCGGGCTGCCCGGGGCTTATCTTTTTCTCATGAGTAGACTGGGGTTATGTGTTGCTGGATGGATAGAGGAAACCACAGAGATAAAGTGCCCTTTTCATCACATTGGAATAAGGGAACACACTGTCAATATGATTTATCACTGTTGATGCTAACCTTGATCACCTGGCTGAGCCTTGTCTGTCAGGGTTCTCTGGTATTAAATTAGTTTTTTTCCTCCTGGATATACTGTTCTCTTTTAAAGAATTCACTATGTGCAGTCCACAATTATGGATTGGAGAGCAATGCTCCACCTCTTTAAGGATGGAGTACCTACATAAATTATTTGGAATTCTTCAGCATGGGAGAGTTGTCTATATTCTTTCTTGTTTATTTATTTTTCAACAATTTATTAATATTGGGATAGATGCATGGATTTTATACTTTGGGTTATAATCTAATACTACTTTACTTACTTTATTGCTCCAGTTGTCCCATTGTTGGCCACGGGAGTTCCTTCAGCTAGCTGTTGTGTCCTTTGAACTGATACTAGACCAAGATGTGGGTGCTATCTGCTTATTGCTCCTGGGCTGTTGCTGCCTTTAGGTGGCAGAACAAGAAAATACATATGTGTATGCTGATATCTAGAAATATTTCTATGTGTAACTATTTGTATCTATAATAAGCTAAAGAGGTGTTCATACTGGTGTCTCCATCTCTATTTCATTATCATATGAATCATTGTAGCCTCTCCCTTTTTCTTATCTGAGACCTCCTACTTCAACAGAGAGAGACCTGTTTCACACCATATATCATCCAGTTATTAAATTGTTTAAAACATGTTTAATATATGTTTAATTATTAACCCCTACCCCCTGAAAGGAATTTTGAGGTAGACTTGAGCAACTAGAGAAAGAAGGGAAGGTTTGGGAAGATCCAAAAGGGCCACAATGTGGTAGAAGTTATAAGTAGGCATGAGGGCCCCAGGAAAGTTTCTGGTGACAATGCCAGATTTATAAGAGCAAAGAGTTCTCCAACAAATGTGGAGAGATGTACAAACCTCATTTATAAATAGAGAAATGCAGAGTTAAACAATAAGGACAGTGTTACTTATCATATGGGGATAAAACAGAAAAGCAAGATGACATCCCACTATTGTCTGGTGGCATGGGGAGGCAGTTGCCAAGACTGAACTGGCGTGAGTACTGAGAGAGATAATCTGTCAGTGCCATCATTTATGATGTATGTGCCCTTTGGTCCAGCAGTTTCACACTATGTTCATAATTGCACTGTATATAATAGCAATAAACTAGAGTTAAACGTCCATCCATAGGAGACTGGTTAAAATGCCTGGCACATAGCAAACACTCACTAAATGTTTATTGGATGAATGAGTGCATATGTAAATATATAAAATGCAACATACATAGCAGCTTATATACATACATATAAATGCATATACACATACACACAGATATACATGTACATAAAGAAGGCCAAGATAAATGAGTAAAAAGAGCAAATCACAAAATAATTTTATTCATAATAGGAGCCAACTTTTGAAAATAATGTTTATATATGCATAACAAATTTCTGGAAGGATACATAAAAATCAATTCTGACTCTTTCTGGAGAGTAGAAATAGTAGGAAAAAGTGCTAAAGGGATATCTACCTTTCCTTTTTTTTTTTTTTTTTTTGAATTTTTAAATCACATGTGTTGATTACTTTTACAATAAAAAGAACAAACAATCTTGGAGCACCTAAGTGGCTCAGTCAGTTAAGTGATTAAGTATCCAACTCTTTATTTCATTTCAGGTCATGGGATTGATCCCTGCATCAGGCTCTGCACTCAGTGGGGAGTCTGCTTGAGATTCTTTCTCCCTCTCCCTCTGCCCAACCCCCCAGATGCTCTCTCTCTTTGAAATAAATAAATAAATCATTAAAAAAAAAGAATAAACAGGGGATCCCTGGGTGGCTCAGCGGTTTGGCGCCTGCCCTTGGCCCAGGGCATGATCCTAGAGTTTCGGGATCGAGTCCCAAGTTGGGCTCCCAGCATGGAGCCTGCTTCTCCCTCCTCCTGTGTCTCTGACTCTCTCTCTCTCTCTTTATGTCTATCATAAATTAAAAAAAAAATAAATCTTTAAAAAAAAAAGAACAATCTCATTTCTACATCACTTCCTTTGTGTTTGTATGGCTCTTCGTATTCAAACTGTTTATATAAAGGTTACACAAGAAAAAAAATAGGTCTGCTATTCAATTTTAAGTGGTATTTTCACGACGTAAATGTTCTCTGTAACCCCAAATCTTAGTTGAACTTGGCCAGTCACTTAAATGCTTTGTGTGCATTTATTTTAGGGAAACCAAGGACAAAGGGCTGTGCTTTCATCAACATAGCAAAGAACAGAACACAGCACAGGAAGTGGGTGTGAGAGAGGTTGAGGGTCCTGGGCAGTGACCCTTGGAAATCAGGCCACTATAAGAAATGTTGGCTTGTGGGAACACTGAAACATGAAAGAAGCCCCAGTTTAGTTGTATCAGCCATACTAAACGGGGTCTTAGTTTGGGCCATATTTTACTCACACCCAAAAGAAAGGATGAGCTCAGCTAAGATTTAGGTTGCAAGTTAAAACACACAGGTTGGGCCAGGGGCCATGTTAGAGACGTACACCAAGGCTTCTGGGAGCACCCAGGAGGACGTGGCTGGCACTTTTCTCCACACAGTGAAGAGAACTTCACAAAGGATGGGGCATTGAGGCTCAATGGTGAGAAGTGGATGGGAAAGTCTGGTAGGGAGAGGGGTGTCGGGGCACTTCAAGAATAGGAGCCATCATGTGGTGGTGGACATTAATAGTGCTCACTGACTGTTGGTGACAGTGCCTCCTGGCAACCTTGCAGTTAGTCGGTGATCAGTCATTTTCAATGGACCATGAAAGAAAGTGAGGTGTGTCAGCTTCAGACTGAGGTAATGAAAAGTCCCTATACAGCCCGCTAGCTTTCTCCTATCCTGTGAGGGCTGCCTGGAAACCATGTGTTGGTGTGACGGGGCCACAGGGCATAAGTGTACTGAATCCCTGAGTTCTTACATGGAAACAGCTGTCATGGAAAGCCGAGGAAGACTGAATAAACAAAAAATGTAGACTATAGGGTTCATTTGCTGATATTTCAGAGTTAAAATGTGGCCGCAGGGTAATTTGGGCTACCCTGGTTAATAGACATATGCTGTTGTTCCAGGGTTTGACTCCTCATTGTCTAGCATCCAGCGGAAGCATCTTTGTGTGGACAAGATCACTCCTATGGTGTGCTCTTTGCTACCATCTCTGTTGCCTTCAAAAGTCTGTTGGTTCCCATCTATCCTCCAAGTCAGATCCTCCACCTCCTGTTGATTCTGTGAGCCCTGATACCTCTTCAACAAATTTTCCCCATGTTTAAGATTGCAACCAAGAAATCTAATGGATCTGTACATTAAATATGGTAAAACAAACAAATTCGCTGTATACCAGATTCCACTTACAGCAAGCAGTATTCTATTTCAGTTCTAGTATAATTGTAGAGGTATAGCTTTTGAAATACTTTGGTTATTTGCCAATAGACCAAACAAATCTCACGTCAGCCCATAAGTGGTTTGGGAATGAAATGAGATCTCATCACTTGATATGGATGTCAGAATGGAGCTTGGTAATTAGAAAGGCTTCTCGAAGATCAGAGGCTTCAGCTGAGAGAGATATCCCAGGTATTTCACAAACGAATAAAGGTACGTCAATAATAAGATGCTCAAAGTTGCTAGTAGGCCTATTGATTTAGTTGCAGTGGATCAGCTAAGGAGGACAGTAAATCAAGGAAATTACAGAAACACAGGGTCAAAAGCAAGTGGAGGGTAATTCTTTTCCATGGGGCTTAACATAATAAGCACTAGGGAAACCCAAGCGATTGTGCTATTCAAAATCAGAACTGAAGAAGAGAAATTGCAGGAGAATAATTATACACAGTGACATTACACTCCACAAAACACTATCATCTAAGTAATTGTATTTATTTACTGTTGTATTTTAAGACATATATTTATTGAGAGAGAGAGAGCACACACACACACACACACACACACACGTGTGAGCAGGGGGAGGGGCACGGGGAGAGGGAGATGGGGAGAATCCTAGGCAGACTCAGAACTGAACATAGAGCTGGCTCGGGGCTCCATCTCACCATGAGATCATGCCCTGAACCAAAACCAGGAGTCAGATGCTTAACTGACAGCCACCCAGGTGCCCCAGTAATCTGTATTTAATCTTCAGTGTAACTCTGTGACCTAGGTATTATTATGCATTTTGAAAATGAGGAAAGCAAGCCTCAATCAAAGGAATATATTTGTTTTTACCTGGAAGGCATAAAAAGCAAGCCCTGTGGTGAAGGCTAAGTGCTCTATGTATTAAGAAGTGCAGTTCTGAAGAGCAGGAGTATAGGCCTGGGGGAACCTTTACTCAGAGGGGTCCATCTGGGATAATGGTTAAGTTGGCCCTGCTGAATGCAGGTCGTGGTCTGTGGGGACAGTCCTGTGAGCTGCTGCACGACTAAATATAGGAAAGCAGGGGGAGCAAATGTCCACAGTTCCTGTGTCCTATTGGATGAAACTTCACCTTACAGGGAGTTAATGCCCCCACACTTCTGGGTTGTGCACATGTGGGCACAGAGGGGTGGGTTCACTCTTTCCACGCCTCATCATCAACTGAGAACCTGGGCAGGAGGCAAGAGGGACAGAAAGAGAGAGACTGAGAGAGAGAGAGAGAGAGAGAAGGAAAGTGCTCTAAGGATGCACTTGCTGGAGCTCAGCTGGAGCCATGTGGAACTGATCCTGCAGAGGCAACTGGAGACAGAGACAAGCATATAGAGAAGACCAGGGGTTTTGGGCAGCTGTCGAGAGGGATCTTGTTTGTTCCCAATCTTCCATTATATCCAGAGAATGGGTGCATATGCAAAAGTAGAGGAGGTGGTGGTCAAGTTAAATCCTAGGCCATAGGTAGTTTAAGATCCTAGAGGGCTTATATAATTTATGAGAATCCCAGGATTAGCTTTGGTATGATGTAGGACTTTCCATTTGTCTTAAAGTCTCTGTCCTAGTCAGAAACTGGATACATTGTAGACATATATGAGTGCAATAAAAAATTTTAGCATAAAAGAGCATAGAAAGCTTTCACTCATTTATGATTTGAACAAATACATTTCCAAAATGTATTAATCATACGTTCCAGTTGGATGAAACTACAATCTGGGTACTGCGAGTATTGAAAAACTTTGGCAGAAAAAAAAAAAAAAAGAAAAGAAAAACTTTGGCAGAATTTGCCTTCATGTTTCCGAGGGATGAGCAAATTGTTTCTAGGTGGGAGTCCTGATTACAAACCTCTCCTCTGGAAGTAAACTTCAGTGGAGTATAAAAATCTTCCTTCTCACCTCCATCTTACACTCATAGGATAAATAAGGGTCCCACGTTAAAAACGCTTTTGATGTAATGGGAGAAACAGAATCAATATGCCGATGGATGAGTCACAAAAATATGTGTAGCCTGAGGTTTATTTTTAATTGACTTTCATCACTATTGCAGATTATTCAATGAAGATTGAGTTATTATTAGCAAGTTCTATCAGTTGCCTGGAAAACATCCATCACCAGGGAGAACAGGCACTAACAGGCAGACTTAGATGCTGTGCAGAAGAACCCATTACACTCTCCCACGTCACCGGAGAAAAATGACTGGTGATTCACGGCAAAGGCCTGCACTCTACAAGGACTTTATAAATACAATGTCAGCATATTCATTCATCACATATAGTGGCTAATATGTATTATTTCATGCAATTTTCTAAGAATTAGAATTTACTCAGATAGAAAAATACCTGTCATTTGTTTTTGTTAGCATTCTAGTTTATAATCATGAAAACCAATGATTTAATTTGAATTTCCTTGTCCTTCTTACCATGATCTAAATCATTATTAAATGAAACCAAATGATATGCTTCGCTTTATCTCTAAGTGGAACTGCACATTCAATTTATTTTAAAACATTTAGCAAAGCAACATCACTTTCGGAAAGCACTTAATAATTGCCTGGCAAATTATTCCTGATGGTGCAGCGCTATTCTTGTCATATCCAGGAGCATCTTGATGCAGGAAAACCTCAGGGGACTGAATAAGCAACAGCCTCCCTGCTCTAAGGTTGGGCTGGAGGGGAAAGAAGCCCAGAGTCCTTGCTTTCTCCATAAACTTAAACGTTAAATTAGCTGCGCTTCTGCTGCCTGGCTCCCTCTGCTCCCATCTCTCTGTTGCACACGAACCCGTCCCTGCAGCATAGATACAGCCACAGAGAGGTGGCTGGGGTGTGGGCATCCTAGTTTCCAGTACTGCCTGCAAACTTGTGTTCAACACAAGTTCTACACAGGAGCTGCTTGCATGCCTTCTGTGTCTGCAATGCAGGGGAGATGATAAGAAATACAGAAGGGCCAGGACAGCAGGGGCACTGACAAACAGGACAGATGTGCCCCAGCGGGCTGCACCAGGGCCTCCTGGCGATGGTCAGCCCTGCTCAAACCCCCGATTTGCCTCCTGAGCACTCCATCCACCTGGCCCCCAGACGATGTTTCTAGGTACAAAAGAGGAGCCAGAGCACTTTAGCGGACATGGCCTTGGGAAAGAAACATGGGAGTAGTGTTCTAATCTGGACAGATAACGGTAGGCGCCTCAAGGAAGATGGCAGGAGAAAAGAGAAATGACAGAGAAAGAATAAAGAAGAGAGACAAGGACACACACGCTCAGAGCGGTGGGACAGGCGCTGAGGGAGTCCCAGGATCTGCTCTGGGTCCTGCCAGGTAGCTGGGAGTTAGACTCTGCCTCCCCCAGCCAGTGGTGAAGGGGCAGGAAGAGCTGGGCTATTCTGCACCCCTGTAACTGGCAAGCACAGTCTCTGGGAACAGTTAGAAGGGGTGAAGCGGGTATGAAGCCCCCTCCGAATGTCCAAGGGTCTGCTTCCTGTGCCTGACAATACTGTCCTCCACAGGGAGTTTTAGTTGGCCGCAGGGTGTCCCCGGGAGGATTTGGGGGAGAACCTTCATGTCCAGCTGGGAGGAGGTCACCTTATTTTTCCCTCTGTGTAGTCTTTTCAGTGCAGAAAAGTTTGGTTTTCAGAGAAATCTGATGCCTTTTTACGTTGTTTGCATTTTTTGGTCAATTTTGTATGTTGTGACACCAATAGAACATTCACACATTTGTGGGTAGATCCCAGAATAAGAATGGTAATCTATAGGCCATAGCAGTGCCCTACCTGAAGCCAGAAATCACATTTCTCCAACATTTCATGTTTCTTTCTGTGAGGAATCAGGCCTACTCACTGCCAGAGTTCTTGACAAAGGTTAGGAGATTTTTCTGATACCAGGACCTTTTTATCACCTGAAGCATTCTTCTGCTATTTTCCCCTAGTTGGTCTCAGGAAAGGAGGAATAGTCTAAGGAAGTCAACCAAGGATTGGCTAATTAGTGAGGCTTACTCTTTGAGGGTGCACCTGGCCGAAAGCCAACCTGTACTTGATTTTTGTTCAGAGGTCAGCTGTGTATGGTGATGATGATGACACTGAGGATGGAGCCCTGTGGCTAGTTGATTCACTAGAACGTGTGGTGTAGTGCCTGGCCACTGAGTGTGGCCCATGGGTCAGTATCAGTATCACCTGGAAGCTCAACCTTCTTAAATACAAGAACTTGGCCCCTACCAAACCTACTAAATCAGAATCTGCATTTAATAGCTTCCCGCTCACTCCCCACCCCCACCAGGTGATGCAGACCCAAGTTTGAGATGCCCTGTGTAGAGAGTAGGGTCCTGGACTTGGACCTGGAAAATTTGACTTCCGGTGACATTTCCAAGCTTTTCCAATTGTGTATCCTCTGAGGCCCAGCTATATCATCCACAAACTGGAGAAGATGGTCCTTTCTACTCCTGCCTCACAAGATTATTATAAGGTAACTCCACCTAAAATAAATATATAAAAGCACCTATAAACTATACATCCCTTTGACTAAAGCACAATGAAAATAAGGCCATGCTGCTTTTAACATTCAATGTTGACTAAACTCATTATGATCACTTTGCAACATACATATATGAAATAACACTTATATACCTCAAACTTTGTACAATGTTATACGATTATATCTCAATAAAATGGAGAAAATTAAATTAAATTGAAATTTTTTAAATAAAATAATATAAAAATTTGTTACCTCAAATATGGGTTCAATTCCTATATTGATCTGTTACCTACATCTGTGTGTCATCAATCTTAGCCAGTTGTCATGCAGACATAAGCCTTGATCCCAAAAGAAGCCAGGTATGAGAGTGACCTGGTTTAGCACTACTGAATAGTTGATATACCTAGTGCCAATTTTAGTCTTGAAACTGCATTTGGAAAACCTGCAGTGCCAGATTCTGTGTCACTGTCCGCCAATGCTGACCATCCTACATCTCCTCCCTCCTTTCCCTTCCCTTATTTACTGGAAACAATCTAAAGCACAAGGAGTTTAAAAAACAAACACCTAGTGGAGATATTATTTTCAAGGATTTCCTTATATATCTATTTTTTTAAAGATTTTATTTATCTATTCATGAGAGACACAGAGAGGCAGAGACACAGGCAGAGGGAGAAGCAGGCTCCATGCAGGGAGCCCGATGTGGGACTCGATCCCGGGACTCCAGGATCATGCCCTGGGCGGAAGGCAGGTGCCAAACCACTGAACCACCCAGGCATCCCAATTTCCTTATATATCTAAAGTATTACAACCATCCCCTCCTCCCGTCCTCCCACACCAGTCTTTTATACAGGACACACTATTTATTAATGGCCTGAAAACTTTGCCTAACATAGAATATTGTCTGTAATTATGGGAAATTTTAAAATGGAAGCTTGCTACTGTCCTGAAGATCCATATGTTAGATCCAAGATGCCATAGTCCATGCAAGTGGTGTCAGTTACTAACAGTTCTGCATTTGATCTCCTTTAATTATTATGGCACTCTTCATGGGTCTATTATTAACTCCATTTTAGAGATAAGAAAATGAGGTACACAGCTGTGAAGTGACCGGCAAAGTAATTAAACAAGGAGGCCATTAGACTGGGGTCGCTCCAATGCCTTGGCAGCCCACATAAATAAACCAAAACCAAAGCCAGAGTCAATGCACTCTAATCCGAGAAAATGAGACTTCTGAACAACCAATCACAGACAACTGGACTTTCCCAAATAGGGCAACTGTTTAAGCTACAGTCAGTCAAATCATTTCCTCAGTTTGCTTCAGTGTCTTCACTATAAAAACCTCTCCCCTGACTCCTGCGGTGGAGCATTCCTACCCAGCTTCCTTTGTGCTGCCCCTTTTGGATTGCTGTACAAACTATTGAAAAAAAATTTTTTAAAGATTTTGTTTATTTACTCATGAGAGGCACACAGCGGGGGTTGGGGGGGGGTGCAGAGACACAAGCAAGCTCCACGCAGGGAGCCTGATGTGGGACTGGATCCCGGGACTCCAGGACCATGTCCTGAGCTGAAGGCAGGCGCTTAACCGCCGAGCCACCCAGGCATCGCAATCCTGAAATTTTCATGTGCCTCATTTTCTCTTTTAACATGACTCACCAAAGGTCACGCAGCAGGTGATTATGAAAGCCATGTCAACACCAGGCAGTCTGACTCCAAACCCTGCATGGCGAACCCCAATTTTGCCTTCCAAAGAAAAGGAAGTAAGTGCTAGATCAGTGGTCTCAACCTTCACTACATCGTGGAATCATCTTGGAATCATGCAAATGTCACACAGACCAGGAAAAAATATTCAGTTTATCTAACAAAAGCATTATATCCAAAATATACAAAGAATTCTCATAAATGAACAATAAAAAGACGAGCAAACTAGTGTTTAAAAATAGACGAAAGATTTGAACAGATGTTTCACAAAAGTAGGTGTGTGAATGGTCAATAAGCACATGAAAAGGTTTCCAATATTATTAGTAACAGAAGGACTGAAAATAAAACAACAGTGAGATGCCTTGTCACACCCAGCAGGGTGGTTACCATCAAAAAGAAGGATAACACCAAGTGTTGGCAAATATGTAGAGCAACTGAAACTCTTGGTTGGGTGTGTAAACTAATACAACCACATTGGAGAACTGTAGCAAAATGTGGGATTAAAGTAAAAAACACATTGAATCTTTAACCTAGCAATTCTATCTGACATACTTAATGGACAGAAAAGAATGAATAGTTTCCCAAGACAGACTTCTCCAAGAATGCTCATAGTAGCACTATGCTAGTTATTCAGTACAACTAAAACATCACCCCAAAGTTGATGACATACAGCCACCATTTTTCATGACCAATTCTGTGGCCAGGGATAGAGTAGGTACACAGTGGACCGGCTCCTCTGTGCCCCAACATGGACAATATCTGACACACCATTCCCAGATGGCTCACCACTCACTCACATCCAACTTGGCTGGAATGGTTGAAGTCTGGGCTTAGCTGGGACTTTCAACCAGAGTGTCTATAGTAGCCTTTTAGCATGGGAGTCTCAGGGTAGCCAGGCTTCTTCCATGGCAGCTCAGGGCTTTCAGACAGGTGTTCCCAGAGAACTTCCCAGTTTTGGGAAGCTGCATGACCTTTTACATATTTTTTAAAAGATTTTATGTATTTTTTTGACAGAGAGAGAGCACACAAGTAAGGGGAGTGGCAGAGGGAGAGGGGGAAGCAGGTTCCCTGTTGAGCAGGGAGCCTGACATGGGACTTGATCCCAGAACCCTGAGATCATGACCTGAGCCAAAGACAGAGGCTTAACCAACTAAGCCACCCAGGTCCCCCATGACCTTTTACTTTAAAGCCTCAGAAATAAAGTCTGTATTAGTCTGCTAGGGTTGCCATAACCCTAAAGGTGCCAAATACTGCAGTCTTAAACAAGAGACATTTATTTTCTCATAGTTCCAGAAGCTGGAAAGTCCAAGATTGAGGGTTGGTGTTTGGTGAGGCCTCTCTTTTCCTAGCTTGCAGGTGGTCACCTTCTCACTGTGTCCTCACGAGGCCTTTCTATCAGATTAGGGCCATGGGATGCCTGGGTGGCTCAGCGGTTGAGCGCCTGCCTTCCACCCAGGGCATGATCCTGGAGTCCCAGGATTGAGTCCCACATCGGGCTCCCTGCATGGAGCCTGCTTCTCCCTCTGCCTGTGTCTCTGCCTCTCTCTCTCTCTCTCTCTCTCTCTCTCTCTGTCTCCCAAGAATAAATAAATAAAATATTAAAACAAAAGATTAGAGCCCTAGTCTTTTGATCTCATTTAACCTTAATGACCTCCCTACAGGCCCCATCTCCAAATATAATCACACTGGGGCTTAGGGCTTCCACAAAGGACTTTCAGGGCCACAGTTTAAGTCTGGAACAACATTGCTTCCACTGTTCTCTACTAGTAGAAGTAGTCACAAGCCTGCCCAGCTTCAGCAGGAGGGGATAAGAAGACCATTTCTCATGGAGTGGCAAAAATTTTGTGGCCATGTTTTAAAATCACTATATAACCTTACTCATAACAACCCAGAACTGTAAACAGCTACAAAATCCAACAACTTCAAAATAATTAAATAAATTGCAATGTATTTGTATAACCAAATACTAATCAGCAATCAAAAGGAATGTACAAGCACATGGATGAATATCAAAAACATCATTTTGAAGAAATCAAACCTATCCAAAAATATGTATTCTATTTACATGAAGTCCAAGAACAGGCAAAACTCACCTGTGGTAATAAAAGTCGGGAAGTGGCTGCCTCTTGGAGGTGGGAGGTGGTCAGAATTCACTGTAATGAGACATATAACTTTCTCTTGCAGTAGAAATATTCTATATAGGGGCAGCCCAGGTGGCTCAGCGGTTTAGCGCCATCTTCAGTCCAGGGTGTGATCCCGGAGAGCCAGGATTGAGTACCACGTCGGGCTTCCTGCATGGAGCCTGCTTCTCCCTCTGCCTGTGTCTCTGCCTCTCTTTCTCTGTGTCTCTCATGAATAAATAAATAAAATCTTAAAAAAAAAAAGAAATATTCTATATATTGTTCTGGGCAGTGGTTGCACAGGTGTATACAACTGTGAAAACCCTTTGAACTGAAGACCCAAGACATGGACATTTTATTGTCAGGTGGACTGTTTCTCTATTTTCTCTATTTTTGTTTCTCTATTTCTTATATTTACATATATATAATGTATATATATATACTTATGTATGTATATATATACATACACAAATAAATATAATATACAAATAAATATATTACAAATATACAAATAAATATATATATTACAAATATATATATACTATATTTATATATAATGATAATGCCTGGGTGCTACTCCCAGGGATTCTGATTCAATTACTCTGAATTATATCCTTGGTAAAAGGAGCTTCAAAAGTTCACTATGTGATTCCAATGTGAAGAAAAGGTCAAGGCCCTCTGCATCAGGCCAATACTGGCCTGAAGTTTCTTAGTGGAGGGAGAAGCCTGTGTAATAAAAGAACCCAGTGTTTGCTGTGTGTATGTGTTCCTACTGCTGCTGTAACAAATTATAACAAATTAAATTGCTTAAAATAACCTAAGTTTATTCTTCTGCAGTTCTGGATGTCAGTATTTCAAAATGAGTCTTAAGGGGCTAAAATCTGGGCTATGTCCCTCAGAGACATTCCAGGAGGGATATGTGCCTCACCTCTCACAGTCTCCAAAGACTGTCCACATTCCTTAGCTCCAATCTCTGTTTCTCATCACATCACCTTTTCCTGTGACTCTGGTCCTCCTACAACCTTCTCATAAGGACTGCTATCATGAGATCAGACCCACCTGCATAATCCAGGGTCATCTCCCCATCTCAAGACCCTTATCTTAATTCCATCTTCCCAGCTCCTTTACTATGTGAGGCAACCTATTCCCAGGTCTCAGGGATTGGGACATGGACATATCTGGGGGCCTACTACTCTGCTATTCATAATACAGTTTTTCAGGGCCACTTGGCTGGCTCAGTTGGTGGATCATGCAACTCTTGATCTAGGGTCTTGAGTTCAAGCCCCACATTGGGGGTAGGGATTACTTTTACAATTTTTTTTTTCTAAATGCAGTTTTTCAGATGTCAGAGAGAGGACTGACTCCTCACTTAGAATGTTGGGACTCAAAGGGCCGAAGAAGGTCCCATAACCATCTCAAACTATTTTTAAAAAATGACCTGCAAAAATTTTCCTTTTCTCTCTAGACTATATAGCATTGCACATCAGCTGTCCCAAATAACCAGGCCCTGGGGTAGTGATCGAATTAGGAGAAAACTCAATTTCCTTTTTCAGGTCCCAAGACAACAAGCCCCATTACAGTGTGAAAACTTGAGAAGAATAACTGCCCTCTATTGTGAGGGAAGAGAAAGTGCAAACATTAGTTAAAAGTGCAGTAAGAGGGATCCCTGGGTGGCGCAGCGGTTTGGCCCAGGGCGCGATCCTGGAGACCCGGGATCGAATCCCACGTCGGGCTCCCTGCATGGAGCCTGCTTCTCCCTCTGCCTGTGTCTCTGCCTCTCTCTCTCTCTCTCTCTGTGTGACTATCATAAATAAATAAAAATTAAAAAAAAAAAGTGCAGTAAGAAGGGGCACCTGGGTGGCTGAGTGGTTGTGTGCCTTCCTTTTGGTTCAGGTCGTGATCCCAGGGTCCTGAGATCGAGTCCCTCTGCCTGTGTCTCTGCCTCTCTCTGTGTTTCTCTCATGAAGTGCAGTGAGGAATATTTGTAGAGGCATATATATTCCCCCCTAAACTGTGATGGTAGATTCTTAGAAAGCTGACTCTTAGAACAATGTATGTTGGTAGAACCAAGTGTGAGACCTTCATTCTCTCTCTCCCCAAATGTTTTTGAGGGCTTGCCATGTGCCAAGCGACAAATAGGAAGAAGTGGCTCTTCCTTCTCCCCTCTCATTCTTCCAGTTCCCTCAAGAGGCATGATCATTCCTAGGACACATCTTTCTATGTTGTTTCCCTGCTGGTGGAGCACTGGTAGCTCTCTCCTGCCTAGGGGATGAAGACTTTGGTCTCTGTCTGATGTTTGGAGTCCTGTCCTGACTACCTAATATTCTCCCCCAATACTCACAAAATGAACTTCACACTCCAGCAGAATCTATCTAAATAGAGATATTGAACTCTTTTCTATTTTGTCACTTAAAGTCTTGACCTAAAATATCATAAAGGATCCTTCCTGTGTGTTACAGTGAAGGATATCAAGGCTGCTGGATTCCACCACTGCAGCGCATGGCTATTTCCAGACACCCACAGTGCATGATGCCTCATCTCTTATCCTGCTCAAGGCCACTACCTCCCACCTGGCCACACCAGCCAACCCAGGCACACCAGGACACACCAATCTCTTCTTGTTCAAACTCCTATCTATTCTATTTGATCCCCAGTCAAAAGGTGAACATCCAGAGGGCCAAATGAGTAATGCTAGGAGAGGGCTGGACCCCTGCAACCTATCCATAACGGCCTGAGGAGCCCTAGAACCTCAGTTTAAAAATTCTTGGAGAAGGCCATCTCTGAGGTCCTTTCTACTAATAAAATCTGTTGTCCTCTAATGTTACTCCTATTGTGTCCTTTTAATAAATAATACAAATTATAGTGTAAGTATAGATCCTAGAGAAGTGACCATGGAAAACCTGTGCTGCCCACAATCACAGGCATCCTTGTCCTGAAACACAGATCCTTGTTGGCAGTTCAATTCCCTCTGAACACTTTTCAGGAAAGAGATTGAAGGCTCAAATGGGGAGAGAGGCTAGACTAGCAAGTTTCCCTCTAAAACCTAGCCAGTGTTCTGGAAACAGTCTCCATTCTCACTAACCCGTTGTTGGACCTACATAGGAAGGTGACCTTCCTGGGTTCCTACCATCTTCCTCTGCCTTTCTTAGCATGACTGCTGCCTCTGCTGCAGCCACAAATTACCACCTTCTCTCTCTTCCCTAGCCCAAATCAGAAAGGAAAACATGTCCCCTAGCTCTCTACACCCAGTTTAGACAGGCTATCCCTTCCAAAAGTCAGAAGAAGAGCAGCAAAGGAAGTCTGCATGACTGGATTCTCCATAACCCATTGGAGGGAGATAAGAGAGAGATGCCACCTTCTTGAATCCTCAGGAGGAGAACACCATGAGAGGCCACACACCTTTTACCCTGAGGACCAATGTCAGTGCTCAGAAGCCATCTTCTTATTTCTAGAGGTGCACCTCTTTCTCCTTTGCCAAATCTTCCAGTGGGAGAGGACCTCCCTTGCCCTCTGCAATCCTTGCATGTCTTACAAGCAAGATGCTGGTTTTTCTTTGCTTTGGATTATCTTTTCAAGAACACTTGTGTAGTGAACAGCCCTTCTCCAGAGCAAGGGGAGATTTGTTTGCACCATTAGTATGTAGAATGTCTTCCTCTGAAACAAAGGGATAGTCAGGTTTACTGCCCATTATCACATATTCAGAGTCCCTATGCTCAGAATTCCTTCTGAATTGCAGCCCCTTGAGTGCGCTAGTGTCACCTGGCTCAGGGAAATGATGCAACAGAATATAGGTGCTGGGGCGATTTCTTCTGTCGTAAGTAATAACATGGCTTCTGCCAGTCTCCATGAGACTGAGACAGCCTCACTTGTCTTCTTGCAAGTAGGGTAAAATCTCAGTCCTTTTCCAGATGTGGACACTCCCTAGTGCTGGATTAAGGTCAAACCCCTGCCCTGGCTTCGTGCCTTTTCTGTCAAGGCCTTTAAGTCTTGAGCACTTCGAGTTGATTGAGTCAGTTAGCAGTGAATTTAGGAACATAAAGATTTTATTTCCAATTTCATGATATGCTGTTTGTCTGTTGTAGACTACGGAAAATTTGGGACTTTGCCTACACCTAAGAATCTGCAGTTACAGGGCATTTCAAAGTTTACCCTTCAAACATAAGTTGTTTTAGTGCCACCTACAGGCTACTGTCTAGTGAGGAGCTCTAGACAACCAAGTGGCCTACTTTTGCAGTAGGGATGGAGGGACCTATGCAAAGTAGCAATGAATCTCACAAATGTAACACAGAGTGAAAGAAGCTAGATAGAAAAAAAAATGTATATTGTACCATTAACAGAAAATACAAAAGCAGGTGAAACTAAATGTGTCAGTTTTTCAGAGAAACAGAACCAATAGAATATATATAGTACTTAAATTCCTTCAATCTTCTTTATATAAAATTAGTGATATATAATAATTTATATAAACTAAACCCATATATAAGCAGGGAGATAAGAAGGATAATACCGATATTTATATTAGGGATTTATTTTGAGGAATTGGCTCATGTGATTGCAGGGGATTGGCAAGTCTGAAATTTTTAAGTCAGGCTGACAGGCTGGAAATTCAGGCAGGATTTCTGTGTTACAATATTGAGGTTTCCCTGTGAAACCTCAGTCTTTGCTGGTAAATCTTTCATCTGAATAGACATGTCCCATCTACGTTATCAAGGGTAATCTTTACTTAAAGCAAGTGATTATAGATGTTAATCATATCTACCAAATACCTTCACTACAACATCTAGACTGGTATTTTACCTTACAACTAGACACTATAGTCTAGCCAAGTTGACACATAAAATTAACCATTGCAGTCAACCAATTGTCAACTTGGTACCAAAACTAATTTCCAAATAAAGACAATAACAAGGCCATAATTCTGCCTAGCATGATACAACTATCCTGCATGCAAGCAATCCCTTCCCCAAGAGAGGACACCAAGTCTTTGAGTGGCATTTACTCCTCTCTTTAAGTATTATGATATAAAGGCTAAATACTATAATGTAAAGTTAATACATTTTATGTTACACAAAAGGGAATAAGAGGGGAAGATGACAAAGGTATTTTATACACACGCACAAATACACATATTTGTAACCAAATAGGGAAGAAATAGTCATTATAATCACCATCCCCATTTCTGCAACTAATAATGTGGTGATAGCTGTTATTTGTAACTATCTTCTTCCACTGCTCATTCTGTATTTCCTTTGCCTTTAGAAAGTATCTCAGCTGGTCATGATTCTTTGCCTGGTGGGGTGACCCAAACCTTCATGCTTGCTCTGCCTGAATTGCATTATTGAAGTTTTCCACTGATCTTAATCTAGGGCATGATAATACTAAGAGGCACCCTAAGGGGTCTCCAGCATTTCAAACATAACTCTTTCCTACCTCCACTGTAGAGTAGCAGCTCAATTTCCCCTTAGTAGTCATGACCAATCACCTGGTAGTCAGCACAGTAATCCCTTCTTTGTCCACCGACTTAGAGACATGAGGAGCCCCCCTCATTAAGGCAGTAGTCTTAATTTCCAGTTCAATGGAATCATTTCTGCATCTCTGGGTGGAAGCACTCCTTCCTCTGAAACTAAGATTTCTAAACAAGCAGAGAGTAAAAATTTCTTAGTGGGTCACTACGGGCAATGGCAAGTGATGCCCCTCTCATTCCCACCCCTTGACTCCTGGTTATGGGAAAAATAGCACCATGTATTGGATACTGACTCAGAACAATACAGCCTCCTAGAGAACATTGCCCCTGCCCTGCCAGGTTTTCCTGCCTAGCTCACTACCTAGTCACTGACTGTAACTGAGTCTTTAAAGGCTGTGTCACCATTCTATCATGACTGCTGCTTCTGGATGTTACAGAACATAGTAAGACCAGTCAGTTCCATGAGCACAGGCCTATTGCCACCCTTCATTTGCTATTAAGTGAATTCCTAAATCCGAAGCAATGCTGTGTGAAATGTCATTATGATGAATAAGACATTCTATAACTTCACAGATGGTAGTTTTGGCAGAAGTACGGTGTGCAAGGAAGGCAAATCCATATCCAGAATGTCTCTTCCAGTAAGAATAAAACACTGACTCTTCCATGGTGAAAGTAGTCCATCGTAATCAACTTGTCACTAGATAGTTGGCCAATTACCCAGGGGAATGATGCCAAATAAGGGACTCAACATTGGTCTCTGCTGTTGGCAGATTGGGCATTCAGCAGTGGCTATATCCAGGGCATCCTTGTTGAGTGGCAACCCATGTTTATGAGTCCCTGCATAATCTCCATCCCTGCCACTTTAGGAATATTCATGAGCCCACTGGGCAGGGTGGCTAGGACAAAAAGCTGACTGGTGTCCACAGAACATGTCATCCTATCCACTTGAATATTAAAATTCTTCTCCGCTGAGGTCACCATTTGGTGACATAGGACACAAATATCTTTTTTAGGACACAAATGACTTTTTTTCCCAAGCAGAGAGGTCTATCCATACATCTTTTCACCAAGTTTCCTTGTCACCAGTTTTCCTATCATGTTTCTTTGTATCTCTGACCTTCAAGCCACAGATTGTGAACTGGTATAAAATTGTATTCCTGGCCATTTCTCTTTCCAAGCAAAAGGAACAATCAGAGGTATTGCTGGACGTTCTGCACACTGGGAGGATATACCTTCTCCATTGTCCTTCGGGGATGTGCCAGAAGGGAGCAGTAGTCCTGTAGCAGTCCGCTTTTGGCTGATGCCTGCTTTTTAGGCAGAACCTCTGTATACATGGCTCAACTTTTCTCTTTCTCAGTCAATAGGTTATACGCAACTCCCCATGAGTTCACCAGTGGTGGTTGCAACAAGAAAGTAATGTAGCAAGAGTGGGAACCAAGGGGTCCACTCAATAATAGCTACTTTTGGGGTCATTCAGTAAATAGGCTAGAGTGATATACCCACATGAAGAATATATTGCCTCCAAAGTTCATCCAAAAAAGCTCACTACACCTTATACCTCTTTTTCAGTTGTAGGTGGAGGAAGATGCAACAATTTATCCTTGATCATATAAGGGATAACTATGAATGTCTCACTCCACTGGACTTCTGGAAATTTTTTTCTTTTTTTTCTTTTTGAAGTTGATTTGCCAACATATAGTATAACATCCATTGCTCAACCCATCAAGTACCCCCTCAGTGCTCATCACCCAGTCACCCCATCCCCCTGCCCACCTCCCCTTCCACTACCTCTTGTTCGTTTCCCAGAGTTAGGAGTCTCTCATGTTTTGTCACCCTCTCTAATTTGTCCCCACTCAGTTCCCCTCCTTTCCCTTATAATCCCTCTCACTATTTCTATATTCCACATATGAGTGAAACCATATAATGTTTGGCCTTCTACAAATGACTTACTTCACTCAGCATCATACCCTCCAGTTCCATCCACATCAAAGCAAATGGTGGGTATTCGTCATTGCTAATGGCTGAGTAATATTCCATTGTACATATAGACCACATCTTCTTTATCCATTCATCTTTTGATGGACACCAAGGCTCCTTCCACAGTTTGGCTACTGTGGACATTGCTGCTATGAACATTGGGGTGCAGGTGTCTTGGTGTTTCACTGCTTCTGTATCTTTGGGGTAAATCCCCAGCAGTACAATTGCTGGGTTGTAGGGCAGATCTATTTTTAACTCTTTGAGGAACCTCCACACTGTTTTCCAGAATGGCTGCACCAGTTCACATTCCCACCAACAGTGGAAGAGGGTTCCCCTTTCTCCACATCCTCTTCAACAGTTGTTGTTTCCTGTCTTGTTAACTTTCACCATTCTCACTGGTGTGACGTGGGATCTCATTGTGGTTGTCATTCGTATTTACCTGATGGCAAGGATGAGGAGCATTTTTTCATGTGCTTGTTAGCCATGTGTCTGTCTTCTTTGGTGAAATCTCTGTTCATGCTTTCTGCCTATTTCATGATTGGATTTTTTGTTTTTTGGGTGTTGAGTTTAGTAGGTTCTTTATAGATCTTGGGTACTAGCCCTTTATCTGATCTGTCATTTGCAAATATCTTCTCCCATTCTGTAGGTTGTCTTTTAGTTTTGTTGACTGTTTCTTTTGCTGTGCAGAAGCTTTTTATCTAGCTTAAGTCCCATAGTTCATTTTTGCTTTTGTTTCCCTTAACTTCATAGATGTATCCTGCAAGAAGTTGCTGTGGCCAAAATAAAAAAGGGTGTTGCCTGTGTTCTCCTCTAGGATTTTGATGGATTCTTGTTTCACAAGAATTGTGGTCTTCCAGAAATGCATCCATATTTTCTAGATTGCCTAATTTGTTGGCATATAACTGCTCATAGTATGTTTCTAAAATCATTTGTATTCCCTTGGTATTGGTTGTGATCTCTCCTTTTTCATTCGTGATTTTATTAATTTGAGTATTTTTTCTTTTTAATAAGACTGGCTAGGGGTTTGTCTATCTTATTAATTTTTTCAAAGAACAAACTCTTGGTTTTGTTGATCTGTTCTACAGTTCTTCTGGTCTCTACTTCATTGAGTTCTGTTCAAATATTTATTATCTCCCTTCTGCCTGGTGTAGGTTTTATTTCCTGTTCTTTCTTCAATTTCTTTAGGTGCAAGATTAGCTTGTGTATTTGAGTCTTTTCCAATTTCTTGAGGGAGCCTTGTATTGCAATATATTTCCCTCTTAGGACTGCTTTTGCTGTATCCCAAAGATTTTGAATGGTTGTTTCTTCATTTTCATTAATTTCCATGAATCTTCTTAATTCTTCTCTAATTTCCTGGTTGACCCATTCATCTTTTAGTAGGATGCTCTTTAATCTCCACGTGTTTGAGTTTCTTCCAAATTTCTTCTTGTGATTGCATTCTAGTTTTAAAGCATTGTGGTCTGAGAATAAGCAGAGGACAATCCTAATCTTTTGGTATCCATTGAGACTAAATTTGTGACACAACTTGTGGTCTATTCTGGAGAAAGTTCCATGTGCACTTGAGAAGAATGTGTATTCATTTGCATTCAGATGGAAAGTTCTGTATATATCTGTGAAATCCATCTGGTACAGTGTATCATTCAAGGCTCTTGTTTCTTTGGTGATGTTGTGTTTAGAATATCTGTCTTTTCCTGAAAGTGCCATGTTGAAGTCTCCCACTATTAGTGTATTATTATCTAAGTATTTCTTTACTTTGGTTATTAATTGATTGATATACTGGGCAGCGCTCATATTAGGGGCATAAATATTCATGATTGTTAGGTTGTCTTGTTGGATAGACCCTTTAAGTATGACATAGTGTCCCTCTTCATCTCTTACTACAGTCTTTGGGATAAACTTTAATTTATCTAATATGAAGATTGCTACTCCAGCTTTCCTTTGAGGACCATTTGAATGGTAAATGGTTCTCCACCCTTTCTTTTTCAGGCTGGAGGTGTCCTTAGGTCTAGAATGAGTCTCTTGTAGATGGCAAATAGATGGGTCTTGCTCTTTTATCCAGTCCGATACCCTGCATCTTTTAATGGGATCATTTAGCCCATTCGTGTTCAGAGTAACCATTGAAAGATGTGAATTTAGTATCATTGTAATACCTATTCAGTTCCTGTTTTGTGGATTATTTCTTTGGGCTTCCTCTTTGTTTTATAGGGTCCCCCTTAATATTTCTTGCAGAGCTGGTTTGCTGGTCATATATTCTTTCAGTTTCTGCCTATCCTGGAAGCTCTTTATCTCTCCTTCTATTCTGAATGACAGCCCTGCTGGATATAGTATTTTTGGTGGCATTTGGTGGCATGTTCTTCTCACTTAGTACCCTGAATAGATCATGCCAGCTCTTTCTGGCCTGTCAGGTCTCTGTGGAGAGGTCTGCTATAATCTAATATTTCTCCCCATATAAGTTAAGAATCTCTTGAGCTTCTTTAAGTATTTTCTCTTTATCTTTGGAATTTGCAAGTTTCACTATTAAATGTTGAAGCGTTCAACGGTTTTTATTGATTTTTGGGGGGGCGGTTCCTCTCTATCTCTTGGATCTGAATGCCTGTTTCCTTCCCCATATTTGGGAAGTTCTCAGCTATGATTTGTTCAAATATACTTTGTGGCCCTCTATCCTTCTCGGCCTCTTCTGGAATCACAATTAAATGTATATTCTTCCTTCTGAGGCTGTTATTTTTTTCCCCTCAGCCTTTCCTCATCGTCTCTTGATTGTTTTTCTCTTTTTTTCCTCAGCTTCCTTCCTTTTCATCAAGTTGCCTTCTATGTCACTCACTCTTTCTTCCACCTCATTAACCCTAGCAGTTAGGACATCCAGTTTGGATTGCATCTCATTTAATTGATTTTTAATTTCGGCCTGATTAGATCTCAATTTTGCAGTAATGAAGTCTCTAGAGTCCTTTATGCTTTTTTCCAGAGCCCCAAGTAGCTTTATAATTGTGCTTCAGAATTGGCTTTCTCACATGGAATAAAATCCATATTCTGTAACTGTGGCAGAGTACTGCTTCTGATTCTTTCTTTTGTGGTGAATTTTTCCTTCTAGTCATTCTGTCCAGTGCAGAGTGGCTGTATGAGTAGGGTGAGTCAAAATTATCAGCCACAACCTAAGTAAATTCCATTCTAGATGATTCTGATGAGGTCAGAGACCCGAAAGTGAAAAAGAAGATCAGAAGAAAATAAAACAAAAGGACCACTAAAGTGAAAAACAATTTTTAAAAAAAGTATCAAAAAATAAAAGGCCAAAAATCCCAAAGAAGAAGAAAAAAGAGAAAGAAAAGAAGAAGAAAAAAAAGAAGTAAAGAGGAAAAAGAGAAAAAAGAAAAAAGTGGGGAGCTGAGGGCTGGTGGTGGTGAAGAAGTTGTAGTGGAGAGAGAATGTAGTCTACCTGAGGGGTCCTAGAGGGTGATCCTTTTGGTTCTGAGTGTATTTTGTTCTGTATGTTAGAAGATGCTCAATCCCAAATTTATACAAATCAGCAATACTTGTAGAAAGCCCTAACCCTGACCATCAAAACATAAACGAGATAAAAGAGGGGGGCAGAATGGGAATGAAGGGAGAATATAATCTCACAGAATGAACCAGCACGATATTCCCCTTGGTTCTGGGTGCACGCTGGTCATGTTTTAGAAGATATTAACTTCCAGCATTGTAGAACAAAACAAGGCAGAGAAAACAAAACAAAACAAAAAAACAAAAACCCATATCTCATATATCTCCCAAAATTAAATTGAATATGTTGAAGGGAATCCAGAAGTGAAAAATGTATCTAAGACATGTAATTGTAGAAACATGAAAGGCAAAAGGAAAACTCAACAATGCAGAGCTGGTAAAATATTGTAGTTACGGTGGAAAAGGAGAAAAGATATTGGAAATTTTTAGTCTGATATAAAGAAGAGTTGTAATGGAAAAAGGAAAAGAAATTTTAAAAAGGGGAGGACCTTCTCATTCTATATACTATATTCCCTGATTTTCCCTCAGTCCTGAACTTTCTAGTGCTGCTTGGTCCAGAACTTGCTCTTCCCCTGTCCTTCCAGCTGGTCCTCTGGGAGAGGGGCCTACTGTGCTGATTCTCAGGTGTGTGTACCTGGGGGAGATGCCTTGCCCCCTGCCTGGTGCCGGGCTCAGTGGGAGCTGTTTACCCCGTGAGGCCCCTGTCCCCCGGCAGCTCCGCCCCTTGCAGGCACAGGGTGACTCCAGGAGGAACAACAACACTGGCAGTGCCCAGATCTCCAGTTCTGGAGTCAGCTCTCCACAGGTAACTACCCATAGCTTCCCAGTCCACACTGGCCTAGGTGCTCTAGGGTGGTGGTGGGAGGGGTGCTGATCTTCACAGCTTGGGGGTGCCCGGCAGCAGGAGAGTCCTTGCTGTCCTGTGTCCTCCCCAATTCTGCCTTTCCCCAAGGGGAGTGCAGGACTGTGGGCTGTGTCTCGGGGCCCCTGGGATCCGGGGACCTGCTCTGCTGAAATCATGCTCTTAGGGTCTGCCTCTCCCGAAGGAAATGGGGTTCAGCTGCCTCCGACCGGAGCCACCCACCTAACTGGCTGGCTTCTCCCAAATGTCCTGAGAGCTGTGGTGCTCCAGCCCTTTATGGAGATAAGACCATGGTTTGCAGTGCGCTCTCCCCTGGGCGCCCCTCCTCTATTAGTGACTCCAGGAATCTGGAGGCTTCACTGTCCCTCCTGCGATTCTGCATGATTTCCCTGCTGAGCACTTTTCCATCAGGGGAGACTCTGTCATGGATTTTTAAAGTTCTGCTACTCCAGGGCTGGGCTCTCCCGACCAGAGGCTCTGCTTTAGCCTGGCTCCTTCCTGGGCACCTCCCCACTTGATTCTTTTGTATTTATTTATTTTTTCTACCTTCCAATCTTGCTAGAAGTGAAAACCCTTCTCTCTGTAGCATTCTGGCTGTTCTCTATTTAAATCTCCGGTCGAATTCGTAGGTGTTCAGGATGTTTTGAAAGTTACCTAGGTAAGTTGGTGGGACCAGGTGAGTTGAGGACCCCTACTCTTCCACCATCTTGCCCCTCCCCTAGAAATTTCACTAAGGTGGAAATCTCCTGAATTTTTGTCAGATTTATTTCCTCTGACATAAAATGTCTTACCAATAAGTCTACAGTAGTTGCTTCTTGTCACTCACTAGGTCCAATCAGCATAATCTCATCAATTTAATGAGTGAGTGTGATATTTAATGGAAGAGAAAGGTAATTAAGATCCTGGTGAGCTCAAACTTTCCAAAACAAACATGTCTCCAGCACCAGGAATCTTTTTTTAAAGATTTTATTTATTTATTCATAGAGACAGAGAGAGAGGCAGAGACACAGGCAGAAGGAGAAGCAGGCACCATACAGAGAGCCCGACATGGGACTTGATCCCGGGTCTTCAGGATCACGCCCCGGGCTGCAGGCGGCACTAAACCGCTGTGCCACCAGGGCTGCCCACCAAGAATCTTTTCTAAGTGAACTTTGGCAAGACAGTTAAGACGTACAGTGCATGTAGGAAATGTGGTTTGTTTAGAAAATCTCAAAATAAGATATTTGATTAGCTTTACTGCATTTTAGTTGTTATTATAGCCAAGAACTATAGATTATAATAAAGTTACTTAATTTAAAAATATATTTTATGTATTTGAGAGAGAGAGAGAGAGAGGATAGAGAAGGAGCAAGGGAAGGGCAAAGGGAATGGGAGAAGCAGACTCCCCACTGATCAGGGAGCCCAACATGCCGCTCTGTCCCAGGACTCCGGGATCATGACCTGAGCTTTTGAAAGGCAGATGCCCAACTGACTGAGCCACCCAAGTGCCCCATAAAATTACTTTATTAAAAGAAATCCCTGTGAACTAGGAGTGCCTGGCTGGCTCAGTCAGTGTAGTATGCAACTCTTAATCTCAGGATCATGAGTTCAAGCCCCATGTGGGGTGTAGAGATTACAAAGAAAAGAAAAGAAAAAATCCCTATGAACTGAAACATGCCATAAAGCTGGAGAGCTGATATACTCCTGAGGTAGGATTGTAAAGGTGTATTGCTGGTCCTGCCAGGTGAAAGCAAATTGCTTCTGGTAGTCTCTTTTGACAGATATAGAGAAAAAGCATTTGTCAGATCAATAGCTTCATGCTAGGTATCAGGGGATGTATTAATTTGCTCAAGCAATGAAGCCATATCTGGTATTGCAGCTGCAAGTGGAACTACCAATGCACTAGGGGTTGGGGCTTCAACATATGAGTTTTAGGGACTTGATATGACTGTCTTTGGAGATCGGGTCTATAGAGAAGTAATTAAGGTAAAATAGGGTCATAGAAATGGGACCTAATCTAATAAGACTGGGATTCTTATAAGAAGAAGAAGAGACACCAAAGATATCCCTGTGTTTTCATACACATAGAGGAAAGATCAGGTAAGGACAGAGTGAGAGGGTGGATGTCTGAAAGGAAGACAAGCTCTTACTAGAAATTCAATTTTCTTGTATCTTGATCTGAGACTTCTAACCTCCAGGCAGAATTGTAAGAGAATAACTTACACTTATAACTTAACTTTAAGCCACACAATCTGGGATATTTTATTGTGGCCAACTAGGCAGACTTATACAATAGTGAAGGTTCATTATTGGTCTTGTTGGCTGAAGGCAAGTTGTTTCTAAAGGAAGTATTCTTAGGGACGCCTGGGTGGCTCAGCAGTTGAGTGTGTCTGCCTTTGGCTCAGGGTGTGATCCCAGGTGTGGGATCGAGTCCCACATCAGGCTCCCAAAGGGAGCCTGCTTCTCCCTCTGCCTATGTCTCTGCCTCTCTCTGTGTATATCTTATGAATAAATAAAATCTTTAAAAAAAATAAAGGAAATATTTTTAATAAGTATTGAGGAAAAAGCAATTGCTTGATCAATAGCTGCAAACCAGGTACCAGTGATGTGCTAATTTCCTCAAGCAATGAAAACACATCTGTAATAGTAACTTCAAATGTACTGACTGCCCAGGTAAGTTTATGATAATCCCCTGTCGTTCTCCAGGATCCCTTTGTTTTCTGTACCGGCCAAATAGGTGAGTTGAAGGGGGATGTGGTAGGGATCACCACTCCTCATTCTTCAAGTGCCTAATGGTGGCACTAATCTCTGCAATACAGTATTGCCTTTGCTGTTCTGTTTTCCTAGGTAGAGGCAGGTCTGTGGCTTCCACTGTACTCCCTCTACTGGTCAGAACACCCACGTGAAGATTCTCTATGTCTATTCCAATATGCATTCCAGAACTGGGGAAGTAACCATGGAATGGGCTTGGGGACCCACTGTGAGATAAACCCCAGCCTAAAACTCCTCTGATTTCCCTAAACCCCTACTCTGACTGGTGGGCCAGTGATGTTTTGGGTCTCCTGGAATTAGTGTCAGTTCAGAGCTAGTGTTTAGCAATTCCTGTAAAGTCTACTTATTTCCTTTTCCCCAATGCATAATCACTATGGTAAAAGGCCATAGGTCCCTGAGGGAAGGCTGAGAGGAAGATTAACAGTACATATTTCTGGCAGTGCGGCACGGTCCTTCCTTAAGGGGATCTGGCCTCCCTTTTAATTCAAGGGTTTGTAGGTCTGTAAAGTGGGTCAAGTCAGGAATGGATTGAAAGGCTATGACTCCTGGTTTTACGATATAAATTAGGCTTTTGTGCACTTGACCTAGAACTCTTCCACTTTTACAGAACAAGGAAGAATTTGATAGAATACCTATTTTCTTCCAGGGACACTGTGATCTTTTAAGCCAATGCCATAGGTCTCTGCCAGTGAGACTATTCTGATTACTACTTTGAATCTGTTGTCAATTATGGTAACTAGTCTCACTTTGTCTTTGGCAATTATCTCTATATCCTGGGATTCAATTATTCCCGTTGCATATAGGGATCCTAGATTGGAGGCAGCAGTTCCCAAGTGTTGTTTCTTTTTTCTTTTTTTAGTTTTTATTCAAATTTCAATTAGTTAACATACAGTGTAATATTAGTTTCAGATGTACAATTTAGTGATTCAATACTTACATACACCAGGTGCTCATCACAACAAATACCCTACTTAGTCCTGTCATTTGTTTAACCCACCCACCCATCCCCACCTTTCCTCTGGTGGTCATTGGTTTGTTCTCTATAATTAAGAATCTGTTTATTGGTTTGCCTCTTTTTTTTTCTTGCCCCTATGATCATCTGTTTAGTTTCCTAAATTCCACATATAAGTGAAATCATATGGTATTTGTTTTTCTTTGACTTATTTCACTCTTTCCAGCTCCATTCACATCATTGCAAATGGCAAGATGTCATTCTTTTTGAGAATACCTGAGTAATGTATATATTAGCCATGAAACCTGAAACCACCCCTCAGGTGATGCCCTGACAAGACCTCCTGCTGGCCAGACCACTCAGACCTGGTTGAGTTAAACCCCTGACCTGTGCAGATTGACCCTGGAGTGACCCCTTGAATGATTGGCAATTGCCTTTACCTCCTTATAATACTAAAATCTCCACTCAAGGAGGAGCCTCAGCCTCATTACATAACATAGAATGTATGTATAGGTATGTTTCCTTAAGGCACATGTGTGACCTTATGCTGGCCTCTATGTACAATGACAAGGCTTCCCCATCTAAATTTTCATCCTAACCCTGAACAAAAGGGACCCATTCACCCTCTTGGTGAGTCATGGCTTTGGAAGCTATTTCCTGTGATCTCTTTATTTGCTTCAAATAAAGTTTACTTTGTGTGACAACTCCTGGTGTATTTGTGACTCACCAAGGAGAGAACTCAAGTTGGTTTGATTACAGTGATAAGAGATAAAACGTTCTTTCAGGGCCAGATATAGACACTTGCCAGTTATGTGGTGCTTGAGCTGGGAATTTAAAGCCTTGAACTCATCTTTTCTTTTCCCTATTTTTCCAGCACAGAGAAGAGCAAACAGCCAATGTCATTATACTCGTTAGTTTAACAAAAAGATTCTAAGATATCAAATATATGGTAAACCTCAGAACTTTGTTTCTCATATGTATTTGAGTAGGAGTGTCCAATGTTGGTATTCTGGGCAACTGTTTTATAACATCATGCCATGGAAAACTGATGTCCCCTTCCCCTCTGGAAATAAAGTGATTATAGCCTTTAAATTGATTTGGATTAGATAACCAATTCAGAAATTCATCTTTAAGATTCTCTTCCTTTATTAGAAAGGAATTGGTATTAAAATCTATATTATGGGATCCCTGGGTGGCTTAGTGGTTTAGCGCCTGCCTTCAGCCCAGAGCATGATCCTGGAGTCCCGGGATCGAGTCCCACATCAGGCTCCCTACTTGGGGCCTGCTTCTCTCTCTGCCTCTCTCTCTCTGTGTCTCTCATGAATAAATAAATAAAATCTTTTAATAAAATCTATATTAGAGTTCTTCAGATATATATTTTCTATCGGTTCTGATCTCTATATATTTTAGGGAATTGGCTTATGTGATTGTGGGGATTGGCAAGTCTGAAATCCATAGAACAGGGAGGCAAACTGGGAGCTCAGGTAGGGTTTGTGCATTATAGTCTCAAGGCAAACATCCTTATTTTCCCATGGGAAACTTTGGTCTTTGCTGATGAGCTTTTCAACTGAATGGATGAAGCACATTCACATTATTGATGGCAATCTCTTCCACTTAAAGTCAACTGAGATGTTAATCACATCTACAAAATACCCTCACAGCAACATCTAGACTAGTGTTTGAACAAACAACTGGGTGCCATAGCTTAGCCAAGTTGACACATAAAATTAACCATCATATTAACTTAGACTTTTGGAAATGAGGATGGTGGTTACCCTTGGGGCAGGGGTATAAGGACCAGAAGGGAGCATAAGTAAGCCTTCTGGAGTGCTGGTCATGTACTATTTCTCAATCTAATAATGATTGCATGGATGTGTTCAGTTTGGAAAATTCAGCAAGCTGTACACTTATGATTATGTGTACATTTTGGAATATATATTTTACTTCATTAAAAAGAATAAAATGTCAAGAAAAAAGACAATAGAAACAAGAAAAAAGCATTACATCAATGTTTTTTTTAATTATAAGAAATTACCAGATGTAACTTTATATTGATACATTTAAATATCTTGGTGAAATGATTAATTTTTAAAGGAAAATAATATTAAAAATAGACTTGGAATGGTGGAATTCTAGAGACCAATAATTTTTTTAAAAGATTTTATTTATTTATTCATGAGAGACAGAGAGAGAGATGCAGAGACACAGGCAGAGGGAGAAAGAGGCTCCATGCAGGGAGCCCAATGTGGGACTCGATCCCGGGACTCCAGGATCATGCCCTGAGCCAAAGGTAGGCACCAAACTGCTGAGCCACCCAGGGATCCCCAAGACCAATATTTAAAAAAAATTTTAAAGATAATTAAAATCAACCACTCCCTTATTACCATAAGTGTCAGGCCTATATAATTTTGTGCATGTCATCTACAAAATCTTTGCAGAATAGCAGTTCCTATGTTTTTGTTTTTTTGTTTTGCCAAACAATAGAGCTTTATTGATAAAAGGTTACCTTCAATGGATACAAAATTGCTGTGTAAAATAAGTTTTCAAAATACATTTATATAGGTAAAGATCTCTTAGTAAAACCAATTATCTATAAGTAAAAGTATTTCTTTAGATTTGGACTGCAAAACAAAGGCGGATTTAGAAGTGAGACAGTGTGGGTCCACCACCCCTGCAGAACCCTTATCAGGTGGCAGCTGGGCCTAGTAGTTTTACTCGAGCATACACAGACCCTGCATTCACCACTTGCAGCTTTTACTAGGGTAGTTAATGACAAAATAACCCAAATAACTGGCCTTGCATCGAGGTTCTCTAATGTCATTGAACATTTTCTCTTAATAAGAACTTTGTACACCTGCGCATAAACCTAAGGCCTGTGATTTGTCACCATTATGGAACAGTGAGAAGACCAAGTTCTTGAGATACTGATTATTGTCTGTAGCCCACCTCTGTGACTAATATGTTTTAACCATGTCACTTTATTTGGTCTGGCCCAAACAAAAAGTCTTCCCATCTTCAAGGGAGGTGTTTTCTGCATCTCAATCCCTCTTGTTAGAGCAAAACGAAAACACTGAGCCAGTACCTGCTCCCTGTGGCTCTCCTTTCACCCATCACTTTCTGGCGACTACTTTCCCAGTATCAGTATAAATGCTGAAAAAAGCAAGCCTGGGAACCTCAGCACCCCTTGGAGGAAGGGAAGGGCCACTGTCACAGAGCACAGGAAACTGATCTACTGATGGCGTCTAGCAGTCAGACCATGGTGCAGATATGAAATCTCATTCAGTCTCACCCGATACACAGGGAAGTTTGTAGGACACATAACAAAGGACATGATGGTGGCTGAAAATGGACAAGTCTGCACATAAAAAAAATTGCTGCTATTTGCCTCCTTTCAGAAAACTATTAAAAATTTTAAAGAACGAGTCACCTGGGTGGCTCAGTGGTTGAGCGTCTACCCAAGCCAAAGGTCCTGGGACAGAGTCCTCCATTGGGCTCCCCACAGGGAACCTGCTTCTCCCTCTATGTCTCTGCCTTTCTCTGTCTTTCATAAATAAATAAAATCTTTTTAAAAATTAAAGAATTAGTTAAAGGAAAGCCAAATCAGGAAAACCTGGTCAACATTCAGGCATCATGGGCCATGGGCCTCACACCGGTCTGGGTTCACAGGGCTACCACCAAAGGACCCTGATTCTCACCCCTCAGGCACATCTCATACACCTGTATTAGGAGAGCACATTAAAATGCTAGATACAAGTATAAAAAGGCTAGCTTCTATTTTTTTTCTTTTTTTTTTGGAGTTCAATTTGCCAACATATAGCATAACACTCAGTGCTCATCCTGTCAAGTGCCCCCCTCAGTGCCCTCACCCAGTCACCCCAACACCCCTGCCCACCTCCCCTTCCACTACCCCTTGTTTGTTTCCCAGAGTTAGGAGTTTCTCATAGTTTGTCACCTTCTCTGATTTTCTGATTTTTCCCACTCATTTTCTCTCCTTTCCCTTATAATCCCTTTCACTATTTCTTATATTCCCCGTATGAGTGAAACCACATAATGTTTGTCCCCCGATTGACTTACTTCACCCAGCATAATACCCTCCAGTTCCATCCATGTTGAAGCAAATGGTGGGTATTCGTCCTTTCTGATGGCTGAGTAATATTCCATTGCATATAGAGACCACATCTTCTTTATCCATTCATCTTTCTATGGACACTGAGCTTCCTTCCACAGTTTGGCTGTTGCAGACATTGCTGCTATAAACATTGGGGTGCAGGTGTCTTGGCATTTCACTGCTTCTGTATCTTTGGGGTAAATCCCCAGCAGTGCAATTGCTGGGTTGTAGGGTAGCTCTAATTTTAACTCTTTGAGGAACCTCCACACAGTTTTCCAGAGTGGCTGCACCAGTTCACATTCCCACCAACAGTGGAAGAGGGCTGAGCCACCTGGGCTGCCCTTGTCGATTGTTTTAAAGTTTTGAACCAACCTTGCATCCTGGGGATAAATCCCACTTGGTCGTGGTGCATAATCTTCTTAATGTACTGTTGGATTCTATTGGCTAGCATCTTGGTGAGAATTTTTGCACCCATGTTCATCAAGGATATTGGTCTATAATTTCCTTCTTGGTTGGGTCTTTGCCTGGTTTTGGAATCAAGGTGATGCCGGCTTCATAGAACGAGTTTGGAAGTATTCCATCCCTTTCTATCCTTCAAAACAGCTTGAATAGAGTAGGTATTATTTCTTCTTCAAACATTTGATAGAATTCCCCTAGGAAGCCATCTAGCCCTGGACTTTGTGTCTTGGGAGGTTTTTGATGACTGCTTCAATTTACTTGCTGGTTATTGCCTGTTCAGGTTTTCTATTTCTTCCTGTTCCAGTTTTGGTAATTTGTGGTCTTCCAGAAATGCATCCATATTTTCTAGATAGCCTAATTTCTTGGCATATAGATGCTCATAATACATTTTTAAAATCATTTGTATTTCCTTGGTATTGGTTGTGTTCTCTCCTCTTTCATTCGTGGTTTTATTGATTTTAGTCTTTTTCTTTTTAATAAGACTGGCTAAGGGTTTGTCTATCTTATTAATTCTTTTAAAGAACCACTTCCTGGTTTTGTTGATCTGTTCTACAGTTCTTCTGGTCTCTATTTCATTGAGTTCTGTTCAAATCTTTCTTATCTCCCTTCTGCCTGGTGTAGGTTTTATTTCCTGTTCTTTCTCCAATTCCTTTAGGTGCAAGGTTAGCTTGTGTGTTTGAGTCTTTTCCAGTTTTTTGAGGGAGCCTTGTATTGTGATGTATTTCCCTCTTAGGACTGCTTTTGCTGTATCCCAAAGATTTTTAACGGTTGTATCTTCATTTTCATTAGTTTCCATGAATCTTTTTAATTCTTCTCTAATTTCCTGGTTGACCCATTCATCTTCTGGTAAATGCTCTTTAACCTTGACGTATTTGAGTTTTTTCCAAATTTCTTCTTGTGATTGAGTTCAAGTTTCAAAGCATTGTGGTCTGAAAATATGCAGGGGACAATCCTAATCTTTTGGTATCAGTTGAGACCAGATTTGTGACGTAGCATGTGGTCAATTCTGGAGAAAGTTCCATGTGCACTTGAGAAGAATGTGTATTCATTTGCATTCAGATGGAAAGTTCTGCATGTATCTGTGAAATCCATCATTCAAGGCCCTTGTTTCTTTGGTGATGTTCTGATTAGTAGATCTGTCTTTTGCTGAAAGTGCCGTGTTGAAGTGTATTACAATAGTGTATTACTAATACACTATTAGTGTATTAGTATCTAGGGTGAGATAAAGTAAAAGCAGCAGTCCACCCTGTTATAGATGATGTGCCGCCTGTTCGTGCAGACACCATTCAAATGTACATCAATGTAGGAGATAATTTTCTTAAAACAATCCCTGTAGTGAATGGCATCCCCGTAGCTGGGTGTGTCTACCACTGTCAGGTGCCGCTTGACCCCTTGATCCTCAATTTCCACAGACAAAGCCTCAATCTGGACAGTTCTTTAAATTTTCTCTGTGGCTCCAGGTATGATTCTTTCCATGTAAAGATCAGTCAGGAAAAGGCTGTTTATGAGAGTTGATCTTCCTAGACCTGATTCACCAACCACCATTAGTGTGAACTTAAAACCTTTCTTCACTGTTTTTTTTTTTTTTTAGATTTCATTATTTATTCATGAAAGACACAGAGAGAAAGAGGCAGAGACACATGCAGAGGGAGAAGCAAGCTCCATGCAGGGAGCCCGATATGGGACTCGATCCCCGGTTGGGGATCACACCCTGAGCTGAAGGCAGATGCTCAACCAGTGATGGTCGGCTCTATTTTCTCCTTCATATTTCCTGCTCTAAGAGTGAGAACAGTTTCCTACAGTTATTAATCTCTGGGTTCCCTTTTTGCTCTTAATTTATGCTTCCAAGATATTTATAACCGTTTTCCTGTGTTGAGTTCCCTGTTTCAAATAACTTGAATGGATACTGTTTTTGTGATTGAATACTGATACAAAGTATCTATACCTCAGTATTTGCACTTATATGATTTTTTTTAACCTATGTACCCAAGAAATTCAATGTAGAAGCTAATTGAACTAGAGGCCCAATAAGAGAATACAAAATAAGCATACAAAATTTAGGTGTGCCTGGGTGGTTCAGTTGATGGGGCATCTGACTCTTGGTTTTGGCTCAGGTCCTGATCTCATGGAACCCTGCATCAGGATCTGTGCTCAGTGGAAGTCCGCTTGGATATTTTCTCTCTATGCCCCTTTCTCCACTCTCTCTGTCAAATAAGTGAATAAATCTTTCAAAAAGTAATCATATAGAATTAAATAGCTTTCTTATAAACAATATAGAAAAGAAGAGTTCTCTCTGCCAAAAAAAAAAAAAAAAAACCATTCACAACAGTTTCTTAAAACTGTTAAGGGGTCCTTGGGTGGCTCAGTAGATTAAGCATGGCCTCCGGCTCAGGTCATGATCCCAGGGTACTGGGATCAGGCCCTGCATTGAGTCTCACAGCAGACTCCCTGCTCAGTGGGAAGCCTTCTTCTCCCTCTCCTCCCCACTCCTGCTCTCTCTCACTATCTCTGTTGCTATCTCTCTTTCTCAAATAAATAAATAAAATCTTAAAAAAAAAAGAAAACTGTGAAAAGATTTAATACACTTAAGAGAAACATGTACAACTATATGAAGAAAAACTTTGGAACTATAAATCAGCACATATAATTAAACTTACATGAACTTGCTATGGTGATCTTCACATGTTAGTACATTAGCAGGAAAATGGTTAAATAAACCACAATTCATCCATGTTTTGGACTGCAAAGGTAACAAGACTGAAAAAATGAACTGGGGCCATGTAGAAAGATCTTCAAGACATATTGGATATTTTTTAAAATGCAAAAAATGGTATAGTATTTGCAAATTTATTTTCAAAAACCCAAACTTTCTGATACTAGGTACATATATATATATATTATGTTCTGTAAATCTATAGAAAATGTGTGAAAAGGTAACAGAGTAACAATCACATTCTTTGGGCAGGAAGATTAGATTGTGGGGTAAAAGGGAACTTTCTTTTTTTTGTAACAGGGAACTTTAACTTTTTACTCTATATAAACTTGTATTTTCAAATATTTCTTGTAATAAATAGTCTCATAATAATCATGTAAGAAATGGCCAACAGAGTGAGAAGTCACAAAATGGGAGAACATATTTGCAAAAGAGACATCTGATAAAGTACTATTATCTAAAATATACAAAGAATTCTTAAAACTCAGAAATAAAACAAAAACCTGGTGTAGAAGAGGAGGCAAAAGCCTTGGGCACTTCATCAAAGATATACAGACAGCAAATAAGAAAAGATGCTCCATATTGTATGTCATCAGGAAATGGAAATTAAAACAATAATGAGATGCCACTACACACCTATTCAAATGATGAAAATCTAAAACACAACACCAAATGCTGGTGATGATGTGGAACAATAAGAACTCTTATTCACTACTGGCGTGGATGCAAAATGTTATAGCCAGTTTGGAAGACAGTTTGGTGGTTTCTTATAAAACTAAACATACAGGCAGCCCGGGTGGCTTGGCAGTTTAGCGCCACCTTCAGCCCAGGGCGTGATCCTGGAGACCTGGGATTGAGTCCTATGTCAGGCTCCCTGCATGAGGCCTGCTTCTTCCTTTGCCTGTGTCTCTCCTCTGTGTGTGTGTGTGTGTCTCTGAGTAAATAAATAAAATCTTAAAAAAAATAAAAATAAAAATAAACATACTCTTACCATATAACACCTCAATCACAGTCCTTAGTATATATCCAAAGACTTGAAAATTTATGTCCACATAAAACCTGGACATGGATATTTCCAGCAGCTTAATTCATACTTGGCAAAACTTGGACACAGGCAACATGCCCTTCAATAGGTGAATGGATTGATAAACTGCAGTATATCTAGACAATGGAATTCAGCACTTCAATGATACTTCAAAATTTTTTTAAAACGTCTGCTATACATCAATTAAAAAAATACTATTTGGTGCTAAAAAAATGAGCTATCAAGCCCTGAAAAGACAGGGAGGAAACCTAAATGTGTATTACTAAGTGAAAAAAGATGATCTGAAAAAGCTATATATGATTCCAACTTTACAATATTCTGGAAAAGAAAATATTTGGTAACAATGAATGACAGGTCATTGTAAGGGATGGGGGAGGGGGTGGGAAGTGGGATGAATAGGCAAAGCACAGAGAATTTGTAAGTCAGTGAAACTATTCTGTATGATACTAAAGTTGTGGGTATATGTCACCAAGCATTTGTCAAAGCACATAGCGTGTACAATACCCAGCATTAACCCCAAAGTAAACTATAGACTCTGGGTGATAGGATGATGAGTCAACACAGGTTCATCAGTTGCAAAAACTATACCACTGTGTTGCTAGCAATTGATAGTGGGGGATGCTGTGTGTGGGCTAGAGGAGGCTTGTATATGAGAACTCTTTATTTCCTGCTCAATTTTACTGTGAACCTAAAACTGCTCTAACAAAGTATTGAAAAAAAATCCTCTGTACTTCACCTATTCAACCTGGAAAATATTAATCTGTTTACTGTCTCTGAACTTTATTTTTTTTAAGATTTTATTTATTCACGAGAGACACAGAGAGGGAGAGATATAGAAAGAGGGAGAAGCAGGCTCCCTGCAGGGAGCTGATTGCAGGACTCCATTCCAGGACCCTGGGATCATGCCCTGAGCCAAAGGTAGATGCTCAACCACTGAGCCACCTGGGTAATCCTGTCTCTGAACTTTAAAAAGTTCTTTTAATTTAAAACATATTTTAAAGTTTTAGAGCTTTTAGGGGCACTTGGCTGGCTCCTACAACTCCTGATCTTGGAGTAGTGAGTTTGAGCCCCACACTAAATGCAGAGCTTATTTACATAAAACTTAAAAAAATAAAGTTTTAGAGCTTTTCTAAATTGATTGGAATTTGTAGAAAGTATGTTTTTTTGGAAATGAGTGTCTTTGACCTTAAAGCAGTTACAGTTGTTATTCGTAATCACACTTGCAACTCAAAGATTTGGGGCCTGTCAAAGTACCAATAGTATCTCTTTCTCTCTTCTCTCTTTTTTAGAGAAGGAGGGTTGTGGGGGAAGAAGGGCAGAGAGAGAATCTTAAGCAGGCTCCATGCTCAGCACTGAGCCCTACATGGGGCTCGATCTCACAGATCATTATCTGAGCCAAAAACAAGCTGGATGCTTAACCAACTGAGCCACCTGAGCATGCAACGTCTTACCATTTGTAGTTTAAAAAAAAAAAAAAAGGCAAGTAATGAAATTCCCAGAAAGGCTAAGTCATTTCTCCACCTACTTTTGCAGGTTTCCGTGCAATTCATCAGGGGATAGCCGGGACTAATTATTTTGAAAACTTTTTAGCCTGCTAATTTCACCATGCCCCACATTCTTGTCATTTCTCATTTCTGGCCATAATCCAAAATATAAAACGTTTTTGGAGGTTTATTTATTTATTTATTTTTCTATTTTCATTCCCTTGACCTAATATTCCACCGTTTCCCATCCTAATTTTGTCACTAAACCCTCTGGAACGCCTGTAACCCGAAATACCTGAATCTCTAAACTCTGCAGAATACTGGTATCCCTTGTTTTTCTAAAGTTCATGTTACACCACCTTGCTTTTATGCAAGACCTACATCAGTACTCGTTTTTGCTAACAGAAAAAAAAATATACAGATTTTTACTGTTACAGAAAGAGGTGAAAAGTGAAAATAGCATTCCGTGTGTGTTCTGCAGCTAGCTGTTACAGACGCAGCAGTAACCCTGGGCATCAGTTGCACCGCAGAGCTCCTTTCCTGGGAAATATAAGGCATCTGAATATCAAGCCCTCAGGGCTCTGACCCCTGTGAGCATCTGCACCTTAGGTTATTTTGTGCATCCATTAACATGAAGGTATCAGAAGAGCTTAAGAGAATTCATTTGTTGGGTCTGGGGCAGCTCAGAAAAAGTTTCCATGGAAACTTACGGTAATTGCTTCTTTTATGCCATTTGAGCTTAGGAAAGGTTTTATCAGAACCTCTACTTTCTGACAGGCCAGGGAAACCTGTACGCCTCTACTTCCCGGGCCTGACAGAACCTTTGATTGGAGGGCTCCTTTCCACTGGCTGCTTCCCAGGGTTCTGGGTGTTTGACTTACTTCTTACTGAGAACTCTGGCTCCGCACTCCCGAGTTTTCCAGTTCATTCTGGATCCTGCCATTCTCCTGGGTGACTTTCTTATTCACGAAGAACTTTTTTTTTTTTTTTAAGATTTATTTATTTATTCATGGAAGACACAGAGAAAGAGAGGCAGAGACACAGGCAGAGGGAGAAGCAGGCTCCATGCAGGGGGCCGCGCGGGACTCGATCCCGGGTCTCCAGGATCACACCCCGGGCTGCAGGCGGCGCTAAACCGCTGCGCCACCGGGGCTGCCCTCCCTTCCGTTTTCAAGCCCGCCCGTGTCCCGGGGTGGGGATTGGACATTGACCTATACTGACTCGGGGCCCAGGAACTGTGGATGGTTTCTCCGTTTTTCTCGCTTTCCCGGTTATATTTCTTTTTTTTTTTTAAACCTTTAAAGATTCTATTTATTTATTCATTATAGACAGAGAGAGAGAGAGAGGGACAGAGACACAGGCAGAGGGAGAAGCAGGCTCCATGCCGGGAGCCCGACGCGGGACTCGATCTCGGGAGTCCCGGATCTCGCCCTGTTATATTTCAACAACAAATTCTCCCCGTCTTCATTACAGCAACAGCAACGCCCACTCAGCCGAGAGCCGGGCCCTCCCGCTGCGACGCGCTCCCGGGAAGCGCATGCGCAGTCGCCGTCGCGTCTCCGGGCGTGAAGGGCAGGGGGCGGGGCGAGCGCGGCGGCGCGCGGGCAGCTGGCGCGGTGCAGTGCGCGCCCCGGCAGCCGCGGGGTCCGGGTGGGCTGCGGTCCGGACGCCGCCCGCGTCCGCCCTCTTCGGAGGTGGGCGGGGCCGGCGGAAGAGACGGGCCCTGTCGGAAGCCATGTTTGTGGCGCGCAGCATTGCGGCGGACCATAAAGATCTCATCCACGATGTCTCTTTCGACTTCCATGGGCGACGGATGGCTACCTGCTCCAGCGACCAGAGCGTCAAGGTGTGCGCGAGGCTTGGGGCGGGGCGAGCTCGGAAGGGGGGTTGGGAGAGCGTGCACACCTGGCGGTTAGAGCGGAGGGAGCGGCGCTTGGAGAGGGGACTCCTCCCTTCCCCATTTTGAGGTGCGCCGCTGGGCCCGACGTCTGGAGCCCACGGCGGGCGGGCGGCGGGCGTCGTCCGCCATCCTTGTCCGCGTATTGTGGGGTCACAGACACCCCGGGGCGAAGGCACGTGGCCCCGCGCCTGCGCGGAGGGGGAGGGCGGGCGTCGTCGCCACGTGCGCGCCCCCGCCGCTGGGCCTTGGGCGCCTTGTTCCGGGCGCAGGCTCGGCTCCCGGAGGGCGGGAGCGCCGTGGCGTCGCCGGCCGAGCCTCTACCGCGCGCCGCTTCGGCTGGCGGACCTTGCCCTGCGGCCCGCCGTGCGGTTAGCTCGCCTTGCCCCTGTTTGGGGGATGGTCGTCTTGTGCTTAGGGAGGGAGCTCAGCTCTCTTCGCGATGGAAGGAACGTGAACCCATGTATATCCGGTGACGGTCTCCACTCGCGATTGAGAAAGTGGAGTGTCGGTGTCTGTACCCTGCTCTTTCTGGATGTAGGAACTGCACATATTAGGGAAAATGATAATGGACTTGAAGACGGAAGCCGGAGTGTGGATGATGTGCGTCCTCGAGGACTTGGAGATCACACGATCTGAAGGACAGTTTAGACCACCTGTGTTTCTCAGACGAGTCGGATAGCGCTGATTCCCTCGGAGAGCCTCACTACCGACAGCTAGCTTCCGGGGCCTGGGCGGCTCGGGCGGAGCGCGCACCCCGCATCCCGGCTCTCGGGGTCCTGACCCGCCCCGCCCCGCCCCGCCCCGCCCCGCTGCACTTGGGCGTCAGTGCTTTGGCTCACTCTCTCCCTAAGTAAAGAAGCACCGTCATCCGCTGTTTTCTTCTGAAAAATAGTGTTGCCAAATCTATGGAATAACTGTAGCGTTGTGATTCTTTCTAAAAGGTTTAAAATCACTTAAGTCTTTTGAAATTGTGGTAAACTAATCATCTTAATACGCCATAGTTAGCACAGCATCACGTTGTGCTGTCATCGCCACTATACATCTCTGGAACTTAAACTCCTTCCCCACAACCCCCAGCCGCTAGTCACTTCTAATCCTCTTTCTTTATAAATTTCACTGCTTGGTAGCTCATATAAATGTAACCATCCAATATTTATTCTTTTGTTAGTGGTTCATTACACTTATCAAGATGTTTTCAAGGTAGCATGTATCTTAATTTCGTTAAGATTGAATATTTTGGGGATCCCTGGGTGGCGCAGCGGTTTGGCGCCTGCCTTTGGCCCAGGGCGCGATCCTGGAGACCCGGAATCGAGTCCCACGTCGGGCTCCCGGTGCATGGAGCCTGCTTCTCCCTCCGCCTGTGTCTCTGCCTCTCTCTCTCTCTCTCTGTGACTATCATAAATTAAAAAAAAAAAAAAAAAAAAAAAATTTTATTAAAAAAAAAGATTCAATATTTTGTATGTGTACACATTTTGTTTATATATTCATTTACTTGTCGAATATTGCATTAATGTCTGTGAAGTGAATAAGCCAAACATTTTTTTCCTTATCCATTTATTATGGAGTCTTTTAATCTTTCGATTTGTAGGTTTTGTCTGTCTGAAGTAGCATTGCACCGAAAATCTTCATTATTTTAGCTTTTCATGTGTTTTGAAGGATTTCTTTAACCTCATTCAAGTAGAGAAATTAGTGAATATTTTAAAAGCTTTTGTGAATAATTGCCAGATTGCCTTTTCCAAGGTTATACTATTTTACACTGCCAGTTAATAGGGTCATTATCCATGTTAGCCATTATTAACATTTTTTTCTTTAATTTTGTGGTAAAGGGGATCCCTGGGTGGCTCAGCTGTTCAGTGCCTGCCTTTGGCCAGGGGCGTGATCCTGGAGTCCTGGGATCGAGTCCCCTGTCAGGCTCCCTCGATGGAGCCTGCTTCTCCTTCTGCCTGTGTCTCTGCCTGCCTCTCTCTCTCTCTCTCTCTCTCTATGTATATATGTATATCATGAATAAATAAAATCTTAAATAATTTTGTAGTAAAATACACATAATTTACTATCGTGACCGTGTTTAAGTGTATAGTTATGTGGTATTGAGTACATTCATGTCTGTGCAACTATCCCCACCATTCTATGTACAGGACCTTTTCGTTTTGCAAGACTGAAACTCTGTACCCATTCTCCCTGTCATCACCCCCTGGCAACCAACATCCTTCTTTCAGTCTCTATAAATTTGACTACACTAGGGATCTTATGTAAGTGGAATCATACAGTAGTTGTCTTTTTTGTGGCTGGCTTATTTCACTTAGCATGGGGTCTTTGAAGTTTGCACATGTTGAAACGTGTTAGAATTTTCTTCCTTTTTAAGGCTGAATATTCCATTATATGTATTATAAATACTTTTTAAATTTTGCTTATCTTTCAGTGGACTTGGGTTGGTTCTAGGTTTTGTTTTTTTTTTTGTTTTGTTTTGTTTTGTTTTTAATTGAAGTCGATTTGCCAACATACAGTGTAACACCCAGTGCTTATCCCATGAAGTTGCCCTCCTCAGTGCCTGTCACCCAGTTACCCCCCCACCCCGCCTTGCTTCTAGGTTTTTGGTATTGTGGGTAATTTTGCTAAGACTGTGAGCGTACAAATACTTCTTTGAGACCCTGCTTTCAACTCTCTTTTGGATATATACCCAGAAGTGGGATTGCTGGATCATGTGGTAATCCTATTTTTAGTTTTTTGAGGAGTTTATCACTACATTCTTTAAGTAGTTAAAATGTCTCATTATTTTAATGTATATTTTTTTGTTGGTGGTTAAGATTCAATTTTGCTTTTGTTTATTACATATACAGTTGGTCCTCATTATTAGCAAATTCTGTATTTGTGAATTTACCTGCACTCTACAATTTATTTATAACCTCAAAATCAGTTCTCACAGTTATTTGTTGACATGAGCAGAGTAGCAAAAAATTGAGGTCGCCTGATGTACATTTTCCAAGCTGAGGTTAAACAGAGTGATGCTGCTTTCTTATTTGGGCTTTCATTCTGTAAACAAGTATCCTTTTCATTGTCTATTTTGTGCTGCATTTTTCACATTTTTATTTGTTGATTTCACCGTCTAAAATTGTCCCCAAGTTAGTGCTGCTTAGTGTTCTTATGTGCAAGAAGGCTGTGATATGCTTCACGGGGAAAATGTATGTGTTAGGAAAACTTCATTCGGACAGGAGTTGCTGTTATTCCAGCGTTAATGAATCTATAATGTACACTTAAAAGGTGTCTTTAAACAGGTACATTGATTGACAGATATCTTGTGACCATAGGCTCCTGTGAATCTCACCTTGTATTTTTCCCTTGGCTGGGAGCAGTGTTCCTTACTTGCTGATTCAATTTTTACAGCAACATTGTAAAACACTACTACTACAATAAGAAGACTTGACTGCAACTGTATTTGTCTTTGTTACCTATTAGAGCAGAGATCCTTGACGCCCTCAATGCTTGGCCTGATTTCTGGCACTCACCAGGTTCTCAAGTCTCTGAATGAATGAATATTTACTTACTGGATGTGTTGTTTTGTGAATTTATGTTCACTTCTTTTGCCCTAATACTGATTCCATATTAATTTTTTCATGTTTGTAGGAATATTTTGTATAAAATATATCTTATTTTCTTATAGGTCTGGGATAAAAGTGAAAGTGGAGATTGGCATTGTACTGCTAGCTGGAAGGTTAGTATTTTTACAGTACTTTTTTTAAAAAATTGAGATGTTCACTATTTGATGGCATCATTGACTTGCTCTTCATCTCTGAGAAAATTATAAAATGCATACTTCTTTTCCTAAAATATTTTTTAACTATTAAAGTAACAAAAATATACTTAAGAAAATTTGAGAGTAGGAAAATGTGCAGTTCTCTAGCATTCTAATATAACTATTTTTAGTATCTTGGTATTATTTTTTTTCTTTGAACATGTATATATTTTTTAAGCCCTAATACAGGGCTTGAATTCACTTTCCTGAGATAAAGACCCGAGCTGAGATCAAGAGTAAGACTCTTAACTGACTGAGCTATTCTGCATATTTTTAATAGTTGTGATGTTTGGTACAGGTTCTATTTCTTTTTTAAAAACTGCATTACTCAGGTAGAATTTTACCTAGCCCTAGCACCACTGAACTATTTTCTTTCTCTGTAGTTTTACCTTTTCTAGACATTGTATATAAGTGGAATTCTACAATATGTAGTTATTTATGGTTGGCTACTTTCCTTTTCCTTGAGGTTCCTTTATGTTGTGTGTATCAGTAGTTTGATCTTTTATAAACAATTAATAGCACTTACTACATTACAGTGTTTACCATCAACTCTATTCCAAAACTACATCACTCTGAAAGGAAACCCCTATTTCTTGCTTTTCAGTTTAGCAGCTTATTTCAGAAATACTTTTTTTTTTTTTTTTAAGATTTTAAAAATTTATTTATTCATGAGAGACAACACAGAGACAGACAGACACACAGGAAGAGAGAGAAGAAGCAGGCTCCATGCAGAGAGCCTGCTTTGGGACTCGATCCCGGAACCCCGGGATTACACCCTTAGCCAAAGGCAGACGCTCAACTGCTGAGCCACCCAGGTGTCCCCGGAAATACTTTGGTGGATTTTAAAGTCTCTTAAAAAAACATGAGTATAGCAGTAAAACATAAGTATACCAGTCAATATACCCTGTTCTGTTCAACTGATAACTGATTTCCTTTTTATTTTGATGAACATCTCTGTGTAATCTTTATGTCTTTAGTTAGATTGCGCTTTATTGGAAATCTAATAATTAATAAAATCGCGCCACTCTAGTGCATTTTTTACCTAATAGCCTGTATAAGAATTAAAAGTGAAACAAAAAAGACTAGACAAAATAGAGGATAAAAAATAAGGGTGCAAAGTTTGCCTTTGGATGACATAATTTACCATGTAGAAATTACACGATTATGAAAGTGTCCTGAGATTGTTGAGTGTAAAAGTGTTAGATATACAATAGTGTAAAACAAACTTTATCAACATTATTGATGGACTGATGCTATTGTCATGTTGTGTCTTTACTGGAAAGTACAAATGAAATTCTGTGGATGTGAATTGCTTTAAGACCTATCTGTTCTTTGCTTTTTTGGTCAACATGAAGAGTTGAATAGTAATTTGACAGTTTTCAAATATTAAAGGTAATGGTACTGAGCTTTAAAATATTTTCTCAGAATACAAGGATTTGGGCTTTTCTAAGTTTGATCATTCATTGCCTCTTTTCCTAGAATAGTCCATTGTCTAGCCAAGTATCAGAATCATTGTTTTATTGCTACAGGTTCTATTTATTAGGCTTTTGAAGCAAATAATTTTGATTAGTCTTATTTATTTTATCAGGTGGCTGTTTCCTGTCGAGAGAATTTGCAAGTAAAAACAAAAATGATGAACTGGTAGATCTTCTTTTTAAACCCTGGTTAGGATAAACTCTGAAGAAGTTAGTGTTGGAAGAGGTCAGCTTTATCCAGCTGGATTTTTCTTCATTAGTAAAATGTTAGAAGAATTTGACTCTAGAAGGGCCACAATCCTATCTAAAAGTTAAAGATTTCTGGAACTTACCTTTTTATTTAAACGTGAAATTGAATAGCTTTCTGTTCTTATTGAAGTAAAAATATCTGTACTGTTTACTCAAGTAAAACTTTATATGTGTGAAATGTAAAGTCAGGTTTGTTTGTTTTTTTTATAATTCCTCAGACACATAGTGGATCTGTGTGGCGTGTGACGTGGGCCCATCCTGAATTTGGACAGGTTTTGGCTTCTTGTTCTTTTGACCGAACAGCTGCTGTGTGGGAAGAAATAGTAGGAGAATCAAATGATAAACTGCGAGGACAGAGTCATTGGGTGAGACATTTGTTGGTTTTCTGGGAGTTGGGAGGGTAGAGTGGGGGGGAGGAGTGCATGAACATCCCAGGAGCATCACTTTCCAAGAATGCTTCAGGCACTTGATGAGAACAGTGGTAACATCTTTATATTTACTAGTTCCATTTTTTCTCTTCTATGTTTTTCTCCTACTTGTTTAATTTTTTAAAAAAGATTTTATTTATTTATTCATGAGAGACACAGAGAGAGAGAGGCAGAGACATAGGCAGAGGGAGAAGCAGGCTCCCTGAAGGGGACCTGATGCGGGACTGGATCCCAGGACCAGGGATTATGCCCTGAGCCAAAGGCAGACTCTCAACCACTGACTGAGCCACCCAGGCGTCCCATGTAAATTTAATTTTGTCTCGGGCCTGAAATGGTACTCAGGAGCACTCATGGCATTGTTTAATTATAACTTTTATGATGAATCTTCAGTATTTGCTTTGTCATACAGTGAGTGCCTTCTTTTTTTTTTTTTTTAATTTTTTCAAGATTTTATTTATTCATGATAGAGAGAGAGGCAGAGACACAGGCAGAGGGAGAAGCAGGCTCCATGCAGGGAGCCCGATGTGGGACTTGATCCCTGGTCTCCAGGATCGTGTCCTGGGCCAAAGGCAGGTGGTAAACTGCTGCACCACCCAGGGATCCCCCAGTGAGTCCCTTCTGAAAAGCCATTAAAAAATTGCTTTTTCTCTTTTGTGGTTACCTTTGCTTTCTTATATACTCTTTGCTTCTGCTGTTCTAGCTCTCTCCCAATTGGATGTTTGAATTTTAACAAGAGTGTAGTGTATTAGTCATGTTCCTTGTTTATAAAGTGAGAGAATTGAACTAGATTATCTTTAAGACTCATTCCAATGTTTTCTTTTTTTTCCCCCTCTTTGTTAGAGTAGGTGCAAGGTATGAAATGCAGAAGGTGCAAATGAATGTATACGGTGATAACTTCCTCCCTTTGGCCTGCTTTCTAGAGGCAACCACTATTAGGAATTTTTTCTGTATCCTAGATATATTCTCTGCTTTTTTAAGGGTATAAATACACCCTTTTTAAGGGTGTTTTCTTCTCTGTTCCTAATAGTCCTCTCCTCCTTTCTCCCAATACTAAAGCTTGCATGTTGTCAATACTACTATTTTTTTTCTGCTGCATTTTAGAAAATGTAGAATGTACATATTTATTGTGTAACTGCAAGTGTACAGTTGAGAGGCATTCATTACATTCACAATGCTGTCACCAATATCTATATCAAAACTTCTCATCATTCCCAACAGAAGCTCTTTACCATTAAATAGTACCTCCTCCTTCCATTCCCCCAATACCTGGTAACCTCTATTCTACTTTATCAGTTTGACTGCTCTAGGTACCTCATAAGTGGAATCATACAGTATTTGTCCTTGTGTATCTGGCATATTTCACTAGGCAAAATGTTTTCAAGGTCAATCCATGTTGTTACATATACCAATTTCATTCCTATTGTGGCTGAATAACATTCCATTATGTGTATATCCCACATTTTGTTTAGCCATTTATTTGTAGATAGACTGTTGGATTGTTCCTACCTTTTAGCTATTGTAAATAATGCTGTAACCGAATTCAAGGGATTTGTCACCTAGGGTACATCAAATTGAACACAACACAAGAAGTATTGAAAACAAAAAGCTTTTTATTATTTATTATAAGTAAGTAGACAAAGAGATAGCTTCCAAAGTACTGTCTTGCATGGGGTTAGTACAGGAAACTTTTATTCATTGCATTAGGGGCAGGGGCAGGGAACTTGCATAAACACTTCAGTTGCACATGCCTAGCATGTCAGCATGCTAGTGCATACATCCATGTTCAAAAAATGGTGCAGGGACGCCTGTGTGGCTCAGTGGTTGAACGTGTCTGCCTTCTGCTCAGGTTGTGATCCTGGGGTCCTGGGCTTGAGTCCTGCATCAGGCTCAAGGAGCCTGCTTAAGTCTCTGTCTCTCTCTCTCTCTCTCTGTGTCTCATGAATAAATAATTAAGATCTTAAAAAAAAATGGTGGAAAACTCTGCCCATAGAAGATCTTAATATAATGAGCTAAAGGTCAGGGGCTTCTCTGAAGCTCCAATCCAGCTCAGACTGGCTTACGTTAGGGGCTATCAGGTGAGGCACACTTAGTAAAGGACTATCAGGTGAAACACTTAGTTGAATATCTCTTTGGCTGGAACTGTTGGTTCTCCAAAACAAAATATATTCCTTCGCTGCTTTTCTCCCTTCCCCTCTCCCTTCTGTTGATGGCTTTCAGGTTTTGTTTTTGTTTTGTTTTGTTTTGCTTTGCTTTCAGCCTAGTTATTTGTGTAAATTCCCATTGCATCCTAGCTAATATTGCTATTGTGAACATTATCATATAGATACCTGTTTGAGACCTTGCATTCAATCCTTTTGGGTATGTGCCCAGGAGTAGGATTGCTGGCTTATATGGTAGTTCTGTGGTTAACTTCTGAGAAACTACTAAATTATTTTTCAGAATGGCTGTACCACTTTACATTCTCATTAGCAATGCACGAGAAATATATACCGGTTTCTCCAGGTCCTTGTCAATGTTTGCGGTTTTTTGTGTTTTCATTATAGCTATCCTAGTAGGTGTCAAATGATGTCTTTTTGTTGAGGTTTGGTGGTTTTTTTTTTTTTTTTAACATCTTTTTATGTGCTAATTGGCCATTTGTATATCTTTTTTGCAATGTTTTGATTTATAAGAAATGTTTTTGAAAAAAAGACACAGAGACATAGACAGAGGGAGAAGCAGGCTCCCTGTAAGGACCCTGATGTGGGTTTTGGTCCCAGACCCTGGAATCACGCCCTGAGCTGAAGGCAGACACTCCAACCGCTGAGCCACCTGGTGTCCCTATGAGAAAAATTTTCAAATACATTTCGTCTTCCTAACACAGTTCCTAACTTACAGCTCCCAGAACCCTTGGAATTTTTTGAGTGTTGAAAGTGATGAGATCTCTTTTGTTATGTTAATGAGGTGACTTTGGAAAAGGCCTGAGGTTGGGGACTGGTTGTCTTTGGAGCTAACCCTGTGATTAGAGGCCTGGAACTTTCAGTGCCATCCCCTGACCTCTGGGGATGGCAGAGGGGCTAGAGGTTGAAAACAATCACCAATGGCCAATATGTTAATCAAATCATGCCTCTGTAATTCAGTCTCCTTAAAAACCCCAAAGAACATGGGTTTAGAGTTTTTTTGGGTTGATGAACAGGTGGAGATGTGAGAAGAGTGGTTAAGCCTGAAGAGGGCATAGCACTCCTCATGCTTTTTGTTACCTTACTCTATGCATCTCTTCCACTTGGCTGTTTCTGAGTTATATTGTTTTGTAATACATTGGTAATAAGCAGACTATCTGCCTGAGTTTTGAGAGCTTCTCAGGTTTCTGAAGTGCAGGCAGTATTACAGAATTGAACCCTTTACTGGTGGAATCTGATGTTATTTCTGGGTAAATAGTGTCAGAATTGAGTTGAATTCTTGGACAGCCTGCTATTCAAGAATTATTTGTTGGGGGGGATACGCCCTCTCCTTCATCCCCTGAATTGGTATTGGGACCAGAATCCTTTACTTTTTTAGGGAAATGTCTGTTCAAATCCTTTGCCCATTTTTAAAATTTGGGTGGTTTTTTTTTTGTTTTGTTTTGTTTTGTTTGTTTGGTTTTTTTGCTGTTGAATTGTAGTTCTTTATATTCTGGATAGTAGTGCTTTCTCAGGTATATGATTTGCAAATATTTTCTCCCATTCTCTCTTGACTGTGTCCTTTGATGCACAAAATTTAAAAATTGTCATGAAGTCCAATTTATTTTTTTCTCGTTTCCTGTGTTTTTGGTGTCATATTCAAGAAGTCATGGCCAAATCCAATGTCATAAAGACTTCCCCCAAAGTTTTATATTGAGTATTAAAATTTTAGCTCTTACTTTAAGGTCTTTTGTTCATTTTTACTTAACTTTTGAATATGGTGTAAGTTAAGTGTGCAACTTTTTAAAAAGTATTCTCTACCCACCACGTGGGCCGAAACTCATGACCTTGAGATTGAGTCACAGTCTACCAATTGAGAGAGCCAGGAGCCTCCAACTTTATTCTTTTATATGTTAATACCTAGTTTTCCTGTTATCTTTTATTGGAATGACTGCTGTAGGTAGAGGTTGCTTTTAGACCATAGGCTTGAGCAATGGAATGTAAAGCAAGGCAAAAGGGCCCACTTAAAATCCCTTGCTGAATATAAACAGGCCCAGAGAGGCCACTTACCTCAAAATATCCACAGGCCCTAACTAACCAATGGGCTACTTAAAACCAAGTCAGTTACCCAACAAGGAAGGATTCCAAATGTCTCCATACCTCATTCGCCTTCCTTAAATGCAGCTCCCACCCACTGCAGCTGAGCAGGCAACCTCTACTTTGCTATCCTGCCCCCCACATCTACTTCCTTTGTTCTGGCTCTGGTGAATCCTTTTACTGCCCGTACCTTAGACTTCCACCCAGTCGGTTTACCCCACGTTTGGGGGCTCCCACCCAATTGGGAGAGATGCCACTGGTTCCCCTTTGAATGGTCTTGGCATCATCATTGAAAATCAATTGACCATATATAGAGAGAAGGTTTATTTCTGGACTATATTCTCTTCCATTGGTCTATGTCTCTTAATGCCGTTATCATACTCTTTTTAATTAGGTTTATAGTTTGCATGCTATTCACAGTTTTACAAAGTTTTTTAAAGATTCATTTAAGTTATCTCTACACCAGACTTGGGGCTTGAAGTCATGGCCCCTGAGATAAGAGTCCACAGCCACATGCCCCTACAATATTTTATTATTGGGTGGGATTGGTCTCATTGCCTTCCCTCACATCTCCCTAAGGCAAACAGCTGCTTGAGGGGAGGGGAGAAGAGAAACGTATGTAGTTGGAGGAATTTTTCTTTTAAAGGTTTTATTTATTCATGAGAGATAGAGGCAGAGACCTAGGCCGAGGGAGAAGCAGGCTTCCTGCGGGGAGCCCAATGTAGAAGTCTGTACCAGAACCCCAGGATCACACCCTGAGCCAAAGGCAGGCACTCAACCACTGAGCCACCCAGGCATCCCTGAAGGGATTTTTTAATAGAGGTGAGTCAGTTAGTATACTGTAGGTTGGGTTGAGGCGTAGTGGCATATAAAGGCTTTTTATTTGAACTTAAACATTAAAGATTTCCCCCATTATATGAAACAGCATTCTTAGGACAACTTGCATAAGCTGAAATGGCATAAAGTAGAGAATCAGTTACCACTAACTTAATGGAAACATTTTTGAGTATTCCCGAGCCAAAAAATAACCTCTTTTAGGCTTTTCTGATGCCTTAGGACACACTTTGCTAATGTTTGCACTACATAAATCAAGATAAAGCATAGATGCTCAAAGACTCAGTTCAAAGTTATTGAGGCTTGATGCTGAGATGCTGTGTATTCCCATGGAAGGAGCTAGGCAGGGCCAGCATTGCATATAAGGGTGTGTGCTGCCTCTATAATGACTTGGAAAACGAACAATGCATGCTATTTTCATTTGTTACAAAAGCAAAAACCCTCTTCAGATTTCTTTTGGTTAGGAAAGGTACTAAAGTAGGTTTTTTTATAAAATGCAATGTGGTATAACATACACCTTTGAAAGCCGGAGGATATCTGCATATTTATTTGTATTTAGTTAAATCAACTGTCATTAATACATTTAATAGTTCAGATATTGTATTGATATTGATTATTCATTGGTGTTTATAGACAAAAATTTGCAAGGATGCGATCTTTGGAGTTTATGTGATATTCTTTTAATATTGAGACTCCTTCAAATGTTATTTTAGTATCCATAGACAGTAAAATGTTGATTTCTATGTTTTGTTGATATTTTCAGTCAGAAGTCTAGATGCCAGAAAGTGGCTTGTACATGCTCTGTTGGCTTTCTGTAACTATCACAATGCCAGCTTTGTGCCATTCTCTTAGTCTCCAATAAACACCTTTTCTTGTGAGTAGATGGTAGGGATCTAAGTAGGGCTAAATAGCATTTATGCTTGAAGGAACAAGTTACATGCTTTCCATTTTACTGCTAAAGAATCTTAATTCCTTTAATTTACTGCTTGCAACATACTTTGTAAGACAAAAACCACCTAAGTGAAAATTTGAACATTTTTCTAGTTTAGTGACTGGTCAGCTCAAGGGAGAGTACTTACTCTTAATCAAGTTACACTTCTAAGGCCAACTTTTTTTTCTACCTTAAAAGGAATAATTGATTATAGGTCACTAATTTGTTACGGATTGTGACTTGTGTATGTGTGGTATTTTGCTGTGGAGGAAATTGAGACCTAGGTGGTTTTTAAATAACTTATTCAAGGTTATATACCAAGTAAAATAGCAGTGTAATTCCAGTGTTCTTCCCACTGTATCATCCTTTCTTTTTGTATATAAATAATCTTTTTCCCCCCCCACCCCCAGGTTAAAAGGACAACTCTAGTGGATAGCAGAACATCTGTTACTGATGTGAAATTTGCTCCTAAGCATATGGGTCTTATGTTAGCAACCTGTTCAGCAGATGGTATTGTAAGAATATATGAAGCGCCAGATGTTATGAATCTCAGCCAGTGGTCTCTGCAACATGAGATTTCATGTAAGCTAAGCTGTAGTTGTATTTCTTGGAACCCTTCAAGGTAAGCTTACCCAGCAAACCTGACAATAAAATCCTTGTAAAACAAGTTAGTAATTTTTAAGCCAAGTATTTGATGGTTTAATTTCCTTAAAATGCTTTCCTTAAGAAGTCATGTTTATTACTTTTAAAAATATGTCTTGTAGAATCAAGATTCTCCTAATCTACTCTTACCATGTCATGTCTCTTGTACCCTATTTTTATTCCTTAGAAGAAGCTAACTCTTGTAAATATTTAGGTGTGCAACTTCTGGGCTTATTCTGTGTAAATACAAATACTTAATGTTGTTTATAAATACACAAATATATACCAATACACATTTATACTGTTGTGTAAAGTTAGACACAAAACACTCAGATGTATATAAACATACATTCTCCTTACTTGAAATTTGCCTTTTTCATTTACAAATACACTGTGGTTATTTTCCAGTGCATTAGTATATTTAGTCCTACCTTATTTTTTTAACTTCTGTATAGAGTGTGACAGTATCATACTTGCTTTTTATGAAATTATTTCTTAAAAATTGAAAGAATAATGAATCACTTGGTAAAGAAAGAAATTTCAGGGGCACCTGGATGTCTCGGTTAAGCGTCTGCCTTTGGCTTGGGTCATGATCCCAGGACTCTGGGATGGAGGTGTCCTGTGTACCCCCGAAGTCCCCACCCCCATGTTGGGCTCCCTGCTCAGTAGGGAGTCTACTTGTCCTTCTTCCTCTGCCTCCCCTCCCCTACCTCGTGCTCTCGCTTTCTCTCTCTGAAATAAAATCTTTAAAAAGAATTCAGATAATCTAAAAGGATAGAAAATAAAAAGTTCCCCTATGTGCTAAAAATGCTCTTAATAGTTTTGATTTTAGATTTTAATTTTGCTAGTTGCTATTATATTTTTATTTTATTTATTTGTATTTTTTAAGGGTTTAAATTTTTAAGTAATCTCTGTACTCAGCATGGGGCTTGAATCCACAGCCCCAAAATCAAAGGTCACGCGCTCTTCCAACTGAGCCAGCCAGACACCCCAGTAGCTATTATATTTTTTAATGATTTACTTATGCCTCTACTTCGTGTTATGTTAGCTTTAAACGGTTTTTATACTCACTATACAAAAGGTGAATTTAGCACACTTCCAAAGCTTTCCACTTCCCAAAGTAAGACTAGATATCTCTTTTTTTTTTTTTTTTAAGAATTTATTTTTAAGTAATCTCTACCTCTAATTTGGGGCTTGAAGTTACAACCCTGAGGTCAAGAGTTGCATGCTCTACCGACTGAGCCAGCCAGATCTCTTATTTGTGGAAATGTTGATGGTTTTTTAGTTATATTGGTAATTATCATAATTTCAAATGATATATTCATTTTCTATATAATTTGTCAAGTTTTAGATTACATATGGCCTCACCTCTTTAAGAAGAAAAGGAAATTGGCTTATTTTGCTTCTACCTCCCATTCACCTATTTTCTAATATTTTTTTACATTGCTTATAACTGTTAACGGGACAACTGAGTATTTCACTCTTTGAGGAGAATTGGGGGCCTTTGATCACATTTTTGTCATCTGATAAATACTTAACCTGCAGTATTTTATTTTTTTTCTAAGATTTTATTTATTTATTTATTTATTTATTTATTTATTTATTTATTTATTTATTTATTTATGAGAGAGAGAGAGGCAAAGACACAGGCAGAGGGAGAAGCAGTCTTCATGTAGGGAGCCCAATGTGGGACTCAATCCTGGGACTCCAGGATCAGGCCCTGGGTCAAAGGCAGGCGCTAAACTGCTGAGCCACCCAGGGAATCCCCTGAGTGTTTATGTTTAAAGGTACTTTTTTTTTTTTTTAAGATTTTATTTATTTTTATTTATTTGAGAGAGAGACACAGAATGCACGCATGAGGGGGCAGGGGAGGAGCAAAGGGAAAAGTAGATTCTCGGACATGGGGCTCCCATCTCAGGGCTCCAGGGTGATGACCTGAGTGGAAGGCAGATGCATAACTGCTTAACCCACTGAGCCACTCAGGCACCCTTAAAGATATCTTATTTAGCATATGTTGCTGATTCATTAACCTTGAACTCCACCAACGGCATTAAAACTCATACCTGAACACAGCTTATCTAACACAGTATTTTCTCCATAAGGCACATCATAGCCTTCTTGCTAAGCTTAGAAACACTAGGCCGCACTTCAGTACACCATGTTTGGGGACCATTTTAAGCAGTGAAATCACCAACACAAGCACAAAAATGCAAAAATCAAGGTGGTAAATAGAGCGCAACACTTGTTTTCAGTGTGAGACCTGAAACAGGCAGCAGAGCCTCACCTGGTTTGACCTCAGCATGGAATGTGTGGGGTCAGAAGACTCAGCGTTTTTATAGAGCTGCTCCCGGCATATTCATGAGTGACCATGAAAGCCTGAAGTATTGGATTTTGGGGGTTACAAATTTTAGTAAGCAGGCCAATTTAGAAATAACCTGCAAACAATGAGGATCGGCTGTGTCTGCTTTCTCAGAGATCCATTTGTATACCTCGGTGTTTATTTTCATGCATCTTGTTCTCCTTACGTGTTAGTCTTTGCTTAATCTTTTTGTAGTTCTGATTATATTGGTATTTTTCTCCTGTTAGGTGTTCTATTTTCTTAGTAGCTCACTCTCTTACCTAGGGCTTGGCTGAGTTTCATCTGAGTAGGTGGAGTGAGTGCATTGGCAGAATTTCCTTGTAGGGAGTGTATATATATATATATGTGCGGCCAAAGCGAGCACTACTTGTAGGGAGTACAAAGGAACCGGCAGGCTGGGATACCTCCAGATTGACTCAGTCAAAAGGACTTGATGTTGAGGATGGAGCACCTTAACATATTTGTTCCTTCTTGTCCCTCTCCCTGCTAGTTTTAAGAGTGCTATTTTACTTCAGGTTCTTACCTGTCCTCAAGTTCTGATCATCTTACTAGGGTCCTTTCTCAGACTGTCTAGCCAGAGCAGAGTCAGCTGCCAGCCAAAGAGTCTTCTTTTTATTTTTTATTTTTGGAGGTTTTTTTCTATGTATATATTTTTTAATTGAAGTTTGGTTTTTGCCAACACATAGTGTAACACCCAGTGCTTATCCTGTCAAGTGTCCCCCTCAGTGCCCATCACCTAGTCACGCCATGCTCCCTCCCACCTCCCCTTCCACTACCCCTTGTTTGTTTCCCAGAGTTAGAAGTCTCTCATGTTCCGTCACCCTCTCTAATTTTTCCTACTCATTTTCCCTCCTTTCCCCTATAATCCCTTTCACTATTTCTTATATTCCCAAGGAGTCTTCTGATTGCAATTCTTTAAATGAGTCACTTCATGATTACCCCATTACTCATTCCTATTTGCCTTTTTTTCTCCTATTTACATTTATAGATTGGAGGTTGGAGCTTGTGGAATTTTACCCTTACTGATACCAATAGGACTCTTTTCTTATCCCCTTGAGCATATTCTCTGTCTTCTTTCTGCTTCCTATTTTCCTGGAATTCCTTTAAATTTCTTAATTTCTGATGGCACACCAATTTCTAGCACTGTTACAGTGTTATTCTTTCATCATTTCCATGGAGTCTTAGGAGGGAGAAGAAAGAGGTTTAAGTGATCAATCTACTTCAATTGGAGAACTGGATGGTTTGTCTCACTTTTAATTGTGAGTCATATTTGAGACACGGTTAAAATGTGAACAGCTTATTTCTGGATGTACAAATGAGGTAATCCTCAATTCAAGTTGTTACCTAGATGTTTTATAATTTCGTTTAAAATTGCTTTTTTAAAAGATTTATATTTTCAATAATTTTAGAATATGTTATTATATAAATGTATCTTGTACCTTGCTCAAATATTTAACATTGAAAAAAACAAAGTTACATTTGAACACTGAAAAAAGGAAGTTTGTGAGATACAGAAACTACTTGGAATTTATATGTCTTTGGTCAAGATTTATTGTAACTTGTGGTTTATTTTATTACTGAACCAATTTGTAGTTTACTAGGTATTTTTCTTTTATTAGAATTGATCTCATTTATCAGAAGCTTTAGTAGTAAAGCTTTAGCAATAAAGAACTAAACCTTTTTTTAAAATTACTATATTCTGTGTTCAGCTTAATGAGGTTGCCACATGACAACAGTATCAAGATCAGAGGTTAAACAAGGGGTCATGTTCATGGGGTCATTACTTAATCTGGATGAAGGAGGCAAAGGAAATCAATATTGATGTAATTAGGCATAGAAATAAAAAAAAATTATTTAACCTAGAACTCACTTCAGTAGAGTTCATTCTCTTCTTACTTATTCTTTGCCTTTTTAAAAATGAAGTTGACGGGATCCCTGGGTGGCGCGGCGGTTTGGTGCCTGACTTTGGCCCGGGGCGTGATTCTGGAGACCCGGGATCGAGTCCCACGTCGGGCTCCCGGTGCATGGAGCCTGCTTCTCCCTCTGCCTGTGTCTCTGCCTCTCTCTCTCTGTGTGACTATCATAAATAAATTTAAAAAAAAATAATAATAATAAATAAAAATGAAGTTGACCACAAATGAGAAGAGAATGACACGTGGGGAACATGCCTTCTTGAGGTCTTTTTTTTACTTTTTGTCCCTCTATCAGGCTTTCTTCATTTTGTACAAAGCACTTAAAATCCTTTTGCCATGAATTGGTCACGATAGTATTACTTTTTATTTCATAGTTAATAACCGTATCTTTCAGGAAGAAAAATTCTAAGAGCTCTTCGCTGTCTCTCTCTATATGTACTTATTTTTTAAAAAGATTTTATAATTCACGAGACACACAAAGAGGCACACATAGGCAGAAGGAGAAGCAAGCTCTCTGTGGGGAGCCTGATGTGGGACTCCATCCCAGGACCCTGGGATCACACCCTGAGCGGAAGGCAGACAGACGCTCAACTGCTGAGTCACCCAGGCCCCCCCCCCTTTTTTTTAATCTGCTGAATGCTTGAAATCATTTGGGAAAAGAGCTACTTTTTTTTTTTTTAAATTTTTTTAATCTATTTATTTTAGAGAGAGTGTGCATGATCTGGGAGAGGGGCAGAGGGAGGAGGAAAGAGAGAATGTCAAGCAGATTCTGTGCTGAGTGCGGAGCCTGGCATAGGGCTCACCCTCACTACCTGAACCAAAATCATGAGTTGAATGCTTAACCGACTTAATCACTCAGGCACCTCAAGAGCTACTTTCTATCAGCAAATAGTGATATCATTTGTCCCCATGTTGAGCATTCTCAAGGACATACCCGCCCAAGGTGTGGCTGTGTCAGATGGATGGCAAGGCTCTAGTCATGGTAGTGGCATGCTTTTTTGTGAAGTTGTGGAGTTACTTGATACCAGGTTTTTCTAATTCTCTGAATTAGATGTATATAAATTTATAATTGTGTAAAAACAGTTTTTACTTTTCATTTCTAGCTCTCGTGCTCATTCCCCCATGATAGCTGTAGGAAGTGATGACAGTAGTCCAAATGCAATGGCCAAGGTTCAGATTTTTGAATATAATGAAAACACCAGGTTAGTACTACTTTGGTTTTAATTATTGTTCCAAATTGCATTTAATTTTTAAAAATGTTATTTCTTTATTCACTGAATTATGCATGATTAATTACATATTTACTAATTTCCTATGATATGCTAAGTTCTGTGCTAGGCTCTGATAATACAAAGTTGAATTATACAGAGGAGAAGATGACTGATTTCCCAGTATGTACCTTTTCACAGGGAAAACAGAAATATTAAAAAGTGGTGATGAGTTTTATAAACTGGGAGAATCAGGATGTGAAGGGTTTACTACACCTAAGGGGAGAGGGCCAGGAAGGTTTACTCCAGACAAGATTTATAAGATGAGTAAAAGTTAGCTGAAGAGGCAAAATGTTCCAAATGGAGAAAACTATAGATGGTAAGGTATGTGAACAAGAGAGAACCGATACATTTTCATTCTAGTTGAAACTGTATAGGCGAAAGGGAGTGTAGTTAGAAATACAGGTCTGTAAGACCTTGTGTTCTATGTGTAGATTTGATTTTATGGGTAATGTGAAGCCATTGAAAGATTTTAAGTTGGGGAATGATAGCCTTGGATGGTAGTTTAACTATTCCATAGGTATGGAAAGTATTTTGGAGGGCAACAGTCCAGGTGGAAGATTGGGATAGAGTAGTGGCAATGGGGATTGAGAGAAGTGGACAATTTGAAAATAATTTAAGAAATATTATCAATGCTGACTGATGACTGCATGTGGAAGGTGAAGGACAGGGGGAGCTATTGAAATGATATTCAAAGTCTGGTTTAATAGTTGAATGAATGGTATGTAATTTCTTGATAAGGACATCTGGAAACAGGACAGATTTGGATAGAATAGCAGCATTTGAAGGAAAATTTATGTTGCATCATGTCGAGATACCTGCAACACCTCTGAGAACTATAAGTTCTGTGTCAGAAGTGTACTCAGAGTTTTATAGGAGAAAAGAGCACACATCCATTGATCAGATGGGCTTCACATGTGCTGGACACCATCTTGGATGTAGGAGTCAGACTACATTGGATAGGATAGGGCCAGAAGCAGAAGAGAACTAGAGTTGTCACCCTTATCTGCAGGGGATATGTTCGAAGACCTCCAGTGGCTGCCTGAAACCAAAAAATAGTTTCAAGCTGTGTATATACTGTTTTTTTGCTGTGTGTATATGTACACCTATGGTAAAGTTTATAAGTTCAGCAGAGTATGAGGTGAACTACAGTAGCTAGTGATAGAAGAATTAAAATAATACATAAAAGTTACACGAATGCAGTCTTCTCTCTCTCAAAATATCTTTTTCCTCCTGTGATGATGTGAGTCGATAAAATATGTGATGAGATGAAGTGAGGTGAGTGATGTAGGTATGTGACATACAGTGTTAGGCTACTGCTAACCCTCTTGACAGCACATCAGGAGGATCGTCTTCTAGATGGCAGTTTGATCGTGGGTAACAAACCGTGGGAAGCAAGACCGGCTAAGGGGAGGGGACCGCTGTATTTTAATTCCTGTGGGCTCTGCAATTCAGAGTGTTACTAGGGTGTTTGAGGGGTTCTTCAATCAGCCCTCTACCTTCCCAAATTCTCAATTTCTTCAGAGAGGCTCTGTCTACAGCAGTGCTGTCCAGTAGAACTTGCTTACTGATGGAAATGCCCCATACCTGTGCCAACTAAGAACTGCAGTTGTTCATTTTTACAAATTGAAATTTAGGCACATGTGGCAAGTGGCTGCAGTATTGGCCAGCATAGTTCTAGAATATAGGAGCCTTCCTCTAGAACTTTTTGAGGCTTTTGTAACCTTTTCAGGTATTAAAGCCATGAACCACCTGAATAGCACGTTGTTGTTTTTTATTGTTTTTCTTATAAACTTTTTTTTTAAGATTTATTTATTGGGAGGATCCCTGGGTGGCTTAGCAGTTCAGCGCCTGCCTTTGGTCCAGGGTGTGATCCTGGAGTCCCAGGATCGAGTCCCGCGTTGGGCTCCCAGCATGGAGCCTGCTTCTCCCTCTGCCTGTGTCTTTGCCTCTCTCTCTGTCTCTCTGTCTCTCTCTCTGTCTATTATGAATAAATAAATAAAATCTTTAAAAAGATTTATTTATTGGGATGCCTGGGTTGCTCAGCGAATGAGTGTCTGCTTTCGGCTCAGGGCATGATCCTGGGATCGAGTCCCACTTCCGGCTCTTTGCATGGAGCCTGCTTCTCCCTCTGCCTGTGCCTCTGCCTCTCTCTTTCTCTCTTTCTCTCAGTGTCATGAATAAATAAAATCTTTAAAAAAAATTTAAGAGAGAGAGTGTGCATGCACACTCATGAATAGGGGAGGGGCATGAGGACAGAATCTCAAGCAGACTCCCTGCTGAGCACTGAGCCTGATATGGGGTTTGATCCCGTGACACTGACATCATGACCTAAACCAAAACCAAGAGTTGGACACTTAACCAACTGAGCCACTCAGGTGCCCCTAATAGCACATTTTAAAGAGGATTCATGAAGAGTTAATATTGTTAAAGTAAGTTCTTTCAACTTTACCTAAACAGAATGATTTTGGAAACATAAATCTAAAACTGAAAAGGTGGACCATTTCTAAAACATAGGAGAATGAAAAGTACTTCATAAATAACATTTGAGTAAAGGGATATGTAGAATTTGCCGTTAGTTCTGAAAGAAAATACAGGGCAGATAGTAAGTACCTAAAACTTAAAAGAATTCAGTGATAAACGTAATCCGAAGTTATATATGAGTCTTTTAACTAGTAGAATAAATCTACATTATGGTCAGGATGTCCTTGTTATTTCCTATAACAAGGAGCCTGGCATTGGAGCAGTTCTGGGGTTAGATAAGTGGTTCACTTGGTATAGTGATGACATCAAAGGCCTTAGTAGTCCCCCTCCCCCCCTTTTTTCCTCTTTTTGCTGTCATACTTAGGGTGTTGGTGACAGTTTCCTCTTAGGATCCTAAGAGTATTTTGAAGTTTTCACATGCAGATATAAAGAAGGGCATTTGCCTTCATATCTTATTATATTAGGGAGAGAGAAAATTTTCTGGAAGCATCTTCGCAGGCTTTTTCATTGTGTCCTACTGGCCAGAATTGGGTCACTTACTATGCTTTAGCTGCAAGGGAGTCAAATAGCAAGTGCCTGGTGTCTTTTGCATGTGACCAGGAAATGGCATTGGGTAGGTAATGGTGGGATTGACTTGGGAAGTCATCAGACCTTTTAATTTCAGTCAATTTTGGAGTTTTGGGTCTGATTCTGTGAAGTAAGAGTTGTTCAGAGGTTCTTAAATAGATTAAACATGTCACATAGAGTATATGTGATAATGGACTATGTAGCATCCAATTATGAATAACCTAATTAATCTTTCTGTAAGTAGTAACACCATTTAGTACACAGGAAACATTTGTCTAACCAGTATTGGATATTTTTCTGTTGATGCATGAAAATATTAAGATCTGTCTTCGTAGTGACACAAGCACCTGCATTTATATAAGTTATGAGGTGTTTTCACATATTTTATGAAACTTAGATTCTAACAATTACCTTACGAATAGGGTGGGTAGATTTTATATTAGCACCATTTTAAAATGAAGAAACAGATCAACAAAGTAAAATGATTTATCTAAGATCAAACATAGAAGTCAGGACCACACAGTAGAGGCAGCAAGGTTGTGAATTAGATTATTCAGGGTGGGGCAGCCCAGGTGGCTCAGCAGTTCAGCGCCGCCTTTGGTCCAGGGCATGATCCTGGAGACCCGGAATCGAGTCCCATGTCGGGCTCTCAGCATGGAGCCTGCTTTCTCCCTCTGCCTGTGTCTCTGCCCACCCCCCCTTTGTGTCTCCATGAATAAATAAGTAAATAAACCTTAAAAAAAAAAAAAAAAGATTACTCAGGGTGATCATCTAGGGTGAGAAGAAGTCAAGGAAAGAACTTTGAGGCATGTCCTAGCTTGGAGACATTTGAGAAGAATGTTGGGGTGAAAAGGCCAAGCATAGAATGTTGGGAACACCTCTGATTTCATAGTAGGGTACTGAAAAGGGAAGATAGGTACCTATCTCTAACTCCCTCTTTTTTTTTTTTTTTTTTAAGATTTTATTTATTTATAGAGACACAGAGAGAGAATGAGAGGCAGAGACACAGGCAGAGGGAGAAGCAGGCTCCATGCAGAGAGCCTGACGAGGGACTCGATCCAGGGTCTCCAGGATCACGCCCTGGGCTGCAGGGGGCGCTAAACCGCTGCGCCACCGGGGCTGCCCTCTCTAACTCCCTCTTACACAGAGGCTTATGTGCTTCACTTCTCTCCTTGATATGTAATTGATGATGTAGAAAAACATAATATAAAAAAGTGCTTATCTCGGGGATCCCTGGGTGGCGCTGTGGTTTGGCGCCTGCCTTTGGCCCAGGGCGCGATCCTGGAGACCCGGGATCGAATCCCACGTCAGGCTCCCGGTGCATGGAGCCTGCTTCTCCCTCTGCCTATGTCTTTGCCTCTCTCTCTCTCTCTCTCTCTCTGTGACTATCATAAATAAATAGAAATTAAAACAAAAAATGCTTATCTGTTGTCTCCATTGATTTCTTCTCTATTGGCAGATGGAGAGTTGTAAGGATGAAACATACTTTGGTATAGCTGCCTTTATCACCACTAAAAAAACTATTCCTGCTGTTATCAGCCTCATTTTTCTATTTATACTCAAATACTTAGGAAATTCAATTATTCTTTTCTTGAAAATGATATTAATGGCTGATAAATCAGGATCTTATTCTAAATAAATTTTGTTAAACTATTCTAAGCTAAACTTATCAAAGAAAGAAACCTGCGAGGCTTTATTAGTTTCCAGAGCTACAATAACAAATTACTACAAACTAATGGCTCAAAACAGAAATTTATTCTTACAGTTTCAGAGGCTAGAAATACGAAATCAAGGTGTGTGAGAGCCATGCATCTTCCACAATCTTTCCTTATCTCTTCAGGCTTCTGGTGGCTACTGGAGGTCCTTGGTGTGTGGTAATCCCAAATCTCTCCTTCTGTCTTCACATGGCTGCCTTCTCTGTTTCTCCTTTTCCGTCTTTTATAAGGATGATCCAGGATGATATACTGAGATCCCTAATTATATATGCACAGACCCTTTTTTTAAATTAGGTCGCATTCAGTATCGGGGTTAGGCCTTGATCATACTAAATACTTCAGGGGTAAGCGCTGCTTCACTGTGAGCAATATGAAAAATATTGAGGTACCTTAACATGTGGGTTTAAAATTTTTTTTCATTTCTGGGGGATCCCTGGGTGGCGCAGCAGTTTAGCGCCTGCCTTTGGCCCAGGGCGCGATCCTGGAGATCCGGGATCGAATCCCACGTCAGGCTCCTGGTGCATGGAGCCTGCTTCTCCCTCTGCCTATGTCTATGCCTCTCTCTCTCTCTCTGTGTGTGTGTGACTAAAATAATAAACAAATAAACAAGTAAATAAATAATTTTTCATTTCTGAAATTTTGAATGTCAATTGTTTTTCCATTAGGAAATATGCAAAAGCTGAAACCCTCATGACCGTCACAGATCCTGTACATGATATTGCCTTTGCTCCAAACTTGGGAAGGTCTTTCCATATTCTAGCCATAGCAACCAAAGATGTGAGAATTTTTACATTAAAGCCTGTGAGGTGAGTTTTTGAAGCAATCACTAATTTAAAAATGCTCTTAACTCATGATTATTTTCGTTTGTGGAGGAGAGTGAAGAGGCAACTGTGATCTAAAGAATGGATTCTTTATTGAGCATTTTATCTATAAATATATGAGTGTTGGGATTGGCGAATGAATAAAGACAGGAGATTTTTGTTTTCTTACTTGCATTTTTTTTAGGCTGATACGAATTTGTTCCTCTGAATATAATTGGTACTCTGTAAATGTCTGAACAAATGAGAGGTGGCAGTTTACTTAGAGACAGTTAAATTAGCACTAAGACATTGTTGCGAATAGCCTGTTCAAGCTTTAATTTTGGAATTGTGAGTTTCACTTCTTTTCCCTTCTTCCTTCTCCCCCTCTATTCTTCCCCTCTTACTGCTTTCCTTTTAAAATTAATTGTTACGTATTTTATTTCTCAGTCTTGTTTGAAGGAATACAATCCTCTTTTGTTCTTTCTTTCTTTCTGTAGAGAGTTGGGGGGCAGGGAGGGGCAGAGGGAGAGAGAATCTTAAGCAGGCTCCATGTCTAGCATAGAGCCCAACGCAGGGCTCGATTTCACAACCCTGAGATCATGACCTGAGCCGAAATCAAGAGTCGGACACTTAACTGACTGAGCCACCAGGCGCCCCTGTTGTTTCTTTCTTCCATGAACTAATCGCTGAATAATTTTTACATGGTAGGATTATGCCAGGTACTGGTGAGTTAAATGAAAGTAACATGGCCCAGTTCTCAATGAGTAAAGGTGGCGGTGTGTGGAAGGGAAGGTGGTGGCTATGGATATGCACATTTTTATAAAATAATATGGTAAATATGTGAGCCTGTATTATTTTTTACTTAGAACTGTGTGTGTGTATATGAAATCTGTTCTCAGAATTTCTCAAGAAAATTTTTTATTGATAGGAAAGAACTTACTTCCTCTGGTGGACCAACAAAATTTGAAATCCATATAGTGGCTCAGTTTGATAATCATAATTCCCAGGTTTGGCGAGTGAGTTGGAATATAACAGGAACAGTGCTAGCATCTTCAGGAGATGATGGCTGTGTAAGATTGTGGAAAGGTAAGATTTTAATGAAGGAATTGTTACTCTATGTTGCATCAGAATTGTCACTTAGAAATGTAAATTCAGAAATCTTTTGGGGAAAGTTACCTTTCTACAGTTACTTTAAAACTAATGTCTTATGTTAATTTGTGTAATTTTGAACCCCCATCAGTTTATCTAGTTTATAGCAGTGATGACTGATTGAATTTTATAAGTTTCCATGTGGAACAAACCAACTTTTATTTTTTATTCTTTTATTTTTTTTTATTAAAAAAAATTATTTATTCATGAGAGACACAGATAGAGGCAGGCTCCCCACAGGGAGCCCGATGCAGGACTTGATCCCAGGACCAGGACCCTGCCCTGAAGCCAAAGGCAGAAGCTCAACCGCTGAGCCACCCAGGCATCCCACAAAGCAACTTTTAAAACTAAAAGTAATTAGGGGGATCCCTGGGTGGCTCAGCGGTTTAGCGCCTGCCTTTGGCCCAGGGCACGATCCTGGAGTCCCAGGATCGAGTCCCACATCAGGCTCCCAGGCGTGGAGCCTGCTTCTCCCTCCTCCTGTGTCTCTGCCCCTCTCTCTCTTTCTCTCTCTCTCTCTCTATCATAAATAAATAAATAAATCTTTAAAAAAAAAAAAACTAAAAGTAATTGTAAAAATGTGCATTATGTTGGAAAGGTACAGATTGCTATTTGTGTAACCCGTGTAACTGCTCTACAAACTTAGAATAAGACCACAGACATCTCTTACTAAATAATTGCTTTAGCCAACCTGTCCTTAATAGAAAATCCAGTATCTTCCCTGCTTCCTCCCTGCAACTTTCAGAAGGTCAAGAATGTTCTGGTTACTGATTGTGAAAGTTTCCTATAAGTGCCATGCTGATTGAGAATTGTGTCTAATAACTTGATGCTGACTGTGTTTGTTGTAGCATGGCGTCTTCACTTGTCCATGGACGTTTATTCACTGGCTGAAGTGTCCTTGGCCCTTGGGCCACTCTAATCGGTGGTATCCCACACTTACGATCCAAACTTAAATAGCTTGGTTTGTGTACCCCGAGCAATTATTCTTTCTCAAAATGCAGTTTGGCTGAGTCTCCCTAGGTCAGTTTTAGGCTGTGGTAGAACCAGCCCAGACCTCAATTTCCACAGTGTCTTTTGATATCAAGGGCTTTGCTTCCTCTTCTTGTCTCTGGGCTTTAGTCAGGACCACCCAATTTCACCCCAGCACGCTCACTCACTTGGGCTTCGGGACCCAGTGTCTCCAGTGACCTATTTTGCATTTGAAGAATTAGGCCATGTTGGGTAAGCCACTCAAACCCCAACCTTACTTATGTCATCTCTGACGACATTAGATTCCCCCATGACTTACACTTGTGTAAAAAGAAGACACCTCCATTACCCTACATATGCACATAAATGAAATCTATTTTCATGAAGATATTTATTTTGATACTAATGTTAGTGTGGCAAATTAGAGAACTGTCTTTGTTAATACTTATCTTGTAAGGAAGAGAAACGGTAAAAACTTTGTTTTATAAATTAATAATTCTTATAAAATTTAATAAAAAATAATTGTTAAAATTGAGATATATGTATTTCATTTTATTATTTTGTTTTGTATTTCATCTTAAATATCTATAACATTTATCTTGAGAGAAATGTAGTCTTCTGTTTTCTTAATTGTAGTTTAAGGACTTGACCACAAATTTATGCCCTTGAACACAGCTATTAGTCATGTTAATGTATTTGACCATTTCTTTTCAGCTAATTATATGGACAATTGGAAGTGTACTGGTATTTTGAAAGGTAATGGGAGCCCTGTCAATGGGAATTCTCAGCAGGGAAACTCAAATCCTTCCCTAGGTCCAAGTATCCCAAATCTTCAAAATTCATTAAATGGATCTTCTTCTAGCAGGTAGGCTGTTTTGTGGGAAAACTAGAAATTGTCTCCTTTTTAAATCATTTGGTAGCCGTACTAAACGTGTGTGATTTCATGGGTTTTAAGATTGAATGAAGAAATTCATACATAATTATGATAGTAGAAAAAAATTACTTTGTTAACTCTAGCTTATCTGGTCAATATTTATAGGTAGATTATTAAGTCCTTAAACTAAATTATATTCTGAATATATATATATCTATATATATATCTGAATTATAGTCTATCAGAAATGTTTATGACTTTAAGATTTTACTTTGCTTTTAAAGTGAGATGAAGAGGAATTCTAGGATAATGCTGAGAATTTTCATCCTAGATGAGCATTAGTATGTTAGTGGTAGCTGTGCAGCCTTTGAATCAGGTCAAGCTGAAATTTTAAATAATGTACGTTAACTAAGGCTTCATAGGAGAGAGTGAGTTAGATGTGTTTTGTGTGTGTGTTTAAAACTTTAATGGAGATTGTAAGAGGAAATGCTAAATTCTGATTTCTTGATTTTTAGAATTTTTAACATATTTTAGATTCCTGTTTATCTGAATAAACATGTTTGATGTGATCTCAAGAGTCATCCTTTGTTTTCATAATCAAATTTCAAATACATGAATTTGTAAGATAAACTTATTTTAGTATGGCTTTGTGAATAATTTGGAATACAATTCAGGAAACTTCAAAGCACAGCCTTAGCAAATTGTTCTGTGGTTATCCTGTTGTCATCTTAAATAACAGAATTCTATTTAAAATTTCAACTATTTTTATATTGTTATATTTTTATTTAAAAATTCCTGCTATTTGATTTTGAGGTTTAAGTATTTGTATGAAAACAATTTCAGGTTACCACAAAAGATAGTAGATGATAAAGATGATTTCATGAAACAAAGGATACTACTGTTAATCAGAAAAAAATAATCTAGTTTTTGTTGTTGCCTATATTGCATATATTGTAAAGAGCTTTGAAGTTTTGATCTGTATTCTTATTGTGCCAATAACCATGCGTGTTAGATCTGTGATGCATTTTCCCTTCTCCATTTGTATTATGTCCTTTAACAGAAAGCACAGCTGAGTACCAGCTAACTGGAGTAACTTTGCTGTTTTGCTGCTTGTTGCATGCACACAGGAATGGAAAGCGAGCTCCTTTTCCCCTTCCCCAGCGCCGTTTGACCTCTCCCAAGATACACCAGCAGCCTGCTTACTACTAAACGCAATCCAAAGGCCTTTAAAAATACAGTGTATATCATTTTTTTTGTACTAGCCAGTTTATTGACACTATTTGAAGCTTTTGAAATATAAATGGAGAGGCTTTTTGTTGAGACGTTGTCACCAAAACAATTTTTTGAAATGTTCCTGAAACTAATATGGGTTTTAAGATTAAAAGGATTGTTACTATCCTTATAAATAGTTGGGAGGAGGGAAAATATCACTTTATTCCACTTGGAGAATGTAGGTTTAGTTCTTTTGTTTTCTAAAACATCTACAATGATGAATTTTTATAATTTTAATTTGAAGGTTGAATAAATATTTTTCATAAAGATTGTTTTGAGTGCTAATTTGTTTACCTTTTGTAGAATTGGTTTATACATGATATTATTTAGTACAACTCTGTCATTTTTTGTAATACTTAAAAAATATCAGTAAAGGAGTGAGAGAAATAGTAGTAGAATTAAAGTGATTTTGATTGTACAATTTGTGGCCAAATTAAACATTTGGTAGTGCTTCATTTTATAATTTGGTAGTAAAATGAAGATATCTGTAAATTTTCAATTCATATTTACTAAAGAGCTAAACGTTTCTAATATGTGCTTGTATGTTTTTTATGGTATGATTCCATGGCTTAAGTTTTCCTTCAAAATTTGGAAACCTACTGTAAGAGGAGCAGTTAAAAACTTGCTAAAATTGTGCATGCATATTAACCTCCACATTCCAAGGCTCAGGAATTTAATTTAGTTGACTGCTTCATTTAGTTCATATTCTGTAGAACTTTGACTTTGATGATAAAGCTGTAAGTCTTTGCTAAAATGCTTAAGTATTACGGGTAAGTTATAAAATGGCAAAAGAATAACAGACATGTTCTTTGAGCTCTTTTATCAAAATTTTGTACTATTTAAGGTTTTTGCAGAAAAGCAGCTAAGTATTTTCAAAGACTGTAATTCTTCAGAAGTACATTGCAGTAGTTGACCATACTTAATTGAAAGTATATTTCAATTGGTTCTCAGTGTCATGTATGCACTAAAAAACATGTGCCTGCTGCTACTACAAATGAAGCATTGCTTAAATAAAAAGCTTATTAGATTTGTAAATTTACAGGATAGCATCACATATGTTCCCGAAAGTTTAGAAAATGTTTTAAATTATAAAATGTCTTTTTTTGTAACATTCATACTGATAATTTTTTTAACATTTTAAGTTTAACAGATTGTATTTCTTTCTTTAAAGTTTCTATACTTGCTTAAGCAAGCCTGATTTGAGTAAGGGTCTTGATTTTTGCAATTATGTTCTGTTAGTTTTGGCATGAATATACTAAAGCTTTTTTTTTCAGCATGTGTTTTCTCTTTGGTTCTCTTTGTATTTACTACTTTTCTCTTTTTCTTCTGTTTTTTCTTTTTTTTTTTTTTTCTGTTGTTTTTGTTTTGTTTTGGTGTTTTGTTCCTGTCTTCATTGTTTCAGGTATTTCTTTCCCCCTCTGGATTCCCCACGGGCTGGATCGAGATGGTCCAGTTATGCCCAGCTCCTTCCTCCTCCTCCTCCTCTGGTAGAGCACTCTTGCGATGCTGACACTGCCAACCTCCAGTATCCTCACCCTCGCAGACGATCTCTCTCTCGGCCTCTTAATCCCTTACCTGAGAATGAAGGGGTTTAAAACACTGATTTAACACTTAAAGGCCTTATTCAAGTGCTTGTAAATGCTTTCATTCCTGGCTGCTTTTCGTTTTTCTTCATTTTCTTTTAGAAGATTTTTCTAATTTAGGGTCTGTCTTGCATGTATTACAACCAGAACACAGTGTTTGGAACCTAAATGTGTTTGTGCTTCTGCATCAAAGGAACATTTGCCTCACTGGTTGATAACCTTTGATGAATGAGATAAGTACAAGTAACACAAATTGTGAGTTACAGTAGCTGATTTCAATTTCAAAGTGCCTATTCTATAAGTTTTATTTTGAATTGTTACCACGGTGTTAATTTTATTATGGTTTGTCATTCTGGTTAATGTGAAAGGATTATCATCAAGTTCACTTTGCCTTTGAGACATATTAAGAAATGTTTTACATTTGACAGGCTAATGTTGCAACTGACTAGTTTGTAAAATAAATCATTCCTGTGTATAAAGCAGCAAAACATAATAATGGACTGTTTGGTCTTTTTTTTTTTTTTAAGGAAATTTAAACTACTTGGAATTACTGTTTAAAGCTTTTGTAATTATTCTCCAAGTAGATTATTTAATAAAATATATTTTAAAAGATATGAATCTCTTGCCTTACGAAAACGGAATGTACAGCTGGCCCTTGAACAACATCTGTTTGAATTGCACTGGTCCACTTATAGATTTCTTTTTTTTTCAATAAATGCAGTACAATAAATGGAGTTTCTTTTCCTTCTGACTTTCTTCATAACCTTGTCTCTAGCATACATTATTGTAAGAAAACATCATAATTTGTATAACATACAAAATAGGTGTTAATTGACTATTATTGGTAAAGCTTCTAGTCAAGGACAGGCTATCAAGTTTTTGGGGAGTCTAAGGTTAGACTCAGATTTTTAACTGCAAGTATATTGGTACCACCTAACCCCTCAGTTGTTCAAGGGTCAACTATATTCTATTTGAGAGATGGTAAAACTTGTATCTCCTTATAATATGTTGCAAAAAAAAAAAAAAAAAACCCAAACAATAAAAAATTAGGAGATGAGTGGGACGTTTATTTAAAAGGTAGACAAATCAGTATGTAGACTAACATCTACAACTGACGGATACTGACTTCCAACCTAATTACACATTATATTATGATACTTTTAAAATTTGAAATCAGAAAATGACAATAATTATGGTAAAGTGATTATGAGACTAGCAATATTCTTTTTGGTTCAGTTTTCTCAAGAATTGCCAAGGATTTAATATTCTTTAGGACTAGAGAAGATATAATTTGAGCAGCATTTCATATGTGTCTCAGTTAATCACATGTAGATAATTGTTATAACCATATAATTTATAATTAATTTTCAAAGACACCTTCCCTCTGTATAGTGTCATATCCTTGAAACTTCTTAACATGCAAAGGATAAAAAGCTGGTAAGAGATTAACTTTTCTTGAGATTAATTTTAACTTAAGGAATATTTGAGTTTTGTTGTGACTAATTAAAACATTTTGCCTGTAAAGTTAGCATTTTAGCATTCCAATTTATGAAGAAAAATCTTTTCCAAGTAATTCTCAAGTCTTCTGTTAAAGGACTTGTTTTAGACTTGCTGGTTTATTTAGGTTCAAAGCAAGGGATCTAACTTCAGGCTGAATCTAGCTCGGAATTAAGAATTCACGTCTTTGAGATTTCGATCACTGTAGAGGTGCTTGGGATTAGAATGGGATGATGGAATGAGACAGATTCTCCAATTAACGAATATTGAACATCTTCTGTGTGCCAGATACTGTACTAAACACTCTGGGCTATGTAAGAAATAGGTAGTCTACATACAAAGTCATTCTAGTGGGAGAAGGCATTTAGAAATTACAGAATTTGCAAAAGATAATGAGGATTTAGTTTCATAATAAAGGTTGAAACAGTGATTTATTTGCTCAGGTGTGGAAGCAATGTGGGATTTCTACAGGTAGTGGAGTAGTTGAAGTGGAGGAGGATAGGAGTTCCAGGGTGATGGCCCAGAGGTAAGAGGACGGGGGTGTGTTCAGGCAGCAGGATATAAATATTAGACTGATGGAAGGTTCATTTGGGGAGCTGGTGGAAGATAAATCTAGACTCAAACTTTGTGTCACATTGTATATGGCTTTGGATACCTGCGGCTGAGGTTTGCCACTTGAAGCAGTTGGTAAAGGGAAACTGGGAGATGACTGCCTTTTTTTTTTTTAACTGGATAGACATCACTTCTCTAATTAATTCCCTGGGAAGCATCCCTAGCCTTGGGACTTCTGCAAGATCTACCCAATATCTAAGGAGATTTGAAATTCATTGGGAGCTCTATGCCTCCTTTTCAGATGGCAAGTGAGTTTGGATGTTTGTATTTGTTGAGTACACCCATGTGCCAGTGCTCTCCTAGATACTAAATGTAAATTAGCTAGTTAATTCTTGCATCAAATGTCTGAGGCAAATGTTCCAATTACTCCTATTATACATGTGAGGAAATCGGCAGGTTAAAGCTACTTGCCCAAGGCTGCACAGCTAGGAATTGAGAGCCAGGATTGAGGTTTTGGCAGTCTGGCTTCAGTCTATGCTGTCCTGCCTGCAGATATTTTGGATTATAAATCATTAGTGTCCCAGCAAGTTGCTAGGTGTCATGGGGAGAGCTCTGGTCACTTGATTTTTATGGAGGAAGGACATTTTATTGACTTGGGTAAAAGGATACAGGGTGACTGAATAGATAAATTCCAGTAGTTCACCTTCAATGTATGATCATGGTGTAGATAGAGTTAAGATACTTTGTGAAACAGGATTGCTCATTACACTCAAATAACATCCTTTCAGTTCTAAAGCTAATAGGTTTATTTTTCAGGATTCAGAAAATCTTGAGATTTTCTCCACTTATGTTTGTTCATTGAGTGTAGACAAAGGTAGAATAGGGATATTTACAGTTTGCAATTGCCACGGTTGGAAGGTTTCAAGAAAAAAATGCCACGAGAATTGTAGAGACATCAACTGAATTTGACAGGAGACTAGTCCACATAAAGTGTTAGAATAGTACCAGGAAAAAAAAAATAGTACGCAGGACCAAAGCAGATACCATCGGATGAATGACAATAAGGTGTGAAGGTGGAGGTAGTTAAGGGAAGGAGAAACAGGGAAGGGTGAGTTGGTTTAGGTTTTGAGGGGAAAGATGCAGCATTTCTAATGGCAGGAATCAGTAGAGAAGGTATCCAGGTTGAGCAGTGGTTTAGAGGATGCAGAAAAGAGATGGATAAACAGATGTCCTTCCCCAACAGGCTAAATTAGGAGCAGCTGTTAAACTCTACTCCCAGGTTTGCTGATGGGTCTTAATGCAAGAACTTGCATGAATGAAGTTAGTTAGCTTTGTGGAAGAAATTTTGATATGAAGGTAGGAGGCAGAGTTGAAGTATCCCAATGGTTTCAGTAAAGTCGTAAAGTCGTTCTAAGCAGATGTCAGTGGTGGTATCGGTGGCCTTGAGAACAGAAGAACGTGATTACGGATGAATTAGGTCTCCTCAGCTCTTTCCACCCCAGGTCAACCTTACTCCGGCACAGAGGCGGTTAGGTGGAGCGAACTATCCCGAAGCTCGGATCTCGAGACATGATGTCCTCGTTGAAGCTTTATTGCAGTGTGTAACAAGGCGAACGAGGACACATTTCAGCGTCTGCTGAGCAGCAAAACGTCTGAAGACGGATTGACAAACAGTACTAAAGTCAGTGTAGCGTCTGGTGACCTGGTGGCTGGAAATATTGTATGAGGTGACCGACGACATTTTGGGGTTGTAGGCCGAAACGGTAGGCGTTTTGTGTTTTTTTTCCAAGTCGGCAAAGGCTCTCACCGCGCTGCCCTCGGTTCGGCTGCAGCGGGAAGCTACCTCACTGAGCTCCACCTGCGGGGTGCGGCTTCCGCGCTTCAAATTCGGGGACTGACCGTTCTCGCCCAGTCATCGGCCTCCTTTCCGCCCCGCCCCTTGGCGCCGTCCAATCCGAGGCCAGCTCTGAGACCCCGCCCCGTTGCTCGTGCCGCGAACGGACGTAAAACCCGGGGCGCGCGGTGCGGCCAGTCTAGGTAGCCGCGGGTGCAGCGGGGGATTTGCGCACGCGCGTTTGCTGCGCTACCAGGCCGCCGCCTGCCTCCGGGCATTTGCGTTCAACTCTGGGCTCCCGCTGCTGGAGTGGCGGGCCTGGTGAGGAGGGGTTTCCTGTGTCCGGAGTGCGGTTCGGCCGGGGGCATGCGGACTCGCTTTCCGCACGCATTCCGGCTGGCGGGCCGCTTGGGCAGTGGCTGTTGGGCGGGGGCCGGGGCCGGGGCCGGGGCCGGGGCTGGGGCCGGGCGCGGGCTGGGGGCGGGGGCCGGAGGCCGTGGGGTGGGAGTGGGGGTGAGGGGCCGGGGGGGCCGGCCGGCTCCGTCCGCTCCGTCCGCTGCGTCCGCTTCTTGGTACCAGCCGGGCTGCCGCGCCGCACTCCGCGCGGTGAGTGCAACCCCGCGCCTCTGAGAGATTGGCTTTTACAGCGATGGACTTGGAGTTTGGGGGTCACGTCCTCGTATTCTGCCCCCGCCCGGCTTCCAAGGATGCGCTTCGGTGTGGAGGTTCCTCTCTGCAAAGCGCTCTGGACCGCGGCGTTGGCTCCGTGTGCGTCGGCACAGGGTTCTGTTTCTCCGTTTGGTCCCAAGCTGACCCGCGAAGGAGCATCGTCAACTAAACGTAGAGGCTCCGCCCGAGGCACCCGGTGCTTCGCTTCTCGTTTTGGTTGCTGCTCGGCCCTTCCCATTTACCCCCGTACCTTCCTTGCCTTCCTTGCATCTGATTTCTTTATGGACAAACAAAACCTAAGAGAAGACATTGTTTAATGTCACTTGTACTTTTGATTTCTCTTCATTACAGACTCTGTTTAATAAAACATGAGGTCCCTTTCGAGGCAGTCGTTTGGAGGACAGCTGTTTTTATGAAAGTATTTCCGTTTGCTGTTACCATTTTGAGGTCATTCGACTGGAGTTTTTACTGCTCCAAAATCAGTGTTTTCACCGAATTTCCGTTTTGTGATCAAAGTTTACGGTAAGCTTTGAAAAGTAATATGTGAAATGCCTATCTAATTATAGATTATTTCGTAGCACGCTGAGAGTTAATGATGAATGTTAGGGGAGCTTAACAGCCTGTGCTTTTGAATGTGGTTAATTATATGTGTAGGCAATTAATGACTAAGGTAAATGATATTTTATACATCCAGGAATGTAACTAAAGCAGTTAAATACTAGTAAGTTCAAGTGTAAAATTTTGAGGTTAATGCTTTAAGGAAATAGCAAGAGAAATCCTGGACATGGCTCTTGAGTTCAGATATAGTAAAAGATCATGTTGTATTCTTTTCACTTTAGGAGGAGGGGTGGGAATTGCAATATAAAGGGAATTTAGGGAATTTTTCCTTCTAGGAGAACTTTAGGAATGTGGTATGTCCATGGATGGTTTATTTATTTATATTTATCTTTTTACATGGATGGTTTAAACAAGTGTAATCCTCATTGGAAATGAGAGACTAGGTGTTGGATGACATCTTCCACTGGCTTGTATTGCTACTGCACCTATGGCCAAGCTCCATTTCAGCTCTTAATACTGTCATAATTAACAGGGATTGTAATTGATAAGGGTCATCTGCTCCCTGAAGGGCGCTGCTTTATATTTGCATTTTCAGTGATAAGTAGAATGTGTTTCATGGTTTGTGTTTGGTAAAGATTGTTGTGTGAATATTTGCTTACTATCTGAATTTTCTAGGATTTCACTCTAAACAGGAATAAATCCTTGAAAATTTGATGCATAATTTAATGTGGTTTATGTGTCTATAAATGAATAAATAATTACCGGATTGGATGTGGGAAGGCTAGTTGGAAGACTTGTGTAGTAGTTGAGATTAAAAAGTGATAGGTGAGGGGATCCCTGGGTGACGCAGCGGTTTGGCGCCTGCCTTTGGCCCAGGGCGCGATCCTGGAGACCCGGGATCGAATCCCACGTCGGGCTCCCAGTGCATGGAGCCTGCTTCTCTCTCTGCCTGTGTCTCTGCCTCTCTCTCTCTCTCTGTATGACTATCAAAAATAAAATAATTAAAAAAAAAAAAAGTGATAGGTGGTAGGCATTGGCAATATAGAAGTGGATCTCAGCTCCAGAGATCTATTTGGAGTTAGAGGCATTAGAATTTGATAACTAGGGGCAACGGGATGGCTTAGTTGGTTAAATGGCTGTCTTTGGCTTGGGTCATGATCCTGAAGTCCTGGGATCGAGCCCCACATTGGGCTCCCTGCTCAGCGGAGAGCCTGCATCTTCACCCTCTGCCCCTCACCCTGCTTGTGCTCTCTCTTTTTCTCTCTAATAAAGAAGTAAAATCTTTAAAAAAAAAAAAAAAAAAAAAAGATAACTAATGGAGAGAACAAGAGAAATAGTCCTAAGTGCCTGGCTTGCGTAACAAGACAATAGGGATAACATAGGTCAAACTAAAGAGCCGGTAGAGTAAAGCTAATGAGTTTGGTTTTATATTTGTTAGCTTTGCATCACTTGAGAGTGTGTTGGGGTAGGGTAGATGTCAGAGAGCCATTTGGAAATCGTCCAGAGCTCAGAGGTCTGAGCTGAAGTGGATTTGAAAATGAGGAAGATGGCATTGGTGCAGAGGAAAGACTACTCTGGGGCAGACTTGCCTGGCCATAAATTCTCTGCGTCCACATGTGCTGTGTGGCCTGGAAATTTTCTCATAATTCCCTCTCTTGGCCTCAGTTTCTTCAATAGTGAAGATAATAGCTACCTTGCAGATTTGATGGAGGGATTAGAGAAATGTATATAAAATGCTTAGTGCATTACTTGATAATAGTGTGGACACCATAGGTCAGCTAGATAGCTAGGGAGTATAGATTATTTCTTTCAACTCCTTTTTTTGTTCAATTCATATTCCCAGTTCTGTATCAGCTACTGGGAATATATGGGTGAACAAGTTTGAAATGTCTCCAAGGTATGGATATTCTAAAGTCAAAAGATGTTGGGGCACCTGGTGACTCATTTAGTTAAGTGTCTGACTCTTGATCTCAGCTCAGATACTGATCTCAGGGTCATGAGTTCTAGCCCCTCCACACCCAGTGTGGAGCCTACTTAAAAAAAAAGAGAGAGAGAGAAATAAACCAATGTCATAAAGTCAAAGATGTTGAAGATGCTGTCAGTCATTCATAAATATTTCATAAATATGTGCTAGGCATTACAAGTGTTAGGTAAGAGTGATGGACAGATAGGCAAGGCCTGTGCTCTCAGGGAGCAATCTTTTCAGTGGGGGAAGAAAAATACAAAAATTGTGATTTGCTGGAAGAAATTAAAACAATTGTGGGACTATATTTGATTAATGATGAAGAATCACCTGTCTTAAAAGGTAACATTTAAATTAAGGTGAATGTTAGGAAGGAGCTAGCTGGTGCTGAGATCTAACAAAGTACTCTAGGCCCCACGGTAGGGATGAGGCTTGGATGTTACAGGAACAGAGACACCAGTATGTGGTAAGTCATAGCCTCAAGGATGTGTTTGGAATATAGACCTGTTTTGCCCTCTGGACCAGGCTCTACTAGTAGATCTGTTTGATTTGGTGTTTCTTACCGAAACACCAAATGTGTTCAGGTGGGGTCTGTAACTTCCCGTTGCTTTCCACTTAACAGTCCTGTTGTCTGACAGTCTTTGTGCCTGAAAGCATTTGAGTTTGAGATCCCTGCTTAAGAGAGTGTAAGATGTATGGTACGTGACAGAAGGTCTGAGATCAGAATCCTGGGTATCCCTACTATGTAAGGAACACATAGAGGAAAAAGATATCAAGTAAGATATAGAAGTCCTAGTTTGGATTCTTCTAAGACACTTGGCTGTGAAGGGGAGGCGAGAAAGTGGTGGCAGGAAGTATAACTGAAGGATGGGAACAGGTTTCCTACTTCCTCCATCTTAATATGGGATGGTTTTGAACATATTTATAGAAATCCAGAAAATGAAATAGAAATACTAAAAAGAAAATGCTGGGATATGATCTGAGAGAAGGGTGCTTATATGATAGTTGGTGCTAAATTTGCTGTGTATTATACATAGTTTGGAGACATTCAGGAAATTTATTGAGAATCTACTCTGGACAAGTCCCTGCTTAGGTAGAAATTCAGTGGTAAAATAGGCCAAGTCCTTGCCCTCATGAAGCTTACATTCTAATATGGAGAAAAAACAGTTAAACAGTTGAATTATATAGCATACTGGATGGTGGTCAGCACCACAGTAAAAAGAAAATAGGGTAAGGAAGTAGGAGTCGATGAGGAGGTTGGTGAGGGAGACCAGACAGGTAAGTGGACTTTTATCAAGACCTGAAAAAAGTGAAGGGGCAAGGTGTGAGGCTATCTGGGGCATCAGTGCGCTGGGTAGAGGTTAGAGCCAGGGCACAGTCCCTTCAGGCCGGTGCTCTGGCACGTTGTGGGGATAGCAGGGAGGTGAGGATGGAGCAAGCAAGGGACAAGGGCAGTAGGAGATGAGATCGGATTATTCAGCCCCTTGTTGGCTATTGGAAGCATTGACTTTTAGTCTGAACGAGGTGGGAAACCCGTGGAGGGTTTTGAGCTAAGGGGTGACAATATTTGACTTATTTAACAGGGATAATTTTAGTGTGTGCAGAATAGACTAAGGGAGGAAGAGTGGAGGTGTGGAGATAGTTGTAAGTCTCTTATAGTGAGTATCCAGGCAGGAGGTGGTGGTGGCTTGACCAAGGCGGTAGCAGTGGAAGTAGTGAGAAAGTACAGGTTCTGGTTATATTATCAGGTACAGACATCAGGGTTTGCTTAGGGATTGCTTTTAGTGTGTGTTTGGGGGAAGGGTGGTAGTTAGTAATCTATGGTTTTTGGTTTTAGCAACTAGAGAATGGAATTGTCATTTTCTCTGTGGAGAACTCTGAAAATCAAGCAGGCTTTCTTGAAGGGGTTGGAATGAGATCACATCAAAATTCAGGTGTAGGAGTCTATTAGATATCTAAGTGAAAATGTCTAGAAGGTAGTTGCATATCTGAGATTCAGGGGAGAGGCCCAGACTGGAGATAGAAGTTTCATGTTGTATTTAAAACTGAAGCTGAGGGCAATCACCCAGAGAGGGAGAGTCCGTCGAAGGGATCCAGGAGCATGCCCTGAAACCCTCACTGTGTGGAGGTCTAGGAGATGAGGAACCAGTCAAGGAGAAGGAAAAGAAGCAGCTGGGGAGGTTGGAGAACCCAGACAGTTGTGTCTTGGAAAACAGTGAAGAAAGTAGCTCTTTGAGGAAGGAGTACAAATTCCATATGGGCATGTGCTCTCTCTGTCTCTCTCTCTCTCTGTGTCTCTCTGTCTCTCTCTCATGAATAAATGAATAAAATCTTTAAAAAATTCCATATGGTTAGGTCAAAGAAAACGGGACTGAAAATTGACTGTGGGATTATGGGGTTTGGCAATAGGGAGCTCAGTGGTGATGGTGACAAGCATTTGGATGGAGTGGTGGGACAAGAGCCAGCTTGGAGTGGGCCCAGGAGATGACAGGAGTGGACTTAGATGCCTATAGTGATTCCTTTTTGTATCCCTTTTGGTAAAGGGAGTGTAGAGAGAATGAGGAACAGGGAATGAGAGAGGGGAAGGCTATTTAAAAGATGAGGAACTACCGCATGCTGGTGGAAGTGGCTGCACAGAGATTTGACAGTAGTTAGGAGGAGGGCCAGTTGCTGGAATGGATGTCGCTGCATTGGTGACAGGGGTGGGATCAATGGGAGGTGGAGGGGGGAGCTTCCAAGGGGAGCATGGATATTTCAGAGTCAAATAAGATTTATAGCTCTCTCTGTTGTCTTACAACATTTTCTACTTTATAGAGTAATTAAGTTAGCCCAGTTCCTCTAAAACCTATACTTGGGAGCATCTGTCATTGGCCCCAGCCTAGTCCATCATTGTCCTCTATCTCACCAGTTGTGGTAGCTCTTTGAATATCCTTCCAGGTGTTAGTCCCTCTCCCTTTCTCTGCTAGGGTCAGTCCTTCCCTGGGTTGTAGAATACAGTCCGTACTTCCTAATATACCTTTTAAGGTCTTTAGAATCAGACTCCATGGTGTCATTCACCGTGTTATTTTGTACATCCAGCCATACTGCCAGAACATGTTGGAGCACTTGGCTATTGCCACCACCCACTTAGTGCTTAGAGCGGATTTTGGAATCAGACCTGGGTTTGAATTTTACTAATTGTGCAATATTGAGTAAATTTAGCTAATTTAGTCTGTTTGTTTCTTCATAAAATGGGATAAATGAGTTAAGGTAGTGGGTATGCAGTAAATCTTAATTCTCTTCTACCTTTGCTCATGTTTATTTGTCATTGTTAAAAGACCTCTCATGTCATACTTGGCCTATAAAAGTTCTCTCTCTCTCTTTTTTTTTTTTTTTTTTTAAGATTTTATTTATTCATGACAGACCCAGAGAGAGAGGCAGAGACACAGGCAGAGGGAGAAGCAGGCTCCATGCACGGAGCCTGACGTGGGACTTGATCCCGGGTCTCCCGGATCACACCCTGGGCTGAAGGCAGTGCTAAACTGCTGGGCCACCAGGGCTGCCCAGTTCTACTCATTTTTGAATGAGCAAGGCCAATACCCATTTATTGAGCCTTTTGTGATTAAATTTTTTACTGAGTTCCATATAGCCCTTACGTGATAAACACTCTGAAACATTTCAAAGATTACATATCCTAAGTACTGTGATCAGGGTTAAGTAGAACCAATGTAGGCTGGGGGAATCTCTCAATAATACAGATTCAGTGCCGGTGTTTTCTAGAGTTAGTCCTTTGTATACCAGGCTGACCATTTTTGCCTGGTCTGTGTGCCAGCTATACTTTATTTAACTTACATTTTTCCTTCAGTGGACTTCTTTTTAAACTAATATTTACTCATCCTTAACAATATCTGAAATCAGGAGCTAGATTTTGCTGGTTCACTTTTTTTTCTATTCTGTGTTAGAATGAGTACCTCATTCTAGGTAGACTTTTAAGTTCATCCTGAAATCATCTGTATGTTCTTCAGTGTTGGGTCTTCTTTGTTTCTTTACTACATAAGTGTGGCAATTGATATTCTTTACTATAGCAAACCAGGAGCAAATTAAGCTGTGTTGTATTTTGTTATGTTTATTTATATAATTATAAAAATTATTATTTATTATTTATATAATTATAAAAAGATAGTTTGGCATTTATAGTCTCAGCTATGAAGTAGCAAAGTATTCTGGAAATTACTTTACCTCTCAAGGCTTGCTGATTTTATCCCCTTTGTGCTGTTCCAAAAAAAAAAATGATTTTCCCCTAAGATTTATTAGCTTTCTAAGATTTATGAAACTTTTAATCATTTGAAAAGGTTTTGTAGTAATATTTGATTTTTTAAAAAAACTTACTATTTCAGTGAGATGGAAAATTTTCGAGGAATAGCCGAAGAGTCGATTCCAAGCTTTTTAACCAACTCATTACTTGGTAATAGTGAGATTTTGGAAAATGTCACTCTTTCTTCAAATCTTGGCTTGCCTGTTGCCGTTTCAACACTTGCCAGGAATAGATCCGGCACTGACAACAGGTAAGAATTGCTTGAACAGATGGCTTTTTGGTAAAATCTAGAAAGCCTGTAACATTGATACTTCTGTAAAAATTTCTCAGGCAAGGGGGTACCTGGGTGGCTCGATTGGTTAAGTGTCCAACTTTTGGTTTCAGCTCAGGTCATGATCTCAGGATCCTGGGATTGAGCCCCGTGTTGGGCTCCACACTCAGTGGGGAGTCATCTTGGGGATTCTCTCCTTCTCCCCTTCACCCCTGCTTGCTTGCACTGGTACATGTGTGTATATTCTCTCTCTCTCTCTTTCTCTCAAATAAGTGAATTTAAAAAAATTTGTCCGCCAAGCTTGAGCTTTTGCTTTATGTATATTGTATATATATGATCTCTCTATATACATGTATATCATATATATTCATGTATATAGTTATTGTAAAAGATTTCATGTTTCTCTATTCCATTGCTTTAATCTGTAGTGGGTGGGTGGATTTGGAACTGAGTACCAGTGACCTTTTGGTCTGCTAATTGTTTTCTCTGTTCATAGTGTTTGGATTTTGTATTAGTTCAGTCTTATTGGTGGCTAGTAATTTGAGTTGCATCTCCATATATGATGTGCACAGTTCATCCATCTTGTATGATGTGTAAAGTTTGCTCATACTTAAATAATCTAACTACTTTTCTGTCTTCCTTTCAACCTAAACATTTGGTAAGAAGCATTGTCTTTATCTTTGGAATGAAGGAGTTAACTCTAAAAACTTTTAGCTTTGAGGTTTCTGTGACTTTTGTTTAATACATTTCATTCCTGATACATAGATTTTCAGTGCTTTGCACATGAGATGATGGTTTTGAACACCGAGGGCCCTGTGTTTTTATCCACTAGTAGTTGGTTTTATAGTCAAGTGGCCCTAATGTCATGGTGAATTTTAAATATGTATTATTTAATCATTAACAAATTTTTTTGTGTGTAGGTATCCTGATACAGAGGCTTCTTATTTAGTAGAAGGGAGGTTTTCTGTTCCATCTGAGTCCTCTCCCAGTAGCCAGAGTGAAGCTGAACCAAGAGAGAAGTTACACCTTAGCTTTCAGGATGATGAGTAAGTTCATATCTTGTTTTTTTACCATGTTAAAAGTAGGTCTTAATCTTACGGGGAATGAAAGTGTGACTGTGTCTCTGAATAATTCTAAATATAAGAATCTTGAAGAGTTTTCTTTTTATGATCTTGATCAAAAACCTTTTTTAGCTTTTCAGAATATTTTTCTCATTCCAAAAGTAATAGAAGCTCATTTTATTTTTATTTTTATTTTTTTAGAAGCTCATTTTAAAAAGCAGAAAATACAGAGACCTATCAGGAAGACAATAAGTCTGTAATCTTATTAACTAGAAAATAGTCTTCAGGCACCTGACTGGCTTAGTCCATAGAGCATGCAACTCTTGATCTCAGGGTTTTGAGGCCCATGTTGGGTGTAGAGATTACTTAAATATAAGATCTTAAAAAAATGAGAGAATAGTCATTGATTATCTATAGTCCCAGTCTGCTTTCTTTTTTTTTTTAAGATTTTATTTTATTAGAGTGAAAACAGGAGCAGGAGAGGGGCAGAGGGACAAGAAACAGATGCCCTGCTCAGTGCCAGGCCTGAAATGGGTTCATGATCCCATGAACTTTATGCTCCCACTAAAAGATGTACATGAGCATGCCTACTTCTTGGAGCCCTCCCTAGCATTTGGTAGTATTTTTATTCCTTGCTTTTAGAAGTAAAAAAATTGGTACACATGCATAAATGCATAGAAGAAAATCTGGAAGGCTGTACACCAAAATGTAAATAAATGGTAGTTATCTCTTGCTGGTGGTATTTTAGGCATTCTAAAGTTTTCTTTGTTTGAATTCATAATGGAGTGTTTATGGAATTGAACATACTTTAATGTTTATTCATTACTTACAGTTTTGTTGTGAATTTGCTTCTTGGTAACATTTGGATGCTTTCTGTATATTAAAGATGTTAACTCTTTGAAAACTCATTGATTCCATGTGTATTTTTGACCGAATACCTACTGTGTGCTGGTACTTCTCTAAGTACTTGAGAAATACTGGAACAGATGTTAAACAAAAAGACATTAAAAATGTATCCGTTTTATAGTATACTTGAAGGGAAAAGTGCTAGAAAAGAACGTGATAAGGAGGATAATTCAGTGAGCTGAAGGGAGTGGTCAGCATGGGCCTCATTGAGGAGGTGTAAAATATGAGCAAAGACTTGAAGGAGGCCTACGGCACCTGGGTGGCTTAGTCAGTTAAGCCTCTGCCTTTGGCTTGGGTCATGATCCCAGGGTCCTGGGACTGAGTCCTGCATGGGCTCCCTGCTCCACATTGGGACTGCTTCTCCCTCTCCCTCTGCTGCTCCCCCTGCTTTTGTATACTCACTCTCTCCCTCTCTCTCAAATAAATAAAATGTTAAAAAGACTTGAAGGAGACAGCCATGTAGACGGTAGGATGAAGAGGATTTTAGGTGGAGGCTGCACTAAGGTAGGAGCATACCTGTGTTCAAATAGCAGAAAGGAGGCTGCCATGGAGTGAGCAAGGATTTTGAAAGGTGGAAACCATTAGAGGGTTATGTCTTCAAAGGTTCACTCTGGCTACAGTAGAGTAAATAGATTGATCGGAGGTAAACCTGTTAGCAGAAAGACCACTTAGGAGGCTAGATTATCAAAGGGGTGGGGTAGGTAGAGAGGAGCACCAGGGCGCCATGTTGGGGCACTTCCATGTTTAGTTGGGAGAGGAGGGATGGATATAGAGATTGAGGATTAGCAGCTGGAGCCAGGAAGAAAACTGTCTCAGAAGCCACAGAAAAAACTTATGTAAAAGAAGAGACAGGATCCAATGTGCTCAATAAAATGAGGTCTAGGATGTGACAATTGGAGTTAGTGTAGGTTAGGTTGTTGGTAATCCTGACAAGCGGTTTTGGTGGAAGGAGGAAGAGGCATAGTAGCGTAGGAGAGTGAGTTTAGGAGCGAATGGGGGTGAGTATTCGAGATGGTGAGTTTGCTGCCAAATGGGTCTTTTGTGGTGGGAGAAGTTACTGCATGTTTACATGGTCATAGGAATGATCTGGAAAAGGAAAATCTGATTATGTAAAAGAAGGGAATTGGTGGAGCAACACCTTTACAAAAATAGGAGAAGCGGGGATCCAATGTGCTGTGGAAGGAAATGACTATAGAGGGAGGACTGTGGATAATTTCTCTGTGTTAGCAGGTGGGAAGGCAGAATGTGTGGGTGCATGTTGTGCTAAGAAGCTGGGAAAGTTGCCTTTTCAGGGTTCAGGGTCTCTGCAGTAGGAGCCATGACATCCACTCAGGGTAGAGGAGAAGGGAGGTGTAGATGGTCATGGACCTGTAGAAGAGTGAGCAGAGAGGGAAATAGTGGCATGTCAGCATGAGGAGTCAGTCCCACTTGAGGGTCATGTCATGGGTCTAGTGTGATTGTGATGTTTTCTCCAACCCCATTCAGCTGTAGGGGTCGCTGGCAAGGTACGAGGAGAGAGCTGGCTTTAACTAGTCTTGTGGTTTGATGAAAGCAGTGAGGGATGAGGAAGTTGAGGGTGTGTGAAGATAAGCAGAGCTGTCACAGTGTGCACTACCTTAAACTGTTTCGTTAGTGTCATTATTTTTTCCCAGTTTGAGCTAATGTGTTTTATTTGTGAATAGTCTTTTACATTTTTGTATGCTGAATATGGGCACCAAAGAACCTGTAAAAGTTATCTTTTTCAATTGAATGTGCACAAATAAAAGTTTGCAAAAGAAAAAAAAAAAAGGTTAAGGAAGAGGCAAGGATAGCAGAAGGGCAAGGGAGTGTGAGATGTGGTTGTAGGAGTGGATTGGGGGCTTGGGTTGCATCAAAGGATTACAGAGTTGAGGTATTAAGGCAGATGACATAAGGGGGTCATAGGTGACTCCCAAGCTAGGGGGCTTTAGTAAAGGTGATCTGGGGTGATATGTACTAAGGGGACATGCTGATGGAGACCCATATTCCATCTCCATGCCCAGTGATTCCAAGGCTGTGGGAGAGATGGACAGTCTCCATTTGCCAGTGTTTAAGGGGGTCATTGTCCTCATAGGACAGCCTAATTTTTCCTGGAGAGATGAAGTGAAAGGGACTTCAAATGTCAGCAGTAAGGAGTCCTGGGCTTGGTGAAGGGCATCATGAAGTTGGTCCCACCAAACTGATGTTGGCAATGAGACAGGAGACATGGTGGAGACAGGAGGAGAATATTGGAAGTAACCTCTTCACTCTTTGATGCGGACTAGGAGATCTGGGACGTGGTCTTGTCTCTTGCTGTTAATGGAAGATAAGAGACCTGGTAGGGTGGCCTAGATGCTCTGTACTGGTGGCCTCACTCTAGACTTTCATTGGGTAGAGGCAAGTGCTTTGGGGCTATTCCTTGCCTGCATTGAGTAGTCTGAAGATTGGGGTTGTTAGTCTGAGAGCCAGCACTTCCTGTGGCTGCTGTCATGGTGGGTGCACAGCCTGCAGAGGCATGTTCTTAGTCCCTATGTGAAGGATGGCTTCTGTGGCTCCTTCTGGGGGAGGCTGGAATTTATGTTTTAATAATACCCTTATTCTAACTTTGGAATCAGTGAATATTTTAGCTGAGGATAGGATTCAAAGATGAAAGTAACTTTCACAAATATAAAAAAACCTTCGCAAAATTTTGAAGGCATTGTTACATAGTGTGAGAAGCCTGATGTCATTTTGGTACTTGACCATTTGTAAATAATTTTTTTCTCCCTGGAAATTCTCAGAATCTTTCTGAGTCTGGGTGGTTATGCCCCACCTCAACTAAATGCTAATTGGCATCAATCCTGATATATATATTTTAAGATTTTATTTATTCATGAGAGACCCAGAGAGAGAGGCAGAGACACAGGCAGAGGGAGAAGCAGGCTCCTCTGAGGGAGCCCAATGTGGGATCGATCCAGGATCCCAGGATCACGACCTGAGCCGAAGGCAGAGCTTAACCACTGAGCCAGTTAGGCTTCCCCAATCTAGAGATTTGTGTCCTTTCATTCTAGATAATTATTATTACTGTGGTAATTTTTTATTTTTCTTTATGAGATTATGGTTTTGGATTGCATGGGTTGGTCTATTTCTATTGTTTTTTTCCCTTTTTTATTTTATTTTTTTAAATATATATATATTTTTATTGAAGTTCGATTTGCCAACATATAACACCCAGTGCTCATCCATCAAGTGCCCCCCTCACTGCCCGTCACCCCATCCCCCTTCCTACCTCCCCTTCCACCACCCCTTATTCGTTTCCCAGAGTTAGGAGTCTCTCATGTTTTGTCACCCTAATTTTTCCCCACTCATTTTGTCCTTCCCGTATAATCCCTTTCACAATTTTTTATATTCCCCGTATGAATGAAACCACATAATGATTGGTTTGGTTTTGTTTCAGTGCAAATAGACAATGTTCTAAATAAAGTTCCTAATTTATTTTTCCCTACCCTTCTATTAAATCATTTGACAGTCATAATTTTGAGAGCTCTTTTTTCTGGTCTTTTTTTTATTATTTTAATTTTATTTTTTATAATGGCTCCTTTTTGTGGATGTAATAGCTACTTAAATGTTTTCTGAGAATTCTAATTGAGATTTTTTGAAGTTCTATAAATTATTATTGTCTCTGGGATTGTTTACTTTGTTCATCTTTATTTTTATCCTCCAAGCTGCTGCTTCTCTGTCATTTGATTTATGGCTGTCTCTTAGGTTGCTAGTGCAGGCTCGCAGGTATCCGGGTTTCATTTCTGTTAGGTCCTCATGTGAGCTGGGCAGTTTTCCTGGATGGCTTCATCTTAGGGTGAGCAGGCTGAGGAGCCTTCCATTCATGCTAGGTGTTTAATGCTGCTATCACCACCATAGTTTCACTCTGCACAGCCAGTTCTGTGCCTTTTCTGGCAAAGAACCTTCCTGGGTGTGTAGCATCATGTTGACTCTGCTGTTTTGTTTGTATGGGTTGGGGAGCAGGAGTGAAATATTGCCCAGCATGGGCATCTGACATACTTAAACTCAGCCTCTCCCTCTGGACTCCCTTCTGCCTTCTCTTCTACTGTAGTCAGGAAACATTTCTGCAGTTCTTCCTAGCAAATTTGTTTTCTGCTTCCAGGCCCTTTTGTTCTTGTTCTGGGCCACAACTTTCATTTCTTCTACATACCCCATCTGCTTTTCAGATTTTAGAATCTGAGGTAAGCTTGGCTAGGATTGGTGGCTCTCATCCAGATGGCTTCACTTTTATAGATGTCCTTACTGTCATTTTCATGCACTCCTAGAAGTTACTTTTGTCACTTTTTTAAAAGATTTTATTTATTCATTCTTGAGAGACACAGAGAGAGGCAGAGGGAGAAGCAGGCTCCCTGCAGGGACTCCGGGATCATGCCCTGAGCCAAAGGCAGACGTTCAACTGCTGAGCCACCCAGGCATCCCACTTTTGTCACTTTTACTTGAAGGTTATTTTACCTAATATTTGACTTAGTTTGAAGAATTTTGATGGGCTAATGAAAATAAGTGATAGATATGTATAGTTTTGAGGAAGTGGATTTAGGGGGAGGTGGTTAATATAACTGGCTGAGTTATCATAAAGTTCTAATGGTCACACTACAGTTGACCCTTGAACTGCATGGGTCCACTTACATGCAGATCTGTTTCAATAAATATGTTGTACTATAAATGTATTTTCTTTATAATTTTCTTAATACATTTTCTTTTCTCTAACTTTATTATAAGAATATTGTATATAATACATATACAAAGTGTGGGTTAATTGCATATATTACATGTAAGGCCTCTAGTTAACAGTAGTTGAATTCAGTAGTTAAGTTTTGGGGGAGTCAAAAGTTAGACATGGATTTCTAATTATGCAGGAGGTCGCTGTGTTCCTAACCCCCATCTTGTTCAAGGGTAAAGCGCACATGCTCTTCTTGGAGTGAGGGGGCCTTTAAAATATAAAATTAACCTAAATGTCATGACTTGTTTTTTTATTTCATGTCACCATCTTGCCTTCCCCACCACCTTTTTTTTTTTTTTCGTATGACACATAGGGATTTTTATGATCTTTCTTTTCCCCTTCAGATTCTTTTTATTTATTTGAAATATAATTGATACATAACCTTGTTAGTTTTAGTTGTACAGTGTAATGATTCAATACTTGTATATACTATGAAATGATCGACACAAGTCCAGTTAATATCTGTCACCTTACATAATTATAGAAATTTTTTTTTCTTGTGATGAGAACTCTTTAGATTTACTCTCTTAAGAACTTTCAAATTTGCAATACAGTGTTATTACCTGTAGTCACCATGCTATACATTATATCCACATGACTTAGTTATATCTGAAAGTTTGTACCTTTTGACTCTCTTTACCCATTTCTCTTGCCCCTGGTCCCCCACCTCTGGGAACCATTAATCTATTTTCTGTAGCTATAAGCTTAGCTTTTTGTTTTTATTTTTAGGTTTTACATATAAATGAGATTATGTGGTATTTGTCTTTCTCTTATTGTAACACCCTTAAAATCCATCCATGTTATTACAAATGGCAAGACTTCCTTCTTTTTTTTTTTATGGCTGAATAGTACCCCATTATGTATATATACAACATTTTTTTCATTCATCTATCAGTGGACACTTAGGTTGTTTCCGTCTTGATTATTGTAAATAATGCTGCAGTGTGGGGATCCCTGGGTGGCTCAGCGGTTTAGCGCCTGCCTTTGGCCCAGGAGGCGATCCTGGAGTCCCGGGATCGAGTCCCGCATCGGGCTCCCGGCCTGGAGCCTGCTTCTCCCTCCTCCTGTGTCTCTGCCTCTCTCTCTCTCTCTCTATGTCTATCATATGTAAATAAATAAATAAATAAATAAATAAATAAATAAATAAATCTTTAAAAAAAATAATGCTGCAGTGAACATGGGTACCATATATCTTTTTGAGTTAGTATTTTAGTTTTCTTTGGATAAATACCCTAAAGTGGGATTGCTGGATCATGTGGTAGTTTTATTTTTAATTTTTAAAGAACCTCCATTTGTTTTCCATAGTGACTGCACATTCCCAGTGTACATTTCCCCCAGCAGTGCACATCCTCACGAACACTTGTTATTTCTTGTCTTTTTTTCGTTTTTTAAAGATTTTATTTATTTGTTCATGAGAGAGACAGTGACGCAGAGACACAGGCAGAGGGAGAAGCAGGCTCCCTGTGGGGAGCCCTTTGCGGGACTCCATCCCAGGACTCTGGGATCACGACCTGAGCCAAAGGCAGACGCTCAACCACTGAGCCACCCAGGTGTCTCTATTTCTTGTTTTTTAATAAGAGTTACTATAGGGTGCCTGGTTGGCTCAAGTCAGTTAAGCATCTGCCTTCTGCTTGGGTCATGACCCTGGGGCCCTAGAATTAAGCCTCCATGTCATTGTGCTCCCTGCTGAGTGGGGAGCCTGCTTCTTCTCCCTCTGCCTGCACTCTGCCTGCTTGTGTTCCCTCTTTCAGTTAAATAAATAAAATATTTAAAAAAAGTTATTATAACAGGTACTAGGTGATGTCTCATTGTGGTACTGATTTCCATTTCCTTGATGATTAGTGATGCTGAAGATCTTTTCCTGTACCTGTTGGTTATCTGTATGTCTTTGGAAAAATATTTTCAAATCCACCCATTTTTTAATCATATTGTTTGCTTGTTTTTTTGTTTTTTGTTGTTGTTGTTGTTGTTGAGTTGTAGGAGTTCTTTATATATTTTGGATATTATCCCTTTATTAGATATGATTTACAGATCTTTTCTCCCATGCTGTAGATTACCCTTTCATTTTGTCAGTTTCTTTGTTGTACATACCCCCCCCCCCCACCTCTTTTTCTCTCTTCTCTATCATACAACTTTGTATCCATTTATAGTCTTTCCACCTATCCCTACCTTCTGTGTTACTCAGCTTCTGTTTGGGATGAAACTTTTCTTTATCCACCTGTGAATGCACCTTTGGATTGAGCTGTTGGTGGTGGCTTTCTGTGTATTATAGTCCCAATACAGAGATGGAGAAACTGGGAGGTAAATTAGAGTGGGGAGTTGCCTCAGCACAGAGGGTTAGCACTTGGAATATGTGGGAGGACTGTCTTCTTTTCATCCATCATAGTCAGATTTAAGCCTGGCCCTAGGTATCAGTGTGTCAGATGATGAATTTATTACATCTAGAGGGCTTTCTTTAAAAAGCTTATCATACTCCTCCTCTTGCTGGTCAAAGGCTTTGGAGCTGCATTAGACCCAAAAGCTTTTGCAGAAGATTGGGAGGAAAATTGCCTTTAAGGAAAAACATTGTCATCCATATATAAAACAACAAAGATACAAAAATGGGGACAGGCCAGTGGCAGGTGCTAAAAGTAAAACTTGTAAAACATTTAGTAATTCAGAGAATCTGCTTCTTGGCAAATATGCTCATATCCTTTTAAGTCTATTGTTTTTAGAAAGCTGAGTTTTTCTCCATGTGTGATAGATTCAGAGATACTTAGGAAAGAAAAAAAGCTTTTTATCACTTGAAAGGCAGAATAGCAATGTGATGATGTATTTGATTTTGGTAGACTGTGTATCTCTGGATCCAAAATGGTGTCCAGTTCCCAGGGCCCCTGCAGTGGAGCCAATTTCAGTTTCTGGGTGGTCCTAGAAATTTTTCTTTTCACTGTATTCATTTTTTTTCTTTTTCAGAGATTAAATACATAACTGGCTAATCAATATTTTATTTGTTCTATTTTCTGATAAGTTCTGTCTCTAAGAAAAAAAATCCTATAGAAGGTCAACATTTGTCAGATGCTGCTCTTGGAGAGTCTTCTTTGCAAAGTGATATAACAAGAACAGGAGAGGAGCAAGCTACAACTGCAAAACCCTTGCAGAGCCAAGATCCTTATGATAGGATTTCACCACTGGAACAAGTGCAAGGTACTGAACTTGCAGAAATTACTTCCTAATGTATATATTTAAATTTCCTTTCTCATTTGTCTATCTTTGGTGTTTATCTTAAGCTATGATATGGTAAACTGAAAACACTTACAGTTTGGCAATTACCTGTTAATATTTTTACAGGAAAAAGTCTCTTGGGTAATCTTCTAATTGTCTTCACTGATTAAGCTGAAAGCTCCTTTCCTTTGGAAACCATGCTGTCAGGTGGCCACAGCACACATTGTGTTCAAGACATATCTTTCACATCCTCACCCCACCAATCAATTTATATTACTACTAGTCATTTTTGTTCCTAAATTTAATTTTATAGAAGTTCATGAATTATAAATTCTAAAAAAATTGTTTATAAGAAACCCAGGTTGAATACTTTGGAGTCATTTGAACAATTGCTATCAAATTGGATCTGGCAAAGAAACTATAAAAATAGGGACTCCTGGATGGCTCAGTGGTTGAGCATCTGCCTTTGGCTCAGGGCGTGACTTTGGGGTCCCGGGATTGAGTTCTGCATCAGGCTCCTTGCATGGAACTGCTTCTCCCTCTATGTCTCTGTCTCTTTCTCTGTGTCTCTCATGAATACATAAAATCTACTAAAAAAAGAAACTACGGGAATGAGGGGAAAATGTAAATTGTAAAAAAAAAAAAACCTTTCTGATTGCTTCTAAGTACTCTATGTTCTCTTTGTCAGAGAAATTAAAGCTAGGTATTTTAAACTATGTATTGTATTTTTATGTAGTGAAGATTCCATGTCATTCCAAACTTTGTGGTTCAGTACTTAAGCCCATATTATAGGATTGATGAGTGGAAGGTACTTTTGTATGTTTGTTAAAAATCTTTTTTTTTTTTTTTTAAGATTTTATTTATTTATTCATGAGAGAGGCAGAGACATAGGCAGAGGGAGAAGCAGGCTCCATGCAGGAAGCCCAATGTGGGACTCGATCCTGGGACTCCAGGATCACGCCCTGAGCCAAAGGCAGATGCTCAACCACTGAGCCACCCAGGCATCCCTGTTTGTTAAAAATCTTAATGGGTGTTTGTATTTCTCTTGATGAAAAATGTCAAATATGTATGAACATAGTGAGAATGGCATTAATTCCTCACACTTAAAAACAACAAAAGAAAAAATTGGTAAATTAGACTTCATTGAAATTAAACTCTTGTGCCTCAAAAGACTTAAAAACAGTGAAGAGGCAGCACAAAGATGGAAGAGAATATTTGCAAATCACATATATGGTAAGGGACTGGCATCCAGAATACGTGTCTTACAATTCAATAAAACAAAAAGACCAAAAACCAATACTGTATAACGGACAAAGGATTTCAATGGACATTTGTCTAAAGTTGTAAAATGGCCAATGAACACATGAAATGATTTTCACATCTTTAGTCATCAGGGAAATACACATCAAAACCATGAGATAATTACTTTGCACCTACTATAATAGGGATAATCAAGGAGATGGAAAATAGCAAGTGTTGGTGAGGATATGGAGAAATTAAAACTCTAATCTGGTGCTGGTGGGCATGTAAAATGATGTAGTTGCTTTGAAAGTAGTTTGACAGTTCTTCAAAACTTTAAATGTAGCACTATCATATTAGCCAGCAGTTCTAGTACTAGGTGTATACCCAAGAGAAATGGGAAATATGTCCAACCAAATCCTTGAACATGAATATTCACCGCAGCAGTAATCACAATAGCAAAAGAGTGGGAACAACTCAAATTTCCATCAACTGATGACTGGATAAACAATATATAGTGTGTCCATACAGTGGAGTATTACTGAGCCATAAAAAGGAATGAAGTATTGATATGTACTGTAATATGGATGAATTTTGAAAACATTAAGCTAAGTGAAGGAAGACAGATACAAAAGGCCATGTGTTGGGCAGCCCCAGTGGCGCAGCAGTTTAGCGCTGCCTGCAGCCTGGAGTGTGATCTTGGAGACCCGGGATCGAGTCCCACATCGGGCTTCCTGCGTGGAGCCTGCTTCTCCCTCTTCTTGTGTCTCTGCCTCTCTCTCTCTCTCTCTCTCTCTCTCTCTCTCTCAATGAATGAATAAATGAATGAATGAATGAATAAATAAATCTTTAGAAAAAAAAAACCATGTGTTTTAAGACTCATTCACAGACATCTGTAGACTGAATCAACAAAATCCATAGAGTCAGTAGATTAGTGGTCCCCAGGGGAAGGGGAGAGGGGAGTGACTGCTAGTGGTACAGTGTTTCTTTCTGGAGTAATGAAAATAAAACCTTGAGAATATACTAAAAACCACTGAATTGTATGCTTTAGGGGGGTGGTGATTTCACGCTAGGCAAATTTTATTTCTTTAAAAAAATAACTCCTACTTACCCACAATGTCAGTTAGTATAAGATTTACTTCATACTTGCTTTATCCCTTCTGTTTTTTTTTATTACTTTTTTCTGGTATTTTAAAATTCCTAATTCATTTTATTCCTAGATATTTTAGTATGCACCTCTAAAAATACAGACATTTGCTTATATAACCACAGTTATTTTTTTTCTTTTTTTTTTTTTAAGAATTTATTTATTCACTCATGACAGACACAGAGAAAGAGGCAGAAACACAGGCAGAGGGAGAAGCAGGCTACATGCAGGGAGCTTGATGTGGGACTCGATCCCGGGTCTCCAGGATCACACCCTAGGCTGAAGGTGGTGCTAAACCACTGAGCCACTGGGGCTGCCCCCACAGTTCCGTTAATATTGCTAACATACTTAACAGTTCTTTTATTATCATATAGCACTCTAGTCCATATTCATTTTACTAATTATCAGGGTTGGTTTGCTTGGAGTCCAGAGAAGATTATCTTATGGTATATTATTTATTGTATGTCCTAAGTCAGTGCCTGTGAAAAAAGCTTGGTCAGTCACCTGTAGATTGTCTCATGATTTGTCATCCTGTAAATTGTCCCATGATTTGGATTTGTCTATATACTTAGGCATGGCTGTCATTTTTCTTGTTTTTCTTTTCCCTCTATAAAGCAAAAGTTAGCTTTAAAGTCTTGATTCATAGTCAAGTTTTTTTGGAGGGGAGGGTGGCACATGTATAATTTTTCATACTTCCCAACCCTGACAGTTTAACTGACCAGTGGTAAGTTCCTATACTATCATTTAAAAGTGCTCTATTCTGCTTAACGGGAAAATATGTTTAGTTCATTAATTTGATATTTTTAGGGATTGTTGGGTATTTAGTTGATAAAATAATTTTTTTCTCAAACAGATTCACCTGTTGATGTTTGTTTGCAATCATGGTTGAAGAATAAGGACAACAAGGTAATCTTTCATATGTTATCAATTTCTGGAGTGTTATTGAGAGAGTACAAGGTCCTGTTTCACAGATGCAGGTGTTAGATAGTAGTAATATTAGTTAAAGTCTTGTACTTTAAATAGCAGAAATCCATGTTACTGCTTCAAGTAACCAGGACATGAGAGCAGTCCTGGTCCAGGGTTCCATGTGTCATCAAGACTTTGCCACCTTTGCTCTACTTCACCCCTTGCTGGCTGCCTCTAGAATAATGGCTCTGGGAGGGAAAGGTTTCATGTATTTTATCTGTTTTCATGTATTTTATCTGTTTCATGTATTTTATCTTGGGTGCCTGGCACATGGTTGGTATTCAGTAATTGATTAAGAGGTATCTTCACTTGTGGGCAATCCAAGGCTACATTCTTAATATTCGTGATAAAAAAAGAAGACTGTGATCTTCCTTTGAGAGTAAATTAAAAAAAAAAAGAAAGAAAAGGATGACAACTATAATGAGCTCACTAGGGTCCTATGTTCTTCTCTATGTAAGTCACTGTTTCAAGGGGTAAGTTGGAATAAAATACTGTTTGTTGAGCCTGGACTCAGGCTGCTTCTGTGTGTGTTTACACACAGATTGGAGTGCAGCTGACAACCCCCCCAGGTCCACACGATGTAAAAAGAGATGAGCTCCTCAAAGGAAAAGATGCTTAGCAGAGCAATAGTTCGTGTCCAACACAAACCATTGGCAGGAATTTCAAGTCTGGAGTCTTGTATTTATATTTTATAAACAAAAAGGTCTAAAGAGTTATTTCTCTGTGCTACAGGTTGGCAATCTGTACCTTATTGTCCAAATCCGATCTGCCCATTTCTGTAAAGTTTTGTTGGAACACAGCCATACCCATTTGTTTCTTTTTTTTTTTTTTTTTTACCCATTTGTTTCTGTATTGTTTAGGGCTGCTTTGTGCTATGATAGCCGAGTTGAGAATTTGTGACAGAGGCTGTAAGGCAGACAAAACCCGAAATCTTGCTAGCTGACTCTACAGAAAATGTTTGCTGACCCCTGCTCTATACACTTGCTACTTGTATTAACAAACTTTCAAATTTGAGAGGTGCCTTTTAAAGGAAATTCAGGTGTACTCAAATTGAAGTTAAGTCAGAAAGCATGATTTCTTGAACATTTAGAATGCCATAGTTTCTCAAGGGAAAGAACATAACTTATCTTCATGGTAGGAAATTTGTTTTTTAGGATGGCTGAAGAATTGACTTCCAAAAAGTATTAAAAGCCACTGATAGGGGGATCCCTGGGTGGCGCAATGGTTTGGCGCCTGCCTTTGGCCCAGGGCGCGATCCTGGAGACCCGGGATCGAATCCCACATCGGGCTCCCGGTGCATGGAGCCTGCTTCTCCCTCTGCCTGTGTCTCTGCCTCTCTCTCTCTCTCTCTCTCTCTCTCTCTCTCTGTGACTATCATAAATAAATAAAAAATTTAAAAAAAAATAAATAAAAAATAAAAGCCACTGATAGTAAGGGAGGGACCATAACACTGGAAAGCAGCAAAGCAAGTATAGAAACATGAGATACTTGATAAAAGGGAGATGATAAAGTAAGAGCAAGAGGGGAAAAAAATGTTAGAAAACATAGACCAGAGGGAGCTATTACTGCATTTGACGTGTGTGTGTGTGTGTGTGTGTGTGTGTGTGTGTGTGTGTGTGTTGGTGAGCATAAATCTAATTTTAAAGATGGCAATGTCTGACATATATTTAATATGATTGTGAAATAAAATTGACACATAGAAGGCAATGTTCTCTTTTATTCTGGGCCTTGAATGCCCTTAATAAACTGCTGTGTGCCCTTAGGGTTATGTGGTCCCTGGGTTGAGGAACAGGAAACTCAGCAATGCCATCGTAAGTTGCAGAGTCCAACTTGGCTGTTACCTTCACTTCCTACCCCAAGCCTTGTATTGTTCAAATTCAGTTGGGTATTAGTATACTAACTATATGACTAGGTCTTTTGAGCTTGTGCATACAATATGAGATATTAAATTTTACTAATGTCTCAGTGAGTGGATCAGGAGAGGAAGGTGGCATGGGGTCAAGGAGAGTTACTGATACACATAAAACAGGTAGACCTTTGTTGCCTAAGTTGTGAATTACAAATACTGAGCACATTAGGGTCCTTTTTGCAACCTTGTACTGGCGTCTTCAGAGTAGTGAGTTTGCTTCTGTTACTTGCATTTTATTTCTTGTAGATTGTTGTTCCTCATGCTGGAAGACCTTTTGAAGACAAGAATCCACACAGTGACTTAAGCCACACTAGTTTATTAGAAAATGAGAGACTTCCATCACTGAGAAGCTTGGAGGATTCTTCTGGTACTGTAAAGTGACTTGTGTTTTCCTAGTCCTTACCTGGCTACGCCACATCTTCTACGTCTTTGTTTCAGTAGTTACTTTGCCAGCTTTTGATTTCTTTGTTTTCTCCTTTCACTGCTCCCTACCAGCACTCAGATGGCTGCTTCTGTTGAGTGATGTAACTTTTTAAGGTTTATTATGAAACCTGATATGATTATGCTCATCCCTCAGTTTGTTATCATTAGGATACAGAGTATAAAGCACTATATTAAAAAATTGGGGGTACAGTGAAATACTTGGCCTCTGAAAGGTCTGCCAAGTAAGAAAATTGATGCACAGCTAACCCTCTGACTACAGTAAGTGTTTCTCAACAGTACAATTTGTGCAGGAATCCTAGGAGGGTGACAAGTTCTGATTGAGGAAGGTATCTGTGAAGCTTTATTAAAAGGGGATGCAATTTTTCCTTTTTCTTGAAAATACCCATGATAGGCCTTAACATATATTTAGGAAGAGAAGTGTTTTTCAGGACTTCAATAAAGGCCCTAGGGTGGAGGCATTTTAGGCCATGATTGGAGAATAGCCAAACTCTTGTGGTTTTGTGTGGCATGTTTAAGTACTTGTAGAAGGCTATTTTGGGAAGTAAACTCAGAAGAGTAGGAAGGGACCAAATTAATGACAGGTTTGAAGGCCAGGCTGATGAGCTGAGTGGGATAAATAAAAATTATAAATTCAGAAAAAAAAAATTATAAATTCAGGATAGGTTTTGCTACCAAAGTTTTTAGGTATATTTGGATTATGGAATTGTGAATAAGGAATCATTAAATTCAGACAGATCTTTGTTTTAGTAGGCTAGGTTTTTAGAGGTGAAATACCTAAGTAAAAAATTATGAGCATTTTTAAGGCTCTTAATGCTGACTGCAAAATTATCCTCTTGAAAAGGCAGTGACAAATTACATTACTGTTACTTGTGCTTGAGAGTCCTAGTATTTATCCTGGCTTTGCTGGACTGGATGTTAGAACACTAAAAACCACTGGTAGTGTTTTGTTTATTTACAACTTTTTGGTTTTGATGGGAGTTGAGTAATTTTTTTCGTATCTCTTGGTATTCAACTTTGCTATATATTTTTTCCTTAGTTGCTTCTTTCTCAATATCAGGTATTGTTTGAAGTTTCATTTTATACTTAATCATTAACTCACCAAGAATATTTTTTTACTTCTCCTGTTACAGGCTTATCTGTCCCTTTTTGATAGTTACCCACTGGCACACTGTTTTCTAAGGACCTATACTTTTCCCACTGATCTTTGATGCCACATTCATTCTAACTTTTGCCATATGCCAGAATTTTTTTCTGTGCTATTCTCTCAAAGAAGATTAAATATTTAGTTTGTATTAGAAGGCTCATAATGATTTATAGACTGAAGTTATGAATAGTTTTTTCATTACATGGATGTTAAATTTACATGGACTGTTGACCCATGTGTTTTATTGACTTTTTTTTTTTAATTTTAATTCCAGTATAGTTAACATACAGTATTATATTACTTTCAGGTATGCAATAGAGTGATTTAATCAGTTTTGTGCCTTACTTCTGTTTATCATGAGAAGTGTGCTCTACATTACCTATTTCACGGCTTCCCACCACCCTTCCCTCTGGTGACCATCAGTTTGTTCTCTGGAATTAAAAGTCTGTTTCTCAGTTTGTCCCCCTTTCACTTTGTTTTCCCCTTAGCTTGTTTGTTTTGTTTTTAAATTTCACATAGGAATAGAGTCATATGGTAGTTCTTTCTGTGATTACCTTATTTCACTTAGCATAATAGATTCTAGCTTGATCAATGTTGTTCAAAATGGCAACATTTTATTCTTTTTTTATATTAATTTTTTTTTACAAAGGATTTTTATTATTTATTTGGGAGAAAGAGGCAGTGCAAGAAGGGGAAAGGGATAGAGGAAGAAGCAGACTCTCCACTGAGTAGGAGCCCAGTCAGATCATGACCTGAGTTGAAAGCAGATGCTTAACTACCTAAGCTACCTAAGTGGCCCAGGATTTTATTTTCTTTTATGGGTAGTATTCCTGTGGGTGTGTGGACCACATCTTTGGTATCCATTCATCAATGGATAGACACTTGAGCTGTTTCCATAGTTAGGCTATTGTAAATAATGAGGCAGTAAACATAGGGGTGTGCATATAGCCCTTTGAATTACTGTTTGTAAAAAAAAAAAAAATTACTATTTGTATATGTTTTGGGGTTTTCTTTGGGTTAAAATTTTTGCTTATATTTTTCTCATTTTTTTTAATTAAAGTTTTTTAAAAAATCAGCTAACTTACATATCGTATTATTAGTTTCAGAGGTAGAGTTCCGTGGTTTATCAGTCTTCTAGAACACCCAGTGCTCATTACATCATGTGCCCTCCTTAATGTTCATTACCCAGTTACCCTATTTCCCCCACCCCCACCCCTCCTCAGTTTGTTTCCTGTGATTAAGTCTCTTATAGTTTGTCTCCCTCTCTGATTTTGTCTTCATTTTTTCTCTCTTCTCCTATGATCCTCTGTTTTGTTAAATTCCACATATGAGTGAGATCATACGACAATTCTTTCTCTGATTGATTTATTTCACTCAGCGTAATATCCTCTAGATCCATCCATGTCTTTGCAAATGGCAAGATTTCAATTTTGATGAATGAGAAGGATTCCATTGTATGTACGTGTGTGTATGTATGTGTGTGTGTGTGTGTGTGTATATACACACACACCACATTTTTATACATTCATCTGTTGATGGACATCTGACATCTGGGCTCTTTCCATAGTTTGGCTATTGTGGATACTACTGCTATAAACATTGGGATGCAGGTGCCTCTTCAGATAACTACACTTTTATATTTGGGGTAAATACCTAGTGGTGCAATGGCAGGGTTTTAGGGTACCTCTTTTCCACTTTTTGAGGAACCTACACATTGTTTTCCAGAGTGGCTGCACCAGCTTGCATTCTCACCAACAGTGCAAGAGGGTTCCCCTTTCCCCACATCCTTGCCAATCTCTGTTGTTTCCTGACTTGTTAATTTTAGCCATTCTGACTGGTGAAAGGTGGTATCTCATTGTGGTTTTGATTTGTATTTCCCTGATGGCAAGTGATGTTGAGCATTTTTTCACGTGTCTGTTGGCCATGTGTCTGTCTGTCTTTGGAGAAATGCCTGTTCATGTCTTCCACCCATTGCTCAATTGGATTATTCTTTGGGTGTTGAGCTTGATAAGTTCTTCATAGATTTTGGATACTAGCCCTTTATCTGATAGGACATGTGCAAATATCTTTTCCCATTCTGTCGGTTGTCTTTTAATTTTTTATCTTGATGATAGCTCATTTTTGTCTTTGTTTCCCTTGCCTTTGGAGATGTATCTAGCAAAAAGTTGCAGTGGCCGATGTCTGTAGGAGTTGCTGCCTATGTCCTTTAGTATTTTGATGGATTTTTGTCTTTTTTTCATCAATTTTGAGTATTTTTTTGTACAGTGTAAGAAAGTGGTCCAGTGTTGTTGTTCTGCATGTGGCTGCCCAATTTTCCCAGCACCATTTGTTGAAGAGACTTTTTTCCATTAGATATTTTTTGCTGCTTTGTTGAAGATGATTGACCATAGAGTTGAGGCTCCATTTCTGTGTATGTTCTGGTCCATTGATCTTTGTGTCTGTGGTTGTGCCAATACCATACTGTCTTGATGATGAGAGCTCTGTAATACAGCTGGAAGTCTGGAATTCTGATGCCACCAGCTTTGGTTTTCTTTTTCAACATTCCTTTGGCTATTTGGGGTCTTTTCTATTTCCATACAAATTTTAGGATTGTTTGTTCCAGCTCTGTGAAAAAAGTTGAAGGTATTTTGATAGGAATTGCATTGAAAGTATAGATTATTCTAAGTAGCATAGACATTTTAACAATCTTTGTTCTGACCATGGAATGTTTTTCCTTTGTGTCTTCCTCAATTTCTTTCATGAGTGTTCTATAGTTTGCTGCATACAGGTCCTTTGCTTCTTTGGTTAGGTTTACTCGTAGGTATCTTATGGTTTTGGGTGCAATTGTAAATGGGATCAACTCTTTAATTTTTCTTCTGTCTAATGATATGTATAGAAATGCCACTGATTTCTGTGCATTGATTTTTGTATCCTGCCACTTTGCTGAATTCCTGAATGATTTCTAGCAATTTGGAGGTGGAGTCTTTGGGGTTTTCCATGTAGAATGTTAAGTCATATGCAAAGAGTGATGACTTTGCCGATTTGGGTGCCTTTTATTTCTTTTTGTTGTCTGATGCTGAGGTTAGGACTTCTAGTACTATGTTGAACAACAGTGGTGAGAGTGGACATTTCTGTCGTGTTCCTGCCTTAGGGGAAAGGCTCTCAGTTTTTCCCCATTGAGAATGATATTCGCTGTGGACTTTCCCTTGATGGCTTTTATGATATTGCAGTATTTTCCCTCTATCCCTACACTGTGGAGTATATTTTTTTATTGTATATTTTTTGTATATTTTTATTTTTTGGTATTTTTTTTAATTGGAGTTCAGTTTGCCAACATATAGCATAACACCCAGTGCTCATCCCATCAAGTGCCCCACTCAGTGCCCGTCACCCAGTCACCCCATCCCCCCACCCACCTCTCCTTCCACTATCCCTTGTTCGTTTCCCAGAGTTAGGAGTCTCTCATGTTCTGTCACCTCACTGATATTTCCCACTCATTTTCTCTCCTTTCCCCTTTATTCCTTTTCACTATCTTTTATATTCCCCAAATGAATGAGACCATATAATGTTTGTCCTTCTCCAATTGACTTACTTCACTCAGCATCATACCCTCCAGTTCTGTCCACGTTAAAGGTGGGTATTCATCGTTGCTAATGGCTGAGTAATATTCCATTGTATATATAGACCACATCTTCTTTATCCATTCATCTTTCGATGGACACCGAGGCTCCTTCCACAGTTTGGCTATTGTGGACATTGCTGCTAGAAACATTGGGGTGCAGTGTCCTGCCATTTCACTGCATCTGTATCTTTGGGGTAAATCCCCAGCAGTGCAATTGCTGGGTCATAGGGTAGCTCCAGTTTTAACTCTTTGAGGAACCTCACACAGTTTTCTAGAGTGGCTGCACCAGTTCACATTCCCACCAACAGTGGAAGAGGGTTTCCCTTTCTCCACATCTCTCCAACATTTGTGGTTTCTTGTCTTGTTAATTTTCCCCATTCTCACTGGTGTGAGGTGGGATCTCATTGTGGTTTTGATTTGTATTTCCCTGATGGCAAGTGATGCGGAGCATTTTCTCATGTGCTTGTTGGCCATGTCTATGTCTTCCTCTGTGAAATTTCTGTTCATGTCATTTGCCTATTTCATGATTGGATTTTTTGTTTCTTTGCTGTTGAATTCAGTAAGTTCTTTATAGATCTTGGATACTAGCCCTTTATCTGATCTGTCATTTGCAAATATCTTCTCCCATTCTGTAGGTTGTCTTTTAGTTTTGTTGACCGTTTATTTTGCTGTGCAGAAGCTTTTTATCTTAAGTCCTAATAATTCATTTTTGCTTTAGTTTCCCTTGCCTTCATAGATGTATCTTGCAAGAAGTTGCTGTGGCCAAATTCAAAAAGGGTGTTGCCTGTGTTCTTCTCTAGGATTTTGATGGATTCTTGTCTCACATTTAGATCTTGCATCAATTTTGAGTTTATCTTTGTGTCTGGTGTAAGAGAATGGTCTAGTTTCATTCTTCCACATGTGGCTGTCCAATTTTCCCAGCACCATTTATTGAAGAGACTGTCCTTTTTCCAGTGGATATTCTGTCCTGTTTTGTCAAATATTAGTTGACCATAGAGTTGGGGGCCCATTTCTGGGTTCTCTGTTCCATTCATCTATGTGTCTGTTTTTGTGCCAGTACCATACTGTCTTGATGATCACAGCTTTGTAGTACAGCTTGAAATCTGGCATTGTGATTCTCTTGGCATTGGTTTTCTTTTTCAGTATTCCCCTGGACATTAGCAGTCTTTTCTGATTCCATACAAATCTCAAGATGATTTGTTCCAACTCTCTGAAGAAAGTCCATGGTATTTTGATAGGGTGTAAGTTGCCCTGGGTAGCATAGACATTTCCACAATATTAATTCTTCCTATCCATAAGCATGGAATTTTTTTCCATCTCTATGTCTTCCTCAATTTCTTTCAGAAGTGTTCTGTAGTTTTTAGAGTATAGATCCTTAGCGTCTTTGGTTAGGTTTATTCCTAGGTATCTTATGCTTTTGGGTGCAGTTGTAAATGGGATTGACTCCTTAATTTCTCTTTCTTCAGTCTCCTTGTCAGTGTATAGAAATGCCACTGATTTCTGGGTATTGATTTTGTATCCTGCCACACTGCCGAATTGCTGTATGAGTTCTAGCAATCTTGGGGTGGAGTCTTCTGGGTTTTCTATGTACAGTGTCCTGTCATCTGCAAAGAGGGAGAGTTTGACTTTTTCTTTGCCAATTTGAATGCCTTTTATTTATTTTTGTTGCCTGATTCCTGAGGCTAGGACTTCTAGTACTATGTTGAGAAGCAGTGGTGAGAGTGGACATCCCTATTGTGTTCCTGATCTTAGGGGAAAAGCTCCCAGTGTTTCCCCCATTGAGAATGATAATTGCTGTGGGCTTTTGGTAGATGGCTTTTAAGTTGCTGAGGAATGTTCCCTCTCTCCCTACACTCTGAAGAGTTTTGATCAAGAATGGATGCTGTATTTTGTCAAATGCTTTCTCTACATCTATTGAGAGGATCATATGGTTGTTGTTTTGTCTCTTGTTGATATGATCTATCACATTGATTGTTTTATGAGTGTTGAACCAGCCTTGCTTCCCGGGGATAAATCCCACTTGGTCATTAAACTGTGGAGTTTTAATCAAGAAAGGATGCTGTACTTTGTTACATGCTTTTTCTGCATCTATTGAGAGGATCATATGGTTCCTGTCCTTCCTTTTATGATGCGATCTATCACATTGATTGATTTGCAGATGTTGAACAACTCTTGCAGCCGAGGAATAAATCCCACTTGGTCATGGTGAATAATCCTTTTAATATACTGTTGGATCCTGTTAGCTAGTTGTTTGGTGAGAAATTCTGCATCCATGTTCATCAGGGATATTGGTGTATAATTCTCTTTTTTGTGGGATTTTTCTGGTTTTGGGATCAAGGTAATACTGGTTTTAGAAAAAGAGTTTGGAACTTGTCCTTCCATCTCTATTTTTGAAACATTCAGAAGAATATGTATTATTTCTTCTTTAGATGTTTGGTAGAATTTTCCTGGGAAGCCATCTGGCCCTGGACTCTTGTTCGTTCTTTATTTTTTGATGACTGCTTCCATTTCTTTGCTGATTATGGGTCTATTCAGGTATTCTGTTTCTTCTGTTTCAGTTGTGGTAGTTATGTTTCTAGGAATGCATCCATTTCTTCCAGATTGCCTACTTTGTTGGCATTTAGTTGCTCATAATATGTTCTTAGAATTGTATTTCTTTGGTGTTTTCCTCTCTCATTCGTAATTTTACTTATTTAGGTCCTTTTCTTTTTGGTAAGTCTTTTTGATCAGAAGGTTATCCATCTTTATTCTTTTCAAGCTCCCAGTCTTGTGATCTTGTCTACGGTTCTTTTGGCTTCTGTTTCATTGATTTCTGCTCTAATTTATTATTTCTCTTCTCCTGCTGGGTTTAGGGTTTATTTGCTGTTCTTTCTCTACCTCCTTTAGGTATAAGGTTAGGTTGTATATTTGAGACCTTCTTGTTTCTTGAGAAAGGCTTGTATTACCTCCTTCTTAGGACTGCCTTTTCTGCATCCTGAAGGTATTGAATAGTTGTGTTATTTTCATTTGCTTCCATGAGTTTTTAAAATTCTTTAATTTCCTGGTTGACCCTTTCATTCTTTAGTAAGATGCTCTCTAGCCTCCATGTATTTGAGTTCTTTCCAGATTTCCTCTTCTGATTGAGTTGTTTCAAAGCACTGTGGTCTGAAAATATGCAGGGATTGATAGCAATCTTTTGGTACTAGTTGAGACCTGATTTTGACCCAGTATGTGCTCTATTCTGGAGAATGTTCTGTGTGCACTCACAAAGAATGTGTATTCTGTTGCTTTATGATAGAATGCTCTGAATAGGGACACCTGGGTGGCTCAGTGATTGAGCATCTGCCTTCAACTCAGGGCATGATCCCGGAGTCCTGGAATTCAGTCCTACATCAGGCTCCTCGCAGGGAGCCTGCATCTCCCTCTGCCTGTGTCTCTGCCAGTCTCTCTCTCTCTCTGCCTGTGTCTCTGATGAATAAATAAAATCTTAAAAAAAAAAGAATGCTCTGAATGTGTCTATGAAGTCCATCTGGTCCAGTGTGTCATTCAAAGCCCTTGTTTATCTTCTTAGGTGACCTGTCCATTGAAGAGAGAGTGGAGTGTTAAGGTCTCCTACTTTTGTATTATTATCAATGTATTTCTTTAATTTTGTTATTAATTGGTTTATATATTTGGCTGCTCCCATGTTAGTGGCATAAATATTTGCAATTGTTAGAACTTTGGGTTGGATGGACCCTTTATATGATACAGCATCTTTCCTCATCACTTATTACAGTCTTAGGTTTAAAATCTAATTTGTCTGATATAAGGATTGCTACTCTAGGTTTCTTTTGATATCTCTTAGCATGATAAATGGTTTTCCACTCCCTCTACTTTCCAATCTGGAGGTGTCTTTCAATCTCAAATGAGTCTCTTATAAGCAGCCTATCAGTGGGTCTTGCTTTTTTATCCAGTCTGGTATCCTTTGTGTGTTGATTGGGGCATTTAATCTGTTTACCTTAAATATTAAAAGATATGAATTTAGGGGTGCTTGATTAGCTCAGTTTAGTTAAGCTTCTGCCTTCAGCTCAGGTCATGGTCTTGGAATCCTGGGATCAGGCCCTTTATTGGGCTCCCTGCTCAGTAGAGACTCTATTCCTCCCTCTTTTGTGGGCACTTTCTCTTTCTCTATCAAATAAATAGGATATGTTTTTTTAAAGATATGAATTTAGTACTATTGTATTACTTGTAAAGTCACTGTCTCTGTTCTTTTTTTGTCTTTGTTACTTTTGGGATCTCCCTTTGCTTAAAGGATCTCCTTTAATATTTCTAGCAGGGCTTATTTAGTGATTCCAAATTCTTTTAGTTTCTGTTTGTCCTGGAAGCTTTTTATCTCTACTTCTGTTTTGAATTACAGCCTTGCTGGATGAAGTGTTCTTGGCTGCATATTTTTCTCAAACATCGATACTCAGTATTTCTTGTTGGTTTCTTGTGGTTTTTGACTTTAGCTATTCTGACAGTATGAAGTGACATCTCATTGTGGTTTTGATTTGTGTTTACCTGATGATTGATGTTGAGCATCTTTTCATGTGTCTGTTGGCCATCTGTATGTCTTTTTTGCAGAAATGTATGTTCATGTCATCTTGCCCATTTTAAAAAATTGGATTATTTTGTTTTTTGGTGTTAGAGTAGTTCTTCATATACTTTAGATAAGAACCCTTTATCAGACATTTTGTTGATTGTTTCTTTTGCTGTTCAGAAGCTTTTTATTCTGATATAGTCCCAATAGTTTATTTTTGCTTTTATTTCCCTTGGCTCAGGAGACATTGGTACAAAAATGTTATGGCCGATATCAGAGTTACTGCCTTTGTTCTCTTCTACGATTTTTAATGGTTTCAGGTCTCACATTAGGTCCTTAATCCATTTTGAGTTTTTTTGTGTGTGTGTTTGGTGTAAGAAAGCGGTTCAGTTTCATTGTTTTGCATGTTGCTATCCAGTTTTCCTAACACCATTTGGTGAAGAGATCTTTTCCATTGTGTATTTTTAGCTCATATGTTGAAGAATAATTGACCATATAATTGTGGGTTTGTTTCTGGGCTTTCTTTTCTGTTCCTCTTGATCTATGTGTTTATTTTTGTGCCAGTACCATTTTATTTTGATTACAACAGCTTTGTTGTATGTATTGAAATCTGGTTATGATACCTCTGGTTTTGTTATTTTTCAAGATTGCTTTGGCTCTTGGGGGACTTTTGTGGTTCCTTACAAATTTTAGGATTGTTTATCCTTACCTCTGTGAAAAGTACTGTTGGTATTTTGATTTTTCATAGGGATTGCATTAAATCTATACATTGCTTTTGCTCATGTACACATGTTAACAGTGTTTGTTCTTTAAGTTCATGAGTATGAATATCTTTCCATTTGCTTGTGTTGTCTTCAATTTCTTTCATCAGTCTCTTAGTTTTCGGAATACAAGTCATTCACCTCCTTGGCTACATTATTCCCTGGTATTTTATTATTTTTGCTGCAATTGTAAATGGGATTTTTAATTTTTCTTTCTGCTACTTCATTATTAGTGTATAGATACGCAATGGATTTCTGACATCGATTTTTGTATTCTATAGTCTTAACTGAATTTATCAATTCTAGTAGGTTTTGTTTTTTATTTTTTGTGGGTTTATTATTATTATTTTTTAGAGTCTTTAGGATAGCCTATATATGGCATCATGTCATCTGCAAATAGTAAAAGTTTTACTTCTTCCTTACCAATTTGGGTTCCTTTTATTTCTTTTTTTTTTGTCTGATTGCCGTGGCTAGGACTTTTAGTACTATGTTGAGTAGAAGTGGTGAGTGGACATTTTGTCTTGTTCCTGACCTTGGGGGAGAGCTCTTAATAGTTTTCCCCCATTGAGTATGATGTTTGCTTTCTGCTTTTCATATTTGGCCTTTATTATGTTGAGGTAGGTTCCCTCTAAACCTACTTTGTGGAGGGTTTTTACCATGAATGGATGCTGTATTTTGTCACCTGCTTTTTCTGCATCTATTGAAGTGTTCATATGGTTTTTATCCTTTTTCTTGTTAATGTGATGTTTCATGTTGTTTGTGAATTTCAACCCACTCTTGCATCCCAGGAATAAACCTCACTTGATTGTGATGAGTGATTTTTTTTTTTTTTTTTATGTATTGTTGGGTTCGGTTTGCTCATATTTTGTTGAGGATTTTTGCATCTCTATTCATCAGACATCTTGACCTGTAGTTCTTTTTTTGTAGTGTTTTTATTTGATTTTGGTGTCAGGGTAATGATAGAATGAATTTGGGAGCTTTCTTTCCCATTTTAATTTTTGAAATAGTTTGAGAAGAATAGATACTAACTTTTCTTTAAATTTTGGTAGAATTCACCTGTGAAGCTGTCTGGTCCTAGAGTTTGGTTGGGTGCTTTTTGATTACCGATTCAATTTCTTTGCTGGTAATCAGTATGTTCAGATTTCTTTTTTTTTTTTTTTCCCCTGATTGACTTTTGGGAGGTTATGTTTCTATGAATTTATCCATTTCTTCTTGGTTGTCGCAGTTTTTTGGCATGTCATAATATTCTCTTATAATCCTTTGTATTTCTTTCAGTTTTTCTCTTTTTTTCCATTCCTGATTTTGTGTGTTCTCTCTCTTTCCCTCTCTCTCAAATGAATACTGCTAAAGATTTATCAATTTTATTGATCTTTTCAAAGAATCAGCTTCTGGTTTCTTTGTTCTATTGTTTTTTTTAGTTTCTATTTCCTTTATTTCTACTCTATTATTTCTTTCCTTCTACTGGTCCTGGGTTTTGTTTGTTCTCCTTTTCTAGCTCCTTAATTTGTAAGGTTAGGTTGTTTATTTGAGATTTTTCTTGCTTCTTGAGATAGGTCTGTGTTGTTATAAAGTTGTTACTCCTTAGAACAGCTTTTGCTGCATCCCAAAGATTTTGGACTGTTGTGTTTTCATTTTCATTTGTTCATGTATGTTTTTATTTCCTTTTTGATTTCTTGGTTGACCCATTCATTTCTTTTTTTTTTTTTTTTAATTTTTTTATTTATTTATGATAGTCACAGAGAGATAGAGAGAGAGGCAGAGACACAGGCAGAGGGAGAAGCAGGCTCCATGTACCGGGAGCCCGACGTGGGATTCGATCCTGGGTCTCCAGGATCGCGCCCTGGGCCAAAGGCAGGCGCCAAACTGCTGCGCCACCCAGGGATCCCGACCCATTCATTTCTTAGTATCATTTTATTTAACTTCTGTGTATTTGTGTTCTTTCCAGATGGTTTCTTGTGTTTGATTTCTAGTTTCATACATAGCCTTGTGGTCAGAAAAGATGCATTCAGTCTTTTTTAATTTGTTAAGACTAGTTTTGTGGCCTAAAATGTTATCTATTCTGGAGAATATTTTGTGCTTACAAAGTATTAAGATGTTTTAAGGTGGAATGTTCTAAATTTATCCGTAGATCCATTTGGTCCAGTGTGTCATTCAAAGTAACTGTTGATTTGTCCATTGCTATAAGTGGGGTGTTAAAGTCTCTTATTGTTGCTGTGTTATTCTTCATTAGATTTTGCATATTTGTTATCAGTTGATTGCTGTATTTGGTTCTTCCCATGGTGGGTGCGTATATATTTGTTAAATCTGTTGGATTATCTCCTTTATGTAGTGTCCATTGTCTGTTGTTACACTCCTTGTTTTATAGTCTGTTTTGTGCTTCCTACTTTTCTTACTCTTACTTATCTTTCTTCTTAAAGAATTGCCTTTTAACGTTTCTTTTAGGGCTAGTTTAGTGGTCTTGAAGTCCTTTATATTTTGTTTGGGAAAACTGTGTGTGTGTGTGTGTGTGTGTGTGTGTGTGTGTGTGTGTGTGTGTGTTTGTGTGTGTGTTTCTTTTAAAAAAAATTTTTTAATTTTTATTTATTTATGATAGTCACAGAGAGAGAGAGAGAGGCAGAGACATAGGCAGAGGGAGAAGCAGGCTCCATGCACCGGGAGCCCGATGTGGGATTCCATCCCGGGTCTCCAGGATCGCGCCCTGGGCCAAAGGCAGGCGCCAAACCGCTGTGCCACCCAGGGATCCCTCTTTCTCTCTTTTTAAAGATTTTATTTATTCATGAGAGACAGAGAGGCAGAGACATAAAGGGAGAAGCAGGCACCCTGTGGGGAGCCTAGTGTGGGACTCAATCCCACGACCCTGAGATCATGCCCTGAGCCAAAGGCAGATACTCAACCACTGAGCCACCCAGGTGCCCCTTTGTCTCTCTTTCTATTCTGAATGATAGCCTTGCTGGATAGAGTATTCTCTACTGTTTTTTCCTTTCAGCACATTGAATATATCATGCTAGTCCCTTTGGCCTGCAAAATTCTGCTGAAAAATCGAATAGCTTTTTAGGGTTTTCCTTGTATGTAACTGTTTTTGCTTGCTGCTTTTTATTTTTATTTTTATTTTATATCTATTTAAGGCATGGAGCCCAACATGAGGCTTAAATTCATGGCCCTGAAATTGAGAACTGAGCTGAGATAGGAGATCAAGAGTCAGATGCTTAACAGACTGAGCCACCCGGGCACCTCAACACTCTTGCTGCTTTTAGAATTCTCTATCACTTTTTTTTTTTTTTTTTTTTTTTGCCATTTTGATTGCTATGTGTCTTGGCACATACCTCCTTGATTTGATTTTTTGGGGGGCTCTCTGTGCCTTCTGGATCTGAATTTCTGTTTCCTTCCCCAGATTTGGGATGTTTTCAGCTATTATGTCTTCAAATAGATTTTCTGCCCCCTCTTCTCTCTTTTTCCCCTTTTGGGATTCCTGTAATGTGAATGTTAATACATTTGATGGTGTTGCTGTGTTCTCTAAGTCTGTTTTCACTTATTTTTTTTTAAAGATTTTATTTATTTATTTGAGGGAGTGGAAGAAGCAGGCTCCCTTCTAAGCAGGGAGTCTGAATTGGGGCTGGATCCTGGGACTCTGGGATCCTGACCTGAACTGAAGACAGACACTTAACCAACTAACTGAGCCACTCAGCTGCTCCTATTTTCGCTTTTCTATTACTAATTTTTCTCTTATGTTCAGCTTGATTGTTTTCTATTACCCTGCCTTCCAGGTTGCTAATCCATTCCTCTGCTTTATCTTGTCTATGTATTCCATCTATTCATTCAATATATTTTTGATTTTAGTCATTAAATTGTTTATCTTTGGCTCTTTTATGTTTTCTATCTCCTTGTTAAGGGTTTCCTGATGTCTTTTACTCTTTAGTCTACTGCATATCTTTATGACCATTACTTTAAATTCTTTATAGGAATTCTGTTGCTTTGAGTTTGTTCTTTCATTTAGGACATATTCCTCTGTCGTCTTCTTTTGTCTGACTCTGTTTCTATGTGGTATGACAGCTACATCTCCTGCTCTTAAAGTGGTGGCCTTAGGAAGAAGAGGTCTTGTAGTGCCCTTCTGTGCAACTTCTCCTGTTTTCCAGAACCTGGTGCTTAAGAGGTATCTTGTGTGTGTTGTGTGTGCCCTGCTGTTGTGGCTGAACTGCTTTTGCCTTCGGTGCAGTCATCTGCAGAGTTTCTCTTTTTCTGTTGTGGACAGGATATGGTCCTTGTGTTGTAATGGGGCAGTCTGGGCTGCTTGGGCTTAAGTTGAGTCAGACCAGATGTTTACCAGAGCTATTGTAGGCACTTTCTGTGCGTTGTCCCCTGAGAAGGTTTCACTGGTGGGTGAGGTCTGCAATCAGATCAGCTATCTGGGGCAGCCCTGGTGGCCCAGAGGTTTAGCGCTGCCTTCAGCCCAGGGTGTGATCCTGGAGACCCAGGATTGAGTCCTTCATCGGACTCCCTGCATAGAGCCCACTTCTCCCTCTGCCTGTGTCTCTGCCTCTCTCTCTCTCCTTTTGTCTGTGTCTCTCATGAATAAATAAATAAAAATCTTTAACAACAACAACAAAAAATTACTTAAAAAAAAATCAGCTATCTGTCCTCAGTCTACTGCTGGAACCAGTCTTGATATGTGTGTGGTGATCTTTCTCCCTCTTTGGAGCAAAAGTCACTTTGGAGTGGCGCTGGACCTTGTCAGGACTGCTTGCATAGTGCTAAGCTTGTGGCACTATTTTGGATCAGTTCTGACCAGGAGCATATTGGAAGGGGTGTGTCTGTAGCAGAATGTGTGGCAGTGTGCACTGTTAGCACACTGAGTGTGCTACTGAGTGTCTTTGCCCTACTGGTCCCCAGAGGTGTTTGTGTATTTAGGCTGGGGGTTAGGGAAGGGAAATGGTACCTGCCAGCTCCTTTGTTCCTGAAGTCTCCCAGAGATTCCTGCTCCTCTAGCACATGCCCCAAAATTAGATAACAAATCTCCCTCCCACATACCTTCAGTGGTTTTCCAACTGCTACTTCTATGTTGTATCTCTGGAGTTGTTTGTTGTGTTGTCTCTTTAAAGATAAGGACTCCATTTCCTCTTGCCCTTTCAGCTCTGCCAGAGCCAAGCCCACTGATTTTTTTTTTTTTTTAAGTTCCAGGTGTTATGCCCGAGTAATTGTATGAATTTGTGAAATTTGGCCCCTCTGGTTTTCAAAGCCAAATGTCATGGGGGTTTGTCTTCCTTGTGTCTGGGGTACCTGGTATGAGGGTCTGTTTCCCCTCTCTTCACCTTTGGAGTCCCTCCCTTTTGCAGACTATCCTATGGGTTCATTTAGCTTCTGACCATGTCTCTCCCCTTCCTAACCTCCTTGATGTGGCCTTTTTTCCACGTTTAGCTGTGGAGTGTTTGTTCTGCCAGTCTTTGATCCTTTTCTGGGTTATTCACACTTAGGTGAGTGTTATCTAGGTGTATCCCTATAGCGAGGTGAGCTTAGGGACCTCCTGTTCTGCTTTCTTCCTCAGAAGGCTTTTATCAACATTTTAGTTAAATAACGTTTATTGTTGACTCAGTACTTTAAAATGTTTCCTTTTTTTTTCCATTTTACTAGTAGATGATGATATTGATGATGAAGAGTTTTATGATGAACATTTAGAGGCTTATTTTGAGCAACTAGCTATTCCAGGAATGATATATGAAGACCTAGGACAGGAACCTCCAGAAAATGATTTTAAATTACCTACAAGTGATTCATGTCAGGTATGTTCCAATTTTATGGTTTTTCAGAAATTTGACTTTAGAAAACTATTACTGGTCTCATAAAACATAAACTTTTGGTTTTCTTTGATCTGTTTTTCAAGATAGAAAGTGATAAGAAATACCTTACCCATCCTTTCTTGCTGCTTCTTACTTTTCCTTCCTCTGCAGAAAAATTGAAGAATATCACAGTGAATGTGTGTATGCCCCTCATCCAGATTAACCAGTTGTTAACAATTGACCATCTTTGTTTTCTTTGTCCTTCCATGAATACTTTTTTTGTATATCATTTAAGAGGAATTTGCAAGTATTTTGACATTTCACTATGATACTTTTGACATTTTCTCCTGCAAATAAAGCTATTTTCCTGTATAATCTCAATTGTATTACTAAGTTTGATATAGTAATGTAAATGAATATGCAGTCTGTATTCACATTTATCCGATTGTCTCCAAAATGTCCTTTACTTTTATTGTTTTTGATCTAGGATTTAATCAAGGATTACAGTTGCATCTGGTTGTCCTGTTTCTTTAGTATTTCAATTTAGAGTAGTTCTTCATGTCATTAAAGTTTTTGTAAAATGGCCAATAAGCTAGGTGTATCTCATTGCTTTTTTCCCCTCCTAATAAAAGATTTTGGCAAGAATTCATATAAAGCATTTTTATTACAAACAGATAAAGTTTAAACATAAGGATATTGTGTGCTTTTGTCTAGACAGATCTAGACATCTGTTCGTCCCGCTATTGATGAAGTTGTATTTGATAATCTTGGTTAATGTGGTATTGGGTAGATATCTCCTTGTGTAGGTGCCTTTCTTTTTTCCTTTGTTATCAATGAGTAATCTGGGGAATGGTGTATTAAGGCCATGTGAACTTTCTGTTCCCGAAGAACCTTTCACAAACTGGATTTAGTATCATTGCTGAAGCCTTCTAGAAACAGTTATTTCTATGGTGGTTATAATGGTGATATTTCCAATTCTTTCTACATTAATTGCCTGGCATCGTTTTGTCAAGAAGTCATTCTCTGTTTCTTATGTTTCTCCCCTAAAAATGGTTATAATTTTAAAAATCAATACATCTATTTTTTCAACAGGCAAATGAAAATGGTAGTTTAAACTATAAGTCTCAAGCAGAAAATAACAGCTCTCCGATTTCTGATGGCTCACACTCTTCGGGAAGTTCTGAAACAACCCACAAAGAGTCTGAAGTAGGCCATGTTGTTTGTCTGCCTGGGATCAGTAAGTATTGAAATATGACTTGACTCTGTTCTTAAATTCTGTTTGATTTTGCCTTTTCTCTTCAATTAATTAATTAAATTAAAGAATTAATTTCTTTGGTATAATGTAACCTGTATTAACCATTGTATTCCTTCAGATTTTTAAACAGTCTAAAACTTTTCAAAAGAATACCTTAGTAGTATTAGACATACTGTAGTGTATATTGCATGCGTTGCTTATTACGAATGAGTGTATTTTATTCAGACATTTGAGAATTAAAAATTCTCTGAGTGGTCAAAGTTTGTTGCACTTACTGATGGTTACTTTTTCTTATATGCAAATTGCTGTGTTTGTCATATGATTGCTAAATACTAGGTTTGCATAAACTTGAGTGGCAAGAAGCAGTTATATTACTGAGACTTTGACATTGCTCTGGGTTTTTTTTTTTGTTTTGTTTTTTTTTTCCAGGTAATTTTATAGATACTGGAGATAGTAGAAGGCACGTAGGTGGTGTATTATCACTTTCTTCTAGTACTCGGGGAATTGAACAAGAGAACGAAAGGGAAGACAGTTTGAAGGGCATTGTCCCACATCATGGCAGAGTAAGTTTATATGCATTTTCTTCAAATTTTCTATGAAAAGGATAAAGTCTTTTGTGTCAGTATTTTTTTTTTTCAAAGCAACAACTGTTGATTCTGGAAAATGTATAAAAAGTATTAAAGCTTCCCTACTGATAATAGTTTCTATGTGTGTGTATGTATCTTTGAGATCACTAAGATTATATTAAATATACAATTATATACTTTTTTTTTTTAAAGATTTTATTTATTCATTCATGAGAGAGAGAGAGAGAGAAAGAGGCAGAGACACAGATAAAGGGAAAAGCGGGCTCCATGCAGGGAGCCCGACATGGGACTCGATCCTAGGTCTCCAGGATCCCACCCTGGGTTGAAGGCGGCGCCAAACCGCTGAGCCACTGGGGCTGCCCTATATACATTTTCTTAAATTTAAGTGTTTCTTGACCTGCATTTAGATCATTCATTTGAAAAGTTCTTCAGCTTAGTATCAGAACATTAAATAAAAAGGCAAACTGTTCATTTTTAACTTTGCTCAAGCATGTTTTCCATTCTTGGTTTTCTGTCTGTTATTCCTACACTTCAAACTTGGTAGTTATTTCTGACTCTCACCAATTCTTCATCACCTTTTCAAAAGTAAATGTATGTCTTAGGATTCCATGATGACTTTTAATTTAGAGAGTCTGTCTGTGTTGGTATATGTAGAAATAGTTACTCCTCTTCATAGTAATCCTTTGAGTGATTAAGGCAGTAAGTAATGATGGGATTGTCAATTTAAAGACAGTGAAGTGAAGCTCAGAAAACCGAAATTTCTTTTTTCTTTTTCTTTTTCTTAAGATTTTTAATTTATTTATTCATGAGAGACAGAGAGGCAGAGACACAGGCAGAGGGAGAAGCAGGCTCCATGCAGGAAGCCTGACTTGGGACTCGATCCCAGGTCTCCAGGATCATGCCCTGGGCTGAAGGCGGTGCTAAACCGCTGAGCCACCCAGGCTGCCCAAAAAAACAAAATTTCTTTCAATGTGTTCTCAGGAATGTGTCTTCGGTTTATTGTTTCCTGTTTGTTTCCTTTACTATTGTTCAAGTTCAAGATGCTTTACTATCTCATGTGTAATTTATGGTGCCATCTCAAGTATTTTTACTATTCTGTTATATTTGTCAACACCAGGTTAATCTTGTTACAATAGCCTTTAATGTATATAATATATATAAATATTCCCTATGCCTCATTGTTTCAAGTTAATAATCCTTAAAATGCTTTATAACTTGGCCTCATATTAATCTGTTTTTCTCTTATATTTCTACAAATTTCTATTTCTACAAATTTCTACAAATCCCTATTCCTATTTTGTTTTCTTTCTTCCTTGATCCAGATTATGATCATCTTTCCAATCTTTCATAAAGTCCCTGATTACTTTTCAGTAACTCTAGACTACATTTATTTTTCTGAATTCTTATTACACAGATTGTATTCTTTTTTTTTTTTTTTTCACAGATTGTATTCTACAGTATAGTACTTTATTATATATAGGAATATTTTACTTATCCAGAAGTTGCCTAGTCAGCAGCTTCAAAAATTTCTTGGACTCATCCAAAGAACCAGTTATGTACAAATACAGGGCAAAGCCTCTTGCCTCAGGTAACTGGAACAAGTGTTCAGAGTTCATGGATTTTTTTTCTTCTAGAACAGTGCTATGGACACCTCATCTTATGTATAGTCCTCTGAAAGTGAGGAGTTATAATTCTAATATATTTAGTTAATAGTCCAGCCCTCAGCTGATTAGAGGAAACCAATGAGAAAAAAGGAGACAGTGTTTGTTAATCTTGACTTTGTCAAAATGTGATATTTGATAAATTTTATGTCTGTCTGTCCACGGATATTTAATTTTAGGCTAATGACCTTGTTCTGTTAGAATTATTTTTCTAATTAGCAATTACTTGTTAAAAACCAATAGTTTTAATATTGTTGAATATTCACAAATTACTCACAAATTGCTTGGTATCTTGGTCAGGCCATTTTAACAAAAAATCCTTGGTACCTTCTTGGTGATAGGTATATGGTACTTGGTATTGTAGGTCACACAAAGATAATCTTCCTTCATGAAACATAACGGAAATAGCCAGATTCTGGAGGAACATTCAGGCCCCAGGAACACAAAGCCCTGAAGCCTTCAGCTGTGCTTGAAGGAGGGCATCGAGTATGGAGGGATGGTGAGAACTGGCCTCTGTCTGCTGAGCTTCCAGACAGTGTGGAATAAGCACTTCCATTAAAGCTTTTTTGCTTGGTTGAGGGGGAATTCCTACCTGTGGGTCAGCTGTAATGTGTGTTACATTATTTCATGAACAGTCTTATTTTTCCCATATGATAAGGTCATGTAGTTTGTGTTACCATGAGGTGACAACATTCAGTCCTTTTGGCAAGATTAGCAGCCCATTTTCCTTAATTACCTCTAAGGAATTCAAAAATTATAAGTTACTAATTTTGAGTTCCCAAAATTTACTGTAATAGTAATATAGTATAATAGTAATAGTCTACTATTGACTGGAAGCTTTACTGATAACATAAGTAGTGATAAACAAATCTTTTGTATGTTATATATTTACAGTAAAGAAAGTAAAGTTATTAAGGGAATCATAAGAGAAATACATTTACAGTTCTGTACAGTATAAAAACAAAGATCCACATATAAATGGAAAAAAAACAAAAAAACAAACTTCCTAGCTTTTATCTGGGGAAAAAATTATCTTAATTTTTGCCTCATTTTTTCCCCCCTGTTAGAGAGAGTGTGCACATCACATGTCCTTGCGCCAGTCAAGGAGGAGGGGTATAGGGAGCGAGAATCTCAAGTAGGCTTCATGCCCAACATGGAGCCCAACACAGGGCTTGATCTCACAACCCTGAGATCATAACCTGAGCCAAAATCAAGAGTCAAATGTTCTACTGACTGAGCCACCTGAGAGCTCCCTTTCCCTCATTTTTTAAGGACAGTTTAACCAAATGTAAGATTCTTGGTAAGTATTTTTCCCTCTCAGCACTTTGAACGTATCAGCCCATTCATTGCCTTCTGGCCTGAAGGGTTTCTGTTGTGAAATTTGCTGGTTATCTTTCTGAAGATTCCTTGCATGTGACAAGGAGCTTCTCTTGCTGTTTTTAAGATTTTCTTGTCTGTCTTTTGACAGTTTGATCATACTGTCTCGGTATGGGTTTCTTCAAATTCATCCCACTTGGAGTTTGCTGAACTTTGATGTTCAAATTCCTGTCTTTCGTCAAATTTGGGAGGTTTTCAGCCATAATTTCTTTGCCTTTTATCTCTCTTCTGTGTTTTCCAGAAAGTGCTGTTGGTCCCCAGTGTGTTGATGATATTCCATAGGTCCCTTAGACTCTGTTCCTTTTTTCTGAAGCTTTGTAATTTCAGTTGTCCTATCTTCAGGTTTGCTGTATCTTCATCCTGCTAGTGCACATCTGTTTTTTAACCCCTCCGGTGCATTTTTCACTTCAGTTATTGTACCTTTCAGTTCCAGTATTTCTTTATGGCTCTTTTAAAAATAAACTCTTTATTGTTACACATTCTATGCATTGATCATTTTCTTGCTTGTCCATATCTTCTTTTAGCTCTTTTAAAATAACGGTCTTAAAAATGCTCAAAGTCTTTTATCTCATAAGTCTGATGTACAGGTATGTATGTTCTCTGTTGATTTATTTTTTTCTTTTGAATGGAGCATGCTTTATTTTTTTTTTTTTTTTTTTTTTTTTTTTTTTTAATTTATGATAGTCACACAGAGAGAGAGGCAGAGACACAGGCAGAGGGAGAAGCAGGCTCCATGCACCGGGAGCCCGACGTGGGATTCAATCCCGGGTCTCCAGGATCAGGCCCTAGGCCAAAGGCAGGCGCTAAACTGCTGCGCCACCCAGGGATCCCCTGGAGCATGCTTTCTTATTTCTTTGTTTGCCTTGTGTTTTTTTCTTTGTCGCATACTGGACATTCCAATCTTATGTGATAACTCTGGAAATCACAATCTCCCTTTTCTCTAGGGTTTGCTTTTTAATTTTTGTATCATATGTCTATGCAGGGATGAGGATATGGTGGAAATTAAGATTTTACAGGTCTTTTCTTAGCCTGTATTTTTTTTCCTGGACATGTGCAGTAAGTCTCTTAACTTTCTCTATCCATGGTTGTTTTAGAATACTTAAAGAAATAGCTATGACCCCTTTAAATATGGTGGAGGTCACTTTAGCTGGTGGGGGTTGAATCACTGGTGACCAGGCTCCGTGCCTGCAGCTCTGCAGTCTGAAGCTGCAATCTATAGTCAGAACACAGAAACCTGATAATTGGAGACAAAATCCTTACTGCTTCTCTGGCTCCAGCAAACCATACTAAAAACAGGGGTTACCCTCCCCACGATCGTCTGCCTTGGAATTCAGGGTGGGTAGCCATGATCATTCTGAAGCCTTGAGTGATGGACATTATTTGCAATTTGTCAGTCAAGCTTTTCTCTGGTAGCTCAAATTGTTCAAATAGATTCCAGAGTTCCAAAATAGTTACTTCAGAAGTTTTTGCCAGTGCAGTACAGTGCTTGTCTGGTGGAAAGGCAGATTCTTGGTGCTTTCTCCTCTGCCATCTTTTCTGATGTTACTTCTTGTTATTTCTAACCTTATAGGCTTATTATAATCAGTATCTGGTCTGAAAAATCTAACCCTTCTAAATGTTTTGAGTAAAAGTGTATATTTATATGTGTGTTTCATGGACATAAGAAAAATGAAAACTAAATGTGTTTTTTTGAAGAATCTTTGGTTTTAAGTTATTAGGATATTTAGTACATTATTCAAAATCTCTATGATCACTTTTATTTATTTTTAAGATATTATTTATTCATTCAACAGAAAGAACACAAGCAGGGGGAGAGGCAGAGGGAAAGGGAGAAGCAGGCTCTCAACTGAGCAGGGAGCCAACACAGGGCTCAACCCTGGGATCTTTACCTGATCCAAAACCGAGAATTCACTAGTCAACTGAGCCACCCATGCATCCCATATGATCACTTTAACTTTTATGTACTAGATGTATCAATTGCAGAAAAGATGAAACAAAGTTTCCAATATTTTTTAAAAGTTTTTTTTTTAACTTAATTATTCATGAGAGACATAGAGACACAGGCAGAGGGAGAAGCAGGCTCCACGCAGGGAACCCGATACGGGACTCAATCCAGGACCCCGGGTCACAACCTGAGCCAAAGGCAGATGGTCAATTACAGAGCCACCCAGGTGCCCCAAAGTCTCCAGTTTTAATTGAATTTTTACCAAGTTATTTTTGCACCTCTGATTTTTTTTTCTTTATGTACTTCTCTGCTCTGTTTACTGATTTTTTTTATGTACTTCTCTGCACTGTTTACTGAGTATGAGATTATAGAATCATAACCTCATTAATTTAGAGTACTTTGTTAGTAATACTGCCATTTTTTTTTATCCTGTTTAGTGGCTTCTAATCTTAAATCTTAAATTCTCCTTTGTATGTTAGTTTGATACCCTTGCTTTTTGTATTTTGTGTATGCTTGTTATCTTCTTTTGCATCCCCTTTACATTTTTCTTTATCATTTGTTTAGAGGGTTTCTAATAAATAGTATGTGGCTAGGTTTTACTTTTTAAAAATATTTTATTTATTTGAAAGAGAGTGTGTGCCAGCCCACACAAGTGGTGGTAGGGGAAGCCATTGGGGAGGAGCAGAGGGAGAGGGACAAGCTGACTCCATGGTGAGCATGGAACCTGATGTGGGGCTCCATCTCATGACTCTGAGAGCATGACCTGAGCCAAAATCAAGAGTGGGACACTCAACAGACTGAGTCACCCAAGGGTCCATAGGTTTTACTTTTTAATGTAATCTGGTCATTTGTTTTTTGGATGAACTAGTTAATCCTTTAACACTTAGTGTAATGGTTAATAATCTTGATTTTTAAAAAATATTTACTTCATTTAATATTTACATTATTTTTATCATGTTTAAAATTTTTTTTTAAAGATGTTATGTGTTGGAGTGAGAGAGCACCAGAGAGAGCACAGGAGCAGAGAGGAAGGGTAGAGGCAGAAGCAGGCTCCCCACTAAGCCAGGAGCCTGATGTTGGCCTCAATCCCAGCACCCTGGGATCATGACCTGAGCCGAAAGCAGATGCTTAACTGACTAAATCGCACACGGGCCCCTTCAAAAATTTATTTATTTATTTATTTGTTTGTTTGTTTGTTTGTTTTTAAGCCAAACCTCAAAGAGAACACTTTAATTCTGGCCTAACAGCTCCAGGTGCAATGTCTGGGGACAGACTCTGGGTACAATGCTGTGTGGCAACCACTCACTCACACATGGCTCTGAGAAGGCCCCTGAGGGGGACTTACCTTCAGGGGGCTGAGCCTAGGAGGGAAGGGGTGGCCCCAGAGCAGGGGGCAAGGGCAGGCAGGGGGGAAAAGTGCTACTTCTTGGCAAAAGAGATCTTCATGGCATTGTTCTGGGTGATCTTGAAGCCCTGCAGTGCGTCGCGAGCGGCCCCTACCTGTACCTCATTGTCAAACTCCACAAAGGCAATGTCGTGCCACCCAGGGTCCAGTCGTACCTCCTTGAAGCCAGGGAACTGGTTGAAAAGTATGGACAGCATGAGCTTATTGGTCTCCTCGGGCAGGTTGGTGAGGAATAAGAAGTGATTTGGTGGACTTTCTGAAAGAGGCTGGGCTGGTGGCATCTGCCCCGGCATAAGCTGCTGTGGGAGCATGGCCCCTGGCGGGATCTGTCCAGGTGCCAGGCCTGGAGGCGGGATCATGCTGGGAGGCGGCATGTAGGAAGGCTGGCCTGGCATGTGATGCATGAGTCATTGGGGGCCTACCCGGGACAGGGCCCGGGATAGGGCTCTGGACAGCCCCCACCACAGGGGCGGCGGCCACACCCTGCACTGCCTTCTTGGCTGCTGGGGTCTCCTGGCTCTTGGGCTTCCTCTTCTCCCACTTGCGGTCCTGCTCCACGAAGGTACCCTTCATCTTGGCAATAATATCCGAGTCAGTCTTGGCATACTGAATGCTCATGGGCTTGACGTAGAAGGGAAAACCCTGCATGGAGCGCAGGGCATTGGTGGCACGGCTGACCTCCTTGAAGATGACAAAGGCCTGGCCCCTCATCTTCAAGCTTCGAGATACCAGGATATTCAGGATCTGGCCAAACTGGGAGAAGATGGCGTAGAGGGACTTCTTCAGCTCATCCTTCTTGATCTTCTTGTTGAGGTTGTTGATATAAATAGTGTGATTGGGGCAGGTCTCGGGAACTGCCATGGAGAGAGGTGCCGAGGTAGAGCTGAAAGAAGGGGGAAAAGGTTAACTTCAGCTCCGGGTTTCTCCAAATCCTCTGCCCTAAAGCAGGCTTAAGGAGCTGCTCAGGGATGTTCCTTCCAGGAGGAAGTATGTGGAGAGGAGGGAAGGAGGTACAGCTAGGAAACAAAGCAAAAGCAGGATACCCCCCTTCAAAATTTTTATTGTACTATTTAGCCTGCTGTCCCTCTCCCCCTTCCATCTTCCTTCCTTAAGCATTTAGAATGTCTTTGATTTTTAAAAAATTTTAGACGTATATTTTTCATATTTTAACACTTCTGAAATCAATATGTGTCATATAGTTACTATATGTCATAGTTTAATGTTCTCTCTTGGCACATACAATAATGGCATCTTAAAATCAGTGTTTGGATTCTATGAGGGAGGCTGGTTTTCCGTTATCTGAAGGGCATTTTTTCTCTTCCTTAATTCATTGTCAGACATGTTTTTCAGCCATTATTTGAGGTGACATCAGCATGTTTCCACTAGGGCACTTTGTTGCCTTTTTGTTTCTCTTAGATGCCAATAAGATGGGACTTTCAAATTTTTAAAATTTTCAAATAAACCTATTTATTTGAGAGAGAGAGAGAGAGCGCGCATGCAGGGGGGAGACCTGCAGAGGGAGAAGGAGAAGCAGACTCTGCTCACTATGCAGCCTGCCATGGGGCTCGATCCCAGGACCCCAGGATCAGATGCTGAACCACTGAACCAACCTGGCTCCCTCAAATAATTTCATTATCTCCTTTCAAAACCCCACCTCCTAAGAGAACTTTGGGTTGCTTTTCCTTTTTCTTTCTCCTCCCATTTCTTAGCTCAAGTGTTGGCTGGGAGAGTTACACTGTCAGAATATAAACAAAAACGTATTTTGTGTTTAGATTTAAAAGCAGGCAGCCCTGGTGGTGCAGCGGTTTAGTGCAGCCTGCAGCCCAGGGCATGATCCTGGAGACCCGGGATAGAGTCCCACATCAGGCTCCCAGCATGGTGGCTGCTTCTCCCTCTGCCTGTGTCTCTGCCTCTCTCTCTAGCTGTGTCTCTGAATAAATAAATAAAATCTTAAAAAAAAAAAAACTCTCAAAGCAAAAAACTCTTTATGTTATTTATTATTATTTATTAGATCACAGCAAAGAAGCTCCTCTGTTATGGAGGGAACCCCAGCTCAGAAGTGGGTCATCTATGAAAGGGTTTAGTACCAGGTTCCCCAGTGACAGTACATGTGTGTGGGTTTGCCGGGCTGACTGTTGAGGCCTCATGTCACCGTGTTGTCATTTAGCCTGGGTGGAATTCTGACATAGAGGCTTGCAATCATAATCCCACAGATGCTAGCTTGGCCCCATTGGCTCCTCAGCCAAGCACATAAAGGATTCACATGCATTCCATCAGCAAGCAAAGGGACTCTGGAGACTATTACCTGGCTGCATTCTTTATTCAAGGCTGTTTTAAGTAGCTTTACTGAGGAGATCGCTAGTTGGCAGCATTCTGATATTTCTTTTATTTTTAAATTGAAGTATAGCAGATATACAAGATTATATTGATTTCAGGGGTACAACATCATGATTTGACAATTATGTATGCAATGATATGCTCACCTTGATAAGTGTAATTACCCTCTGTCACCAAAGTTAGTATGATATTACTGTATTCTCTGTGCAGTACTTTTTATCCGTGTGACTTACTTATTTTATACCTGGAAGTCTGTACCTCTTAAACCTCTTCACGTGTTTTACCCAACATCCCTTTACCCTCTTCCCATCTGGCAATTACCAGTTTATTCTCTGTATTTATGGGTCTGTTTCTGTTTTGTTTTTTAGATTCCACAAAGAAGTGAAATCATATGGTATTTGTCTTTTTCTGACTTAACTTTACTTAGCACAATACCCTCTGGGTCTATCCATATTGTCACAAATGGCAGAATCTTTCTACAACTGAGTAATAATCCTGTGTGTAAGTGTGTAAATCACATCTTCATTATCCATTCATCTATTGATGGACACTTGAGTTGCTCCTGTACCTTGGCTATTGTAAATAATGTTGCAGTAAACATGGAGGGTGGATATATCTTTTTAAATTAGTATTTTCATTTTCTTTGAATAAATACCCAGCATTGGGATGGCTGAATCGCATGGTATTTGTTTTTACTTTTTGAGGAAATTTCATATTATTTTCCATAGGGCCTGTACCAATTTACATTCCCACCCAACAGTGCACAAGTGTTCCCTTTTCTCCACATCCTCACCAACACTTGTTTCTTGTGTTTTTTATTTTAGCCATTCTGACGGGTATGAGGTGATACCTCATTGTGATTTTGATTTGCATTTCCCTAATGAGGATTGATGTTGAACATCTTTTCATGTGTCTCTTGGTTATCTGTAGGTCATTTTTGGAGAAATGTCTGTTCATGCCTTCTTCCCATTTTTCAATGGACTGAGATTTTTTTTACTGTTGAGTTTTAGGAGTTCTTTATATATTTTGGATATTAAGACCTTTTTTGATATATGATTTATTTATACCTTTATAAAGGTATACCTTATACCTTTAGTAGATTCATTTGTCATTTTTTTGATGTTTTCCTTCACTGTGCAAAAGCCATTTAGTTTCATGTATTCCCTGTTGTTTACTTTTGCTTTGGTTTCCTTTGCCTAAAGAGACAGATCTAGAATACTGCTAAGGCTGAAGTCTAAGAGATTATTGCTTATGTTTTCTTATAGGAGTTTTATGCTTTCAGGACTTATGTTTAGTTCTTTAATTTGTTTTGAGTTTATTTTTGTATATGGTGAAAGCAGGTGGTCCAGTTTCATTCTTCTCAATATAGGCGTCCAGTTTACTGAAGGTGTAATTTTTCCCCATGGTATATTCTTGCCTCTTTGTCATAAATTTATTGACTATATAAGTATGGGTTTATTTCTGGATTTTCTATCTGTTCCATTGATCTTTGTCTATTTTTGTGCCAGTACCATAACTGTTTCTTTTTTCTTTTTTCTTTTCTTTTCTTTTTTTTTTTTTTAATTTTCCAGTATTCTTGACACCTAACATGGGGCTTGAACTCACAACCTGGAGATCTAAGGTCTCATGCTCTACTTGAGCTGCCTCGGTGCCCTGTAACTGTTTTGATTACTATGCTTTGTAGCATAGTTTGAAATCTGGTATGGTAATACGTCAAGCTTTGGTTTTTTAATTTATTGTTCTAATTTAAATTCAGTTAATTAACATATATTATTAGTTTCAGAAGTAGAATTCAGTGATTCATCAGTCTTATATCCAGTGCTCATTACATCATGCGCCCTCCTTAATATCCATCATCCAGTTATCACATCCCACCACCTCTCTTCCCTCCAGCAACCCTCAGTTTGTTTCCTATGATTAAGTCTCTTACAGTTTGTCTCCATCTCTGATTTCACCTTGTTTTGTTTTTTCCTCTTCCCCATGATCATCTGTTTTGTTTCTTAAATTTCACGTATGAGTGAGAGTCTATGATATTTATCTTCCTCTGATTGACTTATTTCACTCAGCATAATACCCTCTAGCTCTTTCCATGTCTTTACAAATGGCAAATTTTTTTTTTTAAGATTTTATTTATTTATTCATGAGAGACAGAGGGGGGGTGCAGAAACACAGGCAGAGGGAGAAGCAGGCTCCACATAGGGAGCCCGACATGGGACTTGATCCCAGGATTCCAGGATCATGACCCAGGCCGAAGGCAGGTGCTAAACTGCTGAGCCACCCAGGGATCCCCCCCCCCCTTTTTTTTGATGGCTAAGTAGGATTCCATTGTGTATGTATACATGACATCTTTATCCATTCATCTGTAGATGGACATCTGGGCTCTCATAGTTTGGGTATTGTGGACATTGCTGCTATAAATATTGGGATGCAGGTACCCCTTCGGACCACGATACTTTTATTTTTGGGGTAAATACCTAGTAATGCAATGGCTGGGTCATAGGGTAGCTGTCTTCAACTTTTTGAGGAACCTCCACATTGTTTTCCAGAGTGGCTGCACCAACTTGCATTCCCACCAACAGTGTAAGAGGGTTCCACTTTCTCCACATCCTTGCCAACCTCTGTTGTTTCCTGACTTGTTAATTTTAGCCATTCTGACTGGTGTGAGATGGTATCTCATTGTGGTTTTGAATTGTATTTCCCTGAAACCAAGTGATGTTGAACATTTTTCCATGTGTCTGTGGGCCATTTGTCGTCTTTGGAGAAATGTCTGTTCATGTCTTCAGCCCATTTCTCAATTGGATTATTCTTTGGGTGTTGAGTTTGGTAAGTTTTGTATAGATTTTGGTTACTAGTCCTTTATCTAATAAGAGACATTTGCAAATATCTTCTCCCATTCTGTCAGTTGTCTTTTGGTTTTGTCGACTGTTTACTTTGCAAAAGCTTTTTATCTTGATGAATTCCCAGTAGTTCATTTTTGCCTTTGTTTCCCTTGCCTTTAGAGACGTGTCTAGCAAGAAGTTGCTGCCTTTGTTCTCTAGGATTTTGATGGATTCCTGTCTCACATTCATCCATTTCCAGCTTTGTTCTTTGTCATGATTGCTTTGGCTATTTGGAGTCTTGTGGTTTTATACAAATTTTAGGATTGTTTCTTCTAGTTCTGTGAAAAATATTATTGGCATTTTGATAGGTCTTGCATTAAATCTGTGGATTTCTTTGGGTAGTATGGAAATTTTAACAGTATTATCCCAGTCCATGAACAAGGTTTTATCTTCCCATTTATCTGGGTTGTCTTCAGTTTCTTTCATTAGTGTCTTAGAGTTTTCAAAGTGTAGATCCTTTAGATGATCATTTTAATGTGTTGTTGAATTTCATTTGCTTATATTTAGTGATTTTTGTATATATTTTTATCGGGAAATCTATAATTTTGGTGTCAGGTTAATGTTGGTTGTGTGGAATGAATTTGGAAACATTACTTCTAGTTTTTTGAAATACTTTAGGAAGAACAAATGTTAACTTTTTCTTAAGTATTTGGTAGAATTCACCAGTGAAGTCAACTGGTCTTGTATTTTTGTTTGTTGGGAGTTTTTTGGTTACTGATTTACTGGTTAGTATTAATCAGTCTACTTAGATTTTCTATGTCTTTGTGATTCAGTCTTGGAAGATTGTATGTTTCTTGAAATCATTCCTTCCAGGTTGTCTAATTTGTTGGCTTATAATTTTTCATAATATTCTCTTATAATCCTTTGTATTTCTGTGGTGTGCGTTGTATTCTTTCATTTCTGGTTTTATTTATTGATTCTCTCTTTATCTTGATAAACTGAAAACAACTTTAGAAAAGCTTATCTTTTCAGAGAACCAACTCTTAGTTTCATTGATTTTTTTTTTTTTTAATTTAAATTCAGTTTGCCAACATACAATCTTTTGTTTTTTAAATCTCTATTTCATTCTGGTTCTTTTTAATTTTTGCTAGTATTATATATCAAAAATAGATGCCTGTTTTTAAATGGCATTTCTTTGTTTCCTTGTCTTTTTTTTTTCTTTTGGAATACTCATAATTTAAGCATTGATTTTATAAACTTTCTGTGTCAAGAGATATTTTGATTCTTACACAGTTTTATTTATTTGGCTCAAACAATAGAAATTTATTTTCTCATTTCTAGAAAAGTCTGAGATTAAAGTTTCAGCACGGTTGGTTTCTTTTTATGCTTCTCTCCTTGCCTTATAAATGGCCTTTTTCCCGTGTCTTCAGATGGCTTTCCCTCACTGTCATTAGGCATTTTAGGTTTTATTTATTTATTTTTAAAGATTTTATTTATTCATGAGAGAGAAAGGCAGAGACATAGGCAGAGGAAGAAGCAGGCTCTCTGCAGGGAGCCTGATGCGGAACTTGATTCTGGGACCCTGGAATCACAACCTGAGCTAAAGGCAGACTGTCAACCACTGAGCCACCCAGATACCCCACATTTTATGTTTTAATGTTTGTATTTATTTCTTAGGGCTGCTGGAACAAATTACCAAAATTTGGTAGCTTAGAACAATTGGAATTTATTCTCAAAGTTCTAGAGGTCAAAGTTGGAAATCAAAATATTGGAAGATCTAAACTCCCTCCGAAGGCTCCTTTCTTGCCTCTTTCAGCATCTGGTGGCTCCTGGTTTTCCTTAGCTTGTGGCGGTTTCACTTGACTATTTGCCTCCGTCTTCACATGGCCTTTTTCTCAGGGTCCCTGTGTCCTACTTAATCTTTTCTCTCTCATAAGGACATTGCTAATTGGGTTAAAGGCCCATTCTAAATCCAGGATGTTTTTATTTCATGATCTTTAACTTCAGCTTCTTATCTGAATGAAATCCCAATAGTTCATTTTTGCTGTTTCCCTTGCCACCAATGATGTGACTAGTGAGAAGTTGTTACGGCTGGAGTCAGAGATGTTGCTGCCTGTGTTCTCTAGGATTTTGATGGATTCCTGTTTCACATTTAGGTCTTTCATCCTTCTTGAACTTATTTTTGGGAATGGTGTAAGAAAGTGGCCCAATTTCATGCTTCTGCATATTGCTGCCCAGTTTTCTCAACATCATCTGTTGAAGAGACTGTCTTTTTTCCATTGGATATTCTTTCCTGCTTTGTCAAAGATGAGTTGACCAGATAGTTGTGGGTCCATTTCTGGGTTTTCTGTTCTGTCCCATTGATCTAGGTGTCTGTTTTTGTGCCGGTACTATACTTGATGCCTACAACTTTGTAATAGAGCTTGAAGTCTGCTATTGTGATGCTTCCAGCTTTGCTTTTCTTTTTCAGGATTATTTTGGCTATTTGGGGTCTTTTGTGGTTCCATATAAATTTTCGGGTTGTTTTTTCTAGTTCTGTGAGAAATCCTGGGGATATTTTGATAGGGATTGCATTGAGTAGTAGACATTTTAACAATGTTTGTTCTTCCAGCCATGAGCATGGAATGCCATTCTGTTTCCTTGTGTCCTCTTCAATTTCTTTCATAAGTGCTCTGTAGTTATCAGAGTACAAATCTTTTACCTCTTTGGTTATGTTTATTCCTAGGTATCTTATGATTTTTGGTGTAATTTTAAATAGGATTAATTCTAAGAGGTATCCATATATGTTTTCAAGGGCTGTTAATTATATTAATTTTATGAGTTTAGTTATATTAATGGGCTTGCTATCTTTGCAGAGAGTTTTAGTGGTAATTAGAAAAGTTAAACTGCATTTCTTATATATCCTGTAATATAATGAACATGTCGGACCCACTTTTGATATCTGAATCTATTGATAAATGGTTTGCAATGACCACATTATAAATTTTGGTTTTGGTATATTGGTTAAAATTGGTTCATATATAGTTTAAAAGAATACAGTGAGTACTGTATAGTCTGGTTCATATAATCATTTATGTCTACTACATAATTTTTTCCCATAGAGTTTGGAATAAGTTATGAAAAACAAAACTTATGGCTCCTCTGTTATGCATTTTTAAAGGAAATCTCAAGAGAAGAAGTTCCTGTGAAGACTATCCAAGCTGCTAATGCAAAACTTAACCCTGTTTATTTTCATGACACAAATGCCAATAAAGGTGAATTTGACTTAGTGGACCTTTTGAAGCTGGATGCCGTCTCTCTTCATGAAGATAAGCATTTGGCATCTAATTCAGAAATAATTTTGCCTATGGATAAACGTTTAGACACTGAAACTCCTAAAGTGTCTATTCAAAAATATGTGGACAAAGCATCTTTGAAGCCTGTTAGTGACAATGGAATTATTTCCCCTAATACTCTACGATCACCAACTATTGAAAGGCGAATATATGAATGTTACAAGTCCATTGAAAAGAGTAAAGAACGTAAGTAGATTTTTTAAAAAATGAAAGTAAAATGTATAAAATGCTTATACATTTTGAATAGGATATATTTTTAAGTGGAACTTGCCTAATCTTTTGTGTTAAAATATTAAATATTTTGTGGATTAGAAATTGTATCTTTATTCACAGATCTAGTGAAAATGTACTACTCTTAGTTTTCTTTTTCTTATTCCTCTGGTTCTCCATTATGGATTTTTACTGGATTAAGACTGGCTTCCCCACCAGGAGAGAACTCTTCTTTTGTGGGAATGAGTTTCTTTTTTCTCTTTAGTTTTGGGCAGATTTTAGTATTGTTGAATTGTTGATGTATAAGATAAGTCAACTAAGTAAAATTATTTAAGAATATTATATCATTTTGTTTCATATGTCATTGGATATTCTTGGAATTTTTTAGAAACAGATCTATCACCGAGTGTGATCTATCAAAATGAAGAAGGCAGATGGGTCACTGACCTTGCGTATTACACATCTTTTAATAAAGAGCAAGTTTTAAATATGTCTCTAGCTGACGAGATGAATGAAGACTTCAGATCTGGTTGTAAGTTTATTGATAACCACTCTGTTGTAACATTTTCATTGTTTTTGATGGTGTGAGATTACTCTATATATTGGTTAGCCACATCAGATCACTTGTAGAGTATGCATTTGAACCTTGAACAGTGTGGGGGATTAAGGGACACCGACTCCTTGTGTATTTTAAAATTTGCATGTAACTTTTGACTTTCCAAAATCTTAACTACTGACAGCCTGCTGTTCATGTTATTGCTTAAGGCTTCTGGTAAACAGTAAATTATCACCTATTTTGTATGTTACATGTATTATATACTGTATTCTTACAGTAGGGTAAGCTAGAGAGAAGAAGTTAAGAAAATCCTATGGGAGAGGGGATCCCTGGGTGGCTCAGCGGTTTGGCGCCTGCCTTTGGCCAGGGCACGATCCTGGAGACCCGGGATCGAGTCCCACGTCGGGCTCCCTGCATGGAGCCTGCTTCTCCCTCTGCCTGTGTTTCTGCCTCTCTCTCTCTTTCTCTCTCTCTCTCTCTCTCTCTGTCTCTCATGGATAAATAAATAAAAATCTTTAAAAAAAATCAAAATGTATCTAATAAAAAAATCCTATGGGAGAGAAAATACATTTATAGCACCATACTATATGTATAAAAAAATAAATCTGTGTGTAAGTAACCCTGTGCAGTTCAAACCTGTGTTGTTCAAGGGTCAGCTGTAATACTGAGCTTATCAGTATGAAGAAAGGCTTGAATTGATCCGTGGTAATCATTGGCAGAATGAACTGAGCCTTTTCCTTAAGCAAGGACAGTGAGTCAGGCTCTCATTCTTTTACATTAGTTTAGAACATTCAGATTGCAGAGTTGGAAGGGGACCTTAGGCTTTATGTTTTCACTTTTAAAATTCTGTCTTGAATGAAAAAAATAGTCTGATGAATGAACAATTCAGAATCCAATCCATTTTGGATAAAACCTAAGAAATATGGAGATGATGGGAGAAAAGTGACAGAAAAGATAAATCTCAAAGTGAGAGAGCATTAGGAGTATCAGCTAGGTTTGTTGATTAGCAGAATCTGTCTGTGAAGTGAAAAACTGGTTCAAGACTGCAGAACACATGGCCTTTGAGCCTTAGTCTGTGGAGATGCTGTGCCACGGAGGTCCCCAGTGCCTGAGCATCTCTGAACCTGCAATAAGGATTCAGTGGCCTGGTAAGCCTAGTCTTATTTTTAATAGGCTCATAACATGCCACAGGGAGAAATGATTCTAATGACTGTACTAAGTTCCCCTTAAACATCTAACAATCTGGAAGGTAGAGATAAATAAGGTATTTTTCCAGCCTCTAAGAAATTGTCCATCACCTGAGAGGGATAAGACAAGAGTATAAAACAACAATCAGCATCCTAAGAGACACAAACTAAATGATTTTGGAATTTAGAGGAAAAATAACTTTTGCGTGAGTGGGTAACAGGGATTTCACATACAAAGTGGCTTTTGAGGTGAGAGTTTCAACTGGTAAAAGTTTGGGGACTTGAGAAATTGCAAATGGAGGGCATCCCGGGTGGCTCAGTGGTTTAGCACCTGCCTTTGGCCTGAGATGTGATCCTGGAGTCCCGGGATCGAGTCCCACGTCGGGCTCCCTGCGTGGAGCTTGCTTCTCCCTCTGCCTGTGTCTCTGCCTCTCTCTCTCTCTCTCTCTCTGTCAAGAAAAAAATAAATATTTTTTAAAAAATTACAAATGGATAGAAAACTCAATGAAAGAGAATTAACTGAGGACGCCTGGATATGTTTTGAGGATGGTAAATAGTCCACTGTAGCTAGCACTTATGACAAGATATGGAAAGAAGAGAATAATAAAAGGTGAAAAGGTGAAGTGTAGAGGTAAAGTAGGGCCAGAGAGTGGGTTTGGATTTGACTACCATGTCAGGGTTGAGGCTTGTGTGGTAAGCAATAGGGAGCCACAAACTTCCTTTGTGAGTTGTCTTTTTGCATGATTGTCAGTTGATTGGGAGATTCCTTAGGATGCTGTGGAAATATAGGTGTCACATTGAGAATGAAAAGCAAATAGATAATGAAAGAAATGGAAATAAAACAATTAGAATTTGGTGACTGGATTTCAGTAGGTAGTAGAGAGGCAAGAAAAGATTTGTGGTCTCATGTACTTGGGAAAATGGCAATACCGTGAACTGAGATGGGCCAATCAGAAGAAATTGTATAATTTTGAGTGATTGCAGTTTGAGGTGGAGATACACAGTAGTTGGAAGTGTGAGTCAGAAAGTGGAAGTTAAGTTACAGTTAGAGCTTGCTCAACAATATGTTGATTTAGAAAGAACAAGGGGGTACAGATTAGACAGTGGATATTGACTGTGTCACTTAAAAAGTCAAAGGTCATGGAATTCTCGTGTAACTAGTGGGAGTGTAAAGTGGTAGAACCATTTCGGAAACTTCTCTAGGAGGAGCTTTTGGGGGTGAACTTTATGAACTTTATGCTTTCAGACCCAGCAGTTCTGCCCCAGAATATGTACCCAGTGTATAGATATACTCTTCACCAAAAGACTAAAATATTTATAGCAGCACTATATGATTAACTCCAAATTAGAAACTCCCAAATTCTCATTAATGATAAAATGGATTGTGTTTATTCATACATTGGAATGCTATGTAGCAAAGGGAATGAATGATGTGTAGCTACTCATAGCAGCAGGGATGAATTTCACAAGTATGTTGAAAGAAATAAGGCAGACTAAGAATACTTGCTATATAAATCTATTTGTGTATTTCAAATGTACCATGCTCTATGGAGTAACAAGTAAGATAGTGGTTTTCCTCTGGGCATGTAGTGATGGGAAGAAAACTTGATTGGCCTTTTGGTGATACTAGCAGAGTTTTCTTTCTTCATTTAAGGTGTTGATCTAGCCACACAAATGTGCTCATTGAACGGTACACTTACATATACTTTTTATATGTATATTATGCTTTGGTAAACAATTTTTAAAAATTAGCAATCAAACTGAGAAATATTTGCAATATATGTTACAGGTTAAGGGCTTATTTTCCTAATGTGTAAGCAATTCTAATAAACAATAAGAAAAAGACCAGCTCAGTGTAGAATTGGGCAAAAGATATAAACAGTTTAGAGAAAAGGAAATGAAAATGGTTGTTGAATGTTTAAAAAAAATTCATGGAACTTATTCATGGAAAGAAACCACTCCATAATAGTATTTTTCAGTTATTTCACTGGCAGTGATCCTAAAGTTTGGTAATGAAGGAAACAAACAAGTATTGTAGTACTTTATGGCAGAGTGTCTAGGTAGAGCAGTAGTATAGCATCTAGCAAAATTACAGATGTACATACCCTGTAACCAAGGGGTTCTGCTGGGAGTTTATTTTTCAGATATGCTTGCAGAAATGGTGTGTGATATATGTGTGAGGCTAGTACTTGTACATTGTTTATTAATAACATAAGTCAAAACCAATTTGGATGTACAAAATAGAGGACTAATTAAATAAAGTACAAGAAATATACTGTGGCCATTAGAAAAAGGGAAAGAGGCTCTTTAATTTAATTTAATTTAATTTAATTTAATTTAATTTAATATGGAATAATCACTAAAATTATTTAAGTTCTAAGACATAGAAAAACATAAAATATTCTGAGATTTGTGTAAAAAGGTGAAAGCAGGGAGGACACACTTATATTTATAAATACATAGGGTGGAAAGATATTTTAAGAAGAAAGAAATGGATTGCAGGAATTCCTAGCTACTAATCTCAAAAATCAAATAGATTCAATTAGAGATTTCAGGGGTCCTTTATATATTATTGGTTGCTTTTGGAGATGTGGGACATAGGGTCAGGGGTGAGAGGGAGCCTTTGCAGTATCATATTCCCTTTTTTGTCTTTGGTTAACTTCTAAAAACTCCTTGTTGAAGCATAATATACGTATATGTACCTTTGCATTTTGAAGTAGGTTGGTGTGTTAGTATTAAAGGAAAAATAAAATAGATAAAAGGAGAAGTTTAATGAAACCATCCTTGTGGTTAGGGAATGAACAATGGCTAGGTTGGACAGGATGAGTGGTGAAGAAACGGAGAAAGTGATTATGGAATACTGTGGGGGGAAAATAGTGTAATAAAAGGAAAGAAAGAATGAACTAGGTCAAGGGAAATCAGGGCCAGAGGAACATGCATGCAGGGGAAGCATTTTTTATAGGAAAGGGAAGGAAATTCTTAAAATGTAAGAGGAGATAATTCAGAAGAGGAAGGTAGACCAAGGCATAATTTCATAATGTCAAAGTCGTTCAAAATGAAAATTTATCTACTTAACCAACTTTATTCAAAAAATAAGAGATATGATGCCCTCTTCCCCATTTCTGCCTTGCCTCTCTCTCTCTGACAGGACCATGCATCTGAGTCACTACCTCACTTGGGCTTATGGCCTAGGATTTAAACATGATTAGGAGGTTGGGATATATGATCTGCTTCAAAATTTAACAAATAAAACATCAGGGACATTTGAGAGGACTGTTTTAGATTGTTATAGGACATAGATTCATATAAAAATGAAGTTCTTTTTTCTCATAATTGCTGATTTTTGATAATCATACAAGGTAGCAATATTACTGTAGATTTTTCTTTAAGATTCTTCAATAAAAGTTTAGAGAAAAAGCACTTAGAATATTAAAAATAGCAGTTGGAACTGTTTACTTAATGATGTGAAAAAATTTGATATTTAACTAATTGAAGTAAACTTAAGTTTTTCCGGGTTAGTTTCTTTAATGGTCTGATTTCCCACTTCCCCTCTCTTGGCTGTTAGATTTGCTTGGTTGATGCTTTCACATTTTAGGGAAATGGTTTTTAACATACTTTGCATCATGGGCCCCATAGAGAATCTTTACGGAAAAATTTTTATGTGAAAGATTGTATTTTTCATGTGATTTTTGAGAGTTTCATGATTCTCCTGATGCCTATTCGTAGACTGCTAGGTTAAGAATGTGTTTATATAAGAAATGATGGGTTTACGAGGTAAAGAGAACCAGCACTACCCTAACATGTAAGGATCTGAGCTATCTCTTGTGTTCTGTTTTTCTGATTGGAAATATTCTCCCATTTCTATTCTAATGTTGTTTCTCAAGATATTAATTTTGAGCTGTCAGACTTTCCAAAAGGGCAGTTTCTATCTGATTACCCCTGGTGGATTAATAAGAATGGGGGACATCTCTCCTGTTTGGGCTCCCGTAGACTCTCTCTCCGGGTTGCATGAAACTTCCATTGGAGTCAGTCTCCTGGAGTACCAGGCAGAGGTCTGGAGTGGGCAGCAAGCAGGCAGAGAACCTGGGACTTTTTGATTAGGCAACATGTTTAAAATCCTTTTTGATTGTAATGCCTTGAGCAGGATCATGTGCTTTCTAGTTTATCACTGCCCCACTATTCCCTATTGTCACACCTTGTCCTCTGGCCTCTGAGGCATTGTAGTTTGTAGCTTTGGTTTATTTTTTTTATTTTTAAAGATTTTATTTATTCATTAGAGAGAGAGAGGCGGAGACACAGGCAGAGGGAGAAGTGGGCTCCGTGCAGGAGCCTGATGTGGGACTCGATCCCGGGACTCCAGGATCACATCCTGGGCCAAAGGCAGGCGCTAAACTGCTGAGCCACCCAGGAATCCCCTGTAGCTTTGCTTTAAAGATTAAAGGTGTCTAGGCCCCGTTCATTTCCCTAAGGTGAACTGAGTTGCTCAATAGGAACTTTGAAGGCAGCTGGTGTGTGACCACTTGTTTTAGTTTGCGTAGGCTGTGAGGCTTGCTGGGATGTGGAACTTTCCTTTCTAAAACTGAGACAGTGCTGGGCAAACAGGTGGTTGGGTACCCCAGCAGACCTCTTCACAATTAGTTTACAGAGTGATTTATTGTTGTGATGGTTTCAGATAAAATTTCACCTGTATTCATGGTGAGTACCTTAAATCAGGTGTGCCAAAACCTTCAAAAGCTAAAACTAATGTGAATCTTTCACAAATGAAAAGCTTACATTTTAAGGCCTTTTAGTAAGTCAGAACAGGTTAGTAACTGATAAAATCAGTAACAGTAGAGTGTTCATTACCAGAAGTTTGAGAACTATAGACTTACATACTTAATACAGATGTGTCAGTTGTACAATGAGAGCTTTCATACACTTTTTTCAGTTATTTTCTTTAGTATTTCATTTTCCTAACTAGTTAAGTTTTATATATCTGCTAGTTTTTAATTAGGCATTAGTATAATTTAATTATATAAACCAATTCTTTTTTAAGCTGAGGCACTGGATTTGATTGATCAAGATGAAGAAGAATTTAATAGAGAGCATCAATTTATGCAGGTTTGTATTTTACTGGCATTAACCGAAGTTTAAAATTTACCTGTATTCTTTCTGGATAGATATAGTTTGTATGAAATATATCTTGTTTTCTTATGTTTATACCATTTCTGCTTTTTCTTTCATATTCTCTATTATTAATTGAAAAATAGCTAGCATACTAAAGTAATATTTAATTCACCTAGAATCACCTAAATAGGCTTTAAAGTTTTTCCATAGTTTTTAACCATGTTTTAAAATGAAGTAATGCTATTTAAACAAATAGAACATGTTCATTACCTTATTATTAGCTACTTAAGCTTGAATTTGTCCTAATTTTTTAAGACTTAAAATGTTTAAATTTTCGTAGTTAAATTTTCTTATTTTCGCATATTAGAAAAACAGAAAGAAGCCTTTCTAGGGAAATAAAATGAAACAATAACTTTCTCCCTAGGAAGAAAATATAGATGCCCAGAACACTTCAGCTGCACTAGGTGATACGTCTTGGGGAACTTCAATTAATTACAGTTTGTTGAGGAAATCACTTAGCACATCAGATTTGGACAAAGATGATGCCAGTTATTTACGCCTATCATTAGGAGAGTTCTTCGCTCAAAGATCTGAAGCTCTTGGCTCCCTTGGTGGTGGTTACAATGTGAAAAGAGTAAGTATGATATGTGCTAGAAGTGGTTGAATTCACAAGCCCTTACATTTTGAATGTTCTGATGGTATTACCTATAGCATAGTATCTTTACAGCAGGGACAGAATAGGGAACAGGATAGAGTTGTGGTAGTCAGACCGTGACTCCAGTCCTACTTCTATCTTTCAACTAATTCTGTGACAGGGATTAAGTTAACTCATCTGTGCCTTGATTTTCCAATTTTTATTTATTTTTTAAAGATTTTATTTATTTATGTGACAGAGCACACACAAGCAGGGGGAGTGGCAGGGAGAGGGAGAAGTAGGCTTCCCACAGAGCAGGGAACTCAATGCAGGGCTCCACCACAGAACCCTGAGATAATGACCCAAGCTGAAGGCAGATGCTTAACCGACTGAGCCACCCAGGCATCCCAATTTTCCAGTTTTTACAATGGAGTGCTATGTAGGGTTTCATAAAAATTAAATGTGGTGGGACATATAAAGTATTTAGCACCATGACTAACTTGCAGTAAATATTCAATACCTGTTAGTTGATATTGCTATTGTTACATCATTGGTTGATGGGAAGAAAACGATTTTTTTTTAACCTCTTTTCTGAAAACATGTTTTGAAATACAAGAAAGTTTTGGTTTGAAATATAGGAAAGTTGTGATACATGTAAACATTTGAAAATTCAAGCAATGCATTTCAGTGTGGTAAGTTCAAGCAATGTGGTAAGTTCTATGAAGAATGGCAAGAAGGAATTGTTTTAGTTGCAGTGATCAGGGCGACCTCTGAGGAGATGGCATTGAACTGAGACCTACATGATGGGAAGGAGGAAGTTGCCAAAAGATCTGGAGACAGGATGTTCTCAGCAAAGGGAGACTATGTATGGGAGGCTTGGAGGTAAAACCGGAGTGGCATATGGAGGACAGAAAGCAGGCTGGGGGTGCTAATGTAAATGGGGGGGAAGGATGGTTCATTCAATGGTAGAAGAAATCCAGGGCCAGATCACGAGGGGTCCTTGTAGGATGGGTTCATCTGAAATTAATTGGAAAGAGGGGCATGGAGGCAGGGAGCAACTTTGTCGTGGTGCCAACCCCATCTCCATGTGTAACTTGATACTACTGTATTTGGAGCCTGGGTAGAGAGGGGCAGTCAACCAAAAGGAAGAATAGCAGCAGATAGAGGCTTAGTGCATCGGAAGAGTTGTAGTAAAGGCCGAGGTCTAAGAATGATTGTACAGATCCAGAAAAATTCAAGGATTCAAGACTGCTTTTGGATATAGAGTCAAAAGCCTTGATAAATTCCACATAGGGAGTTGGGTTATTGGAGGGAGACATATTAAACTGGATTTCACTAAACTACAGTTTGAAATAATAGCCATGGTATTAGCATAGTCGATTTACAGAACTTAAATTTGAGACTGAACTGATTTTGATACCTTCAGTTTCTTTGACTGTCCTGATTGCACCTCAGAGTAGTGTTGAAGAGAAATGATGTTGGGGCTCCGACAAATCATATCCCTATACATTCCTATTTGTGCAGTGCATTAATTAAAAAAATGAAAAGAAGTGCTTCAGAGAGACTGATTTTCCATCTAGATTGATTGGGATTTTTGACATTATGAGACAAGTTGAAGAGTAAATGAATTTCTTACAAAATTCAAAACAAAGCACTGGCTCATGGAAAAATAGATCTGTCATTTAGAATTTCTGTTTTGGTTTTAGTTTATAAGATGTTATTTGCATTCAAGTTGCTTGTTCAAGGGAAGAAATTTCCACATGAAGATAGTCAAAAATCAAGTGCATTTAATGAATTTACATTTCAGGTCTATCAGGTGAAAGTTGTGTGAGAAAGACAAGTGGGAATTCCCTGCTCCTTAACACTTTCATCCAAGTGCTAGGAACATACCTAATCTTAATACAGATTTTTGAGGATATAATATATAAAAGTAGTATATAAAATAAATACCCTTATGCTATAAGTTTTTTGTTGTTTGTTTTTTTGTTTTTGTTTTTTATGCTGTAACTTTGAAGAAGGCAGGACATTTTCTTTTTTTTCTCATTAATATGTCACACTGATGATTAACAGTTCTTGACATAGTAGGTCCTCAGTAATTACTGAAGAAATGTCATTTCTGGGCTATTTGAATTTGGATTTCTTAGTAAGAGCAGCTTATTTGACAGTATTAGTTTTGATGATTAAAGACAGCAGTAAGGAAATAAAACTAGACTTTTAAAGTACATCTCTAGTTACTTGAGTTTAAATAAAAAGAAAATTATTTGTTGAAGTAATTTAGCTACGTTACCCATAGTAAGATAAACTAGAATTTCTCAGGGACGCTTGGGTTGCTCAGCGGTGATCCTGGAGTCCTGGGATCAAGTCCCACATCGGGTTCCCTATATGGAGCCTGCTTCTCCCTCTGCCTGTGTCTCTGCCTCTCTTTTCGCTCTCTCTGAATGAATAAATAAATAAATCTTTAAAAAAAATTTATTTATTCATGAGAGACAGAGAAAGAGGCAGAGACACAGGCAGAGGGATAAGCAGGCTCCATGCAGGAAGCCCAACGTGGGACTCAATCCCGGGTCTCCAGGATCACACCCCGGGCTGCAGGCAGCACTAAACCGCTGCGCCACTGGGGCTGCCCTAAATTTTTAAAAAATAGAATTTCTTGAGAACAGTTGAAAATTAAGGAAATAATTCACGTGTTTATTTTGTAGCCATCGTTTGGTTATTTTATTAGATCACCAGAGAAGAGAGAACCTGTTGCTCTAATAAGAAAATCTGATGTATCCAGAAGTAATTTGGAAAAAGAAATGACTCTTGTTAACCATGATATATTTTCAGGTAATGGATTAAATGAAGGAGTTTTTGTAACTTTTTTTTAACCTATAAGTTAGTGGTTATGTGGTCATGTTCTTATGAGTGAAAATGTATATATTGTTTTGAATTTTTTCAGTATTAGAAATTTTATTTTTATATAACCCACATTACCTTTTTAGCTGGGAACAAGTCAGCCAAAATCCACTTAAATCCTTTTGTAAAAAGCCAAACCAAACAAAATATAATTTGTTCAAATGGGCTAGTTAATTTTGGTCTATTAAACTACTGAGACCGTGAACTCTAGCTGTTATATTTAGGTAGACTTTGGTTAAAAAAGTATTCTGAGATTTGGACTATGATAGTCTATGATAAATATCTATGATCTTTTTTATAAAAATAATTTATTTCTTTGTCTTAGTGGAGTGGGAAGGAGAGAAGGGGAGCGAGAATCTCCTGCAGATTGCTGAGTGTGGAGCACAGTGCAGGGCTTGATCTCATAACCCTGAGATCATGAGCTGAGCTGAAATCAAGAGTCAGATGCTTAATTGAGCCACCCAGGCACCCTTCCATGATAAATATGTAAAATCAGACTTTTTTGATAATAACATTTAATTATTGAACAACTACTTTTTTGCTAGTACAATGCCTGGTGCTGTGTATCATATAGAATTGTACAAGATATGCTCCAGTCCTTACAGAGCCTATATCTAGTGGAGGAGTTGGTTGGGATAAAGAGGCTATATAGGTAATTAGTTGATGTTCTACGATTGTAAAGAAGTACTCATTTTTATTTTTTTATATTTAAAGCATGTGTGCACATGCACAAGCAGTGGGGAGGAACAGAGACAGAAAGAGAGAATCTCAAGTAGGGTCCACACTCAGTGGGGAACCTGACACGGGGCTTGATCTCACAACCCTGAGATCATGCATGACCTGAGCTAAAAACAAGAATCAGACACTCAACTGAGCCACCCAAGTGTCCCCAGAAGTTCTCATTTTTAAATTCAGCTTACTGTATATTTGTGAAAATTTAAAGCTGAAAGTATTAAGTGAATTTGTCAGTATTTGCAAGGGAAGATTAAAACCCACGATCTTCTTCAAAGTTTAAACTTGGCAAAATCAAATTAATAGTGCTCTGATCCAGGAACGTCTGGGTGGCTCAGCGGTTGAGCGTCTGTCTTTGGCCCAGGGTATGTCCTAGTGACAAAGGATATTTAAATAGTATATGTAAAGTATATTTAAATAGTTTTTGTGAAGATGACTGATACGGAGGTCCAAAGACGCTTCCCTGGCAATTTATCATGTTGAGTCCTTATCCCGTAGATTGTTTCTCTGAGGAAGTGTATATGTATATATTGAAGTTGAGTTATTGTATATTTTCTACAGGAGACTTAAAAACACAGCCAAACGAAGGATCAGTTACACTTCAGGCTGAAGAACTGGAGAGCATTTCACAAGTGGATGAAAGTGATAAGACATTAACTGTCAATAACAGCAAAACACAGGTATCTTGAGCTTTCCATAGAGAAACTAAAACTGCATTGTCATTCTTGTTTAAGATCAACATAAGGTCAGGTGAAAAACATGTGCAGTATAACATTGGTTTGGATTTTTTGGATTCAAAATTTATTATAAATGTCCTTAAAATTTTCAGAAACATATGAATCAATGTATAAATACACATACTAAGTACATACCTATATAGAAAACATAACCTAGGGATCCCTGGGTGGCGCAGCGGTTTGGCGCCTGCCTTTGGCCCAGGGCGCGATCCTGGAGACCCAGGATCGAATCCCACGTCAGGCTCCCGGTACATGGAGCCTGCTTCTCCCTCTGCCTGTGTCTCTGCCTCTCTCTCTCTCTCTCTCTCTCTCTCTCTCTCTCTGTGACTATCATAAATAAATTTTTTAAAAAAATTAAAAACTATTTTTTAAAAAAAAACTAAAAAAAAGAAAACATAACCTATATAGAAAACAAAATTTGTTTATAAAAAAACTTACAATCAGTTATCACAGCTTACTCATGTATACTCCCAGGTCAAGAAAGAAAATATCACTAGTATTCTGAAAACCATTATTTTGCCCCTTCGGAACACTACTCCTCCTATCTAATCTCTAACACTTAGTTTTCCTTGTTTTGGAACTTCATGAGAAATCAAATACCATGTATTCTTTTTCTTTAATTTTTTTTTCACTTTTGTTTACTAAATGCAATTATGTTGTTAGGTATAAAAGAAGCAGGGACATCTGGGTGGCTCAGTGGTTGAGCATCTGCCTTTGGCTTAGGTCGTGATCCCAGGGTCCTGGGATTGAGTCCCACATTGGACTCTCTGTAGGGAGCCTGTTTCTCCCTCTATGTCTCTGCCTCTCTCTCTGCCTCTTTCATGAATAAATAAAATATTTTTTAAAAGCATAAAAGAAGCATATTTTCATTATTGTATATAGTATTCTATTGTATGAATACCCTGCATTTGCTGTGCACATTAGATCTGTCTGTTGGACATTTGGAGTCTATCTTAGGTCAATATGACACTGTTAAAATACTGTGGCTTTATATGTCTTGATACCTTATTTTTCTTGTGAAGTATCTTGGCTATTCTCAGGCCTTTGCATTTCCATATATATTTTTATTTTTTTTTAAGATTTTATTTATTTATTCATAGAGACACACAGAGAGGCAGAGACACAGGCAGAGGGAGAAGCAGGCTCCATGCAGGGAGCCCAATGTGGGACTCGATCCCAGGTCTCCAGGATCACGCCCCAGGCTGCAGGCAGCACCAAACCGCTGCACCACTGGGGCTGCCCATATATATTTTTTAAATCAAATTGCTACCTTCAGCAAACCAGCCAACCAGTTAACACTGTTAGGCTTTTAACTGGGTTCCACTGAACTTGTAGAACCGTCAAAATGACATCTTTATAGTACTTAATCTTAAAATTCATGAAAATTATATATCCTTTCACTTAGGTTTTAAATTTTGTCTATATATTATGATTTTCATGTGTGTGTGTGTGCAGAGATTATTGCACATCTTTTGTTAGATTTCTTCCTAACTTGTTGAAACAATGTTTGTTTGTTTTTAAGATTTTTATTTATTTGAGAGAGCATGAGCAGGGGGAAGGGCAAAGAGAGAGAAGCAGACTTCCCTCTGAGCATGGAGACCAGTGTAGGGCTGGAGCCCAATGGAGGGCTCAATCCCAGGACCCTGAGATCATGACCTGAGCTGAAGGCAGACACTTAATGACCAAGCCACCCAGGTGCCCTGAAACAATGTTTTAATACCTTTCTTAGCTTCACTCTTCTTTTCTGTGGCTAAACAGAAATACATGTTTTTAAAAAATACTCAACTTGTATCTAACAGCTACGCTGAATTTACCAATAACTATTATCTGTAGATTCTTTGGAATTTTCTTTATATACAGTTTTTCCATTTGAGAATAACAATACTTTTGTTCCTTTCTGATTTTAATACCTTCAGTTTCTTTGGCCTTACCTGACTGCCTCAGAGCAGTATTGAAGAGAAGTGATGATGCTGGGGCTCGCTGACAGGGTGGGAAAGCTCTTCAGTATTTTATTTTTAAATTGGTTGTGTGCTACTGTGTGGTCATCTCCTCTTTGACAAAGCAGGAAAGACTATCCAATGGAAAAAAGACAGTCTCTTCAACAAATTATCTTGAGAAAACTGGGCAGCAACATGCAGAAGAATGAAACTGGACCACTTCTTACACCATACACAAAAATAAATTCAAGAAGGATGAAAGACCTAGATGTGTGAGACAAGAATCCATCAAAATCCTGGAAGAGAATACAGGCAGCAACATCTCTGACCCCAACCATAGTAACTTCTTGTTAGACACATCATCGGAGGCAAGGGAAACAATAGCAAAAAATGAACTATTGGGACTTCAGATAAAAAGTTTCTGGACAGTGAAGGAAACAATCCACAAAACTAAAAGACCGCCTACTGAATGGGAGAGATATTTGCAAACGATGTCTCTGATAAAGGGCTTGTATCCAAAATAAAGAACTTAATAACAACACTGGAAAAATAAAAAAACCCAGTTAAGAAATGGGCAGAAGACATGAATAGACATTTCTCCAAAGAAGATATCCAGATGACTAAGAGACACGTGAAAAGATGTTCAATATCACTCATACAACCAAATCAAAACATCACAAATACAAACCAAAATCACAATGAGATACCACCTCTCACCTGTCAGAATGGCTAAAAATAACACAGAAGAGAACAGATGTTGATGAGGATGTGGAGAAAGGAGAACCCTCTTATACTGTTGTTGGGAATGCAGGCTGCTGCAGCCACTCTAGAAAACAGTATGGAGGTTCCTCAAAGAGTTAAAAATAGAACTACCCTACAACCTCATAATTGCACTACTAGGTATTTACCCAAAAGATTAAAAAATACCGATTCGAAGGGATACATGCACCCTGATGTTTATAGCAGCATTATCAACAGTAGCCAAATAACTATGGAAAGAGCCCAAGGGTCCACTGACTGATGAATGGATAAAGATGTGGCATATATACACGGTAGAATGTTACTCAACCATCATAAAGACTGAAATCTTGCCATTTCAATGATGTAAATGGAGCCTAGAGTATATTATACTAAGCAAAATAAGGTAGAGAAAGACAAATACCATGTGATTTCACTGATGTAGAATTTCAGAAACAAAACAGATGAACATAGGGAAAGAAAAGAGAGAACACAAGAGCCTTTTTTTTTTTTTTTTTTTTTTTTTTTGGTGAAGAGCCTCTTAACTATAGAGAACAAACAGTTGCTGGAGGGGACTTGAGTAGGGGGGTGGGCTAAATGGGTGATGGGCTTTAAGGGAGGGCACTTGTTAGGATGAACACTGGGTATTATATGTAAGTGGTGAATCATTACATTCTACTCCTGAAACCAGTGTTACACTCTATTAACTAACTACAATTTTAAAATTTGGAGGAAAACATAAATTGGATGTGTGCTGTAGGTTTTTATTTATCATCAATTTTTTAAATTCCATTCTGATATTTGTCTTCTAGTTTGTTTTTAACTTGTAAGGACGTTGAATCCTGTCAAATGCTTTTTTGCATCTGTCAAGGTAAACATAAGCTTTCTTTTTTTTCTGGTAATGTGGCAAATCATAAATAGTTTTTGACTATTATACTGTTCTATAGTTGGAATAAACCTATCCTTTTTATAGATCATTGAATTTGCTTTGCTTATGGTCTTTTTAGAAGTTTGCATCTGTGTGAGTGAGAGGAATATCTTTTTGGTTTTGGGATCAAGGTTTTGATGGTCCCATTTTTGTCTATTTTTCTGAAAGAGTGTGTGTAAAAATGGTGCTGTTTTAAGATGGGTGCTGTTAGATTTGGATAGAATACATTGATGAAATCTTCTGAATCTGGAGTTTTCTTTAATACTTTTTAATTGCTGAATCAATGTCTTTTAAGATTTTATTTATTTGTGGGGGAGAGAGAGAGCATGTGAGCACAGCAGGGTGAAGGGTAAAAGGGAAAGGGAAAGGAACAAGCAGACTCCCCACTGAGCAGGGAACCTAACTTTGGGCTTGATCCCAGGATCCCAAGATCATGACCTGAGCTGAAGTCAGATGCTTCATCAGCTGAGCCACTCAAGTACCCTTCAATTTCTTTAATAGTTATAGGACTATTCTGATGTGTCAGTTTTAGTAAATTGTGGTTTCCTAGGAATTACATCTTTTATCTAAACTTGAAAATATATCACTCCATATAAATTGATAAATATTGACCATAATATCCTCTTGTGACTGCTTGATTGTTTAATATTTTAGGTTTTTTTTTTAACCTTTTATTTATTCATGAGAGACACAGAGAGAGAGGCAGAGACACAGGCAGAGACTCAGGCAGAGGGAGAAGCATGTTCCCTGCAGGGAGCCTGATGGTGGGACTTGATCCCAGGACCCCAGGATCACGACCTAAGCCAAAGGCAGACATTCAACCACTGAGTCACCCAGGTGTCCCTAATTTAATTTTAAGTTCTTAAGGGACATCTTTATTGTTATGTATTAGCTTTTTTCCCTCCCTTTTTTCTAAGTCATTCTTTCCAGGTATTTCTCAATTTTATTAGTTCACTAATTTTATTTATTCTCTGTTTTCTATTCATATTATTTGGTGCTTATTTCCTTCCAAATATTTTCTGTGGATTTAATTTGTAGCTTTTCTAACTTATGGAGATAACCGTTCAGCTTAACTTTTCTGCCTTTCTGCTTTTCTTATATAAACATCTGATGGTACAAATCTCCCTTTTAAAGGAAGGAATTTTTGTGTCCCATACAATTTTTTACATCATATATGTCTAAATATGTCATACTATCTTTATTCCATTTAATGTATTTCCCAATATCTCTGGTCCATTGTGTATAACAGGTGTATTGCATAGTTTCCAAACATTTGGGGATTTTCCAAAATTTTAAATAGTGATTCTAGGCCTGTTGTACTGCAGTCAGAGAAACCTTGGTTTTAGTCCTTTGAAATTTTTTGAAACATGATAAATAGCTCAGGATTTGTTCCATTTTTTATTTTTTATTTTTATTTTTTTTGAACTATTTTATTTATTCATGAGAGACACAGAGAAGAGAGAGAAGCAGAGACACAGGCAGAGGGAGAATCAGGCTCAATGCAGGGAGCCTGATGTGGGACTTGATCCCAGGACTCCAGGATCATGCCCTGGCTGAAGGCAGGTGCTAAACTGCAGAGCAACCCAAGGATCCCCTGTTCCATTTTTTAAAAATATTTTCTATGCATGTGACAGGAATGCCTGTGGTGTGATCCTTGGTTGCTTTCTTCTCTATATTTTATTCAGGTAAAACTTATTAAATCAGAGTGTTGAAACTATCTTTAAAATTATTGTACTTGTTCTTTGGGTTACTTAGATATTAAACTGTCACACTGTCATTATGAATTTGTCTGATATTCACTTTTATTCTGGTAGTATTTACTTTAAAAATTTTTGAAGCTATGTTTTTTAGGTACATACAAATTAGAATTGTTGTCTTTCTGAAGAGGGACACTATATCATACTTAAAGGGTCTATCCAACAAGAGGACCTAAAAATCCTCTTAATGTGGGATTTCATTGGTATTGGTTGTGATCTCTCACAACCCTTAATGTGGGAGCCCTTAATGTGGGAGCTGCCAAGTATATCAATCAATTAAAAACTAAATAAAGACCTACTTAGATAATAATACACTAATAGTAGGAGACATCACGGCACTTTCTGCAAATGACAGATCTTCTAAGCACAACATCTCCAAAGAAACAAGAGCTTTAAATGATACACTGGTCCAGGTGGATTTCACAGATATATACGGAACTTTGCATCCGAACTCAACTGCATAAACATTCTTCTCAAAAGTACATGGAACTTTCTCCAAAATAGACCACATACTGGTCACAAATCAGGTCTCAACCAATACCAAAAGATTGGAATATTCCCCTGCATATTTTCAGACCATAGTGCTTTGAAACTTGAACTCAATCACAAGAAGAAATTTGGAAGAAAATCAAAACACATGGAGGTTAAGAGCATCCTGCTAAAAGATGAATCAGTCAATCAACAAATTAGAGAAGAATTAAAAAGATTCATGGAAACTAATGAAAATGAAGATACAACTGTTCAGAATCTTTGGGATACAGCAAAAGCAGCCCTAAGAGGGAAATACATTGCAATACAAGCATTCCTCAAAAAATTGGAAAAGACTTAAATACATAAGCTAAGTTCGCACCTAAAGGAACTGGAGAAAGAACAGCAAATAAAACCTACACCAAGCAGAAGAAGAGAGTTAATAAAGATTTGAGCAGAACTCAATGAAATAGAGACCAGAAGAACTGTAGAACAGATCAACAAAATCAGGAGTTGGTTCTTTGAAAGAATTAATAAGATAGATAAATCATTGGCCAGCCTTATTAAAAAGAAAAAAGACTAAAATTAATAAAATCACAAATGAAAAAGGAGAGATCACAACCAATACCAAGGAAATACAAACGATTTTAGAAACAGATTATGAGCAGCTATACACCAATAAATTAGGCAATCTGGAAGAAATGGACCCATTTCTGGAAAACCACAAATTACCAAAACTGGAACAGGAAGAAATAGAAAACCTGAACAGGCCAGTAAACCAGGGAGGAAATTGAAGCAGTCACCAAAAACCTCCCAAGACACAAAAGTCCAGGGCCAGATGGCTTCTCAGGGGAATTCTATCAAACATTTAAAGAAGAAACAATACCTATTCTACTTGCAAGATACATCTATGAAGGCATGGGAAATAAAAGCAAAAATGAATTATTTGGACTTAAGATAAAAAGCTTCACAGCAAAAGAAACAGTCAACAAAACTAAAAGACAACCTACAGAATGGGAGAAGATATTTGCAAACGTCATATCAGATAAAGGTCTGGTATCCAAGATCTATAAAGAACTTCTTAAACTCCATACCCAAGAAACTAACAATCCAATCATGAAATGGGCAAATGACATGAACAGAAATTTCACCAAGAAGACCTACACATGGCCAACAAACACATGAGAAAATGCTCTGCATCACTTGCCATCAGGGAAATAGAAATCAAACCGCAATGAGATACCACCTCATACCAGTGAGAATGGGGAAAATTAACAATAGAGGAAACAACAAATGTTGGAGAGGATGTGGAGAAAGGAGAACCCTCTGGCACTGTTGGTGGGAATGTGAACTGGCGCAGCCACTCTGGAAAACTGTGTGGAAGTTCCTCAAAGAGTTCAAAATAGAACTGTCCTACGATCCAGCAGTCACACGGCTGGGATTTACCCCAAAGATACAGATGCAGTGAAACGCCGGGACATCTGCACCCCAGTGTTCATAGCAGCAATGTCCACAATAGCCAAACTGTGGAAGTAGTTTCGGTGTCCATCGACAGATGAACGGATCAAGAAGATGTGGTCTCTATATACAATGGAATATTACTCAACCATGAGAAAGGATGCATACCTACCATTTGCTTTTACGTGGATGAAACTGGAGGGTATTATGCTTTGTGAAGTAAGTCAATCGGAGAAGGACAAACATTATATGGTCTCATTCATTCGGGGAATACAAAAAATGATAGGGATTAAAAGAGAAAGGAGAGAAAATGAGTGGGAAATATCAGTGAGGGTGACAGAACATGAGAGACTCCTAACTCTGGGAAACCAACCAGGGTAGTGGAAGGGGAGATGGGTGGGGGGGTTGGGGTGACTGTGTGACGGGAACTGAGGGAGACACTTGATGGGATGGGCACTGGGTGTTATGCTATGTTGGCAAATAGAACTCCAATTAAAAAAATATAAAGAAAAGAAATAGAATTGCTATCTCTGGTGAATCAAACCTTCTGTCCTTGTGTATGACTGCCTTTGTCTGCAGTTATACTTAATAATCTTAGGTCTAGTCTTATATTAACATCGGTAACAGTAGCTTTCTTTAGTGTCTAGTTATTTAGTGCTTGCATGTTCTATCTTTTCCTATTTTGGTTTTAACCTTTCTAAATCTTTTAGATGTTTCTCTTCTAAGTACATAGCACTGAATTTTATTTTTCAAGTAGTTGCACAGTCTATTTGTATTTAGTGGAATTACCAATATATGAGCATTTGAATCTGCTCTCTATTCATTTTCATTCTTTTTCTTTTGTACATTCTGTGGTTTTTAAAAATTATATTATTCAGTTTCTTCCATTTATTAATTTGGTGATTATTTATTCTTTCCCTGTTATTTTAGTAATTACCCAAGAAATTATAACTTGTTTTCTTCACTGACTAATGTTGAATAAAAATTGGGTGGTGGTTGTTTTGTCTTTTTTGCCTTACTAAACATTACAAGGACCATAAAAAACTCCCAATTTTTTCCGCTTCAGTCTTAAAAGATACCCCAAAGATAATAAAAAATATACTTAAAAGATACCCTTGTTTCTACTTTGTTTTATATTTTAATTCTTTTTTTAAACTCCATAAGCCATTATGATGATGATGGTGATGGTAATTACTATTATTATCAAAATTCAGTATGCATCTCTAATTTTCCATCTGAGATTAGTTTCCTTTTGCTTGAAAAATATCCTTATAATTATCCTTATAATTTCTTTTAGTAAGGGTCTGCTTGTAATGAATTTTCTGTTTTTGTCTCTAAAAATGTCTTTATTTCACTTTTATTTTTGAAGCATATGTTTAGTACAGAGTTCCATGTTAGAAATAGTTCAGCAATTTGAAATAGATCATTTCCCATTTCATTGTAAAAGTCTGTTCTCAATCTTATTGTTAACTTTACTAAAGATAATGTATTTTACTATCTCTGGCCGCTCTAAAAATTTTTATCTTTGATTTTTATCTATTTTACTGTGATGTGCTTAGATATCTTTTGTTTTATCCTGCTTAGTGTTTGTAGACCTCCTAAAGTCTTGGATTGTTGACTTTCACAAATTTTAGAAAATTCTTAGCCAGTATATCTTCCAAGAAACCATTTGTTCCATTTTCTGTTCTTTTTCTTTTGAGAGTTCAGGTACAAGTATGTTAGGTTTTCTCAGAGTAGCCCCTTTTTCTGTTTCTACTGTTCTGTTGTGTATTTTCTGTTACTTTCTCTTTCATAGTTCATTCTGAATTTTTTTTCATACTTCTAAGTCTCATTCTTTTTTCAATTTGTTATGAAATTGAATCCAATTTGTTATGAAATCCATCCACTGGGTTCTTAATTTGTTACTATATTTTTTATTATATGATTTACATTTAATTCTTTTTAATAATTTCTAGTCCTCTGATTCTCAGTATTGTCTTTTATTTCCTTAAGTATGATTTAGAGTTTATGTTTTAGATACTTTAGATTTACTTGTGTTTTGGATTCTGATAACTTCATTGCTGTATATTCCTCATGAGTCTGTTTCTCTGTGATTTGGGCCGCATTATCTTGGAACATCATGTGTCATTCATTAATGGAAGGGTGGACTTTTACATGAAATATCACTGAAATAATTTGAGGCCATGGGAGGTACAATATTCTTGATAGGATTTGTTTGCTTCTAACATGAATGAGGAATATTAGCAGTCTCAGATCACTTCAGTCCAGTTACTGAGATTGAGCTGATTGGAGCTGGCCCTGCGTCCTTATGAGGGCCAACCTAATTTTGGTTTTCCTTTTCTCCGAAGGTGTGTAGCCCTTTGTGGTCTCATCTGAAAGCATGGGTGTTTACTACTACTACTCCCTACCCCTAATCATTGTTGGGCACGGAACTCTGTTTTTATAACCTCACTCCCATAAGAATAGCTTTATTGAGTTTCTTCTTAAAGTGTTATCTCCAGCATCATCTGGAAGCAACAGATCCCCTACAGGGAAGAACCTCCTCAGTACTGGTATTGATTCTTGTCTTGGATTTTGGTCCAGTAGTTTCTTGTTCATTTTTTAGCTCTCCAGTGCCTTCTGAGAGATGCTTCTGGGTATGCTATCCACCTCTAATTGCTCTCAGCCAGAGTTAGTTTGCATTGCTTAGTTTGCCATTACTGGAGGTAGAAGTCTTAACTTGGATTTTTAAATAATTAGGTAGGCTTGTGTTTCTTTGCTTTTGGTTCCATTTCAGTTGTTTGCCTATGGTTCCTATTTATGTCTTGTTTATAAATAACTGTTAACAATTGAATGAAACTCCCAAGAATTATAGTTGGAATCACAATGGCCCAATGGTTTCTCAATCTCAGTATCTTAATTTTTTGTTTTGCTTTTTAAAGCGTTTATTTGTTTTTTGACAGAGAGAGAGAGAGAGAAAGGGCCCAACCAGGGGAAGAGGAAGAGGGAGAAGCAGATTCCTCCCTGAGCAGGGAGCTCAACGCAAGGCTCTATCCTAGGACCCTGGGATTATGACTTGAGCTGAGGGTGGACACTTAACCAATCGAGCTACCCAGGCGCCCCAATTTTTTGCTTTAAATTATTGTCTGGTTCAGTTTTAACACCTTTTTAGCATCTCTTTAACTCCTGAAGATTTTTATGTAATTGATAATCCAAGTCTGTGAGTAACCCAATACTCTATAGTTAAAGTTGATCACAAGTGTCTTTTTTTTTTTTTTATTAGGGTATTTAATCGGTATACCATTAACTTCTAGCTGCCGTTAAATTTTAGGTAATATCTAAAGATTAAACTAGTATGTACGTGTCCATGGAACTGAGTAAATTTATCTGATGTGGATTTTCTTCTTTCTAGGACAATTTCTTCATGAGTAGTAAACCCCAAAGAGACAAAAGCAAGATACCTACTGGTGGTGATTCTGTACTTAGGATAAGCACCATTGCTTCAGCCATTGCAGATGCGTCAGTGAGTACTGATCCTTCCCAACTTGCTGCCATGATCAAGGCACTTTCAAATAAAACTAGAGAGAAAACTTTTAAGAAGGATAATAAACAAAAGGACTATTCCACTGTGTCTCATTTCTTACCTAGTGATACAGAAAAAAGTGGTGGCTCCAGCATGTTTGATATGGAGAAATACCTTAAAAAAACAGAAGTTAGTAGATATGAAGGTGGACTGGAAAACTTTTCAAGAGCTAGTACGTCTGATATTTGGGATTTATCTTTGCCCAAAGAACGGACTACACAAGACATCCATACAGTGGACTTAGGTGCTACTAATAAAAATATAAGGGAACCAGAAGAAAATACAGTATTTACTTTTTATGGTGAAAATGGAAAGAGTGAGAATCAAGAATCATTTAGAACAAACTTTCCACATTCAATTCTTACAAATAGAAAAGAGAGTGAAAATACAGTAGTTGATGTGAAGACCTGTCCTATTGACAACAAATTACCAGACATTGGTAACTGTGAAACAGCTCCATCAGTATCCACTCCAAAATCTGATAGTTATTCATTAGTAAGGAATCCCAGGATAGCATCTGTTTGGCTGTCAGAAGAGTGTGAAGAAATACCAAATAATGGAGAAAATCAGAGGCAAAATGAATGTGCTAGTGAAGCAAGCAACAGTGAAAAACATGTGACTTTTGGAAAACATTGCATAGTTGCACCTAAAAATGTTGGTAAGTTGAAGTAACTGGTCATGTTCACAGAATTATAAGTGATTTTGTTGTTCTCATTGAAAAATAACACCTTTCTGATAGATTTGGAAAATCACTGTCCTGAACATGGTGGACATGGCTCAGAGGATGACCAGGATAGCTTCAGACCTTCCTCTTCTCCACCGAATCATTCTTCTCCTAGTGAAACATCTGGAACAAGTTTATCAGGGTAGGTGCTTACCTTTTTTTTTTTTTCTTTAATAAAAATACATGTTCAGTATAAGAAAATTGGAAAAAGTATAGAGAAGAAAAATGTCATTTATAGGTTCATTTCTCAAAGGTAGCCATTGCAAATATTTTTTTAATTTGTTTCAAGCCATTTTTCTATGCAAATTTATATACTTTGTTGTTTTCACTTATAATGATTCTTTTTATTTAAGAGAAAATTAGTAATGTTACAGTCTACACAGTGAATCAGTCATGGATTATTTGATGCCCTGGTGGATAATGGTAGATACTATATTTTATTATGTTTTGCCATTTTATTTTATTTTTTGTCTGTTTTGCCATTTGAGATGAACAACTTTGCCTATAAAAATTTTTTTTGTTTTGTCTGACTTCATAAGGCTAGATATCTAGAAGTGAAACTATTAGCAAATTATTTTCTAAATAGGTCTTAAAGACTCATGTTCTCACCTCAGTGTATGATGAGAATATCAATCTCACTGTTTTCTTAACAGCATTTGAAATAGCTTAAAGGTTTGGATTTTTTTTATCTTGTAGTATTAATTTGATTTTTTAAGACTTGAGATTGGTAAATACTAGAAAAAGAATACTGATACTTCATAGATTTTAACTGAAGCTGTAAACTAATTTAACCATCAAATTATAAGGACTTTTTAAAACGTAATTTTTAAAAATGCCATAATTTGCATTATTCAAAAACTGCATACATATATGGGTATATGTGTGTATAACTTTTGAACAATGTAAATTCATTGCTTTATGAAATGTATACATGTGTATTTATGTGTAGATGCACTCATGCACATGTGTTGTATTTTCCTTCATTACTGTGTTCCTTGTCTGCTTGTTCCTGACTCCCTTCCCACCACGGAACTGCTGTATTAGTTTCTTAGGTATTCTAGAGTTTCTTTATGCATGCATAACAAAATATAAATAAATATTCTTACTGTCATCCCTTTTTATACTCAATATCGGGTCCTTTTCACATGTTTGACTATAGAAGGCTTCATTTGTATTATAGTCACTTTGGTCATGTGAAATTGATCTATAGGGTAATTTCTCAGAAATGAGCTTCTTGGGGATCCCTGGGTGGCGCCGCGGTTTGGCGCCTGCCTTTGGCCCAGGGCGCGATCCTGGAGACCCGGGATCGAATCCCACGTCGGGCTCCCGGTGCTTGGAGCCTGCTTCTCCCTCTGCCTATGTCTCTGCCTCTCTCTCTCTCTCTCTCTCTCTCTCTCTCTCTGTGTGTGTGTGTGTGACTATCATAAATAAATAAAAATTAAAAAAAAAAAAGAAATGAGCTTCTTGAATCAAAGAGTATTTGTATGCATACTCATAGTTAAATTAGTACAACCACTCCATAAGGGTACTGATTTAGTTTTCCTACCAACAGTTTAAGAGAGAGCCTGTTTTCCCATACCCTCATCAACAGAATGTTTATAAAACTTTTTGATGGTTGACATTTTGATAGGCAAAAGAAATAGTATCTCAGTATAACTGTAATTCATATTTTTGAGGTGTGATGGTGAGCATCATTTCCTCTGTATTTGCTATGACTATCCATGTTTGTTGCTCCTTTTTTTCATGGATTTTTAGTCTTTTTGTGGTCTCCATTTCTAGGAACCCTTGATGTATTAGGGAGAATGAATAGCCCTTTGTAAAGAAGGAGTTATAGTTCCAAGTCTTTAGAAGTATTTTTTTTTTTTTTTGGTTTTACTTTGCTTGTAGTTTTTTGCCATACAGAAAGTTGATTATTAAATTTACAAATTTTGTCTTTTATGGCTTTTTTTTTCTTTTTTGAAGAAGGCAGGGAGGGAGAGAGAATCTTAAGCAGTCTCTATGCCCAGCGTAGAGCTTGATGTGGGGCTCAGTCTCACAACCCTGAGATCATGACCTGAACCAAAAGCAAGAGTCAGACACTTAACTGACTGAATTACCTAGGTGCCCCTCTTATGGCTTTATAAAAGATTTTTATATGTTTCCCTATTGCAAGATTTTAATTAATAGAAAAACTTACCTAAACAGTGAAATTACCAAAAATGTTCAGTAATTAGAAACAGGTTGAAATTAAATCTGATTTCAAAGTTACCTTGTAAGTTTTTCCCTAGTTGCCATTGGAGTTTTGCATATTTATCTGAAGTGGTACGGGTAAGCTAGAACTATTAGTAGAGGGCTAAAATTCTTTCCTGTTTCAGTGACACTTAACACTTTTTCATATGCACAGCCTCCACTTAACAGTTTATGTGTGTAAGACATTAGAAATCCTCTAGTCCAACCAAATTTGAAGGTTATCTGTCCTTGACTTGTCATGACTGATGTCATCTACTGATTTTTCTTCGTCTCCCCTCTAATAATTGTCTGTAAAGTTATCTGAGCATTTATCTTTGTACTGTTTAAATATGCTTCTGCTTCTGACACTTGCTTTGCCAGTTTTTAAATGATATTCTTTGAGTCCCATTTTATTAGTTTCCCATGGCTGCCATAACAAAGTGTCACAAACTGGGTGGCTTAACACAACAGAAAGTTATTGCCTCACACTCTGTAGGCTGGAAATTCAGGCCACGTTCTCCCTGAAGCTTTTAGGGAAGGGGATACCTGGCTGGCTCAGTTGGTAGAGCCCGTAACTCTTGATTTGAGGGTTGTGAAGTCTAGCCCCTTGTCGCGTGTAGAGATTACTTACAAATAAATCCTTTCAACTGAAGCTTTTACAGGAGAAAGCTTCCTTACATCTTCCAGCTTCTGGTAGTTGTAGGCATCCATTGGTTTGTAGACAAACTAATCTGTCTCTGTATTCCCATTGGATTAAGGGCCCAGTCTATTCCACTTTGATCTTATTTTAACTAATTACATCTGCAGTGACCCCATTTCCAAATAAGGTCCGTTTACTTAATACCATTCTGAAGTATCGGGTCTTAATACTTAAACATTTTTTTTGGAAATACTCAACCCATAATAGCATCTTTGGCCAATGACACAATTAAGGAGCTCATTCTCATGTTCTTTCGCTTTCCACCTTTTTCTTTTTTAGTTATGTAATTTCTACATTGGCATTTCATTTACATTTTGATTCATCACCATATCCTACACTTGTTTAATTTCTATTCTGTAGTTAAATATATTCTTTTCTAGCCATCAGGTGTCCGCCCCCCCCCTCACCCCCCCGCCCAACTGACTAAAGTTTGTACTGTGGTCGTTTACTCAGAGGACAGAGGGAACAGTACTCCCTAGGCTCTTTTATGTTCCACGGTTAAACTGTGGCTTTTATAATGAAAGCATAGCAGGCTGTGTTTCAAATTGTTTGCTTCTGCTTTCATTCTATATATATATATATATATATGTGTGTGTGTATATATATATATATTTTTTTTTTTTTTTTTGGTAGGGATTGTTTTCCTGTTTCTGTGGAATGTAAGAGGGAAATCTGAGGCACCCCAGTTCTTCTTGCCTCACAATTGACTTGATTTTTTTTTTTTTTTTTGTAAGCTTCTGCCAGAGATGCTCTCTTTCAAGTCTAGTTTAATTTGATTAGGCTGTACTTCTTGTTGACTCTTAATAGTTACTCTTCAATATATGGATTCGAGCATTTATTTATTAAGGAAAATTTGCTCCAGCCCCCAGACTCCAGTGATGCATACGTGGGATCTGTTTTGCTTGACTTCGGCATTTATTGTCTCTTTAATCCGTTAAGAACTACTATTTTGGAAAAATTATAGATCCACAGGATGTTACAAAGATCTTACAGAGGGGTTACCATTTCCCCTAGCAGTTACGTCTCCCATCATTAATGGTGTCTGCACCAGGAACTTGTCCTGGGTACAGTGTCATGTTATCACAGATGTGAATTCATGTAACTGCCACCCAAAAATCAGAGATACAGAACTTCAGCATCACCACAGTGATCTGCCTCTTTATTGGTTTCATCTTGTTTGCATTTCACATTTTAATCTCTGCATTCCTTACAGTGTTTTCTGCAGTGTTCTTTCCTCCTGCGTACTTTCCAGTTTTATCTTGTTTTCTGTGGTTTTGGTATTTCTTAAATTGTATATGAAGGCATTTAATAAAAACTCTTAAGTACTCTTATCTAAAGCCTTCCATTATTATTGTTTTCCTTCACACTGCTCTTAGAGGCAGAATGCTGGCTGGCTGGTCTTACTCTTGGACCCACCTGATTTTGTGTGTGTATATGTGTGTGTGCGTGCGTGTGTGCACTTCTAAGAAAATTATTTATTATGTGTAAGAAAGAGACCTTAGGGAGATACTGAAGTTTCTCATGAACTTAGTCATGATATTTTGAATGAGGGCATGATGTTTAACCTCTCTGGAGTGACCATGGAATTGATTAGCTAGCCAGGCACCTGCACCCCCACCTCTTAGTGTGGGGCAAAACCACAGGACATAATGGGAAAAGGCCAATTTAGAAGAGCATAAGTGTGCTCTGAATTAAAATCACTGAGGAAGATGAAACGAGAGTGATGAGATGTTGCTGAGTTGCTCAGCATACGTGTTTTGCTACTATAGCCACTAAAGCAAATAAATACCACTGGAGATCTCTCCATCAGTCTCTGGCCTGTAGATTAACCCATGAATCATTTTGGGGTGTGGTTTAGTCTACTAGCATGCTTACTGTCAGGTTTCTGGCTCATTCCTAACCTAATTTTAGGCTTTCACAGTATACATTGTTAGATTTTTACTGATGTATAATTAACATACAGTGAAATACACAGATCTTTGGGGTTTCATTCAGTGTTTCTGGACACTTACATACCTGTTTAAAACCACCACCTAAGATATATAGGACATATACATCCCCCGCCATTCACAGTCCTTTGCTGTTTTCATGTCAGTTGTCCTCCTTCCCCACCCCCACTCAACCACTCACTTTTTTTTTTTTTTTTTAACCACTCACTTTCTGGTTTGTATCATCATAATTTAGTTTTGGCTCTTACTACATTTGAATGGAATCGTACATTTTTCTGTGTCTAGCTTCCTCCGCTTAACATGTTTCTGAGATTCATCCTTGGTTACCTGTACCAGTAGCTCCTGGTGCTCATTGCTGTTGGAGCACACTGTCGAGTGACTGTGGCCGTGCTGTGTATCTGTTCTCCTGTTGCACAACATGCATTGTCATTTAAGCCTCATTTCCAGGTCTGTTTATTTAGGTTCCTATTGCAGCTTTCTCTCCTTTTTCCCTTATCACCTTGAAATGCCTCTGTCAGTTTCTTAGTTGGTTTTCCAGGATTATGATAAACTGTATACACAGTTAATTTCTTCAGCTGAGGAAGTTTTTTGTTTTCTGTTACTTTTGGTAATTGGCTGGGTTCCACCTATTCTTTCTTCCTTTTGAGAACGCTGGTTTCCCATTAGTTAACATTCCCTTCTCTGGTCATTTATGACTGTTTTCCCTAATTTTCATTTTTTATACATTCACTCTACTGTGGGTTAGCTGCTCAAGGGTTTATTCTCTGTATCACTGATTTTCTGTAGCATCAATTACACTTTTTATTGCTGCCAGCATCGACTTCGATTTTGTATTTATTTTAATTGAAGTCCTCCTTTACTTTTTAATTATGGTAAAATGAGTGTGATTTATTTTTTTGAGTGTGATAATTTTATTCTTTTTCTCTGGTTTCTGCCAACTGGTATTCTTGAGTGTTGTGTGTGTTTTAGACTATTGATTTGAGATAGAGAAGTGCACAGATGGAGTTGGAGTGGGGAGGGGAAGGGCAAACAGAGAGGGAGAAGCAGATTCCCCACTGAGCAGGAAGCCTGACTCGGGGGCTTGGTGCCAGGACCCTAAGATCATGACCTGAGCTAAAGGCAGATAGATGCTAAACTAATGGAATCACCCAGGCTCCCCTAAGTAGTAGTTGTTTATATTCACAATATACTGTTGGTCAAAATTTTCATCTCTTCAGTGGCAACATTTTTATGGAAAATGTACTTTATCTGATAAGTTTTGCTGCTCATTAGCATTCCTTTTAACTAGCTGGTCTTCCAGCTGGTTTCCAACAGGTGCATAGAGGCGACATAGGCCTTCAAGTTCCAGAAACACCTTGGTATCTGTGTGGCTGACGCCTTGGCAGTTGTGAATTCCTTTGAAGTTTGACATCTCAACTAAAATTTCTCTTTATTTCCATGTTCGTTTGTTTTTTTTTTTCAGCAGGGGAAAGGCAGAGGGAGAGGGAAAGAATCTTAAGCAGGTTCTGTACCCACGCAGAGCCTGATGTGAAGCTTGATCTCACAATCCTGAGGTCATGACCTGAGCTAAAAACAGGAGTTGGATGCTTAACTGACTGAGCCACTCAGGAACCTCTATTTCCAAGTGTTCTGACCGTACACTTCTCATTACTTGAAATAATACACCCAAAATGCATTTGTTTCTTTCAGTCAAAGGAACTAGACTAGCACCTGGGTGGCTCAATTGGTTAAGCATCTGCCTTTAGCTCATGTCGTGATCCTGGGGTCCTGGGATCCAGCCCCGTTTCTCCCTCTCCCTCTACCCCACTCATGTTCTCTCTCCTCTCTCTTATTCATTATTCTCTTTCTCTCAAGTAAATAAATAAATAACTTTTAAAAAAGAACTAGACTAATATACCACATTACCCCAATAACTTAGAATTTTTTGTATCATGGTGTGTGTGTGTGTGCACACATCTGTGTGCATATGGGAACCCATGTAGATACATGTCATGCAGAAGCTAAAATAGGCCTGAAGCAATTTGGTTAATATTCTGTCTCCGTTGGTTAGAAATTAACTAACTAGATTTTGTCAATACCACTGTGTTGATTTGGGGCTTTTTAAAAATCCAGAATTCAGAATGAGACTTTCTTTGTGTTTGTTGCCCAGCTTAGTATTCTGAACTTTGTGCAAAAGAAGGGTTTTGGTAAAATTCTGTCCAATAAGGGCTGAACTGAAACTAAATGGCAGAGTGTACATGCAGCAGGTGCAGCAGCTGACATTGGCAGCAGTGCTTCCTGTCTGTTGGGACTGTGCCATTCTCTTCAGGTGGTGCTGCCTCTTTCCTCTCCTTACGTCGGGCTGGGTTGCCCCTGTGCTAGGGATTGGCTCACAGAAGGTGGTGTGTATATGAGATAGATGTGGGATCTAACTATATTTGTTGTTTTCTAATCTTTTTTCTTAATGTCCTAAACATCTTTCGGAGTCAAGGGATAGTACTCAACAGCATAATTTAAAATAGCTGAATAGTGTTTTATTGCATGTTTGTGCCATAATTTTCATAGCCTAATTTCTCTTACATGTTAATACCTATCCTTTTGGCAAAATCTTTATGGTTAGCATTGATTTCCCCTAATTAATTTTAGGATTAATTCCTAGACTTAGAATGTCAGAGTCAAAGTGGCTTTGATATGCATTGCTTAATTGCTCAGTCAGAAGTTGTCCCACTTCATATTCCACTCAGCAATGTACAACTGATTTCATTTCTTTACACTTAAGTACGTGATTGTTTTCTTTTTTTTTTCTTTTGTTTTCTTTTTTTTTAATATTTTATTTATTTATTCATGAGAGACACAGAGAGAGAGAGAGACGCGCAGAGACACAGGCAGAGGGAGAAGCAGGTTCCATGCAAGGAGCCCGATGTGGGACTCGATCCTGGGTCTCCAGGATCACACCCCGGGCTGCAGGCGGCGCTAAACCACTGCGCCACCGGGGCTGCCCACGTGATTGTTTTCATCTGTGCTCTTTGAGGCCAGGAACTTTTGAATGCTTGACCTGATGCTTTATATCAGGTATTCAGTAAGTGTTTATCAAATGAATAGCTAACATTGTTAGGCAACTATATATGAGGTTTATTAATGAAAATGCCACAGCCTTGGGACGCTTGGGTGGCTGAGTGGCTGAGTGGCTGTCTGCCTTTGGTTTGGTGTGTAATCCCGGAGTCCCAGGATCGAGTCCCACATCGGGCTTCCTATATGGAGCCTGCTTCTCCCTCTGCCCATGTCTCTACCTCTCTCTCCCTGTGTCTTTCATGAATAAATAAATAAAAATATGTTTTTAAAATGCCACCAAAATAAATAAATAAATAAATAAAAATTTTAAAATGCCACAGCCTTTTTCTTTTATTATAGTTTACCAAGTATTTCACTCAATAGGAATATGATTTTTTTTTTTTTTTTTTAATGATAGTCATAGAGAGAGAGAGGCAGAGACACAGGCGGAGGGAGAAGCAGGCTCCATGCACCGGGAGCCTGATGTGGGATTCGATCCCGGGTCTCCAGGATCGCGCCCTGGGCCAAAGGCAGGCGCCAAACCGCTGCGCCACCCAGGGATCCCAGGAATATGATTTAGAATTTAAGATAATTAAGACTGAAAATCCATGGTTGAGTTATCATATATGGCAGCTAGAGCAGAGACTAAGATTAACAAGCCCATTGGGCAGGCAGAAATGGCTTTTTGTTAGTGTAGATAAAGTTAGATAAGGGAATGGAAAACTAATCATGAGATGTTTGCCCTTTCAGGTGTGCTTTAGAGTCTTTTGGTTCAGCGGCTCCTCAGAAGCCCCCCTGTGAGAGTGAGTCATCTCCATTGGTGTGTCCACCAGCCAGTGTGAGTAGGCTGACTTACGTGTCTGAACAAGAGAGCACCTGTCCCACTACAGCCTCAGATCATGGCCTTGAGGATCGCAAGGTGGGCAGCATTTCTGTTATTTCTTTAGGAAGGCTTATGGCTTTAAAGTGATACCGATGTAGCAGTCAGACTGAAGTTTAGGCCTGTGTAATTTCTGTTGCTTGTTTTACCTTTAAAACGTGTGTGTGTGTGTGTGTGTGTGTTTTGATCAAATAACCACTCATGCTAATAGGCAGTAGAAGTACAGCTCTTTAGTATCTGCTCTCTAAAATCTTTCAGTCTGGTGGAGGGTACTTGCCAGGCACAGTGGAATGAAGTAAGTACACTGTGATCCATCCACCTATGCTGTGGGATTTAGAGGGAGGTAACTACAAATCTGACTGGACCTGATGATGGTTCAACAGAGCTTTATGGAGGGATAAGTAATGTATTGAAGCTGTATTTTGTAAGACTACTTGGCAGGGAGGAAGTAGACAAACAAATGGGGGAATGTATGGAGTTGTAAAATAAACACTGCATTTGAAGGACCCCCGGAAGTTTGGAATGTCTGCAGTGAATTGTACATGGTGAAAGGAGGAAAGGCCAAACGTGAAGAATCTTGTATGTAAAATTTGGGAGTTCGAAGGCATAAGCAAGACACTGATGTGATCTGTGTTGATATTTAATTTTTTATTTTTATGTTTTGAAGACTTTATTTGAGAGTAAGGGAGTGCAAGCTTGTGCATGAGTGACTGCAGGAGCCAACGTAGGGGAAGGGAAGAGGCAGAGGGAGAGGAAGAAGCAGGCTACCCCCTCAGCAGCTCTACCCCAGGACCCTGGGATCATGACTGGAGCTGAAGGCATGTGATTAACCGACTGAGCCACCCAGACACCTCTGTGTTGATGTTTTAAAAGCTCATGGCACTAGCACTGTGGAGGAGGCATTAAGCAGGGGCAAGATTACAATCAGGAGACTTTGACACGAGGCTGCTATAGTCAGGCAAGACATGGTGTGAGCCTGGATTAAAGTAGTGGCAGTGGGGTTGGGAGAGAAGCAGGTAGATCTGAAAGATTTATGTGTGAGAAACTAGACATTTACTTATTTTTATTTTTTAAAGATTTTATTTATTTGAGAGAGGGAGAGAGAGAGAACATGAGCAGGGAGAGGAAGAGGGAGACACAGGCTCCCCGCTGAGCAGGGAGCCTGATGCAGGGCTCAATACCAGGACCTTGGGATCATGACCTGAGCTGGAAGCAGGCACTTGACCAACAAAGCCACCCAGGCACCCCGAAGCTAGACTTTTATTATCTATGTGTGTGTTTTATGAATATGACAGTATTCAATTTTTTAGTGGGCTGAATATGAATATGGTATGCAATATAGCTCTACTCCACCAAGCCCTTACTAAATATATCCAGTAAAGTTACTATATGTATGGTGTCATGTTGGACAAATCATTGAAAGCCATCTTTTTGATGACGCTGTTGAGCGTTGGGTCTCTGTATTCTTAGCTTGTGGTTTTATAGGCTGAGTTGTAGTTACATGGACTCTGCTACTTTCTGAGATAAACTGTAACTTCACTAAGCTTGTTTCTTCATCTATGAGGAGGGACAGTGATATGATAACAGGGCTTGGTACCAAGAAGTTACACTGAATACATGCTGGTGGTTATTTATTTTTATTGATTGGTTGATGATATCTGGCAAATAAATTTGTTTATTAATGTCTCTATGTGGTCTAAAAGAAATTTTCAAACCAAGTGCAGAGAATAATCTGTTAGTTGCATCTTACATGTCAATTCCAGTTGGTCTACCCTGCAGCCTGTAGACTTCACTCCTAAGGTGATGCATTATAATGAAATGAGTATATGAACGTTGACTGTGGCTGTTCCTTCTTACCTAGGAAGACAGAAGAACCACATAATCTTAGGCACTGGAAAAGACTTAGTGCTCATAGAAATTAGCATCTTCGAGTGTAACAGCAGCATAGACAAAAAATGGGAGTGGGGAAGCTTGTGAGCTCTATTGATTCTTCCTGAGGTCGTGTCAGCTTCATTTGAAAGCTTGCTCAGCCTCCACTCCTGTGTTATTAGTTTATTTAGATTTTTATTATATATTTTCCAGGAAAACAGCCCCTAAATTTGAATGAAAGTAATTATCTCGTCCTTTGTCTATATAAATTTGTCAGATATAATTGCTATGTATCTCCTCTTTAGTCTCCTCATAATTATTTCTGTGGAACAATAACTGCACTTTCTGACCTTGAATCTAGAATTTCACAGCTGCAAAAAGTTGGCCTTTTTTTTGTCAGAGTTTATGTCCTGCAGATCTCTTCTTTATTTGAGATTATATCAGGATGCTTTGAATTTGTGATAGTTCATGGATTATTTAACTTTTTTTTTTTTTGTCACACACAGAGTGATGTCACCAGTGAATTGAGCAGCACAATTATTCAAGCCAGTCCAGTTCCATCAGAGGAACGGGCTATAGAAAAGCAGAGAGAAAAAGGTCTGTTTCAAAGTAGAAGTAAAGTAGCACTGTCCTATAATCAGAAAAACGCAGATACAGACAATGTGACTGAAATGACTTCTCTGAGTAGCAGACCTGAAGATGTAAAGCCTTACTTCAGATTGGGTAAAGATCTTTCCTCCAAAAGTGGAGACCTATCAGAAACTGGTGCAGTAGGGTTGACCTCTAAACCCAGTGAATTGGACCAGATCAGCCTGGGTCTACTGAGCAAGTCAGGTCTCACCCACCCAGTTGTGTCCGCGACGCCACACCCTGTGTCACACCAGGCGTTTGTGAACAAAGATGAAAGAGTAGCCTCTGAAGATATGTTAACTGCTGGCAGTGCAGTAAGTGGCCAGATTCCTCATTGGATGGCCCCTGGAAACCAGGGCGCCCCTGTTCCCAGCACTATGCCTTGTAGCTCTGCTCCTGAGATGCAGAACACGCTCACTGCAGTTCCTACACTCTTGACTCAGCATTCTTTTACCACAGCTCCCTTGGCCCAGCAGTATTTGGGAACACTGCCTCAGTGCCAGGCTGGCAGTGCCACCGTCTGTGGATTCTCAGGAAGCTGTCCATATCCTGCTGTCGCAGGAGAACATGTTCAGAACTCTGTGGCCATGGGAATTTGTCTAGGACAAAATATCGGCTCTGGATTGATGGGTGCCTCTTCCCTTTACAACCCATATTCTAACGCCTTAAATCAGAATCTTCTAAGTACAGCAAAACCTTTTCCTATGCAGCCTGTTGGTACAAATTGTGGAACTGAACCATGGGATTTAGGAATACTGTCAGGATTTGGTAAGATGTTTTTTCTTGGTTATTGCTTATTGTTGCTTGCTATTATTTAAAAATTGAGTTTTGTCGGGCTCCCTGCATGGAGCCTGCTTCCCCCTTTGCCTGTGTCTCTGCCTCTCTCTCTCTCTCTCTCTCTCTCTCTTTCTCTCTCTGTGTCTCTCATGAATAAATAAATGAAATCTTTAAAAAATAAAATAAATAAAATAAATAAATATAAAAATTGAGTTTTCTCAAACGAGACCACAAAATGAGTTTGTTTCAAGAAGATACTGGTTGGTCTGAATTTCTCTTAATTTTATTCTTTGTCCTAAATTGAGAACACAGACCATAATATATTTCTGTGCAAGGGTCCCTAACATGGCCTTCGAAAAACACAAACACTTAATACAAGTGAGACTCTCAGTGCTTTTGTCTTCCTGTCTCTCCTGTACTCTGTACTTAGATTTCTGTTACTCTTTCGACTAGGAACGGTCCAGTTTAGAGTTGACTCCCTGGAGAAGTGAGTCTCTTCCCACTTTTTAAAGGCTTTGGGGGATGACAGTTGTGAGAGGCAGCACCCTTCCACACTTGTCTGCAGTGGCTGAAATACCTCCTGGATTCTTCTGCTAGGGACAGCCACTCTGAGCGGAGCTGAGTGCTATGCTTTCACACAGTGCACATGACCACTGGTATTCTGTCCTCGTCTCTACCCCCATTTTCTTCTCAAGGAAATTCCGGTTATTGCATAAGAATGGAGAAAAGATTGGTCTTATTAAAAATCTGGCTAGATGTAGACCTTCAAAATTAGAGCTCTCCGTAGTTTCTTAACAGGTTAAGTGTAGTGGCTTATATTTGTGGTAGAAAAAAGGGAGAGATTACTAATAGGCAATAACATCAAAGAATTGATTGGCTGTAAATTGTGGTTTGATCAGTTGTACTTGTTCTTCCTGGGCTGGATATAATGGGAAAAAAATTGTTGGCCTATGCTGAGGCTTATACAAGGTCAAGGACTCCTACAGCGGCAGAGCACTTGATATCATAGCTCTTGGGTGTCAACAGGTAGTCTCGTGTAAAAATTTCCATCCATCCAGTTGTGCTTTTAATCAGGTGTTTTTCTATAACCTGCATTTGACCATGCTTTATCTTTACCCAGGGAAGGTAAGAGTACCTGAAGAACTGAAGTTTCCTCATGCTTGCTGTGTTGGCATTGCTTCACAGACCTACCTTAGTGTACTTAATCCAGCTGACCGCTGGCTACAGGTCAGCATTGGGGTTCTCACCATTAGTATCAATGGTGAAAAGGTAAGCTTTCTGCGTTTTTCACCTTTGAATTAGTAATTGCGTTATGATTAATGCTGGATTTCTCTCTAGTACTACCTTTCATAAGGGTGGGGGGAGGTCCTGTTCTCCTATCCTTGTATGCCTTGCACAGAATCATTGCAGTGGTGTATAGAAGAATAACATATCTTTTTCTTAACCCTCTCCTTTTGTTGTAGTACGTTCAGAATTGAAATCTGAATTTGTTTCTCATTTTTCTATTGGTTACTTCTTATATTTGGTTATTTATTCATCAGACCATGTAAATGTTCTTTTAGTGCTATTTAAACCACTGAAAGGTATGATTTCTGTTATTTGTCGGTTTTGTTAAATATGATTGAATATAAGTTACCATCACTTACCAAAAAAAGTTACTCTTGGGATCAGTTGACTTCATACAGTAAGTGGAATCTTTTTGACATTTATCTGATCACGTTCTTACATGATCTTCTTAATTACCTGGAAATACAATTTTAACATTAACTCTTTTTTTTTTTTTTTTTTTTAACATTAACTCTTAAAGCAAGGGTCACTCACATGATTAGCTAGAGGTACTAAAGTACAATATTCTAAATCTCCTTTCACGATTAGAGTGACACGTGTGGACATGGTAGGTGGGGATATGGCAGATGGTCAGCAACTCCTGTTTTAGAATGTCATGGTTTTGTGACTGCTGCTTGCAGATGAGTGTTGGTGGCTGAGTTTACTTTTTCCCTCTTACCTCCCGGTAATAACCCTTTTTCACCTGGCAAAATGAGATTGTGTCTACTCACCATCTTCCCTTTTCCTGGTCTTTCTTCTCTAGTCCTGAGCTCAGATGGAAAGTGTGTGATTGGAGGGAAATGGTAAGGGTGAGAGGTGAAGCTGCAGGCCCTTTTCGAGGTGTCTAAGAATTAGTGTTGCCTCTGAGTGTGGGCAGAAAGAATGCTCTTGTGTACAGTGAGGAGGGAGGGTTTGCAGCAAGTTGTAATCATGCCCTTAGAGGCCTGATGAAAACCTCGGAGGTCAGTCTAATCCCCCTGATTGTACAGCTGCAGACACCAGCTCTGGATGATGTGTGGGGCCTGGAGTACTGCTGTTTCCAGGAGCTTTTGCAGTGTAAGTGAGGGTATAGACCTTGTGTTTACTTTGAAACAGATGAGGGAACACATTCAACTCATCTTCCTAAGACTTCATGATTTTAGCTAATTGTGCTTTACAGATAATGAGTTACAGGACTTGGATATTTTGGAAGAGGTCATAAATTTTCGGATTTGGTAATTTGAGTGACTGGGGGAAAAAGGGATCTTAAACTCGATTCTAATTCTTGATTCTCCTTGTGAAGCCATTTCTTTATGAACTGTGTGGCTCTTTTTTTTTAAAGGTGGATCTTTCAGCATATCCTTGCTTAGTCTTCAAGAATAAAGTCATCATAAGACCTCATGCCACGGAAGAGATTAAAGTACTTTTCATACCATCTGATTCTGGGATTTTCAGATGTATATTCAGTGTTGCTTCTTGGCCATTTTCAGCAGATGCTGAGACCATAGCACAAGCAGAAGCCTTGGCAAGCCGAGTCATTCTCACGGCTGTTGCGGAGACCCCTGTGATCGAGGTAACCACTTGTAAGCAGATCTCTGTCATACCTGGCATTTGAATGATGGCTGTTTAAATCTTAGAAGTAATATTTGGGAAATTTGAATATGTGGGTAAATACCACCACAATATTATTTTCAAGCTAACCATTGGTTCTTAATATCTTCTTATTTTAGAATTTAAAATTATTTATTTTACAGAAACAAAATATACTTGCTAGATGTATTAGTTTGGAGTATTCTGAAAAGTCACTAGACATACTGGGTTATTTTATTTTATTTTTTAACTTTTTTTTTTTTTTAAGATTTTATTTATTCATGAGAGAGAGAAAGAAAGAGGCAGAGGGAAGAGCAGGCTCCATGCAGGAAGCCCAATGTGGGACACAGTCCCAGGACCCCGGGATCAAGCCCTGAGCTAAAGGCAGATGCTCAACTGCTGAGCCATCCAGGCGTCCTGGGTTATTTGTTTTAAAGGAGACTAAGAAATGTAACCAGTGATATCCCTCATGCTATATGTAAACATTAGATGTTCTGTGTTAGCTTTTATTTTTAATTTTTTATTTTGTTTAAAGATTTATTTAAGTAATCTCTGTAACCAATTTGGGGCTCAGATTCACAACACCTGAGATCAAGTTACCTGCTCCAGCGACTGAGCCAGCCAGGTGCCCCGTATTAGCCTTTTAAATATCACTTTAAGAAACAACACCGTAAGTGGTTAGGTAGGGAAAAATCTTGAATATATGTATATAGAGAAAATAAGAACAGCTGCCCTATATTACATGAATGCATGTCCTAACTTGGAATGTTCAGTGAATCACATCATATAGGGATTTTAAATTTTTTTTATTATTATTATTTATTTATTTATGATAGTCAGAGAGAGAGAGAGAGAGGCAGAGACACAGGCAGACGGAGAAGCAGGCTCCACGCACCGGGAGCCCGATGTGGGATTCGATCCCGGGTCTCCAGGATCACGCCCTGGGCCAAAGGCAGGCGCCGAACCGCTGCGCCACCCAGGGATCCCCTCATATAGGGATTTTAAAAAGTGTTGTCATGTCAATTTGGATGGACATGAGGACTAAGCTTTGTCTCGAGTGATGAAGTCACCAGTGTTGATCTTCCAGAGTTTGAGTACAGTTGTTTTCTCCCTGGAGTACTTCTCCCATACACTCTCTCACTTTTTCTAGATATCACCTCATACTGTTGATAGAATGGCAGTTCCCCTCTGGCCCCTCATCCCCACACACTTACCTCCTCCCTTTGGCTCGCTTTACTTCTCTGCTTAGCATTTTCAGTGGTGATATACTAAATACTTACCTGTTTATTGTCTGATCCTCCTTGCCCCCATTAGAGTGTTAGCTGTTTGGGGATCAGGACATGTGTCTCTTTTGTTCCCTTCCAGAATAGTGCTTGGCACATAGTAGGGGCTCAAGTAATAGTTGCTGAACTGTTTTTGGACAGAAGGTGGAAATAGCAATACTTCTAAATGTATATGGTTTTTGAAATATTGTATTACATATTACATATATGTGTACCAAGACCAGTGAATATAGTCAGCGGTTTCATCCATATTGTTAAAGATGTATGTATTAAGTCTGGCCAAGGAAGACATTATGGATTGTCTCTAGTGGAAATTGGATCGTTACATGTTTTAAAGTATATTTATAGTTTGAGGTATTTTTTTGAGATTTTATTTTGAGAAAGAGCACGTTTGCATGAGTGGAGGCAGGGGCAAAGGAAGAGGGAGAGAATCTCAGGCAGATTCTGTGCTGAGTGCAGAGCCTGACATGGTGCTTGATCTTACAACCTGGAGATCATGACTTGAGCTGAAACCAAGAGTTGGACACTTAACTGTCGGAACGACCCAGGTACCCCAAAAGTACATTCATAGTTTACAAATTTTTTAGGGATGTTGCAGCTGCCTCTCCTCTTCACACTCCCCACATTGGAGTCAGAATATGGGTTGGGGGGGAGGAGAGAGATTACATGGCATAGTATGTGTTGGATTTATGTTAGTATTTGTGTGCTTGAAAAGAAAGGCTTCTGAGTGCAGAATTCTTTCATATGTCCTTAGCTCTGATTTGGTACTGTGTGGTTCCAGTCTTCTATATCATTATTAATATTTCTGTGTACTTACTCTTTTGGCCTCTGAGCGATGTGTTTGTGGATTTGTCTGTTTCTCCTTATAATTCTATTGATGTTTGTCTTGGGTATTCTGAGATCTGAGGTTTTGTGTATTTAGACTCTAGATCATTTTTATCTTCTAAGTGAAATCATTCCATTTATTTTATGTTTTTAAATATTTCTTCATTCATTCATTCATTCATTCATTCATTCATGATAGACATAGAAAAAGAGAGAGAGAGAGAGGGGCAGAGACACAGGCAGAGGGAGAAGCAGGCTCCATGCCGGGAGCCTGACGCATGACTCAATCCCGAGACTACAGGATCGCACTCTGGGCCAAAGACAGATGCTAAACCACTGAGCCACCAGGGATCCCCGAAATCATTCCTTTTTAAAATAGCAGTTCTCTTTCATCTTTCTTTCCATCTGTATTAGTTTCGAAGTTACACATTTCTGTTCCCTTTTTATTGAAACTGGTTATTCAGTCTAAAATTAATTAACAGCTCTGTTCTAGCCCAAACAACACAAAAACCTACAGTTATTTTAATGCTGATCTTTTCTTTCTGTAATATCTTTCATTAATATTTTAGTCCCAAATGGTTTTAAAATCCCAACATTGAACTTTTTTTAACAGACTGATCAAGCTCATTATATTCTTTTTAAATGGTTTTAAAATCCCAACATTCAACTTTTTTTAACAGACTGATCAAGCTCATTATATTCTTTTTAAATGGTTTTAAAATCCCAACATTCAACTTTTTTTAACAGACTGATCAAGCTCATTATATTCTTTTTGTGCTCAACATTGTGTCTTGAATCTTCTGTTTTTATCTTTTTAATAGACTCTATTATCTGTATTTAAAATATACTTACAATTCAGATTATTTGTAGTTCCGCAGGTGCTGATTCTTCTGCTAGTTTTGCCAGGTCTTCCCGATTACTTTCTTCATGTAGTTCTATTTTTTTAGGTTTTTTTTTTTTTTTTTTTTAGTTCTAATTTTTGAATTGATATTTAAATTTTTAAAATGTGAGTTCACCTCATGGAGGCTGCTCATTACTATAGAAATCCCACATGTCTTCGTTTTTTGAAGTGTCTGTAGAGCGGTTTGTATAACTTTGGTGGGTACTAAAGGTCTCAGTGATTTTCTTTCCTTCCTTTTTTATTATTTTATTGAAGTTCAATTTCCCAACATATACTAGAACACCAACTACTCCCTCCTCAGTGCCCGTCACCCCAACCCACTGCCCACCTCCCGTTCCACTACCCTTTGTTCGTTTCCCAGAGTTAGGAATCTCTCATGGTTTGTCACCCTCTCTATTTTCCCCTCTCAATTTCCCTCCTTTCCCTTATAATCTGTCTCACTGTTTCTTATATTCCCCGTATGAGTGAAACCATATGATGATTGTCCTTCTCCAATTGACTTATTTCACTCAGCATAATACCCTCCAGTTAAATCCACGTTGAGGCAAATAGTGGGTATTCATCCTTTCTGATGGCTGAGTAATATTCCATTGTACATATAGACCACATCTTCCTTATCCATTCATCTGTCGATGGACACCGAGGCTCCTTCTACAGTTTGGCTATTGTGGACATTGCTGCTATAAACATTAGGGTGCAGGTGTCCTGCATCTATATCTTTGGGGTAAATCCCCAGGAGTGCAATTGCTGGGTCGTAGGGTAGCTCTAGTATTAACTCTTGAGTAACCTTCACATTGCTTTCCAGGATGGCTGTACCAGCGTGCATTCCCACCAACGGTGCAAGAGGGTTCCCCTTCTCCACATCCTCTCCAACATTTGTGGTTTCCTGCCTTGTTAATTTTCCCCATTCTCACTGGTGTGAAGTGGTATCTTATTGTGGTTTTCATTTGTATTTCCCTGATGGCAAGTGATGTGGCGCATTTTCTCATATGCTTGTTGTCCATGTGAATGTCTTCTTTGAAGAAATTTCTGTTCATGTCTTCTGCCCATTTCATGATTGGATTTTTTGTTTCTTGGGTGTTGAGTTTAAGAAGTCCTTTATAGATGTTGGATACCAGCCCTTTATCTGCTATGTCATTTGCAAATATCTGTAGGCTTTTAGTTTTGTTGACTGTTTCTTTTGCTGTGCAGAAGCTTTTTATCTTGATTAAGTCCCAATAGTTCATTTTTGCTTTTGTTTCCCTTGCATTCCTAGATGTGTCTTGCAAGAAGTTGCTGTGGCCAAGTTCAAAAAGAGTGTTGCCTGTGTTCTCCTCTAGGATTTTGATGGATTCTTGTCTTACATTTAGATCTTTCATCCATTTTGAGTTTCTCTTTGTGTCTGGTATAAGAGAATGGTCTAGTTTCATTCTTCTGCATGTGGATGTCCAATTTTCCCAGCACCATTTATTGAAGAGACTGTCCTTTTTCCAGTGGATAGTCTTTCCTGCTTTGTTGAATATTAGTTGACCATAGAGTTGGGGGCCCATTTCTGGGTTCTCACTTCTGTTCCATTGATTTGTGTGTCTGTTTTTGTGACAGTACCACACTGTCTTGAAGATCACAACTTTGTAGTACAGGTTGAAGTCTGGCATTGTGATGCCCCCCAGCTCTGGTTTTCTTTTCAATATTCCCCTGGCTATTCGGGGTCTTTTCTGATTCCACACAAATCTTAAGATAATTTGTTCCAACTCTGGGAAGAAAGTCTATGGTATTTTGATAGGGATTTAATTGAACATGGAAATTGCCCTGGGTAGCATAGACATTTTCAGAATATTCTTCCATTCCATAGGCATGGAATGTTTTTCCATTTCTTTGTGTCTTACTCAATTTCTTTCAGAAGTCTTCTGTAGTTTTTAGGGTACAGATCCCTTACCTCTTTGGTTAGGTTTATTCCTGGGTATCTTATGCTTTTGGGTGCAATTGTAAATGGGACTGACTCCCTTAATTTCTCTTTCTTCAATCTCATTGTTAGTGTATAGATATGCCACTGATTTCTGGGCATTGATTTTGTATCCTGCCACTTTGCCGAATTGCTGTATGAGTTCTAGCAATCTTGGGGTGGGGTCTTCTGGGTTTTCTATGTACGGTATCATGTCATCTGCGAAGAGAGAGAGTTTGACTTCTTGGCCAATTTGAATGTCTTTTATTTCTCTTTGTTGTCTGATTGCTGAGGCTAGGACTTCTAGGACCTTGTTGAATAACCGTGGTGAGAGTGGACATCTCTGTCATGTTCCTGATCTTAGGGGAAAGGCTCGCAGTGTTTCTCCATTGAGTATGATACTCACTCTGGACTTTTCATAGATGGCTTTTAAGATTCTGAGGAAAGTCCCTGTATCCCTACACTCTGAAGAGTTTTGGTCAGGAATAGATGCTGTATTTTGTCAAATGCTTTTTCTGCATCTATTGAGAGGATCATATGGTTCTTGTTTTTTCTCTTATTGATGTGATCTATCACGTCGTTTGTTTTACAAGGGTTGAACCAACCTTGCATCCCGGGGATAAATCCCACTTGGTCATGGTAAATAATCTTCTTAATGTATTGTTGGGTCCTGTTGGCTAGTATCTTAGTGAGAATTTTTGCATCCATGTTCATAAGGGGTATTGGTCTATAATTCTCCTTTTTGGTGGAGTCTTTGTCTGGTTTTGAAATTAAGGTGATGCTGGCCTCATAAAACGAGTTTGGAAGTATTATGGCCGTTTCTATCCTTCAAAACAGCTTTAGTAGAATAGGTATTATTTCTTCTTGAAACCTATGATAGAATTCCCCTGGGAAGCCATCTGGCCCTGGATTTTTGTGTCTTGGGAGGTTTTTGATGACTGCTTCAATTGCCTTGCTGGTTATTGGCCTGTTCAGGTTTTTTATTTCTTCCTGTTCCAGTTTTGGTAATTTGTGGTTTTCCAGAAATGGGTCCATTTCTTCCAGATTGCCTAATTTGTTGGCATATTGCTGCACATAATACGTTTTTTAAATCGTTTGTATTTCCTTGGTATTGGTTGTAATCTCTCCTCTTTCATTTGTGGTTTTATTAATTTGAGTCTTTTTTCTTTTTAATAAGGCTGGCTAATGATTTATCTATCTTATTAATTCTTTTAAAGAACCAATTCCAGCTTTGTTGATCTGTTCTACAGTTCTTCTGGTCTCTATTTCATGGAGTTCTACTCAAATCATTATCTTCCTTCTTCTGCCTGGTGTAGGTTTTTCTTAATTTTAATTTTAATTTTAATTAATTAATTTATTTATTTTCTGGTGTAGGTTTTACTTGCTGTTCTTTCTCCAGTTCCTTTAGGCGCAAGCTTACTAGTTTGTGTATTTGAGTCTTTTCCAATTTTTTGAGGGATTACAATACAAGCGTATTGTGATGTATTTCCCTCTTAGAACTGCTTTTTCTGTATCCCAAAGATTTTGAACAGCTGTATCTTCATTTTCATTAGTTTCCATGAATCTTTTTAATTCTTCTCAAATTTCCGGTTGACCCATTCATCTTTTAGCAGGATGCTCTTTAACTTCCATGTGTTTGAGTTTCTTCCAAATTTCTTCTTGTGATTGAGTTCAAGTTTCAAAGCATTATGGTCTGAAAATATGCAGGGGACAATCCCAATCTTTTGGTATCAGTTGAGACCTGATTTGTGACCCAGTATGTTTTCTATCCTGGGGAAAGTTCCACTCGTGCTGGAGAAGAATGTGTATGGAAAGTTCTGTATGTATCTGTGAAATCCATCTGGGTCCAGTGTATAATTTAAGCCCCTTGTTTCTTTTGTGATGTTGTGCTTAGATCTGTCATTTGCAGAAAGTGCTATGTTGAAGTCTCCTACTATTAGTGTATTATTATCTAAATGTGTTTTTACTTTGGTTATTAATTGATATACTTGGCAGCTCCCACATTGGGGGCATAAATATTCATGATTTTTAGGTCTTCTTGTTTGATAGGCCTTTCAAGTATGATATAGTGTTCCTCTTCATCTCTTACTACAGCCTTTGGGATAAACTAATTTATCTGATGTAAGGATTGCTACCCAAGCTTACTTTTGAGGACCATTTGAATGGTAAATGGTTTTCCACCCCTTCATTTTCAGGCGGGAGGTGTCCTTAGGTCTTAAATGAGTCTCTTGTAGACAACAAATAGATGGGTCTTGCTTTTTTATCCAGTTTGAAACCCTGCGTCTTTTGATGGGATCATTTAGCCCATTCACATTCAGAGTAATTATTGAAAGATGTGAATTTCATGTCATCTTAATACTTGTTCAGTCCCTGTTTTTGTGGACTGTTTCTTTGGGCTCCCTCTTTTTCTTTTACAGGGTTCCCCTTAATATTTCTTGCAGAGCTGGTTTGCTGGTCACATGTTCTTTCAGTTTCTGCCTATCCTGGAAGCTCTTTAGCCTTGCTGGATAAAGTATCCTTGGTGGCATGTTTTTCTCATTTAGTACCCCAAATAGATCATGCCAGCCCCATCTGGCCTGCCAGGTCTCTGTGGAGAGATCTGCTGTTAATCTGGTATTTCCCCCCATATAAATTAAGAATTTCTTGTCTCGAGCTGCTTTAAGAATTTTCTCTTTATCTTTGGAATTTGCAAGTTTCACTATTAAATGTTGAAGTGTTCAACGGTTTTTATTGATTTTTTTTTTTTTTTTTTTTTTTTTTTTTGGTGGTGGGGGTCTCTTCTCCATCTTGGATCTGAATGCCTGTATCCTTCCTCAGACTTGGGAAGTTCTCAGCTATGATTTGTTCAAATATACTTTGTGGCCCTCTCTCCCTTTAGGCCTCTTCTGGAATCACAATTAGATGTATATTCTTCTTTCTGAGGCTATCATTTATTTCCCTAAGCCTTTCCTCATGGGCTCTTAATTTTTTTTTTTCCTCAGCTTCCTTCCTTTCCATCAACTTGCCCTCTATGTCAGTCACTCTTTCTTCTGCTTCATTAACCCTTGCAGTTTAGGACCTCCAGTTTGGATTGCATCTCATTTAATTGATTTTTAATTTCAGCCTTATTAGATCTCAATTCTGCGGTAACGAAGTCTCTAGAGTCCTTTATGCTTTTTTCCAGAGTCCCCAGTAGCTTTAAAATTGTGCTTCTGTATTGGCTTTATGACATGGAATAAAATCCATATTCTGTAACTCTTGGCAGAGAGTACTGTTTCTGATTCATTCTTTTGTAGTGAATTCTTCCTTCTACTCATTTTTTCCAGTGCAGAGTGGCTATATGAGTAGGATTAGTCAAAAGTATCAGCCACAACCTAAGTGAATTCCACTCTGGATGATTCTGATGAGGTCAGAGACCAGAAAATGAAAAAGATCAGAAGAAAATAAAACAAAAAGACCACTAAAGTGACAAACAAATTCTAAAACAAAGTAGTAAAAAATAAAAGGCCAAAGACCCTAAAGAACCGTGCTCCCAAGGACCACCTCTCCCAAAGGGAATGGGGCTCAGCCACCTCCATCTGGATCTATCCCTGTAACCGACTGGCTTCTCCCAAATGCGGTGAGGCCTGTGGTGCTCCAGCCCTTTGTGGAGATCACCGGGTTTTGCGGTGTGCTCTCCCCGGGGTGCCCCTCCTCTACTAGTGACTCCGGGAATCTAGAGGCTTCACTGCCCTCTGCGATTCTGCCCAATTTCCCTGCTGAGCAGTTTTCTGTTCCAGAAAACTCTGGTGCGGAATTTTAAAGTTCCCACTTCCCTGAGGCTGGGCTTTCCTGGCCCAGAGGCTGTTGCTGCTCTGCTTTAGCCCAGCTCCTCGTGGGGCCCTTCCCCCACTTGATTCTTTATTTTTTTCTGCCTTCCTACCTTATTAGAAACGAAAACTCTTCTCTCTGTAGTGTTCCAGCTGTTCTCTCCTTAAATGTCAGGTCGGATTTGTAGGTGTCCGGGATGTTTTGAAAGTTTCCTAGGTAAGTTGGTGGGACCAGGTGAGTTGAGGACCCCTTATTCTTCTGCCATCTTGCCCCACCTCCCCCTCAGTGATTTCCAACTTGGAGTTCCCATGCCTCATGTGGTATAGGCTTGAGGTTTTACTTTCTTGCAAAATGATCTCCGGACAATCTTCCCTGTTATCTCCTCAGCCATGGAAACAGTTTTTCCAGGTCCCTTTTCATAAAAAGGGCACTTCTTTGAATTTCTGCATTTGACATTGGGAGTTTAAATTCCATTCCAAAGCCTTGCCCTGCTCCCGTCAAGCTCAGGGTCCTGCCATCTGTTCTCAGGCAGGTGTTGAAACTCAACTACCTTGGGAGTGGATTGATCAGACCTTCATGGTCCACCATGGAAGTCGGCTCCCATTTGCCAGTCTGTTTTTTACTTCCTTTTAAATTCAACCAGGCTAAAGAAATGTATGTATATTTTAAATATTATCCAACATTTCTACATGTATGGGTATGAGGGTCTGTGTTAAGTTGTTCTCCAGTGTTTAAAGAAGTCACCTGCTGTGATGACTGGCCCTCATTCTAAATTTTGATGTCTGTTTTGATATATATTTTAAACACTTTCAGTTTTGTCAGAAATTTGGACTTAATCTGAAAATGCCAATGTACATTTTGAAGGGAATTGAAAAGTTAAAATTGTATAATAGAGCTCATAGCTCAATGAAGGGAAGCTTATATATGTTATAAAATGGTCTTTCTTAATATCTAACAGTCTTTTCAAAGTAGCAACAACAAATATATTGCTTTGTCGTATAGTATATATCTGGGTACAAGGACTACCTCAAAAAACAAAGAATTTAACATTATTTTTGTAGAAAATAGCAGTTGTAAAATTGCCTAGGGAAACTTAGATAAGTTCACATTTCATGACAACTATTTGTGGCTGTAAAGAGTGGTGATAAGAATATAAGCTGTGAAGTTTATTAATACATTGCTTTTTAGAAACCGGTCTTTTTTTTCATAATTAGGTAGATACAGAAAAGAAAGATGTTCTTGATTTTGGTGACTTGACTTACGGAAGCTGGAAAGCTCTGCCATTAAAATTGATAAACAAGACTCATGCCACTGTGCCAATCAGACTTGTTATTAATGCTGTAAGTACTAACATACAGTAAGAAAACTTTACAGAGCACATTGATTTGGAATTGTAGACACCGCTAATATCATTCTTGATTAATTTTTCTTGTGGAAATAAATTTTTTTTAAGGATTCTGTCCACAAATTTAACATCACACCAACATTGGCCTAGTGGCTTTATTGAAACTGATTCTCGATTTCTGAACAGAATGCTGTAGCCTGGCGCTGCTTCACATTTTCCAAGGCACCCATCCATGCCTCTTGGAAAGAGACTCCATATGCCGATGTGATTGCTCAGCTTGCAGCTCCTTCTGTGGTCAACCACGTGATGCCTGCTAGTTATGATGGACAGGTAAGATGGGGGATTAAAGAACTACCTTAGATTTAAAGAGGAAGTTAAGTTTCCGAACAACTTACCTTTCATTAAGGTTTAAATCTTAATGCTAGTGTAAATTTATTTTATTTTGTTTTACAGGATCCAGAGTTTCTGATAATTTGGGTTCTTTTCCATAGTCCAAAGAAACGGATCACTTCTTCAGGTAGCATGTGTATATTTTTTGGAAATTGCTTTACTTTGTAGATAAATAAGCCACAAAATTGAGGAGTAGTTCCTCCATCAGTAAATGTGAATACTTTGAGTAATTTGTCAAATATTTTATGTTGTTTTAAAGATGGGGCAGAGACCATGCTGTTTTGGGTCAAACTCCTGTGTAGGTAACCCCAGCAAGTACTGCTGAAGACCTGTTGGGATCTTTTCTGTTCACTGATTTTGTCACATCTACCAATTGGATATTTTCTTTTTCTCCTTCCCCTCTACTCATTTGTTTCCTCTTTGAATTCATTAAAAAGTCATCTTGCTTAGGATTTCTTATGACCCCTGAAGGCATAGTGCTGGACCACATGAGGCATTTAGAACTGAATAACTCTCAGGCACCTGGATGACTCAGAGGTTGAATATCTGCCTTCAGTTCAGGTCATGATCCCTAGATCTTGGGATTGAGTCCCACATGGGGCTCCCAGCAGGGAGTGTGCTTCTCTCTCTGCCTGTGTCTCCGTCTCTCTCTTTCTGTCTCTCATGGATAAATAAATAAAACTAAAAAAAAAAAAAAAAAAAAAAAAGAATTGAACAACTCTCAGGTCTGTAACTAAAAGAATAAACTTTTACAGAGATCTTGGACTCAGCAGAAGAGTTCTTGGCAAGAGTGGATATAGAAGTTGATAGCCCAAACCCTACACCAGTCATTAAAAGTGTTCGTCTCCAAGCAAGAACAGGAATAGCTAGGATACATGCTCCAAAAGACTTACAGGTATCCATACTTCTCTTTGCCATGATTTTATGTTAAGGTTGATTTCATTCTTGTTGTGATATTATTTTAAATGTCGGTTTTACCCCATCCTCTAGACTATGCACTTGCTTGCCAGTGTGGCTTCCTCAACAAAGCAGCACTTACCTTTGAAAAATGCAGGGAATATTGACGTTTACTTGGATATCAGGGTAAGAATTTCTGTCAGAATGCTATGACATGGTATTTCCTTAGACTGTGAAATGGAAGTATATCCTCATATTGTGGAGGTTGCTCAGCTGCCACCTTGGCAGAGTGCCATGGGGGTCAAATGCAAGAACCTGTGTGTGGGCTTTAAAAGCTGGTGGTTAAACTAGTATGAAATAGATGGTAGGGCACTTGAACTTTGACATCTGATGTTTTACAAGTAAAAACCAAGTTCTTAGATTAGTTCCCGGAATCTGTGTGTGTTATCCTATAGACAGGTAGAATTGGAGGAGAGTGATCACGTACGGAGACATTATTTCTGAGACATGTGGGTGAGCTAAAGGATATTAGGAGTAGGGTGGGAGATGAAGTTTGTTATGGAAGAGGAAGTGCCCTTTCCAGGAGAGTAAGACGAGGCAGGGCAGTGACAGGCACAAGGGAAAAGTCACCTGTCAGAGTAAGTGAAGAACGGGAGGAGCGGACTAGAAGCCCTTTTTGCAGAAGTTGGCATTTAGTAATAATTGTGTAAATATTTAGATTCCAGATCAAGGAAGTCACTTTTCAGTGGATCCAGAGAATCTATTCCTTAAAACTGGAGAAGAACGAGAAGTTACAGTTACATTTACTCCAGAGGACCCCAAGACCTATGAGGAAAGGTAATATAAAATTATTTATAATGGCAAGCTTTAACTTTTTGCTCAAAACAGCTGCTTATAGACCTGTGCTTCATTCCACAGCCTGAATGAGTACATGTTTTCTCTCACCTAATAATGTAGCTCCGTTTAACCTCTTTTAGCCTCAGATTTTCTTTTTTGTTTACTAAAACTCTCCTTTTAAACCAGCTGACTAGAAATGAAGAAATTACTATTTTCAAGAATATTCTGACAAAAGTAAATAATAAAACATCAGTCTTAATGTTTCTCATGAACTTTTCCTCGCTCTCCAAGGAAACCATCGCTAGTTGTTAAAGACACTTGCCTTACTCCCATCCCTTCTCCAAGCTTGTGACATTTTGGTGCCCAGATCCTCAGTGAGTATTACCTGGCAGTGATCAGAGCACCATCGTCATTAGTATTTGAACTTGCTTGGTAAACAGAGCTTAGAAGCATGCTCTCCTGAGACATATGTGGTCTGGCCTCCACATGGGTTATAGATACCCTAGTGTGCTCAGTCTGTTACATGATCTTACAGAGAGGGGCTAGCTTGCACAGATGTGACTACTTTTGCCTGGTGCACATGCCTGCAACTTCACCGAGTTAATTCTCTCATCTGGGAAGCTTTCCTCGGCTCTTCCCAAATTCCTCATAAAGAGTAGTTGCTAATATTCCTGTGGCCCTCTGAACTTGCCCGCTCCCATTATGTAGATGGTATTATGATCGTCTCTTTCCTTGTCTGTATTCTTCTCTGGAATATAAGCTGTAAGGGTGGGAATGTAATTGTTTTCTCAGCACTCAGTCCAATCTCTTGAGACAAAGGAAGCTTGTGGGGAATAGATGCCAATAGAAGTGAACTTTGGACGTTAAATTTAGATGGTTTTCTTTGTTAGGATCTTGAAAATATTCGTGCAGCCCTTTGGACCTCAATATGAAGTGGTATTAAAAGGTGAAGTCGTTTCTTCAGGAAATAAACCTCTGACACCTGGCTCTTGCTGCTCAGATGTTCCATCGATTTTGTCCAACAAGCAGTTTCTGGCCTGGGGAGGTGTTCCTCTTGGTAGAACACAGTAAGTATGCATGTAGCAGCTTCTGAATGTGAAGATTCTGCTGTCTTCCCATAGCGTTATTCTCTGCTTTGGTAATTATGACCATGTTATGTTTTTAGAGTTGAAATAAGGCTGTCTTATGTTCCTTAATCTTCCGATCATGAATGCAGATGTTTTAATTAAAATTTTCACCTCTGCACTCCAAAAAACTAAGTTTCCACTTTCTTAAGCTTTTTTTCTCTGCTGATTACCAAGTTCAGGCAATTAAGAGTTTCTTCCTTCCTTCTCTGGAAAGCCCTATGGAAGGGTAGGAAGAAAAAATACTCGAAAACCTTGCATTCTGCTAAAGGAGTTTACAAAGTCACTAGTGAATACTTTGTATTTTAAAGAGTATAAGACATATTTAACAGAGCAGATATATTTTGTCCTGTTTAATGTGAATTACATCTGGAATCTTATTTTTATATGTGTTTTGATCATACATTTTGAATATGAACTCTGAGTAGATTGACCTATAATGTATAGTACAATATTTTTTCCCTTCGTAAGCTTAGCAATATAGCTAAATTTTTATCAACCTCAAATATACTAATTAATAACCTAGTAATTATTAAACCTCAGTGTCTCCTTTCATATTTTGCATTTTTGCATTTTTGTATATGACCTGAATGTTTTATCAATACATTTCTGTGGTCCCTGAGAGATAAGAACCTCCTGGCTGAATCTATACTATAGGGTACTTCTTTAAAATTATAGTTTTGTCTGTGCAAAAAGGATCTAATTGAACCTCCTTACTTTACAGAGGTCATACATCTGCTTAACTATTCATGTAGTCATCTGTATCCTGTCTTGTTCCAAAATTAACTTTCAAAAAGACACAGTAAGATAAAAACAGTTGAGGGCTAACTGCTGTGGGGAAAAGGGACATCAGCACCATAGGTAGTGCCCAAAGGCTCACCTGCAGACCCTGTACACTTGCCTTGAGGTGGGTCTTGTCCTGGGTTCTAACTCTTCTCCCGGGTTCTGACTCGTCTCGCATCATCCTGAAATAAGTTAGGGTTCAGAAGTTTAAGAACAAACCATTGCTGTGTGAGAGAGGATAAGCTGTTCCTTCTACATACTTTAGAAAGATGCTTCTTCCAGCGGTCCTTTTAGAGAGAGATCCATACAATATAGTGAATCTCAAAATAAAACAACTTCATATTAAATACTCCCATCAGGATGCTTCCCCTTTGAGGTGCTCAGTCCAGCATGGACGTGTCACATGTGAATACTCAGCTCGCAGCATTTCCTGGGTACTGAAGCATGTGGTGGTTTGATGGAGACAGCTGAGGCACCTAGAAAAATGGTGGGCTGTGTGTGCTCTTGAAGCAGCTCCCAGTAAACATTCTCTCAGCTAGATCTTCAAAAAATCCTGAAGGGCAGGGAGTTTGAGGTATTGTGCCCTCAATCATTTGCAGCAAATTATTAATAGAGTAGGGATGCTGCTCCAGATGCCATGACATCCTGAAATCTTACAGTTCATCTGAAACAAAATTAATGTGTGCTAAACTTTTTATTTTTATAAGATTTTATTTATGAGAGACAGAGAGACAGACATAGAGGGAGAAGCAGTCTCCCCCCACAGGGAGCCCAATGTGGGACTTGATTTCCAGGCCCAGGATCATGCCCTGAGCTGAAGGCAGATGCTCAGCCACTAAGCCACTGAGGCATCCTCCCTGCCCTTTTATTTTAAATAAGAAATTACATGAGTTAAGTTGGAAATGGGGGCACCATCTTGTGCGTACTTCTGGACTTGTCAGTGGTATATCCTCCCCCCCTGCCCCTGTCCTCTCCTGAGGGAGGGGCCGTCATGCTGTTCTCCTTTATTTCTTGACTTGCGTTCCTCGTGAAGATTCATGGCTGCCTTCTAATCCAGCAGATGGAAGTGTAATCCCTGTGCCACCCCAGGGAATTGACCTGAGGAGCTGTCATGCCTCCTGTTTATAGTTGGTTAGATATTTTAACTCAGCCTGGAGGGGCTTGCCAGTCACGTGAGAAGGATAATACCTTAGTCCGTGGATTCTACGCCCCATGATGGCTAAAAGTGGGTTTGTTGAAGGCAATGGATCCATGGGAAACATGTATGTACAGTTTTGAGTGCAGCACTTGCCTAGCTAGACTATGAACCTATGTTTCTGTAATCCCCTTACCTCTGTGATAGTGTCCTACACAGAACAATTATTTTTCCCATCCCAGTCATCTTTGCAACTCCTTTAAAGATGTTGCAGCAGAATTTATGATAAAGTGGTACACTGTCTGCCTAGAAAGAGATCTTCCTATTTTCTGTCCATTAGGAATGTCCTAGGAGGTAGTCGGGCTGTGACCCAGTGGGTGCTGGAAGAGGACGCAGAAACAGAGGGTGAGGGATGCTGGTGCCCTTCCGTGTGGCACTTGCTGCTCCCTGCCTGCCTTTGTGGAAGAAGGTGCTTAGTGCAAAATGGAGATTTGAAATGAGTTCTTCTTTGAGAGTAAAGAGAAAAAAATTCATATATAATGTGGGGGGGGGGGGCAGTGTTCTCATCAAGTAATGCGTTATGCCTCAGTAAAGATAGAAATGATAACTAATAAATTAAAATTTTATTTTCTAAGGGTAAGTTATCCAAATGGTATTTCATTCCAATGTTTTTGGATTTTTTAAATGTTTTTGAAGCATTTTTCCATATATTCATTCATTCCAGTTTCTCTCTCATAAGTCTGCATATGTACTTTGACTATTTGTTGGTTAGGATTTAGTATGTTTTTCTAATTAATTTGTGTGGACCCTATATAATAAAAAAGTTAACCCTTTTTATATAGTTCCATTTTTTAAACAATTTTTTTTAAGATTTTATTTATTATTTATTCATGAGGGAAACAGAGAGAGAGAGAGGCAGAGACACAGGCAGAGGGAGAAGCAGGCTCCATGCAGGAAGCCCGATGTGGAACTCCATCCCGGGTCTCCAGGATCCCGCCCTGGGCTGAAGGTGGTGCTAAACCACTGATCCACCCAGGCTGCCTGTATAGTTCCTTTTTAAAATTAGAAACTGAGCGCCCCCCCCCCCCCAATTAATAACTCTTCTACTTGAAAATGACAACCAATTTCTTTAAAACTAAATAAATAAATAAATAAATAAATACAAGCTTTTAAAGCTTTTTTTTTTTTTTTAGTGAGTCTTACCCTGTGTTCCTGTGAATGCTTTTCTCAGGTATGCTGATAACTGAAGGTCTTAGATTTTATTCTGAGGTTAAGCACAGCAACCTTCTCCTTTAACCCAGGGTGGACAAGGCATAGACCACAGTTTAAATAATTTAACTGCCATCGTTCAAAATTTGAATAAAATGGAGATTTATTCATGATTTTCTATTCTCCCAATGAAGAGAGGATTTTTAAATTTTCAGATTGAAGGATTGTTTTTTGTTTTTACCAGCAGCCAGCTATTATTCATAAGTCTATTTTAGCTGCATATTCTAACTTTCTAAAAGTATGGTTAATTCAGTGTACTCTTTAAAAGACTACTTTGTGCAGACTACTGAGAGTCAAAAAAATCTAAGCAATGTGCTAGGGATTCCTTGTTCCCATGAAAACTAGAAATTCAAGCTAAGCATGGTGTTGACTCAGTGATTTAATGAATTTGTTACTCTGGATTTTCATTGATTGCTTTAACAAGACAGGTAAGACTTGATAGTATAAATAGTAAGGTCGGCTAAGTAGCTATAACAGGAGACTGATTAAATCAGAATTTCTCTGACAAGATGAATATGTTGTGAGGATGTTTTCAAAAATGTGGAATCCTAGGACAGTGGAGACCCCTCCTGGGCTGCTAATACAGTGGCGTGCATAATCCAGTTCATCTCTTGACATTGCAGTCAAGTATAATTGGCTTTGGTTTTATACTCGTAGCAATGTTCGTGGGGGAAAACTGCATTTACAATGTGTAATTGTTTCTAGGCTTCAGAAGCTGGCTTTAAGAAATAATTGTACAGCTACAACTCAGCATCTGCGACTCCTCATTAGAGGACAAGACCAGGACTGCTTTCAGGTTTGTACAGTACGTGGTGCTGTTTCATCTTCTTTCAGACCACTTACATGCACAGACCCTCATGTGGTGCTTCAGCTTTGAAAGTTTGGGTTGATGGTAGTTGTATTTGTGCTCCTGCTATGTTGTATGCAGTAATTGTTTTTAAATTGTAGCTTCAACACACTTTTGGTTCTGAAGAACGACTAACCAGTAACTGTGAGATTAGAATGTGTCCAAAAGAAGATGTTCACATCTCTGTGTTATTTGCACCTACTCGATTATCTTGTATGTTGGCTAAACTAGAAATTAAACAACTGGGAATTCGATCGCAACCAGGCATTAAGTTCACGGTAAGATGATCTTATTGCTTTTTTTCCTCCCATGGAGTTTCTGACATGTTATAATTATTAGTTCAATATTGGTAAACTGTGTATACTCTGCTTTTTTATAAGTCAGAATAGATATTTGCCTCACTTTACAAATAAGTTAGGGAGTACGTATGTGCTTTGTACAAGTGTAATGTTCTAAAAGTAACCTCCATATTATTCTTGTGGGAAACCATCTCTCATGCCTCTAAGCTTCATTTCAGCTGGAGCATTTTGAAATGTACCCAACTTTACAGGAACACACTTTTTGGTAAATCCAGATCAAACTTTAAGAATATTGACTTTCCAAGTAAATTGTACTTTCTCTATTCAGTAAAATACCCACTGACACCATTTACTAGACTGTTCCAGAACTAGGGATACAAAAACAAGAGCTTTTATATTTTGTTCCTTCCCAGTGTAATTTTTAGAAAGGATTTCAACTCATTTCTTTAGATATAGTCAGAGCAGTGAGAAATAAAGGTGGTAAATCATTGAGAAAAACAAAGAAAAGAATAATCAAATGAAACACACATTCTATAAATGTGCATACCTTAAAGCTACACAGTTTTTGGCTGTGGGGCTGAACTAAAATTTTGGTCCATTTTTAGTGTCAAAGAGGGAATGCAATGAGTTACGAGATTAACAGTACCAAAAGCTTGAAATTATTTTGTTTTGAGAGAGAAACAAGAGTGAACAGGGTGATGGCAGAGGGGGAGGGAGAAAGAATCTTAAGCATGCTCCATACCCAGTGAGGATCCTGACATGGGGCTTGATCTCACGACTCTGAGGTCATGACCTGAGCCAAAATCAAGAGTTGGGCACTTAACCAACTGAGTCACCCAGGAACCACCAGACAGTTGTTTTAAAAAACAGTACATCTGGGATGCCTGGGTGGCTCAGCAGTTGAGCATCTGCCTTTGGCTCAGGGCTTGGTCCTGGAGTCCCGGGATCAAGTCCCACATCGGACTCCCTGCATGGAGCCTGTTTCTCCCTCTGCCTGTGTCTCTGCCTCTCTCTCTCTCTCTCTCTCTGTGTGTGTGTCTCTCATGAATAAATAAATAGAATCTAATTAATTAATTAATTAATTAGTACATCTTTATGGCAAACATAGCTTTTTTTGTTGCTGAAGCTTGACATATTCTCTGTGGAGCTCTTCCTTTGGCTACATGAGCTGTGGTGGGCAAAGCTGTTTAAAGATGTAAGTAGTTGGGCTGGCTGGCTCAGTCAACACAGCAGGTGACTCTTGATCTCAGGATTGTGAGTTTCAGCCCCATGTTGGGGGATGGGTTTACTTAATTAAAAAGAAAAAGAAAAAGATGTAAGTCGTTGTCTCTAGGAACAACAGTCTTTTGTGTGAGTTGAGGACACAATGCCAAAGTACCACATACCCTGATGATCTGGTTTCAAGTAAGAAATCAAGTGGTTTGTGGAGAGAACTGGAAGGGACTATCCTGAATAGATTTCTATAAGTTTCATGTTTACTAGCCAAGATGTTAAGATTGTTCTTAAGAATTTCTGGAGAACTAAAAAAAGAAAAAGAATTTCTGGAGAACTAATAATTCCCTGATTGTTTAGGGCAGGACCATTTGATTTGACAGTCACCCAACAGAAGTACAGGCTGATGTTCTCTTAAGACAAACCAGAACCCTAGGGGGAGACCTGCCTATGTAAATGCCACCTGTTCTCTCAGAGGTGGACTAAATGGGGACCTGAAGTGCACAGATGAATATGACTTTTATCCAAGTCTCACAAGACTTGGACTACCAGCACTAATGTATTTTTGTGGAGATAAAGAACCTGGTACAGTGGTGCAAGAGCACTTCACTGTAGCGATAAGAGATTGGGAATAGCTTTGCTTCTGTTCTTCACACTCACTCTGGATAGTCTCCACTTGCTCATGCTTCACTCACTTATCTTCTTGGTTTGGTTCTGAGAAATAAGTGAAATTATGCTTTGTGTACCATAAAGCATTGTGGGACTGTAATAAAAATATATTGATTGGATGCTGAGTATATGCCAGGCCCTACTCTTAATTGTCACTACATGGAATACCACACTTTATCTTTAAAAGGAACTACCTAGTTCATTCCACTGTCTCTATTCTACACATAGGGAAACAAACCTAGACAGATGCTTGGGATGGTGGTGCATCTCACACAGCAGTAAGTGGTCCAGGGTTCACATTCAGACTACCTGGCAGCAAAGCTCACTTTTATCTATTGCATGGGCTCTGAGTGTTCATCCTGCCTCTGTTTTCCAGTCCTGCGGAGCAGCAGTTTTCAACCAGAGGCTGTTTTACCCTCCAGGGGACATTTGGCAATATGTGGACATATTTTTGGTTGTCGTAACTGAGGGTAGGAAAAGGGTGCTGCTGGCACCTAATAAGTAGAAGCCAGGGATGTAGCTAACCTCCCTGTAAGGCGCAGGCTGGCCCCACCACAAGGAATGATAGAGCTCAGGGTGTCGATAGTGTGAGGTTAAGAAACCCTTCCCTGGAACAGTAGTTTTTCCTCTTGAATCTTTGGATTCTATTAGCCTTGGTCAGATTTTTTTTTTATTTAATCATACTTTTTCTTTCTTAACTATTTACTCAGCAGTTAATTTGTGATTCCTTAGGCTTTGAAAAATACAGGAAAAATACTTCTGTTGAGTGTTTTCAAAGGCTGACTTTCCCATTATTTTCTAGTTGCATACGTAAAATCTACTGCAAGTTTCTGTGGGAAGAGAAATTAGAAACACTTGGCTTTCAAAACTACCAAGAGCTCACTCTGAATGAGGAGGGATTTGTAGGAGCTTCAGATCTGAAGCATTTTAAAATGCTACCAATCTGTACTCATTTTGGCAAGCCAGTACCAATTTATGAGGTCCCTAAATTTAATTTTTTAAATGTTATTTTGAGTGCATAACACAACTCAGAATAAGCTGTTGATATTTTCAAGTTTGCAAGGTATACTTTGGAACACATTTTATTTGTTTTAAAGATTTTATTTGTTTGAGAGAGAGAGAACATGAGTGGTAGGAAATGGTTGGGGTAGAGGGAGAAGGAGACTCCCCACAGAGCAAGGAGCCTGACAGTGGGGCTCAATCCCAGGACCCTGGTATCATGACCTGAGCCAAAGGTAGATGCTTAACCAGCTGAGCCACCCAGGTGCCCCCGGAATACATTTTAATAGTTAGCAGTGATCATTTTTAAAAGAATACCTTTTTATCTTTTTTTTAAAGACTTATTTATTTTAGAGAGACAGCATGCATGCATGAGCTGGGAGGGAGCAGGGGAGAGAGAGAGAGAGAATCTCAAGCAGACTCATCACTGACCGAGGAACTCAATCCCAGGATCCTGAGATCATGAGCTGAGCCAAATTCATCAAGAGTCGGATGCTTAACCAACTGAGCCACCCAGGCTCCTCTTAAAGGAGTACGTTCTAAAGGATATGGAAAGTTTGTTTCCCAGCAGCATACCTATCTTCCTGTATTTTTATTTATAGACTTTATTTTCTGAATCCTTGTTCCCGGGTAGTGCTGACCCCTGTGGAAGCAGCCTGGCTTAGAGACAGCACCGGTTGGCACCTAACGCCTGCCTTCGGTCTGCACTCTGGCTAGGATTCTGTCCTCTGAGAGCTGTTTGAGTTCTTGGCTTCTATTTGGTCCCTCTAGCACACTTCTTTCTCACTCTGGAAGATGAAAAGCTAATAGGATTATAGAATAATAGATGTTTTTTTCACCAACACATTTCATTTTCAAAATTGAGAATTACTGGGAAGTTGGAAGAACTGTGTATGGTGAACCGTCACATACTCTACTACTTACATTCCATATTTACTTTATCCCATATCCAACCATTCATCTCTTTTTTTATGCATTTAAAAGTAAATCACAAATATCAGTATGTTTCACCCTAAACACTTCCTAAGCAAGTTTATCCATACTAATTTTTTTATTCCTTTATCATCTAAGCTTGCTTTTATGACAATGAAATAATTTAGCATATTGGAAGGTAAATAATTTTGCAACTCTTTGTTTTTGTTCTAAAGTTCTTTAATATAATGCTGGAATGGAAGTGGGGTAACTACTAGCTAACGTACACAAATAATAATTTTAATTTTAATTATATTTGGGGGTTTTGCCTATAATTTAATCTTTGCTTTCTGCTTACATAAAAATAATTCTGGATGTATATATTTTCTGCTTTTAGATACCTTTGTCTGGATATGGAGGAACAAGTAATCTTATTTTGGAAGATGTTAAGAAGTTATCTGACAGTTACATGGTAACAGTGAATGACTTAATACCTGGCAAAGAAAGTAGAATTGTTTTTTCTGTTCATAACACCGGCTCTCGGGCAGCTTTTGTTAAAGCAATAGGTTTTAAGGATTCTCAGAAAAAAGTTTTGCTGGATCCTAAAGTACTAAGGATTTTTCCAGATAAATTTGTGCTCAAAGAAAAAACACGAGAAGTAAGTATGTCTCAGCACTAAAAATACGAACTCATTTTTAAGTGAAATTAAGAATTATGTATTTTATGGCTAAAAAATAGTATTTGAAAGTAATAAAGGGGTGGAAATACTTACCTGATCTTAGAAGTGCTGTCATATGCACCCATGTCTACTGATTGTGTAGGCTCATATTAGAGTTAATTCACAATGAAGTGACTCAAGGAAAATATTTAATATTCACTCCTGATTTTTTTTTCTTGGCATCAGGATGTTACTATAATATATAATCCATTAGACAGAAAGAACAATTACACAACCACAACAGAACTGTCAACTATATACTTCTTTGGTGGTGATGAAATTTCGAGGCAGCAGTATCGAAGGTAGGTTATTTAGATGGTTTGGGAAACTGTTCAGTAGAAATAATGAAGGCTTAAAAACGATTTGGAATTTGAAAGTTATAGAACATGGTCAGCTACTTATTAGTGAACTGGTGGATGAAAAGCTTGATAAAATTTGTATAGCTGGTAGTCCGACATGATGTGAGGAAGAAATGCCTGTAGGAAACTCATCTGCTATATTTGTAATGTGCCTTCTTTTCTAAACATATGTATTGTATTGTGCCTCTTTTCCTGTATGCAAATAGGCACCTCAGACTTCTTATAATAGGACCATCTTCCTAATGATGGTCAATTTTAGAAAAGATTTAAGAACTATTGAAAGAATATTTTGTGTATAAACACACCTGACTCACTTGTAGTATTTCTGGGAATGTTGTGAATTATTTGAAAGGATCAAGTTGTATTTAGAAATGTGTAGGGTGTTTAATTTGGCTAGCTTGATGCATGTGCTTCTAGGAAATTTGGTACCTCTAAATATCGTTTAATATACAAAAATCTTGTCAAACTTAGACATTTAGATTTAGATGTGATTTAAACATAGGTAACTTTTTTATATGTTGAATTCAGAGTTCTTGTATGATAAAATTTTGTTGCCTTAGCCTAGAGGGCCTGAATATACTAAAATGAGTGAGGCTCACAACGTTTCATGTGTTCATTAGCTCCTAGTAGGGGAGGGTTATACACTTATACCAGCATTTCCTTCTTCTAACCCTTTGTGCTCTGCTATATTTTATTCTGATACATAATTTAGGAAATTGTTTTATTTTTGATCTGTTGAGTGAGGGGTTGTTGAGACGTTTAAAAAGAGACTTGAATGACAGGCTGCTACATAATGTTAGAATAGACCCAATATAAAGAGCTCAACTTTGAATCTGGTTTTGTTTCTCACTTAAGTATTTTAGATATGGAAACAGACATTTGGAGAAATTAGATGACCAGGTTTGGGCTTTCCCCCCCTCATAAAAACCTCTTTGCCACATGTATATAGCAATGAGGTTTCTTTGGTTTGTGGACATCTGAGTATTAGAAATTTACATTTTAGTTCTCTCACCTCAAAGATTCTTTAGAAGGGGTCAGGTAAATATAGTTATATGGCGATTTAAATGTCTCTCTCTGACATCTAACTTATATTATGTTCTTGGCATATTCTTTTTTCCTTGAGACAAATTCCTAACTATGATCAAATTCTTACAAATGAAAATGTAAGACCTGAAGAGAATCTAATTTTACTCTTCTGTCTACTTCTATATTAGGGAGCTCATTTGATGTTCATATTTAACTGAAAGCAATGACTATGCTACCATGTATAACTTTCAAGGAAATTTCCAAAACAAATTTTCTTTTAAAAATACCTATATTAGGATTTAAGACATGAGATCTATATACTAATGCATTATGCATGCTATTTGTGAAATTTGTCACGTACACTAAGGAAAATCTAATTTATGTAAAATCATTTTTTAATAAAATCCTCTATTGGCAGAGCCCTTTTGCATAAACCAGGGATTATAGAACAAGTGCTTCCAGAACATAGTGTGCTGCAGAACGTTGATTTTGCTGAGACATTTCAGGATGAGTTACTAGTAACTGAAGGTAAGAATTTCAGCATGTCTTAATACTACCAATGACCCAGAAGATGTATCTGGATCCAGGGATGTGTTATAAAGAAGATGAGTATTAGTTTAGATTATGGAATCAGGTTGAGCCACACATCTGCTGTATGACTTTGGATGTCACTGAGATTGTTTTCTTTTTCGTAAATGAGAGTTATAATATCTAACTTCTCATCCATACAGAACTGTGAAGATAACATGAGAGAGCCTTGCTATGTAAATGTTAGATGTTATCACGTACTATGGCACCTATTCTTTGGGTAGACTTATAAATAGGAGGAGAATGGTCATTATTGAATTCAAATTACTATTTAAGATTTAGTGATTGCAGGAGCAGCCCTGGTGGCTCAGCGGTTTAGCGCCTGCCTTCAGCCCAGGGCATGATCCTGGAGACCCCGGATCGAGTCCCACGTCAGGCTCCCTGCATGGAGCCTGCTTCTCCCTCTGCCTGTATCTCTGCCTCTCTCTCTCTATCTCTATCTCTCTGTCTCTCATGAATAAATAAAAATCTTAAAAAAAAAAAAAAAAGGATTTAGTGATTGCAGACTCAAACTCAGTTTGAGATTTCTGTGTCTGTTGTACAATTTATGGAGGATATAATGTTGGAAATAAAAATCCAAAAAAGACAGCAGTGGAATAATTCCAACCTAGATATTTAATTCTATTTGAGCTGAGTTGTTTAAGCATCTAATGGTGTTTATTACTGATGTAAAAAGTATGTATTGAGACATACAAATTATGTAAAAATGGACAGATTTTCACCACAGTATTGTTTATAACAGAAAGAAGTTAAAAGTAACCTAAATGTCCAAGAATAAGGCATTGTTTAATTATGTAATAGAATATGTTGAAGCAATTAAAGCAATGATATGATTCTATAGTAAATGACATGAGAAAGCTCTTCATTAATAAAAATTATTTTAAAGTTTACATACTAAGATCTCCTGATAAAAATAATTTAATGTGTCTATATACATCTACATAGATAAAATTGCAGGAGTATACACACCAAATATGGTATGGTTATGTTCTGGTAGTAGAATTTCAGGTGGTAGTGTTTTTTTCCCCCATTTTCGTTTTCTCGTTTTTTAATGGTGAAAGATCTATAACTTGTAAAATATGAAATGATAAAAGGATATTTATGCCTATGTAGAGGTGATGTAGAATAGTTCATGATCTTTTTGGTAATTAGGCTAGATCATCTGCTCAAAGGGACAGTAGGGAGGGGTGAGTTAAAAATAGTGAAAAGAGAGGATCCCTGGGTGGCGCAGCGGTTTGGCACCTGCCTTTGGCCCAGGGCGCGATCCTGGAGACCCGGGATCGAGTCCCACATCGGGCTCCTGGTGCATGGAGCCTGCTTCTCCCTCTGCCTTTGTCTCTGCCTCTCTCTCTCTCTCTCTCTCTCTCTCTCTGTAACTGTCATAAATAAATTAATTTAAAAAAATAGTGAAAAGATTTGAAAATTGATCTTGTCAGCAATGTGTTAAGGGAGCAGAGTATGGAAAGACCTTGGATTTGGAATTGAAACAATTCAAGACCCATCTTTGCCACTTAATCTCCTCTCAGCTTTATCTTCTTTATCTCTTCTTCGTAAGAAAGATCCCCCAAAATAAAGGAGTTAAACTGAATTATGCTTTGTAGATGAAAGCACTTAGTAACACATGACAACAATCCTGAAAATGTGATTAAAAGTAGGTAGGATGAGTTCGCACAGTTGCATGATTCAGCAACATTTCATTTATTGATTGTAGAAGTGAAGGATGCAGTCCTTGCCCTTTAGGTTCCTCCAGACTAAGGGGAAGACAAGTGATTAAAGTAGGATATGCAAAGGGCCATGATGAGCTGTGTTTAAGAATCTGGAGAATTAAAAAAAAAAGAATCTGGAGGATACAGAAAAAGGGTACCCCATTTAAAATGAAATGACTTTTGAGGTATCTTGAAGAATGAGGAGTTGACAAGATAGAGAGGCTGGGGACCAGCATGGGGAAGGATATTCCAAGGAAAGGGAGCTGCGTGTACAGAAATTCAAGAAATGCGTTATATTAAGGGTTGTGTTGACATACCTAACTAAGAGCTCAAGTAACCCATCAAGACCACCTATCTAAGATGGGGTTGAGTTGGGACTTCAGGTAGGTCTTTGAGACACTAGAATACTAGATTCCTTGAGATGGTGTAGTTATTGTCCAGAGGAAGGGAAGAACCATTCCCACTTTGTGTTGCATTGGTTTGTATAGTAGATCACCTATGGAAATGTTGCAGTTGAACTTTTTTACATGATTATTTTGAATAGCATTTGTTTGAGCACATTGCTATTACAGGTCTTTATAATCTTGCTTTTGGAAATTTGTGATTTGTGGCAAATATTTTCACACTTGAATTAAACGATATCTTTGTTATTATAAATTTCAATTTATGCTTACTATATTCTTTTAACAATTTTTAATTTAAAAAGTCTAATTCTTGGGCACCTGAGTGGCTCAGTGGGTTGGGCATCTGCCTTCAGCTTCGGTCATGGTCCCGGGGTCCTGGGATCGAATCCCGTGTCGGGCTCCCTGCTTGGTGGAGAGCCTGCTTCTTCTTCTCCCCCTGCTCATGCATTCTCTCTCTCTCTCTCAAATAAATAAAATCTTTTTTAAAAGTCTAATTCTTAATGTCTAATTTACTATTTTTTTTAAGTAGGCTCCACATCCAGCATGGGGCTTGAACTCATGACCCTGAGATCAAGAGTCAGATAGATGCTTAACTGACTGAGCCACCCAGGCACCCCTCTTAATGTCTAATTTAAGTGTAGAATACAAGTACCTTCTATAAAATTTCTTGTATATAAAAATTCAGGTGGACTAATATAGAGATATTCAACTTTAGAACTATTTTATTAATCGGCAATATTTAGTTATATTATTGCCTGGTTTCTAGATTTGCTAAAGTTAATGTCTGTGAGACCACCACTTATAAATTGTGAATCCTTACCTCTTTGTGCTTCAGATTCCTCATCCTTGAAGTGGAGATAATATATACCTACCCCCAAAGAGTTGTGAAAGCTAACTAGATTAATATGCATGAAGGAACTAGAACAGTACCTGGCCCACAGTCAGCTTCTTGTATATGTAGCTTTAAACACATTGTACTTTAATGCTCAGGACAACCCCTGAGAAAGATTGTTACTTGATATTATCTTTGGGGAGACTAGAGTTTAGAGAAGTGAAGTTACCACATCCAAGGCCAGGACCTGAGCTGCCTATAATTTCATGCTAGTCAGTGGCAGTAAACCTCAAATGTCACCCACCCTCAACCTAAGAAAATAATATTCTGTGGCTGTAGATGTATAAGTTTATCTGTTACTTTGTGGTGTGATTATGTGAAGACTCATGTATTACAAATATTATTTTCTGTTTCAGTGTATGATCTTCCCCAACGACCAAATGATATTCAGCTCTTCTATGGAAATATGCGCAAAATTATACTTTCAGTAATTGGAGAATTCAGAGATTCTGTGTCTAGCAATGAATTCCTTCAGCCTTCTTCCAGACTTAGCTTAGAATCTAAAAGGTAAGACAGACAAAACATCTCACCAGATTTCAAGATAATTTAATTCATAGTAGAGTTCATTTTTTCTCTACTTTTTTTTGCCTCAACGTGTTTATTATTTCATCTTTATATTTTAGTTTAAGTTGAAATAATTTAAAATTTACAGAAAAGTTTAAAAATGGTAGATATGCTTCTTTCATTGAGATTTCTCAGTTGCTAACATTTTACCACATTTACCGTACTGTCTTTCATGTATATTTAACTTATTTCTGAATCATTTAAAAGTAAGTTGCCGGCATGATGACCAGTTTGTCCTAAGGTTCCTAAAAACACAGACCCTCTCCTAAATAGCTATAGTAAGCCCATCAAAATTAGGACCTTAATATTGTTAAAGTACTGACATCTAGTCCACAGATTGCATGCAAATTCCCCAGTTCCCTAATAAATTCCTTTAACAATTAAAGAAATAAGCAAGAAACTTCCTCTTTCCTTTTCCTCTTTGGCCCAGAATCTAATCTGAGATCACACATTACATTTATTTAGCCTGTCTTCTTTTACCATCTCTTTCTTTTAAATTTTTTTAATTTTTAAATTATATTTTATTTATTTTAAAAATGATTGTATTTATTCATGAGAGACGCACAGAGAGAGGCGGAGACATAGACATAGGCAGAGGGAGAAGCAGGCATCTCAAAGGGAGCCTGATGCAGGACTCGATCCCTGGACCCTGGGATCACATGCTCAACCACTAAGCTACCCAGGCATCCCTAATTCTATTTTATTTAAATCCAATTTGCCAACACTCAGTGCTCATCTTATGTGTCCTCCTCATGCCCTTCACCCAGTCACCCTATCCCCACCCACCTTACCTTACCCTCTTTCAATATAGAGCACTTCCCCCATCTGTCCTTCTCTTTCATGACGGAAGACAGAGGGTTGGATCATCAGATCAGAGCCACAAAATCAAAGATATACCCAAAACTAAGTTTTAGTAATAATTTTAGATGAAACATGAGGAAATCAGGATTGCTAATGATGCTTCCTAGGCCCTTTTTGCAACATTAATACTCTACCCTGGTTCAAATTTAACCTGAGGTCTCTGAGTTGTGCATGTGATACATTGCTCACACAAAAGGGGGAGCTGTTTCCATTGCAAAAGCTCTGTTTTATACTTGTATAATTACATACCTTATGTGATACTTTTTCAAACAGCTATGCTGCATAAATTCATAAATTTCAGATTTCTTTACCACAGCCAATTCTAGACAGACCAGGAACATTCTGTTATAAGCATTCCATAGAAAAGTAAATTAGTAGGTTTGCTGGGAGATGTCACTAGGAAGATCACAAGGGGCTTTGACCAAATGAGCTTTCTTTTTTCCTGGGCATTCCCTAGTAAAAAATGAGAAAATAGGTACAGGCCAGCTGCTTGTCCTTTTCTCATCAGTGACCTTGATGTTTTTGTAGAATATAGACCAGTTACTTTATAAAATGTTGCTCACACCACAGAAGTGATGCTGTTTGTTTTCTCCGTGTATCTTCTATCAACTTCATTAAAATGGTGTCTGCCAGGTTTCTCCACTGTAGCTAACTAATGTCTTAAAGGGAGATCCTTAGAGATGATGAGTTATCTTGCTCCTTATCACACTTGTAGTACCCCGTGATGATTATTATGTGAATCGCATTAGTAGTCTTATTTACCAAATGGTGATTTTTCTGATTCTGTCTACGTTGTTTACCAAATGGTGATTTTTCTGATTCTGTCTACGTTTACTAGTTGTCATTCCACAATAAGGAAGAGATTTACTTTACTCCCTTTTGTGTATTTATATCAGGATGGACTGATGGATTCAGTAGTAATCCTTTACTGTCATCATTTGGTCACTTAACCTGGCTCATTATTCACGGGCACAATGGATATTCTAGGTTTGACATACACTTTCCCCATCCTAGCCCTGGAATAGAAGTTCTGGTTCCTTTTAATGGAGAGAATAGTATTAGAAACTGGGATGTAAATAGTAAGTGTCCTACTGCTTTTCAGGTGTTACTATTTCTAGGCCCCCTCAGTGGATAGAGCTAGGAAATATATATGCATTTATATATAAATCCATGTGTATCCAAACCTGTTTATAAATATCTTGAAATCCTGAGCTTACACTGATATTTCCAATACTGAGAATCCTGGCTTCATTATCCTCAGTATATTTGCATTTACTCAATGCTCCTGCTTTTAACCAGTCTTCTTATCAGATGGGCTATTACCCTGACACAGTGTTGCCAACTCATACTGGCTGAGAGTTTTATGCAAATCCCAGCCACCAAATGAGAGCTCACACACCCACATGGGGCATCCCAACTCATCCTAGCTTGCCATCTTCCCTATAGTTAAAAAAAATATTGGAGTATAACTCACAATATCCTATTAGTTTCAGATGTACATCATAGTGATTGGATATTTTTATACATTATGAAATGGTCCCCACACTAAGTCTAGTTACCCTCTGTTACCATACAAAGTTTTTGCACTATTATTGACTATATTCCCTTTGCTGTATATTACATCTTCATAATTTATTTATAACTAGAAGTTTGTACCACTTAATCCCTTTCACCTGTTTCACTCACACCCAGCTGCTCTCCCTGCCTCCTGTAACCAACAGCTTACTATATCTAAGAGTGTTACTGTTTTGTCTGTTCATTGATTTTGTTTTTTAGATTCCACATGTAAATGAAATCATTACTTGTCTTCCTCTGTCTGACGTATTTCACTTAGCATAATACCCTCTAGGTGCATGTTGTCACAAATGGGGTTAGATTTCATTCTTTCTTATGACTAATACCCAGCGGGTAGGTAAACCACATTTTTATCCATTCATTTATCATGGACATAGGTGCTTTGATATCTTGACTATTTTTTTTTTTTCTTGACTATTTTAAATAATGCTGCAGTGAACATCAGGATGCAAGGCTCTCTTCAGATTGGTATTTTCATTTTCTTTGGATAAATACCTAGAGTAGAATTGCTGGGTCAAATATGCTAGGTTTATTTTTATTTTTTGAGGAACCTCCATACTATTTTCCACAGGGACTGCACCAGTTTGCATTCTAAATCCTCTGCTCATAGCCTGCTTTTAATCAGGCTATTATTTTTTTTTTTTGATACTCAGTTGTAGAAGTTATTTATCATTTGGATATTAACCTCTTATCAGATACTTGATTTGCAAGTATCCCCTCCCTTTCAGTAGGTTGCCTTTTTATTTTGATGATTTCTTTCACTGTACTAAAGCTAGTATCTGTCCTTCTAAAATTATTCCAAAAAAATTAAAGAGGAAGGAGGGCTTCTAAACTCATTTTATGAGGCCAGCATTATCCTGATATGGAAACCAGGCAAAAACACTGTAAAAAAAGAAAATTACAGGTCAGTATCCTTGATGAACACAGATGCAAAAATCCTCAACAAAATATTAGCAACCTGAGTTCAATAATATATTAAAATTAAAAGAATCCCTATACTTTAAATGATAGTTCTTTTCTAAGATATTCAATCAAAGAATTAAAGGTCATAGTTACAGATGTTAAAAATTATCTTGAAAACCACTTAAATTGTGAGGAACTAGTTCTTAAAAAACTAAACAGCCAAGGAAGTAGCTTTATAATTTTTTTTTTTAATTGTTTCTCACTTTTGTTTGTTGCCTCCATTATATCTCTGTTCCTGGGGCAGTCTGATTGGAAAAGGAGCAGATAAGAGGGTGAGGAGAAGATTCCTCTGTTTGCTAAATGACTACTTTAAACAAAGATGGAGTTCTGCTGTATAGTAGGAAAATTTGGGCAATGCCCCAATGAACTTTAGTTAAATCATGTGCTTCTGTGATTATAAATTTCATTTGAATTACCAGTTTTTTGTAATCTAAAGCTAAACACTTCTAACACTTAATAAAAATCCCCTTAAACCTTATCAGCATTTCTTACCATAGTATTTTGCCCAGACACTTTCTTTGGTGTTAGCATCATGAAACCATTTACTATTATACAGTTAGAGATACATTAAGAGTTTTGTTTTTACTGTGGAAGGAGGCTCGGTGTCCATCGAAAGATGAATGGATAAAGAAGATGTGATATATGTGTAAAATGGAATATTACTCAGCCATTAGAAACGACAAATACCCACCATTTGCTTCGACATGGATAGAACTGGAGGGTATTATGCTGAGTGAAATAAGTCAGTTGGAGAAGGACAAACATTATATGGTCTCATTCATTTGGGGAATATAAAAAACAGTGAAAGGGAATAAAGGGGAAAGGAGAAAAAATGAGTGGGAAATATCAGAAAGGGAGACAGAACATGAGAGACTCCTAACTCTGGGAAACGAACAAGGGGTGGTAGAAAGGGAGGTGGGCGGGGGTGGGGGGGTGACTGGGTGATTGGCACTGAGGGGGGGCACTTGATGGGATGAGCACTGGGTGTTATGCTATATGTTGGCAAATTGAACTCCAATTTTAAAAAAATGTAAAATAAAAAAAGACTTAGCATGGCAAAAAAAAGTTTTGTTTTTAAAAAATTCTTAATATTGGGTGGTTTTCCAATCTTTTAAGAGACTTAAGATGGCATGCTAAAGTCAAGACAGGAAAGAAATTACTGATGAAAGATTAGTATAACAATATTTGACGTATAATATATTTTTATTAAGAATTAATATTAATAACATTAAGAATACACAATGAAGAATTTTTCTTCCATGAGACATACATAGTATATTACATAATGCACTTTTAGTTTTATCCAAATGTTTTTAGACTTATGAAGAATTAATATAAAAATGTGACAGTCGAGCTTTTTATCTTTTTTATTAAGCAGAACATTATTATATTTAATATACAAATTCTGTACAACCAGAAAGTAAAAACCTCACAGTAAAATGTTGGTGAGAAACCATGGTATTTCATTTGCAGTGTTTGACAGATAGTTAACATTCTTAGTCATAAGCTTTTTATCATTTTTTATTTTTTTCATCTCCCCCTTTCTCTTTCTCTACAGTGAATCTGACAGTTCTGGGAAACATGGTGGCAATGTTTCTTTGGATGTTTTACCAGTTAAAGGTCCTCAAGGTTCTCCACTTCTTTCACAAGCCACTTGCCCACCTCAAGATAAATCATCCTCCAGGGAAATGTGGACTGTCCAACCTGAACACTTGATTTTGATGGCCCCTTCTCCTTGTGAGTATATCAACAATACCACAACAGCAGTGCACTTTGGAAACCAAGGATGTACTCACTCTGATCCCATTGCTCATCTAGGAAATATACTTGAACTATATGCAAATGTGACCTACGGCTTATGCAGGTCCTCCCCTCCCCTACTGAGACCCACTTCACATTCATCCTGAGCACTGTCCAGCATAAGGCCATTGTCCTCATACCAAGCTCCCAGTTCTCTGTATGGCAGGGATGCTCATCCATGGGCCCTTCCTCCCACCTCATCCCTCACCCCAAAGAACTCATTTGGTACTTGATGTCTTTTGCTCTTAACATTGACACAGTTGGTTCAGAGTAGGAACAAATCTAGTATGAGTGTATGTGCCCAAGATAAGACCAGTGGTAACAATTTCCAGATGTCCTTTTTTTTCTCTTTGTTCAGTGTCTTTGTAGTTTAAAAATAAAATGGTCTTATTTTATAGGGATTTGAAATTCATATAAAGCAAAATTAAGTTGGTAGACTAGGATTTGTTTTTACTGCTTATTAACACATGGAGTGTTCTGGTTTTTTCTCTCCACTAATACTAAACAGAAGTTACATTTTATTTATCTGATAGGTGGTCTGGCAAAAACTGCACGTTTCCAGATTTTAAATAATTCCATTAGGTTACTAAAATTTGAGTTATACTGGCCGGCACATTGCCTTACAGTAACACCACAACATGGATTTATCCCACCAGAGTAAGTATGATTTCCCTTTCCTCCAGGTAGTATTCAGATGTTAGCATAGTGACTTTTGAAGGATCAAATATTTGCCATTTTAACTTATTCAGTAGAATTTTATCATATGCTCCCTGTGCAGAGCTCCATGTGGTTTTGTGGGACTACAGTGTCATTCAAGGCTCATGCTCCTTAGCAGAGTAGAGCCCATGTCCACAGAACTTATGGTGTATACAGCCTAAAAGTAGGTTAAGGGACATGAATGAGGTGGGAAAGATTTCCTGGAATGGAAAATATCAGATTGTGTGGATATATTACTCTGTGTAGCAAATTACAAAGCAAGGGATATGACTGAGCAGATAATGAAGGATGGTGGTTTTTAAGGCCCAGATGGTTCTGTCCTTCATTGCCCTGGGTTTGGCTCAACTTATTCTTCTGGTTTTGTCTAAAGGACAAAAGCTTCCTGACTTTTAATATGTCTGAATCTTACCTAGCTTGCTATGTTTTACAAATAGTATTCTAAAAAGGAAGTCTTGGGGACCAAATACTGATAAGCAGCTGTCCTCTCTGTGCAGCTTAATTATTGATAGGAGCTGCAGTTCTGCAGCTTTCCAGGGGCTTCATCTGGGTTGGCACAGAGCATTCACATCTGAAAGTTACTTCCTATTTGGGAATGGCAACTTTGCAGAAGAGCAACATGAAGTTTATTTACTTTTGCAAAGTGATGAAGTGTCCATTTAAGGAGAGTTCAGTTGGTTAATACTGACTTAAGGTATGGTTAAGCATAGTCCGGGGAAATATTCCTAGGAGCAATCTATTAAACATTTACTAATTAATGGTTGAAAAGATAGGGAAATGATAGATTGTTCCACAAATTACTTTTAATATCACCCCACATACTTAGCTATTAGCAAAGGAAAATACTCTTGCTCTGCCATTTTCTAAAGATTTTATTTATTTGAAAGAGAGAGTGAGAGAGCAAGCATGAACAGTGCAAGAGTAGCAGAGGAAGAGGGAGAAGCTGGGCTGAGCCAGGAGCCCAACATGGGGCTCAATCCAGAACCCTGAGACCATAACCTGAGCCAAAGGCAAATGCTTAACCATCCGAGCCACTCAGGTGCCCTTGCTCTGCCATTTTTGACATGTGTGCAGAAGCGTCTTTTGTAACTAGTCGTTTCTTCTGAGTCACAGATCTGATTATGTTGTCCACATTTAAAAGTCTTCTTTGAGGGCAGCCCGGGTGGCTCAGGGGTTTAGCGCTGCCTTCGGCCCAGGGTGTGATCCTGGAGACCTGGGATCAAGTCCCACATTGGGCTCCCTGCATGAAGCCTGCTTCTCCCTCTGCCTGTGTTCTCTGCCCACCCCCTCTCTCTCTCTCGTGAATAAATACATTTTTTAAAAAATCTTTTTAAAAAAAAGTTTTCTTTGACATTCCATAGCTCTTGAGGAGAACGATGAGCCTGGGAAGTTTTAGCAATTGGGTAAAAAAGTCTTTATTCTTTTCTTTTCCACCCCACTTTTTCTTCCAGTTTCCTTTCCAGCTCTTTCATTTCTCTTTGTACTGTGACTGTATCATTCTTTATTATCAAGTGGCTCAGAGCTTTTGTATATTGGTCTTTCGCTCCAGAAATTTTTTTTCTGAATTGCTTTTAAATGATATTTCTATGGTATGGTCTGTTTTCACATGAGTTTTCCCCTTAGGTTCATGGTTTTATGCCACTCGACTTTTTGTTAGTCACTGAGTTTAGGGGTGATGTAGAAGCATACATGTATGGGATCTCACCTCTTGTCTGTTCTTTATTAGCAACAAGGAAAGAGTTGTTCATTGATAAAACATATTTATAATTCTTGTGGTTATTGCTATTAAAGTATGGGGTACTCTTGTTTTTTATACTGAATTCTTTTTTTTAGGAGTAAGCTACAAATTCTTGTGAGTCCTAATTCCTCTTTATCCACAAAACATTCAATGTTTCCATGGAGTGGTTTCATCTATATACATTGTGACAATGGACAGAAGGTACTTTGTTTTTTTAAGCAACATTCTTCCTATTTTGCAGCTTAACTGTCATGATCCTTACTGGCCCTAGTATTTCAGACATGAAATGAAGGCTGTTCTTTCAGCCCAGCTAGACTTATTCAGATGGAGAAGTTAGCACAGGGTTTTCCTGTTAGTGATCTGAACAATTCTCCTGGGTAGGGGCAGGAATAGAAAGTGGAGCCTAGAAACCATTATTAATTTGCAAAATCTGCTTTAAAAAAGAGGAGAGTTGGGAGAGAGAGGTGAGAGTCACAGATTTACTTTGAGTTTTTTTTTGTTTTGTTTTGTTTTTTGTTTTGTTTTGTTTTGTTTTGTTTTACTTTGAGATCTAAATAAACTTCCTCTTCCTCCATGTTTCATTTGTTTGGCATTACTTTTCTCCACCATGTTTCAAAAATCAGAATTGTTTCTTTAAAATGATAGCTCCACTTGTGTCTTATCTCCTTTATTTGGCTCTTTTCAGAAAGTTGTGAAAGTTCAAATTCGAGAAGACTTGACCCAGAAAGAACTTACTCATTTGGCCTCCAGCTCATTTGGAATCCTTTCACCAGAAACTGATCCTTCTGTTAGTCATCTGGTGAAGCCGATGACAAAACCACCTTCCACAAAAGTTGAAATAAGAAATAAGACTGTTACTTTTCCTGCAACAGAACCTGGTGAAACTTCAGGTGTGGTATCACAAGGATATACAGTTCAAATGGCCACTGATCTGTTGACTCTAACACTCTGTTCTTAGTGACCCTTATTGGGATAAATAAGGGATAGGGATCAAATTGTCCCCTCTTTCGGGAGAGACTCAGGTGGTCCTTGGCAGTCATTTCAGTGACAGGCCAGATTTGGGGCAGTCTAAAAATTGAAAAATGTTTAAGAACTGTTTATGTTCCAGGAGTCTCAGATTCTCGCTGGTCAGAACCATCCCTCCCCAGCTCTCATTAGGTCTTTTACCAGAGCTGCTAGTAAGTTAGCAGCAGAAGAAAAGAAGAAAGAGGGGAAAACTTGGTTCTGCCCCTCACTAGTGAGACTTGAGGCGCTACAGAGGCTAAATGGATAAACTCAGTTTCCCCATTTGCAAAATGTCCATCATAATTGACTCGTCTCACAGAGGGCTTTGAGGGATAAATGAAATAATACATATAAAGCACTTGGCATAGTGTGTGTCACCTAGTAGGCCCTCAGTATTGCTAGTACTCCCCCAGCGTCTGGAGAATACTGCTTTTGCATTTCCTCTCTCCCACCTCCCTCCCTGTGATGGCTCAGTCTGCATGACTGGGATTGGAAAGGGTTTACGCCTTCTGTCACCTGGCCCTCACACCATGCCTCTCCCACTGGCTGTCTTGCACTCATGCTCAGTTTCCGCTGCCTGTCAAGCCTGTCCGTTGCGGGTTATCACCCATCCCCTCGCTCCATTGTCCCCACTCACATCCTCTGAGTTCCAGCGGCTCTTTGGCCTCAGTCAGACATCCAGGCCACTCTCCAGCACCCCAGCCTGGGCTGCCTGGGCTTGAATTCTGTGGTCTGTCTCTGAAATCACTGCCTTAGGAGCATTCTTAACTGCCATGTGCCCTTCCCTCTGCATTCCTGCCTGGTGAGGTTCCAGGCCTTATTAGACCAGCCGTCTACCAGCTTCAGGTCTGTACTGGAGCAGCACAGCACTGCTGCAGGAAACTCTGCCTGTGCCCACAAATTTGTCATCTCTGCTCTCAGAAGCCGCTCAGCACCAATCTCTACTAGCAGCCCTCTTTGTTTGCTAGACTCGTTTGACAGCTTCTCTCCTTTTTTTTTTTTTAATATACGTATATATTTTTATTAGAGTTCAATTTGCCAACGTATAGTATAACACCCATTGCTCAACCTGTCAAGTGCCCCTCTCAGTGCTTGTCACCCAGTCACCCCATCCCCCCACCCACCTCCCCTTCCACTACCCCTTCTTAGGAGTCTTATCCCAGAGTTAGGAGTCTAACCCTCTGATTTTTCCCACTCATTTTCTTTCTTTTCCCCTATAATCCCAATCACTATTTTTTATATTCTCTGTATGAGTGAAACCATATAATGTTTGTCCTTCTCTGATTGACTTACTTCGCTCAGCATAATACCCTCCAGAACCATCCACATCGAAGCAAATAGTGGGTATGCGTCCTTTCTGATGGCTGAGTAATATTCCATTGTATACATAGACCATAGCTTCTTTATCCATTCATCTGTCAGTGGACACCGAGGCTCTTTCCACAGTTTGGCTCATGTGGACATTGCTGCTGTGAACACTGGGGTCCCGGTGTCCTGCCATGTCACTGCATCTATATCTTTGGGGTAAATCCCCAGCAGTGCAATTGCTTGGTCGTAGGATAGCTCTAATTTTAACTCTTTGAGGAACTTCCACACAGTTTTCTAGGGTGGCTGCACCAATTCACATTCCCACCAACAGTGGAAGAGGGTTCCCCTTTCTCCACATCCTCTCCAGCATTTGTTGTTTCCTGTCTTGTTAATTTTCACCATTCTCACTGGTGTGAGGTGGGATCTCATTGTGGTTTTCATTTGTATTTCCCTGATGGCAAGTGATGCGCAGAGCATTTTCTCATGTGCTTGTTGGCCGTGTCTATGTCGTCTTTGGTGAAATTTCTGTTCCTCTCTTTTGCCCATTTCATGATTGGATTTTTTGTTTCTTGGGTGTTGAGTTTAATAAGTTCTTTATAGATGTTGGATACCAGCCCTTTATCTGATCTGTCATTTGCAAATATCTACTCCCAATCTGTAGGCTTTTAGTTTTGTTGACTGTTTCTTTTGCTGTGCAGAAGCTTTTTATCTTAAGTCCCAATAGTTCATTTTTGCTTTAGTTTCCCTTGCCTTCATAGATGTATCCTGCAAGAAGTTGCTGTGACCAAGTTCAAAAAGGGTGCTGCCTGTGTTCTCTAGGATTTTGATGGAATCTTGTCTCAAGTTTAGATCTTGCATCCATTTTGAGTTTCTCTTTGTGTCTGGTGTAAGAGAATGGTCTAGTTTCATTTTTCCACATGTGGCTGTCCATTTTTCCCAGCACCATTTATTGAAGAGACTGTCCTTTTTCCAGTGGATAGTCTTTCCTGCTTTGTCGAATATTAGTTGACCATAGAGTTGAGGTCCCATTTCTGGGTTCTCTGTTCTGTTCCAATGATCTGTGTGTCTGTTTTTGTGCCAGTACACACAGTCTTGATGATCACAGCTTTGTAGTACAACTTGATATCCAGCATTGTGATGGCCCCAGCTCTGGTTTTCTTTTTCAATATCCCCTGACTCTTCAGGGTCTTTTCTGATTCCACACAAATCTTAAGATAATTTGTTCCAACTCTGTGAAGAAAGTCCATGGTATTTTGATAGGGATTGCATTGAATGTGTAAGTTGCCCTGGGTAGCAGTGACACTATCACAATATTCTTCTAATCCGTGAGCATGGTATATTTTTCCATCTCTTTGTGTCTTCCTCAATCTCTTTCAGAAGTGTTCTGTAGTTTTTAGGGTATAGATCCTTTACCTCTTTGGTTAGGTTTATTCCTAGGTATCGTCTACTTTTGGGTGTAATTAGAAATGTAATTGACTCCTTAATTTCTTTCTTTAGTCTCATTGTTAGTGTATAGATATGCCACTGATTTCTGGGCACTGATTTTGTAACCTGCCACACTGCTGACTTACTATATGAGTTCTAGCAATCTTGGGGTGGAGTCTTTTGGGTTTTCTATGTACAGTATCACGTCACCTGTGAAGAGGAAGAATTTGACTTTTTCTTGGCCAATTTAAATGCCTTTTATTTCTTTTTGTTGTCTGATTGCTGAGGCTAGGACTTCTAGTACTGCTGAATAAGTGAGAGTGGACATCCCTGTTGTGTTCCTGATCTTAGGGGAAAAGGCTCTCAGTGTTTCACCCTTGAGAATGATACTCAGTTTGGACTTTTCATAGATGGCTTTTAAGATACTGAGGAAAGTCCCTGTATCCCTACACTCTGAAGAGTTTTGATCAGGAATGGAGGCTGTATTTTGTCAAATGCTTTTTCTGCATCTATTGTCTTTTCTCTTGTTGATTTGATCTATCACATCAATTGTTTTTATGAGTGTTGAACCACCCTTGCATTCTGGGGATAAATCCCACTTGGTCATGGTGAATAATCTTCTTAATGTACTGTTGGATCCTATTGGCTAGTCTCTTGTGAGAATTTTTGCATTTGTGTTCATCAGGGTATTGGTCTATAATTCTCCTTTTTGGTGGGGTCTTTGGTTTGGGGATCAAAGTGATGCTGGCTCATAAAACGAGTTTGGAAGTGTGTCCTTTTCTACTCTGTGGAACATCTTTAGTAGAATAGGTATTATTTCTTCTTGAAACATTTGATAGAATTCCCCTGGGAAGCCATCTGGCTCTGGACTTTTATGTCTTGGGAGGTTTTTGATGACTGCTTCAATTTCCTCCTTGGTTATTGGCCTGTTCAAGTTTTCTACTTCTTCCTGTTCCAGTTTTGGTAACTTGTGGTTTTCCAGAAATGAGTCCATTTTTTCTGAATTGCCTAATTTATTGGTGTTTAGCTGCTCATAATACTTTTTTCTTTTTTTAAAGATTTTATTTATTTATTCATGAGAGGGAGAGAGAGAGGCAGAGACACAGACAGAGGGAGCAGGCTCTACGTAGGGAGCCCCATGTGGGACTCAATCCCAGGTCCCCAGGATCAGGCCCTGGACTGAAGGTGGCACTAAACTGCTGGACCACCCGGGCTGCCCTCATAATACTTCTTAAAAATCTTTTGTATTTCCTTGGTATTGGTTGTGATCTCTCTCTTTCATTCATGATTTTATTAATTTGTGTCTTTTTTCTTTTTAATAATGGTGGCTAATGGTTTATCTTATGAATTTTTTCAAAGAACTAACTCCTGGCTTTGTTGATCTGTTCTACAGTTCTTCTGGTCTCTATTTCATTGAGTTCTGCTCAAATCATTATTATCTCCCTTCTTCTGCTTGGTGTAGGTTTTATTTCCTCTTCTTTCTCCAGTTCCTATAGGTGTGAGGTTAGCTTGTGTATTTGAGTCTTTTCCAATTTTTTGAGGGATGCTTGTATTGTGATGTATTTCCCTCTTAGGACTGCTTTTGCTGTATCCCAAAGATTTTGAACAGCTGTATCTTCATTTTCATTAGTTTCCATGAATCTTTTTAATTCCTCTCTAATTTCCTGGTTGACCCGTTCATCTTTTTAGTAGGATGCTCTTTAGCCTCCACATGTTTGAGTTTCTTCCAAATTTCTTCTTGTGATTGAGTTCAAGTTTCAAAGCACTGTGGTCTGAAAATCTGCAGAGGACAATCCCAATCTTTTGGTATCGGTTGAGACCTGATTTGTGACCCAGTATGTGTTCTATCCTAGGGAAAGTTCCATGTGCACTTGAGAAGAATGTGTATTCAGTTGCATTTGGATGGAAAGTTCTGTATATATCTATGAAATCCATCTGGTCCAGTGTATCATTTAAGCCCCTTGTTTCTTTGGTGATATTGTGCTTAGAAAATCTGTCAATGGGCAGCCCTGGTGGCGCAGTGGTTTAGCGCCGCCTGCAGCCTAGGGCGTGATCCTGGAGACCCTGGATCAAGTTCCACGTCAGGCTCCTGCATGGAGCCTGCTTCTCCCTCTGCCTGTGTCTCTGCCCCTCTCTCTCTCTCTCTTTCTCTCTCTCTCTCTCTCTCTCTCTCTCTCTGTGTGTGTGTGTGTGTGTGTGTGTGTGTGTATGAATAAATAAATAAATAATCTTTTAAAAAATAAAAAAAAATCTGTCACTTGGAGAAAGCGCCATGTTGAAGTCTCCTACTCCAGTGTATTATTATCTGAGTATGTCTTTACTTTGGTTATTAATTGATATACTGGGCAGCTCCCACACTAGTGGCATAAATATTCATGATTGTTAGGTCTTCTTGTTTGGTAGGCCCTTTAAATATGATATAGTGTCCCTCTTCATCTCTTACTACAGTCTTTGGGATAAAATTTAATTTATCTGATATGAGGACTGCTACCCCAGCTTTCTTTTGAGGACCATTTGAATGGTAAATGGTTCTCCAACTTTTCAATTTCTGGCTGGAGGTGTCCTTAGGTCTCAAATGAGTCTCTTGTAGACAGCAAACAGATGGGTCTTGCTTTTTTATCCAGTTTGAAACCCTGCATCTTTTGATGGGATCATTTAGCCCATTCACGTTCAGAGCAACTATTGAAAGATATGAATTTAGTGTCTTTGTAATACTTATTCAGTCCCTGTTTTTGTGGATTGTTTCTTTGGGCTCCCTCCTTTTTTTACAGGGTTCCCCTTAATATTTCTTGTAGAACCAGTTCGTGGTCACATATTCTTTCAGTTTCTGCCTATCCTGGAAACTCTTTATCTCTTGTTCTATTCCAAATGACAGCTGGATAAAGTATCCTTGGTGGCATGTTCTTCTCATTTAGTATCCTGAATATATCATGCCACCACTTCTGGCCTGCCAGGCCTCTGTGGAGAGGTCTGCTATAATTTGATACTTCTCCCCATATTAGTTAAGCATCTCTTGTCTATCACTTCTTTAAGGATTTTCTCTTTATCTTTGGAATTTCTAAGTTTCACTATTAAATGTTGAGGTGTTCAATGGTTTTTATTGATTTTGGGGGATGGGGGGCCCTCTGTCTCCTGGATCTGAGTGCCTGTTTCCTTCCCCAGATTTGGGAAGTTCTCAGCTATGATTTGTTCAAATATGCTTTCGACCCTCTGTCCCTCTCGGCCTCTTTTGTATCCCCAGTTATATGTAAATTCTTCCTCTTTAAGCCATCATTTATTTCCCTTAACCTTTCTTCATGGGCTCTTGTTTTTCTCTTTTTCCTCAGTTTCCTTCCTTGCCATCAACTTGTCTTCTGTGTTGCTCACTCTGTCTTCCACCTCATTAACCCTAGTAGTTAGGACATCCAGTGTGGATTGCAAATCATTTAATTTTTAATTTCAGCATGATTAGATCTAAATTCTGCAATCCTGAAGTCTCTAGAATCCTTTATTATTTTTTCCAGAGCCATCAGTAGCTTTATAATTGTGCTTCTAAATTGGCTTTCTGACATCGAATTGTAATCCATATGCTGTAGCTCTGTGGCAGAGATTACTGTTTCTGATTCTTACTTTTGTGGGAAGTTCTTCCTTCTAGTCATTTTGCTCCGTGCAAAGTGGCTGTATGAGCAGGCTGAGTCAAGAATATCAACGATGACCTAAGTAAATTTCATCCTAGATGATTCTGACAAGATCAAAGACTAGAAAATGATTAAGATCAGAACAAAATAAAAAGGACTACTAAAGTGATAAATTTTAAAACAAGTAGTGAAAAATAAAAGGCCAAGAATCCCCAAAAAAAGAAAAAAAGAAGAACAGAAAGCAAAAGTAAAGAGGAAAAAAAGGAAAAAGGGTACGGGAAAATAAATAAATAAATGAGTGAATGAATGAATGAATGAATGAGGGGGGTCTGGGAGATGGTGGTGGTGAAGAAGTGGTAGTGGAGGGAGAATGTAGTCTACCTGAGGGGTCCTAGAGGGTGATCCTCTTGGTTCTGAGTATATTTTGTTCTCTGTGGTAAAGGATGCTCAGTCCCAAATTTATATAAACCAATACTTGTAGAAGGCCCCAACATTGACCACCAAAACATAAACAAGATAAAAGAGGGGGGCAGAATGGGAATGAAGAGAGAATATAATCTCACCAAATGAACCAGCCCAGTATACCATTTGGTTCTGGGTGCATGTTGGTCATGTTTTAGAAGGTATTAACTTCTACCATTGTAATACAAAATGAGGCAGATAAAAACAAAAAAAAACAGAAAACAAAAACCTGTATCTTGTATATCTCCCAAAATTAAGTTGAGTATGTTGAAGGGAATGTAGAAGTGGAAAATATATCTATGACATATGATTGTGTAGAAATATGAAAGTCCAAAAGGAAGAAACTTAAAAATGAAGAGGTGGTAAAATATTACAGTTAAAGTTGGAAAAGAGAAAAAATACTGGAAATTTTTAGTCTGATATAAAAACGAGTTGTACTGGTAAAAGGGAAAAAAAGGAAGGGTACCCTCTAGTTCTATATACTATAAATCCCTTGACTCTCCCTGGAGCTTTCCAGCGCTGCTCGGTCTAGGACTTGCTCTTCCTCTGTCCTTCCAGCTGGTCTCTGGGGGGAGCGCTTACTGTGCTGATTCTCAGGTGTGTGCACCTGGGGGAGATTCCTGACCCCCCCAGTCGGGTGCCGGCTCAGTGGGAGCTGTTTACCCAGTGAGGCCTCTGTCCCCTGGCAGCCCCGCCCCTCCCAGGCACAGGGTGACACCAGGAGGAACAACCATACTGGCAGCAGCCAGGTCCTGGCCTGGATGCTCCGGTGGTGTGGGTCGCTGACCTGCACAGCTCAGGGGCGCCCAGTGGCAGGAGAGTCCTCCCTGTCCTATGCACTCCCCCTTCTACCTGTCCCAGGGGGAGCACAGGATGGTGGGCTGTGTCCCGGCACCCTGGGATCCAGGGCCTGTGCTGCTGGAATCCTGCTCCCGGGGCATCCAAAGTCAACAGGGTGCCCTTTGATTAGCTGCCCACCTAATCGATTGGCTTCTCCAGATGCACCAAGGGGTTTGGTCCAGTTTATGGTGCATTTCTCCCCCCCACCCCCCTCAGGCACACTTCCTCTGTTAGTGACTCAGGAAACTGGTGGCTTCATTGCCCCTCCTGCGATTCTGCCCAATTTTTCTGATACGTGCTTTTTTGTCTGGGAAGAATCTGGTGTGGATTTTTAAAGTTCCTGCATCTCAGGACTGGGCTTTCCTGTCCTGGAGGCTTTTGCCACCCAGCCCTTAGCCCGGCTCCTCACGGGGCCCCTTCCCGACTTGATTCTTTTTTTATTTTTTCCCTTCCTTCCTACCTTGTTAGAAGCGAAAACCCTTCTCTCTGTAGCGTTCCAGGTGCTCTCTCTTTAAATCTCAGGTCGAATTCATAGGTATTCAGGATGGCTTGAGATTTATCTAGGTAGTTGGTGGGGCCAGGTTAGTTGAGGACCCCTCCTCTTCTGCTATCTTGCCCCCTATTTGACAGCTTCTCTCTTCTCAGTGCCCCTCCCCTACTCCTACTCTCGCTCTTGCGAGCTCTTCAACTCTGCCTCACACATCATTGCAAATATAAAGGCCATTAGGCTAAATCCAAGGCTTCCGCTTCCATCTCTGGCAAACCCTTCTGCTTGGAATCCAGGCCCATCTCTTCATGCCTTCTCGGGCCCTTCCTCCTCGCCTTCTCTCTCCCGTGTCCTCAGTTTCCTCCCTCTGTTGATGCCTTTCCATTGGCACACAATTCCCTCTGCTATCACCTGTTTAAGGAATGCCTTCCTCAACCCCATGACTCCTTGCTGCTCTCCCTGCTTCCTCGACACCCCTCCCTCGTGGAAAGATTGTGCTCCCTGCTTTTATTTCCTAAGGCCGTAACTGAGCTGGTGCTACCACCTCGCCCTTACCTGCTATCGGGGTCACTGAAAAGGGAGTGTCTCTTCTGTGGGCCTTTGTTAATTTGACCTCTCAACACTGGTGGCCGCTCCTTCCTCCTTGGACTGTTTGCTCCTTGCGCCTCTCCTGGTTTTCCCTGCCTCACTTGCTCCTTCTCAGATTTCCTTGATGACTCTTCTTCCTGGGCCTGCCTGTGTTCTCTTCTTTCTCTCTGGTCTCCCTGCACCCTGCCCAGCTTCTGCGTGTTGGCGTCTCACAAAAAGAACTCGTTTTACCCATGAAACCTGCCTCTCCTCCAGCCCACCCTATGTGATCAAGTGGCACCACTGTCTGTCTGTTAAGCTAAATCCCTGGAAGTTATTCACTCTTTCCTCCCCTCCTCTTCCCATATAGTCCACTAGCAAGTCCTTTGCGGTCTGTTTTCTCAATGGATCCCCTGTCTGCCTGCTGTTTTTCCTCCCACTGTAATGATTCAGGCCTGCTGCAGACCACCCCACATGCCCCCTTTCAACCCAACTGCTGCTGTGGCGTCTTACCAGGGCTCCTGATCCATTCCAACCCCCTAGCAGTGTCTCTTCTCCACAGCAGCCAGTAACTCTTTAAACATGTAAATCATCTTATAGCTCCCTTTTCATAAGCCCTTCATTTTTTATTCTGTTAGAAAATATTATAAATTTCCATTGGGCTCCTCTGGGGATCTCATGAGTGTATTTTTCCTCTATGATGAGGTAATTACTCATTGTTACACATTATCACAGTAATCTGCTTGTTTACTTCCCTCTCCAAGAATTGTTTGAATTGTGACATGTATGTTCCTTGTAGAAAATTGTCTGGAACTTGAGAATCATGGTAATGCAGAAGTGAAGTGGCATCTGTCATCTTTAGCTCCACCTTATGTCAAGGTCAGTAATAATTGCCTTAAACATATTCATTTCAATGTTTAAACTTTATTCAGGGTGTTTTTTATACTGAATTACGAACATAGGTTGGGATTATTGGGTTTTTGTCCTACTAATTTACTTCCTTGATTTCCTCTATAGATGGAGCTAATACATGCCCCATCTTTTGCACAAGGTGGTTTTTAGAGTCAAATCAAAGAATGTGTGTGAAAATAGGTGCTAGCTCATTTAACAGTACCTCCTACAGTTTTAATTTTTATCTGAAATAACTTTATTTTGAAAAAATACAAAAATTTTATTATGGAACATTGTGTGTGTGTACACATATGCATTTTTCTTTCCCACATTCTGAATACTGATGTGTGTTTTAAGCCAGGAGGAGTCAGTGTAAGAGACAGTATGGAATGTTCTTTGTCTGTGAGTCCTAGCCTACTCTGTACTGTAAATAGTCTCCACCGTTGGGCTCTACCTAAATAGAGCATGTTGTCATGTATGTGGTTTGGAATACTCTGGCCTTTCTGCCCTGTATTTCATATGAGACTAGAAGCTTTGAGCCCTAATACTATCAAATGTGTGCAAAAGATAGTGCTGTACCCACTGACAAAAAATAACTCATATTGCATGTGATGTTAAAATGCACATTCAGCAGGGTCTTTGAGGAGAAGGCAGTCCTTCCACATCATGAGCACCATTCTGAAGATAACTGTAACCAAAGAGGAGTGGCTGGTGATGGAGAGGAGAGTAGTGGGAGGTCTTGTATGAGCAGAGTTAAGTAGCGCTCCCACTCTTAGGCAAGCATTGAGCTCACCTATCCCCTGCAAAAAAAAAGGGGGGGGGGGGAGTTTGTGTGTCCTTGGTAACCATAAAGGTAATGGTCTCGCTTAGAATTGATCTACTGACTTTGTTGTTTGTTTGTTTGCTTGTTTAAATGACTATAGGGAGTTGATGACAGTGGAGATGTTTTTAGAGCTACCTATGCAGCATTCAGATGTTCTCCTATTTCTGGTATCCTGGAAAGCCGAGGAATTCAGAAGGTGAGTCTTGACATTTTTTTCATAGCCATTGGCAAGAACATGGTGTTGATTGACCAGGAGTGCCTCATTTGTTGCCACCCAGAGCAATTGCTTCCCCTAGACCAGTACTGCTAACAACCAGCTTGCCACAGGAAAGGAGGCCTGCCTCAGTGCACATCAGTGGACTGCTTCCTACAGCAGAGGTCTTGCTTTCTAAACAACTAAACAAAATGCCATGCTTAGTGGTAGGATTGATTTACATTCTGATATAAGGATTTCATGTGGCCACAGACTACCAGTACTTAGAACACACTCTGAGTAGCTCTGATCTAGGCAATAGTTTTGTCCACCAGCCATAATAGAAAAATCTGCCACTACTCAAAAACAACTCTGTGTTCATGTCATAATAAACAATATATTTTCATGGGCCAATGGTGATGAATCTTTTTAGCACCATGATCCTCTTAAGTTCTAATTCACTTGTGGACCTGATACAGCTTTTTCAAATATCTCTTAGGGGCAGTCATCATTCACTTGGCCTCAATATTCTTTTTTCACGCTAACAGCTGAAAGTCATTTAAACTATAGCATTTATAGGATATTGGTCTATTTATTCAGAGATTCAGACTTTTTTTTCTTTTTGAGATTCAGACTTATAATCAGTTCTAGATTATAGTTGTGAACTCATTACTGACTGTACAAGAATCTTTGAGCATTGATAGTCACAAACCCTGTGTACTTTACTAGGTCTGTATAACAGGCTTCCAGAGGGTTTCTGACCTTTTTGGAAAGACATGCTGTACTGCAGCATAGTTGATTTCATTTCCCAGCCCACAGTAGGGGCAAAACAGCATAATAGGGAACAGACACATTACTTAACAAAAGTTCAACATTGGGATCCCTGGGTGGCGCAGCGGTTTGGCGCCTGCCTTTGGCCCAGGGCGCCATCCTGGAGACTCGGGATCGAATCCCACGTCAGGCTCCCGGTGCATGGAGCCTGCTTCTCCCTCTGCCTATGTCTGCCTCTCTCTCTCTCTCTCACTGTGTGCCTATCATAAATAAATAAAATTAAATTTAAAAAAAAAAAAAGTTCAACATTTAGGGCAAAGGCAGTGAGGAAAGGGTTGCCAAAAAAAAGAAAAAGCCAGCAGGAAAGACATCCCATGGTCATCGATCAGAAGATCTAATATTACTAAAATAGCAGTACTCCCTAAATTGATGTACAGATTCAATATAATCTCAATCAAAAATCTCAGCTGTTGTTTAGGTTTATTGTTTGTTTTTCTTAAAGAAATTGACATGCTGATCCTAAAATTCATGTAGACCTGCACAAGAACCAGAATAACCAAAGCAATCTTGAAAAAGATCAAAGTTGTAGGATTCACTTTCCATTTTCAAAACTTACAGTAATCAAAACTATAGTATTGACATAAGAATAGACGTGTAGAATATGTGGACTTGAGAGTCCCCAGATAAACCTCCCTATTTATGATCAGTTTATTTATTTTATTTATTTATTTTAATAAGGGTACTGAGACCATTCAATAAAGAAAGAATATTTTCAGCAAATGGTGCCAGGACAACTGATACCCACATGCAAAAGAATTAGTTGGATCCTTACTTCATACTGTATCCAAAAAGAAACTTGAAGAAGACCATAGACCTAAATGTTAAGAGCTAAAACTATAGAATTTTTGGAAGATAACATAGTAAACATTCATGGCCTTGGGTGAAGCCTTGATTTCTTAGATATGACACCTGTAAAACACAAGTGACAAAAGAAAAAACTAGCTGAATTATCAAAATATAAAATTCGAGTGCATCAGAGGATACCATTAAGAAATGAGAAGTCTGGGATGCCTGGGTGGCTTAGCAGTTGGGCGTCTGCCTTTGGCTCAAGGGTGTGATCCCAGAGTCCCAGGATCGAGTCTCACATTGGGCTCTCTGCAAGGAGCCTGCTTTTCCCTCTGCCTCTCTCTGTCTCTTATGAATAAAATCTTAAAAAAAAAAAAAAGAAGTAAGAAAGTGAAAAGTCTGGGGCACCTAGGTAGCTCAGCTGGTTAAGCATCTGCCTTCGGCTCAGATCATGATCCCAGGATCCTAGGATCAAGCCTAGTATGGGGCTCCCTGCTCAGTGGGGATTCTGTTTCTCCCTCTGCTCCAACCCCCACCCTGGCTCATATTCTTTCTCTCAAATAAATAAATAAAAATCTTAAAAAAAAAAAAAACGTTGGGATCCCTGGGTGGCGCAGCGGTTTGGCGCCTGCCTTTGGCCCAGGGCGCGATTCTGGAGATCCGGGATCGAATCCCACGTCGGGCTTCCGGTGCATGGAGCCTGCTTCTCCCTCTGCCTGTGTCTCTGCCTCTCTCTCTCTCTCTCTCTGTGACTATCATAAATAATAAATAAAAATTTTAAAAAAAAAAAAAAAATTTAAAAAAAAAAAAAAAAAGAAACGTGAAAAGGCATCCCAGATTATGGGAGAAAATGTTTAGAAATCATATATTTAATGAAGGATTTGTATCCAGAATGTATAACAAACTCTTACAACTAGACAATACAGAGACAAATAACCAGTTTAAAAAATGGGTCAAAGATCTGAATAGACATTTCTCTAACAAAAAAAATACACAGTGGACAATAAATACATGACAGCATATTTAGAATCACTATTCATTAGGGAAATGCAAAACAAAATCACAGTGATTTATCACTTTACACTCTTAGGATGACTGAGTTTTTGAAAATCAGACCGTAACAAGTTTTGGTGAGTATATAGAGAAATTAAGCCTTCCTACACTGCTGGTGGGAATAGTAAATGGTATCACTGCTGTTGGAAAACAGTTTGACAGTTCTTCAAGTTAGATGTAGAATTACTGTATGACCCAGGAACTCCACTTCTGGATATATACCCCAAGGCGTTGAAAATCAGTATTCAAACAAAAACTTCTATACAGATGTTTGTAGCAGCCTTATTCAAGATAGCCAGAAAGGATAGAAAGAACCCAAATGTCCATCAGCTGATAGAGTGATAAAGCGTATATCCATACAATGAAAGATTACTTGGCAATAAAAAGGAATGAAGTACTAATAACATGCTACCACATGAACCTTGACAACATGCTAAGTGAAGCAATCCAGACACATAGTTATATGACTCAATTTGTGTGACGTGTGAAATAGGTCAATCTGTAGAGTCAGAAAGTAGATACATGGTTGTTCGGGCTGGGAGTGAAGGTGGAGAGTGGGAAATGGCTGCTAATAATATAGGGTGTTTGGGTTTTTTTGGATTGCTGAAAATACTTTAAAATCAGATTACACTGGTGGTTACACAGTTCTGGAAATATACTAAAAACCCTGACTATGCTTGAAGTGGGTGAATTGTATGGTATATGAATTCTATCTCAGTGAGGCTTTGAAAATAGAAAAACAAGAATGCAGGACTAGATTGTCTCCTGGGAATTTCTCCTTTTACACAATACCTAACATAAAAAGGAAACCTCAATGAGATCTTTGATTTGTGTCCATCACTGCATATCTTGGACTGAACTATTTGCTTAGCACACTGTCAGGTCACATTGTCAACTGAACTCCAGGTCTGGGTACTTAATTTATATTAAGGGAAAAGAAAGCAAGGTAATATCATACTGGAACCGTTTAGGTAAGTACTCCCCAAAACCACAACTATTGACATAGTGATCCAGAAGGAAGAAAAAATTAGTTACCTATTTGAATGGGATTAAAGTTCCTATTATGTGTCTTAATGTGTGTCACATAGAATAATACTAGGTTTTCTCCTCCTCTTTATTTTTGGTGTTGGAAGGCAATGTTAGGTGAGATTTGTAGAGTCCGTGGTACTCTAGTGCCCAGTGATTCCAGATAATTTGTACATATTCACCATTTAGGACATGGTTGTTTTCATTCTTCTTTGATCTTCTCAGCGTCCACATCTTCTTTAATGGTGTAATTCCCTGATACTGATAATCGCCTCTCCTCCATCAGTATCTTGCCTTTGCCTCCACACTCTAAGACTTGCTGGCTGCGTTGTTTCTTATGTTTTGTATTAACAAATTGGGTCACTTAACAGTTTTAATGTTAAGTCCAGACTCAAATACACTGATTAGTGGTTAACCTAACCAATAGTAGTACTTTTAACGCTAATTTTTTTTTTTTAAGATTTTATTTATTAACTCATGAGAGACACAGAGAGAGAGAGAGGCAGAGACACAGGCAGAAGGAGAAGCAGGCCCTATGCAGGGAGCCTGATGTGGGACTCGATCCCTAGTCTCCAGGATCACGCCCTGGGCCAAAGGCGACACTAAACTGCTGAGCTACCCAGGCTGCCCAACACTAAATTTTTTGATAAAGGAAGCACTTAACACTGGTAAACTTTATAAAAGTCTATTTTTAAATCTTACAACTTTCTCATTACTGAGCTTTTACAGGTTGTATGCATATAGATCGTATGTATAACTTTGAGGTGTATAGTTGAAGTAACTGTTTCTAGGCCTTAGGCCTTTACTGTGTGGCCAGCAAGAGGGTTCCATAAGCATTTCAGTGAAAGACTGGATTGTGTTACTGGGGTTAACTATCTTGATTTAGGTCTTGTACTTGACAGCTCTAAAAATTTTTGATAATGTAAATAACATTTACATTTTGAGGAATATATTACATAGAACCTGAAAGAAAAGTGTATTTTGGATATGGTGTAATTTTCTACCAAAAGTAGAATCGTTCAATTTCATTTCCAATTAGTGGCAAAACCATATAGCAACTACATGCATATGAGGCTCAGGATCTAAATTTCTCCCCTGGATGTGTTATTTTGTAGGTCTCCATCACGTTTTTGCCCCGAGATAGAGGGGATTATGCTCAGTTTTGGGATGTTGAGTGTAACCCCCTTAAGGAGCCTCATAGGAAACATACCTTGAGATTTCAACTCTCTGGGCAAGTGAGTATTACACTGAATTTAGGTAAATTATTGTGTGTGTATATTAAAAACATTAAGTGAAACTGACATGGAAAAGTGTCCTGAAAATGCAAACTGTATTCCTGGTGGTATTCTAATTTCATTAATCCTGTTGTCTGGCTCTGTAATCTTAATTTTCTCATTTGCCTTTATTGATGGGTATGTTTGAGGTCTGGGTTTGGCTCTATGAAATTTGTTTGACTTGATTAGGTAAGATTGTGTGTGTGTGTGTGTGTGTGTGTGTGTGTGTGTGTGTGTGTGTATATATATATATATGTGTGTGTGTGTATATATATATATATATATATATATATATATATATATATATATATATAAAAGAGGCTGAACAGTAAAAAATACAGGAATTACAATTCAGGGCATTTACAAATCTTAAATTTTCTTTTAAAAGTTATGAGGGAAATAGGGATCCCTGGGTGGCGCAGCAGTTTGGCGCCTGCCTTTGGCCCAGGGCGCGATCCTGGAGACCCGGGATCGAGTCCCACGTCAGGCTCCCGGTGCATGGAGCCTGCTTCTCCCTCTGCCTGTGTCTCTGCCTCTCTCTCTCTCTCTCTGTGTGACTATCATAAATAAATAAAAGTTTAAAAAAAATTATTAAAAAAAAATAAAAATAAAAGTTATGAGGGAAATAGTAGAATTCAGATAGGTAAATGTCCATATATTTTTCCAAGAGTATTTATTTCTCCTTTCTCACCCTTCATTTTCTTTTTCATAGAGTGTCAAAGCAGAAAATGAGCCTGAAGGTTCACAAATTTCCACAAACTCCCTCATTAAACTGGATAATTTAGTTAAGCCCCGAAGACAAGGTGTATCAGAGACTGCTCTCATACCCAGGTATGTTGTTTTTGCCATTCTTTTGACATTTTCTCCAGTACTTTGAGATATAATTACATTCAGTAAAGTGTTCAGTGAGCTTACCTATGAGCTTTCATGCATTGCTACAACTCTAATGAAGATCGAGAATATTTCTCTCACCTGAAAACCTCTTACACATCCCTTTGCAGTCAGCCCCACCCTCAACCCAATATCCATTCTGATCTATGGCCATAGGTTGGTTTTGTTGAATTTCATACACATACACAGTCCTTGAGTCTGGCTGCTTTCACCACACATAATGTTTTTGGGATTCATTTGTGTTGTAGAGCATATATGTAGTTTGTCCCTTTTCATTGTCAAGTATTGCTTTATGTGAACATATCACAGTTAATTCATTTTCCTGGTGACATTTGGGTGGCTCCATATTTGGGGCCATTATAAGTGAAGGTGGTATGAGCATTATTGTATATGTATTTTTGTGGATGTACCTTTTAATTTCCTTTGGGTAAAAACACCTGAAGAATAGAACTGCTGGGTCATATTGTACACATGTGCTTAACTTTAAAACAAACTGCCAGGTAGTTTAAACAAAATGACCATACCATTTTATGTTCCCTGGAACACTGTGTAAAAGTTGATTATTTAAAAACTTCTTTTTTTATTTTTATTTAATAGTTTATTTATTATATTTCTTAGTAATCTCTACACCCAACTCATGACACCAAGATCAAGAGTGGTATGTTCCTCTAACTGAGCCAGCCAGACGCTCCTTAAAAACTTTCTAAAAAAAATTTTTTTTCCAGGAGCTTATACAGCTCTAATGATAGTATTTAAGTATTTTACCTAATAAACATGTTTCTTACAATCCTTAATTAACTAATGTTTAGATCTAACTTTGTTCTGGAGGAAGATGCTTGTGAGAAAAATTAAATGTTAAATACCTGCTAAATTTAATATACATGTTGTCATTTATTTTTTAATGGAAGTAAATAATGCAGTTTTTAAGAAATTAGGCTCCTTTGAAGAATATGCATTCTTACCACACTCTTTTGATGCCATTTACTCATTTGTTCATCTCATCTTTACGGAGTGCTGCCATGTAGTGGAAGCAGAACTGCCCTCGTCCTTGCTCCAGGGACTTCATCTCCTGGAGAAGGAGCCCCATCACAAATAATCTCACTTACCATCCATGGAAAGGACTGAAAGGAAATAAATGAGAAACATGACAGAGGAAGCTTGATATGTGATACCTGGGAAGAGCCTCCCTGAAATTGGACCTTTGAGTTGAGGAGGATGAGTAGAAATGATGGAGGTGTAAGGACTGGGTGGTTGTTGTTGGCCCTTGCAGAACCAAAGGCCTAGAACCCAGAGGGAGAGAGAGTATTGTGAACTGAGGCCAGAGGGCTGGTGGGGAGAAGCAGACCACACAGGGCCTCACCTGTCAGATGTTAATTTGGGGTTTATCTCGGAAGCTGTTGGAAGCCATTGAATGACATGATCAGATTCCAGTATTTGTAGAAAAATCCTCTGGCTGAGGTACAGTCTGATTAGAAGGAGGCAAGAGTAGATATGGTAAAATGAGTCAGAAGCTATTTTTAAGTAGTCCAGGACTAAAGTAGTGTCAAGAAAGATGAAGAGAAATGGACAGATAGGAGAAATCTATAGAAGGAAATTCAGAGGACTCAGTAAATGGGTTTGAGTAAGGGGGCTTGAAAGAGAACAATGGTCACAGTTGGCTCCCAAACAGAAATAAACTCGAGGGTCAGGTTTGAGAAGATCCCAGGTTTAATCTGTATTTGTGGAGACAGATCACTGTATGGTGATAGGTGTGTTGCCTAGAGGCTCAGTCTAGGCTGAGTTACAGATCTGGGAGTCAAATGAGGGTGGGGTTGCTGGATCACCGCACCGGAATTGCCTAGGGAAACTGCGCAAGAGCAGTAGGGATGTCCAGGATCCAGCCCCAGAGGACAGTAGCATTGGTGGTGAGGGAGTGGGAATGAGCTTGCACAGATGGCCTGGCATCTAGGTCACTGCATCAAATGCTGCCGAGAGACTAGAGCTTGAGTCCTACCATCAGGGTAGTGTGTCAGGAAAAATGAAGGTCATCCAGTGGACTGCATGGTGAGTGGTATGGGTAACGTGAACTAAGGCAACAGGAGCACCTGCATGCACATGGGGTGTGAGGTGAGCAGAGAGGCTTTCTCCGGGGAGAGAGGAGCTGTCCTGTCCCACATAGCAGCTGACCCTACAGCTTGTCAGACTGCTGTGGTGGTGTTCGATCCTCACACACAGTAATGAAGCTGCCATTACAGAACTAGTTTCCAGCTGAGTTGTGAGAGAAAATACAAATCAAAACACAAAACACTTCCTAACTGCATATAGACAAGTAGTTTAAATTACTTACCTGGATTTTAAATAGTTGATTTTTCAATCTGTTTCCAAAGCAGGCAGCTTGACTTGACTCACCGTGGGGTTTATGCCTCAGAAGATGTGTATCGGTTTCTGCCAACTAGAGTAGGGGAATCCAGGACGTTGAAGGTCAATTTGCGAAATAATTCTTTCATTATGCACTCTGTAAGTTGGGTATTGTGGGTTTTGGGAAAGTGGATGTGTTCAACTATTTGATAAATATTTTCCTAATAGAGGGAGATAGAACATGAGAGACTCCTAACTCTGGGAAACGAACTAGGGGTGGTGGAGGGGGAGGTGGGCGGGGGGTGGGGGTGACTGGGTGACGGGCACTGAGGGGGACAGTTGATGGGATAAGCACTGGGTGTTATTCTGTATGTTGGCAAATTGAACACTGATAAAAAATAAATTTATAAAAGATATACATATAAAATTTCCTGATAATTTAGGAGCTCATTCTGTAGTTTATACTTGAGTTATAATAATGAGTTGATTTTTTTTTTTAATGCCTTATACTGTGTTTGAAAACAGACTCCTGGGAAATTCATGAGTTTTTATCTCAAAATCAGAAATATTTAGCATTTGTTTTCATATTTTCATTTTAAAATATTTCCTTGTTTTCTTTTTCTTCTGTACCATCACACCAACATATTTCTGGATAACATTTACTCTAGTTAGAACTAGAGTAAATTCATATTAAATTATTTTAAGTGCGTTTTCATGAGCATTTATTGTCTTAATTTTGTGACTATACTGAAATTTACTAGACACCTTTAATTAAAGAAATGCGTGGCATGTTTTAAGTATGCTCAAATATCTAACTTGCATAACTTAATAAAGTGTTTCATCTTAAATTCCAGCTGAAATTTTTAAGTCCCAGAGAGCCTTTCTACGTCAAACATTCAAAATACTCTCTGAGGTGAGTTTATCACAAATCAAAATGTTCTCATCCTAGTGCAGGACTTTCTTTTCAGGGCTTTCTCCTGGGGGTTGGGACTTGTGAGCTCTCCGCATTCCACGATAGCTCGTCATCACCATCACCAACCCCACAGAGCATTCCTTGTCATGTTTTTGAAAAAAAAGCTGAGGAACCTGCAGGGAAAGCATTTCATGACTGCCTTTCATGACTGCATATAAGTGTGCTTTACTATCTAGCAACCCAAACTTTGTGAGATGGTTTGGATTTAGCATGTGATTCCTGCTACCTGGTCTTTTGCTCGTCACATAAATATATAAAATATTAATTATCTTATGATTTAGAATAAATCCTGCTTTAAATGTTATTTTTACTATGCTGAGGATCAGGGAGTTAAATTTTCAATAATTGGGACAAAAACCTTCCCAGATTAACTGGGAAAACTTTTACTGTATTTGTCCTTCTTCAAATACCCTATACTTCTTAAACTAGGGCCTCATTTTCTTGTCATCCTTGCTACTCTTTGTTTTCCATATGATCTATATATTTTTTTTAATTTTTTATTTATGATAGTCACAGAGAGTGAGAGAGGCAGAGACACAGGCAGAGGGAGAAGCAGGCTCCATGCACCGGGAGCCCGACGTGGGATTCGATCCCGGGTCTCCCGGATCGCGCCCTGGGCCAAAGGCAGGCGCCAAACCGCTGTGCCACCCAGGGATCCCATATGATCTATATTTAGATTGAAATCTCAAACTGGGTTGTTACTGTTATATAGAATTTTAACAGTAGGGTTCTGTTGGACTTACCACTGAAGAATAATTTTATCTCTATCTTTGAATCTTTAATTAAGCTATTTAATTAATTATAAGATCTTTTATTTTAGTGTTAGATGATTCCAAAAACATGTTATGTTCCATTGAAAACTTGGAGCACCCTGTAAACATTCTAGGACTGCCTCTGAAGCACCAAGACTAGCACCAGGACCAGCCCCATGGATTGTGATAGAACAACACGTTTTCACGTCCCTTCTTTTCTTATAATCCCTTAAAAAGCCACATGGAAGAGAAAGGTCTAAGTTTAAAACACCATGACTACACATTTTCTAGCTTCTGCGCTCTGAGTCCTTGACTTCCAGCAGCCTGCAGGCCTCCAGTTAAGGAGGCTTTCTTTGCCATACTGATCTAGGATGGGTGGTGTTAGATTGTGTTAACAGTGGGTGGGCACTACTGAGTACGTGAGGAAGAAGACAACCAAGTGAAGTCAACCCCAAGTCATTGAAATCATCTCTCATGACCCGGTTCCATAGGCTGAAATTTTACATTTTAAAGTAAGAATGACTTCTTTCATCTTTGGAGAAGAAGCATAACTTTGCTATGGTATCTCACTTGAAAATTTTACCATAGAACTGAAATAATAGTGCCTGTTCTTATTGTAAGTGTTGAGTGCTTTTGTGTTCATGAAATACAAATGCTGGTTGAGAGCAACGTCTAGCTTGCTTTGGCAGGTGGAAGAAACCTATTCTGAGGGTCTGAGAGGCAGTTGCCAGCTTTTCATTAGTGATGTTTTTGTTAATTAGATCTCTCTCTGCTCTATGACACCATTAACTCCAGCCAGAGTAATAACGTGACTCTTTAGTCATCTATAGAGTACATGAGGTAATCCGTGCCTTACTCAAAACAGGCACCTTCCCCATGGCACTCATGAGGCCTGACGGGGCTGTTCTCCTGCTGAAATGTGAAAGCTGCCCAAGGCCTTTGGGACTTAAACTGACTGCAACATAGTCAGGAGAGCTTCCCCCAGAGGCCACAGGACTTTTGCCTAGTTCAGAGGTGGGGAGCATGAATGTATGTGGGGGATGTAGCCCCCTTAAAGTGATACATTGTAAAGAATGTAATAGGGAAAGATAAACCCTGATTATCACTTTTTTGGTAAAGTTTGTTTTGAGGACCTGAGGTGATCATTTCTGTCATAGCTGTGTAAAAAGAATTCATTCATGTTCCACTTAACCCTGAAAAGCATTCATCTGTTAACCTATTGTTTTATTCAAGTCTAATCTGCTTAGACAGTAGAGTAACTCATTTCTCCCCTCCTGTGCCCACGTCTGCCTGCACCCAGCATCCTGGCAGGCTCCGGCTACAGAGCTACCCAACTCTGCTATGTCATTCCAGAGGATAGGACGGTTCTCACACCAAGTCACACTGGGGACAGCACTGTCGTTACTTCTTACCAACACTAGGAACCAAGGAGTTTTACTTCATTTTCTTTGATAATGATAATACCTTGGCTATGCTAAAGGGCTACTTTTTTCCTGCACAGAGTATTCCTTTTCAATTAAAAAGAGAAAGAAAAATTATGGTTTATATAATTTGTAGGTTCTGTAGATGGGGACATGTAGTTAAGGAGGTGGTTTAGAGTGCTTTTCCACAGCTACTGCTTCACTCTCTTATGCCTCTTTGGTCTTTGTGTGCCTTTGCTGTAATGTTGGTCCTCAGCTAGTTAAGGGATTTTGAACTAGACGTCTCCTCTGGGTCTTACCTTTTTCCGTGTGTGTGTGTGTGGTGTGTGTCTGTAGAAGACAGAGGTCAAAGCAGTTTTTAATAATATATCCATCTTGTAGTGTTTTAGAGCTGTGTTCAATTTCACAGTCCTTTCTAAATTACATTCTAGTTTATTCAGAGTATCTATAAATCTAAAGCAAACAATATATGTTAAAACATTCTCAGTTGAATATAGAACATTTCTGTTCCATATTAAAATTTGTTAATGATGGATCTCTCAGATTTATTTCAGGATATTTTATTACTTTCAGTAACTTATAAGGTATAAAGCCTCTTAAGTTAGCAAACTGTACTACATTATTTTGGGTGCTGAAATGCTAACGTGAGGGACGCCCGGGTGGCTCAGAGGTTGAGCGCCTGCCTTCAGCCCAGGGCGTGATCCTGGAATCCCAGGATCGAGTCCCACATCGGGCTCCCTGCGTGGAGCCTACTTCTCCCTCTGCCTGTGTCTCTGCCTCCCTCCCTCTCTCTCTCTCTGCCTCATGAATAAATAAATAAAATCTTTAAAAAAAAAGAAGAAGAAATGCTAATGTGAAAGATAAAATGATAGTTTGTCAGTGCCAAGGACTAGGTACCATTTTTCTTAAAGTCACATTGCTTTGATACAGGAAATTAGAGTACAATGCATTTGGGGAAAATAACCCAGATGTGTGTGTGGTGTGTGTGTGTGTGTGTGTGTGTGTGTGTGTGTACACATACATATACATATATTTTTTAAATTCTGCCCTGCCAGTTATATGCAGGAAAGGGGCTCTGAAATACTAAAACTGTTCTCCAAAATACTAAAATACCCAAAAGCCAACACTCTACTGAGTTTTATCAGGAAACATAATTCCAACATATATTGGAAACAAAAGCATATAACCGTTCTGATTGCTGAACTTTAAAACATGTAGTTCAGAGATGAGACTCAAGGATGAAGTACCTTCCCTCTGAGGAAAGTCTAAAAGCTATAAATTTTCACTTAAAACAATTAAGACTAGGGATCCCTGGGTGGCGCAGCAGTTTAGCGCCTGCCTTTGGCCCAGGGCGCAATCCTGGAGACCCGGGATCGAATCCCGTGTCGGGCTCCCGGTGCATGGAGCCTGCTTCTCCCTCTGCCTCTCTCTCTCTCTGTGTCATAAATTTAAAAAAAAAAAAAAAAAAAAAAAAAAAAAAACAATTAAGACTAAACGTCAGTGACATCACATAGGTTGTGATAAAGTATATGTGGTTTCAGTCACCATAGGAATAAAGGGGTTTTGTTGTTGTTGTTGTTTTTGAAGCTCTTGGGATCGAGTTTTATGAACAGAAACCTCCTAACATGATACTTTTTAAAAATGATTTTTTAGAGAAAGAGAATGAACACATGCAAGCAGGGGGAGGGACACAGAGAGAGGGAGAGAATCTCAAGCAGTATCCGTGCTGAGTGTAGGGCCTGACAGGGGCTTGATCTCATGACCCTAAGATCACGACCAGAGCTGAAACCAAGGGGTAGATGCTCAGCCCAACTGAGCCACCCAGGCACCCCCAACATAATAGTTTTAGAGACAGGGCACTCATTTCCTGCCTCTCTATACAGTTGACCCTTGAACAATGCAACGGTTAGGGCTGCCAACCTCCATGCAGTAGAAAATCTGTGTATAACTTTTGACTCCCCCCAAATTTAACTTTTTATGGTCTGTGGACCAGAAGCCTAACCAATAATAGCATTTTTGTATATGTCTTATATACTATATTCTTACAATAAAGTAAGTTAGAGAAAAGAAAATGTGATCAAGAAAATCATGAGAAAATACATTTTATTTTAAAGATTTTATTCATGAGACACGCAGAGACACAGGCAGAGGGAGAAGCAGACTCCCTGTGGGGAGCCCGATGGTGGGACTTGATCCCAGGATCCTGGGATCTCAACCTAGCCAAAGGCAGATGCTCAACCACTGAGCCACCCAGGTGCTCCAAGAAAATACATTTATAGTACTGTACTTTTCCGGGGGGGTGGGGGGGAAATCAACACATAAATGGACCTACTTATTTGAAACCTGTATTGTTTGAGGGTCAAATGTAATCTGAAAATAAATTTTCAAGAAAGTTTTTTATAACAGTTGATAAGAATACTGGAGCAAACTCTGCACAGACCTGTTGATGATGAGCATGGGGCAGGTTGGTTAAATATCCTTCCCAGGGGCTCCTGGGTGGCTCAGTTGGTTAGGTGTCTGCCTTTGGCTCAGGTCGTGGTCCTGGAGTCCCAGGATCAAGTCCCACATCGGGCTCCCTGCTCTGCAGGAAGTCTGCTTCTCCCTCTACCTCTGCCTGCTGCTCCCCCCACTTGTGCTCTCTCTGTCAAATAAAAATCTAAAATCTACATATTATATTTATTTCTGCTGGAGGTTGAGTATGCTGCTGGAGGAGGATGGTCAGGATATGTCAGGTGTTCTCTCACTCTTAGGCAGGCCATTCTCTGCCTCTGCAAACAGAACACAAAGTTCCATACACAATAGCACAGACCTCTCGTTTCCCTTTTCCTATTTTTGTTGAATAGCCAGGAATATATATGCAATACTGTTTGAATCAGATTTTACATGGCCCTCTCCTCCATGCCAGTTTCTTATTAAATAGCATCAAAGAAATGAGAACTAAACTTAAACTGAATGTAACTCTACTAAATTCTTTCATGAAAATCCGATTGTGCTCTCAGTGATACATTTCCGTGATGCACTTGCTGCTGTAGCATCAGGCTGATGACCTTTCCTTTCTCTTCACAGAGCCCAGCATTACATCAACATGCCTGTGCAGTTCAGACCCAAGTCAGTGGGCAAATTTGAAGCTTTGCTTGTTGTTCAAACAGATGAAGGCAAGAGTGTTGCTATTCGACTAATGGGTGAAGCTCTTGAAAAAATCAACTAGATACATTTTGTGTAAAGTAAATTACAAAAGTTATGTTTTGGTAACTTTTTCTTACACTACAATATTCTTTTGTATATATTTTGTAAGATTTTTGTTTTCTTGAGAAGCTTATACTGAAGACCTAAGATATCATGTATGTAGCCTATATTATTATACTTAACATTTTTAAGGGGAGAAGAGAATTCTATTTTTGCATTGATTATGATACTCTGAATAAATATGGCATATATTTTACTGTGGTGTATCCAGAAATAAACTTAATTTCCAATGAACCTTTTTTATATGGTGTCTTACAGAAATCAGAATATTGCTTTTTTTCGGCTATTTTTTTCAAGCTGCTGTGATTTTTTTTTCCCCCTCCATTACACAGTTTGTTTTTCTAAGAAATTCCTTCTCTGGTCCTTCTGTCTCTTAGCTAATTGCCCAGACTAGAAAGGAAGTGTACTTTTAAAGAAATTGTTTTTCTCTAGAGTAGGGGAATTCATATTCTGTGCAAATACATTGGAGAGGTTGATGTATTTTAAAATAGATTTATTGTGATGAAAGCTAAATGGGACAGCTGCTCCAGAACGCTGCATAGAAGGAATGCTCCTCAAGCAGGTGCGGGGGGGGGGGGGGGGGGGGGGGTGAGTCCCTGTGGGAGGATAAATGCCCAATGCAGCATCTTGAGCTGTGAGGTAGAAAAGGTGTGACACAGTTACCTGGTTTTACCCAGGAAGAATATGATTATTAATTGCTTCTCTACCAATACTATTAAGTCCCCTGATAAAGTTTTCTCAGCCCCAGCTAACAGCCTTGTTTGGAGCAGATTGTGAGCAGTTGTGTAGTGGCTTGGGATGATCACAATTGGATATTATTGATGGAGCAGAAAGACCACAGAACATGCAAAAAGCTTCCTGGATGGCTTAAATCTGCAACAGTTTGGAACCAGTGATGGTGAGCTGGAGCTAGAAAAACAAATTTCTTCTCTCTTTAAAGTAAAGAAATCTTTAGAAAAGGGAGGGGGCACCTGGCCGGCTCACTTGGTTAGGTGTTCAACTCTTTGTTTCAGCTCAGGTCATGATGTCAGGGTCGTGAGATCAAACACCACATCAGGTATGCTCAGCAGGAAGTCTGCTTAAGATTCTCTGTCCCTCTGCCCCTCCCCCCACTCATACACTCTTTCTTTCTCTAAAAAATAAATCTTTAAAAAAAGAAAACCATGGAATTTTTTCTTTTCTCTTCTACCTTATTTTCTCTTGCTTAGAAATTCTTTCTTAGAAATCAAATTTATAAACACATTTTTCACAAGTTAAACAGTTGTTTCTGTTACTGATAGTGCCCTACTCCAATCCAGATTTCGTATATCAAATATGGATCACTTCATGCTTGAATGTGTATTTATTTGATAACATTCAGCCTCAAAAATTTTGAAATAGTGGTATTGCTTTTTAAAAATGCTCCTCAGGGATCCCTGGGTGGCGCAGCGGTTTGGCGCCTGCCTTTGGCCCAGGGCGCAATCCTGGAGGCCCGGGATCGAATCCCACGTCGGGCTCCCGGTGCATGGAGCCTGCTTCTCCCTCTGCCTGTGTCTCTGCCTCTCTCTGTCTCATTCTGTGTCTCTCATAAATAAATAAAATCTTTATTTAAAAAAAAAAAAAAAAACGTTCCTCAGTGTTAGTACATTTCTGTTTAAACCATCACTTTGCCTTGTAGGTTTTACTTAGGAGTTCAAAAAAGGGTGGGGGACCGGGGATTAAGCAAACAAAAAGCTTTAAGAGTGACTTTTCTTCCATAGACTGCTTTTATGGATATGCATTTCTTCTGCCTCTGTGTTTTGGAAACCTGGTGCTTGGACTTTCCAGAGGAGTTGGATGTGAACCAGTGAATGCAGCCAGTCGTCACTGTAAAGTGGCTATGACCACTAGCTCTCTTCACTGTAATCTGCAGCGTGGAGGAACATCTAATAGGCAGAGTTACCATATATGTTTTCCATCTAGAAGCTGGTTCTCCTCTCCCATCCCTTCCCAGATTGATATCTTAACCTCTCCTCTGAGCTTCAAACTCAGCCAGCCATTTCCACTTGGTTATCTGAATAGGCAGGCGTCTCAAACTTTGGATTCCCTCCCTACTTCAAACATGTTTCTCTCTAGCTTTCCTCATCTGCGTAGATGTCCCCACTGTCCATCCAATTTGTTAGCTAAAACCCTGGGTTTGGGTGTTTTACCCTCATGCCCAGTGTCTCACAGAAGTCCTTGTCTGTGTCCAGGGGTGGCCACCATCCTCACTGGCAGATGGTGGTGGTAGTCTCCTTGCCATACCGCTGCTGGTGCTCCTTTCTCCACCAGCAGGCAGAGTTGCATTTATAAAAATGTAGGCCAGAGCCGAGGCTCCCCCGCTTAAATATATAATTACAATACACATGGTCTGAGCCCACACTCACTCCTCTGTTGGCCTAGGAGGCTATTGGTCATCTGGCCTCTGCCTCCATCTGCAGCCTCATCCATTCTCCAACCACTTGCACCAGCCCCAAGGCCTTTGTTCTCTGGCTCAGTCACTAAGGCCCTCTCATTTGGTGGACCTTTGGCTTTAAAGCTCTTCCCTAGATCTTGGCTTGTTCCCCCCCCTCCCCAGGGGGGGCTTTTCTGACCACTGTGTCCAGGGGAGCCCCTGACTATCTCACATCACACTGCTTGCTTTTTCTTATATACTTGTTAACTGGTTACTCGTCTCCCTCTAGAATGTAAGTTCTATGTAGCCACAGGCTTGGATTCCCCTCCTGACCACTACATCCCCAGACCTGGTCAGCCCCATGTATGTATGATATGACTGACCACATTCGTTGTTCTCTAAGGTTCTCTGCACACTGCCCTGACCCAAAAGCCCAGCCATGCTTCTCACCAGCCCTAGGAAACCTCATTCCAGGCTTCCCCCAAGATTTCTTATCTAGTTTCTCACCATAATAGATCAACAATTATTGAGTGCTTCCTATGTGGCAGGTAGGGTCTCAAGTGCCCTATATGCACTGTCACCCTTAAATCCCATCGGCTTTATAGAGACAGACCCTTTCTTGGCAGAAAGGCCTGTGGGAGAGAGGGTCAGGAGCCTGCCTTCTGCTGCAGCCTCCAGGCCCCTGGGAGCATGTCTGGGAACAGATCGGTGGATGGTGCTGAGCCTCAGGAGCACAGGATAGCCCGATGGCCTGGTGTGGATTAGCAAACTCAGGCTCAGACTATAGGCCAGGGCTGGGATCCAAGCTTTGGTCTTTCTGACTTGGGTGCCTAGTTGCAGATAATAGAAACTCTTCTTGCAGTAATTAGAAAAATTGTAACGCCAGTATATGTCTGCTTTTTAAAAGTTAGAGTCCCTTTGGTTGTAAAGCAACCCTGAGATCACAGATTAGCCTGTCTGATGCACAGTCCTGCTTCTCAGCCAGGCAAGATATTTAGCAGGCAAGACCTAAAGTTCCGTAGAATTCAGGGCTGATTAATGTGCATCATAACTGATTTAATTAGGTCAGGAATGAGACAGAGTAAGAGGGCATCTGTTTTCAGTCTTCAGTTAAACTCAGGGATGATTTTATACTTATGACATACATGTTTTATGGGACATGGATCTCTGTAGAATTAAATTGGGCTGTTACTCACAAATACAAACTTGGTCTCTTAAGTGGTTTTCCTCCCTTTTCAATTCAGTGTTAGTTTTTTAAAATTTTATATTTAACATGAGAGATACTTGATATTTTATAGGGGTTTGATGAAAACCTTGTTCTGAAGTGGGAATCTACTTCCCAGCATCTCGCGTTTAGTGTGAACTACTGCGTTGGTCCTCTTAGAGATGCATCCTTGCCTGCTGCACGTGCTAGCTGCCCAGACTGTGAGGACCTAAAGGTGTCCTGTTGCCAGAGCAACTACCCATCCACCGATCTGTCCCCAGACACGCTCCTAGGGGCCTGGAGGCTGCAGCAGGAGGAAGGCCTCTCTGCCAAGAAAGGGTCTGTCTCTATAAAGCCAATGAAAATTAGGGAGACAGTACATATAGGGCCCTTGAGACCCTACCTGCCACATAGGAAGCACTCAATAATTGTTGACCTATTATGATGAGAAACTAGATAAATCTTGAGGGAAGCCTGGAAGTGATTGTGTTTAATTCAAAGCAGGCTTAGCATACACAGCCTAAGGCAACTTTCTTACTATGACTTCAGGTGGGACAGGAAACTGCGCTGCTTGCTTCAGCCAGATTCTCCTTATATTGTGGTTGACTCACAAAACAGCCCTTGTGTAGGAATCAGGGCAAGGAAATCCAGTCTTATGTTTTGCTGTACATAAGGTTTGGGCCCTGAGAAGTTTTGAGGCTGAGCCAGAAACACCGTCATCGTCATCATCTCAACGGCTCATAACAAGCATTGTCCAAATTCGTGCTGGAGGGGAAAATGGGGGAGGGCACAATGCGGCAGGGCTACTGCACGGCTCCGCAGAGGTCACCTCTCTCAGCAGAGCACCACATTCTCAGTCTTGGAAGTTGGTTCTTCAGCAACTTCTTTGGGAACTTTTAAAAAAAAGGGAGGGGGGGATCCCTGGGTGGCTTAGCGGTTTAGCACCTGCCTTTGGCCCAGGGCGCAATCCTGGAGTCCCGGGATCGAGTCCCACAGCGGGCTCCCGGCATGGAGCCTGCTTCTCCCTCCTCCTGTGTCTCTGCCTCTCTCTCTCTCTATATATATATATATGTCATAAATAAATGAATAAATAAATCTTTTTTAAAAATAAAAATAAAAATAAAAGATTTTATTTATTTGAGAAACCATGAGCAGGGGGCAGGGGGGCTGGAAGGGAGAGGGAGAAGCAGGCTCCCTGATGAGCAGAGCCCAAAGCGAGACTAGATCCAAGGACCCTTGGATCATGACCTGAGCCGAAGGCAGACACTCAACCGACTGAGCCACCCAGGTGCCCCAGGAACTGTCTTTATTAAAACATCCAGAAAGGCCAGTTTGTTCTGCTGCTTGGGCCATACATGTCCTAATCCCTCTATTCTAGCCTGGTTCCCCCTCACTTGCTCTTCCTGCCCCCCGGGAATGGGCCTCCCAATACTTCTTCCCTTTCATGGGAATATTTTCCCACAGGAGGACCTTTCTTACCTGCCTTCCAGGTCATCAGGGAAGCTGGCCTATTGACTAACGAGTAATTGTGCTGAATGATTGATTCTCTGTAGAGTGTCTGTTCCATATATTCAGCTGGAAGCGCCAGGAGGGCAAGGACCATGGCTGGCTGGTTTATTTAGGTGCAAATACCAAGAGTATATGAATAATAACATAGGAATGGATGGGCCCTTGTTAATATGTATTTAATGACATATTGTTTTTTTAAGTAGGCTCTACTCTGAACATGGGGCTTGAACTCACAACCTTAAGATCAAGAGTCCCGTGCTCTCCTGACCAAGCCAGCCAGGTGCCCCTAATATAGTGATGTATTTCTATCTCAAGCCATGAACAAATAGTACTAGTGGAGAAGCACTGGAGTGAGCAGCAGGGTACCCTGCTTACTGCACAGCTGTCTTATGGTATGGCCCTGGAGGCCTACCCGATGGGCCCTATGCATGTAGACAAGGGAAGAGCTGAGATGGATCCGACAGATAATTTCATTGTTTTTGGGTTTTTTTTTTAATTTGTATTTATTTATGATAGAGAGAGAGGCAGAGACATAGGCAGAGGGAGAAGCAGGCTCCATGCACCGGGAGCCCGACGTGGGATTCCATCCCGGGTCTCCAGGATCGCGCCCTGGGCCAAAGGCAGGCACCAAACCGCTGCGCCACCAAGGGATCCCGGTGATTTCTTTGTTGATGGGAGTTTCTAAGAGAATTTCCTTTATAAACAATAAGAGAATTCAGTCATGTGACCAGTACAAACTCAGTATGCAAATCAGTCATCTGTACATAAGAAAATAATAACAGAATATAATGGAAGACAAAACACCCAGGAATATATGTATAAAGAAATAAGTAAAATTTATATGAAGGAGACTTGGAAGTCTCACTGCAGGCTGCAGAAGGAAGCTTGAGAGGAGGAAGTACACATGCCCACCTCATCACTGTGCAGGACCCTGTAGGAAGAGTCTCACACCCCTGCCTGGTGGCGTCCCCCCAAGACTGACGCTTTGTGCCCACTGCTGGTTGAGAGCTCTCCACAAACCAGGGAATGGCCTCAACCCTTGTCTGCGGTATCACTGCGCTTGGAGCTGTGCCCACAACTGACTGTCCAGCTGCCACATCTTCGCTCTTGCCTCCACCCTCCTTAGAGCACCTCCATAACTTTTCATTTCCTTTTTTAGAGGATAAAACCCTACACTTCCATACATCTCTATTAGGATTTTACATGTCCTTTTAACTGTGCTAAAGTTTGGTGAGGATTTTATAAGGATTATTACAACTTTAGTTACAAAGTTGACTTTAAGTAGCAGCCACTTCCTGCCAGGGCTGACGCCAGCAAAGGTCAAATATGCCAGACCCTGGCTATCTTAGCATCCCCTCAAGCTAAGCTCCAAAAGAGAGGCCTTCTGAGGAAAGGACCCATCCTTCCCTTTGGCTCTGAATGCTGTCATATGCAACCCGGAGCAATGGCAGCCATCTGTAGCTAAGTAGTGACAAATAGCAATGGATAAGAAGACACTTCTGAGAATAGCAGGGCAGAGGATGATGCCCTGGGCCACCTAGACTGCTACAGAGCTGCCATAGCCCAGATGTCCTGTTTTCTTACAACAGCAACAGCCAACACTGAGATAGGATCCTGCACGGATTATCAGCTAACACTAGCTGAACCACGGGACCTCTGGACCAAGGTAGGCGGAGAGTTCGCCTTTCCTAGACTATCTAAATTTTCTAACATGTTCATTCCAGTATTAACAATTTTTATAATGGTTTTTTAAAAGGTAAACAACATGGGGATCCCTGGGTGGCTCAGCAGTTCAGCGCCTGCCTTTGGCCCGGGGCGTGATCCTGGAGTCCTGGGATCGAGTCCCGCGTCAGGCTCCCGGCATGGAGCCTGCTTCTCCCCCTGCCTGTGTCTCTGCCTCTCTCTCTCTCTTTCTCTATGTCTATCATGAATAAATAAATAAAATATAAATAAATAAATAAATAAATAAATAAATAAATAAATAAATAAAAAACAACATGAGTTCTTTAGTAAGAGATTTTTTTTCCTGCCAACATTCAGTAAACTTGATGGAAGGTATCACTTAATAATTAAGGTATTTGGGCCAATTTATTGGGCAACCAAATGTTACCTACTGACAGTAGTCTGTTTCAGAAGGCTTTTTTTTTTTTTTAAGATTTTATTTACTTGAGAGAGAGAATGGGCATGAGCAGGGGAAGGGACAGAGAGGGAGAAGCAGGCTCCCCCTTGAGCAGGGAGCCCAAAAGAGGGCTCGATCCCAGGACCCTGGAATCATAACCTGAGCTGAAGACAGACACTCAACCAACTAAGCCACCCAGGAGCCCCCTGAAGGCATTTGAAGTGACACCTCCCAGTAAAATTCTAGATAGATTCTTTCCTTCTGAAGAACTTGTGCTTCAGATCCTTACTATTCTCCCAGAAGTCTCTGCTGAACCACAGAAGCTGGAGTCCCTCTCCAGGGCCCAAGGTGGGAATTTGCAGGCAGTAGAAGTAACCAGGTAGCTGGACGCTCATCAGTCTACTTACCCAGTGTTTCAGTCTGGTGTTCATGGCGAGAAACAGGCTTACAGAGCAGGGTGGCTTGGTTTACCCTGGCCGTTCACCTTGGAGAGCCTCTGGTGATAGACTGCAGAGTGTCTGAGAGATCTCGAAATATATCGTGATTATTCTCAATTGCAGGGCTGCTCCCCAACCTGATCTGCCTTTGGAAGGTGGCACTTTAACCATGCCTGGATACCCTTGGTGACCATGCTTCTGGTTTCTCAGAATTCAGTGCAGCGCATTTACAGAAAAGTGCCTCCACACCTACTGTTAAGAAGGTTCTAACTCCCTTATCTGAGGGGCTACTGGAAAGCTGCATTCAAGGAATGCTTGTTTCTCACAGTTATGCCCAGCATATTTCCAATCTGCCTCCGTAGCTGCTTTTTGAGAGATGTTCTAACTCCCTTATGTGAGGGACTAACCAAAAGCTGCATTCAGGGGAGGGGAGGGTGGGGCAGGATGGCAGGGGAGGAGGGTCCCCAAGTCACCCGGCCCCCCAACTTACCTAGGTGACTCAAACCATCCTGAACACCTACGAATTCCACCTGAGATTTAAAGCAAGAACACCTGGGGACGCCTGGGTGGCTCAGCGGTTGAGCATCTGCCCCTGGCTCAGGGCATGATCTGCAGTGGCAGGATGGAGTCCCACATCAGGTTCCCTGCCTGGAGCCTGCTTCTCCCTCTGACATCTCTGCCTTTCTCTCTCTGTGTCTTTCATGAATAAATAAAATCTTTAAAAAAAAAAAAAAAGCATGAACACCAGGAACGCTACAGACAGAAGGGTTTTCGCTTCTAACAAGGCAGGAAGGCGGAAAAATAAATTAAATAAATAAAAAATAATCAAGTAGAGAGGGGCCCCACGTGGAGCCAGGCTAAAGCAGAGCCTCCAGGACGGGAGAGCCCAGCCCAGGAGCAGCAGAACTTTAAAAATCCGCAACAAGGTTTCCCTGATGGAAAAGCGCTCAGCAGGGAAATTGGGCAGACAGAACTGCAGGAGTGGCAGTGGGGCCTCCAGATTCCCAAGGTCACTAGCAGAAGAGGGGTGCCCGGGGGGGAGCGCACCACACCGCAGCCAAGCTCCGTAAAGGGCTGGAGCGCGCCTGGCGGGGCCTCGGGGAGAAGCCGGGTGGTCAGGCGGCGGCTCCCGACGGAGGGGGCTGCACCCTGCCGCCTTCGGAGGCCTCGGGAACGCGATTCCAACAGCACAGGCCCCGGATCCCAGGGCGCCGGGACACAGCCCACCATCCTGCGCTTCCCCCAGGACGGGCAGAGGCAGGGAGGGCACAGGACAGGGAGGACTCTCCTGCCGCTGGACGCCCCTGAGCTGTGCAGGTCAGCACCCCGCCACCGGAGCATCCAGGCCAGTGCGGACTGGGAGACTATGGGTAGTTACCCGCGGGGAGCTGACTCCAGGGCTGGAGACATGGCCAGGGCAGGTGGTGTTGTTCCTCCTGGTGTCACCCTGTGCCTGGAAGGGGCGGGGCTGCCAGGGGACAGGGGATTCACTGGGTAAACAGCTCCCACTGAGCCGGCACCCGGTTGGGGGGGATCTCCCCCAGGTGCACACACCTGAGAATTGGCACAGTAAGCCCCTCCCGCAGAGACCAGCTGGAAGGACGAGGAAGAGCAAGTCCTAGACCGAGCAGCGCTGGAAAGCTCCGGGAGGAGTCGAGGGATTTATAGTATATAGAACTAGAGGGTACCCCCCCTTTTTTCCCCTTTTCCCAGTACAACTTGTTTTTATATCAGACTAAAATTCTCCAGTATTTTTTCTCTTTTCCAACTTTAACTGTAATATTTTACCACCTCTTCATTTTTAAGTTTCTTCCTTTTGAACTTTCATATTTCTGCAATTACACATCTTAGATATATTTTTCACTTCTGGATTCCCTTCAACATATTCAATTTAATTTTGGGAGATATAAGAAATACGGGTTTTTGTTTTGTGTTTTTTGTATATTTTCTGCCTCATTTTGTTCTACAATGGCGGAAGTTAATACTTTCTAAAACATGACCAGCATGCACCCAGAACCAAGTAGTATACCGGGCTGGTTCATTCGGTGAGATTATATTCTCTCTTCATTCCCATTCTGCCCCCCTTTTATCTTGTTTATGTTTTGGTGGTCAACGTTGGGGCTTTCTACCAGTATTGGTTTATATAAATTTGGGACTGAGCATCTTCTAACATAGAGAACAAAATACCCTCAGAACCAAGAGGATCACCCTCTAGGACCCCTCAGGTAGACTACCTTCTCCCTCCACTACCACTTCTTCACCACCACGATCTCCCAGCACCCCCCTTTTTCCTTTTTTCCCCTTATCTTTACTTTTTTTTCCTTTTTTTCTTTCTTTTTTCTTCTTTTTGGGGGTTTTTGGCCTTTTATTTTTTACTACCTTGTTTTAAAATATGCTTTTCACTTTAGTGGTTCTTTTGATTTATTTTGTTCTGATCCTCTTTTTTTTATTTTCTTGTCTCTGACCTTTTCAGAATCATCTAGGGTGTATTTACTTAGATCATGGTTGATATTCTTGACTCGGCCGGCTCATACAGCCACTCTGCACTGAGCAAAATGACTAGAAGGAAGAACTTCCCACAAAAAAAAGAATCAGAAACAGTACTGTCTGCCACAGGGCTACAGCATATGGATTACAATTCAATGTCAGAAAGCCAATTTAGAAGCACAATTATAAAGCTACTGGTGGCTCTGGAAAAAAAGCATAAAGGATTCTAGAAACTTCATGACTGCAGAATTTAGATTTAATCAGGTCAAAATTAAAAATCAGTCAAACGAGATGCAAGCCAAACTGGAGGTGCTAACAATAAGGGTTAATGAGGTGGAAGCAAGAGTGAGTGACATAGAAGGCAAGTTGATGGTAGGGAAGGAAGCTGAGGGAAAAAGAGAAAAACAAAAGCCCATGAGGAAAGGCTTAGGGAAATAAATGATAGCCTCAGAAGGAAGAATTTATCATTGGGGTTCCAGAAGAGGCCAAGAGGGAGAGAGGGCCACAAAGTATATTTGAACAAATCATAGATGAGAACTTCCCAAATCTGAATCCCAAACAGGCATTCAGAACCAAGAGATAGAGATGACCCCACCAAAAAAAGTCATAAAAACCATTCAACACCTCAACATTTAATAGTGAAACTTGCAAATTCCATGGTAAAGAGAAAATCCTTAAAAGCAGCAAGAGGGGATCCCTGGGTGGCGCAGTGGTTTGGCGCTTGCCTTTGGCCCAGGGCGCGATCCTGGAGACCCGGGATCAAATCCCACATCAGGCTCCCGGTGCATGGAGCCTGCTTCTCCCTCTGCCTGTGTCTCTGCCTCTCTCTCTCTCTCTCTCTCTCTCTCTCTGTGACTATCATAAAAAAAAAAAAAGCAGCAAGAGACAAGAGATGTTTAACTAATATGGGAGAAGTATCAAATTATAGCAGACCTCTCCAAAGAGACCTAGCAGGCCAGAAGGGCTGGCAGGATATATTCAGGGTACTAAATGAGAAGAACATGCTGCCAAGAATACTTTATCCAGCAAAGCTCTCATTCAGAATAGAAGGAGAGATAAAGAGCTTCCAGTATAGGCAGAAACTGGAAGAATATGTGATCACAAAGCCAGCTCTGCAAGAAATATTAAAGGGGACCCTATAAAAGAAAGAGGGAGCCCACAGAAACAGGGACTGAATAGGTATTAGGATGACACTAAATTCACATCTTTGAACATGAATGGGCTAAATGATCCCATCAAAAGATGCAGGGTATCACACTGGATATAAAAGCAAGACCCATCTATTTGCTGTCTACAAGAGACTCATTTGAGACCTAAGGACACCTCCAGCCTGAAAATGAAGGGGTGGAGAACTATTTACCATTCAAATGGTCCTCAAAATAAAGCTGTGGTATCGATCTTCACATCAGATAAAGTTTATCCTAAAGACTGTAGTAAGAGATGAAGAGGGACACTGTGTCATACTTAAAGGGTCTATCCAACAAGAAGACCTAACAATCATGAATATTTATGCCCCTAATGTGGGAGCTGCCAAGTATATCAATCAATTAATAGCCAAAGTAAAGACACTTAGATAATAATACATTAGTAGTAGATTTCAACACAGCACTTTCTGCAAATGACAGATATTCCAAGCACAACATCACCAAAAAAACAAGGGGCTTAAATGATACACTGGACCAGATGGATTTCACAGATATATACAGAACTTTCCATCCAAATGCAACTGAATACACATTCTTCTCAAGTGCACATGGAACTTTCCCTAGGATAGAACACATACTGGGTCACAAATCAGGTCTCAACCGATACCAAAAGATTGGGATTGTCCTCTGCAGATTTTCAGACCACAGTGCTTTGAAACTTGAACTCAATCACAAGAAGAAATTTGGAAGAAACTCAGACACGTGGAGGTTAAAGAGCGTCCTACTAAAAGATGAACGGGTCAACCAGGAAATTAGAGAGGAATTAAAAAGATTCATGGAAACTAATGAAAATGAAGATACAGCTGTTCAAAATCTTTGGGATACAGCAAAAGCAGTCCTAAGAGGGAAATACATCACAATACAAGCATCCCTCAAAAAATTGGAAAAGACTCAAATACACAAGCTAACCTCACACCTATAGGAACTGGAGAAAGAAGAGGAAATAAAACCTACACCAAGCAGAAGAAGGGAGATAATAATGATTTGAGCAGAACTCAATGAAATAGAGACCAGAAGAACTGTAGAACAGATCAACAAAACCAGGAGTTGGTTCCTTGAAAAAATTAATAAGATAGATAAACCCCTAGCCCGCCCTATGAAAAAGAAAAAAGACTCAAATTAATAAAATCATGAATGAAAGAGGAAAGATCACAACCAATACCAAGGAAATACAAGTGATTTTAAAAACATATTACGAGCAGCTAAACGCCAATAAATCAGACAATTTAGAAAAAAAATGGATGCATTTCTAGAAAACCACAAATTACCAAAACTGGAACAGGAAGAAATAGAAAACCTGAACAGGCCAATAACAATCAAGAAATTTGAAGCAGTCACCAAAAACCTTCCAAGACACCAAAGTCCAGGGCCAGATGGCTTCCCAGGGGAATTCTACCAAACACTTAAAGGAGAAACAATACCTATTCTACTAAAGCTGTTCCACAGAGTAGAAAAGGACACAACACTTCCAAACTCGTTTTATGAGCCAGCATCACTTTGATCCCCAAACCAGACAAAGACCCCACCAAAAAGGACAATTATAGACCAATAACCCTGATGAACACAGATGCAAAAATTCTCACAAGAGACTAGCCAATAGGATCCAATAGTACACTAAGAAGATTATTCACCATGACCAAGTGGGATTTATTCCCGGAATGCAAGAGTGGTTCAACACTCATAAAACAATCGACATGATAGATCATATCAACAAGAGAAAAGACAAGAACCGTGTGATCCTCTCAATAGATGCAGAAAAAGCATTTGACAAAATACTGCCTCCATTCCTGATCAAAACTCTTCAGAGTGTAGGGATACAGGGACTTTCCTCAGAATCTTAAAAGCCATCTATGAAAAGTCCAAAGTGAATATCATTCTCAATGGTGAAACAGTGAGAGTCTTTCCCCCTAAGATCAGGAACACAACAGGGATGCCCACTCTCACCAATGTTAGTCAACATAGTACTAGAAGTCCTAGCCTCAGCAATCAGACAACAAAAAGAAATAAGAGGCATTCAAATTGGCAAAGAAAAAACCAAACTCTCCCTCTTTGCAGATGACATGATACTGTACATAGAAAACCCAAAAGACTCCACCCCAAGATTGCTAGAACTCATACAGCAATTCAGCAAAGTGGCAGGATACAAAACCAATGCCCAGAAATCAGTGGCATTTCTATTCACTGACAAGGAGACTGAAGAAAGAGAAATTAAGGGAGTTAATCCCATTTACAATTGCACCCAAAAGCATAGGGTACATAGTAATAAACCTAACCAAAGAGGTAAAGGATCTATACCCTAAAAACTACAGGACACTTCTGAAAGAGATTGAGGAAGACACAAAGAGATGGGGAAATATTCCATGCTCATGGATTGGCAGAATTAATATTGTGAAAATGTCAATGTTACCCGGGGCAATTTACACATTTAATGCAATCCCAATCAAAATACCATGGACTTTCTTCACAGAGTTGGAACAAATTATCTTAAGATTTGTGTGGAATCAGAAAAGACCCCAAATAGCCAGGGGAATACTGAAAAGGAAAACCATAGCTGGGGGCATCACAATGCCAGATTTCAGGTCATACTACAAAGCTGTGATCATCAAGACAGTGTGGTACTGGCACAAAAACAGACACATAGATCAATGGAACAGAATAGAGAACCCAGAAGTAGACCCTCAACTCTATGATCAACTAATATTCGACAAAGGAGGAAAGACTATCCACTGGAAAAAGGACAGTCTCTTCAATAAATGGTGCTGGGAAAATTGGACATCCACATGCAGAAGAATGAAACTAGACCACTCTCTTTCACCATACACAAAGATAAACTCAAAATGGATGAAAGATCTAAATGTGAGACAAGATTCCATCAAAATCCTAGAGGAGAACACAGGCAACACCCTTTTTGAACTCGGCCACAGTAACTTCTTACAAGATACATTTAAGGAAGGCAAAAGAAACAAAAGCAAAAATGAACTATTGGGACTTCATCAAGATAAGAAGCTTTTGCACAGCAAAAGAAACAGTCAACAAAACTAAAAGACAGCCTACAGAATGGGAGAAGACATCTGCAAGTGACAGATCAGATAAAGGGCTAGTTTCCAAGATCTATAAAGAACTTATTAAACTCAACACCCAAGAAACAAAAAATCCAATCATGAAATGGACAGAAGACATGAACAGAGATTTCATCAAAGAAGACCTACACAAGGACAACAAGCACATGAGAAAATGCTCCTCGTCACTGGCCATCAGGGAAATACAAATCAAAACCACAATGAGATACCACCTCACACCAGTGAGAATGGGGAAAATTAACAAAGCAGGAAACCACAAATGTTGGAGAGGATGCGGAGAAAAGGGAACCCTCTTACACTGTTGGTGGGAATGTGAACTGGTGCAGCCACTCTGGAAAACTGTGTGGAGGTTCCTCAAAGAGTTAAAAATAGACCTGCCCTATGACCCAGCAATTGCACTGTTGGGGATTTACCCCAAAGATTCAGATGCAATGAAACGTCGGGACACCTGCACCCTGATGTTTCTAGCAGCAATGTCCACAATAGCCAAACTGTGGAAGGAGCCTCGGTGTCCATCGAAAGATGAATGGATAAAGAAGATGTGGTCTATGTATACAACGGAATATTACTCAGCCATTAGAAACGACAAATACCCACCATTTGCTTCAACATGGATGGAACTGGAGGGTATTATGCTGAGTGCAGTAAGTCAATCGGAGAAGGACAAACAGTGTATGTTCTCATTCATTTGGGGAATATAAATAATAGTGAAAGGGAATATAAGGGAAGGGAGAAGAAATGTGTGGGAAATATCAGGAAGGGAGACAGAACATAAAGACTCCTAACTCTGGGAAATGAACTAGGGGTGGTGGAAGGGGAGGAGGGTGGGGGTGGGGGTGAATGGGTGACGGGCACTGAGGGGGACACTTGACGGGATGAGCACTGGGTGTTATTCTGTATGTTGGTAAATTGAACACCAATAAAAAATTAATTTATTAAAAAAAAAGATGTGGTTTATGTATACAATGGAATATTACTCAGCCATGAGAAAGGACG